>NC_083344.1:51993693-54393693 GCF_019175385.1 Lycium barbarum | reverse complement strand
GACGCGGGATGTGTATTTATGGCTAAATGGATCGGCTGCCGACGCCTCGACAATATGACATGTTCTATTTATATATATATATATATATATATATATATATATATATATATATATATATATATGAACAAGAAAAGATTTTCAAAGGAAAGCTAAGCTATGATATGATACGCTAAGAAACGCTATGCTATGACTCGATACGCTATGACATAATATACCAAGATGTGATACGACACGACACGCTATGATAGGGCAGGATATAATAGGATGAAACATGACATGATATAAACACGGTTTTCTGTGCCTGTGAAAAAGCAATGTTTCAAAGAGGAGAAGATAAGCCTTTATGATAGCCGGCCTGAAAAAGGGGCCTTCCAAAGTACAGGTGACTCCCTTACCTCATTACATGCCCGACGACCTCTTGATATTGTTAATTGTACTCTATGCTCCTGTTTATATTATCTTTTATGCCTTACATACTCGGTACACTATTCGTACTGACTTCCCTTCGTGTGGACGCTGCGTTTCATGCCGCGCAGGTCAGCAGACGGGTGGACTTGATCCTTAGAAGCCTTACCAGCAGTGTTGACAGCGCTCCAATTGTTCCGGAGCCTCATTTCCGTGGTACTATTTTGTTTATGTATTCTCGGGCACGACAGTACTCGGCCCTTTCTATGTATAAGTGTACTATGTCTAGAGGCTCGTAGACAGATATGCACGGTCAGATATGTACAGTTAGATGTCTTGTATTTTGAGATGTTCGCGTCCATGTGTAACGCGATAGCAGAAAGTTTACTACTTATGTTTATGACGACGCGGCTAATGTTAATGTTCAATAATGTTCAAAAAAAAATGTGGCACTGTTTAAACGGCTTGCTAAGAGGTAAAGGTAACATGATAGGTAAGGGGTGCTCGGTACAAGTATCGGGTACTCGTCACGGCCCCTAGTCGGGTCGTGACAGAAGTGGTATCAGAGCAGTTCGGTCCTAGGGGTTTGTCTACGAGCCGTGTCCAGTAGAGTCTTGTTTACGGGTGTGTAGCGCGCCACACTTATAAACAGGAGGCTACAGGGCATTTAGGAAATATGACCTTATTTGTATTCTAAGATCGTGCGATAGAACTATGCTACCAGGTTTCCATATTCCTTCCCTAATCCTATGTTATGGTTTCAGTAATGCCGCCGAAGAAGAAAGCTAGGGCAGCCCAAAAGGGCGAGACAGTGGCTGGAAGGAGATTTGAACGGGAGCTAGAAGAAGGAGAATCTCATAATGAAGCTCCCCCTCAGACTTTTCCTGATCCCCCTGCACCGGCAGAGCAGGAAAGAGTTGCAGCTCCAGCCCCAGCACCTCCAGTTCCACCGCCAGCAGCTCCGGGCCAGCAGATGGCCGAGGCCATCCAGTTATTGACCCAGTTAGTGGCCGCACAGGCTCAGCGGAAAGATACAGACCGGGGAGACAGGGCGGTAAGTGCAAGAGCCCGTGACTTTATTACTCTGAAGCCGCCAGAGTTTTATGGATCAAAACCGGAGGAGGACCCACAGAGTTTTATAGACGAGATGCTGAGGACTCTGAGGATTATACATGCTTCGGATACGGAGTCCGTAGAGTTGGCTTCATACAGGCTGCGGGATGTGGCAGTTTTGTGGTACATCAGCTGGATATCTTCGAGGGGAGCAAATGCACCCCCTCCGGTTTTGCAGGAGTTTACCGAGGCATTTTTGCGACACTTCTTACCGCCAGAGGTTCGATGAGCTCGAGCCGATATGTTCTTGAATCTTAGACATGGAAATATGAGTGTTCGAGAATACAGCCTTCGTTTCAACTCACTAGCCAGGTATGCCCCAGCCCTGATAGCTGATAGAGGAGATCATGTGCACCGATTCGTGAGTGGGCTAGGGCCACATTTAGTTAAGGAGTGCCTGACGGCTTCACTCCAGGATGGGATGACTATTACCCGCATCCAGGCCCACGCCCAAAATCTGGAAGAGCAGTACCAGCCACGGAGAGAGGAGCGTCATCCAGATAGGGGTTCCAGGAAAAGGGGCAGGTTTTCCAGGACTAGAAGCGAGTATAGAGGGGGACAGGCACAAGAGCAGTCTAGGTATTCAGGCCAATCAGTGGCCAGTGCACCACCTTGATTTGCGGATAGGAGATTTGACCGCTCTGCCTATTCGGGACCAGATCAGAGTACTAGAGCTTCAGGATCCCAGTATAGAGCTGATTCTAGCAGGACGTTGCCACCCCCGCCACGGTGTGTTCGATGTGGTAGGCCACACTCTGGAGAGTGTCGCGCAGGGACAGGTGCATGTTATACTTGTGGGCGGGTTGCCATTTGATGCGCGATTGCCCACTGAGGTATGAGGGGGACCAAGCCCAGCCCACCGGGTCAGCGGTTGGTTCATCGTCGACCATACGCCTTCCTGGACAGACTTCCCAAGCTCCAGTGGGCCGCGGCCGAGGCAGAGGAGGGACACCCAGTTCAGCCGGTCCTCCGCACCGCCTATATGCATTGACAGGACGACAGGACCCTGAGCCTTCCGCAGACGCGGCCACAGGTATTTTTTTTCGGCATCTTCTATGATATGCGTGTTAATTGATTCGGATTCTATCTTATCCTACCCTGCCCTTTGTATTGCTGAACATATTAAGAATTCGGAAATTTGGACGAAAAGTGGCCATACGCACAGGTAAAAAGACGAATACTAGAGATTGCGGAGGTTAGAACTGTAAATAAAAGAAAAGACGTGTTACGCGGGCGTTTCGAAAACTGCTAAGACCCCAACTCGTTCCATATTATGTGATATAAGTAGTGCGAGGGAGTGGAGGCGAAAATACCAACGCTAAGGCGCTGAAATGCATTAAAGTTTCAAGGTTAAGCGTCCTAGGGTGAGGGTAATTTCACGATGGGTGACCCCCTGGGAAATATGCTAAAAATGTCATAAATGCGGGGACAAGAGACGAATGTGAAATTAGGTAGCCTAAAGTAAATCGGAGTGTATGAAGTGGTTAGAAACCCTATAGAAGTCGTGTAGGTCGAGACGGACTAGACTAGCAGAAAGGGAGAAAGCATGACAAAGCTTTGGGAATGAAGGAGCAAAGTACGGATGTTATAAGGTAAGACCGATGTTGAATCCGCACTAGATGATGCTAGAAGGCCCTAATACGGCGATATACGGGAATATGTCTAGTGAGGGGATGGACGCGGCAGAATCCACGAAGAAGGAATTACAACTGTAAAGACCGCAAAGGACGACGGTTATTTAAAGGGCGTAGGCGTGCGTAGACCCCTTAATAAAGGGGGGGGGGGGAGAGCATGTTAGACCCAAAATGGACTATGACGATTCAAAACCCAATAAAGGGGACTTATTAACGCAGGGCCAGTATTCAGAACTAACTTAAATGACCTATGACATAAAGGCAACCTAAGCCCCTAAAATGGATATGCTAAGCGACATGTGGGGTATCTATGAAGGAGACCTCCCCAAAATATTATGTTACGCTATGAGGCCAGTTTAACATTCGAGGACGAATGTTTTAAAGGGGGGGAAGATGTTATATCCCGCATTTTGCGTATTCGGATGATTCGAGGCAATCACGGGAAGACAACAAGCAAGGCCATATTTTATTTGTATGACATATGAGTTGCTTATGAAAAATTTAAAAGTGGAAATAATGAGGAAGGTCAAGGGCATAAAGAGGAATTCGCAATATGACTCGTGAAAATATGGAAGAAGACGAAGGGCAAATTTGGAAGTTGGAAAAAAAATTGTTTTCATAAATTACAAGAACTAGCCAAAAGAAAAAAAAATAAGTGGGCTAAGGTTTGGGCTTGTTTGACCGTCCACTTGGTGTGGGCTTAAGCCCACATCAAGGTTTAATGAGCTAAATAAAAAGATGACTAAGTCATTTTTTTCATTAAGTCTCTAGAGTTTTCAAGAAAGTGAAGAACAAGAAAGAGGAGGAGACAAGTTGAAGGCCATTTCGGCCAAGTGCAATCCAACAAGAAAAATTGACCAAAATTCCTTCAAAAATCATTTTCTACTAATTAGAGGGTCCTTAACAAGGTGGAGTTGTTGTTGAAGCAAGAAAAATTCATAATCATACAAGTTGCCAAGTTGTAGTCAAGTGAAGAAGTGAAGGAAAAGGAAGGTGAGAACTTATGCTCTTTTACATGTTATGGATATTTATGCATGTTGTAGTAGGCAAAAGTGAATGAAAATTTTGAAGAACAAGAATATAGATGTGGCCGTGTATGCCTATGTGTGTGTAGAGACCATGTGTTAATTATTTTATTTAGTGTTTGGTTGTTATTGTTGTGAATGTTATGTGGAAGATGGAAGTTAAATGATTTTGGAGAGATTGTAGTTGTGAATGCATGATGTTGGCCGTGTGATATATGTGTGTGTGTAGCCGTGTATGTGTGTGGTATGGTGAATCGATAGTGAGCAAGTTTTATTTAGTATGTTGGTTGTTGTGTTGTGGAGTTTATATTACAAATGAAAGCCTAATGAGCTTAGTGAGATATTAGTAGTTGAAAGCTTCTTTTGGAACATTATGTAAATTGAATATTAGGTTTTTACATGTATGAAAGATAATGTGGTTAGTATGATGTTGTTGAGATATGTATTATTAGGTTATTATTGGAGTTGGAAGGTTTTGAAAGAAGTAGTAAATTGATTGAGTTGTTATAATGTAATTTCGATTGAATATGGAAATTGTTAGTATTGTTGTTGGCATTGTGATTGATAATTTGGCCGGGTTGAATTCCCGGGATTGTTGTTGATTGAAGTTGGCCAAGTTGAACTTGGTGGGATGGAGTATGTACAGGGGAAATGCTGCCGGAATTTCGGTAGCCAAGTGTTACTTTAAGAATCCAACTCTAAATACCCTAATAAAAGTTTTGGTAAATGTGACAAAATTGCAGATTTTGACGAAATTGCAACGTGAATTTGGAATAGCAAAAGGAGCGGAAAGAGGTATGTAAGGCTTCACCCTTCTTTCTATGGCATGTCTTAGATATAATAAGTTGGGTACGAGCCTCGGGGACAACTTTATTCCCCGTAATCCGCACCTAAAGTTTCTCCTTTTTCCTTCAGTAGAATTGAACTATAAAGTGTGCCAAATGTTGAAAAGACCTCCTAAACCCCTAGAACTTGCATAGATGGGACCCGACTACCCTAAAACCCTCACAAGTAACGCCATGACATGTACCATATGCAAATCGTATACGCTACCTTATTCGGGCCGAGGTGGGCCCGTTGCTCTCGGAATTTCCTTATAGTTCTGTTTGACTTACTAGAAGTTGAATCCAAGGGAATCCTTTGATCCCGATTTCGTTACCAAATGATAAGTACTATAACTACTCTAACGAGGAGACTTCCATGATGATAATGATAACAATGATGCTAGACGAGAGGATATGCCTACGATAAGTACTACCGGAACGATTCTATGACTAAGATTCCTAAGCTAAGTATTCTATGTGAATATGAAAGTAATAAACTAATTTTCGAATCTTATTTATATTCCTTAGCTATGACATTATTTTCTAAGGATTGCAAAGCCTATGAACTAACATCTATGATGCCCCGATTTCATTTTACGTTTACTTTAATATTATTCTCCGTTGATAGTCTCACCTTAAAATAATCGTCCCTTCAAGGTGAGACGAAGCCATCACGAGTATTCCATAGTGTAATCGGAGGTCACCGACCTTACGTCACTCCGATGGACATGTAACTTTCCTTGAACTCCCGTGCATGCTGGTTATATGATACAGGTATATGTTTATGGACATGTATATGTATATAAGGTAAGTATTTGTATATAAGACATGTATATGTTTATAAAATATGTATACGACGAAAGATCCAGAGCTCTATAGACGCTGATATATGTACATGACACACGTATACATATATGATGAAAGAGCCAGAGCGCTATAGATGCTGATATATGTACATGATATATGCATATGTATACGGGGAAGATGGAGATAAGGGCAGAGCGTTATATACGCATATCTACCTAATCAGTTGGCATTATATGACATGATATCGTCCCGGACGCGGGATGTGTATTTATGGCTAAATGGATCGGCTGCCGACGCCTCGGCAATATGACATGTTCTATTTATATATATATATATATATATATGAACAAGAAAAGATGTTCAAAGGAAAGCTAAGCTATGATATGATACACTAAGAAACGCTATGCTATGACTCGATACGCTATGACATAATATACCAAGATGTGATACGACACGACACGCTATGATAGGGCAGGATATAATACGATGAAACATGACATGATATAAACACGATTTTCTGTGCCTGTGAAAAAGCAATGTTTCAAAGAGGAGAAGATAAGCCTTTATGATAGCCGGCCTGAAAAAGGGGCCTTCCTAAGTACAGGTGACTCCCTTACCTCATTACATGCCCGACGACCTCTTGATATTGTTAATTGTACTCTATGCTCCTGTTTATATTATCTTTTATGCCTTACATACTCAGTACACTATTCGTACTGACGTCCCTTCTTGTGGACGCTGCGTTTCATGCCGCGCAGGTCAGCAGACGGGTGGACTTGATCCTTAGAAGCCTTACCAGCAGTGTTGACAGCGCTCTAATTGTTCCGGAGCCTCATTTCCGTGGTACTATTTTGTGTACGTATTCTCGGGCACGACAGTACTCGACCCTTTCTATGTATAAGTGTACTATGTCTAGAGGCTCGTAGACAGATATGCACGGTCATATATGTACAGTTAGATGTCTTGTATTTTGAGATGTTCGCGTCCATGTGTAACGCGATAACAGAAAGTTTACTACTTATGTTTATGACGACGCGGCTAATGTTAATGTTCAATAATGTTAAAAAAAAAATGTGGCACTGTTTAAACGGCTTGCTAAGAGGTAAAGGTAACATGATAGGTAAGGGGTGCTCGGTACAAGTATCGGGTACTCGTCACGGCCCCTAGTCGGGTCGTGACAATCATTTCCTATCTCTTGGCTCTATCGCACGATACTAAGATATGAAGGAAAAGTGACATCCTAAATATCCTGTAGCTTCCTGTGTATAGATGTGGTGCACAACACACCGATAAACAAGACTCTACTAGACACGGTCTGTAGACATTCCGAGGATGAACTGTTCTGATACCACTTTTGTCACAACCCAACCCCATGGGCCATGACTAGTGACCGAGCTGGACACTCGTATACGAACCTGTTAGATATAGTCAAATTGAAACTAAGGACGGAATGGAAACTTATAAAAGCAACTATAGATTCACAATGCCATATATCATGATAAACCTGTCTCCTGAGGAGTCACAGCTGATCAAAGCATAACACAATACGTAAGCCGACAAGGCTGCAACTATATACGGGAATGTTTAAAACAAACCATATCGACACGGCTGACCAAAACCTACTCACAACCCACATATGTCTACAGACCTCTAAGAGTATAAAGGTGAAATATGACGGGATAGGGCCCCGCCGTACCCCTGGATATGCATAAGTCTACATCAAAAGATTTGTACCAAAATAATCTAGGCTCCAGTACAATGGAGCTCTCCAAAATAGCTGAGCAGAAATCCTAAGCTAGAGGTTCACCAAACCGAGTGTCTGTACCTGTGGGAAAGAAACGCAGCCCCCTGAAGAAAGGGGGTCAGTACGAGATATGTACTGAGTATATAAAGCATGAAATACAATAAAGAAAACCATAACTGAATAGAAGATTACAGGAGGACAGTATGATAATCAAAGAATCAATGCACCTGTGCCTTACGAGATGAGAATCATGTGTGTCTATATCATATTCCATGTCCGGCCCATTATAGGACTCGGTGAATAAAGTCATCATATACCATACCGACCCATTATGGGACTCGGTGCCATAATCATATCATCATATATATATATACATACGTACCCGGCCCTCTAGTGAGGGACTCGGTGAACAATGCAGTGAAACTGTGCTCGAAAACATACCCGGCCCGGTACTCGGTGAAAGATATATTAACGGCATGCACGAGCAGAGTAGTGAGCAACCATATGCAAACTAAATCATCATCTGAGACTCAATAGAATAAGTAGAATGAACTAACACTTGAGTATTAAAGACAACAGTCATGTCAAGTACCCCTCGAATGTCACTATGGATTATATCAAATAGAATTTCAGGAATCATAGACACATATCAAGATATAATGAAATAGCTTCTGGGAAGCAAGAACATTAGCCATCCTAGTGTCTCTAAGACTAGGAGCTTCTTTGGAGTTTACACATTCGTCGTCTGTTTGTCTCACATAGATCATGCCAAAAAAGAAGAAGGGATAGCTTTACATACCTTATGCCGTCCAAGGAACTTAAGTTAATCACGAACTTTCCACAATTAGTATGCCAAACCTATAACCATAGGAATACGTACACAACTTTAGAGGGCTTTCGTATGTCGTGTACATCAATGACAATTGGTTCGAAAATGAAACGGACAGCGTTTCCCCTAATATTTAACAACCGCCACCCAATCAACAAAACCAACAACAACGACAACAGCCCAATAACCTCTCTTAATCCTTTTTCAACACAAATCTTCAGCATCTAAGATTATTCACCAAACGGACCAACATACGCTTCGTATACGATACCTTATACACTTCTTTCATCCAAATTTATGAGCCATATCAACAATAGCACGACAACAACATCAATTATTCATACACAAGAAAACTATCTTAATATCACAACAAGTTCTAAAACAGCCCATAAAATAAATACAAGTTCTAGCTTGATTTAAACTTTCCTTTCACAAATTCCACATCCATCAAATTGTACAAAGACCAAACCATCTCTAGAACCTGTATGAGGGAATAAACCTTACAATAACATGCCCCAAGCAGCCCATCACTTACAACAACACAAATACATAATTATAACCACACTTTTAATCTTTCAACTCCACAAGAACAGCCCCTAACTTCATGAACATCTAATCTAATTCATATCTTAACAATCTCATATAAACAAATACAACTTTAAATATCAAGATTCATTCACTTTTAACACATAATCCATAACAATAATAACAACAACAACAATCAAACCCAATCTAATTGGAACAACTCCGATTCTGCCCAGTTACAACGCCAACAATAATCATCCAATTTTCTTACTTCCAATTCCACTTAATAAGAGTTAATCTCTCAATTACAACATCATCTACTCCAATTACACCATAAGAAGAAGGAATCTTAGCTAAAATAAGTTAGAACAGATCCTACAATCACTTGCACCAATTGCACCACTTCTTCTCCTTCAATTTAAATTCTAACTTTGCTGCTCCTTTAAATGCTTAGAACACCTCTAGGGAATTTAATTTTTCTTCCTTCAAAACCATGAGCTTAGCCGTGAGCTGCCATGGTTGTGTGCTTCTTTCTTTCAATTAGATTGAAAATGGAAATGAAGTGTATGGCAAATAAGTTAGTCATCACTTATAAATTTATAGGCTGCCTACCATGTTGACACGTGCCCCACTTGGCATGTGATGATTCATGATCAGATTTTCAATTAACATGCTTGGTAGGGCCTACTTGATCCACTAATTAGGATAATTAATCATTAATCCCCACTTAATAATCTAATCATGGTTAATTAATCTCTAATCTCCAATAATGTATCCATACTAATAGTAATTATCTAGCAAACCGTGCATTATTAAAATCGGGATTAAAAGTCCTTGTCTCATATCTCAAAAATAATCTTATCCTTGAACTTATGTCGTTTAGCTTACGAATAATCCAACGTACAAAAATACGTGATATAACATCTTTCCCCCCTTTGGAACATTCGTCCTCGAATGTTAAACTAGTCCTGCGCTCCCAGTACTTCCTTAAATGTCCTTTTATTGAATTATGATGCCTTTCTCATGCCTTTTTCATTGGTCCATTCCCTTCAATTTATTATAACGCATTCCAGATCTCTAAGTAACCATTATCGCAATATTTCTTCTTGCTCTTACCTCTCGAGGTAATAATTCCACGTCGCTGTCTTTACTCTTCTCTTCATTTCGCAGTTGGTCGACAGTTGTATTGCGAGCTCTTCTGCTAAAATCTTACTCTCTCTCTGGTGCACTTAGTCATAACTCGACTCTTTTTTCTTCTATAAGGCACTCCCTTAAGATGTATCATTCACTTTATCTTACCTCTTAATCTTTACATAAGATTTTATAACGCGTAGACGTCCCTCGTTGATTTATTAGACTTTACAATCCTTGGAGTATTTCATGCCTCTAGTAACCCGTAGACCCTTCGCAGACTCTACGAATAAAACAAAATTTCCCAAGATGTAACATTATTTTACTTCAATAACCTTACATTGATCTGTTGTTACAGTCCATACTCTGGAATCTTCAGCATCATGTATCACTTCTCGACTTTCTTTTTAAAACATTTTAACTGTCACTTTGCTTTTAGCTCTTAATCTCGATCTTTAGAGTTGGCTATTGTCACGACCCAACCCCGTAGGCCGCGACTAGTGTCCGTGCTGGACACCTGAATGTACCCAATAACCCAAACCAGCATATAAGCAGAATATTTAAATGTAAAAGTCAATTGGCGTTATTAATTATCACAGATTAACGGATAAAGCACAAGGAAGCCGATCAGGCTGTCACAGATCATACCAACCCAAATCATATGCAGAACCCACATGTATGTCTACAGACCTCTATAGAACACATCAGAATCATAAGACGGGACAGGGCCCCGTCATAACCCTGAACAACATACAAATGTACCATAGCAAGGACTGTACCAAACATAGGCTCCGAACAATAGAGCACTCCAAGATGGCAGAATATAGTCCTAACCATGCGGATCGGCAAATCTGTAGTCTGTACCTGCGCGGCATGAAAATGCAGCCCCCGAAGAAAGGGGGTCAGTACGAAATATGTACTGAGTATGTAAAGCATGGAACGTAGTAAACAAAGTCATAATCGAAGCAGAAGATACAGAAAATGAACGGAATATCCAGATTAGCAAAGATGCTGATCATAAAGCATAAATAGTATTTGCAGAAAACGTATGTCATACCTGGTCCCACTACGGGACAAAATCATAACCGAAACACAACGTACAGAAAAGTGAGTGTGATATCCAGAGTATCAAATGCATATTTTCAAAACATGAAGAGTGTGTACAGAAACATATGCCATATCATATCCGGCCCCTGCCAAGGGACTCGGCAGACAGAACGTGGCCACCCCCCGACGCTGGTACCACAACACATAAGGATCAGAAAAGGGGAATAACCCCGTAACATAGCATAACATATCAAATGGCCATATCAGATCATATCATATCATGTCAGAATAGTGTACATGGCACAGCATACTCCACAACGCATGTACATATATACCTGCCCCCTCACATCGAGGCACGGCGAACAATGCAGTGGAAGACGCTTGAGAACATATCCTGGCCCGGGCTCAGTGTGGGAAACATTGAGGCATCCACGAATGGAGTAGTGAGAAACTAAATGCAACAAAATACCATATATACTTCCAGAGACTCAATGAGGCATATCGAGTGACAAGTCAAAACAATGAAATCGAACGGAATCATAGTAAGGAAACTTCGGATGTCATAATGGGTTACGGAGGCATAATCTTGCTGAGATCGTTTCCAAGATCCAAAACAGTTTATAAGACTTAACGGAGTATTTAAAACAATTCTTTAGATAATAGTTAGAGGAGTAGTTAAGACATTTCCTTTAAAGCAGCTCGAAGACAAATCATAAATACAAAAGGGGTAAAATCAGAAATAGTGGGCCCACCTCGGAACAAACGAAGCGGTGGGCTCAAATTACGTATTTTAAGTTTGTGGGGTCACCTATAGAGGTACTAGGGACATTTCATAACTTCCTAAACAATTTGTGAAAGTTTGCCTAATTCTTCCAACAAAGCATACCTAAAAGGTTCAATTCTATTGAATGAAAAAGTGACAATTTCAAACGCAGATTCCGATGGACAGAATATATTCCGGGGCTCAAATCCGATCCTAGTACACCTAGGACATGCCAAAAGAAGAATCGGGATAGCTTTACATACCTTATATGCTCTTTACACCTTTCCGAATTCAATTCCCGTTTCGCCCAAAATCTGCAATTGGTCACATTTACCAATTCTCAATTTCCAATCTTTCAGTATTCAATCTTTATTCATAATTGCCTACAGAAATTTGGGCAGCATCTCCCCTATACATATATCATCCCCGAGAATTTAACTCGGCCAAAACAATCAACAACAACCCAACAACAACACCAACAACGACAACAATCAATATAGGACACAATATAACACAACTAGTCTTCTTTCCGACATAATGCAAGAACTTTCATTCCGACTTCCCATTTCCAAACCAATCTCAATGTTTTCATATTCATTATTAATCTAGATTATCACAATATAATTTGGAAGCATTTCATATCATTTCCACAAAATATTCACAAGATATACAAAATATACAAACTTTCCACCAAAGTCATAATTCATCCAAAACTTCTAATATTCAACCTACATATCCATAACATATTTCCATCTTCCAATTTCATCAACCATAATCATAATTCACATCTTAACAACTTCATTTCCATAATATCACAAAATCATTCTAAAGTGACATAATCTTCTACATTCCAACTTCAACCAAAATTCATTCAACTTTCATTCGCAATATAATTTTCACCATAACCACAACTAGAATACAACATAAAATTCAACTCATATATGTATACAACATACATACACTCACGGCTACATATATATATATATATATACATATATACTTTGTAAACTTCCATATTTCCATAGTTTCTACTCATTTCCATATACTACAACACAAACAAACCTTCATAACATAATAAAAAGGTATGAATTCCTACCTTTTTCTCTAATCTTCTTCACTTGTCCAAAGTGTGAGATTGATGAAACTAATGCTCAATCTTCCAAAACAACTACACCAAGTTGTAGAGGGACCTTGAATTAGTAGGAATTCAACAAGAAAATAATTTTAGAGTCAAGATTTTTTTGAGGGTGATTTTTCTATGGCCAACCCGAAATGGCTCTTATGTTTGCTCTTGGTTTTTCTTCTTTCTCTTCTTTCTTTGTTTCTTGAAACTTCTATTAGATAGTGACCATTTATAATTAATTAGCACATGGAAATATTCATTAAAACCATGGGTTGGGCCTCACTTGGCCGGCCACCCCTTAAACATTGGGCCTAAATTTTCATTTTATTTTTTTGGGTCAACTCGGTTGATCCCGAGTTGGGCCTAGCCCACTGAACTTTCGACCTTAAAACGTTCATATCTCCTTGTACCGACATCACCTAGGAACCCACGACCTATGGATAGAAAGCTAATTCAATTATCTACAACTTCTATTTCATGGTATCTTTCCAAATTCAAACTTATAATACCGTTTGTGCCCCTCAAAGTCAGGTCACCCGAAAACGTTTTCTTAAAAATATTCGTTTGGAGGGCTTCCACTTTGATTTGGCCCAAGGGTACTTCATGAGTTGTGTTTAACTTTACATATGTGATTCATATGACTTTTCAGATGTTCCAAAAAAAAAAATCTCGGTGTGTGGGCCCCACCCCAGCAAATAATCCGACGTTCAAAAATACGGGATATAACATCCTCTCCCCCTTTAGAACATTCGTCCTCGAATGTTAAATTAGCCTTATAGGTCTTATAAACACTCCGGGGGAGTTTCTTCTTATGAGTAGCACACATGAATTATTTACCAATTAATATAACAAGTTTAGAGATTTAGATCACCTGTAGGTGTAGAGAACAAGTGAGGGTACTTTTTCTTCATTTCATCCTCTGCTCCACAGGTCGTTCCTTCTTTATTATTGTTTCGCCATAAGACTTTAACAGAGGGTATATCTTCGGTACGCGGGCTCCTCACCTGACGATCCAGAATAGCTACAGGTTGCTCTTCTTAAGAAAATTTCTCCATCACCTGAATATCATTCACTGGAAATGTTCTGGAGGGATCACCAACACATTTGCGGAGCATGGACACATGAAATAACGGATGTATCGCTTTCAAATCAGATGGCAGATCTGGCTCATAGGCGACATTCCCAATCTTTCGAATAATCTGATAAGGTCCGATATATTGCAGACGGAGCTTACCCCTTTTTTCGCATCGCACCACACCTTTTATAGACGATACTCTAAAAAATACACAATCACCGACCTGGAACTCCAAGGGTCGACGTCTTTTATCAGCGTATGACTTCTGTCGACTCTGAGTTGCTAATAGTCCCTCTCGGATAAGTTTCATCTTATCAACCGCCTGTTGGATCATACCTGGGCCTATTAGTTCTATTTCGCCAATATCAAACCAGCCGATCGGTGACCTGCATTCTCTGCCAAACAAAGCCTCGTATAGAGCCATCTGGATGCTAGACTGGTAGCTGTTATTATAAGTAAACTCAATCAACGGCAGATGACTATCCCAGCTGCCTCTGAAATCAATAACACAGGCTCGCAACATATCTTCTAGCGTTTATATAGTGCACTCGGCCTGTCTGTCGCTCTGGGGATGGAATGCTATGCTCAGACTCACCTTAGTCCCTAATCTTTCTTGAAAAGATCTCCAGAAATTTGCCATAAAATGGGCACCTCCGTCAGTGGTAATAGATGTAGGAACTCCGTGGAGTTGCACTATTTCTTTAATATATATAGTCTGGAATAATCCTCCGCTGAGTAAGTGGTTCTGACGGGAAGAAAGTGGGCTGATTTTTTGTCGGCCTATCCACAATAATCCAAATAGAGTCATACTTCCGCGGAGTGCGAGGCAACCCTGTAATGAAGTCCACTTGGCTTCTGATGTTCAATTTTAACCTGCTGGCAATTTGGGCACTGGGAAACGAACTCTGCGATGTCCCGTTTCATGCCATTCCACAGTATAAGCATATAAGTTCATGGTACATTTTAGTGGATTCAGGATAATAGAATACCGAACATTATGCGTTTCGCCCATAATTGGCCGTCGCAGCCCTGCAACGTCAGGCACACATAATCTGCCTCTGTATAATAATACCCCATCAGGTGAGATCTCAACTGGGTCCCTTTCTTATCAAGGGTTGTATCTTTGTACCATACCAGAATAGAATCCTCGAACTGACGCTGTTTTACCTCTTCCCTAATCAACGATTCAGCAACTTCTCGGACAAAATCCCAATATCTCCATAATCGACCAAACGGACTCCAAGGCTAGCTAACTGATGAATTTTACAAGCCAATTCCTTCTTTCTAGATATACGCCGGTCAAACCGCCCATATATTTGTGGTTAAGTGCGTCTGCCACAACGTTAGCTTCCCTTCAGCAACTGGGACTACATTCACAAGTATCGGTCCACTGAGATTTCACTGCCTTCTGAATTAGCTTCATTAATAGTGTCGTAGCAGAAATAAATTTCTCTACAACTCTTCTGTAATATCCGACCAATCCCAGAGAACTGCGTATTTTAGTCGATGTCGAAGGCCTAGGCCAATTCCTTATTGCTTCAATCTTCTATGTGACAATTGTTTTCATTTATGCTTACTTTACTTTCATTTGCTCCCCTTCTTTGGGGTTATACTTCTACCATATCCATGTCTTTTCTTTCTAACCTATAACTTGATTATCTTCGTACGAAACCTTAACAGAATCACGATTATATAGTACAAAATCTTATCCGATAGCTGGCACTCAAGTAATATAATTAATGTAGAAGTTTATCTCTTAGTAATCACATTCTTCCTTCATACCCATTCCTTATCTGTCGTTCTGTTTCCTCAATAATCGAATTATTTGATACTCACATGATTCATCGTTTCATGCCATAAGTTTTCCTTTGCCCTGCACTATTTCATTCTAGCTCGTTTTCGCAATTAACATTCGTGCTTTGCCCGTCAACTCTTTTAAAGACTCTGCTTAACTATGTTTCTTACGGTTCACTTTTTCTGGTATTTGATCTCCTTACCCCCCCACTCAATTATTCTCTTTTCTTTCCAAACATCGTTGTATTAGAATTTTCCAAACTCAACCAATAGCAAAATGAGTATCGGTCTATTTCGTAACATTTGTACCATACCTTTCCCTTTTCCTCGTAAATTCTGCCCAGTTAATCCTTTCTATATATTACAACACTGGCTATTAGGGTTCACCAATCGATCGACATAGTCATAAATGGGGGGTCCTACACATACGTACATATCTCACTACCATTTCTTTCACCATACATCTTCAATCACCTGTTCAAATGTTTACTCTAATTCCAGAGCTGCGCTGCTTTTCCTTCCTTTTTACCAATCTAATCTGTCTCAGCTCACGTGAACCCTATAAGGTTTCTAACCATTCCACACATCCTAATTCCCTTTAGGTTACCCCGAATTTCCTATTTGTCTCTTATATCTATGTTTGCCAAAAATTTTGGTACATTTCCCAGGCGGTCACCCATCCCAAAATTTCTCTGGCCCTAGCACGCTTAACCTTAAAACTTTAATACATTTAGGTGCGTTAAGGCCGGTATAATCACGTCAACTGCCCCGCGCGACCTTGGTCACGTAATTTAAGGCAAATCGGGGTCTTAACAACTTTCAAAACATTCTCGTAGCGGGTCCCACCCCGATTTAGAGGGGATTCTTTTACTTTTCTAACTATATAGTTACCGTGTCGCCCCTGTAAATCCTCAATATTTACCTCCATGCATGTGTATATATATACTTTTAGACAACTCACGGGTTTAGGTTTTTATTCCACAGATCCCATCTCCAACCAGTCGATGAGAACTGATAAAATGTTACAAACTAGAATCCGACGAACTTCGCGGAATCTCTTAGCACTTAACTCACATAATTACCTCCATATTTGTGTATATGTATATTTTTGAGTCGTAAACGGACCACTCAATTTCCACTGCCTGTCATACACTTTGTATTCATCCAATTAGAGGAAACTTAATCGTTGGACATTTTTTTGCCCTTCCACATATGCTGTCCTAAAGCAAAATGGGGTCGGAACATATTCCGGTTCGTTTAAATAAATTGCAAATCTGCTACTCATATATGCTTTCTCGAGATAAAATTTTCCAAATACGGATAATACTTCTTACGAATGACACGGAGGGTATCTCTCAAACTTTAATCCAAGATAATGTATTTACCCTATCGGTATCGACCTTCAAGACATGTTAAGAATTTATATCTCATCTTCCTCTTCGTATTTCTAGGAAAATTTGGGCAGAGGTTCCTCTGTATTTCTTACTATCCCAAAACCTGCCCACAGGAAATACCAACCATGCCTCACAGGGCCAACACATATACGTATATACATATCATATCATATCGCATCATAGCCACACAGGGCTGATAATTTCAAATAAAAAGTATAAATATGCCGAGGCTTACTTCACATGTCCAACTCGAACTCCACCTATTGCACTTTCCTGTTTACTTTTCATTACGATTTTAAACTTTATGTTTCAATCGTGCTTCAAATACCTTACCCAGCGTACGTCTTTCATACCATTGCTTACCTGTGTACTGTATAGCTTCCAATATCATCAGTCACTGTCTTACGTCGATACCGTTCTCCAGCTGAAATCAGAGGTTAGTAAAAAGGAATTCATTTCCTACAGCTGGCTCTATCGCACGATCTAAGATTCAAAGAAAGGTAACACCCTAAATGTCCTGTAGCCTCCTGTTTATAGATGTAGTGCACAACACACCGATAAACAAGACTCTACGAGACACGGTCTGCAGACACTCCGAGGACGAACCGCTCTGATACCACTTTTGTCACGACCCAACCCCGTAGGCCGCGACTAGTGTCCGTGCTGGACACCTGAACGTACCCAATAACCCAAACCAGCATATAAGCAGAATATTTAAATGTAAAAGTCAATTGGCGTTATTAATTATCATAGATTAACGGATAAAGCACAAGGAAACCGATCAGGCTGTCACAGATCATACCAACCCAAATCATATGCAGAACCCACATGTATGTCTACAGACCTCTACAGAACACATCAGAATCATAAGACGGGACAGGGCCCCGTCATACCCCTGAACAACATACAAATGTACCATAGCAAGGACTGTACCAAACATAGGCTCCGAACAATAGAGCACTCCAAAATGGCAGAATATAGTCCTAAACATGCGGATCAGCAAATCTGTAGTCTGTACCTGCGCGGCATGAAAACGCAGCCCCCGAAGAAAGGAGGTCAGTACGAAATATGTACTGAGTATGTAAAGCATGGAACGTAGTAAACAAAGTCATAATCGAAGCAGAAGATACAGAAAATGAACGGAATATCCAGATTAGCAAAGATGCTGATCATAAAGCATAAATAGTATTTGCAGAAAACGTATGTCATGCCTGGTCCCACTACGGGACAAAATCATAACCGAAACAGAACGTACAGAAAAGTGAGTGTGATATCCAGAGTATCAAATGCATATTTTCAAAACATGAAGAGTGTGTACAGAAACATATGCCATATCATATCCGGCCCTTGCCAAGGGACTCGGCAGACAGAACGTGGCCACCCCCCGACGCTGGTACCACAACACATAAGGATCAGAAAAGGGGAATAACCCCGTAACATAGCATAACATATCAAATGGCCATATCAGATCATATCATATCATGTCATAATAGTGTACATGGTACAGCATACTCCACAACCCATGTACATATATACCTGCCCCCTCACATCGAGGCACGGCGAACAATGCAGTGGAAGACGCTTGAGAACATATCCTAGCCCGGGCTCAGTGTGGGAAACATTGAGGCATCCACGAATGGAGTAGTGAGAAACTAAATGCAATAAAATACCATATATACTTCCAGAGACTCAATGAGGAATATCGAGTGACAAGTCAAAACAATGAAATCGAACGGAATCATAGTAAGTAAACTTCGGATGTCATAATGGGTTACGGAGGCATAATCTTGCTGAGATCGTTTCCATGATCCAAAACAGTTTGTAAGACTTAACGGAATATTTAAAACAATTCTTTAGATAATAGTTAGAGGAGTAGTTAAGACATTTCCTTTAAAGCAGCTCGAAGACAAGTCATAAATACAAAAGGGGTAAAATCGGAAATAGTGGGCCCACCTCGGAACAAACGAAGCGGTGGGCTCAAATTACGTATTTTAAGCTTGTGGGGTCACCTATAGAGGTACTAGGGACATTTCATAACTTCCTAAACAATTTGTGAAAGTTTGCCTAATTCTTCCAACAAAGCATACCTAAAAGGTTCAATTCTATTGAATGAAAAAGTGACAATTTCAAATGCGGATTCCGATGGACAGAATATATTCCGGGGCTCAAATCCGATCCTAGTACACCTAGGACATGCCAAAAGAAGAATCGGGATAGCTTTACATACCTTATATGCTCTTTACGCCTTTCCAAATTCAATTCCCGTTTCGCCCAAAATCTGCAATTGGTCACATTTACCAATTCTCAATTTCCAATCTTTAAGTATTCAATCTTTATTCATAATTGCCTACAGAAATTTGGGCAGCATCTCCCCTATACACATATCATCCCCGAGAATTTAACTCGGCCAAAACAATCAACAACAACCCAACAACAACACCAACAACGACAACAATCAATATAGGACACAATATAACACAACTAGTCTTCTTTCCGACATAATGCAAGAACTTTCATTCCGACTTCCCATTTCCAAACCAATCTCAATGATTTCATATTCATTATTAATCTAGATTATCACAATATAATTTGGAAGCATTTCATATCGTTTCCACAAAATATTCACAAGATATACAAAATATACAAACTTTCCACCAAAGTCATAATTCATCCAAAACTTCTAATATTCAACCTACATATCCATAACATATTTCCATCTTCCAATTTCATCAACCATAATCATAATTCACATCTTAACAACTTCATTTCCATAATATCACAAAATCATTCTAAAGTGGCATAATCTTCTAAATTCCAACTTCAACCAAAATTCATTCAACTTTCATTCCCAATATAATTTTCACCATAACCACAACTAGAATACAACATAAAATTCAACTCATATATGTATACAACATACATACACTCACGGCTACATATATATATATATATACATATACACTTTGTAAACTTCTATATTTCCATAGTTTCTACTCATTTCCATATACTACAACACAAACAAACCTTCATAACATAATAAAAAGGTATGAATTCCTACCTTTTTCTCCAATCTTCTTCACTTGTCCAAAGTGTGAGATTGATGAAACTAATGCTCAATCTTCCAAAACAACTACACCAAGTTGTAGAGGGACCTTGAATTAGTAGGAATTCAACAAGAAAATAATTTTAGAGTCAAGATTTTTTTGAGGGTGATTTTTCTATGGCCAACCCGAAATGGCTCTTATGTTTGCTCTTGGTTTTTCTTCTTTCTCTTCTTTCTTTGTTTCTTGAAACTTCTATTAGATAGTGACCATTTATAATTAATTAGCACATGGAAATATTCATTAAAACCATGGGTTGGGCCTCACTTGGCCGGCCACCCCTTAAACATTGGGCCTAAATTTTCATTTTATTTTTTTGGGTCAACTCGGTTGATCCCGAGTTGGGCCTAGCCCACTGAACTTTCGACCTTAAAACGTTCATATCTCCTTGTACCGACATCACCTAGGAACCCACGACCTATGGATAGAAAGCTAATTCAATTATCTACAACTTCTATTTCATGGTATCTTCCCAAATTCAAACTTATAATACCGTTTGTGCCCCTCAAAGTCAGGTCACCCGAAAACGTTTTCTTAAAAATATTCGTTTGGAGGGCTTCCACTTTGATTTGGCCCAAGGGTACTTCATGAGTTGTGTTTAACTTTACATATGTGATTCATATGACTTTTCAGATGTTCCAAAAAAAAAAATCTCGGTGTGTGGGCCCCACCCCAGCAAATAATCCGACGTTCAAAAATACGGGATATAACATCCTCCCCCCCTTTAGAACATTCGTCCTCGAATGTTAAATTAGCCTTATAGGTCTTATAAACACTCCGGGGGAGTTTCTTCTTATGAGTAGCACACATGAATTATTTACCAATTAATATAACAAGTTTAGAGATTTAGATCACCTGTAGGTGTAGAGAACAAGTGAGGGTACTTTTTCTTCATTTCATCCTCTGCTCCCCAGGTCGTTCCTTCTTTATTATTGTTTCGCCATAAGACTTTAACAGAGGGTATATCTTCGGTACGCGGGCTCCTCACCTGACGATCCAGAATAGCTACAGGTTGCTCTTCTTAAGAAAATTTCTCCATCACCTGAATATCATTCACTGGAAATGTTTTGGAGGGATCACCAACACATTTGCGGAGCATGGACACATGAAATAACGGATGTATCGCTTTCAAATCAGATGGCAGATCTGGCTCATAGGCGACATTCCCAATCTTTCGAATAATCTGATAAGGTCCGATATATTGCAGACGGAGCTTACCCCTTTTGTCGCATCGCACCACACCTTTTATAGACGATACTCTAAAAAATACACAATCACCGACCTGGAACTCCAAGGGTCGACGTCGTTTATCAGCGTATGACTTCTGTCGACTCTGAGTTGCTAATAGTCCCTCTCGGATAAGTTTCATCTTATCAACCGCCTGTTGGATCATACCTGGGCCTATTAGTTCTATTTCGCCAATATCAAACCAGCCGATCGGTGACCTGCATTCTCTGCCAAACAAAGCCTCGTATAGAGCCATCTGGATGCTAGACTGGTAGCTGTTATTATAAGTAAACTCAATCAACGGCAGATGACTATCCCAGCTGCCTCTGAAATCAATAACACAGGCTCGCAACATATCTTCTAGCGTTTATATAGTGCACTCGGCCTGTCTGTCGCTCTGGGGATGGAATGCTATGCTCAGACTCACCTTAGTCCCTAATCTTTCCTGAAAAGATCTCCAGAAATTTGCCATAAAATGGGCACCTCCGTCAGTGGTAATAGATGTAGGAACTCCGTGGAGTTGCACTATTTCTTTAATATATATAGTCTGGAATAATCCTCCGCTGAGTAAGTGGTTCTGACGGGAAGAAAGTGGGCTGATTTTTTGTCGGCCTATCCACAATAATCCAAATAGAGTCATACTTCCGCGGAGTGCGAGGCAACCCTATAATGAAGTCCACTTGGCTTCTGATGTTCAATTTTAACCTGCTGGCAATTCGGGCACTGGGAAACGAACTCTGCGATGTCCCGTTTCATGCCATTCCACAGTATAAGCATATAAGTTCATGGTACATTTTAGTGGATTCAGGATAACAGAATACCGAACATTATGCGTTTCGCCCATAATTGGCCGTCGCAGCCCTGCAACGTCAGGCACACATAATCTGCCTCTGTATAATAATACCCCATCAGATGAGATCTCAACTGGGTCCCTTTCTTATCAAGGGTTGTATCTTTGTACCATACCAGAATAGAATCCTCGAACTGACGCTGTTTTACCTCTTCCCTAATCAACGATTCAGCAACTTCTCGGACAAAATCCCAATATCTCCATAATCGACCAAACGGACTCCAAGGCTAGCTAACTGATGAATTTTACAAGCCAATTCCTTCTTTCTGGATATACGCCGGTCAAACCGCCCATATATTTGTGGTTAAGTGCGTCTGCCACAACGTTAGCTTCCCTTCAGCAACTGGGACTACATTCACAAGTACCGGTCCACTGAGATTTCACTGCCTTCTGAATTAGCTTCATTAATAGTGTCATAGCAGAAATAAATTTCTCTACAACTCTTCTGTAATATCCGACCAATCCCAGAGAACTGCGTATTTTAGTCGATGTCGAAGGCCTAGGCCAATTCCTTATTGCTTCAATCTTCTATGTGACAATTGTTTTCATTTATGCTTACTTTACTTTCATTTGCTCCCCTTCTTTGGGGTTATACTTCTACCATATCCATGTCTTTTCTTTCTAACCTATAACTTGATTATCTTCGTACGAAACCTTAACAGAATCACGATTATATAGTACAAAATCTTATCCGATAGCTGGCACTCAAGTAATATAATTAATGTAGAAGTTTATCTCTTAGTAATCACATTCTTCCTTCATACCCATTCCTTATCTGTCGTTCTGTTTCCTCAATAATCGAATTATTTGATACTCACATGATTCATCGTTTCATGCCATAAGTTTTCCTTTGCCCTGCACTATTTCATTCTAGCTCGTTTTCGCAATTAACATTCGTGCTTTGCCCGTCAACTCTTTTAAAGACTCTGCTTAACTATGTTTCTTACGGTTCACTTTTTCTGGTATTTGATCTCCTTACCCCCCCACTCAATTATTCTCTTTTCTTTCCAAACATCGTTGTATTAGAATTTTCCAAACTCAACCAGTAGCAAAATGAGTATCGGTCTATTTCGTAACATTTGTACCATACCTTTCCCTTTTCCTCGTAAATTCTGCCCAGTTAATCCTTTCTATATATTACAACACTGGCTATTAGGGTTCACCAATCGATCGACATAGTCATAAATGGGGGGTCCTACACATACGTACATATCTCACTACCATTTCTTTCACCATACATCTTCAATCACCTGTTCAAATGTTTACTCTAATTCCAGAGCTGCGCTGCTTTTCCTTCCTTTTTACCAATCTAATCTGTCTCAGCTCACGTGACCCCTATAAGGTTTCTAACCATTCCACACATCCTAATTCCCTTTAGGTTACCCCGAATTTCCTATTTGTCTCTTATATCTATGTTTGCCAAAAATTTTGGTACATTTCCCAGGCGGTCACCCATCCCAAAATTTCTCTGGCCCTAGCACGCTTAACCTTAAAACTTTAATACATTTAGGTGCGTTAAGGCCGGTATAATCACGTCAACTGCCCCGCGCGACCTTGGTCACGTAATTTAAGGCAAATCGGGGTCTTAACAACTTTCAAAACGTTCTCGTAGCGGGTCCCACCCCGATTTAGAGGGGATTCTTTTGCTTTTCTAACTATATAGTTACCGTGTCGCCCCTGTAAATCCTCAATATTTACCTCCATGCATGTGTATATATATACTTTTAGACAGCTCACGGGTTTAGGTTTTTATTCCACAGATCCCATCTCCAACCAGTCGATGAGAACTGATAAAATGTTACAAACTAGAATCCGACGAACTTCGCGGAATCTCTTAGCACTTAACTCACATAATTACCTCCATATTTGTGTATATGTATATTTTTGAGTCGTAAACGGACCACTCAATTTCCACTGCCTGTCATACACTTTGTATTCATCCAATTAGAGGAAACTTAATCGTTGGACATTTTTTTGCCCTTCCACATATGCTGTCCTAAAGCAAAATGGGGTCGGAACATATTCCGGTTCGTTTAAATAAATTGCAAATCTGCTACTCATATATGCTTTCTCGAGATAAAATTTTCCAAATACGGATAATACTTCTTACGAATGACACGGAGGGTATCTCTCAAACTTTAATCCAACATAATGTATTTACCCTATCGGTATCGACCTTCAAGACATGTTAAGAATTTATATCTCATCTTCCTCTTCGTATTTCTAGGAAAATTTGGGCAGAGGTTCCTCTGTATTTCTTACTATCCCAAAACCTGCCCACAGGAAATACCAACCATGCCTCACAGGGCCAACACATATACGTATATACATATCATATCATATCGCATCATAGCCACACAGGGCTGATAATTTCAAATAAAAAGTATAAATATGCCGAGGCTTACTTCACATGTCCAACTCGAACTCCACCTATTGCACTTTCCTGTTTACTTTTCATTACTATTTTAAACTTTATGTTTCAATCGTGCTTCAAATACCTTACCCAGCGTACGTCTTTCATACCATTGCTTACCTGTGTACTGTATAGCTTCCAATATCATCAGTCACTGTCTTACGTCGATACCGTTCTCCAGCTGAAATCAGAGGTTAGTAAAAAGGAATTCATTTCCTACAGCTGGCTCTATCGCACGATCTAAGATTCAAAGAAAGGTAACACCCTAAATGTCCTGTAGCCTCCTGTTTATAGATGTGGTGCACAACACACCGATAAACAATACTCTACGAGACACGGTCTGCAGACACTCCGAGGACGAACCGCTCTGATACCACTTTTGTCACGACCCAACCCCGTAGGCCGCGACTAGTGTCCGTGCTGGACACCTGAACGTACCCAATAACCCAAACCAGCATATAAGCAGAATATTTAAATGTAAAAGTCAATTGGCATTATTAATTATCACAGATTAACGGATAAAGCACAAGGAAACCGATCAGGCTGTCACAGATCATACCAACCCAAATCATATGCAGAACCCACATGTATGTCTACAGACCTCTACAGAACACATCAGAATCATAAGACGGGACAGGGCCCCGTCATACCCCTGAACAACATACAAATGTACCATAGCAAGGACTGTACCAAACATAGGCTCCGAACAATAGAGCACTCCAAAATGGCAGAATATAATCCTAAACATGCGGATCAGCAAATCTGTAGTCTGTACCTGCGCGGCATGAAAACGCAGCCCCCGAAGAAAGGGGGTCAGTACGAAATATGTACTGAGTATGTAAAGCATGGAACGTAGTAAACAAAGTCATAATCGAAGCAGAAGATACAGAAAATGAACGGAATATCCAGATTAGCAAAGATGCTGATCATAAAGCATAAATAGTATTTGCAGAAAACGTATGTCATACCTGGTCCCACTACGGGACAAAATCATAACCGAAACAGAACGTACAGAAAAGTGAGTGTGATATCCAGAGTATCAAATGCATATTTTCAAAACATGAAGAGTATGTACAGAAACATATGCCATATCATATCCAGCCCCTGCCAAGGGACTCGGCAGACAGAACGTGGCCACCCCCCGACGCTGGTACCACAACACATAAGGATCAGAAAAGGGGAATAACCCCGTAACATAGCATAACATATCAAATGGCCATATCAGATCATATCATATCATGTCATAATAGTGTACATGGCACAGCATACTCCACAACCCATGTACATATATACCTGCCCCCTCACATCGAGGCACGGCGAACAATGCAGTGGAAGACGCTTGAGAACATATCCTAGCCCGGGCTCAGTGTGGGAAACATTGAGGCATCCACGAATGGAGTAGTGAGAAACTAAATGCAATAAAATACCATATATACTTCCATAGACTCAATGAGGAATATCGAGTGACAAGTCAAAACAATGAAACGAACGGAATCATAGTAAGTAAACTTCAGATGTCATAATGGGTTACGGAGGCATAATCTTGCTGAGATCGTTTCCATGATCCAAAACAGTTTGTAAGACTTAACGGAATATTTAAAACAATTCTTTAGATAATAGTTAGAGGAGTAGTTAAGACATTTCCTTTAAAGCAGCTCGAAGACAAGTCATAAATACAAAAGGGGTAAAATCGGAAATAGTGGGCCCACCTCGGAACAAACGAAGCGGTGGGCTCAAATTACGTATTTTAAGCTTGTGGGGTCACCTATAGAGGTACTAGGGACATTTCATAACTTCCTAAACAATTTGTGAAAGTTTGCCTAATTCTTCCAACAAAGCATACCTAAAAGGTTCAATTCTATTGAATGAAAAAGTGACAATTTCAAATGCGGATTCCGATGGACAGAATATATTCCGGGGCTCAAATCCGATCCTAGTACACCTAGGACATGCCAAAAGAAGAATCGGGATAGCTTTACATACCTTATATGCTCTTTACGCCTTTCCAAATTCAATTCCCGTTTCGCCCAAAATCTGCAATTGGTCACATTTACCAATTCTCAATTTCCAATCTTTAAGTATTCAATCTTTATTCATAATTGCCTACAGAAATTTGGGCAGCATCTCCCCTATACACATATCATCCCCGAGAATTTAACTCGGCCAAAACAATCAACAACAACCCAACAACAACACCAACAACGACAACAATCAATATAGGACACAATATAACACAACTAGTCTTCTTTCCGACATAATGCAAGAACTTTCATTCCGACTTCCCATTTCCAAACCAATCTCAATGATTTCATATTCATTATTAATCTAGATTATCACAATATAATTTGGAAGCATTTCATATCGTTTCCACAAAATATTCACAAGATATACAAAATATACAAACTTTCCACCAAAGTCATAATTCATCCAAAACTTCTAATATTCAACCTACATATCCATAACATATTTCCATCTTCCAATTTCATCAACCATAATCATAATTCACATCTTAACAACTTCATTTCCATAATATCACAAAATCATTCTAAAGTGACATAATCTTCTACATTCCAACTTCAACCAAAATTCATTCAACTTTCATTCCCAATATAATTTTCACCATAACCACAACTAGAATACAACATAAAATTCAACTCATATATGTATACAACATACATACACTCACGGCTACATATATATATATATACATATACAATTTGTAAACTTCCATATTTCCATAGTTTCTACTCATTTCCATATACTACAACACAAACAAACCTTCATAACATAATAAAAAGGTATGAATTCCTACCTTTTTCTCCAATCTTCTTCACTTGTCCAAAGTGTGAGATTGATGAAACTAATGCTCAATCTTCCAAAACAACTACACCAAGTTGTAGAGGGACCTTGAATTAGTAGGAATTCAACAAGAAAATAATTTTAGAGTCAAGATTTTTTTGAGGGTGATTTTTCTATGGCCAACCCGAAATGGCTCTTATGTTTGCTCTTGGTTTTTCTTCTTTCTCTTCTTTCTTTGTTTCTTGAAACTTCTATTAGATAGTGACCATTTATAATTAATTAGCACATGGAAATATTCATTAAAACCATGGGTTGGGCCTCACTTGGCCGGCCACCCCTTAAACATTGGGCCTAAATTTTCATTTTATTTTTTTGGGTCAACTCGGTTGATCCCGAGTTGGGCCTAGCCCACTGAACGTTCGACCTTAAAACGTTCATATCTCCTTGTACCGACATCACCTAGGAACCCACGACCTATGGATAGAAAGCTAATTCAATTATCTACAACTTCTATTTCATGGTACCTTTCCAAATTCAAACTTATAATACCGTTTGTGCCCCTCAAAGTCAGGTCACCCGAAAACGTTTTCTTAAAAATATTCGTTTGGAGGGCTTCCACTTTGATTTGGCCCAAGGGTACTTCATGAGTTGTGTTTAACTTTACATATGTGATTCATATGACTTTTCAGATGTTCAAAAAAAAAAATCTCGGTGTGTGGGCCCCACCCCAGCAAATAATCCGACGTTCAAAAATACGGGATATAACAGCTATCAAGTAGCACTGGAGTTCCCTCATATTATAACTTTACATAGCTGCTCTGTGACCTGTTGTCACGACCCAGCTCCGTGAGCCGCGACTGGTGCCCTATTTGGACACCCCAAACAAACTCACATGCTAACTCGTCATTTTCTAATTTATCTCAGATTTCATATTAATCATTTTAAACAGATTGGAAGCAAATATTATCTTAAGCGGTCGCACGTGCAACAATATCACATCAAAGTTAGAAGGGACGGTGGAATACACATCGCCGAATATATACACATATACAGGCCATTTAGGCCGCATCCAAATCTGATAGATTGGCGAAATATACATCGCCAGATACATGAACGTGTACAAACAATTAGGCCGTTTGGCCATAATAGCAAACGGGACCGCATTAAGACGTAGATCATAGACAAACGAGCACACACATGACCCATTACCCACATATATGACTATAGGCCTCTACAAACCATAACGGAATCATATGACGGGACAGGGCCCCGCCGTACCCCAAATAATCAAATATACAGAAGCATATACATCACAAAAGATATGTACCAATATATGGGCTCCGGATCAAAGGAGCACTCTATAATAGCAGAATGTGTGGCCTACACTGGCAGATCACGAACCTCTGTACCTGCGGGCATGAAACGCAGCCCCCGAAGAAAGGGGGTCAGTACGAAAGATGTACTGAGTATGTAAAGCATAAAATACAGAAATCCAAACCATAACTGAAGTGAAGGGTACAGAGAGAGAATACCAGATTAAAATATCAAAATTTGTACTGAAGACACAAGTACATAATGCAAACAGAAATCATGCATAAGGCTCAGGAATGTGGTCACCACTCCGATGCTGGTGCCATAACACAGCATACTCCAGAAGGTTTCAAATCTCCGTACACCCCGAACACAACATATCATATCATCAAAACATATCATAAGCCATATCACAGCATAACTCCATAAACGGAACCCGGCCCTATGGCGAGGTCTCGGGAACCGTAACACATCATACTGCCGAATATTTCATAGTACACACGATCACAAAACCGGCCCGGGAACTGGCGAACGATATCATAGTAATAGGCACGAGCAGAGTAGTGCGGAAACCATATGCATAAACACAATTAACTTCCAAGACTCGACTAATAAATACATATACATATACATATATATATATATTGAGATCAGAAAGCTTAAAGTAAGTATCGAGTCTGTCGGAATTAGTATACAAAAGATATAAGCCTTTAAATTTATAAAACTTTCGAAAAATACCTTATAACCCATTTTCTGAAAATTTAGTATCATTCACATTAAGGAGCTTTCAAATAACTTATGGAGCAAATCAATGGAGCCTTAAATTCATAGACAAAAGTCCTCTTTTTATATCATGCCAAAAATAGCTCAAGTAAGACAAACGAAGGAAGTCTCGAGGCTAGTGGGCCCACCTCGGGTCAAGTCGAAGTGGCGGACATAAATTAAAAACATTGGACTCTATAGAGTCATCCACGAAGGTTTCAAAGCGATTTTATCACGTCTGCACAATTTATGGATGTTTGAACAGTTTTCCAACAAGACATAAGGTTTATAGTTCAATTATATTGAATGAATAGTACCCAAGCTCAGACTCGAATTTCTATGAGCAGAATAACCTCTGAGGCTCAAATCTCAACCTAGTATGTCTAGGACATGCCAAAAGAAGGAAAGGGATAGCTTTACATACCTTACTTGCGCCTTACGCTCGCCCAAACTCAAATCTTGTTTCATCCGAAATCTACAATTGGTCATATTTACCAAATATTAATCATATTAATCTACAGAAATTTGGGCAGCTTCTCCCCTATACATACAACATCCCCGAGATTTAAACTCGGCCAAACTAGCAGCAACCATACCAACAACAACACCAACAACATCAACAATCGACTAGAAACGCATTCTAACATAAATAGCCTTCTTTTCCAAATAATGCAACTACTTCCAATCCAACCTGCACTTTCAAATCTATATTAATATTTGCATGTCCATATACAAGTTTAAGGTCATTCAATCATAGGCCAAGGATATTCCAAGCCATATATCCAATATTCAACAATTCCATCAATTCCATATTCCACCCAAAATTCCTACATATACAACAAAACCATCACAACACATTTTCTACCTACAAATTCATAACCAACAACAATAATCCACACTTTAACAACTTCATTTCCATAATATCATAAAATCATACTAAAATAACATAATCTTCTACAATCAACTTCAATGCCAAATTAAACCATTTAGCCTTCATTTACTTTATAAGGATCACAACAACACACTAACATACTAAACAAAATTAATCCATTTCCATTCTAACTCCCCTACACCACACGGCTACATTCCATATTTCCAACCTCAATCAAATTTATTCAACTTTCATTTCCAATATGAATTCCACCATAACCACAACTAGAATAATACATAAAATTCAACTCATCTTAACTACACAACAATACACACACGGCCACATGCACACATGCACACCCATTTTGCTGTCACGACCCGGCTAGGGGCCGCGACGGGTACCCGGGGCTAACCACCGAGCACCGCTCTTCTTAATACTCAATTACTCATTAAATACTTCTTTCAGAATTTATAGACGAAACATATGAAAATCATACTTTATAAGAAACATACTTGCTTTACATACACTTGCCATACGGCTATCAAGATAGTATATACATATAGTAATATCTTGTGGAACCATCTAACCCACACTGCGCATCTACGAGCCTCTACTGACGTGCTATACAATGGACGGAACAAGACTCCGTCATGCCCCAAAATGGATATATATATATGTACGTATACACAAAAGAAATCACAAGCACCTCCGAACAATGGAGTGCTCTCAACAGGTGACTGCCCCTATGGCTCTGGATCTAGCTCGTCTCCCTGTCTACCTGTGGGCATGAACACAGCGTCCAAAGAAAAGGACGTCAGTACGAACATTGTACTGAGTATAAGAGGCATAAATAATGAAGAGAGAAACAATAACAACCTAATGAACATCAAAGTGAACATGTGAAGCTGAATCATAATCATAGGAAGGATGATGCATGCTGTCTTACTCATACTCTTTATCATATCATGTATACATATCATGCAAGCTGCCCGTCCATGTCGGAACGGTGTGATCACCAATAATATAAGCCCGCGTCCAGGCCTCCCGCGTTCGGGGTACCATCTCATGCCGCCCACTAGTGGTGTCTGCCCATGCCCGAGAGGGTCATGGTGTATCCGTGTAGCCGCCCGCCGAAGCGGTGTCTGCCCGGCCAACTAGGCACGGTGTAAATGCAATCATGACATGCTTAACATAAAATACTTATCATCATATACTTTTAAAAACATGCTTATCTTATCATAATACATGCGTGAGCTCATGATCATTTGTACTCTACCGGGGTGACGTAAGGTCGTGATCCCCCGATCTCTTTATCGAGCAATTTCTGACATTCTGCCTCACCTCGAAGGAATTAGTACATGAGGTGAGTGTAGATAATGAGGACATAATCATCGCTTTAGCATTATCATATCATATCTATTAGCTCATGGAAAGAAGGGGATTTTATGCTATGGGATTCATGCCATTTGAAGAAAGGGACTAGCCTCACATACCTTGGTCGCTTAGCTAGAATACCGTTCACTTGCTCTTCTGAAATATCGCGTCGTTACCTTCATAAGGGAATTCGAATTATCGTTAGTTAGTGGGCTATGAGAACGCGTCGCTATTTTCTAAAGAAAATTGGGCAGCACTTCCCTTGTTTATTCTACTTTTCCCATCGTCTATATCAATTCCCAACATTCACAATAATATCCACAACATTACCACTAACAACCATCATTCATATCGACTCATCACATTTCACCATTTTCCTCCAATTTTTCCATAATTTCCTACCTAGCTTATCATCGTGTTTTCACACCTTTAATACTTATTTCACGGTAAAATCATCATTTCTAGCATATTCATAACCTTAACACTTCAACTTATATGATTCAATTCCATCATCACTCAATGGTGGCACTATTCACCCATTTTTCTATGTCCTCCTACAATCCAAGCTTTTCCTATGTTTCTAACACTTAAATAACTTAATAAGGTCATGAAACATACCTTGGATGGTGATTGAACAACCCTTGAGTTGAAATGCTTTGCTCCAACAAAACCCTAGGTCCTCTTTCTAGGAATTTCTTGACTCAAATAATCCCTTTTGATGTGTTCTTGCACTAGGTTATGGTGAATTGATGAATTTGATCTTAGATTTCTACTTGTATTCTTGGTTTGGGAGAGTGTAGAATATTCTAGAGAGAGAGAGAGGATCGTGTAGTAGAAAGTGGGAATGAAGAAAATGAGACTTGGATCATATTTTATAAAATTCAACTTCAGTCCCGATGTCATTATACGGTTCGTTATACGGTCCGTATAAATTTATACGGTCCGTATAACTGGCCGTAAAATGGACCCAGAGATCACCCCTTTCTGTAACCATTTGACGATCCATTTGACGGGCCGTATAATCATTATACGGTCCGTATAATTCACCGTAAAATCGACCTTCTTTCAACCTCATTCTGTGACACTTTGACGATTCATTTTACGGACCGTCAAACCGTTATACGGTCCGTATAGTACACCGTAAAACTCACCCTTCAGCCAGCCTCTTCTGTGACACTTCTACGGTCTGTATAATGGACCGTAAAACACTTTTACGGTTCGTATAATGGACCGTATACTCCCAGTTCACTGAAGCTTATTTTCTTGGCTTTGTCTCATTTCCGATCCTTATGGAACCTTCGTAAAAGTTGTTCAACTCCTCGATACCAATCTACGGGACCTTATTACTTGCCTTCAAAATGCCACACACATATTTTATCCTTATTAGCCTATTTTGCACATGCTAACGGAAAATTTCCGGGGTGTAACATTTGCAAACATCCATATTTCCTTAAATTCTACTCATTTCCACATACCACAACATAAACAAACCTTCATAACATGATAAAAAGGAATTAATTCTTACCTTTTCTCTTCAACTTCTTCACTTGACCAAAGTGTTAATTCGACGGAACGAACGGTCTATCTTCCGAAATAACTACACCACGTTGTAGAGGACCCTTGAATTAGTGAAAATATCACAAGAAAATAATTTTTGAAGCAAGATTTTTAAGGGCAATTTTTATGGGTCTTGGCCGAATGGCCCTTATTTTGTTGGTGTTCTTTCTCTTGTTCTCTCCCTTCTCAATTTGTCTTGAAGTTTCTAATGGATAAGACTAATTTAATCACATGGAAATTAAATAAATTCCATGGGCTTGGGCTAGCATGGCCGGCCAAGCCTCTCAATTTGGGCCTCAATTCTCTTTTATTATTTGAGCCCAATAATTTATGGATTTTATTTGTAATTCCCGAAACTAATTTCCAAAATTCCAAATTTTCCCTTGGGCTTCCTCCGTATTTCCGCATCAATATTTTTCATGAATATCACACATATGTTGAATAAAATAAAAATATAGCCTTATTTCCTACAATGAAAGATTATTCCAAATTTTCCAAATGCGCAAAAACACGAGATATAACACCTGTCTATTATTAACTGGTATAATTCTGATAGAATTTTTGATTTGACATATAAATTCACTGTCATCCAGTATCCCGCTTGTTCTGATCGTCTCGCTTAAACCATTTCACAATTTCCCTTAATCCAACTTGTAACACTTTAGGCATATTATCTCGTGTCGTTTCTTTATTTTTAATTCAAACCCTTCTATCGCCTCTTTACTCAAATTTGCTCTTAGTTTTTCTGTCACACATTTTGTTGCAATCTTTACAAGAATATCCGAAGGTGTTCAAATTAGCCCGAGAAATACCTTAACGTCGTTTCACTAGTCTTTATGCTTTACCTTGCATTCTCCTCTTGTATCTTTCAATCGGTATCGGGGCTCAACTATGGCCATGTCCTATTTGCCCTCAGTACTAATTCTATCTCGGTAATTTGGCTCAAACCATCTTACACCTTTCCTTAATGTATCCAAAATATCTCAATCGCACTGTTATTACAGAATCCTTACTCTCCTTATCAAGTACTCACTTGGTCTCATTCTTAGCATACAAATATTCGTAGGTTGCATAACTATTCTTGTACAACTTGTATAAAATATATCCAATCTTAGTCATAGTTTTTCCTTCTCATGGTTCATTATGCTTTACATAACTCATCCGTATTAAAACTTGCTCGTAGCCTATCTTGTCATACTCATTTCCCTTCCTTTATTCACCCCTTTGATTTTCTCATATCCTACTATAGGAGATTTTCTATCCCTTCCCTTTGCTACTTATAAGTCGCAATATCATTAGCGCACAACTCTATTGCCAAATCTTAGCCTCTAATCTTGTATAGCATTGCTATCCTTTACAATATCTCTTATGTTACTCGTTACCATTCTCTTATCGTACTCTTTCTTTTTATAAGCACCCACCTTTTTAATGTCATATCATTCAAGATCTTTACAAATAATTCTCAGCATTGTCTCAAATACCATCCTGACTTCTATCCGTTTATTGCTGGCTTTCAGATCTTACTAACTTGTTTCAGTAAGGGATCTCACTTGAAGTTTAAGTATCCATATCAAATATATTGCAGTGTCAATTTTTTCCATCTTACACTTGCATTTCTCTCACCCGCTTCCCCCCTTAAGGATGTACTTATACCATTATTTTTTTATATTCTACTCTATGTCCCTATTTCCAATCTCAAATTTATCTTATCCTTTTTTTCCAACTCATTTGGTATACTGTACCATATCCATGTCTTTTCTTTATCATTTATAACTTTGATCATCCACGTACGAAACCTTAACAAAATCATGAAGCGACGAGAACCTTTCTATATATAGTACAAAATCTCATCTGACAATCTATACTCGAGTAATGCAACCCATGTAGCAACTCATCCAAGGCCACATTCCACTTACTCAAATCAGTAATTAATTAGTACTTAAAGTCATTCCAATTCTCAATTAGGTAGCACTTATATTCCGATGATAAGTGTTCAAAGTTCTCTTGTAATATTATCTTTATCCCAACCTATATCATCTGTTTCCTTTAATAAATTCACAATAAACTATTTGTGCCTCAGGCCTACAATCCTTGTCCTTTAAGGATTTCACTATTTTCGAGGTGGAGTCATACACAGGCAGTACTCCTTTATGCCTTATGCTCTTTTACCCTTGTTGTGTACCCAACACTGACTTCTAACTTACTCAAAATCATATCAAGTTCGTCTTAATAATGGTCTTATCTTATCACCTTGTCGTCGTACTACACCTTTAAGTTCGTACCTATATATTTCCCTTTTTATTTTATACTCGTACTCAATTAATTACATCTATCTTGGGTGCTTCCTTTAGTATTCCCTTACCATTTCTCCAGTCTATGTCCATCTTTTATTCTGTGCACGAGGGATCTCATGCTACCTCTGTATCCTTCGGAAAACACTACTTCTGTATAATCCCTTTCTCATTTTCAAAACGTATTATGTTCATCCCTATTTGTTCTTATCATCCCAGTCCTTTTTCTAGCACTCATTCTACCTCGTTGCTCATCTTTCTATAGTTTGGTCTTTCACAGTTCCGTCACTTATATTACTCGTGTTCTCAGCTATACATGTCATAATCTATTACTGCACTATTATCTCGCTTTCTTCTTATTTCCTTCTTTCAATTAACTCCTTCTTCTCTTGTGCTCGCTATCATTCCCGTTATCACATAATCTTTATTCTGAACTTTCCGTGTAGAAGAACTTTATAAGTCTTTCTTATTCGTTCTATAGCTCGCCTTTATACTTTAGTCACATAGATCACGTTATATCTTTTAGTCACTTCCTCGCTAGGCTTTACTCATTCTCATAACAATCTTATAGTGTAACACTTCTTAACTTTTTACCCTTTCTGGTCAATCTTATCCTTAATACCTCACAAGATGTTTTATCAATATATTCATATTCATCACAATTCTCCTTCCTCCGAACTCTTGCCTCAATCATACTATTACTTCTTCTTACTACAAACTCGTCGTAATTTACCCCCGCTGGACAATTCAGTCGATGCCTCAATATAACACTCTATTAAAATTTGCCAGCCCTCTCTAAATTATCTCTTATTATCACAAGTCCTTCCAAATTGTCCTAGCATTTCTTTTTTACCATATTGATATCGACCTCATAATTACTATTACCATCAATTCAATGGTTAACTTATTTCTCGAAGTCAGCCGTACTCGCAACTTAGTCAAATCTTGTCATTACTGTAGACATGACCTTTCAAGACTTTTTACGAACCTATATATCATTCTCTTTTTATTTCTAGGAAATTTTTTGAAGAGTTTCCTCTGTATTTCTTACTACCCCAAAACCTGCACGCAGGAAATACCAACAATGCATCACAGGGCCAACATATATATGTATATATATATATATCATATGATAGCCACACAGGGCTCCCAATATCAACAACCATATGAAAATGATGAACTTACCTCATGTGTCCAACTCAAACTATACCTGATATACTTTCCTATTTACTTTCCCTTTGAATCTTTAACTGCAGGTTTCAATCCTACCTGCAACATTCACACCGTATCTGACACATACCCTGCTTACCTATCTTTTTATTGATTCCTTCAGCTTCTTTTGTTCACACTTTATAACTTAACTTATCCTCAATATATATACATTCAATGCATTTTCTTACTATATTTATAATTACTAATCTTGATGATGACCAGTCGCCATTCTGTATATATAATTTCTGATAAAGTAACCTCAATGAAATATTAGCCTCTGTAACTCCCAGTAGCAATTTACCTTCTCTTGTCGCCACCACTCTCCTACTGAAATCAAAGGTCAGTATATAAGGGATATTATTTCCTAACTCTTGGCTCTATCGCACGATACTAAGCTATGAAGGAAAAGTGACATCCTAAATGTCCTGTAGCTTCCTGTTTATAGATGTGGTGCACAACCCACCGATAAACAAGATTCTACTACACACGGTCTGTAGACACTCCGAGGATGAACTGCTCTGATACCACTTTTGTCACAACCCAACCCCATGGGCCATGACTAGTGCCCGAGCTGGACACTCATATACGAACCTGTTAGATATAGTCAAATTGAAACTAAGGACGGAATGGAAAGTTATAAAAGCAACTATATATTCACAATGCCTTATATCATGATAAACCTGTCTCCTGAGGAGTCACAGCTGATCAAAGCATAACACAATACGTAAGCCGACAAAGCTTCCACTATATACGGTAATGTCTAAAACAAACCATATCGACACGGCTGACCAAAACCTACTCACAACCCACATATGTCTACAGACCTCTAAGAGTATAAAGGTGAAATATGACGGGACAGGGCCCCGCCGTACCCTTGGATATGCATAAATCTACATCAAAAGATCTGTACCAAAATAATCTAGGCTCCGGAATAATGGAGCTCTCCAAAACAGCTGAGCAGAAATCCAAAGCTAGAGGGTCACCAAGCCGAGTGTGTGTACCTGCGGGCATGAAACGCAGCCCCCCGAAGAAAGGAGGTCAGTACGAGATATGTACTGAGTATATAAAGCATGAAATACAATAAAGAAAACCATAACTGAATAGCAGATTACAGGAGGCAAGTATGATAATCAAAGATACCAATGCACTTGTGCCTTACGAGATGAGAATCATGCATGTCTATATAATATACCATATCCTGCCCATTATAGGACTCAATGAATAAAGTCATCATATGCCCTACCGACCCATCCTGGGACTTTGTGCCATAATCATATCATCATATATATATACATACGTACCCGGCCCTCTAGTGAGGGACTCGGTGAATATTGCAGTGAAACTGTGCACGAAAACATACCTGACCTGGGACTCGGTGAAAGATATATTAACGGCATACACGAGCAGATTAGTGAGCAACCATATGCAAACTAAATCATCATCTGAGACTCAATAGAATAAGTAGAATGAACCAACACTTGAGTATTAAAGACAACAGTCATGTTAAGTACCCCTCGAATGTCAATATGGATTATATCAAATAGAATTTCAGGAAACATAGACACGTATCAAGACATAATGAAATAGCTTCTGGGAATCAAGAACATTAGCCATCCTAGTGTCTCTAAGAATAGGAGCTTCTTTGGAGTTTACACATTTGTCGTTTGCTTGTCTCATATAGATCATGCCAAAAAGAAAGAAGGGATAGCTTTACATACCTTACATCGTCCAAGGGACTTAACTTAATCACAAACTTTCCACAATTAGTATGCCAAACTTATAACAATAGGAATACGTACAGAACTTTAGAGGGCTTTCGTATGTCGTGTACATCAATGACAATTGGTTTGAAAATGAAACGGACAGCATTTGCCCAAATTTTTAACAACCGCCACCAAATCAACAAAACCAACAACAATGACAACAACCCAATAACCTCTCTTAATCCTTTTTCAACTCAAATCATCAACATCTAAGATTATACACCAAACGGACCAACATACGCTTCGTATACGATACCTTATACACTTCTTTCTTCCAAATTTATTAGCCATATCAACAATAGCACGACAACAACATCAATTATTCATAAACAAGAAAACAATCTTAATATCACAACAAGTTCTAAAACAACCCATAAAATAAATACAAGTTCTAGCATGATTTAAACTTTCCTTTCACAAATTCCACATCCATCAAATTGTACAAAGACCAAACCATCTCTAGAACCTGTAGGAGGGAATAAACCTTACAATAACATGCCCCAAGCAGCCCATCACTTACATCAACACAAATACATAATTATAACCACACTTTTAATCCTTCAACTCAACAAGAACAACCCGTAACTGCATGAACATCTAATCCAATTCATAGCTCAACAATCTCATATAAACAACCACAACTTTAAATATCAAGATTCCTTCACTTTTAACACATAATCCATAACAATAATAACAACAACAACAATAAAACCCAATCTATCAGTAATTAATTAGTACTTAAAGTCATTCCAATTCTCAATTAGGTAGCACTTATATTCTGATGATAAGTGTTCAAAGTTCTCTTGTAATATTATCTTTATCCCAACCTATATCATCTGTTTCCTTTAATAAATTCACAATAAACTATTTGTGCCTCAGGCCTACAATCCTTGTCCTTTAAGGATTTCACTATTTTCGAGGTGGAGTCATACACAGGCAGTACTCCTTTATGCCTTATGCTCTTTTACCCTTGTTGTGTACCCAACACTGACTTCTAACTTACTCAAAATCATATCAAGTTCGTCTTAATAATGGTCTTATCTTATCACCTTGTCGTCGTACTACACCTTTAAGTTCGTACCTATATATTTCCCTTTTTATTTTATACTCGTACTCAATTAATTACATCTATCTTGGGTGCTTCCTTTAGTATTCCCTTACCATTTCTCCAGTCTATGTCCATCTTTTATTCTGTGCACGAGGGATCTCATGCTACCTCTGTATCCTTCGGAAAACACTACTTCTGTATAATCCCTTTCTCATTTTCAAAACGTATTATGTTCATCCCTATTTGTTCTTATCATCCCAGTCCTTTTTCTAGCACTCATTCTACCTCGTTGCTCATCTTTCTATAGTTTGGTCTTTCACAGTTCCGTCACTTATATTACTCGTGTTCTCAGCTATACATGTCATAATCTATTACTGCACTATTATCTCGCTTTCTTCTTATTTCCTTCTTTCAATTAACTCTTTCTTCTCTTGTGCTCGCTATCATTCCCGTTATCACATAATCTTTATTCTGAACTTTCCGTGTAGAAGAACTTTATAAGTCTTTCTTATTCGTTCTATAGCTCGCCTTTATACTTTAGTCACATAGATCACGTTATATCTTTTAGTCACTTCCTCGCTAGGCTTTACTCATTCTCATAACAATCTTATAGTGTAACACTTCTTAACTTTTTACCCTTTCTGGTCAATCTTATCCTTAATACCTCACAAGATGTTTTATCAATATATTCATATTCATCACAATTCTCCTTCCTCCGAACTCTTGCCTCAATCATACTATTACTTCTTCTTACTACAAACTCGTCGTAATTTACCCCCGCTGGACAATTCAGTCGATGCCTCAATATAACACTATTAAAATTTGCCAGCCCTCTCTAAATTATCTCTTCTTATCACAAGTCCTTCCAAATTGTCCTAGTATTTCTTTTTTACCATATTGATATCGACCTCATAATTACTATTACCATCAATTCAATGGTTAACTTATTTCTCGAAGTCAGCCGTACTCGCAACTTAGTCAAATCTTGTCATTACTGTAGACATGACCTTTCAAGACTTTTTACGAACCTATATATCATTCTCTTTTTATTTCTAGGAAATTTTTTGAAGAGTTTCCTCTGTATTTCTTACTACCCCAAAACCTGCACGCAGGAAATACCAACAATGCATCATAGGGCCAACATATATATGTATATATATATATATCATATGATAGCCACACAGGGCTCCCAATATCAACAACCGTATGAAAATGATGAACTTACCTCATGTGTCCAACTCAAACTATACCTGATATACTTTCCTATTTACTTTCCCTTTCAATCTTTAACTGCAGGTTTCAATCCTACCTGCAACATTCACACCGTATCTGACACATACCCTGCTTACCTATCTTTTTATTGATTCCTTCAGCTTCTTTTGTTCACACTTTATAACTTAACTTATCCTCAATATATATACATTCAATGCATTTTCTTACTATATTTATAATTACTAATCTTGATGATGACCAGTCGCCATTCTGTATATATAATTTCTGATAAAGTAACCTCAATGAAATATTAGCCTCTGTAACTCCCAGTAGCAATTTACCTTCTCTTGTCGCCACCACTCTCCTACTGAAATCAAAGGTCAGTATATAAGGGATATTATTTCCTAACTCTTGGCTCTATCGCACGATACTAAGCTATGAAGGAAAAGTGACATCCTAAATGTCCTGTAGCTTCCTGTTTATAGATGTGGTGCACAACACACCGATAAACAAGATTCTACTAGACACGGTCTGTAGACACTCCGAGGATGAACTGCTCTGATACCACTTTTGTCACAACCCAACCCCATGGGCCATGACTAGTGCCCGAGCTAGACACTCATATACGAACCTGTTAGATATAGTCAAATTGAAACTAAGGACGGAATGGAAACTTATAAAAGCAACTATATATTCACAATGCCTTATATCATGATAAACCTGTCTCCTGAGGAGTCACAGCTGATCAAAGCATAACACAATACGTTAGCCGACAAAGCTTCCACTATATACGGTAATGTCTAAAACAAACCATATCGACACGGCTGACCAAAACCTACTCACAACCCACATATGTCTACAGACCGCTAAGAGTATAAAGGTGAAATATGACGGGACAGGGCCCCGCCGTACCCTTGGATATGCATAAATCTACATCAAAATATCTGTACCAAAATAATCTAGGCTCCGGAACAATGGAGCTCTCCAAAACAGCTGAGCAGAAATCCAAAGCTAGAGGGTCACCAAGCCGAGTGTGTGTACCTGCGGGCATGAAACGCAGCCCCCCGAAGAAAGGAGGTCAGTACGAGATATGTACTGAGTATATAAAGTATGAAATACAATAAAGAAAACCATAACTGAATAGCAGATTACAGGAGGCAAGTATGATAATCAAAGATACCAATGCACTTGTGCCTTACGAGATGAGAATCATGCATGTCTATATAATATACCATATCCTGCCCATTATAGGACTCAATGAATAAAGTCATCATATGCCCTACCGACCCATCCTGGGACTTTGTGCCATAATCATATCATCATATATATATACATACGTACCCGGCCCTCTAGTGAGGGACTCGGTGAATATTGCAGTGAAACTGTGCACGAAAACATACCTGACCTGGGACTCGGTGAAAGATATATTAATGGCATACACGAGCAGATTAGTGAGCAACCATATGCAAACTAAATCATCATCTGAGACTCAATAGAATAAGTAGAATGAACCAACACTTGAGTATTAAAGACAACAGTCATGTTAAGTACCCCTCGAATGTCACTATGGATTATATCAAATAGAATTTCAGGAAACATAGACACGTATCAAGACATAATGAAATAGCTTCTGGGAATCAAGAACATTAGCCATCCTAGTGTCTCAAAGAATAGGAGCTTCTTTGGAGTTTACACATTTGTCGTTTGCTTGTCTCATATAGATCATGCCAAAAAGAAAGAAGGGATAGCTTTACATACCTTACATCGTCCAAGGGACTTAACTTAATCACAAACTTTCCACAATTAGTATGCCAAACTTATAACAATAGGAATACGTACAGAACTTTAGAGGGCTTTCGTATGTCGTGTACATCAATGACAATTGGTTTGAAAATGAAACGGACAGCATTTGCCCAAATTTTTAACAACCGCCACCAAATCAACAAAACCAACAACAATGACAACAACCCAATAACCTCTCTTAATCCTTTTTCAACTCAAATCATCAACATCTAAGATTATACACCAAACGGACCAACATACGCTTCGTATACGATACCTTATACACTTCTTTCTTCCAAATTTATTAGCCATATCAACAATAGCACGACAACAACATCAATTATTCATAAACAAGAAAACAATCTTAATATCACAACAAGTTCTAAAACAACCCATAAAATAAATACAAGTTCTAGCATGATTTAAACTTTCCTTTCACAAATTCCACATCCATCAAATTGTACAAAGACCAAACCATCTCTAGAACCTGTAGGAGGGAATAAACCTTACAATAACATGCCCCAAGCAGCCCATCACTTACATCAACACAAATACATAATTATAACCACACTTTTAATCCTTCAACTCAACAAGAACAACCCGTAACTGCATGAACATCTAATCCAATTCATAGCTCAACAATCTCATATAAACAACCACAACTTTAAATATCAAGATTCCTTCACTTTTAACACATATTCCATAACAATAATAACAACAACAACAACAATAAAACCCAATCTAATTGGAACAACTCCGTTTCTGCCCACTTACAACGCCAACAATAATCATGCAATTTTCTTACTTCCAATTCCACTTAATAAGAGTTAATCTCTCAATTACAACATCATCTACTCCAATTACACCATAATAAGAAGGAATCTTACCTCAAATAAGTTAGAACAGATCCTACAATCACTTGCACCAATTGCACCACTTCTTCTCCTTCAATTTAAATTCTAACTTTTCTGCTCCTTTAAATGCTTAGAACACCTCTAGGGAATTTAATTTTTCTTCCTTCAAAACCATGAGCTTAGCCGTGAGCTGCCATGGCTGTGTGCTTCTTTCTTTCAATTAGATTGAAAATGGAAATGAAGTGTATGGAAAATAAGTTAGTCATTACTTATAAATTTATAGGCTGCCTACCATGTTGACACGTGCCCCACTTGGCATGTGATGATTCATGATCAGATTTTCAATTAACATATTTGGTGGGGCCCACTTGATACACTAATTAGGCTAATTAATCATTAATCGCCACTTAATAATTTAATCATGGTTAATTAATCCCTAATCTTCACTAATGTTTCCATACTAATTGTAATTAGCTAGCAAACCGTGCATTATTAAAATCGGGATTAAAAGTCCTTGTCTTATATCTCAAAAATAATCTTATCCTTGAACTTTTGTCGATTAGCTTACGAATAATCGAACGTACAAAGATACGGGATATAACAGGGCAGATTTTGTCAGCCTATCCACAATAACCCATATAGAGTCATATTTTCATGGGGTACGAGGTAAACCTGTAATGAAGTCCATATTAATTACTTTCCATTTCCAAGGGGCGATCTCTATCTCCTGTTGTCACACCCGAACCTTACTAGGGTGTGACGGGCACCCGACCCCATATTCGGAGCCGAGCGAACCCGCTGACTCTTATACTTAGCCTCTTTAAACTCTTACATCAATAAGAAGGGGAAAACATAGTAAAGCTTTCAGAATGTTTCTTTTCTTTGTACTCAATTCAAACAAAATCTGTAATCATATGAAACTTATATTATAACACGAATGACACATCGGCTGGAGGAGCCGCATACTGAACTTACAACCAATAACCACAACTCTGTCTGCAAAGTCTCTAATTTCGAACAAGACATCATAGCACAGTACGCTGACTCAGCTACACTCCAGGGCCAAATGGAGCTCGAATCGATGCTTTTTAACTATAAGTTTTACTTGTTTTTAAGCAAGTCTATGTCATTTTACGTAGTTTTTGTCATGTTTCAGGTAATACGAGGTCCCTAGAGCCTAAGTGTGGAAAACAAGCAAAAAAGTTGCAAAACTGGAATTTACTGGAGGTTCTGGAAAATATCGTGGAAAAATACTCTGCGCGATCGCGTAGAGTATCCACGCGATCGCACAGTATCGATACGCGATCGCGATGAAGGGAGCAGTGGAAGCTGACGTCATCCACGCGATCGCGCAGACACATGGCGCGATCGCGATGAAGGATTTTCGGCAATTTCGACCAGAACTCGGATTTTGACGATTTCTTCCATCCCAGTTCATATAAATAGAAAACTAGGGCAAAATATCAGATTATCTTTGGCAGCTCCCACAAGTTGGAAGCTAGGGTTCCTACACAAATTGTTCTTTCTTCTTTTTAATCCTTGTTGATGGAAATCTCTTGGTGACAATTAAGATTGACACTCTTGTTGTGCTTATTTATTCATTTGCATTGTTCTTAATCAAGTAAGTTTTTGCTATTTTAATTATTCTTGTTCATGAATGTTTTCAAGGGATTAGCTAACCTTTGAACTCGCCCATTTACTTTGTTTGAAACTCGGAAGAGGAAAAACGGAGTTGGGATAGGATAATTAACATGAATTTGGGGCGTTAACCCTCATCAAACGGAAGTTGACCTAGGAATAGGCAATACCACTTGTAGCCATATTCGGGTGTTCTTAATGCTCCTAATTGCTTGAGGGATCTTCAATTGGGTAGTCTAGTTAATCTTCGGAAGAAGTTAATTTAGAGTCATTATCCGAGGCTAAATAACATAAACTTGCTATTATTTACAATTCGTGAAATAGATTGGATCGTTACTTGAGAAGTAGTTTCCCTCCTTCCATTCTTGTTGCCATTGATCAATTTACTTGCTTTCTAGATTAGAATTTATATTTCCGTATTTTATCAAAACCTTATAAAAAACCACCATTGATGCGTTCGGGCATAGCTATTGTTAGTGATAATTCCTAATCTGCTTAAATCACCTACATATTGTTCTCTGTGGGATTCGACCCCGACTCATAGTTGGGTAAATTATATTTGCATACGACCGTGCCCATTCTAATTAATAGGGTGGATTTGGACGTTATCAAAAATGGCGCCGTTGCCGGGGATCAATTTGGCGTATTTTGGCTAATCTAGGAAATAAGCTAACTTGCTTTGATCCGAACCCGTAAATATTTGTGTTGTTGTTTTCTGTGTTTTATTTTATATAAAAAATTAAAATAAAAAAAAATGGCATCTTTCCATGAAAACTTGTTTAGTAATGACTTTTATTGTGAGCATGGCCAAATTGGTGAGTTCAAATTCATGATGGAGTGTCTACTAGGTGAGGGTAATGAAAACCAAAAAGCTTTTGAAGAGTACTTGGAAACTAGTCTCCAACTTGGTTTGATGAAAGAAGAAGAAAATCCTCCACGGGCAAATCATTATAAACTACCCAATGCTCAAGATAAAAGGGTAAATCATGAAGATGAGTTTATTGGGAATGCCAAAGAAAAAAATGAATGGGAGTCAACCATTGTTCTGAACAATATGGTTGGTGTTGACCCCAATTCGGGGGAAAAAGAGGATGTCATAGTTCAAAAAGTTCAAGAGCCTTATATTCTGCAATTTGAAAATTCAACAAGGCAAAATGACATTCCTCACTTGAAAGCCAAGAAGCGTAGAATGAACAATATTTTACTTGGCGTGATCAGATATTTACCACCCCCCACTGCTCGTGGTCACAAACTTGATTCCAAGTTAGGTGCCCAATTCATAAGCTCCAAATGGCGAGAAAAGCGGTAAAGTTGGTATCCGTCGTGCCGCGACGTTAACTTAAGCGCTTGGTGGGAGGCAACCCATCATTTTTAAATTTTTTAATCATTTTTGAAATTTGATTTTTTAGAATTGTTTAGTTTATGATTTGTGACTAATCTGCAAAATTTCACAATTTTTGGAGTTGTTTTGAATAGGTGGAGTTTTCAGAACAGCCACAAATCAGTAGCTGCTGGTTTCTGTAATTTGTTAGACTGGTTTCTGTGCTTATTTTCTGAATCTGGAAAAATTTGGGCGAATTTTACTCTTCGCGATCGCGCAAAGAACCCACGCGATCGCGGTAAAAAAAAAAAATAGAAATTACTCTACGCGATCGCGCCACATCACCACGCGATCGCGCAGAGGCGCGTTTTCAGTTTTCAAAACAGAGTAAAGAAAGGCAAAACGGTAGAAACCCATCATTTCCTTCACTTTTTCTCAAAAATTCTCTCAATTTTCTCTCAAATTCAACTTCATTTTTTAAGAAGAATTCTTTAACTTGCAACCACAAGGTATGTGATTCTTTCATTGTCTTGATCCTAGGGTTGTTTTTATCATCTTTCCATGTTAGAAATTGTGAAAGAAAAATTTTCTTCCACTTGTTTAAGCATGAATATATGATAAAATTGTTGAATTTCTTGTTATATAAATGGTTGTTTGTTGTTGAGTGATGTGAGTTGAGAGATGGGTGTTGATATGAAGAAAAAAATGGGGCAAAATACAAGTTTAAAATCGTTGAATCGAAGCCCCAAAAATCATGCACGCCACCTGTTTGTCAAAATGTTTCTGAGAATCTGAAATGACTCAGCGCGATCGCGCTGATAATAGACGCGATCGCGCTGAATAAATGGCTCAAATTTGCGCGATCGCGCCAGTTCCTTGCGCGATCGCGCTAAAGGAATATCTCAAATTAGCGCGATCGCGCCTGGTTGCCACGCGATCGCGCTGAAGGAAAAATGGCAGTGCCCAAACAGAATGCTCGCGCAGAGCTGCTCAAAACTTGGGGGACCAATTTCCTTAACCCAACTCCTCATTATACATCATTGTAGGTGTTCATATGCATTGTGTTTGTTTTGTAGGTACTTAAACTTTAAAAAATGGCTTCATCATCCAGTGCTGCCCAAGTACCCTTGATTGAATATTATGACACCACCACCTTCCAGTCAGCAAAATGTTCGAAGCTGTATGATAGGCTGCTGGGAAAGAGCTTCATTGAAGAGAGGGGCTTTGTAACAGAAAATCTGGAAGAAAAGATGCCCGAGTTCTATGGAAGGTTGGTAACAAGTGGCTGGATACGCTTTGCAGATGAACCAATCAGGGCAAACCATACCCTTGTGCGGGAATTCTACGCAAATGCTGCAGAGGCAGACATTACACATAGGGCAATTGTCAAAGTCAGAGGTGTGGATGTCCTGTGCAATGCCTCAAGAATAAATGCCTATTACAATCTGCAGGATGGTGACAACAGCGAGATGACACAGATGTATGAACAACTGCGGCAACAATGGTTTGTGACCCACCTCCACGGTGGGGAGCAACCAAAGTGGCTGACAACAATGCAGAGAAAAATTGACTCTGCAGAGTTCACTGCTGAGGCCAAAACTTGGCTTGATATTGTCGCATCCAGGGTGTTGCCTTCCAAACATGAGTCAGACGTGCCCATTGAGAGGGCCAAATTAATTTGTGCTGTGATGGAAGGGTTGCCTGTCGACGTGGGGAGGCTCATTATGCAAGAAATCCGGGAGGTGGTGCTTGAACGGACTAAGAGTCTATTCTTCCCGTCATTGATCACTTACCTGTGCTCCACTGATGGAGTGCCCACAAGGCCAGGTGACAAAGAAAAGGGGCCTGGGGGACCCATTCATCCTTTGAAAAAGAGAGGGTCTGTTGCTATACAAAAGAAAAGGAAGATTGATATAGCAGGCTCGTCATTTGGGCAGTTTACATCTACTGCATCAGATTCTACTGGTGGGGCATCTGCTCCTCCTATGGCTATACCAATCCTACCACCAATACAAGAAGCAGCCAGGCCTTTCCAATATATCTCCACCCAGGTCCATGGGATGGACAATCGGCTTCAGCAGCTAGTGGCTAGTCTCCCTGCGGGCCCACATGGAGAAGGCACATCTACAGCTCCCTCTGTTCCTATTGGTCCAACATTAGCAGGTATTGTGGAGGACATGAAGCATATCAAAGAAAAGCAGGGAAAAATAGAGAGGAGGCAGAAAAAGGCAAGGGAGCACGCCAAGAAGCAAAGCAAATTCCTGAACAAAATGATGAGCATTCTGAGGAGTGTATGCGGCGCACAACATGAAGAGGAGGAAAATGAGGACGATTTTGTCCTACCAGAGCCCAGCAGCTCTAGTTCAGAGAGTGAGCAGAGATGACCATAGCACGCAGTGCTAGGAGGTATGAAAAAAAAAAAAAAAATTCTGTGTTGATGTACTGCAGTGAGGACACTGCAAATTTTTTGGTTAGGGGTAGGAACCTCATCGGCTTTTCTTTGCCAGAGTTCTTTTCCTGAGGGGAGTTTTATTTTGTTGAAACTGGCATGTTTAGGATGTTGCTTAGGTTGAATAGAATAATTTTGTTTTATTTGGTACTACTTGATAACTAATGGCATGTATTGTGTTTGTTGAAATTTTTGGACCCCTCGAAAAATTAAAAAATGCATACTTAGAACAGTTATTGTCTGACATGATTGATTCTTTATATGACATTGTGATTATTGGGGTGTTGTGTGTGATGAATTACTACTTAGGAGGTCACAAGTGTAAAAATTATTGTCCTTATGCCGATGTGTGTGTGAAGTGTTAGTTTGATTCTGTTTATGCATGTATAATCTAGAACTTGCTCGGTTGGTCTTGTTTGAAATACGAAAGTTAGTTTGGTTGTGAAATGATCTTAGGCTTTCTTTGGGTAAATAAGTCACTGTGCCTAAATAAGCCTCTCCAAAAGCTGAAAATACCCCTACTTTCCCATTTTGAGCCTTTTTGACCTTTTTCTTGGCTAGCCAATTATGAAACCTTACCCTTTGTGAAATTAATTCATCTTCACACCCGTTCCCTCCTTGATGCTATTAATTAGATGAGGCAAAATGTCTAAGTTGGAGGTGAATTAAATGTGGAGTACATGTTCAAAACATAAGTTGGGGGTGGTGGAGTTTGCTAGTGAAGATTCGATGTGGTAGCTGCATATATATATATATATATATATATAAAAAAAAAAAATCAGAAAACTGTAACGCAAAAAGAATTCTAGGTTGGTTAGAAGTAAAACCACATCGAGGCCAAAAACTGAAAGAAAATAAAGGGGTGGAAAGAAAAGAGGCGAACTAAGGTGAAAAGATGTTGTAGTGTTCAAGGAGGGTGAGTCACTAATATCCAAAAAGTATCCGACCAGTCCCTAAACCTACATTACAAGCCGAAACAAGTCCTAATGAGATCACAACCGAACAATCCTAGGATGAGAACATAGAAAATAAGGGCAAGCCTATGGTATTTGCATGTGTAAATATGAATTTTCTTTGTGAGTGTGAGTGTTTTTCTCTTCTCTTTCGTCTTCGTCCCATTCTTGTCGTATATATGTGTGTTGGGACATTCTTTGGTCTATGTGAGGGCATAAGGATGAAAATTGAACAAAATAAAGTGACCGCCTAAAGTAGCGTTTGTGTGCACCATAATATGTTCGATAATATGATGTCATTCATTGAAGCTTCATGGTTAGTCGTAGTGTTCTTGAGTTATGCATATTGTTTTAAAGTAGAAAGTTGGGGTGGTCGTTTAAAGGAAAACATGCATGCCGGTAGTTCAGAGTCAAAACCAATGTAGACATTGTTATTCTATAATATCTAGGTGTTAGATTGAGTCATGGTTTTGTATGGCTTGCTTGAGGACAAGCAAATACTTTAAGTTGGGGGTGTTGATGTGGCGTGATTTTATGCCACAATCGATGCTTTTTAACTATAAGTTTTACTTGTTTTTAAGCAAGTCTATGTCATTTTACGTAGTTTTTGTCATGTTTCAGGTAATACGAGGTCCCTAGAGCCTAAGTGTGGAAAACAAGCAAAAAAGTTGCAAAACTGGAATTTACTGGAGGTTCTGGAAAATATCGTGGAAAAATACTCTGCGCGATCGCGCAGAGTACCCACGCGATCGCGCCCACGCGGGAAATGTACTCCACGCGATCGCGCTGGAATTTAACGCGATCGCGCCTACGCGCGTTGTTAATTCCACGTGATCGCACAGTATCGATACGCGATCGCGATGAAGGGAGCAGTGGAAGCTGACGTCATCCACGCGATCGCGCAGACACATGGCGCGATCGCGATGAAGGATTTTCGGCAATTTCGACCAGAACTCGGATTTTGACGATTTCTTCCATCCCAGTTCATATAAATAGAAAACTAGGGCAAAATATCAGATTATCTTTGGCAGCTCCCACAAGTTGGAAGCTAGGGTTCCTACACAAATTGTTCTTTCTTCTTTTTAATCCTTGTTGATGGAAATCTCTTGGTGACAATTAAGATTGACACTCTTGTTGTGCTTATTTATTCATTTGCATTGTTCTTAATCAAGTAAGTTTTTGCTATTTTAATTATTCTTGTTCATGAATGTTTTCAAGGGATTAGCTAACCTTTGAACTCGCCCATTTACTTTGTTTGAAACTCGGAAGAGGAAAAACGGAGTTGGGATAGGATAATTAACATGAATTTGGGGCGTTAACCCTCATCAAATGGAAGTTGACCTAGGAATAGGCAATACCACTTGTAGCCATATTCGGGTGTTCTTAATGCTCCTAATTGCTTGAGGGATCTTCAATTGGGTAGTCTAGTTAATCTTCGGAAGAAGTTAATTTAGAGTCATTATCTGAGGCTAAATAACATAAACTTGCTATTATTTACAATTCGTGAAATAGATTGGATCGTTACTTGAGAAGTAGTTTCCCTCCTTCCATTCTTGTTGCCATTGATCAATTTACTTGCTTTCTAGATTAGAATTTATATTTCCGTATTTTATCAAAACCTTATAAAAAACCACCATTGATGCGTTCGGGCATAGCTATTGTTAGTGATAATTCCTAATCTGCTTAAATCACCTACATATTGTTCTCTGTGGGATTCGACCCCGACTCATAGTTGGGTAAATTATATTTGCATACGACCGTGCCCATTCTAATTAATAGGGTGGATTTGGACGTTATCAAGCCGCATACTGAACTTACAACCAATAACCACAACTCTGTCTGCAAAGTCTCTAATTTCGAACAAGACATCATAGCACAGTACGCTGACTCGGCTACACTCCAGGGCCAAATGGAGCTTGCCAACTTGGCTGGAACATCCTCTATAATAGCTTTTACTCATCTGGGTGTACCTGCACGACATGAAACACAGCCCCCAAAGAAAAGGGGTCAGTACGAGTAATGTACTAAGTATGCAAGGCATGAATAGTAACATAGTAAGGAATATAAATATGAATAATAACAGGATGGAAATATAGAACATATCAGGAGGTAAAAGAGTAACCTGTACATATGAGTGCCCCTTAGGGCGGATGCCATGCATGCCTATCTTTCCTTTGAAAACATTTCTTTTTCATATATAGAAAATAGAACTTGTCATAGCGCCGAACAACGTCGGCTCGCCCACATAGCGTCGAAATACGTCGGCTCGCCCATATATCCCGCGTCCGGGATGAATACGCCAGCTGACCAGGTGGCAATGCGTCTTATAGCGCAACATATCTCCCCCCCCCCCTATATACATATACATATATCCCTTTTCCCCATATTCCCCATATACTTATACATATAACAGCATGCATGAGAGCCCAAAGAAAGTCATGTGTCTATCGGAGTGACGTAAGGTCGGTAACCTCCGATTACATTATGGAATAACCAGGGTCGCTCTGTCTCACCTTGAAGGAACGATAATTATAAGGCGAGACTATCAACGAAGGATAGCATTAAGAGAAAACATAGAATAAGATCATAAACCTCATAAGACGTTAATTCATATACTTTGGAGTCTTTAGAAAATAGAGTCATAATCAAGGAATAGAATTGAGGATCAAGAACTAGCTCGATGTTCTCATGTTATGTCCCGTATTTTATACATTGGGACGATCCGGATTAACTATGATAAGTTAGGGCCAAGACCATTCCGGGACTTGAAGTCGAGACTTTTGACCTTCGATTTTATTTTGAGACATAAGTTGTTCATGAAATTGTTGGCATAGAACACTTAGGAAAAGTTGGGACCAAAAGTCACATAATTGGAAGTTGAAAATCATGCAAGTAGTCCAACACTTTGTGGCCAATTTTAAATGGTCCAACACATGTGTGGACCATGGACACTTGGAGGTCTCATCTTGGGGCTTAAAAGATGACTTCTAAGTCATCTTCTAGCACTTCCACACTTCGCAAAATAAACCAAGAAGTTGAAGAACTTCAACAACAACCATTCGGCCAAGCCTAGGGATAACCAAATCCAATTTGAGCCATTCCAAAAATATTTCTTTGCTGCAAATCAACTAATTGAAGGTCCCTAAGTAACGTGGAAGTGTTGTTGGAGCGATTAAGCCATCCGTTTAGTAGATCGCAAACCCTAGGCAAAGTGTGGAGTTGAAGAAGAAAGGTAAGATTTGATCTTGTTTTATGTGTTATAAATGTTGTATGCATGTTGTGGTATGTTAAAATGGATGAAAATCATGAGATAGGGTATGTTGGAAGTGGGTCGTGTGCTTGGTGTGTTAGCCGTGTGAGGTGTGTGTATGTTGTGTGGTGTGGAGGTGATGAATAGATCTTATGTAGCATGTTTGATTGTTGTAGAGTGTAGGATGGCTAAGAATCACTAATATATACATGTGTGGTGATAGCCGAATGTGGGTCATACTATATGCCAAAGAACGCATTAATGTCGCTTAATGTTTTAGTGGTTGTTGTGATGACTTTTATGTTGGAAATAAGAGTTTAATGTCGCAAGTTGATATGGTAAGTGTTGCGGACTGATTTGGAGAATTATGTGCAATTAATGCAACTTTTATTTTCATGAGAATAGCATTGTTAGAATGTGGATTGTTGGTGCAAATCATGATTTGAAAGTCGGAAGTGTGTATAGCGAGGTTCTCGGGTTTGGGACTGTTTTCGGGAAAATTGGAGCAATTGTTGGATTGTTGGAAATGTTGTGTAAGTTGTTTAAAATGTCCTTGACTATTGTTGGTATGGGTTCGGTTGGAAATTGAATGTATGAGCGGTGTTGTGGCTTGAATGTAACCGTCGAATTGAAAATTATGAATGTTGTTGAATGATGAAAAAGAGAGCTATTAATGTTATATTGCCTTTCGGATTGGTCATTGGGGTTGTTAGGTTGGTTATTGTTGTTGTGATTGTTGATTTGGCCGAGTTAAATTCTCGGGGTTGGCCTTTTTACAGGGGAAATGCTGCCCAAATTTCTGTAGAATTGAGTGTTAGTTTGGAATAAATCACCTAAGTGCCTATGTCTAATGTTTGATATTCGTTGGCGTAATTGTAGACCTTGGGGAGCCCGAGGCGTAGGTTGGGATTAGCTTGAGTTGGGCTAGCTTGGAGTGCGTACGAGGTATGTAAAGCTCAAACCGTCCTTCTTTTGGCATGCCTTAGTTATAAATAAGTTATATCACGAGCCTCGAGGAAATTCTAAATCCGCAATCCGAGCACGTTATGACTCGTATATATTTCTTGGCACTCGTATGTTTGATGTGATGAAATATGAATCCTTATGTCTTCGAAATAACGGATTTCCAAATGTTTCACAAAAACTTTTGTTTTAAAGAATTCCGTAATTAGGGACGGCCGTATCTTTCACATAAAGGCTCGGATTGCTTCGATATTTTCGTCGGAGTTTGTATGGCGTATGATGAGTATGTTCTCCATAGGCGGGCCCGGATTGGGTCGATACCCGTCCGTGGGTCCCGCGACTTTTCTTTATGTAATTCGGAACACTTTTGAAAGAATTTGGTATGACTATTATTTCGATTTTCAAGTATGGTCATTTTACTAATATTTGAGTCCATGATAATGATTTTATGCATATGGTTACTCACGACTTTGCTCGTGCGTTCTGTTATATCTTTCACCGGATCCCGGGCTGGTTCTGTTGTCGTGCGCACTTTGTTATACTCCGGTGTTATGCTGTGTTTATGGTTCACCGAGCCACTCGCTAGAGGGCCGGGTTCCACTTATATTTGGTGTTATGCTGTGTATGGCGTTATGCTGTGTTATGATGTGTGACAGGGATACGGAGATTTGAAACCTTCTAGTGTTATGCTGTGTTATGGCGCCATCGACGGGCGGGAGACCATATTCTCTGTGCCCTATGCATGACTTATATTTTGAGAGTAAACATTTTGGTATTTTGGATTTGCACTTATGTTCTGTACTTCTATTTCGTTTATGCATCAGATTTGTTTTCTGTATCTTCTGCTTTGTATACTCAGTACATATTTCGTACTGACCCCCTTTCTTCGGGGGGCTGCGTTTCATGCCCGCAGGTGCAGACGCACAGTTTGGTGATCCACCAGTTTAGGACACCCTCTTCTGCTGTTTAGAGTGCTCCTTTTATTCCGGAGCCTACATTTTAGTATATATCTTCGTTCTTTGCATATGTATATATTTGTTCAGGGGTACGGCGGGGCTCTGTCCCGCCATATGATTCGGTTGGTCTGTTTAGAGGTCTGTAGACGTATATGTGGGTTTTGTGCCTACTTCTGTACGGGTGTGTTTGTATGATCCCACTTGCCATGGCAGCATTGTCGGCGTGCGTTTGTATATGTTTTGGGCCGTTGCGCCATTTGATAGCTTTGTCGGCTTCTGATATATATGTACATTTATGGTTGTGTTTGAAATGTGTTTGAGGCAGTTTGATATAATATGAGGCAGCGTGTGATATTTGAGCCCGTATACGCTATCTGTATGTGATTCGGATTTGATGAGTGTGTTCGGGTGCCCAGTGCGGGCACTAGTCACGGCCTACGGGGTTGGGTCGTGACATCTCATATTCATATTGAATCCATAACTTGAGACTTTCAAACATGAAACCCATCCTTATCATAATCATCATAGATATATTCTCATCTTTGACTACATCGTTTTCATTACAAAAACATGTCCGTCGTTGTAGTCATAAAAGTTTACAAAATCTTGAACTTTTGTTTTGGAAAAGTATAGACTTTTTGGAAAACATTACGGTTTACCAGGAAGAGGATCATGCCTTAGAATCATAAACATCTAACCTTTGAAAACAAGGAAAAACAATACTACAATATTCATAATGATCCAATGCTACCCGAATCCTCCAACTTCAACAAAAGTATTAACCACACATTTTTATCATTCTAGATTCATAAACCATATCAACAACCATGCATTAACAACATCATTCATACAATGTAAGAATCCAAGCTAGTGTCGCATTAACTTTCTTCAACAATCCTATAACGATTACAACTTCATTTCCAAGTCATTAAACCTTCATTTTCTTATGGATTCCACAACAACAACAACTAAAATATCACATAGAATCAATTCACCATAACTTCCTAAACCAACCCCTATTCGGCCACAATAACATCATACATGTTTTCATGCATTTTTGTCCATTTCTATGTATTACAACAACAACCAAAAGACTAAGTAAAATTAATTCATTCTTTCTACACAACACCATTCCATTCGGCTACAACACCAACACACATATATGCCATGAATTCCATCCATTTCTATATACTTCAACATACATAAATCATCTATAACATATGTAAAAGAGGATTGAACACATACCTTCCTTTCCACTCATCTTCTTTTCGGCTAGACTTGTAATTGCAAGAATGAATGATTTTCTTGCTCCAACAATACACCACGTTATAGAGGACCTTCAAATTAGTAGGGATACTTGGAGAAAATATTTTTTGAATCAAAGTTGAAGGCTCTATTTTTTTCTTGCCTTGGCCGAATATGGCCCTTTCTCTCCTCTTTTTTTTTTTTTCTACAAGCTTCTTGATTTAAAATGATGAATTAGTCATCTTTATCCATATATATATATACATTCCCCCCTTTAAATATGAAATGGCCACATGCCTCCCCTTCTTTCTTTTTCTAGAGTTTTCTTCCTCTTTTCTTGAAATTTCTTAAATTAGTCAAAGAAGACCAATTTTCATATAATAACCAAATGTGGCCACTTGTCTTATTATATACACTTTGGTCCATATCCACATTAAATAAAATGTGGACATATACCTATATGTCACACGGCCAACATGGCCTCTCTCAAGAACCTTCTTGAATTTTGTGAAATTCCCATTTTACCCCTAGACTTCCGCAATATTACCATGAGCCATTTTGTGAATTTCCCTTTTTACCCTTAACCTTTCTCAATATTTTCATACTAATAATATTCATAAATAATGTTCATGACCCACTTGTGCATTAAAATAGTTTTGGAGGATGGTTATTCCCTTAACTTACCACAACTACCTTGGAGTATCCGAGCGTACAAAGTACGGGCTATAACATCCTCCCCCCCTTTAGAACATTCATCCTCGAATGTTCAACTAATCTTATGGGGTCTCGTAGCACTTCGGGGGGTCCCTTTCATTGCTGTCCTTTCCTTCATGCTCACTCCTTAACTTTTACCCTATTTTCCTCATAGTCGAACTCCTCGGTTTCTACATCAGTCCTTCCCAGATCATCTGTTCTCTGTTACCGTTTCGTCACCACAGAAACCACTTTCTTGGCGCGCAACCTTCACTTGATGATCCAATATGGCCGTCGGCCATTCCTTGCTCTCATATTCCTTGGCCCAAGTATACTTGTTTTTGATCTTTTTGTAGTGGCACTCTGGTGTGAATTCCGTACAATTATGGTCTCCCCCCCCCCCCTTTACGGGGCTCCTTATATGCCAACAATTCTTCTATAAAATCTTCGTTTATACCTTATTCCTCACCTTCTTTCCAACTCTGTGCCTATCATATCGAAAACTTCTTATCCTAAGTTCCTCTTTCACTTTCTGCCTATGTCGTCATTTTGTCCACACTTCCTATACTCTTCCATCCACTACTCGTCCTTTCAGTTGCTTGGCTCACCTGCTCGTGATTCTTCTGTAACTACGTGTTGGTGCTGTAGCTGTGCGTCTATATCTCTCAAGCGTCCCGCTACTTGTGTTCTTAGCACAGCATCCTCCCAACTTTCTGTTATGTCCCGTATTTTTATACATTGGGACAACCCGGATTTAACTATGATAAGTTAGGGCCAAGACCATTCCGGGACTTGAAGTCGGGATTCTTGACCTTCAATTCTATTTGGAGACATAAGATGTACATGAAATTGTAGACATGGAACAATTAGAAAAAGTTGGGACCAAAAGTCACAAATTTGGAAGTTGAAAATCATGCAAGAAGTCCCACACTTTGTGGCCAATTTTAAATGGTCCAGCACTTTTGTGGGCCATGGACACTTGGAGAGTTAGTATGGGAACTTAAAAGATGACTTCTAAGTCATCTTCTCTCATTTTACACTTAGAATAAAAATCAAGAAGTTGAAGGACAACTCCAACACCCCATTCGGCCAAGAACCAAGAAAACCAAATCCAATTTGAGCCATTCCAAAAATATTTCTTTGGTGCAAATCCACTAATTGAAGGTCCCTAAGTAACGTGGAAGTGTTGTTGGAGCGATCAAGCCATCCGTTTAGTAGATCGCAAACCCTAGGCAAAGTGTGGAGTTGAAGAAGAAAGGTAAGATTTGATCTTGTTTTATGTGTTATAAATGTTGTATGCATGTTGTAGTATGCTAAAATGGATGAAAATCATGAGATAGCGTATGTTGGAAGTGGGTCGTGTGCTTGGTGTGTTAGCCGTGTGAGGTGTGTGTATGTTGTGTGGTGTGGAGGTGATGAATTGATCTTATATAGCATGTTTGATTGTTGTAGTGTGTAGGATGGCTAAGAATCACTAATATATGCATGTGTGGGGATAGCCGAATGTGGGTCATTCTATATGCCAAAGAACGCATTAATATCGCTTAATGTTTTAGTGGTTGTTGTGATGACTTTTATGTTGGAAATAAGAGTTTAATGTCGCAAGTTGATATGGTAAGTGTTGCGGACTGATTTGGAGAATTATGTGCAATTAGTGCAACTTTTATTTTTATGAGAATGATATCGTTATAGTGTGGATTGTTGATACAAATCATGATTTGAAAATGAGGAGTGTGTTGTAGTGGAGTTCTCGGGTTTGGGGGCTGTTTTCAGGTAAATTGGAGAAATTGTTGGAAATATTGTGTAACTTGTTTGAAATGTCCTTGAATATTGTTGGTATGGGTTCGGGTTGGAAATTGAATTTATGAGCGATAATATGGCTTGAATGTAAGCCGTCGAATTGGATATTATGAATGTTGTCGAATGATGTGAAAGAGAGTTGTTAATGTTATATCATCTTTCGGATTGGTCATTAGGGTTGCTAGGTTGATTATTGTTGTTGTTGTTGATGATGATGATGATGATTCTGGCCGAGTTAAATTCTCGGGGTTGGCCTATTTACAGGGGAAATGCTGCCCAAATTACTGTAGAATTAAGTGTTAGTTTGGAATAAATTGCCTAGTGCCGATGGCTAATGTGTAATACTCGTTGACGTATTTGTAGACCTTGGGGAGCCCGAGGCGTAGGTTGGATTAGCTTGAGTTGAGTTAGCTTGGAGTACGTACGAGGTATGTAAAGCTCAACCTTCTTTCTTTTGGCATGTCTTAGTTATAAATAGGCTATGTCACGAGCCTCGAGAAAATTCTAAATCCGCAATCTGAGTATGTTATGATCTCTATATATATTCCTTGGCATTCGTATGTTTGATGTGATGAAATATGAACCCTTATGTTTTTGAAATAATTGATTTCCAATGTTGCATTAAAAGTTTTGTTTTAAACAATTTCGTAACTATGAACGCCCTAACTTTCACAGAAAGGCTCGGATGGCTTCGATATCTTCGTAGGAGTTTGCATGGCGTATGATAAGTATGTTTTCCCATAAGCGGGCCCGGCTCGGGTCGATACTCGTCCGTGGGTCCCGCGACTTTCCTTTATGTAATTTGGAGGACTTTTGAAAGAATGTAGTATGACTATTATCTCGATTTTCAAAGTACGGTCATTTTACTTATAATTGAGTCCATGATAATGATTTTATGCATATGGTTACTCATGACTCTGCTCGTGCGTTCTGTTATATCTTTCGCCGGTTCCCGGGCCGGTTCTGTTGTCGTGCGCACTTTGATATAATTTGAGGCAGTGTGTGATATTTGTGCCCGTATACACTATCTGTATGTAATTCGAATTTGATGAGTGTGTTCGGGTGCCCAGTTCGGGCACTAGTCATGGCCTACGGGGTTGGGTCGTGACAGAAGTGGTATCAGAGCGGTTTGTCCTCGGAATGTCTACAGGCCGTGTCTCGTAGAGTCTTGTTTATCGGTGTGTTGTACACCACATCTATAAACAGGAGGCTACAGGACATTTAGGGTGTTTCCTTTCTTTGAATCTTAGATTGTGCGCTAGAGCTGTGCTAGTAGGATGATTCTGTTCTGATCAGTTGTTGTGTTTTCAGAGATGCCTCCGAAGAAGGCGACAGCCACCCAGAAGGGCAAGGCAGTAGGGGGAGAGACTAGTCAGGTGCAGCGAATTACCCGGGCTCATGCTCAGGATTTGCCCGACGTTGTGCCCCAGTCAGAGGGTTCTGCTACACCCCCACCTTAGGAGCATGGAGCCGCTCCACCATTAGCTCCAGAGGCTCCAGCGCCCGGGCCTCCAGCTCCTCAGCCAGGGGCGGAGGATAAGACGTTGAGGGAGGCAGTACAGTTACTGACGACTTTGGTAGCGGGACAGACTCGCAGACGCGGGCTGAGAGGTGATGATGATGATGGCAGACGTGATACCCTGAGGGTTCGTGATTTTCTGACATGTGGTCCCCCAGTGTTTTTCGGGTCTAAGCCCGAGGAGGACCCCCATGACATTATTCGGGGGATGAGGCGCTCATTGGGACTGGTCAGGGCTTCAGAGACCGAGTCCGTTGAGTTAGCCTCGTACAGATTACGAGATATTGCGGCAAATTGGTATGAGTCATGGGAGCTGTCCAGAGGTGAGGATGCTCCCCCTGCTACTTGGGATGAGTTTGTAGCCGCTTTTCTCCACCACGTTTTTCCCCCAGAGTTACGACGGGCGCGGGTTGATAGATTTTTACAGCTGCAGCAGAGGGGTCGGAGTGTTCGTGAGTATAATGTGGAGTTTGATTCTTTGGCTCGATATGCGCCTGCTATAGTGGCTGACATGGCTGACCGGATGCACCGGTACGTGATAGGGCTGGACCGTTATTTAGTTCACGGCTGCATGGCGGTGGCATCGCAGACTGATGTGGACATCACTCGGTTACAGGCTTACGCGCAGGGTATGGAGGACCGGCACAGAGAGGATCAATCGGGCAGAGATCGTGATGGGAGACCGCCCAAGCGGGCCAGGTCAGCTGGGTATTCTGGGGAGTTCCAAAGCGGGCAGCCTCAACACTATGTTAGACAGTCTTCTCAGCCGGCGCAGAGTGCACTCCTGCAGTCTATCGGGGAGGGATTTGATAGTGTCAGATACTCAGGAGCAGGCCAGAGTTCCAGAGCATCAGGTTCGCAGATGACCAGGGGTTCCAGCCAGTCCCGACCACCCAGGCCCCGTTGTTCTTATTGTGGGAGATCGCACCCAGGGGAGTGCTACCGAGCCACGGGAGCTTGTTTTTCCTGCGGCCGTCAGGGCCATGTTATGCGAGATTGTCCGATGGCGAGTGGTTCTGGTGATACAGTTCAGCCGACGGGGTCAGCCGCTTGTTCATCTTCTACTCCCTCAGCTATGCGCCCTGCAGGGCGGGGTATGCCGGCACCGGCGGGCCGCGGTCGAGGCCGTGGCGGTGTTTCAGATTCTAGCTGTCACGACCCGTCTAGGGGCCGTGACGAGTACCCGATACTTGTACCGAGCACCCCTTGTCTATCGTTTTACCTTTACCTCTTAGCAAGCCATGTAAACAGAGCCATTTTTTTTTTGAACATTAACATTAGCGGCGTCATTCTGAACATAGACTAATAAACTTTGTTATCACTTATACATCAACATTAGCATGCCAAAACACCATATATCTAACTGTACTTAACTGACTGTACATAACTGTCTACGAGACTCTAGACGTAGTACACTTATACATAGAAAGTGCCGGGTGCTGCCGTGCCCGAATATACATACACAAAATAGTACCGCAGAAGTGAGGCTCCGAAACAACTGGAGCGCTGTCAACACTGCTGGTAAGGCTCCTAAGGATCAAATCCGCCTATCTGCTGACCTGCGCGGCATGAAACGCAGCGTCCACAAGAAGGGACGTCAGTACGAATAGTGTACCGAGTATGTAAGGCATGAAAGATAACACTAGCAGTAACATAATGTATAATTAATAATGTCATGGAGTCATAGAATATAGAAGATAGAACATATCTCATGTCATATATTATCATCTCGTATCATATCGTATTATATCTTATCTTGTCTTGTCGTAGTATATCACGTCATAGTATATTGTGTCATAGAGTGTCAGGCTATAGTATATCATAACATAGTACCTCATATCGTAGCATGGCATGTTATAGCATGTCGTGTCATAGCATAGCGTGTCATAGCATGTCTTACCATAGCATAGCATATCATAGCGTATCATAGCATAGCATAGCTTGTCATATCATGTCCTATCGTAGCAGATCATAGCATATCATGTCATAGTATAGCTTACCATAGCATATCTTATCATAGCATGTCTGGTCATGACATGGTAGGTCATATCATAGCGCCGAACAATGCCGGCTCACCCACATAGCGCCGATATACACCGGCTAACCCATATATCCCGCGTCCGGGCACCCCGCGTCCGGGATGATAAGCCAGCTGATCAGGTAGCAATGAAACATGTTTCCCTTCCCATTCCCCCATGTATCCCTTCCCCCCAACCCAGGTTCATATACATAGCTTGCTTACATATACATGTCTTATATACATTTACTTATCTTATATACATATATATCTTTTATATACTTATACATATCTTATATACATATACATGTTTTATATATATATATACACGTCTTATATGCATAGACATGTTTTCTATATGTATATATCCTATAAGCACACAAGGGAGCCCAAGGAAAAATCATATAGCCATCGGAGCGGCGTAAGGCCGGTGACCTCCGATTACATTATGGAATACTCGTGATCGCTCTTGTCTCACCTCGAAGGGACGAATATTTTGAGGTGAGATGGTCAATGGAGAATAGTATTAAAGTAAACGTAGAATGAAATTGTGGGCATCATAGATGACAGTTCATAGACTTTGAAATCTTTAGAAAATAAAGGCATAGCTAGGGAATATAAATAAGATTCAAAAATTAATTTATCATTTTCATATTTACATAAGATACTTAGCTTAGTTATCTTGGTCATAGAGTCGTTCCGGTAGTGCGTATCATAGGCATATCCTCTTATGTAATGTCATTGTTATCATTCTCGTCATGGAAGGGTCCTCGTTGGAGGAGTCATAGTACTTATCATTTGGTAACGAACTCGGGATCAAAAGTTCCCTTTGGATTCACTTCTAATAAGTCAAGCAACACTGTAAGGAAAAATCCGAGAGTAGCGGGCCCATCTCGGGCCGGATGGGGTGGCGTATGTTATTTACATATATTACGTGTCATGTCATTACTTGTGAGGGTTCTAGGGTAATCGGGTCCCACTCGTGCAAGTTCTAAGGGTTTAAGAGGTCTTTCCATCATTTGCACACTTTCTAGTTCAATTCTATTGAACAAAAAGTGGAAAACTTTAGGTGCGGATTCCGGGGGCTAGGGTTGTCCCCGAGGCTCGTACCCGACTTATTACATCTAAGACATGCCATAGAAAGAAGAGTGAAGCCTTACATACCTCTTTCCGCTCCTTTTGCTATTCCAAATTCACGTCGCAATCTCGTCAAAATCTGCAAATTGGTCATGTTTACCAAAACTCTTATTAAGGTACTTAGAGTTAGAATCTTAAGGAAACATTTGGCTACCGAAATTTCGGCAGCACTTCCCCTATAAATACAACATCCCACCAAGTTCAACTTGGCTAATTTCAATCAACAACACTCCCGGGAATTCAAACCCGGCCAAAATATCAACCACAATTCCAACAACAACAATACTAACAACTTCCATATTCAATCAACTTACTACTTCTTCCAAAAACTTTCTAACTTTAATGAAAACAATAACAACCTCATAATCTATATTCCAACAACATCATACTAACCACATTACCTTCCATGCATGCAAGAACATTACATTCAATTTACACAACTTCTAAAACAAACCTCCACCTACTTCAACTTCACTAAGGTTCCTAGACATTCATTTGCAACATAGAGTCCACAACATAACAACAAACATAATACTAAATAAAATGGACTCATTCTCTTCCATTTTTTCACCATAACCACACGGCCAACACCAACATACACACTACAACTTCTCAAAATTCATTCAACTTCCATTTTCCACATATCATTCACAACAATAACAACCAAACACTAATTAAAATAATTGAAGCATGACTCCTACACATATATACATACACACGGCCATGTACTGTATTTCTCTCCTTCATGAATTTCATCCATTTTAGCATACAACAACACATATAAACCATATATAACACATAAAACAAGATCAAAACTCACCTTTCTTCTTCAACTTCTCACTTGACTACAACTTGACAACTTGTATGATTTTGAATTTTTCTTGCTCCAACAAATCCACCTTGTTAATCACCCTTTACTTGGTAGAAAATGATTTTTGAAGAATTTTTATCAATTTTCTTGTTGGTTTTTGATCTTGGCCGAAATGGCCTTCAAGTTTTTCTCCTTTTCTTGTTCTTACTTTCTTGAATATTCTAGAGAGTTTGATGAAAAAGATGACTTGGTCATCTCTTTATTTACTCATTAACCTTGATGTGGGCTTAAGCCCACCCCAAATGGACGGCCAAACAAGGCCCAAACCTTATCCCACTTATTTGTTTTTGATTTTTTTGGGCCAACTCGGTTTGGTCCCGAGTTGGGCCTAGCCCACTGACCTTTCGACCGTAAAACGTCCATATCTCCTTGTACCGACGTCACCTGGGGACCCACGACCTATTGTTGGAAAGCTAATTCAATTATCTACAACTTCTATTTCTTGGTACATTTCCAAATTCCAAACTTATAATACCGTTTTTTCCCCTAGAAGTCAGATCACCCGAAAACGTTTTCGTTTGGAGGACTTCCACTTTGATTTGGCCCAAGGGTCCTTCTTGAGTTGTGTTTAACTTCTCATATGTGATTCATATGAATTTTCAGATGTCCCAAAAAAATCTCGATATGTGGGTCTCACCTCAGCAATTAATCTGACGTTCAAAAATACGGGATATAACACTAGCGGTCCATCGAACCGCATATATGCATTGGCTAGCCGCCAGGGTCAGGAGGCTTCGCCAAATGTTGTTACAAGTAATCCAAATCCTTTGTTTGACTATGTTGATTTGTGAATGACTTGTATGTGTGGCTATAAAAGAAACTCCCCCGAGTTGTTAGTAAGACCCGTAGAATTAATCTAACATTCGAGGACGAATGTTCTAAAGGGGGGGAGGATGTTATGTCTCGTATTTTTATACATTGGGACTACCCGGATTTAACTATGATAAGTTAGGGCCAAGACCATTCCGGGACTTGAAGTCGGGATTCTTGACCTTCGATTCTATTTGGAGACATAAGATGTCCATGAAATTGTTGGCATGGAACAATTAGGAAAAGTTGGGACCAAAAGTCACAAATTTGGAAGTTGAAAATCCTGCAAGAAGTCCCACACTTTGTGGCCAATTTTAAATGGTCCAACACTTGTGTGGGCCATGGACACTTGGAGAGTTAGTATGGGAACTTAAAAGATGACTTCTAAGTCATCTTCTCTCATTTTACACTTAGAATAAAAATCAAGAAGTTGAAGAACAACTCCAACACCCCATTCGGCCAAGAACCAAGAAAACCAAATCCAATTTGAGCCATTCCAAAAATATTTCTTTGGTGCAAATCCACTAATTGAAGGTCCCTAAGTAACGTGGAAGTGTTGTTGGTGCGATCAAGCCATCCGTTTAGTAGATCGCAAACCCTAGGCAAAGTGTGGAGTTGAAGAAGAAAGGTAAGATTTGATCTTGTTTTATGTGTTATAAATGTTGTATGCATGTTGTAGTATGCTAAAATGGATGAAAATCATGAGATAGCGTATGTTGGAAGTGGGTCGTGTGCTTGGTGTGTTAGCCGTGTGAGGTGTGTGTATGTTGTGTGGTGTGAAGGTGATGAATTGATCTTATGTAGCATGTTTGATTGTTGTAGTGTGTAGGATGGCCAAGAATCACTAATATATGCATGTGTGGTGATAGCCGAATGTGGGTCATACTATATGCCAAAGAACGCATTAATGTCGCTTAATGTTTTAGTGGTTGTTGTGATGACTTTTATGTTGGAAATAAGAGTTTAATGTCCCAAGTTGATATGGTAAGTGTTGCGGACTGATTTGGAGAATTATGTGCAATTAGTGAAACTTTTATTTTTATGAGAATGATTTCGTTATAGTGTGGATTGTTGATACAAATCATGATTTGAAAATGAGGAGTGTGTTGTAGTGGAGTTCTCGGGTTTGGGGGCTGTTTTCGGGTAAATTAGAGAAATTGTTGGATTGTTGGAAATATTGTGTAACTTGTTTGAAATGTCCTTGAATATTGTTGGTATGGGTTCGGGTTGGAAATTGAATGTATGAGCGATAATACGGCTTGAATGTAAGCCGTCGAATTGGATATTATGAATGTTGTCGAATGATGTGAAAGAGAGTTGTTAATGTTATATTATCTTTCAGATTGGTCATTGGGGTTGCTAGGTTGATTATTGTTGTTGTTGTTGTTGTTGTTGTTGTTGTTGTTGTTGTTGATTCTGGCCGAGTTAAATTCTCGGGGTTGGCCTATTTACAGGGGAAATGCTGCCCAAATTACTGTAGAATTAAGTGTTAGTTTGGAATAAATTGCCTAGTGCCGATGGCTAATGTGTAATACTCGTTGACGTATTTGTAGACCTTGGGGAGCCCGAGGCGTAGGTTGGATTAGCTTGAGTTGAGTTAGCTTGGAGTGCGTACGGGGTATGTAAAGCCCAACCTTCTTTCTTTTGGCATGTCTTAGTTATAAATAGGCTATGTCACGAGCCTCGAGGAAATTCTAAATCCGCAATCCGAGTATATTATGATCTCTATATATATTCCTTGGCATTCGTATGTTTGATGTGATGAAATATGAACACTTATGTTTTTGAACTAATTGATTTCCAATGTTGCACTAAAAGTTTTGTTTTAAAGAATTTCGTAACTATGAACGCCGTAACTTTCACATAAAGGCTCGGATTGCTTCGATATCTTCGTAGGAGTTTGCATGGCGTATGATAAGTATGTTTTCCCATAGGCGGGCCCGGCTCGGGTCGATACCTGTCCGTGGGTCCCGCGACTTTCCTTTATGTAATTCGGAGGACTTTTGAAAGAATGTAGTATGACTGTTATCTCGATTTTCAAAGTACGGTCATTTTATGTCACACCCCGACCTTACTAGGGTGTGATCGGCACCCGACCCTTAATTAGGGCCGAGCGAACCCTCAGACTCTTGCCGCACATAAAATTACGTCAAACTTTTAAATCAGATCAGATAAAATATATAGTAAATTTTTCTTTCTTTCTTTCAGAAATGTTCTTTCTCGAAGCTTCCAAACGAACAAATCTATAGTCATACAAAATTCAATACATAACACAGACCGACATATCGGCCGGCGGAGCCGCTTACAGACTGACATACTATACCCACGACACTGTCTGCAAAGTCTCTAACATATATCAGACATCACAGCACACATACTCTGACTCGGCAGCACTCCAGGAGCAAATGGAGTTTGCCATCTTCGCTGGAACATCTTCTATAATGTCTTCAACTCATCTGGGAGTACCTGCGCGGCATGAAACGCAGCCCCCGAAGAACAGGGGGTCAGTACGGAATATGTACTGAGTATGTAAGGCATGAAATACAGAAAGCAGAACCATAATCGAAACAAATAGTACAAAGGGTAAGCATATTATCCAGATTGCCGAATTACTTACTTCTCAGACACAGATCATACAGACCAATACAGATCATACAGGCCGACACAGATCGTACAGACCAATACAGATCATACAAACCGTACAAATCATACAGAGCGTATGGAATGCTGACATACTCACTTTCCAGGCACAGATCGTACATACCGTTATCAGATATCAGAAGGAGTGTGGCACGTACAGAACGCACAGATAATGTCATACGTCAGACGGAGTACAGAACGTACTGATTGCTCAGATGATGTCATATAGCAAACGGAATACAGAATATACGGAAGGTCAGAATACTTACTCTCCAACACGAGTCATGCATATCGGGATCGGATATCATATCACATACGCGGTAACCCCGAGGACATACCACGCCGGGACAATTACCATATCATACATACGGTAACCTCGGGGACAAGTAACACGCCGAGGAACCGGTGAACAATGCCAAGGGATGCGCACGATAACATAGGAACGTGGTCGCCACTCTTACCTTTGGCGCCACAACACATCATATTTCAGAAAATTTGCTCCGATCTCCGTAACACGGCTCCCCGAGCCCGGACACATCATACTTCATAATATATCCTCGGTAATCGGGGACGGACATATAACACAGTACCCCGGAACCGGACACATCGTACTTCATAATTCATATATGGAACCCGGCCCTCAACAGAGGACTCGGCGAACCATCCGCACGATACATACCGGCCCGGGACTCAGTGAAGGAAATCATAACATATGCACGAGTAGAATAGTGAGAAACCACATGCATAGAAATCAAGACTCGACAGACCAGTGTACTTACCGATACCTGGAGGCTCGAAACAGATTTAAGGTCAATCCGGCGTAGTATGAGAAAGTTACGAGCGTTCGAAGTACAGAACGCTTTATAAGCGTTTCAGAAGCCTTTTTCGGGGAATCAGAATCATAGTCATATCAGACACCTTCAGATATCCTTACGAATCAGATCAAATAGAGATTTTGGAACCATACTTACGTATAAGAAAATTATAGACGTCTTGATACAGAAACCTCTTCGAACATTTCAGAGCAATCCGAGAACGTATACGGAAGTTAGGGACATTAAATCTTACAGAAGTTCTTGAACCAGAATAAACATATCAGAATGCTCCTATCAGGATACTGATTTCGGAATTCTCATATCAGGATACTTATATCGGAATACTTATATCAGCATACTTACATCAGAATACTTATATCAAAATACTCATATCGACACACTTATATCAGAAGACTGATATCAAAATGCTTATATCAAGACACTTATATCAAAATACTTATATCGGAATACCTATATCAAAATACGTATATCAGAATACTTGTACCAAAATACTTATATCAAAATACTTATAGCAAATACTTATATCAAGGGATGAACTAGGATCACAAACTCAGGTCAAGAAGTGAATTAGAATCATAATCAGACTCAGCATCACAGAACAGAGTTACCCCAAGGCAGCATATCACATTATACCTTACTTGGCTCTAGGACATGCCAAAAAAAGAAAGGGTAAGCCTTACATACCTGTGTCGCGACCAACTAGTTACGCTTGTGCATCCAACTTGTTTGCCGACATGCAAGAGAGTTCATCCATTCGTTAGTTCCTTCGTCAAGTACTTGCCTCGACCTTTTAATGCATTCATTTATATTCTGCCGAAATTTCGGCAGCATCTCCCCTGTAAATATACCAACCCCGAGAATACGGCTCGGCTCCAAATCAACAACAACAACAATCCGAGAATTTAACCCGGCCACAATATCAATAGCAACGACAACAAACATTCTATCATTAAGCGTTCCTACACAATTTAACAACATAGCTCATATTCAAGTCAACTACTTACATTCAAACCAACATCAACGTTCATACATCCAATCACCAATCCGAAACCATTCAAAACAATATTCAAAACCCTTTAGAAAATTCACACAATATTTCAAACACCCCAACCAACACTCCAATATACCCGAATTCACCTCCAAACCCGAGAACAACACCACACATTCTCTCCTTCCAAGTTCACACATTATGTCACAATACATTCATTTACAACTTCATTTCATAAATTCAAGAAACCACATCAAGGCTACATTACAGTCATATTAGCCTCCAAATCAGCCCACACAATTATAATCTTAACTTGAGTTATTAAAACTTCATTTTCCATCATAGAACTTACAACGACGACAACCAAAATACTAACGACGATTTATTCATTCTCAACTACACCAGGGGCCATACGGCCAACACTATACCCACACACTACATGCACAATTCCATGAATTTCCATTCTTTTCCATGCATTATAACCATCCACATGCTACATAAAATTGACATAATCTTTTCAAATGACACAACATAAACGGCTACATAACACACACACGGCTACACTTCAACATAGGTAATTTCATGTATTTCATTCATTTCTTCACATGTCAACATGCTCAAAACATCCATAATATATATACAAAGAAGATTGGACCTTACCCTTTTTCTCCACTTCATCTTCTCGGCTAGAAGTACATATGGCAACAACGAACGGTCTTCTTGTTCCAACAACTACTCCACGTTAACGAGGGCCTTCCAAAGAGTAGAAAACTAGAAGAAAAATAGCTCTCCATGATCAATTTTTAAGGGCAGGTTTCGGCCAGCCCCTTGGCCGAACCCCCCTCTCTCTCATTTTTTTTTTCTCTTTCTTGCTCTCTTCATTTGTGGTGATTAATAATTCACCACCCTTCCTATATATATATATATATATATATACAATCATGTGAGGGGCACATGCCTCCCCTCTCTAGATTTTTCTTTCCTTTTTCCCTTTATTTTTCTAGAATTTTCTTGAATTAAGATGACTTATTTTGTCATCCTTTTATTTTATTCTTTTTCTTTTCTTTTCTCCTTTTTTTTCGGCCACTTGGCCATTTTTAGGGAATTTTCAAGACTTGTATAAAATTCCCATTTCGCCCCTCGACTTTCTTCAAAATTACCATTTTGCCCTTAAGCTTTCACATTATTCCCATTGATCATTTCACGAATTTCTCCTTTTTCCCTTAACCTTTCTCATCATTTCGATACTAATAATAATCATAAATAATATTTTCAACCACTCGTATATTGAAATAATTTTTTTGAAAATGATTTCGCCCCTAACTTTCCATGACGGCTTTGGAATTTCCAAACATTCAATATACGGGCTATAACATTTTACTTATAATTGAGTCCATGATAATGATTTTATGCATATGGTTACTCATGACTCTGCTCGTGCGTTCTGTTATATCTTTCGCCGGTTCCCGGGCCGGTTCTGTTGTCGTGCGCACTTTGATATAATTTGAGGCAGCGTGTGATATTTGTGCCCGTATACGCTATCTGTATGTGATTCGGATTTGATGAGTGTGTTCGGGTGCCCAGTTCGGGCACTAGTCACGGCCTACGGGGTTGGGTCGTGACACTTTCATTCTCCCTATCCTTGTTCGTCAAACCTTTAACTATATTTATATAGCTACATACTTATTCTTTTATTGATCTCTCATCTCAACATCATCGCAAGCCTAAGCATTCCCTCTCTTACTTCACATCCCCCTATCCAAGTCACTATTCCTTTAGCCCCACTTGTCGAAAAGGGTTCTCGAACCCCACACACTCCTCTCCTGTTTCCTTTTACCACACTCTATCCCTTTTCATATGCCTACTTTTGAATGTTTATCCCAATAGTTTCATACTTCGCCGGTAATTTCTCTTGGGGGCTTCACTCACTAAGGTTTCTTACCTTTCACCCTTTCCGACACTTTGATCTCTTCGTTTCCCTCTATTCACTCCCTTCCTTTTCCAAATATCGTTACACTAGAATTTCTAATCTTAACCTATAGTAAAAAATAGTAGCGGCTCACCTTGCAGCACTTGTACCATCTATTCTTGCTGTCAGTCGATCTTCGGTATCCTTACTTGATTAATGCCTTCCTTACCGTAGCGCCGGTTGCTGGAACTCCCATATCCACCGATACAATCATATGTGGGATACCCTACACATATATATATTTATATATATATATATATATATATATATATATATATATATTTATTATCAACTAGCCCACAAGGTACTTCCAAAACACTATTCAAGCCTATCCAGATTCCCGAGCTGTGACGCACTCTCTGACTCTTCACCAATCTAATTTGCCTCGTCCTACGCGTCTTCTTATAGTCTCCAACCATCCCATATGCTCTTGTTTCCCTTAGGCTACCCTAACCTCTCATTTGTCTCTTATGTCTAGATATGTAGAATTTCTTGCATACTTCCCAGGGCAGTCACCTATCCTAAAATCGCTCCCACCTGAGCACGCTTAACCTCGAAACTTTGATGGAATCCGGTGCCTTAATGCTGATATAATCGCGTCCGCTTCCTCACATGACCTTTATTACATGATTCAAAGCAAGTCGAGGTCCTATGGATTCCGAGGCATTTTCGTAACACGTCCTTCCCTTTACAATTACTATTTTACCCTTTTCGACCCTCAACCTTCACCTTTAGCTTACGTGCATAACTATCTTTCGTCCTGGATTTCCAGATTCCCGATGGTAGTGATCGCACCTTTATCGTCATGCCAAATCCATAACCTTTCTGAAACAACGCATCTCACTTATTGCCTATTTACAGTATTTCCTTTCTACACTTCCTCCTGTTAGGCGTATCCATTCTGGCAGAACCTCCTTTACCATTCTTACTATTCAAAATATATACGTAGCAAATATCGACAATACCTCACAGAACATACGGCTATATGACACATTTCAGCCATTCAGTGCGTCCAGTTTCAGGTAACATAACAAATATCCAGACTTACCTCTATGACTTGCCATATCGTCACTCGCCTTCTTCCGTCGCTACTAGGCGTCTGCGGAAATCAACGATTAGTATAAGGAATCTTATTTCCTATGACTTGGCTCTATCGCACGATCTAAGACAGAAAGAAGGTCAACAATCCCTAGATGCCCCGCAGCCTCCTGTTTATAAATGTGGCCGGCTTCACACCCATAAACAGGACTCTACTGGACACGACTTTGCAGAAAACCCCTAGGACGACCTGCTCTGATAGCACTTTGTCACACCCCAACCTTACTAGGGTGTGATGGGCACCCGACCCCATATTCGGAGCCGAGCGAACCCGCTGACTCTTATACTTAGCCTCTTTAAACTCTTACATCAATAAGAAGTGGAAAACATAGTAAAGCTTTCAGAATTTTTCTTTTCTTTGTACTCAATTCAAACAAAATCTGTAATCATATGAAACTTATATTATAACACGAATGACACATCGGCTGGTGGAGCCACTTACTGAACTGACAACCAATAACCACAACTCTGTCTGCAAAGTCTCTAATTTCGATCAAGACATCATAGCATAGTACGCTGACTCGGCTACACTCCAAGGCCAAATGGAGCTCGCCAACTTCACTGGAACATCTTCTATAATAGCTTTTGCTCATCTGGGTGTACCTGCGCGGCATGAAACGCAGCCCCCAAAGAAAAGGGGTCAGTACGAACAATGTATTGAGTATGCAAGGCATGAATAGTAACATAGTAAGGAATATAAATATGAATAATAACAGGATGGAAATATAGAACATATCAGGAGGTAAAAGAGTAACCTGTACATATGAGTGCCCCTTATGCATGCCTATCTTTCCTTTGAAAACATTTCTTTTTCATATATAAAAAATAGAACATGTCATAGCGCCGAACAACGTCGGCTCGCCCACATAGCCCCGAAATACGTTGGCTCGCCCATATATCCCGCGTCCGGGATGAATACGCCAGCTGACCAGGTGTCAATGCGTCTTATAGCGCAACATATCTCCCCCCCCCTCCATATACATATACATACATCCCTTTTCCCTATATTCCCCATATACAAATACATATAACAGCATGCATGAGAGCCCAAAGAAAGTCATGTGTCTATCGGAGTGACGTAAGGTCGGTAACCTCCGATTACATTATGGAATAACCAGGGTCGCTCTGTCTCACCTTGAAGGAATGATAATTATAAGCCGAGACTCTCAATGAAGGATAACATTAAGAGAAAACAGAGAATAAGATCATAAACCTCATAAGACGTTAATTCATATACTTTGGAGTCTTTAGAAAATAGAGTCATAATCAAGGAATAGAATTGAGGATCAAGAACTAGCTCGATGTTCTCATATTCATATTGAATCCATAACTTGAGACTTTCAAACATGAAACCCATCCTTATCTTAATCATCATAGATATATTCTCATCTTTGACAACATCGTTTTCATTACAAAAAAATGTTCGTCGTTGTAGTCATAAAAGTTTACAAAATCATGAACTTTTGTTTTGGAAAAGTATAGACATTTTGGAAAACATTACGGTTTATCGGGAAGAGGATCATGCCTTAGAATCATAAACATCTAACCTTTGAAAACAAGGAAAAATATGGAAATACTTATGAAATCATAACATCGGGATCATGCCTTTGAAAGAAAAGGGACAAGCCTTAACATACCTTTTTCGCGCCCTATTAGCTACGCTTAATTGTCCAAGCTCGCTACCGCTATTCTACATTCAAGAAGGTTAACACAATCATTAGATTCATCAACATATACTTGTCTTAATTCTTCAAATAAATTCACTTATGATCTGCCGAAATTTCGGCAGCACCTCCCTTGTAAATACACCATCCCCGAGAATCTAACTCGGCCAATTCAACAACAAACCCGAGAATGGAACTCGGCAACATTATCAACAACAATACCAATAATTATTCTAACAATACTACCATATTCATAATGATCCAATGCTACCCGAATCCTCCAACTTCAACAAAAGTATTAACCACACATTTTTCTCATTCTAGATTCATAAACCATATCAACAACCATGCATTAACAACATCATTCATACAATGTAAGAATCCAAGCTAGTGTCGCATTAACTTTCTTCAACAATCCTATAACGATTACAACTTCATTTCCAAGTCATTAAACCTTCATTTTCTTATGGATTCCACAACAACAACAACTAAAATATCACATAGAATCAATTCACCATAACTTGCCAAACCAACCCCTATTCGGCCACAATAACATCATACATGTTTTCATGCATTTTTGTCCATTTCTATATAATACAACAACAACCAAAAGACTAAGTAAAATTAATTCATTCTTTCTACACAACACCATTCCATTCGGCTACAACACCAACACACATATATGCCATGAATTCCATCCATTTCTATATACTTCAACATACATAAATCATCTATAACATATGTAAAAGAGGATTGAACACATACCTTCCTTTCCACTCATCTTCTTTTCGGCTAGACTTGTAATTGCAAGAATGAATGATTTTCTTGCTCCAACAACTACACCATGTTATAGAGGACCTTCAAATTAGTGGGGATACTTGGAGAAAATATTTTTTGAATCAAAGTTGAAGGCTCTATTTTTTTCTTGCCTTGGCCGAATATGGCCCTTTCTCTCCTCTCTTTTTTTTTTCTACAAGCTTCTTGATTTAAAATGATGAATTAGTCATCTTTGTACATATATATATACTTGCCCCCCTTTAAATATGAAATGGCCACATGCCTCCCCTTCTTTCTTTTTTCTAGAGTTTTCTTCCTCTTTTCTTGAAATTTCTTAAATTAGTCAAAGAAGACCAATTTTCTTATAATAACCAAATGTGGCCACTTGTCTTATTATATACACTTTGGTCCATATCCACATTAAATAAAATGTGGACATATACCTATATGTCACACGGCCAACATGGCCTCTCTCAAGAACCTTCTTGAATTTTGTGAAATTCCCATTTTACCCCTAGACTTTCGCAATATTACCATAAGCCATTTTGTGAATTTCCCTTTTTACCCTTAACCTTTCTCAATATTTCCATACTAATAATATTCATAAATAATGTTCATGACCCACTTGTGCATTAAAATAGTTTTGGAGGATGGTTAATCCCTTAACTTACCACAACTACCTTGGAGTATCCGAGCGTACAAAGTACGGGCTATAACACCTGTAATAACACACCAGGCTTCTGATGCTCGACCTTAACCTGTTGACAATTCGGGCACTGAGCAACAAACTCCGCTATGTCCCTTTTCATGCCATCCTACCAATATAAACATCTGAGGTCATGATACATCTTCGTTGACCCTGGATGAACAGAATAACGGGCATAGTGTGCCTCTCCCATAACCTGTTGTCGAAGCCCTGCAACCTCAGGTACACACAATCTGCCCCCATACCGTAGCACTCCGTCAGGTGTAACCTCGAATGGGGTCTTCTCCATTTGAAGAGCTGTATCTTTGTACTGTGCCAGACCAGGGTCCTCGTACTGGCGTCTCTTTACCTCTTCTATGATAGAGGACTCAGCAACTTCTCGAACAGAAACTCCACCATCTCCAGAATCAGCCAAATGGACTCCAAGGTTAGCTAGCTGGTAAATCTCACGAACTATCTCCTTCCTTTCTGGTTGCAAGTCTATCAAGCTGCCCATAGATTTATGGCTAAGAGCATCTGCTACAACTGTCACGACCCAACCTCGTAGGCCGTGACTGGTGCCCGAACTGGACACCCGTACTTGAACCTGTTAAATATAATCAAACTGAAACTACGACAATACGGAAACTTATAAAGGAACTCCAAAGCTCGTAACATCGTCATACATATATTTCAAGATCAACTGTCTCCTGAGGAGGCACAACTAATCATATCATGAAATAATACGCAAGCCGACAAGGCTGTCATCACATATCAATATCATAAGCAAGCCGACAAGACTGCCATTATAGACGAACATGATACCACAGCACATCATATAGACACAGCTGAACAGAACCCATACACAACCCACAAATATGTCTGCAGACCTCTAAGTGTACGAATAGCGAAATATGATGGGACAGGGCCCCGTCGTACCCCTGGATAAATATACACACACACACACACACACACACACATATATATATATATATATATATATATATATATATATATATATCATCAAGTTAATTAACTTTAATTAATTTAATTAATTAATAATTCCCACTTAATAATCTAATCACAATTAATTAATTCCTAATCTCCAATAATAATATTTTTACACTAAATAAAATTTATAAACAATTGGTTCTAATTTAGAAATTGAAAATTAAGGGTTTCTACTTTTTGTCCGAAAATGATTCTGCCTTTAACTTGATTCAATTTTTCTTGCGGGTAATTCGACGTATAAATATACGGGGTATAACATCCTTCCCCCTTTAGAACATTTGTCCTCGAATGTTTAACTGATCCTGAACTCCCAATACTTTCTCAAGTGGTCTCTTACCTAATTATGCCCTTTTTATACCTCTTACGTTTGTCGACTCGCTTTAGTTCATTATAACTCATTCCAGGTCTTTATATAGTCATTCATGTAATATCTCCTCCTTTTGTTGCTTCTCGAGGTAATTATTCGATGTCGTTGTCTTTGCTCTTCTCTTTGTTTCACCGTTGGTTATCAACTGCATTTCGGGCTGTTCTGCTGAGATGTTACTGTCTTTCTTATTTGCATACTGTTTAGTTATACTGTCATCGATTGATTCGGACTTGTACTTATGGTGCATGTAGTCATGATTCGACTTTTTCTTTTTCTATTGTTATTCCCTTAAGATGACGTATCGTTCACTTCACTTTACCTCCTTATCTTTAAACAAGATCTTGTAATGCGCAGACATCCCTCATTGGTTCATAAGACTTTAATACTCCTGGGGCATTGCAAGCCTCTGGTTACCTGTAGACTCTTCGCAGGTTCTACGAGTAAAACGAAACTTCTCAGAGGTGACATTTTTCCACTCCAATATCCTTGCTTCACCCTGTTGTTTTAGCTCGTATTCTGGAATCTTCAGTATTATGTGTTACTTTCTGACTTACTTTTAAAGGTCTTTAACTATCACTTGCTTTTAGTCCTTGATCTCGACCTTTAGGGTTGGCTATCAATTAGTGCTAGGGTTCCCCCATATTAAAACTTTACTGTCATCCAGTAACCAGTAGCCCGCTTGTTCTGATTGTCTAGGTAAATGATTTCACAATTTCCTGTACCCTAACTGGCAATACTTTAGGCATTTTATCTCGTGTCGTTTCCCTATTTTTTTGACTCAAACTCTTTTATTGCCTCTTTACTCAAATTTGCTCCTAGCTCTCCTACCACGCACCCTATTGCAATCTTTGCACAAGTATGTGTAAGTGCTCAAATCCGCCCGGAAAATACCTTAATGTTGCCTCGCCCGACTTTATGTAGACCCTATATTCTTCCCTTATATCCTTCAATTGATATCAAGGCTCAACTATGGCTTTTGCCCACAGTACTAATTATATCTCTGTAGTCTTGCCTCAAACCATCTTACACCTTTCTTTGATGTATCCAAAATATCGCAACCGCATTGTTGTTACTGAATTCTTACCCTTCTTATCAAGTACTTACTTGGTCTCGTCCTTAGCACACAAATATTCGTAGGTTGCATAACTATTCGTGTACAATTTGTGCAAAGTGCATCCAATCTTAGTCGTAGTCTTTCCTTCTCCTGGCTTATTCTGCTTTACATATCCGTACTAAAACTCGTTTGTAGCCTTTCTTGTCATACTCATTTCCTTTCCTTTATTCCCCATTTGGTTTTCTCATATCCTACTGTTACACCTCGGAAAATTTCCCGTTGGTACGCAAGTAAATGAGCTAATGATGTGTGCGAGGAGTGCGAGTGTATAATGTTTCATGGGAAATGTATGAAAAGGGATGTGGATGATTAGAATGAAAAGTCGAGAAATGAGAAAATTGAAAGTTGGAAAAACTGCCCAGTGGTCGTATATTGCAAAATACGGACCGTAAAGTGCAATACGGTCCGTAAACTGCCAGTCGTAAACTGCCATGCAAAAGCTTCAGCCTTCTGCCAGTGGTCGTAAAGTGCAAATACGGACCGTAAAATGGTATACGGTCCGTAAACTGCCAGGTCGTAAACTGGCATGCCAAACTTCAACTTTCTGCCAGCCGAGGAAATGGTTAAATACGACCTGGTGGACGGACCGTAAAGTGATTTACGGCCCGTAAACCATGGTCGTAAACCACCATGAAGGCAGCCCAGCTTCTGGTTCTGGAGATGGCTAAATACGCCCATGGAGGACGAGCCGTATAGTGGAATACGGTCCGTAAACCTCCATGGACGACCACTGTTCACCCAGCACTGATTTTTCAATTCATTAAATATGAGGATCAAGACTTATTTTAGTTCGTTACAACATTACACCACTTCTCTCTAGAACTTCTCTCTACATTTATTATATGAGTTTTCAAGGATTATAAGCCATCAATAACATTAAGACAAGTGAATCAAGGATAAGGGAATCATCAAGGATCATCCAAGTCAAGAAATCCAAATGGAGAAAAACTAGGGTTTTGCTCAAAGAAGAGTATTATCAACCAAAGCTTGTTCCTACAACTTCTAAGGTAAGATTCATGATTTTTACAAGATGTTTAAGGTATTGGAGAATTAAAATACATGGATTGTAGAAAATGTGGTCAACTAGGTCATGAATGATGAATAGTGACATTTTGAGAAATAGTTTGAATTGAGTTATGAATGTTGTTGTGTTGTGATATGAATGTTTTATAAATGGTATTAAGATCATGAACTAAACACTTTAGACGAGTGGACGAAGACGGGTGTTATAATCATGAAGGTGGGTGAATTAGAGGCAAATTGAGGAATCTAGATAATGTGGATAATGTGAATGACTAATGGCCATTGTTATGATATTAATGAAGGTATAAACGCTAGCATTGGAAGGGAACGTGCAAGTGTAGAATAGTTCGACGGAAAGGTATGTAAGGCTAACCCTTCTTTCATAAGGCATGGTTCTTGGCCAAATTCCTAATTCCTCCATATGAGTATGTTGTCTTCACATGGTTGACATTCCGAGCTCATAAGCTCACGACCCTTGATATATACTATGATTATACTATGTTCCTCGTATGACGAGTAAGTCCATAATGTAGATGTAACGATAACGATGAGAATAGTAATGATAATGATATCAAAAATGATGAAAAAGGTGCCTACGGGCTATTATACTTATATGTGCCTATGAAGGGCTATAATAAACCCCGAGCTTATGATGCCGGGTAAGACTATATGTATATGACTATGTATAAAGTATGTATATGATTACGTAACGCGCCCACACATCTGCAGATGGTACGAATAACCCTGAAGCCTTGGTAGGGCTAGGTAGAAATAACATTGAGCCTTGGTTGGCCAAGTATGTATGAAACACCGAACCTTATGGTCGGGTACGCTATGTATGTATATAAGTGTATGGATATGTATATAATATGAATATGAATATTATAAGACTATGTATAAGAATACGAATAAGGACATGTATATGAATATGAGCACAAGTATGGTACGAGTATCATTATGGGATACGAACGACGATGTATGCAAGTAAGCGACATGATGATGATGATATTACTGTCTCCCCTCATATGTTATCTTCATATGATATCTATTATGCTTCTATATTGATGTTGATCATGCTTTACATACTCAGTACATTCTTCGTACTGACGTCCTTTTGTTTGTGGACGCTGCGTCATGCCCGCAGGTGCACAGGGAGACAGACTTGATCCATAGCTGCTTATTCAGAGATTGCATAGCAGGGCTCCATTTCTTTCGGAGCCGTAGCTTTTGGGTACTTATTCTTTTGTGTATATAATTATGGGCATAGCGGGGTCCTGTCCCGCTCATACGATATGTCATACTCTTAGAGGCTCATAGTCATGTGTAGGTGGGTAGAGATGTTCGGCCATGCCGGCCCATGTTTTGTATATCTTTTGTTAGCCACGTCGGACTTGTACTTATGGTGTGGCCTAGATGCCTATGATATGTTAAATGATGATGTCGTCTAATGGGATCAATATGATTAACGATAATAAAAGCACGAATTAACTTATGGTTCACCTAGATGTTATGTTATGTACGATAAGGGGGTGCTCGGGTGGGGTAGCACCGGGTGCTCGTCGCGGCCCCCTAGCCGGGTCGTGACAAAAGTGGTATAAGAGTAGTTCAGTCCTAGGATGTGTCTACGAGCCGTGTCTAGTAGAGTCTTGTTTATGGGTGTGTTGCGCGCCACACTCATAAACGAGAAGCTGCGGACATTTTAGGAATATATGACCTTCTTTCTTCATAAGAATCGTACGATAGAGCTATGATGTAATAAATTCTTGTTCCTAAATCGTGTGTTGTGTATTTCAGTGATGCCTAGAAAGAAAAAGGCTACAGTAGCCCAAAAGGGCAAGACTGTGGCAGAAAAGCGGGCTGAAAGAGCACCGCCACCGGTAGTAGAGGAAGATGAGTCCAAGAGTGCGGCTCAATCTCAGTCCTCCCAGACAGTGCCTATTACTGAGGAGCACGTGGGAGCCTCAGCCCCAGCTCCAGCTCCTCCACCGGATGCTTCGGGCCAAGACGTGAGAGAGGCCATTAATTTGTTGACTCAGTTGGTTGCGGCCCAGACTAAGAGGCAAAGCGCAGGGCAAGGTGACAGGGCTGTTAGTGCAAGGGCCCGTGACTTCATTGCTTTGAAACCCCCAGAATTCTTTGGGTCGAAACTGGAGGAGGATCCCCAAGACTTTATTGATGGTATGCTAAGGGCGCTCCGGTTGATACATGCTTCAGACACCGAATCAGTGGAGCTAGCGTCATATAGATTGAGGGATGTCTCAATCTAGTGGTATACGGTTTGGATGGCTTCGCGGGGAGCCAATGCACCTCCACCGGTATGGCAAGAGTTTGTTGATGCTTTTCTCCGTCATTATATGCCTCCGGAAGTTCGGCGAGCTAGGGCCGATAAATTCTTGAATTTGATGCAACGTAGCCTGAGTGCTACAGAGTATAGTCTCCGCTTCAATTCCTTGGCTAGGTATGCTTCGGCCATGGTAGCGGCGGATATGGGCGATCGGGTGCACCGGTTTGTGAAAGGCCTAGGGCCACACTTGATGGATAAATGTTTAACTGCGTCCCTTCAGGATGACATGGATATTGCACGCATTCAGGCACATGCTCAGGAATTAGAGGAACACCTACAGCAGCGGAGAAATGAACGTGAGCATGATAGGGGCCATAACAAGAGGGCCAGACCTTCGGGTTCGAGGAGCGAGTCCAGGGGCAGACACAGACAGCAGTTTCCCAGCCATTCAGGATATTCTATGACCAGTACACCTCCACAGTTCACGGGGCAGAGATTTGACAGATCTACTCGTTCCGAGCCGAGTCAGGGTTATTCGGGGTCTCAGTTTAGAGGTGATTCAGGCCAGTCAAGGCCACCTGTACCACGATGTTCCCAGTGTGAGAAGTTTCATTGGGGTTGATGCCAATTGGGCTCGGATGGTTGCTATTCATGTGGTCAACCAGGCCATATCATGCGTGATTGCCCCTCAGTACAGGGTAGAGGTAGGACCCAGCCAGCAAGGTCGGCAGCCGGATCATCAGCATCTGTACGCCCTACGGGGCCAGGTTCACATGCGCCAGTCGGCCATGGTAGAGGTAGAGGCAGAGCTCCCAGTACTAGCGGTCCTCAGCACCGTATTTATGCTTTGGCTGGACGCCAAGATCTTGAGTCTTCTCCTGATGTGGTCACAGGTATATTATCGGTATTCTATCATGATGTATATGCTTTGATTGATCCGGGTTCGACATTATCATATGTTACTCCATATATCGCGGGTCGATTTATAATTGAGCCGGAGTCTATCAAACCTTTCGAGGTGTCTACACCCGTGGGTGAATCGGTAATAGCTAGCCGAGTATATAGGAAATGTGTGATTGTGATTTGTGATCGTCGTACCATGATTGATTTGCATTAGCTAGAAATGGTAGATTTTGACGTTATTATGGGCATGGATTGGTTGGCTTCTTGTTATGCCAATGTTGATTGTCGAATGAAGATGGTTCGTTTCCAGTTTCCGGGAGAACCAATCTTAGAATGGAAAGGGAATGCGGCATCACCAAAAGGTAGGTTTATTTCCTATCTAAAGGCAAGGAAAATGATCACGAAAGGGTGCATTTATCACCTAGTACGAGTTCAAGATGTAGAGGCTGAGTCGCCGACTCTTCAGTCAGTTCCGGTAGTGAACGAATTTCCTGATGTGTTCCCGGAAGAGTTTCCAGGCCTTCCTCCTGAGCGAGAGATCGATTTTGCGATTGATGTGCTGCCAGACACTAATCCCATATCTATTCCTCCCTATAGGATGGCACCCGCAGAGTTGAAAGAGTTGAAGGAGCAATTAAAAGACTTGCTTGAAAAAGGCTTCATCAGGCCTAGTTCATCCCCGTGGGGAGCACCCGTATTGTTCGTCCAGAAGAAGGATGGCTCCTTGAGAATGTGCATTGATTATCGGCAATTGCATAAAGTGACAATTAAGAACAAGTATCCCCTCCCGAGGATTGATGATTTATTTGATCAATTGCAAGGTCCCAAATGGTTTTCAAAGATTGATTTGAGGTCCGGGTATCACCAAGTAAGAGTTAGGGAGAAAGATATCCCTAAGACAGCTTTCAGAACAAGATATGGCCATTTCGAGTTCCGAGTAATGTCGTTTGGGCTAACTAATGCATCGGCAGTGTTTATGGACTTAATGAACAATGTATTCAGGCCTTTTCTGGATCTATTCGTGATTGTATTCATCGATGATATCCTAGTGTATTCTAGATCCGAGGCAAAACATGCGGATCACTTACGTATTGTCCTTGGAGTTCTTCGAACCCGAGAGTTATTCGCGAAGTTTTCCAAATGCGAGTTTTGGTTGAACTCAGTGGCATTTCTAGGCCACATTGTTGCAGCTGACGGTATTCGAGTGGATAGCCAAAAGATTGAGGCAGTGAAGACTTGGCCAAGGCCCACGACCCCTACGGAGGTTCGTAGCTTTTTGGGCTTAGCAGGTTATTACAGAAGATTTGTTGCGGATTTCTCTTCTATTTCTGCACCGCTCACCAAGTTGACTCAGAAGTCAGCTAAGTTTCAATGGACAGATGCTGCGAGTGTAGTTTCCAAGAGTTGAAAGACCGACTAACTTCAGCCCCAGTCTTGACACTTCCAGAGGGATTGGAAGGATATTGTCACGACCCAACCCCGTAGGCCATGACTAGTACCCGATCTGGGCACCTAAACACATCTATCCAACGCTATCTCAACTGTTATCAAACGCATTCAAGTATAAAGTAGAAGCCGTCAAGGCCATATTTCAAATTTAGATAATTTCCAGAAAATTTTTGGTAGAGTTTCCTTTGTTTTACATACTATCCAAAATAACCCTGCGCACAGAAAATACCAACAAAGGCCACACCGGCCAACAAAGCAATATATAAACGTATGCGGACCGGCCGCCGCGGCGAATGGGGTCGCCCCAAACACAACATATACACACATCCGTACAGAAAGACCCTAACCCACAAACATATCTACAGGCCTCTAACAGACATACAGAGTCATATGACGGGACAGGGCCCCGCCGTACCCGGAATTGCCATACATACAGAATATACAGAAGACAGAAGATATATACCGAAAGTACACGCTCCGGACCAAAGGAGCTCTTCAAAATAGCAGAATCTGAGCCCTAGACTGGCGGCGAATCTTCAGGTACGTCTGTACCTGCGGGCATGTAGCGCAGCCCCCGAAGAACCGGGGGTCAGTACGAAAAATGTACCGAGTATGTAAAGCGGAAACATAACAAACATAATCATAGTCTGAATCAGAAGCACAGAAGTATAGCAAACGGAATCGTAATCCAACGAACAGGCAGAGATATACCGGACAGAGTCGTAGTTCAGACAGACAGACGGAAGGATACCGGACAGAATCATAGTCCAGACTGACGGATAAAATCAAAATCCATACGGACAGACAGAATCAGAATCCAATCAGACAGACAGAATCAGAATCCAATCAGACAGACAGAATCATAATAGGGCACAAGAACGTGGTCGCCAGTCCTGCCTTTGGCGCCACAACATATCACATTTCAGAAGATTTCATATCTTCGAACGTCTCCGTCACATAACACATCATATCATAACCACTGTAACCCCGGGGACAGATCACACGCCGGGAAACCGGACGCATCATACTTCGTAACATATACACGGTAACCGGGAACGACATATACCTCAGTACCCCGGAACCGGACACATCATACTTCGGAATTCATACATGGGACCCGGCCCCCGACAAGGGACTCGGCGGTCCATCCGCACGATATAAACCGGCCTGGGATCCGGTGAAAGGAATCATAGTACATGCCCGAACTGATTAAGGAGAAACCATATACATACAGATCATTATACAGACCCAATCAAATTGAGGTAGGCCGTATGGCGAGTCAAATCAGAGTATTCGGATAGTGTTCATAATACGCGCCTATATCCTACTTGGGAAGGCACGACAGATTATCGCCGAAATCAGATTTCCAGATATCAGAACCATTTCGTAGGATTTATATAAAAATAGACATATCATGATTAGAATAATAGTCCAGATGTTACTTTTGAAAAACGGACAGGAATAAGGCAATTTAGGTCATACAAGAGGTATCGGGGCTCCTTGGCCCACCTCGGACCAACTCGAGGCGACATACGTAAATTACTGGTAATAGACCTTATGAGGTCATCCATAATTATTTGGAAGTATTCCGACTGCGTTTAGCAAAGTTTCATACAGAAGTTCACTTTAAAGACATTTTATAAGGAAATGGTTTCAATCTTACTGAAGGAATTGGAGAGGATTTTAATCTCGAATTCCGAGGAACGGAGTCGTACTTAAGGCTCGCGGCCGAGCCTATAATATTCAGAACATGCCTAAGAATAAAGGGGAAGGCTTTACATACCTCGATTGCGTCTTACGCTCGCTTGGCTTCGATTCCAATTTCGTCCAGAATCTACAAATGGTCAAGTTTACCAATTGTCAATTCAAGCCTTTAGGATTCCATACTTAATCACATAATTGCCTACCGAAATTTCGGCAACATTTCCCCTATATATATAACATCCCCGAGACTTAGCTCGGCTTAATGTGTCAACACAGCAAACCAACAACAACATCAATAACAACAACAAGCATTACAAACACATAATATGGCATAACTAGCCATTTTTCCGGCCTAACATAACTTCTTTCATTCCGACCTTACACTTCCAAACCAATCTTATCATTTCCATATTCATCATTAGTCATGATCATTACAACGCAAATAGGAAGCATTTCATATCCTTTCTACAATATATTCACAAGGTATACACGATATACAAACTTTTCACCAAAATCATAATTCATCTAAAATTCCCAATCTTCAACATAATCTTTCATAATGCATTCTTAACTTCCAATTTCATTGATGAATATCATGATTTGCACCTTACCACTTTCATTTCCATATATACATAAACTACAATAAAGTTGCATATTTCCTACAACAACTTAACAACAAACTTTCCATAACAACAAGAACCATTTTTCTTCCATTCACTTCACAACAACACAATCATCATACTAAGGAAATTTAATTTATCCTCCACCATCAACACAACACCACACGGCTACACTCCATATTTTCATAGTTTCTACTCATTCCTACATTCCACAACATAAACAAAGCTTCATAACATGAAAAGAACATAAGATTCTTACCTTTTTCCCAACAAATTCTCCTTGCTACCAAAGATAGTTTATTGCCAAAATAATTGTACCACTTTGTAGAGAACCTTGCAATTGGTAATAATCCCACAAGAAATTAATTTTTGAACCAAGGATTAAGCTCCAACAATTTTTTCTTTCTTTTTCTCTTTCTCTTTCTCTTTGGCCGAACCTTGCCCCTTTGTTTTGCTCTCCACTCTTCTTTTCCTTTTTCTTGAAGTTTCTTGAATGAAAATGACACATAATCCCTCTATTTAATTATCTTATGGAAAATAAATAAGCCTTTGTGGATTGGGCCATATATGGCCGGTTGGGCCTCCCATTTTGGGCCTCATTTTTCTTTTTTTTTGTTTGAGTCCAAATGGCTAAATTCTTGTTTTGCAATTTCCGAAACTAATTCCCAAAATTCCAATTTTGCCCTTGGCCTCCTTTCGTAATTCTATACCAATGTATTCATGGCCGACACATTCATACCAAGTAAAGTCCAAATATAGCCTTATTCATTACAAGTCAAGTTATCTCAATTTTTTTTTTCGAATATGCAAAAATGCCGGATGTAACATCCTCCCCCCCTTTAAAACATTCGTCCTCGAATGTTAAATTGACCTCATGGGGCGTCTTACTATTTCGGGAGGGTTCTTTTTATAATCGTCCCTTGTTGACTTTCCGATATGGATTCTTTACCAAAATGATGGAGTAATTCTTCACATTACTGACTCATATGCTTTTATAACATACCTTCTCATATCCCACACAGTCACTGGGTCAAGAATTATATTCCAGTAACAGATGAATGCTTTTCGCTCCTTCACAGACATTGTGTCCCTTCTTCCTTTCCTTCAAAGCTTTTCAAACATCATAATCAATATCACTTCTTGTTACACTCCTCGGTCCCTTACCACATTATCATATCCCCATATCATACCAATCAGGTTCATAACTGGGATCGGACGCGTAGAAGCGTATCGGACCGATTCGAAATCGGAGGCAGACGTACTAAACTATGGCGGACTGATTCGTAGTCAAAGTCAGATGTATGGGAGGGTATCAGACAGATCCGAGATCAGAGTCAGACGTACAGAGATGTATCAGACAGATTCGTTATCAGAATCAGACATACAGAGATGTATCGAACAGATCCGTAATCAGAGTCAGACATACAGAGTTAAATAAGACAGATTCATATCCCGAGTCAATCGGACAGAGGTGTATCAGACAGAAACGTAATCGGATTTAGAAGTACAGAGGCGTAATAGACAGAGCCTTATCAGAATCAGAGGTGCAGAAGTACAACAAACAGAGTTTTGATTAGGACCAGACCACTTCTATTAAGACTCCAGTGATTTACGAAAATTTCCCCTTGTCAACATCTCATTATTCACCTCGACAATTATATCACCGATTATCTCACCGAAACCTGTTCATTCATTCATAAACTTGTTCGCCAAGTTGTCATACAAATCGTCTTACGTGTCGCTTATCGACTCTTTCAAAGATTCTGCTTAATCACATCTCTTATCCTTCATCTTTCCTACTATCCATGATCATTTTTTTTTCCAGATATCGTCGCACTAGACTATGTTGTAAGGTAATCGGGGGTTTTTCTATTCTTTGACAACATTCGTATCCTCACCTCCGCTTCGTTTCGTGTATTCGGTTTAGTAAAACCTTTCGTCTATCACAACATTAGTCGCCGGGGCTCGGCTCTTGATCCATATGGGCACCAGACGAAAATCATACACATACATATACATTTACTAATATCTTATTCGCGAACATCTCCGACCGTTATTCAAATTCGCTCAATTTCCCGAGCGGTATTGCGCTTCCTCTTTTCGCCCATTTAGTCCGCCTCGGTCTGCGCGGCTCCGGTAAAGGCACTAGCTATTCCACACATTCTCTTTTCCTTTAGGTTACCCCCAAATTTCCATTTATATATATCATGCTTACACTTTGTGAAAAATCTTGTATTACTTCCCAGGGGGTCACCCATCCCAGAATTGCTCTAGCCTTAGCACGCTTAACCTCGAAACTTTCATGCATTTGGGTGCGTTAATGCTAATATAATTGCGTCGACTGCCCCGCACGACCTTTGTCACATAATTTAGGGCAGATCGGGATCTTAGTAAATTTTTGAAAAGTTCTCGTAGCGGGTCCCCACCCCGGGCTAAACCATACAATTATCATGTTGTCTTTCTGAATCTTCAATATTCACCTTCATCTGGGGTTTCTAGATTCACACTGATAGTGGAGACATCTCAGTCACCCTTGCTTTTAACCACTAGGTCTTTAATCCTCTTAAACTTTCCGTCGTCGTCATCGAATACTATTTTACAGATATCATACACACATCGGAAATTCTAGGAAACTTATGTACTCGTAAATGATCAATCTCGGGTCTAACCTGGGGAGCTGCCGTGGGAACTGTGTCCATCATCATCATCATCATCTGTCTTGCCCCCACTCGCCTGGCCCCCGCTATTACCTGCGTCCGAATCAGAGGAGTATAGGTAGCCCGGCAATTCCTGGTTCACTGATGGCCAGGATAATGGACTGGAATAGGGCGTAACACTCTCCGGGGAAGCTTGTCTAACATAGTGCTCTATCACAGGAGCTGCTGGCACATCCCCGGAAACCTCCTCCTCCGGCGTCCCAGAGGAATGCTCGGGGGAATCTGCATCATGGCCATCCTCCTCCCTGGGAGTAAGAAGCTCTGGAGGTATCGTCGCCGGATCCTCCGAAGGGTCAGTATCATAACTATCTTCTCTGGGATCCTCTGCTCGGGGAATCAGAAACTCTGGAGGAATTAACTTTGGATCCTCCGAAGGGTCTGTCTCAATCGAGTAGCTGGGGATCTGCCTATCCGAGGAGCCTTCTTAGCACCCCCATCATCAGAAGCAGTCCTCTTCATTCTTGTCAATCTACAATCACCTGCAGGAAGAGGGTCAGAAACATTTTCCCCAAATACTGACACTGATGATTTTTTGGAGCCCCGCTGTAGATACAACAATTCGTAGGGAAGCAACATCCTAACCATACAGCTTAATCGCATGATCTAAGATTCAAAGAGGGGTAACATCCTAGATGCCCTGTAGCCTCCTGTTTATAGATGTGGTGCACAACACACCGATAAACAAGACTCTACTAGACACGGCCTGTAGACATAACGAGGACTAGCCGCTCTGATACCACTTCTGTCACGACCCAACCCCGTAGGCCGTGACTAGTACCCGATCTGGGCACCCAAACACATCTATCCAACGCTATCTCAACTATTATCAAACGCATTCAAGTATAAAGCAGAAGCCGTCAAGGCCATATTTCAAATTTAGATAATTTCCAGAAAAATTTTGGCAGAGTTTCCTTTGTTTTACATACTATCCAAAATAACCCTGCGCACAGAAAATACCAACAAAGGCCACACCGGCCAACAAAGCAATATATAAACGTATGCGGACCGGCCGCGGCGGCGAATGGGGTCGCCCCAAACACAACATATACACACATCCGTACAGAAAGACCCTAACCCACAAACATATCTACAGGCCTCTAACAGACATACAGAATCATATGACGGGACAGGGCCCCGCCGTACCCGGAATTGCCATACATACAGAATATACAGAAGACAGAAGATATATACCGAAAGTAGACGCTCCGGACCAAAGGAGCTCTTCAAAATAGCAGAATCTGAGCCCTAGACTGGCGGCGTATCTTCAGGTGCGTCTGTACCTGCGGGCATGTAGCGCAGCCCCCGAAGAACCGGGGGTCAGTACAAAAAATGTACCGAGTATGTAAAGCGGAAACATAACAAACATAATCATAGTCTGAATCAGAAGCACAGAAGTATAGCAAACAGAATCGTAATCCAATGAACAGACAGAGATATACCGGACAGAGTCGTAGTTCAGACAGACAGACGGAAGGATACCGGACAGAATCATAGTCCAGACGGACGGATAAAATCATAATCCATACGGACAGACAGAATCAGAATCCAATCAGACAGACAGAATCAGAATCCAATCAGACAGACAGAATCATAATAGGGCACAAGAACGTGGTCGCCACTCCTGCCTTTGGCGCCACAACATATCACATTTCAGAAGATTTCATATCTTCGAACGTCTCCGTCACATAACACATCATATCATAACCACTGTAACCCCGGGGACAGATCACACGCCGGGAAACCGGACGCATCATACTTCGTAACATATACACGGTAACCGGGAACGACATATACCACAGTACCCCGGAACCGGACACATCATACTTCGGAATTCATACATGGGACCCGGCCCCCGACAAGGGACTCGGCGGCCCATCCGCACGATATAAACCGGCCCGGGATCCGGTGAAAGGAATCATAGTACATGCCCGAACTGATTAAGGAGAAACCATATACATACAGATCATTATACAGACCCAATCAAATTGAGGTAGGCCATATGGCGAGTCAAATCAGAGTATTCGGATAGTGTTCATAATACGCGCCTATATCCTACTTGGGAAGGTACGACAGATTATCGCCGAAATCAGATTTCCAGATATCAGAACCATTTCGTAGGATTTATATAAAAATAGTCATATCATGATTAGAATTATAGTCCAGATGTTACTTTTGAAAAACGGACAAGAATAAGGCAATTTAGGTCATACAAGAGGTATCGGGGCTCCGTGGGCCCACCTCGGACCAACTCGAGGCGACATACGTAAATTACTGGTAATAGACCTTATGAGGTCATCCATAATTATTTGGAAGTATTCCGACTCCGTTTAGGAAAGTTTCATACAGAAGTTCACTTTAAAGACATTTTATAAGGAAATGGTTTCAATCTTACTGAAGGAATTGGAGAGGATTTTAATCTCGAATTCCGAGGAACGGAGTCGTACTTAAGGCTCGCGGCCGAGCCTATCATATTCAGAACATGCCTAAGAATAAAGGGGAAGGCTTTACATTCCTCGATTGCGTCTTACACTCGCTTGGCTTCGATTCTAATTTCGTCCAGAATCTACAAATGGTCCAGTTTACCAATTGTCAATTCAAGCCTTTAGGATTCCATACTTAATCACATAATTGCCTATCGAAATTTCGGCAGCATTTCGCCTATATATATAACATCCCCGAGACTTAGCTCGGCTTAATGTGTCAACACAGCAGCCCAACAACAACATCAATAACAACAACAAGCATTACAAACACATAATATGGCATAACTAGCCATTTTTCCGGCCTAACATAACTTCTTTCATTCCGACCTTACACTTCCAAACCAATCTTATCATTTCCATATTCATCATTAGTCATGATCATTACAACGCAAATAGGAAGCATTTCATATCCTTTCTACAATATATTCACAAGGTATACACGATATACAAACTTTTCACCAAAACCATAATTCATCTAAAATTCCCAATCTTCAACATAATCGTTCATAATGCATTCTTAACTTCCAATTTCATTGATGAATATCATGATTTGCACCTTACCACTTTCATTTCCATATATACATAAACTACAATAAAGTTGCATATTTCCTACAACAACTTAACAACAAACTTTCCATAACAACAAGAACCATTTTTCTTCCATTCACTTCACAACAACACAATCATCATACTAAGGAAATTTAATTTATCCTCCACCATCAACACAACACCACACGACTACAATCCATATTTTCATAGTTTCTACTCATTCCTACATTCCACAACATAAACAAAGCTTCATAACATGAAAAGAACATAAGATTCTTACCTTTTTCCCAACAAATTCTCCTTGCTACCAAAGATAGTTTATTGCCAAAATAATTGTACCACTTTGTAGAGAACCTTGCAATTGGTAATAATCCCACAAGAAATTAATTTTTGAACCAAGGATTAAGCTCCAACAATTTTTTCTTTCTTTTTCTCTTTCTCTTTCTCTTTGGCCGAACCTTGCCCCTTTGTTTTGCTCTCCACTCTTCTTTTCCTTTTTCTTGAAGTTTCTTGAATGAAAATGACACATAATCCCTCTATTTAATTATCTTATGGAAAATAAATAAGCCTTTGTGGCTTGGGCCATATATGGCCGGTTGGGCCTCCCATTTTGGGCCTCATTTTTCTTTTTTTTTTTTTTAGTCCAAATGGCTAAATTCTTGTTTTGCAATTTCCGAAACTAATTCCCAAAATTCCAATTTTGCCCTTGGCCTCCTTTCGTAATTCTACACCAATGTATTCATGGCCGACACAGTCATACCAAGTAAAGTCCAAATATAGCCTTATTCATTACAAGTCAAGTTATCTCAATTTTTTTTTTCGAATATGCAAAACTGCCGGATGTAACAGATATGTTATTTATTGTGATGCTTCAGGCGTCAGGCTAGTCTGTGTATTGATGCAAAATGGTAAGGTGATTGCGTATGCTTCTAGACAATTACGGAAACATGAGCAGAATTATCCTACCCATGAATTAGAATTGGCCGCGGTGGTCCATGCTTTAATGATATGGAGACATTACTTATATGGTGTCCACGTGGATATTTATACAGATCATAAGAGTCTCCAGTACATCTTCAAGCAGAAAGAGTTGAATTTGCGGCAACGACGATGGCTAGAGTTGCTAAAAGACTATGATGTTGAAATCCTGTACCACCCCGGAAAGGCAAATGTTGTGGCTGATGCTCTTAGCCGTAGGTCTATGGGAAGTCTAAGTGATGTACATCCAGAAAAGAAAGAGATGACCCGTGATCTTCAGCAGTTAGCTAGCCTAGGAGTCCGAGTGGTGGACTCAGGTAGCAGCGGAGCTACTATTCAGAATTCAGCAGTTTCATCGTTAGTAGCGGATGTAAAAGAGCGACAATTTGAGGATCCCATGCTAATGCAGTACATAGATATACTCCCTCAGAAGGAGGAGTCATCATTTGACATTTCGGAAGACGGAGTTCTCCGATGTCGAGGCAGGTTATGTGTTCCCGATGTGGCAGGTCTACGCCATCAGATTTTGAGAGAAGCTCATTGTTCCCGTTACTCCGTTCACCCCGGAGCGACGAAAATGTATCATGATCTTAAGACTATGTATTGGTGGAATGGGATGAAGAAAGACGTAGCGGAATTCGTAGCTCAGTGTCCTAATTGCCAACAAGTGAAGATAGAACACCAAAAGCCGGGTGGCTTATTGAAAGCTATAGAAATCCCAACTTGGAAGTGGGAAGTGATTAATATGGATTTCATTACAGGGTTACCCCGTTCTCGACGTAAATATGATTCTATATGGGTGATCATGGATAGGCTCACAAAGTCAGCGCATTTCTTACCGGTCAGAACGACCTATATGGCAGAAGATTATGCCAAGCTTTATCTTAAAGAGATAGTGAGACTCCATGGCGTTCCGGTATCTATTATCTCTGATAGAGGGACTCAGTTTACAGCCAAGTTTTGGGGGTCTTTCCAAGAAGGTTTAGGGACCCAAGTGCGCCTAAGCATGGTGTTTCACCCACAGACCGATGGGCAAGCTGAACGTACTATTCAGACTCTTGAAGATATGTTACGGGCATGTATGTTAGATTTTGGAGGAAATTGGGATGACCATTTACCACTCATTGAGTTCGCTTACAATAACTGTTATCATTCTAGCATTCAAATGGCACCGTATGAGGCTCTATATGGGCGAAAGTGTAGATCCCCAGTTGGGTGGTTTGAAACCGGAGAAGCTAAGTTGATAGGGCCAGACTTGGTCCAGCAAGCAATAGAGAAAGTTAAGCTCATACAAGATCGGTTGCTAGCGGCTCAAAGTCGTCAGAAGTCCTATGCGGATAATCGTCGAAGAGACTTAGAGTTCGAAGTGAAAGATTGGGTATTCTTGAAAGTGTCGCCGATGAAGGGCGTGATGAGATTTGGCAAAAAGGGGAAGCTCAGTCCCCGGTATATTGGGCCATACGAAATTGTGCGCAAAATAGGCAAAGTGCCCTATGAGCTAGATCTACCACCACATTTGGAGTCAGTCCATCCAGTATTTCATGTCTCGATGCTTCGGAAGTGTGTTGGAGATCCTACGAGGATCGTCCCAGTGCATGATATTCAAGTGACAGAAAAGTTAACTTATGATGAAATACCCATTGCCATATTAGATAGGCAAGTACGGAGGCTTAGAAACAAAGAAGTGGCCTCAATTAAAGTTCTGTGGAGAAATGACAATCGAGAGGAAATGACATGGGAAGCAGAAGACAATATGCGATCCAAATACCCACATTTATTTTAGCCCTTGGAAGAAGTCCAAGATGAGACGTCAAAATCATAAGGTATGCATGTTTTCCCTTTTATACATTCAGGTCGTGTGTGGCCAAATTTCTAGTGCTGTTGTATTATTGCCCTGTGAGGAATTATTATTGTGGGTTGTTGTGACAGGGTGGTAGTGCCATATTACAGAGGAAACTCTGGCGGAAATTTTATAGAATTCCCCAAGCCTTTAACATTCGAGGACGAATGTTCCTATGGGGGGTAGAATGTTACACCTCGGAAAATTTCCCGTTGGTACGCAAGTAAATGAGCTAATGATGTGTGCGAGGAGTGCGAGTGTATAATGTTTCATGGGAAATGTATGAAAAGGGATGTGGATGATTAGAATGAAAAGTCGAGAAATGAGAAAAATTGAAAGTTGGCAAAACTGCCCAGTGGTCGTATATTGCAAAATACAGACCGTAAAGTGCAATACGGTCCGTAAACTGGCAGTCGTAAACTGCCATGCAAAAGCTTCAGCCTTCTGCCAGTGGTCGTAAAGTGCAAATACGGACCGTAAAATGGTATACGGTCTGTAAACTGCCAGGTCGTAAACTGGCATGCCAAACTTCAACTTTCTACCAGCCGAGGAAATGGTTAAATACGACCTGGTGGACCGACCGTAAAGTGATTTACGGCCCGTAAACCATGGTCGTAAACCACCATGAAGGCAGCCCAGCTTCTGGTTCTGGAGATGGCTAAATACGCCCATGGAGGACGAGCCGTATAGTGGAATACGGTCCGTAAACCTCCATGGACGACCACTGTTCACCCAGCACTGATTTTCCAATTCATTAAATATGAGGATCAAGACTTATTTTAGTTCATTACAACATTACACCACTTCTCTCTACATTTATTATATGAGTTTTCAAGGATTATAAGCCATCAATAACATTAAGACAAGTGAATCAAGGATAAGGGAATCATCAAGGATCATCCAAGTCAAGAAATCCAAATGGAGAAAAACTAGGGTGTTGCTCAAAGAAGAGTATTATCAACCAAAGCTTGTTCCTACAACTTCTAAGGTAAGATTCATGATTTTTACAAGATGTTTAAGGTATTGGAGAATTAAAATACATGGATTGTAGAAAATGTGGTCAACTTGGTCATGAATGATGAATAGTGACATTTTGAGAAATAGTTTGAATTGAGTTAGGAATGTTGTTGTGTTGTGATATGAATGTGTTATAAATGGTATTAAGATCATGAACTAAACACTTTATACGAGTGGACGAAGATGGGTGTTATAATCATGAAGGTGGGTGAATTAGAGGCAAATTGAGGAAACTAGATAATGTGGATAATGTGAATGACTAATGGCCATTGTTATGATATTAATGAAGGTATAAACGCTAGAATTGGAAGGGAACGTGCAAGTGTAGAATAGTTCGACGGAAAGGTATGTAAGGCTAACCCTTCTTTCATAAGGCATGGTTCTTGGCCAAATTCCTAATTCCTCCATATGAGTATGTTGTCTTCACATGGTTGACATTCCGAGCTCATAAGCTCACGACCCTTGATATATACTATGATTATACTATGTTCCTCGTATGACGAGTAAGTCCATAATGTAGATGTAACGATAACGATGAGAATAGTAATGATAATGATATCAAAAATGATGAAAAAGGTGCCTACGGGCTATTATACTTATATGTGCCTATGAAGGGATATAATAAACCCCGAGCTTATGATGCCGGGTAAGACTATATGTATATGACTCTGTATAAAGTATGTATACGATTACCTAACGCGCCCACACATCTGCAGATGGTACAAATAACCCTGAAGCCTTGGTAGGGCCAGGTAGAAATAACATTGAGCCTTGGTTGGCCAAGTATGTATGAAACACCGAACCTTATGGTCGGGTACGCTATGTATGTATATAAGTGTATGGCTATGTATATAATATGAATATGAATGTGATAAGACTATGTATAAGAATACGAATAAGGACATGTATACGAATATGAGCACAAGTATGGTACGAGTATCATTATGGGATACGAACGACGATGTATGCAAGTAAGCGACATGATGATGATGATATTACTGTCTCCCCTCCTATGCTATCTTCATATGATATCTATTATGCTTCTATATTAATGTTGATCATGCTTTACATACTCAGTACATTCTTCATACTGACTTCCTTTTGTTTGTGGACGCTGCGTCATGCCCGCAGGTGCACAGGGAGACAGACTTGATCCATAGCTGCTTATTCAGGGATTGCATAGTAGGGCTCCATTTCTTTCGGAGCCGTAGCTTTTGGGTACTTATTATTTTGTGTATATAATTATGGGCATAGCGGGGTCCTGTCCCGCTCATACGACATGTCATACTCTTAGAGGCTCGTAGTCATGTGTAGGTGGGTAGAGATGTTCGGCCATGCCGGCCCATGTTTTGTATATCTTTTGTTAGCCACGTCGGCCTTGTACTTATGGTGTGGCCTAGATGCCTATGATATGTTAAATGATGATGGTCGTCTAATGGGATCAATATGATTAACGATAATAAAAGAACGAATTGACTTATGGTTCACCTAGATGTTATGTTATGTACGATAAGGGGGTGCTCGAGTGGGGTAGCACCGGGTGCTCGTCGCGGCCCCCTAGCCGGGTCATGATACCTACTATAGGAGAGATTTCCTATTCTTTTTCCTTTGCTACTCATGTGTCCCAATATCATTAGCCAATACTCCGTTGCCAACATCTTAACCTCTAATCCAGTATAGCCTTGCTACCCCTTATAATATCTTTTAAGTTACTTGTTACCATTCTCTTGTCGTATTCTTTATTTTTATAAGCCTCCACCTTCTGATGTCATATTATCCAAGGTCTCTACCAATAATTCTCAGCACTATCTCAAATACCATCTTGGCTTTTATCCGTCTGTCGCTGGGTTTCAGATCTCACTAACTTGTTTTTGCACGGGATCTTATTTGAAGTCTAAGTATTCACATTAAACGTGTTGCAGTGTCAGTTGATTTCAACTTACACTTGCATTTCTCTCATTCGCTTCCCCCCTTTTGGGTGTACTCGCATCATTATCTATTTATATTCCACTCTATGTCCCCATTTCAAATTTTCAAATTCGTATGATTTTTTTTCCAATACATTTGGTATACTGCACCACATCCACCTCTTCCTTTATATCATCTATAACTTAGATTACCCATGTATGAAACCCTAACACAATCACGAGGTGATGAGAACTCTCGATATATAATACAAAATCTTATCTGATGGTTGGTACTCGAGTAATATAATTAATGTAGCCTAATTTATCTGAAGCGACATTCCGTTCATTCCAATAAGTAATTAGCTAGTGCTTATAGTCGTTTCAAATTCTCCATTCGGTAGCACTTATATTCTAATGATAAGTGTCTCAAGCTTTCTCATAACATTATCTTTATCCCAACGGATATCATCTGTTTCTTCTAATAAATTTACAATACATCAGTTGTTTTGCAAATCCACAATCCTTGTCCTTTAAGGATCTCACCATTTCCAAGGTGAAGTCATACACATGCAGTACTCCTTTATGCCTCCCGCTTTTTCATCCTCGTTATATACCCAACGCTAACTTCTAACTTACTCAAAATCGTATCAAATTCGTTTTAGTAGTGGTCTTGTCTTCTCACCTTCTCGTCATACTACCTTTAGGTTCGTAGCTATATATTTCCCTTTTGTCCTATACTCATACTTAATTAATTACATCTGTCTTGAGTGCTTCCTTTAGTATTCCTTTCATTTCTCCAGTCTATGTCCATCTTTTATTTTATGCACGAGGAATCTCATGCTACTCCTGTATCCTTTGGAAAACACTATGTCACGACCCAACCCCGTAGGCCATGACTAGTGCCCGATCTGGGCACTCAAACGCATTCTAGTATATGGCAGAAGCCGACAAGGCTTTATTTCAAATTTAGCTAATTTTTAGAAAAATTTCGGCAGAATTTCCTTTGTTTTACGGACTATCCCATATATCCTGCACGCAGAAAATACCAACAAAGGCCACACAGGGCCAACAAAGCAACATTTACATATATGCGGACCGGCCGCCGCGGCGAATGTGATCGCCCAAACACAACATAAGCACCCAACTGTACAGAAAGATCCCAACCCACAAACATGTCCACAGACCTCTAACAGACCGACAGAATCATATGACGGGACAGGGCCCCGCCGTACCCATGAACGGGAATATACATATATAGAAGTGACAGACTATACCAAAAGATGGCTCTGAATAAAAGAGCGCTCCAAAAATAGCAGAATGAGATCCTAAGCAGACGGATCAGCAAACCTGTCGTCGGTACCTGCGCGGCATGAAAACGCAGCCCCCCGAAGAAAGGGGGTCAGTACGAAATATGTACTGAATATGTAAAGCCTGAGTTGCAGAAACAAAATCATAACTGGTGCAGAACATACAGAAAGTAAACGGAAAATCCAAAGTATCAGATACATATTTCCAAAACATGCAGCGTGTGTACAGAACATATGTCATATCAAATCCGGCCCCTGCCAAGGGACTCGGCAGACAGAACGTGGCCACCCTCCCGACGCTGGTGCCACAACACAGAAGAATCAGAATAGGGGCATAACCCCGTAACATAACATATCATATCAGATGGCCATAGTAAATCATATCAGAACAAGCGTACATGGCACAGCATACTCCATAAACCCATGTACGCGTATACCTGCCCCCTCACATCGAGGCACGGCGAACAATGCAGAGGATCACGCTTGACAACACATCCTGGCCCGGGCTCAGTGTGGGAAATATTGGGGCATCCACGAATGGAGTAGTGAGAGACTAATGCAATTAAGATATCATGAATGTTTCCATAGACTCGATGAGGCATATCAAAGACAAGCCGATCCAATGAAGTCGGAAGGAATCATAGTAAATGAGTTTCGAGTATCAAAACAATTTATCAGACTTAATGGAATATTTAAAACCATATTCGTTAGGTAATTAAAAGGGTAGTCGAAACGTTTCTTTCAAAAATCATTCGAAAAAGAGACTTTAGTACATTAAGGGCAAAACCGGGAATAGCGGGTCCACCTCGGAACAAGCAAGGCGGTGGGCTCAAATTACGCCCTTTAAGCTTATGGGGTCACCTATAAAGGTTCTACGGACATTCTATAGCTTTTCAAGGAGTTTAGAGAAAGTTTGAATAATTTCAGGAAAAGCATATCAAAATGGTTCAATTCTACTGAAGGAAAAACTGAGATTTTCTCTTGCGGATTCCGATGGCCAAGAAGGTCTTTTGAGGCCCGAATCCGATCCTAAAACACTTAGACATGCCAAAAGAAGGATCGGGGTAGCTTTACATACCTTTTGAGCTTTTTAAGCCTATCCAAGCTCACTCTCCGTTTCGTCGAAAATCTGCAAATGGTCACATTTACCAATTGTAAGTTATAGATGCTACAAATTCAATTCAACTCTTATTTGTCTACCGAAATTTCGGCAGCACTTCCCCTATACATATAACACCCCCGAGAATTCAACTCGGCCAAATCAATCAACAACAACCCAACAACAACACCCACAACAACCACAATCAATACAAAACACAATATGACATAACTAGTTCTACATGCCGACATAATGCCATAACCTTCACTTTAACCTTAACTTTCAAACTAAGCTCAACGACTTCACATTCATTATCAATCTAGATTACCACAACATAGTTTAAAAGCATTTCATAGCGTTTCCACAAAATATTCATACGATATACATAATATACAAACTTTCCGCTAAAGTCATAACTCGTCCGAAACTTCTAATCTTTAACAAACATATTCATAATATGTTTCTAGCTTCCAACTTCATCAATGATCATCACTATTAGCAACCAAACAACTTCATTTCTTTAATGTCGGAAAATCATACTAAAATGACATAAGCTTCCATATTCCATTTCGATACAAAATTATATCATTCTATCTTCATTTACATTGCAAGCATCACAATAACACACTAACACACTAAGCAACTCAATCCATTTTCCATTCCAACTTCATCATAGTACACGGCCATATGCCCTTCTATCAACATCAACTAAATTCATGCAACTTTCAATTCCTATATGCATTTCATCACAACCACAACTAAGATATAACATGAATTCTATACATTGTGGCTATACAACATATACATACTCACGGCCATATAGCTATAACACACACCCACTTTCCAAACATCCATTTCTTCACACAATCAACACATTTCTACATAGCACAACACAAACAAGACTTCATAACAAAAATAAGGGATAAATTCTTACCTTTTCCTCTAGTCTTCTTCACTTGGACAAATGATCAAATTGATGAACCAAGGCCTCTTTCTTCCAAACCAACTACACCAAGTTGAAAAGGGACCTTGAATTAGTAGGAATTCAACAAGAATTTAATTTTTAGAGGGAGATTTTTTATGGTGATTTTCCAAGGCCAAACCCGAAACCCCTTTTTTCTTGCTCTCTCTTTGCTTGTTCTTTCTCTTCTAATTTTTCTTGAACTTTCTAATGTATATAATAGCCCCTTAATTAAATTGTCACATGGTATTAATAAAATCATGGGCTTTGGGCCATTGGCTTGGCCGGCCACCTACAAAATTTTTGGTCCTCATTTTACTTCTTATTTTACAAGCCCAATTGGCTACAAATTTTATTTTTGCAATTCCCGAAATTAATTTCCGAAATTCCACGTTTTGCCCTTCGCCTTCCTCGACACTTCCATATTAATATTCTTTCACAACCAACTCATGTGCTAGATGTAATCAATTATGACTTTATTTCATACAAGTCAAGATTATTTCTAATTTTCCAAATGTGCGAAAACACGGGATATAACATCCTCCCCCCCCCCCCCCTTTAGAACATTCGTCCTCGAATGTTAAATTAATCTTATAGGGTCTGGAAGTACTTCGGGGAAGTTTCTGTTCATAGACAGCACATATGACTCACATTCATTATTGACATAGAATTAAACAAAGATTCAAGATTACCTGTGGGCATAGGGAACAAATGAGGATATTTCTTCTTCATCTCCTCTTCGGCCTCCCATGTCATTTCCTCTCTATTATTGTTCCGCCACAGCTCCTTAACAGAAGCTACATCTTTGTTCCGAAGCTTTCTTACCTGGTGGTCTAGAATGGCTACGGGCTGCTCCTCGTAAGATAACTTCTCCGTCACCTGAATATCATCTGCAGGAAATATTCTGGAGGGATCACCGATGCATTTGCGGAGCATAGATACATGGAATACCGGATGTACCACTCCCAAATCAGATGGCAGATCTAACTCATAGGCGACATTTCCAATCTTCCGAACAATCAGATAAGGCCCAATATAACGCGGACTAAGCTTACCCTTTCTGCCGAACCGCATTACGCCTTTCATAGGCGATACCTTCAGGAACACCCAATCGCCTACCTGGAATTCCAACGGTCAACGCCGTTTATCGGCGTATGACTTCTGTCGACTCTGGGCTGCTAATAGTCGCTCTCGGATAAGTTTTACCTTATCAACGGCCTGCTGGATCATATCTGGGCCAATTAACTCTGTCTCGCCAATATCAAACCAACCGATAGGTGACCTGCATTTCCTGCCATACAAAGCCTCGTACGGAGCTATCTGGATGCTGGAATGGTAACTGTTATTATAAGCAAATTCAATCAATGGCAAGTGATCCTCCCAGCTACCTCTGAAATCAATAAGATAGGCCCGCAACATATCTTCAAGCGTCTGGATAGTGCGATCGTCCTGTCTGTCACTCTGAGGATGGAAAGCTGTGCTCAGGCTCAGCTGAGTCCCTAATCCTTCCTGAAAAGATCTCCAGAAGTTCGCTGTGAACTGGGCACCTCTGTCAGTGATAATAGATATAGGAACTCCATGAAGTCGCACCATTTCTTTAATATAAAGCCTAGCATAATCCTCAGCGGAATAAGTAGTTCTGACGGGGAGAAAATGGGTTGATTTTGTTAGCCTATCAACAATAACCTAGATGGAATCATACTTCCGTGGAGTGCGAGGAAAACCTGTAATGAAGTCCATATTAATGATCTCCCACTTCCACGTCGGAATTTCCATTTCCTGCAACAGTCCACTCGGTTTCTGATGTTCAATTTTGACCTGCTGACAATTTGAACACTGGGCGACAAATTCTGCGATATCCCGTTTCATGCCATCCCACCAGTATAGGCATCTAAGATCATGGTACATCTTCGTAGACCCAGGATGAACAGAATAGCGAGCATAGTGTGCCTCGCTCATAACCTGCTGCCGATGGCCTGCAATATCAGGTACACATAACCTGCCCCTGAATAATAAAGTCCCGTCCGGAGTGAACTCGAACAGAGTCTTTTCCTTATCATAGGCTGTGTCTCTGTACTGTGCCAAAACAGGATCTTCATATTGATGCCGTTTGATATCTTCCTTAATAGATGATTCAGAAACCCCTCGGACAGAAATCCGTGTACCTCCAGAATCGGCCAGACGAACCCCAAGATTAGCCAACTGATGAATGTCACGTACTATCTCTCTCCTGTCTGGCTGTAAATCGACCAAGCTGCCCATAGATTTCCGGCTAAGCGCATCTGCAACAACATTAGCCTTGCCCGGATGATACAGAATATCCACATCATAGTCTTTCAGGAGCTCCAGCCACCTCCGCTGCCGCAAATTAAGCTCTTTCTGTCTGAAAATATACTGGAGACTCTTATGATCTGTATAGATATCAACATGAACGCCATATAAATAATGTCTCCATATCTTCAGGGCATGGATCACTGCTGCAAGCTCCAGATCGTGAGTAGGGTAATTCTTTTCATGCTTTTTCAATTGCCGAGAAGCATAAGCTATGACTCTGCCGTGCTGCATCAATACACAGCCTAACCCCGCACCAGAAGCATCACAATAAATAACATATCCATCGGGTCCCTCTGGAAGAGTCAGAACTGGAGCTGTAGTCAACTTCTCCTTCAGCAACTGGAAGCTTCGTTCACAAGCATCAGTCCACTGGAACTTGGCTCCCTTCTGAGTTAGCCTTGTCAAAGGCGCTGAAATCGAAGCAAACTTTTCCACAAATCTTCTGTAATAGCCTGCTAATCCCGGAAAACTACGTACCTCTGTGGGCGTCGTGGGTCTAGGCCAATTCTTCACGGCCTCAATCTTCTGTGTATCCACCCGGACACCATCAGCTGCAATAATATGCCCCAGGAATGCCACTGAAGCCAGCCAGAATTCACATTTAGAAAATTTTGCATATAATTTCTGATGCCGAAGTACCCCTAATACCGCTCTCAGATGATCTGCGTGCTCTGACTCGGACCGAGAATATACCAGAATGTCATCGATAAATACAATTACGAACATATCCAAGAATGGCCTGAATACCCGGTTCATTAGATCCATGAATACCGCAGGAGCATTAGTCAGCCCAAAAGACATAACTCTGAATTCATAATGCCCATATCTGGTCCGGAATGCTGTCTTAGGAATATCGGCCTCTCGTACCCGTACCTGGTGATAGCCTGACCGAAGATCTATCTTCGAAAAATATTTGGCACCCTGCAACTGATCAAACAAATCGTCAATTCTGGGGAGGGGGTATTTATTCTTTATGGTTACCTTATTCAGCTATCGATAATCAATACACATACGCAACGACCCGTCTTTCTTACGCACAAATAATACCGGGGCTCCCCAAGGCGAAGTACTGGGTCTAATGAAGCCTTTTTCTAACAGATCCTTCAACTGCTCTTTCAGTTCTTTCAATTCTGCCGGTGCCATTCTGTACGGGGGAATAGATATAGGCTGAGTATCTGGAAGCAAATCAATAGTAAAATCTATTTCCCGCTCTGGAGGAAGACCTGGAAGCTCATCTGGAAATTCATTAACCACAGGAACTGACTGAAGAGTCGGCGTTTCTGCTGTCAAGTCTTGTACCCGAACCAGATGATAAATATACCCCTTTCTGATAATTTTCTTTGCCTTAAGGTATGAAATAAACTTACCTTTCGGCGATGTTGTATTACCGGCCCACTCTATAACTGGCTCCCCAGGAAACTGGAAACGAACTACCTTATTTTGGCAGTCAACATTAGCATAACAGGAGGCTAGCCAGTCCATTCCCATAATAACATCGAACTCGACCATATCTAACTCCACCAGATCTGCCTTAGTGTCACGGCCACATACAATTACAGAACAGTTCTTATATACCTATTTTGCTACAATAAAGTCCCCAATCGGTGTGGCTACCTCAAACGGCTCTATAGGTTCAGATGTTATACCAATTTTACAAGCAACCAGAGGCGAAATATATTACAAAGTCGAACCTGGATCAATCAATGCATACACAGACCGAGAGAAAACCAATAATGTACCTGTAACGACATTAGGCGATGCCTCCTGATCCTGGCGGCTGGACAGAGCATAAATGCGGTTCGAAGGACCGCTAGTACCAGAAGCTCCACCACGGCCTCTGCCGCGACCCGCTGGTGCTGAAGTACCCGGCCCCGTAGGGCGCATACCCACTGATGAATATGAAGACCCGGCGGCTGATCCGGTAGGCTGCGCTGCACCACCCGAACTACCCTTATATGGGCAATCTCTCACAGAATGGCCCTGGCGGCCACAAGAAAAACATGCACCGGTGGCTCTGTAGCACTCCCCAGGATGATATCTGCCACAGTAAGAACACTGAGGCCTAGGTGGCCTCGTCTGACCAGAACCCCTGTCTGTCCGCGAACCTGAAGCCCTGGAGCTCTGACCTGCTCCTGAATAACCTGGGCTATCAAATCTGCGACCTGTAGGCTGTGGAGGTGCGCTCTGTGCCGGCTGGGATAGATGCCTGCTAGGCTGCTGCGGCTGCTGAGGCTGCTGAGGCTGCCTGCCCCGAGAATCTCCAGAATACCCAGATGATCTGGCCCTCTTGGGCTGTCTCCGATCCTGGCTCCTATCAGGCTGACGCTCCCTATGCCGGTCCTCCATGCCCTGGGCGTGGGCCTGAATCCGGGCAATATCCATGCCGGGCTGTGCAGCCAATACCAAACAGCTGTCGACAAAATAACGGTCCAGCCCCATAATATACCTGTGCATCCTGTCAGCCATAGTAGCTACCACAGCAGGTGCGTATCGGGCCAATGAGTCGAACTCCATACTGTACTCTCGAACACTGCGACCCCTCTGTCTCAGCAATAAGAATCTGTCAGCCTTGGCCCGCCGTGTCACGACCCAGCCCTGTGGGCCGCGACTGGTGTCCTTCTGGGACACCCCAAACGAACTCACACCCAGACTATCGTAATCAGACTCGTCCAAACTCAACGTACGTTATTCGAACTCAACATCGTAATCGGACATCTACCGAACACTTATCCTAAGCAGTCGCCCGTACAGATCAGACAAATCACAAATCAGAAAGGAGGCGGAATGTACATCGCCAGATTTCACACACACATCAGAAGGGTGGCGGAATATACATCGCCCCCAAATGCATACACACACATACAAACTCAGAGGCCGACTTGGCCATAGTAGCGTACGGGCCGCTTAAGATCGCAAAACAGACTCACATGCAAACACACCGGACCCACGACCCACAAATTTGACTACAGGCCTCTAAACAAAACGGAACACCAGAACATAGGACGGGACAGGGCCCCGCCGTACCCACGCATCCAAATATACAGAATACAGACACAACCAAAAGATATGTACCGAAAGTAGGCTCCGGATCAAGGGGAGCTCTTCAACACAGCAGAATGAGTAGCCTAAACTGGAGGACCACCCAAACGAGCTTCTGTACCTGCGGGCATGAAACACAGCCCCCGAAGAAACGGGGGCTGTGTTTCATGCCCGCAGGTACAGAAGCTCGTTTGGGTGGTCCTCCAGTTTAGGCTACTCATTCTGCTGTGTTGAAGAGCTCCCCTTGATCCGGAGCCTACTTTCGGTACATATCTTTTGGTTGTGTCTGTATTCTGTATATTTGGATGCGTGGGTACGGCGGGGCCCTGTCCCGTCCTATGTTCTGGTGTTCCGTTTTGTTTAGAGGCCTGTAGTCAAATTTGTGGGTCGTGGGTCCGGTGTGTTTGCATGTGAGTCTGTTTTGCGATCTTAAGCGGCCCGTACGCTACTATGGCCAAGTCGGCCTCTGAGTTTGTATGTGTGTGTATGCATTTGGGGGCGATGTATATTCCGCCACCCTTCTGATGTGTGTGTGAAATCTGGCGATGTACATTCCGCCTCCTTTCTGATTTGTGATTTGTCTGATCTGTACGGGCGACTGCTTAGGATAAGTGTTCGGTAGATGTCCGATTACGATGTTGAGTTCGAATAACGTACGTTGAGTTTGGACGAGTCTGATTACGATAGTCTGGGTGTGAGTTCGTTTGGGGTGTCCCAGAAGGACACCAGTCGCGGCCCACAGGGCTGGGTCGTGACAAAAGTGGTATCAGAGCGGTTTGTCCTCGGAATGTCTACAGGCCGTGTCTAGTAGAGTCTTGTTTATCGATGTGTTGTGCACCACATCTATAAACAGGGAGCTACAGGACATCTAGGATGTTGTGTTGCCCTTTCTTTGGAATCTTAGATCGTGCGATAGAGCTGTGTTATTAGGGTCATTCTGATCTGACCCGTTGTTGTGTTTGCAGTGATTCCTCCGAAGAAGGCAACGGCAGCCCAGAAGGGCAAGGCGAAGGTGGGAGAGACCAGTCAGGCACAACGGGCTACTCGGGCTCGTGTTTATGATTTGCCTGAGGTTACACCTCATTCTGAGGGGTCTGCTACACCCCCGTTAGTACAGCCTGGAGCGGGACCTTCAGCAGCTCCAGAGGTCCGTGTACCCGCTCCTGAGACTCCAGCTTCTCAGCCAGGGGCGGAGGATAGGACCCTGAGGGAGGCTGTGCAGTTGTTGACCACGATTGTAGCCGGACAGGCTCGCAGGCGCGGGCGGAGGGACGATGATGATGAGGACAGGCGGGAAAGCCTGAGAGTTCGGGAGTTCTTGTTATGCGGCCCTCCAGAGTTTTTCGGGTCTAAGCCCGACGAGGACCCCCATGACTTCATTCGGGGGATGCGGCGTGCATTAGACTTGGTCAGGGCGTCAGAGACCGAGTCGGTTGAGCTGGCTTCGCATAGGCTTCGGGATGTTGCCGCGCATTGGTATGAGACTTGGGAGCTATCCCGGGGTGAGGGTGCTCCTCCAGCTATGTGGGATCAGTTTGTGACTGCTTTCACCCGCCACTTTCTACCCCCAGAGTTACGACGGGAGCGAGCTGATCGGTTTTTGCATCTGCAGCAGAGGGGTCGGAGCGTCCGTGAATATAATTTGGAGTTTGATTCCCTGGCCCGGTATGCCCCTGCCGTGGTGGCAGATATGACAGATCGGATGCATAGATATGTTATGGGGCTGGATTGTTACTTGATTGACGGGTGTATGGCGGTGTCATTGCAGACAGATATGGACATTGCCCGTCTACAGGCCTACGCCCAGGGGATGGAGAACCGGCACCGAGCAGATCGGCCCAGCCGAGAGTATGATGGGAGACGGCCCAAGAGAGCCAGATCAGCGGGGTATTCTGGAGATTCTCGGAGCGGGCAGCCTCAGTATCAGCCCAGCGGGTACTTTCCTCCGTCAGGCCGGGACACCCAGTCTGTTGGTAAGAGGTTTGATGGAGCAGGACCGTCCAGGGCAGACCAGAGTTCCAGAGCCCCAGGTCCTCAGGCGAGTAGGGGTCCCAGTCAGTCTAGGCCACCCATACCCCAGTGTTCGTACTGTGGAAGATCGCACCCGGGTGAGTGCTTTAGGGCCACGGGGGCCTGTTTTGCTTGCGGCCGCCAGGGCCATATCATGCGGGATTGCCCGTGGGCAGGTGGTTCCGGTAGCACAGCACCGCCGATGAGGTCCGCTGCTGGTTCGTCATCTACATCTCCGGCCACGCGCTCTACGGGGCGAGGTATGCCAGCACCAGCGGGCCGCGGTAGAGGCCGTGGTGGGGGTTCAGGTTCTAGCGGTCCCTCGAACCGCATCTATGCTTTGACTGGTCGTCGGGACCTAGAGGCACCCCCAGACACAGACCCAGGTATATTACTAACCCTTTTCTGAATAAATATGTGCAATGATAGGTTTGTACCTCAGTATTATGCGATATTCTTTTTGTGTGTGTCAGTAAAGGTAGGGTAAGAATCTGAATTAATGAAAATATCCGAGGCAGTTATCTGTACATGTGTGAGGAAAATATATGGGAGTTGGAAGGGTAGAACGATAGACCACACAGCCAGAAAAGCAAACGACCTCTTTGGGACAGAGTGGGACCCGCTACGAAAAATTTCCGAAAAATTTGCTAAGACCCCGTTTGGCCTAAAATTACGTGACAAAGGTCGTGCGAGGCAATTGGCGGAATTATATCAGCCCTAACGTATCAAAATGCGTGCAAGTTTCAGGGTTAAGCGTGCTCAAGCCAGAGCAATTCTGGGATGGGTGACCCCCTGGGAAGTAATGTAAAGTTTTTCATGAGTAAGAGTGTGATCAAAATAAATGAAAATTTGAAGTAACCAAAAGGTAAATAGACTGGGTGTGGAATAATTAGTGCCCTTTCGAGAGTCGCGCGGAACGAGGCGGACTAAATGGGCAAAGAGGAAAGGGTACAATACCTCTTGGAAAATTGAACGAATTTGAATAATAGTCAGAGATGTTCGCCAGTAAGGTGTGAGTAAACGTGTGTATGTGTATGTGTATGTGTATGTGTGTATGATTCTCATTTGCTGCCTATGAGGTCTAAGAGCCGAGCCCCGGAAACTAATGTAGTGATAAATAAAAGATAAGCAGTGTGAGTAATTGGAATCTTTGAAGGAGTTGGTACGTAAGACGCAAGGTAAATTGTGTGACGACTTGGTGAGTGAGTTGCAAATCAAGGGGAATTCTCATGAATTATTGGAGCCTTAATATGAATGATTTGATTCTAAATTGACATCCCATCTGTGGTGCTTCTGCACTTCCGATTCCGATGAGGCTCTACCTAGTACGCCTCTATATTTCTGAGTTCGACTACGTTCTTGTTCGATGAACCTTTTGTGCGTTTGATTCTGAATCCGTTTCGGTCTGGCACACCTCTGTGGGTCTGACTCTGGATATAAATTCATCTGATATGCTTCGGTGCGGTTGATTTTGACCGCGTGTGTGTTCGATACACTTCGGTTTGACTGGTCACGACTTTGTATGAAACAATCCTGTATATTTGATTCTGATTTCGGATCTGTCCGATATGAGTCCGTACGTCTGACTTCGATTGTGAATCTGTTTGGTATACCTTCGTGTGTTTGATTCTGCTTACGAATTCGTCCGATACTCCTTTGTACGTCTGACTCCGATCTCAGATGTGTCTGATATGCTTCCGTACCTTCGATGTTGACTACGAATCCGTCCGCCATCGTTGAGTATGTCTGCTTCCGATTATGAATCCGTTCGGTTTTAGTTCTGAGTCTGTTGGGCATGAAGTGTCTGATATGAAGTAAAGTGAGATTACGACGATGTGGTAAGGAAACTCAGGAGTGTGAAAAGAAGATGATATTGGCGATGATATCTGGAAAGCGTCCGTCCCTTACAAGAATATAGTGCAGAGTTCGGTGATTACGTAGAGTATGAGAAAATGTATTATGGAGGTATTTGAGTCGGTGACGTGAAAAATCTACCCTAGTATTGGTAAAGAAGATATGTCGGAGAAATCAATAAAGGACAAGTATCAAGAGAACCCTCCCGGAGTAGTATGACACCCATGAGTTCGATTCAACATTCGAGGACGAATGTTTTTAAGGGGGGGAGAATGTTATGTCCCGTATTTTCGCATAACGGGAAATCAAGAGATAAATAAGACTTGTGTGTATTGAGGAAATAATTTTGGTTTAAGTCGCTATGCTCGTGTTGATTATGAAACTATTAATGTCAAGACCTCGGGGAAGGCCGAGGGTGAATTTGGAATTTTAGAAATTAGTTTCGGGAATTACAAAACGGGACATTTTATGCATTGGGCTAAGAAAATGGAATACAAAAATTGAGGCCCAAAGGAAGGAAAGTGGCCGGCCAAAGGGGGGGGCAAGCCCAAGCCCATTCCATTAAGGTCATGTGCTATGCACATGACCTATAAGTGGATATATATCACATTGTAATGGATAATTATCTAGAACAAAAGAAAAAAATTCAAGAACAAGAAAAAAAAATGGCTCTCGGCCGAAGGGTATAGGGAAAGAAAAAAAAAAATTTGCTAGCTTTGTGGTGATCCAAAAATCCTTGTCCTTAACGTATTATGAAGTACTCGAGCCCCTCTTCAACGGGGTACAATTAGTTTGGCGTAAGGTGCTCGTTTGCGGCAAATCGGGATCTTAAGATTAAGGTAAGATTTCAATGTTTTTATGTTATGAAATGGGTACATATGTGTTAGTGATTGAATTAGCATGAAGATTTTGGAATGGTGTTGTGTTTGTGCTTGGCATGTGTGTGCAAAAAGAGTGTGTTTGGCCGTGAGCTTTATAAGGTTTAAGGCATAAGAATTTGATCTTGTTTAGCTTGAATGATGTGTTGTTGTGGTCATTATGTTGTAAAGGATTGATTAAGGAATTGAGTTGGTGTTAGAAAATAATTTTGGACGTTATCGGAAAGTGTATATCCTTGGTATATATGTGTATATCATAGTATATATATGATACTAAAGACTTTAAATATGATTTATGGTTGATGATAATGAGTTTGGAATGAAACGACGCAAGTTAGAACGTTCGTCGTAACTTTTGGTGTTTTGAATGAAAATTGGAAAGTAGTGAATTTTGGGGATGTTTGTATGTTGTTTGGAACTTGTTTGTTATGTAGTGGAATAATCTTGAATGAATGAATACAATAATGTGGCTATGAGTTGAAATTGTGAAGTTTGGAAATAGGATTACCAACTTATGAAATAAAGTGCAATTGTGAAGTTAGTGTGTTTGATTGTGATTCGTATTGTGTAATGATGTTTGGGCTGTTGATGTTGTTATATTTTGAGCCGAGCTAAGTCTCGGGGTGTTAGATTTATAGGGGAAGTGCTGCCGAAATTTCGGTAGCCAAATATAGCCCAAAGACGAAAATGTTAATCCTCATGAATAGTAACTGGTAAAAGTGACCATTTGCAGTTTCTGGACGAAACGGGAATTGCGATTTGAGGAGCGTAAGGCGCCAACCAGGTATGTAAAGCCTACCTATCATTCTTTTTGGCATGTCCTAGTCCTACTAGGTTAAGATCGGCCCCTCGGGAATAATCCTACTTTTGGAAATCGAAGCTCAAGTTCGAGCACTATTCACTCAGCGCAATTGACCTCTTTTGTTGCATTTGGTTAAAAGAAAGTTCGTACCCCCATAACTTGTGCTGTTGTGTCCGAAACTCTTCGAAACTTTCGTAGATGGCTCTATGGAGCCGAGAGTCTGTGATTTGTGTCCGCCGCCTCAATTTGACTCGAGGTGGGCCCGCGAGCCCCGAGGCTCCCCTTATTCGGTTTGTTTGATTCGTTTGTGTCCGTTATCATCCGCAACCGTCTGTTTATGACCCAAAGATGTGTTTGAAACTTCCTATGCCATTAATGTACGTTCTGTACTTTGAATGATGTGAGATTTTTGGAAAATGACTTATGAACAGTTTTTCTTGCGAATTTGGCAGTTTGGAACTTCGTAACTTTTATACGCATACTTTGATCAGTCTGATTCCTACTCCGAGCCTTCGGGCGTCAGTATATACCTCTACGTAAACTATATGTTGAGTCCGACAAATTATTTTTGATATGCATATGGTTTCTGCACTACTCTATTCGTGCTGTCTGCTATGACTTCGTTCGTCGGTACCCGGGCCGACTTTGTGATCGTGCGCGCTATAATATATTCGGGAGTTATGATGTGTTACGGTTTCCGAGGCCTCGCCATAGGGCCGGTTACCGTTTATGGAGTTATGATGTGATATGGCATTTGATATGTTCTGATGATATGATGTGTGTGTGATACGATGTGTCTGGAGATTGTACGGGGATTTGTAAACTTCTGGAGTTATGATGTGTTGTGGCACCAGCGTCGGGGGGTGACCACGTTCCTAAACCCTATACATGATTTGATTTGCATTTGTACATTCGTCTCCCGCACAGGGTTGCTTTGTTTGCGATGTTGGTGTGTTTGTTCTTTCTGACTCCAGCTGTGTTTGTGATTTCTGTACCTTCTGCTTTGCATACTCAGTACTTCTCCCGTACTGACCCCCGTTTCTTCGGGGGCTGTGTTTCATGCCCGCAGGTACAGAAGCTCGTTTGGGTGGTCCTCCAGTTTAGGCTACTCATTCTGCTGTGTTGAAGAGCTCCCCTTGATCCGGAGCCTACTTTCGGTACATATCTTTTGGTTGTGTCTGTATTCTGTATATTTGGATGCGTGGGTACGGCGGGGCCCTGTCCCGTCCTATGTTCTGGTGTTCCGTTTTGTTTAGAGGCCTGTAGTCAAATTTGTGGGTCGTGGGTCCGGTGTGTTTGCATGTGAGTCTGTTTTGCGATCTTAAGCGGCCCGTACGCTACTATGGCCAAGTCGGCCTCTGAGTTTGTATGTGTGTGTATGCATTTGGGGGCGATGTATATTCCGCCACCCTTCTGATGTGTGTGTGAAATCTGGCGATGTACATTCCGCCTCCTTTCTGATTTGTGATTTGTCTGATCTGTACGGGCGACTGCTTAGGATAAGTGTTCGGTAGATGTCCGATTACGATGTTGAGTTCGAATAACGTACGTTGAGTTTGGACGAGTCTGATTACGATAGTCTGGGTGTGAGTTCGTTTGGGGTGTCCCAGAAGGACACCAGTCGCGGCCCACAGGGCTGGGTCGTGACACGCCGTAACTCCGGAGGCAGAAAATGACTAAGAAAAGCCTGAGAAAAATCATCCCAAACTGCTGGGGGAGCGCCGTCACCTCTGGATAACTCCCATGACTCGTACCAATTAGCCGCTACATCATACAACCGGTACGAAGCCAACGTGACTGACTCTGTCGCGGAAGCATTAATCAAATGTAAGGTGCGCCGCATCTTCCTGATAAACTCCTCAGGATCCTCCTCGGGCTTTGTCCCGAAGAACTCTGGAGGGCCACAAGTCAAGAACTCACGAGCTCTCGAACTGTCACGCCTGTCAGCTCGGTCACCTCCCAATCCGTGCCCCTGAACCTGTCCCGCCACAAGTCTGGTCAATAGCTGGACTGCCTCTCTCATAGTCTGATCCTCAGTCCCTGGCCGTGGAGCTGGAGGCTCAGGTACTGGAATCTCGGGAGCTGGCGGTGGAGTCGCCCCTCGACCTGCAGCTGCTGCTGCTCCAATATCCTCTACGTGTGGCGGTGTGGAAGAGCCCTCTGCCGGGGGCAAAATATCAGGAGCAATATGATCATGGGCCCTGGTAACCCTCTGGGCCCGACTAGTCTCTCCCACAGCTGCTGCCTTGGCCTTTTGGGCCGCTATCGCCTTTTTTGGAGGCATAACTGCAAATGTAACAATTCGTTAGGGAGGAGTCATCCTGATAACACAGCTCTATCGCACGATCTAAGACAGAAAGAAGGGTAGTATCCTAAATGCCCTATATCCTCCTGTTTATAGGTGTGGTGCACAACACACCGATAAACAAGACTCTACTAGACACGGTCTGTAGACATTCCGAGGACGAACCGCTCTGATACCACTTTTGTCACGACCCAACCCCGTAGGCCATGACTAGTGCCCGATCTGGGCACTCAAACGCATTCTAGTATATGGCAGAAGCCGACAAGGCTTTATTTCAAATTTAGCTAATTTTTAGAAAAATTTCGGCAGAATTTCCTTTGTTTCACGGACTATCCCATATATCCTGCACGCAGAAAATACCAACAAAGGCCACACAGGGCCAACAAAGCAACATTTACATATATGCGGACCGGCCGCCGCGGCGAATGGGATCGCCCAAACACAACAAGCACCCAACTGTACAGAAAGATCCCAACCCACAAACATGTCCACAGACCTCTAACAGACCGACAGAATCATATGACGGGACAGGGCCCCGCCGTACCCATGAACGAGAATATACATATATAGAAGTGACAGACTATACCAAAAGATGGCTCTGAATAAAAGAGCGCTCCAAAAATAGCAGAATGAGATCCTAAGCAGACGGATCAGCAAACCTGTCGTCGGTACCTGCGCGGCATGAAAACGCAGCCCCCCGAAGAAAGGGGGTCAGTACGAAATATGTACTGAATATGTAAAGCCTGAGTTGCAGAAACAAAATCATAACTGGTGCAGAACATACAGAAAGTAAACGGAAAATCCAAAGTATCAGATACATATTTCCAAAACATGCAGAGTGTGTACATAACATATGTCATATCAAATCCGGCCCCTGCCAAGGGACTCGGCAGACAGAACGTGGCCACCCTCCCGACGCTGGTGCCACAACACAGAAGAATCAGAATAGGGGCATAACCCCGTAACATAACATATCATATCAGATGGCCATAGTAAATCATATCAGAACAAGCGTACATGGCACAGCATACTCCACAAACCCATGTACGCGTATACCTGCCTCCTCACATCGAGGCACGGCGAACAATGCAGAGGATCACGCTTGACAACATATCCTGGCCCGGGCTCAGTGTGGGAAACATTGGGGCATCCACGAATGGAGTAGTGAGAGACTAATGCAATTAAGATATCATGAATGTTTCCATAGACTCGATGAGGCATATCAAAGACAAGCCGATCCAATGAAGTCGGAAGGAATCATAGTAAATGAGTTTCGAGTATCAAAACAATTTATCAGACTTAATGGAATATTTAAAACCATATTCGTTAGGTAATTAAAAGGGTAGTCGAAACGTTTCTTTCAAAAATCATTCGAAAAGGAGACTTTAGTACATTAAGGGCAAAACCGGGAATAGCGGGCCCACCTTGGAACAAGCAAGGCGGTGGGCTCAAATTACGCCCTTTAAGCTTATGGGGTCACCTATAAAGGTTCTACGGACATTCTATAGCTTTTCAAGGAGTTTAGAGAAAGTTTGCATAATTTCAGGAAAAGCATATCAAAATGGTTCAATTCTACTGAAGGAAAAACTGAGATTTTCTCTTGCGGATTCCGATGGCCAAGAAGGTCTTTTGAGGCCCGAATCCGATCCTAAAACACTTAGACATGCCAAAAGAAGGATCGGGGTAGCTTTACATACCTTTTGAGCTTTTTAAGCCTATCCAAGCTCACTCTCCGTTTCGTCGAAAATCTGCAAATGGTCACATTTATCAATTGTAAGTTATAGATGCTACAAATTCAATTCAACTCTTATTTGTCTACCGAAATTTCGGCAGCACTTCCCCTATACATATAACACCCCCGAGAATTCAACTCGGCCAAATCAATCAACAACAACCCAACAACAACACCCACAACAACCACAATCAATACAAAACACAATATGACATAACTAGTTCTACTTGCCGACATAATGCCATAACCTTCACTTTAACCTTAACTTTCAAACTAAGCTCAACGACTTCACATTCATTATCAATCTAGATTACCACAACATAGTTTAAAAGCATTTCATAGCGTTTCCACAAAATATTCATACGATATACATAATATACAAACTTTCCGCTAAAGTCATAACTCGTCCGAAACTTCTAATCTTTAACAAACATATTCATAATATGTTTCTAGCTTCCAACTTCATCAATGATCATCACTATTAGCAACCAAACAACTTCATTTCTTTAATGTCGGAAAATCATACTAAAACGACATAAGCTTCCATATTCCATTTCGATACAAACTTATATCATTCTATCTTCATTTACATTGCAAGCATCACAATAACACACTAACACACTAAGCAACTCAATCCATTTTCCATTCCAACTTCATCATAGTACACGGCCATATGCCCTTCTATCAACATCAACTAAATTCATGCAACTTTCAATTCCTATATGCATTTCATCACAACCACAACTAAGATATAACATGAATTCTATACATTGTGGCTATACAACATATACATACTCACGGCCATATAGCTATAACACACACCCACTTTGCAAACATCCATTTCTTCACACAATCAACACATTTCTACATAGCACAACACAAACAAGACTTCATAACACAAAAATAATGGATAAATTCTTACCTTTTCCTCTAGTCTTCTTCACTTGGACAAATGATCAAATTGATGAACCAAGGCCTCTTTCTTCCAAACCAACTACACCAAGTTGAAAAGGGACCTTGAATTAGTAGGAATTCAACAAGAATTTAATTTTTAGAGGGAGATTTTTTATGGTGATTTTCCAAGGCCAAACCCGAAACCCCTTTTTTCTTGCTCTCTCTTTGCTTGTTCTTTCTCTTCTAATTTTTCTTGAACTTTCTAATGTATATAATAGCCCCTTAATTAAATTGTCACATGGTATTAATAAAATCATGGGCTTGGGCCATTGGCTTGGCCGGCCACCTACAAAATTTTTGGTCCTCATTTTACTTCTTATTTTACAAGCCCAATTGGCTACAAATTTTATTTTTGCAATTCCCGAAATTAATTTCCGAAATTCCACGTTTTGCCCTTCGCCTTCCTCGACACTTCCATATTAATATTCTTTCACAACCAACTCATGTGCTAGATGTAATCAATTATGACTTTATTTCATACAAGTCAAGATTATTTCTAATTTTCCAAATGTGCGAAAACACGGGATATAACACACTACCTCTACGTAACCCCTTTCTCATTTTCAAAACACATCCTGTTCATTCCTATTTGTTCTTATCATACCCGTCATTTCTGGCATTCATTCTGTCTCGTTGCTCATCTTCCTTTAGGTTGGTCTTTCACAATTCTGTCGCTTATTTTACTCGTTTTCGTAGCTATACATGTCATAACGCATCGCTATACCATAATCCCACTCGCTTTCTTCTTATCTTCTTCTTTCTATCAACTCTTTCTCTTCTTGTGCTCGCTTTCACTTTCGTTACCGCTTGATCTCTATTCTGAACTTTCCCTATAGGACTTTGTAAGTCTTTCTTATCCGTTCTACATTTTCTTTTCCGTTTCACACTAATCACATCGTATTCTTTAGTTACTTTCTTGCTAGGCTTTACTCATTTCTATGGCAATCTTGATGGTGTTCACATTACAGCCTATTCGTAATCCATCCGATAACGTAACACTTCTTAATCTTATTCACAATTCTCAACATGTTTTAATTACACTCCGTGCACTAGGCATACTTAACCCTTCACCCTTTCTGATCGATCTTACCCTTAGTTTCTCACCAGCTGTCTTACTAATACCTTCATAACTTGTCATAATTCTTCCTTCTCTGTACTTTTATCTCAATCATACTACTACTTCTTTTAACTGTAAACTGGTCGTAATCTATCCCCACTTATCGATTCACTCGATACCTCAATAAAATGTTCTATTACGAGTTGCCACCTTTTCCTAAATCATTCCTTAGTATAACAAGCCCTTTCCAATTATCCTAGCATTTCACCAACAACATATGGAATACATGATCCTAGACAGCCCCCAAGTTTAAGTTTTCCTTCCACAAATTCCATCTCCAATTAGTTGATTAAGAACTAATAAAATATTACTATGAAGCATTCTCCAACCACTAGCAGAAGAAAACTAGAATCCGACAAGCACCACAGGACTTCTAGTGCTTGATTCACATAGTTTACCTCCATATTTGTCTTTGGGTCGTGGGCGAACCTTTTAGTTCACAAACTACTTGTTTTATGCTTTGCACTCCTCCAATAGTGGGACTTAATTGCTGGACGTTTTTGCCCTTCACCCTAAGCTTTTTCTAAGGCAAAAATGTGGCTGAAAGGTATTCTCGTCCATTCAAATGAATTGCGAAATCGCTGCTCATACACGTTTCTTCAAAAAAAAAGCCTCCCAACTAAGAATGATGCCTCTTATGGATGACGTGGGGGTATTTCTTAACTCTTTAGTCCAATAGATTTACCTTGTCGGCATCACCCTTCAAAACATATTATGAACCTATGTCTCATTCTCTTCCTTTTTCCTATTTCTGGGAAAATTTGGGCAGAGTTTCCTCTGTACTTCTTACTATCCCAAAACCTGCACGCAGGAAATACCAACAATGCCTCACAGGCCAACATATATACACACATATCATATCATATCATAGCCACACAGGGCTCCCAATTTCCAGAAAAAGTATAAAGGTGTCGGGACTTACCTCACATATCGCACCTTGAGACGTACCTGATCCTTTAACGATTTGTTCTATTATACTTTCTATTCGCCTTCTCTTTCATCCTCCAACTTTATATTTCAATCATATTTCAATATTCTTACCTTATCCGACATGCCTCTTTCGCACCGTTACTTACCCGTGTACTTTGTAACTTCCAATATCGTCAGTCGCTTCCTTCTGTCGATGTCGTTCTTCAGCTGAAATCAAAGGTTAGTACAAGGAATTTCATTTCCTATGGCTGGGCTCTATCGCACGATCTGAGATATGAAAGAAAGGTAACATCCTAAATGTCCTGCAGCTTCCTGTTTATAGATGTGGTGCACAACACACCGATAAACAAGACTCTACTAGACACGGTCTGTAGACACTCCGAGGACGAACTGCTCTGATACCACTTTTGTCACGACCCAACCCCGTAGGCCGTGACTAGTGCCCGAACTGGACACCCATACCTGAACCTGTTAAATATAATCAAACTAAAACTACGACAATACGGAAACTTATAAAGGAATTCCAGAGCTCGTAACATCGTCATACATATATTTCCAGATCAACTATCTCCTGAGGAGGCACTACTAATCATATCATGAAATAATACGTAAGCCGACAAGGCTGTCATCACATATCAATATCATATGCAAGCCGACAAGGCTGCCATTATAGACGAACATCATACCACAGTACATCGTATAGACACAGCTGAACAGAACCCATACACAACCCACACATATGTCTATAGACCTCTAAGAGTACGAATAGCGAAATATAACGAGACAGGGCCCCGTCGTACCCCTGGATAAACATATATATATATATATATATATATATATGTATATATATATCATATGATCTATACCAAAAGTCAAAACTCTGGAACAACAGAGCTCTCCGAGACAGCTAAGTAGAAGTCCTATGCTGAAGGGTCACCAAACCGACTATCCGTACCTGCGGGCATGAAACGCAGCCCCCCGAAGAAAGGGGGCCAGTACGAAGTATGTACTGAGTATATAAAGCATGAAATACGGTAAAAACGATCATAACTGAAATAAGGGGTACAGGAAACAAGTACAATGTCCAGAATACCAAAACAATTGCCTTTGAAACATAAATCATGCATGTTAATATCATATATCATATACATGTGTACCGTACCCGGCCCTCTAGTGAGGGACTCGGTGAATAAAGTCATCGTATGCCCTCCTGGTCGCTATAACATGTCATCATATCATCATACCATCATATATATATATATATATATATACCGTACCCGGTCCTCTAGTGAGGGACTCGGTGAACAATGCAGTGAGACTATGCACGATAACATACCCGGCCCGGGACTCGGTGAAAGACATATTGAGGCATGTACGAGCAGAGTAGTGAGAAACCATATACAATTTAAATCATTATCCAGACTCAACAGAATAAGAAGAAAGATTAACGCCTGAGTATCAATAGCGACAATCATATCAAGTATCCCTCGAATATCATTATAGAATATATCAAGAGGGTTAGGAATCATAGACATGTATCAAGATCATATGAAACAGTTTATAGAAGTCTAGATATTAGTTATTACAGAGTTCCTGAGAATAGGAGCTTATGTATCAACAATTATCCAACGTACAGAAAACTGAAGAGGAAGGCACAACCACTTGAGAATTGTAATATCAAGAAATGAATAAGGATCATAAAGATCACTCAAAGTTAGGGACTTAACGAAAATCAGGCAGCACTTCCCCTATATATTCGTCTAACCCGAATTTCTAATTGTCCTCCTGTCAACACAAAAATACCAATGACAATGATATGCATATAAAATTCTTACAATTCAGCCCATAACAATTCTAACAGCCCAACAATCCTTCTTAACCCTTTTCAACTCACAATTTCGCATAACGACGATTTCATGCAATTTTCAGCTTCCAATTTGGTCCAATCCAATTTTAATAATTCCATTATCATACTATTAACACAATTACACCATAAAACAAGAGAATCTTTGTCACACCCTAATTCCACTAGGGAGTGATGGGCACCCGGCCTCACATTCGGAGCCGAGCGAACCCACAGACCTTTAGGGCACACATAACCTTATTAGACTTTTAAATCAACTAAAGATAAAATACATAATAAACTTTCAAAATATTCTTTTTCGATGCTTTCCAAATCAAACAGAATCTGTGATCATATAGAATTTATCACATAATACAGAATGACATATCGGCTGATGAAGCCGCTTACACAACTGACATACTATACCCACGACTCTGTCTGCAAAGTCTCTAACATCAATCCAGAAAAAAAACATACATACAAACTCTTACTCGGCAGCACCCCAGGAGCAAATAGAGCTTGCCAACTATGCTGGAACGTCCTCTATAGTAACTTCACAACATCTGGGTGTACCTGCGCAGTATGAAACGCAGCCCCCGAGGAAAGGGGGTCAGTACGGAATATGTACTGAGTATGTAAAGCATGAGATACAGTAAACATAATTATAATCTGAACAAGGAGTAAAGAAAATAGGTGCAATAACCGGAGTATCAAAAATGCTTACTCATAAAACATAGGTAATGCATGTCAGAACATATGCCATATCCGGCCCCATTATGGGACTCGGTGAACAGAACGTGGTTGCCACCCCATCACTGGCGCCACAACACATCATACTCCAGAGTAGGGAATAGCTCCGTAACATATCATAACATATCAGATGGCCATATCATATCATATCATCAAATATCAGAATGTGCACATATCATATCATATCATCAACCATCAGAATATATGTACATGGCACATCATACTCCGGACCCATGTACATGTTATACCTGCCCCCTCACATCGAGGCACGGCGAACAATGCAGTGGATTACGCGTGATAACATATCCTGGCCCGGGCTCAGTGAAGGAAGCATGGAGGCATCCACGAGTAGAGTAGTGAGAAACTATATGCATCATAAAATATTTAGAAAGACTCGATAGAATAGTCCGAACGATAGGTCATTTAGAAAAGAAATCAGACGATAGTCATAGTACGTACCTTTCGGATGTTACAACGGATTATGTCAAAGAAAAACTTCTGAGATCATTTGTACATATCAAAATATATCATAGGATTCAATGGAATAGTTAAAACAACTATCATTTAGTAGTCGGAACAATAACCAAAGATTTCTTTTAATTATCGCACGGAAATAGGTCAAATAGAACAATACAAGAAGGTTTCGGGAATTGTGGGCCCACCTCGGGTCAAGTCGAGGTGGCGTACGTGAATTATGGACATTAGGCCTTATGGAGTCATCTACGAACGTTTCAAGGTAATCCGATTCTATTTGTAAAAGTTACGGACGTTTTATGGCACAAGACTCTTTTAGAAGTAAAAAGTGTTTAAGTTATTTTTCATCAAAGCATATCAAAGCATAAAGTTCATAATTCAATTACATTGAAATGAATAAGGGTCGTAATTATGCTCGGATTTCTAAGAATGGAGTTTTGCCCAAGACTCGTATCATAGCCTATTAGGACTAGGACATGCCAAAAGAAAGAAAGGTAGAACTTTACATACCTTATTCGCTCCTTACGCTAATCCAAACTCAAGTTCCGAACTTCCCAAAATCTACAATTGGTCACAAATACCAAACATTAACCATAAGCCCTTAGGAGTTAAATCTTAAAGTAACACTTTTGTACAGAAATTTGGGCAGCATCTCCCCTATAAATTCAACATCCCCGAGAATTCAACTCGGCCAAAACATCAACAACAATACCAACAATCATACTAACAACTTCAACAATTTACCCAAAATACATTCTAGCATGATTCAAGAATACTTCAAACAATTCACATAACATTTCAAGTAACCCAATCAACATTCTACTCCACCCGAGACCTTCCAACTTCAATAAGAACAATAACAACCTAATTTCTTCTTTCAAATTCAATCACAACAACCCAACAACTTACTCCCTAACAACATTATTCATGCAAATATAAAATTCATGCTAGTGTTACATTACTTCTTCAACATTCCCTCAACAATTACAACTTCCTTTCAAACCATTAATTCTTCATTTAACATCATGGAATCTACAACACAACAACCAAAATACTAGATAAAATTGATTCATTCTCTTCTACATCACATAGCAACCCCACAGACACAACACTACATCCATAGTTTCATATATCTCATCCATTTCTTCACTCTACAACATATGCAAATCATCCATAACAACAACAACAATCAAATACTAGATAAAATAATTAAATCATATTTCCTACACACACACATACTTACACGGCCACAACAAGTGTCCATATTTCCATGAATTCATCCACTTTCACATACTACAACATACATAATTATCCATAACATATAGGAAAAGGATTAAACCTTACCTTTTTCCTTGATTCTTCAATTGGATAGAACTTACAACTTGTATGAATATAGGTTTTTCTTGCTTCAATAACAACTCCACTTTGTTAAGGACCCTTCAATGGATTGTTTGGCTAGAAGAAAATAATTTTTGATAAAAAATTTCCAAGATTTTTGTTGGAGTTGAAGGTGGCCGAATGGCCCCTTTTATTTTTCTCCTCCTTCTTTTGTTCTTTGAGTTCTTGAAATTTCTAGAAAATGAAATGAATAAGATGACTTAGTCATCTTTTTATTCTTGTCCATTAGGCTTCTAGTTGGGCCTAAGCCCACTCCAATTGAATGGCCCAAGTGGCCCCTTTAATTTTCAAGCCCATTTGTTTTGCACTTTTTTTTTCAAATTCCAAATTTGCCCTTAGTCTTCCTCCATATTTTCATGAGTCATATTGCGAATTTCCCTTTTTTCCCTTGACCTCTCTTAATATTTTCACTTCAAATTTTTTATAAACAACTTGCTTGCTAAACAAAATAAAAATATGGCCTTGCTCTTAACTTCCCGCAATTATCATAAATTATCCGAAAGTACCAAAATGCGGGATATAACAATCTTACCTTAATTTTCTCGGAGGAATTTCTACTCTTAATTGCTCCAATTTCGCAATTTCTTCTTCTCCAACTTAATATCCAATGTTGCTATCACCTCCTTGAATTTGTACTGCACTTAGAACTTGATTGATTAAGCAACAAAATATTTTTTTACCCTTCAACCATGGCTGGCCGAGACCAGCCATGGAAATGCTCTTTTTTTTTTTTTTTTTGAAACTTGTTTTGCAAATGAAATGCTACTTTGATGATTTGTGAATCATCTTAGTGACATATATATGTATTACTTGGTCCCTACACGTGCCCCCTAATGTGTCACTTTTTTATGAATTTTTTTTTTAAATGAAAAATCGGGTGGGGCCCACCAAGTTAATTAACTTTAATTAATTTAATTAATTAATAATTCCCACTTAATATTCTAATCACAATTAATTAATTCCTAATCTCCAATAATAATATTTTTATACTAAATAAAATTTATAAACAATTGGTTCTAATTTAGAAATTGAAAATTAAGGGTTTCTACTTTTTGTCCGAAAATGATTCTGCCTTTAACTTGATTCGATTTTTCTTGCGGGTAATTCGACGTATAAATATACGGGGTATAACAACAACATTTGCTTTCCCTGGATGGTATATAATATCAACATCATAATCCTTTAGTAACTCTAACTACCGTCTCTATCGTATATTCAACTCCTTCTGTTTGAAGATATATTGGAGGCTCTTACGATCCGTATAAATATGAACATGAACACCATATAAATAATGACTCCATATCTTCAAGGCATGAATTACCGCTGCTAATTCCAAATCATGAGTAGGATAATTCCTTTCGTGCTTTCTGAGCTGTCAGGAGGCATAGGCTATAACCTTGCCATGCTGCATCAATACACAACCTAGTCCAACACCTGAAGCATCATAATAAATAACATAGCCATCTGGTCCCTCAGGAAGAGTTAGAACTGGAGCCGTAGTCAACTTATCTTTCAGCAACTGGAAGCTTTGCTCACAAGCATCGGTCCACTAGAACATAGCTGCCTTCGTAGTTAGCCTTGTTAAAGGCGCTGAAATCGCGGCAAACTTCTCTACGAATCTCTTGTAATATCCTGCTAGCCCCAGAAAACTGCGTACCTCAGTAGGTGTAGTAGGTCTAGGCCAAGTCTTTACAGCCTCAATCTTCTGCGTATCTACCCGAATACCATCAGCTCCAATAATATGCCCCAAGAATGCTACCTAAGTCAACCAGAACTCGCACTTAGAAAACTTAGCATACAACTTCTGGTGCTGGAGCACCCTAAGTACCATCCTCAAATGGTCTGTATGCTCCTCTTCCGAACGTGAATAGACTAGAATATCGTCAATAAACACAATAACGAACATATCTTGGAATGGTTTGAGTACTCGGGTCATAAAATCCATAAATACTGCTGGAGCATTGGTCAGCCGAAAAGACATCACTCTAAATTCATAATGCCCGTATCGGGTCCTGAATGCAGTCTTCGGATTATCTGCCTCTTTTACTCGCACCTGATGATAGCCTGACCGTAAGTCTATCTTCGAAAAACACTTAGCACCCTGTAACTGGTCAAATAGATCGTCAATCCTGGGGAGGGGATACCTATTCTTTATAGTCACTTTATTCAGCTGCCTATAATCAATACACATCCGCAGCGACCCATCTTTCTTCCTCACAAATAATACTGGTGCTCCCCAAGGTGACGTGCTAGGCCTGATGAAGCCCTTTTCTAACAAGTCTCTCATTTTCTCCTTTAACTCCTTCAGCTCTGCAGGTGCCATTCTATAAGGAGGAATAGATATTGGCTGAGTATTTGACAATACATCTATAGTAAACTCTATCTCCTGTTCAGGAGGAAGACCTGGAAGTTCATCTGGGAATACATCTGGAAATTCATTAACTATCGGGACTGACTGAAGAGTCGGTACCTCTGCTTTCATATCATGCACACGAACTAGGTGATAAATATAACCTTTTCTAACCATCTTCCTTGCCTCGAGGTATGAAATAAACTTACCCCTCGGCGATGCTGTATTCCTTATCCACTCTATAATCGGCTCTCCTAGGAACTGAAATCGAACTATCTTTTCTCTACAATCAACGTTAGCATAACAAGAGGCCAACCAATCCATACTTATAATAACATCAAACTCAGTCATGTCTAACTCTATCAGATCTGCTATGGTATGACGACTATATATAATCACCTAACAATTTCTATATACTTGCTTTGCTATGACAGAATCTCCTACCGGTGTAGCTACCTCAAATGGTTCTATCAACTCAGGTTTTATTCCGATTCTACTAGCAACAAAGGGAGATATATATGATAAGGTGGAACTTGGGTCTATCAATGCATATACATCCCAGGAGAAAATCGATAATATACTTGTAACCACATTCGGTGACGCCTCCTGATCCTACCTACTAGCCAAGGAGTATATGCGGTTCGAAGGACCGCTAGAACTGGAAGCTCCGCCACGACCTCTACCATGGCCTGCCGATGTCTGAATACCCTGCGCCACAGGGCGCATAGCTACAGAAGAAGATGAACCAGCAACCGACCCAGTAGGCTGAGCCACACCACCTGTACCATCTCCATAAGGACACTCTCTCTTCATATGGCCCTGACGGCCGCAAGAAAAACAAGCACCTGTAGTAAGACGGCATTCCCCAAAATGGAGCCTACCACACCGAGAACACCGAGGCAAAGGTGGCCTCGACTGACTCGAAGCCCTGTTCATCTGTGAACCTGAAGCCTTGGAGCTCTGACCGGCTCCTGAATACCCTGTGCTATCAAATCTCCTACCTGTGAACTGTGGGGGTGCACTCTGTGCAGGCTGGGAAGAATATCTAATATGCTGCTGAGGCTGCCTGCCTCGAAACTCACCAGGATAACCAGGCGATCTAGCCCTCTTATGCTGGCCTCTGTCGTAATCTCTATCTGGCTGATGTCCTCTGTGTCGATCCTCTACCCCCTGTGCATATGCCTGTACCCGAGCAATAACCATACCTGGCTGAAGAGCTACTGCTATACAGCCATTAATCAAATAACGATCCAGTCCCAACACATAACGATGCACTCTATCTGCCATATCAGCTACAATAGTAGGCGCATATCTAGCCAACGAATCAAACTCGAGACTATACTCTCGAACGCTCCTGCCACTCTGCCCAAAATGTAAGGTCACTTTAGTCCCACATGCCTACACCAAATAAGCCCATTTTCGGCCAACACCACAACACACACATCCCGTGATTTTCATTCATTTTCTACACATTACAACACCACATAATCATGCTAAATACACTTAGTTCATCATTCCTACACATTACACACAACACACGGCCAAACAACACTTCATGTGGCTCAACTTGAGCATGCAATATTTCATGAATTCCCATCATTTCTACATTCAATAACATACATAAACCATTCATAACACATAAAAGAAAAGGTTAAACCTCACCTTCTTCTTCAACTTTTCCTCTCGGCTAGCTTGAGGAAACGCACATACATGTCTACAGACCTCTAAGAGTATCAACAGTAACATATGACGGGACAGGGCCCCGTCGTACCCCTAGACAAAAACATATATACACCACAAGAGATTCTGTACCAAAATCTAGGCTCCGGAATAAGGGAGCTCTCCAAGATAGCTGAATAGGACTCCTAAGCTGGCGGGTTACCAACGTGAGCATCTGTACCTGCGGGCATGAACGCAGCCCCCCGAAGAAAGGGGGTCAGTACGGAATATGTACTGAGCATGTAAAGCATAAATACAATAAACAGGATCATACTGAAGTGAGGAGTACAGAAAACCAGTACAATAACCAGAAAACCACAAGGCTTACCTTTGAATCATAAATCATGGTGTCAATATCAGACTTAACTTGTTATGAAACTTAATGTCACCGTTAGAGAATCATCTTGTTCATATGCATATGTATAACGTGTCCCGGCCCTCTAGTGAGGGACTCGGTGAATAAGATCATCATGTGCCATCCTGGCCGCCATCCCCATATCATCATATCATAATGTCATCATATCATCATATACATATATATAACGTGTCCCGGCCCTCTAGTGAGGGACTCGGTGAATAATGCAGTGAATCTGTGCACGAAAACATATCCTGGCCCGGGACTCAGTGAACGATATATTGAGGCATGAACGAGCAGAGTAGTGAGAAACCATATGCAAGTTAAAACACATCTGAGACTCGATAGAATAATCAAAATGAGCTATCATTTGAAAATCAAGGCAATAGTCATATCAAGTACCTTTCGAATATCACTATGGATTATATCAAAATAGAACTTTTGAAATCATATACACGTATCAAGACATAATGAAATAGCTTCTGGGAGTCAAGAACATTAGCCATCCTAGTGGCTCTAAGACTAGGAACTTCTTTGAAATCATACATATACGTCGTCTGTTTGTTTCATAAAGATCATGCCAAAATAAAGAAGGGTTAAATTTACATACCTTACGATATTCAAGAGCTCAGTCCAGCCAAGAACTTCCACAATTAATATGATAAACCTATAATCGTAAGAATACGCACGTGACTTAAGAAGGCTTTCGCATATCATATATATTAATTGATGACTTAATTCTAAGACGAAACGGGTAGCATCTCCTCTATATCATTAGCATCTCCCAATTTGGTATATCAGCCCAACAACAAATAAATCCCAAAAACACAACATGCATGTCCATAACAATTTTGTAATACTCTATAACGAGCGACAAGCTCGAATTACAATCCGCATACTCCATGGTACCTTTTCGTATGTTTTCTTCTTAACCTTAAAAATATTCTCAATATGATAAGGACATCATTTACCACAAATCTCGGCTTAATATCATATATTTACAACAAGAAAAACAGCCCACAACTCCAACTATATCAATTGGCAATTCTATTCGTAAGTTCGCGTTTATTCCATCAATTCCTATATCGATACTTGTATACACTTCTATATTTTCGTATATACATTGTATAACAACAAGAAGGATAACAATAACTACAGTACGTTTCACGATATTCCAGCTCACTAAATAATTTATAATAACCACCAAACAGTCCGTATGATAACAATAACCATTTATCCGAATTCCCGCAATTAATTTCGTAGTTCCCATCTCACAGTTTAACTATGACCTGGACGAATTTAAATAAACTTAGGAGAGGACAAATCTTACCTTATATGCCAAGAAATGATCTTCTTCCACTTTACTTCCCTTCAAAGAAGGCCCGAATTTAATAACACGACAAAACAAAACAAGGCGATTGTTACACCCCGTAAGAGTCTGTGCTATTTTAATTAAGACAAGAAAGAATGAGTTAAGAAAGTTAAAGGAAAGTTAATTGAGTTAGTAAGAATATCGTTATATATATGGTTGCCTTAAGTATCCCGAGGTGACATCGTAACCTAAAGGATTTGAAATCGCGTTATGAGCGTATATGAGGTAATGTGAGTGCCCTTTTAAATTATTTGAGATTATTAGTAATGATATAGAAGATGGATAAAAGATATGAATATATTTTTGCGATTGGAGTTTCGTCGAAGCTTCGTAAGTTCTCCAGTTACGTTTAAGGTTATGGTGATTCTCCGGACCCTTCGAGACGTATATGGATTGTTATGTATGTATATGGGTATGTATATGTATGTATAAGAGGTTACATGAGAGTTGGAAGAGGATTAGAAGATAAACGAATCTAAACAAAATGTATCGGAACAACTTCAGTAAAATCTCGGACCAGATTTTTAGCCCATATTGTTGGGGGCATATCTCCTAGTATATGAGGAGTTTTAAGGTGTTTCAAAAGCCTAAAATGAAGTTCATCGAGTCTAGTTTCCAACGCAACAAACCGCTCGTCAAAATGATACTTAGATAAGGAAATATGGACGATGCCATTTGGGCTGGCAGGGCAGCAAGTTTGGACCCGACCCAAACACTAATGTTTCGGCCCATGAGGCCCATTAACGTTAATATATATGGCAAATTCACTTGAGGGCTGATCATTTTCAGCTAATATCCTCCAAAAACATTAGAGAGAGAGAGAGAGAGATCCTAGGCTAAGGAAGCCATTTTGATCAAAATCCGAGCTCCGAATCCCGAAGCTCATGAAGAGAAAAACGTTGTACGTTGCGTTGCCTTCAATTTGAGATAAATATTGGTCTTGGGGGATGAAATTTTCGTGGTGGAGCTTCTGATAAGGTATTTATAAAATTCCTTTTATGTTATTAAAGTGTTTATTTAGAGTTTTAACGAATTAGAACGGAGAAAACAACATTATAAACTCGTTTGTTGTTTTGTTGAAATTTATGGGTGAGGGGCTGTTTTAATTGAAATTGATGGACTGATTTGAATTAATATTTTGGTAGTTGTAATCATGGATATGTGAGGAGAGTGAAGGAATTTAATGGTTAGAGTTGGAGTTAAATTGTTGTGGGTTGTTGTAAGGATTATAGAGATAATAATGTGGTTTTATTGCACATGAGTAGATGATGTGGTGTCGAGTGGCTGCTGTTGTATTTTCCTGAAATTTTCTGAAAATATTGCATGAAATAAGGCATAAGAAATGCATATGGGCTGCTTGGTGTATTGCAAGTGTTCGTTAGAATTTCGGGCATCGTTATGTTACAGTTGGGGGCTGTTTTGATATGTTGTTGTTCTTGTTGAAATAAAAGAATTGAAGATATGGTTGTGTCCATATGTTATTGTTGGTATTTCTGTGTCAACAGGAGAGCAATTGGAAATTCGGATAGACGAGTTTATAGGGGAAATGCTGCCCAAATTTTTGTAGACAAGTGATGAGTTAAAGATTGAATACCAAAAGCCTTATAGTTACCAATTGGTAAAAATGACCATTTGTAGGTTTTGGGCGAAACGGAGATTGAGTTTGGACAAGCGTGAGTAGCGCGAAAGGTATGTAAAGCTTATCCTTTCCTTCTTTGGCATGCCCTAGGTCTACTAGGTTGAGATTTCAGCCTCGGGGACCATCCTGCTCATCGTAACCCGAGATTAGTTTTCGTTACTATTCATTCAATAGAATTGAATTATAAAAGGTGCATTTTACTAGAAAAGTGGTTGGACTTCCAAAACGTTTACAAATGTAACCCGATCGTTCTAAAACTTTCTTGGATGACTCCGTAGAGTCGAATGGGCGTGATTCTCGTCCGCCGCCTCGACTTGGCCCGAGGTGGGCACGCTATCCCCGATGCCTCTCTTATTGTTCTGTTTGTCTTATTCCCGTACGGTAAGTCAAGGGAACTCATGGTTATTGTTCCGACTACTAAACGGGAGATATTTTATCTATCCCGAGACGGATTTTAATGATTATTGACCCAATTGTGGGGACCGAAACCCTGACATGTGATGTACGGCTTTAGCCAATGTACTCTTGTCCGGAGTTCACAGGTAACTCCTGGTTATTATGTTGTTCACTATATGATAGGTGTTATGACCACCTTCATGAGCATTATAAAATGTTTTTGGACATCTAAAGCGTTTTTAAAAATCTTACCCTGAGATTATGGACAAACTACTTATTTTCTTTATTTTCCGATATACGATTTTGGTATACCTGAGTCCTGTGTGATGCATGATCCTGGCATGTGTGATTATGTTTGGAAAGTGATAATTTGGCATTTTGTCTGGTTATCTTCTGTGTTACCGAGTCCCGGGCCGGTTATGTGAATATGCGCATATGTGATATTGGCCGCTGGACCCTCGACCGCGGCGTGCCCGACATTAACTGCTGGACCCTTGACCGCGTCATGCCGGACGTGTGGCATTGACTCCTGGACCCTTGACCGCGTCTGCCGCACTTGTGATTATGCCGACATAGACCGCTGGACCCTTGACCGCGGTATGTCAAACTTGTGATAGAAAACCGCTGGATACTTGACCGCGGTATGTGTGATTGTGACCGCTGGACTTATGGCCGCGGAAATTGTGCGTTGATTCTTCTATGTGTGTGAAACAAAGATGTTTTCCAAAAGAAAGCAAACATTTTGTCATCCCGATTGCCGTGTTGATTTCTCCGGAACTTCTTTTGCCTGTTGTACGCCGGATACGACTCTTTAGTATGCTGGCTATTGTGCTCGCTTTCTATATATCGTATTTCAGTTGTGACTTTGCTTTCTGTGTTGTATGATTTACATACTCAGTACATATTTCGTACTGACCCCCTCTTTTCGGGGGGCTGCGTTTCATGCCGCGCAGGTACTCCCAGGTGAGTTGAAGACAGTATAGAAGATGTTCCAGTGCAGATGGCAAGCTCCATTTGTTCCCGGAGTGCTGCCGAGTCATAGTTGGTATGTTATGCTTTCTGGATTACGTTAGAGACTTTGCAGACAGCGTCGTGGGTATTGGTTGTCAGTCTGTAAGCGGCTCCGTCAGCCAAAATGTCGGTCTGTGTTATGTACTGAATTTTGTATGATTATTGATTCGTTATGCTTGGAAGCTACGTGAAAGAATATTTCTGGAAAAAAAAAAATTACGATGTATTTCATCTCATTTGATTTGAAAAGTTTGACATGATTTTATGTGCAGCAAGAGTCTGAGGGTTCGCTCGGCCCTAGGTAAGGGTCGGGTGCCCATCACACCCTAGCGGAATTAGGGTGTGACAAAGTGGTATCAGAGCAGGTCTGTCCTAGGGGTTGTCTGCAAAGCCGTGTCTAGTAGAGTCTTTTTTATCGGTGTGTTGTGCACCACATCGATAAACAGGAGGCTACAGGGCATTTAGGGTGTTACCTTTCTTTGGATCTTAGATCGTGCGATAGAGCCAGCCATAAGAAATGAAATTCCTCTTATTAACCTTTGATTTCAGCTGAAGAATGATATCGACAAAAGAAAGTGACCGATGATATTGGAAGCTACACAATACGCAAGTAAGTTATGGTACGAAAGAGGCGTGTCGGGTAAGGTAAGAATATTGGAATTTGATTGAAATGTGAGATTTGAGGATGAAAGAGAAGGTGGATAGAAAAGTACAACAGAACAGATAGTTAAAGGATCAGGTACGTCTCGAGGTGCCATATGTGAGGTAAGTCCCGACACCATTATACTTTTATTTGAAATTGTTAGCCCTGTGTGGCTATGATACGATGTGATATTATGTGTATTTACGTATGTGTGTTGGCCCTGAGAGGCATGGTCGGTATTTCCTGCGTGCAGGTTTTGGGATAGTAAGAAATACAGAGGAACCTCTGCCCAAATTTTTCCAGAAATATGAATAGGAAAATGAGATATAAGTTCTTAGCATGTTTTGAAAGTCGATACCGATAGGGAAAATATATTATGTTGGGTTAAATTCTAAGAGATACCCTCCATGTCATTCGTAAGAAGCATCGTCCTTACTTGGGAAATTTTATTTTGGGAAAGCATATATGATCAGCAAATTTCTGGAGATCATTTCAGGAGGGATTGGGGACCAAGGTGAACCTGAGTAAAGGGGCGATAGAAGAGTTGAGTCAAAAATAGAGAAACGACACGAGATAATATGCTTGAAGTGTTATAAGTAGGATTAAGGGAAATTGCGAAATGGTTTAAGTGAGATGGTCAGAACGAGCTAGTTACTAGAAGACAGTGAATTTAAAGAGAACGAGCAAGAAGAACTCGACTTAAGCTTCAAGTATAGATGGATATGGTAAGTTTCAGTCGATTACGGAGGTAGCTAAATCGTGTCTACTATATTTGGAAGATCAATATTAACAGATGTCAGGTGGAGAATGGCATTAGTCTAAGTAAAGAAAGGCACAACATGATAGATGAGTTCAAGTTACAAGTGAATCGTTATAAGATCACCAGAAGCAGTATAATTATGTAAGACTAATTTGACATTCGGGGACGAATGTTCCTAAGGGGGGGAGGATGTTACACCCCGTAAGAGTCTGTGCTATTTTAATTAAGACAAGAAATAATGAGTTAAGAAAGTTCAAGGAAAGTTAATCGAGTTAGTAAGAATATCGTTATATATATGGTTGCCTTAAGTATCCCGAGGTGACATCGTAACCTAAAGGATTTGAAATCGCGTTATGAGCGTATATGAGGTAATGTGAGTGCCCTTTTAAAGTATTTGAGATTATTAGTAATGATATAGAAGATGGATAAAAGATATGAATATATTTTTGCGATTGGAGTTTCGTCGAAGCTTCGTAAGTTCTCCAGTTACGTTTAAGGTTATGATGATTCTCCGGACCCTTCGAGACGTGTATGGATTGTTATGTATGTATATGGGTATGTATATGTATGTATAAGAGGTTACATGAGAGTTGGAAGAGGATTAGAAGATAAACGAATCTAAACAAAATGAATCGGAACAACTTCAGTAAAATCTCGGACCAGATTTTTAGCCCATATTGTTGGGGGCATATCTCCTAGTATATGAGGAGTTGTAAGGTGTTTCAAAAGCCTAAAATGAAGTTCATCAAGTCTAGTTTCCAACGCAACAAACCGCTCATCAAAATGATACTTGGATAAGGAAATATGGACGATGCAATTTGGGCTGGCAGGGCAGCAAGTTTGGACCCGACCCAAACACTAATGTTTCGGCCCATGAGGCCCATTAACGTTAATATATATGGCAAATTCACTTGAGGGCTGATCATTTTCAGCTAATATCCTCCAAACACATTAGAGAGAGAGAGAGAGATATCCTAGGCTAAGGAAACCATTTTGATCAAAATCCGAGCTCCGAATCCCGAAGCTCATGAAGAGAAAAACGTTGTACGTTGCGTTGCCTTCAATTTGAGATAAATATTGGTCTTGGGTGTCACGACCCAACCCCGTAGGCCGCGACCAGTGCCCGTGCTGGACACCTATACGTACCCGATACCCCAAGCTAGCATATTAGCAGAATATGTCAATATAAAAGTTAGTAAGCGATACTAAATAGTGAAGGGGAACAGATATAGCACGTGGAAGCCGATAAGGCCATCACAGATCATAATAACCCAAAACATAAACAGAACCCACACAGATATATCTACAGACCTCTACAGAGCATAACGGAATCATAAGACGGGACAGGGCCCCGTCATAACCCTGAATAGTGTACATATATACAACAGTGACAGACTGTACCAAAAGATGGGCTCTGGATAATAGAGCGCTCCAAAATGGCAGAATAAGATCCTAAGTGGGCGGATCAACAAACCTGTCGTCGGTACCTGCGCGGCATGAAAACGCAGCCCCCGAAGAAAGGGGGTCAGTACGAAATATGTACTGAATGTGTAAAGCCTGAATTACAGAAACAAAATCATAACTGGTACAGAACGTACAGTAAGTGAGCAGAAAATCCAAAGTATCAAATACATATTTTCAAAACATGCAGAGTGTGTACAGAAACATATGTCATATCAAATCCGGCCCCTGCCAAGAGACTCGGCAGACAGAACGTGGCCACCCTCCCGACGCTGGTGCCACAACTCAGAAGAATCAGAATAGGAGCGTAACCCCGTATCATAGTATATCATATCAGATGGCCATAACAAATCATATCAGAACATGTGTACATGGCACAGCATACTCCACCAACCCATGTACACGTATACCTGCCCCCTCACATCGAGGCACGGCGAACAATGCAGAGGATTACGCTTGACAACATATCCTGGCCCGGGCTCAGTGTGGGAAACATTGAGGCATCCACGAATGGAGTAGTGAGAAACTAAATGCAATAAAAATTCCATACATTTCCAGAGACTAAATGAGGCATATCAAATGATAAATCATAATAAGGATATCGGACAGAATCATAGTAAGCGTATGTCGGATGTCATAACGAGTTACGGAAAAATAATCCCTCTGGGATCGTTTTCATATTCCAAAATGGTTTACCAGACTCGAGGGAATCATTAAAACAATTTTCCTTCAGTAGTTAAAAGGATAGTTAAAACGTTTCATTTTATATTGTTCGAAAATAAGGCAATAGTACAATAAGAGAGCAAAGCGGGAATAGTGGGCCCACCTCGGGACAACCGAAGCGGTGGGCTCAAATTACATATATTAAGCTTATGGAGTCACCTACGGAGGTCCTAGGGACATTTCATAACTTTCTAGACAATTTGCGGAAGTTTACAAAATTCTTTAACAAAGCATACTTATAGGGTTCAATTCCATTGAATGAAAAAGGGACCATTTCAAAGGCGGATTCCGAAAGACAGAATATTTTCCGAGGCTCGAATCCGATCCTACTACATCTAGGACATGCCAAAAGAAGAATCGGGATAGCTTTACATACCTGTCGTAGATCAACCGTAACCAAGCTTACTTCGTCGCTCCTTTAGCCTATTTAATATGAGAGTAACACTATTGTTAATAACTACGATTTCCCAACTTATAAATCTACAACCAATGACTTATGGGAATCACTTCTTAGTTTATACTTCTTGAGTAGTATTTTGATTAGTTAAGAACTTAACGCAAAATCGGGCAGCATTTCCTCTATATAACTCGCCTAATCCGAACTTTCAATTAATTTCCGATTACCACAACAATACCAACAATAACGATAACAACAATTTCATATCAAACTAGAATTAAATCCATCCTTAAATCACTTCCAAAACAGCCCAATATACATTCGTTTACCAATGCTTGTATACACTTATTTATTTATTTATTGTATATACATAGTATAACGGCAACAAAAATAACAACAACTAAAACTACAACCAATCCCCATGATATTCCAGCCCACAAAGTAGCTCATAACAATCACCAAATAGACCACACGATAACAATAAAAATTTATCTGATTTCCCGCAATTAATTTCGTAATTCTCGTCTCACGATTTAACTATGACCTGGATGAATTTAGATATACCTAGGAGAGATGAATTCTTACCTTACATGTCAAGAACTACTCTTCCTCCACCTTATTTCACTTCAAAGGAATCTCTGATTTGCTATCACCCGAAAGAAATCAACGTGCGTACCAACTTTATGTCGTTATTCGCGTTTGCTTCAGTCGTAGGACTTAATATCTTTTTGTTCAGAAGGAACATAATTTATCTCCTTTAAAATGAAGAGGATGTTGCTGCCAAAAAAACAAAAAAAAAATCATGCTGCTATGCAAAAATGAACCACGTTGCAGCCTCCACTTGCTTCCAACAAAGACCTTTATGTCAATTTGTGAATGAATTCTCTATCTCTGCTGCCCATTCCTAAAACTCCCTTTTTATACATAAGGTAGTTGGACTCCCTATAATGAATGGGCCGTGAGTCCCCTAAAATATTACACTTAATCAAGTGCAACTTCCAAAGGCCACCTAATATCTTTTCACAGTGCTGTCATTCTTGCTGCTTCTTGCACGTGGATGATGTCTACTTTAGTAGTTATCCACTAATTAATTATATTTAGTCACCCACAAAAATTTAATATTTATTTTCTACTCACATAATTAATTTCTTCATCACGATTCACTTAAATAAATATCTTTTTTTTTATACACCTCATATACTCATAAACATAATCATGTGATATAGCACTACTTCCATAGCCTTCATTGGCACACATAAAATATTATTTTCAATCATCGTCGTCACACTTTTTCGTCTTAAATAATTTTGGGACTTCATTTCTCGTATACACCGAGCTCTTGATTTTCATCCTTAGATACGATCGAATTCTCCGGGCTCGGGTAAATTTGCTCATGTTGGGCAATTAAATTTTCTAGTCCAAAAATACGGGATATTATAGCTTGGACCGTATTCCATTCAAATAAATTTTGAACCTCGACGAAACTTATATTTTTCAATTGGTTTAACTTCAAATCCTTACGATACATGCGTACCATCACTTTAACCACCTATAAGATTGGGGGATAACCTCGTGTCCGTTATTAATATCATTTAACTCGGACACTTTCCCACGTATGAAAATACGGGATGTAACATTCTTCCCCCCATTAGAACATTCGTCTCCGAATGTTAAACCAGTCCTGTACTCCCAATACTTCCTCAAATGTCCTTTTATGGATTTATGCCCTTCACATGCCCTTTTCGTTGTTCGATTCCCTTCAATTTATTATGACGCATTCCAGATCTCTAAGTAACCATTCCCATAATATTTCCTCTTGCTCTTGCCTTGCATTTTCCTCCCGTATCTTTCAATCGGTATCAGGGCTCAAACCACCTTACACCTTTCCTTAATGTATCCAAAATATCACAACCGCATTGTTATTACTGGATCCTTACTCTTCTTATCAAGTACTCACTTGGTCTCATTCTTAGCATACAAATATTCGTAAGTTGTATAACTATTCTTGTATAACTTGTATAAAATGTATCCAACCTTAGTCATAGCCTTTCCTTCTCCTGGTTCATTTTGCTTTACATATCTCATCCGTACTAAAACTCGCTCGTAGCCTATCTTGTCATACTCCTTTCTCTTCCTTTATTCACCCCTTTGATTTTTCTCATATCCTACTATAGGAGATTTTATATCCGTTAATTGCTGGCTTTCAGATCTTATTAACTTGTTTCAGCAAGGGTTCTCACTTGAAGTTTAAGCATCCATAGCAAATATATTGCGGTGTCAATTATTTCCATCTTAAACTTGCATTTCTCTCACTCGCTTCCCACCTTAAGGGTGTACTTATACCATTATTTGTTTATATTCTGCTCTATGTCCCCATTTCCAATCTCAAATTCACCTGATGTTTTTTTCTAACTCACTTGGTATACTGTACCATATCCATGTCTTTTCTTTATAATTTATAACTTTGATTATCCACGTATGGAACCTTAACAACATCATGAAGCGATGAGAACCTTTCTACATATAGTACAAAATCTCATCTGACCATCTATACTCGAGTAGTGCAACCCATGTAACAACTCATCCAAGGCCACATTCCAATTACTCCAATCAGTAATTAATTAGTACTTATAGTCGTTCCAAATTCTCAATTAGGTAGCACTTATATTCCGATGATAAGTGTCCAAAGTTCTCTTGTAATATTACCTTTATCCCAACCTATCTCATTTGTTTCCTTTAATAAATTTACAATACATTATTTGTTCCTTAGGCCTACAGTCCTTGTCCTTTAAGGATTTCGCTATTTCCGAAGTGAAGTCACATACACGCAGTACTCCTTTGTGTCTTATGCTCTTTCACCCTTGTTGTGTACCTAACACTGACTTCTAACCCACTCAAAATCATATCAAGTTCGTCTTAATAATGGTCTTATCTTATCACCTTGTTGTCGTACTACACCTTTAAGTTCGTAGCTATATATTTCCCTTTTGTTTTACACTCATACTCAATTTATTACGTCTATCTTGGGTACTTCCTTTAGAATTCCCTTATCATTTCTCCCGTCTATGTCTATCTTTTATTTTGTGCACAAGGAATCTCATGCTACCCCTGTATCCTTCAGAAAACACTACTCTTGCATAATTCCTTTCTCTTTTTCAAAACGTATTATGTTCATCCCTATTTTTTTTTTCTTACCATCTCAGTCATTTTCTAGCACTCATTCTGCTTCGTTGCTCATCTTTTTGTAGTCTGGTCTTTCGCAACTCTGTCACTTATATTGCTCGTGTTCTCGACTATATATGTCGTAACCAATTACTGCACTGTTATCTCGCTCGCTTCCTTCTTATTTCTTTCTTTCAATTAACTCCTTCCTTTCTTGTGCTCGCTTTCATTTCCGTTATCGCATAATCTTTATTCTGAACTTTCCCTATAGCACTTTATAAGTCTTTCTTATTCGTTCTATACCTTGCCTTTCCATTTTACATTTGCCTTTATACTTTTAGTCACATAGATCACGTCATCTCTTTTAGTCACTCCTCACTAGGCTTTACTCATTTTCATAACAATCTTTATTGCATTCACATAATATCCTGTTCATAATCAATCCTATAACGTAATACTTTTTAACTTTATTAACGATTCTTACTATGTTTTAATTACACTCTAACTTAACCCTTCACCCTTTCTGATCAATCTTATCCTTAATATCTCACAAACTGTCTTACTACTATCTTCATAACTTGTTATAATTCTTCTTTCTTTGTACTTCTATCTCAATCATACCATTACTCCCTTTAACTGTAAACTCGTCGTAAGTTATCCCTTAGGGTCGCAAGCTCTTCCGAGTCGTCCTAGCATTTCATTAACAATACGTGGAACACATGATTCATGATAGCTCACAAGTTGAGTTTTCCTTCCACGAATTCCATCTCCAATTAATTGACTAAGAACTAATAAAGTGTCACCATGAAGCATTTTCCAACCTCCGCCAGAAGAAAACTAGGATCTAACAAGCACCACAGGACTTCTAGTGCTTGATGCACATAGTTCATCTCCAAGTTTATTCTTGAGTCGTGGACGAACCCTTTAGTTCACAGACTGCTTATTGTATGCTTTGTACTTTACCGAACGTTTTCGTCCTTCAATATAAGTTTTTTTTTTAAGGAAACAATGTGACTGCAGGTATTCTCGTACATTCAAATGAATTCCAAATTCTGCTGCTCATATAAGCTTCTTCAACACAATGTCCCCCAAATAAGAATGATGCCTCTTATGCATGAGGTGGGGGTATATTTTGTTAATTTTCTAGTCCAACATGATGGATTTACCGTACTGGTGTCACCTTTCCATAACCTATTATGAACTTATGTCTCATTCTTTTCTTTTTCCTACTTCTAGGAAAATTTGGGCAGAGTCTCCTCTGTAATTCTTACTATCCCAGAACCTGCACGCAGGAAATACCAACAATGCCTCACAGGGCCAACATATATACGCACATATCATATCGTATCATAGCCACACAGGGGCTCCCAATCCCAAATAATAGTTACAAAGGTGTCAGGACTTACCTGTCATATCGCACCTTAGGACATACCTGACCCTTTAACGACCTGTCCTGTTATATCTTCGTATCTACCTTTTCTTTCATCCTTCAACTTTATATTTCGATCGTATTCCATTATTCTTACCTTATCCGACATACCTCCTTCACACCATTTCTTACCTGTGTGCTGTGTAGCTTCCAATGTCATCGGTCGCTTCTATCTGTTGATGTCGTTCTTCAGCTGAAATCAAATGTTAGTAAAGGGAATTTCATTTCCTATGGTTGGGCTCTATCGCACGATCTTAAATATGAAAGAAAGGTAACATCCTAAATGTCCTGTAGCTTCCTGTTTATAGATGTGGTGCACAACACACCGATAAACAAGACTCTACTAGACACGGTCTATAGACATTCCGAAGACGAACTGCTCTGATACCACTTTTGTCACGACCCAACCCCGTAGGCCGCGACCAGTGCCCGTGCTGGACACCTATACGTACCCGATACCCCAAGCTACCATATTAGCAGAATATGTCAATATAAAAGTTAGTAAGCGATACTAAATAGTGCAGGGGAACAGATATAGCACGTGGAAGCCGATAAGGCCATCACAGATCATAATAACCCAAAACATAAACAGAACCCACACAGATATATCTACAGACCTCTACAGAGCATAACGGAATCATAAGACGGGACAGGGCCTCGTCATAACCCTGAATAGTGTACATATATACAACAGTGACAGACTGTACCAAAAGATGGGCTCTGGATAAGAGAGCGCTCCAAAATGGCAGAATAAGACCCTAAGTGGGCAGATCAGCAAACCTGTCGTCGGTACCTGCGCGGCATGAAAACGCAGCCCCCGAAGAAAGGGGGTCAGTACGAAATATGTACTGAATGTGTAAAGCCTGAATTACAGAAACAAAATCATAACTGGTACAGAACGTACAGTAAGTGAGCAGAAAATCCAAAGTATCAAATACATATTTTCAAAACATGCAGAGTGTATACAGAAACATATGTCATATCAAATCCGGCCCCTGCCAAGGGACTCGGCAGACAGAACGTGGCCACCCTCCCGACGCTGGTGCCACAACTCAGAAGAATCAGAATAGGAGCGTAACCCCGTATCATAGTATATCATATCAGATGGCCATAGCAAATCATATCAGAACATGTGTACATGGCACAGCATACTCCACAAAGCCATGTACACGTATACCTGCCCCCTCACATCGAGGCACGGCGAACAATGCAGAGGATTACGCTTGACAACATATCCTGGCCCGGGCTCAGTGTGGGAAACATTGAGGTATCCACGATTGGAGTAGTGAGAAACTAAATGCAATAAAAATTCCATACATTTCCAGAGACTCAATGAGGCATATCAAATGACAAATCATAATAAGGATATCGGACAGAATCATAGTAAGCGTATGTCGGATGTCATAACGAGTTACGGAAAAATAATCCCTCTGGGATCGTTTTCATATTCCAAAATGGTTTACCAGACTCGAGGGAATCATTAAAACAATTTTCCTTCAGTAGTTAAAAGGATAGTTAAAACGTTTCATTTTATATTGTTCGAAAATAAGGCAATAGTACAATAAGAGAGCAAAGCGGGAATAGTGGGCCCACCTCGGGACAACCGAAGCGGTGGGCTCAAATTACATATATTAAGCTTATGGAGTCACCTACGGAGGTCCTAGGGACATTTCATAACTTTCTAGACAATTTGCGGAAGTTTACAAAATTCTTTAACAAAGCATACTTATAGGGTTCAATTCCATTGAATGAAAAAGGGACAATTTCAAAGGTGGATTCCGAAAGACAGAATATTTTCCGAGGCTCGAATCCGATCCTACTACATCTAGGACATGCCAAAAGAAGAATTGGGATAGCTTTACATACCTGTCGTAGATCAACCGTAACCAAGCTTACTTCGTCGCTCCTTTAGCCTATTTAATATGAGAGTAACACTATTGTTAATAACTACGATTTCCCAACTTATAAATCTACAACCAATCACTTATGGGAATCACTTCTTAGTTTATACTTCTTGAGTAGTATTTTGATTAGTTAAGAACTTAACGAAAATCGGGTAGCATTTCCTCTATATAACTCGCCTAATCCGAACTTTCAATTAATTTCCGATTACCACAACAATACCAACAACAACGATAACAACAATTTCATATCAAACTAGAATTAAATCCATCCTTAAATCACTTCCAAAACAGCCCAATATACATTCGTTTACCAATGCTTGTATACACTTATTTATTTATTTATTGTATATACATAGTATAACGGCAACAAAAATAACAACAACTAAAACTACAACCAATCCCCATGATATTCCAGCCCACAAAGTAGCTCATAACAATCACCAAATAGACCACACGATAACAATAAAAATTTATCTGATTTCCCGCAATTAATTTCGTAATTCCCGTCTCACGATTTAACTATGACCTGGATGAATTTAGATATACCTAGGAGAGATGAATTCTTACCTTACATGTCAAGAACTACTCTTCCTCCACCTTATTTCACTTCAAAGGAATCTCTGATTTGCTATCACCCGAAAGAAATCAACGTGGGTACCAACTTTATGTCGTTCTTCGCGTTTGCTTCAGTCGTAGGACTTAATATCTTTTTGTTCAGAAGGAACATAATTTATCTCCTTTAAAATGAAGAGGATGTTGCTGCCAAAAAAACAAAAAACAAAATCATGCTGCTATGCAAAAATGAACCACGTTGCAGCCTCCACTTGCTTCCAACAAAGACCTTTATGTCAATTTGTGAATGAATTCTCTATCTCTGCTGCCCATTCCTAAAACTCCCTTTTTATACATAAGGTAGTTTGACTCCCTATAATGAATGGGCCGTGAGTCCCCTAAAATATTACACTTAATCAAGTGCAACTTCCAAAGGCCACCTAATATCTTTTCACAGTGCTTTGTCATTCTTGCTGCTTCTTGCACGTGGATGATGTCTACTTTAGTAGTTATCCACTAATTAATTATATTTAGTCTCCCATTAAAATTTAATATTTATTTTCTACTCACATAATTAATTTCTTGATCACGATTCACTTAAATAAATATCATTTTTTTATACACCTCATATACTCATAAACATAATCATGTGATATAGCACTACTTCCATAGCCTTCATTGGCACACATAAAATATTATTTTCAATCATCGTCGTCACACTTTTTCGTCTTAAATAATTTTGGGACTTCATTTCTCGTATACACCGAGCTCTTGATTTTCATCCTTAGATACGATCGAATTCTCCGGGCTCGGGTAAATTTGCTCATGTTGGGCAATTAAATTTTCTAGTCCAAAAATACGGGATATTATAGCTTGGACCGTATTCCATTCAAATAAATTTTGAACCTCGACGAAACTTATTTTTTTCAATTGGTTTAACTTCAAATCCTTACGATACATGCGTACCATCACTTTAACCACCTATAAGCTTGGGGGATAACCTCGTGTCCGTTATTAATATCATTTAACTCGGACACTTTCCCACGTATGAAAATACGGGATGTAACATTGGGAGATGAAATTTTCGTGGTGGAGCTTCTGATAAGGTATTTATAAAATTCATTTTATGTTATTAAAGTGTTTATTTAGAGTTTTAACGAATTAGAACGGAGAAAACAACATTATAAACTCGTTTGTTGTTTTGTTGAAATTTATGGGTGAGGGGCTGTTTTAATTGAAATTGATGGACTGATTTGAATTAATATTTTGGTTGTTGTAATCATGGATATGTGAGGAGAGTGAAGGAATTTAATGGTTAGAGTTGGAGTTAAATTGTTGTGGGTTGTTGTAAGGATTATAGAGATAATAATGTGGTTTTATTGCACATGAGTAGATGATGTGGTGTCGAGTGGCTGCTGTTGTATTTCCCTGAAATTTTCTGAAAATATTGCATGAAATAAGGTATAAGAAGTGCATATGGGCTGCTTGGTGTATTGCAAGTGTTCGTTAGAATTTCGGGCATCGTTATGTTACAGTTGGGGGCTGTTTTGATATGTTGTTGTTCTTGTTGAAATAAAAGAATTGAAGATATGGTTGTGTCCATATGTTATTGTTGGTATTTCTGTGTCAACAGGAGAGCAATTGGAAATTCGGATAGACGAGTTTATAGGGGAAATGCTGCCCAATTTTTTGTAGACAAGTGATGAGTTAAAGATTGAATACCAAAAGCCTTATAGTTAACAATTGGTAAAAATGACCATTTGTAGGTTTTGGGCGAAACGGAGATTGAGTTTGGACAAGCGTGAGTAGCGCGAAAGGTATGTAAAGCTTATCCTTTCCTTCTTTGGCATGCCCTAGGTCTACTAGGTTGAGATTTCGGCCTCGGGGACCATCCTGCTCATCGTAACCCGAGATTAGTTTTCGTTACTATTCATTCAATAGAATTGAATTATAAAAGGTGCATTTTACTAGAAAAGTGGTTGGACTTCCAAAACGTTTACAAATGTAACCCGATCGTTCTAAAACTTTCTTGGATGACTCCGTAGAGTCTAATGGGCGTGATTCTCGTCCGCCGCCTCGACTTGGCCCGAGGTGGGCCCGCTATCCCCGATGCCTCTCTTATTGTTCTGTTTGTCTTATTCCCGTACGGTAAGTCAAGGGAACTCATGGTTATTGTTCCGACTACTAAACGGGAGATATTTTATCTATCCCGAGACGAATTTTAATGATTATTGACCCAATTGTGGGGACCGAAACCCTGACATGTGATGTACGGCTTTAGCCAATGTACTCTTGTCCGGAGTTCGCAGGTAACTCCTGGTTATTATGTTGTTCACTATATGATAGGTGTTATGACCACCTTCATGAGCATTATAAAATATTTTTGGACATCTAAAGCGTTTTTAAAAATCTTACCCTGAGATTATGGACAAACTACTTATTTTCTTTATTTTCCGATATACGATTTTGGTATACCTGAGTCCTGTGTGATGCATGATCCTGGCATGTGTGATTATGTTTGGAAAGTGATAATTTGGCATTTTGTCTGGTTATCTTCTGTGTTACCGAGTCCCGGGCCGGTTATGTGAATATGCGCATATGTGATATTGGCCGCTGGACCCTCGACCGCGGCGTGCCCGACATTGACTGCTGGACCCTTGACCGCGTCATGCCGGACGTGTGGCATTGACTGCTGGACCCTTGACCGCGTCTGCCGCACTTGTGATTATGCCGACATAGACCGCTGGACCCTTGACCGCGGTATGTCGAACTTGTGATAGAAAACCGCTGGATACTTGACCGCGGTATGTGTGATTGTGACCGCTGGACTTATGGCCGCGGAAATTGTGCGTTGATTCTTCTATGTGTGTGAAACAAAGATGTTTTCCAAAAGAAAGCAAACATTTTGTCATCCCGATTGCCGTGTTGATTTCTCCGGAACTTCTTTTGCCTGTTGTACGCCGGATACGACTCCTTAGTATGCTGGCTATTGTGCTCGCTTTCTATATATCGTATTTCAGTTGTGACTTTGCTTTCTGTGTTGTATGCTTTACATACTCAGTACATATTTTGTACTGACCCCCTCTTTTCGGGGGGCTGCGTTTCATGCCGCGCAGGTACTCCCAGGTGAGTTGAAGACAGTATAGAAGATGTTCCAGTGCATATGGCAAGCTCCATTTGTTCCCGGAGTGCTGCCGAGTCAGAGTTGGTATGTTATGCTTTCTGGATTACGTTAGCGACTTTGCAGACAGCGTCGTGGGTATTGGTTGTCAGTCTGTAAGCGGCTCCGTCAGCCAAAATGTCGGTCTGTGTTATGTACTGAATTTTGTATGATTATTGATTCGTTATGCTTGGAAGCTATGTGAAAGAATATTTCTGGAAAAAAAAAATTTACGATGTATTTCATCTCATTTGATTTGAAAAGTTTGACATGATTTTATGTGCAGCAAGAGTCTGAGGGTTCGCTCGGCCCTAGGTAAGGGTCGGGTGCCCATCACACCCTAGCGGAATTAGGGTGTGACAGTGATCAAAGAGGAGAACAAAACCCGTATGATGTTCTTCACGCTTTGCTTCAGCACAACGGAATCGTTTCACCTCCACACGTTGCTTCCAAGTTCATGTGGAATTTCCTAATATAGCTAAAACTCTCAAGTTACTATTCACGTTTTAGTTGAAGAAGATCAGAATGCAAAATTATACCTAAAGTGTTGTATCTACTTAATGGGCTAGAAAGTCCATTTTTTTTATTTTAATCCCAACCGTATGAATTGAATACCTATTACTAGGATACACCAGATCATTCAACACTAATGGGTGAGTCATTTCTCCTATTCCATTATGCATCCACGTGGAAAGGTTGTCCCATTAATAGTCTATTAATTTTCACTCCTTTTCTACATTGTACCAACTGAAGCCATACGTTAATAAGGAAAAGAAGGTTATATGTTGTTAGTGGACAGTGGGGGTTCACATGCAATCATTTCATAAAATTTCTTATTACATAAGATCCACCATCTGTATATATAAGAGCATAGTCACTACTTTATGCATGCAAAATAGCCCACGTGGAAGTGCTACATTAACACTTGATTCATTGCCAATTAATAAATTCCTTCCTCCACTATATTCCATATATAGCCAATTACACACATAATTAATTCAAGTAGTAGATTATTTTTGACACCTTTCATATACTCATTATCACGATTATGTGACATGGCACTAGTCCATAGCCCTTTTTGGTACACACAAAATATTATTTTCAATTATCGCCATCACACTTTTTCATCTTAAATTATTTCGGGATTGCATTCCTTGTATACACTGAGTTCTTGATTTTCATGGTTCAATATGACAAAATCCTCCGAACTCGAATAAATTTGCTCATGTTTGCCGGTTCAATTTCCTAGTCCAAAAATACGGGGTATTATAGCTTGGACCGTATTTCCCTCAAATAAACGTTGAACCTTAATGAAAATGATTTTATCCAAATCACTTGACTTCTAATCCTTTCAATACATCTGTATCATCACTCTAACCACCTATGAGCTTGAGGGATAACCTCGCTTCCATTACTAATGTCATTTAACTCGCACGCTTTCCAACGCACAAAAATACGGGATGTAACATCCTTCCCCCCTTTAGAACATTCATCCTCGAATGTTAAACTAGTCCTGTATGACTATACTGGTTATGGTGATCTTATGACGAATCAATTATTCTTCTATCATGTCATGTCTCTCCTTGCTTAACTTAATACCGTTCTCCTTTTGACACCGATTAACATTGAATTTCCAAAGAAGGTGGTCATAATTTAGATACTACCGTAATTGACTGCAACTTACTATGTTCATCTATGCTTGAAGTTTAAGTTGAGTTTTTCTTGTTGTGGAGTCATCTTTCCTTGGGTAGGTTTGTTATCGTATATTGTTCCCTCCGGAATATCCTTTCAAGAGATATAAGTGAGTCACTCTTCTGATAAAATTTTCCTTGATACTTAACCCCTCGTCCTTATCGTTACTCCTCCCCATAATCTTAATCGTATAGCCATTACCTCTATGTCCACATTATTAAATCAACCATGTGAATCATATGTTACATACTGATACCATGTCATATCTTGACCTCTCGTGATTATATAATAATCAAGGACGTTCTTCTTTTCTTTAGAATCCTCTTCAGGTGTCTCTTCTCGCCTAACTTATATCTGAACAAAGGTTAAAATACATGATGATCTTAAGGGGTTCTAAATCTCATGTTAATCATGTCCCATAATGAATCTCTCGAGAGCATTTTTTTTGAGATAAATACTCGTATCACCTCATAATGTCGAAGGTCAATTTCCCTTCGTTGTTCAATGTCTATAACTATCTTACCATAGGATGGATGCCTTTGTCATAGTGTTCTTTAACACAAATTCATTGTGACCCATAGGTCATTTTACGCATCAGCCCCTTTTTGTAATATAGCTCATAACTAATCCTTCTTTTACAACCCAAACTTAAGGTGCCCGTCCTTTTGTTCGTTCTCTTTAAATTTACTTTCTTTTAGTAACCAGTTCATTTTGATCGTCTCACTTAAACCACTTCACAATTTTCCATCACATCATCATATCATCAAATATATATATATACCGTACCCGTCCCTCTAGTGAGGGACACGGTGAACAATGCAGTGAAACTGTGCACGAAAACATACCCAGGACTCGGTGAAAGATTTATTACGGCATGCACGAGCAGAGTAGTGAGCAACCATATGCAAACTAAGTTATCTGAGACTCAATAGAATAATCAAAATGAACTATCATTTGAAAATCAAGACAATAGTTACATCAAGTACCCTTCGAATGTCACTATGGATTATATCAAAATAGGACGTCTGAAATCATAGACACGTATCAAGACATAATAAAATAAGTTCTGGGAATCAAGAACATTAGCCATCCTAGTGTCTCTAAGAATAGGAGCTTCTTTGGAGTCATATACACGTCGTCTGTTTGTTTCATAAAGATCATGCCAAAAGAAAGAAGGGATAACTTTACATACCTTGATTTACGACCTTCGAAACAATTATGATGAATCAGCCCCTTTTTAAGACTTTATCTACAAGATAATAATAGTAACACAAGCATCAACCAACTTGTAATCAAGCACAACCAACAAGACAGCATATGGACAATACGACGAGGCACGAGCTCGCTATATGACAACTATTCGGCGTTTCACCTTGCCCTCCTCCAAAACTCCATAACAACAATAATACAACTAGGCTATGTACACATTAGCTCAACCTCATGTTCAGAAATTTAATTACGATAAGAGCAGCCCGGCTATAGCCTATACAAATTCGGGCAGCATTTCCCCTGAGAACTCAACAATCCTCGAGATCCCAATTCAGCAAAAATATCGACCATATACCAACAATAGCAATACCAACAATTTCATATCAAGCTAGAATCGGATCCATCTCCAGATCTTTTTCAAAACAGCCCACAATCACAATATCAACTACTTTCCATAAACGAGAAAATTATCTCAACAACACAACAACAACCACAATGGCAATAACGAGAACTATACGACAACAACAACAGTTACGAAACACCAATAATTAATTCTGACATCCCTTGCGATGTTTATTCATTCTATCAATCCTTTAACCAATTATTCGATAACATACACGCTTGTTTTCTTCCAAATTTACGAGCCATATCAACAACAACACAACAAAAACATCAACCACCATCCAAGTACAAGAAAATTACTTTGACATCATTTTAACAACAAGTTCGAAACAGTCCACTAAAACTACAACATCAAAAATATGATTTTCGATCTTTACTTCGCAAAATTACAAACACACGGAAAAGAGTATAATATTACCATGAACAACAGCACCCATACACATCTATAACTATATTTCCAGCCCTTCAACATACAAATTACCTTCAAATACAATACCATAATAATGACAACACTAATCAAACTTAATCCAATTAGAACAACTTCGATCCGGCCCATTTACAACGCCGACAATAATCATGTAATTTTCTTACTTCCAATTTCGTCTAACACAATTTAATCTCTCCGGGCTCGGGTAATTTTTCTCATATTGGACGATTCAATTTCCTAGTCCAAAAATACGGGATGTAACATCCTTCCCCTCTTTGGAACATTCGTCCTCGAATGTTAAACTAGTCCTACGCTCCCAATACTTCCTTAAATGTTCTTTTATTGAATCATGATGCTTTTCACATGCCTTTTTCATTGGTCGAATCCCTTCAATTTATTGTAACGCATTCCAGATCTCTAAGTAACCATTCCCGTAATATTTCCTCTTTCTGTTGCTTCTCGAGGTAATAATTCCACGTTGTTGTCTTTTCTCTCCTCTTTATTTCGCAGTTGGTTGACAGTTGTATTGCGAGTTCTTCCGCTAAAATCTTACTCTCTCCCTGGTGTACTTAGTAATAACTCGACTCTTTCTTCTTCTATAGTTAGTCCCTTAAGATGTATCGTTCACTTCATCTTACCTTTTAATCTTTAAATAAGATTTTATAACGCGCAGACGTCCCTCGTCGATTTATTAGACTTTACAATCCTTGGAGTATTTCATGCCTCTGGTAACTTGTAGACCCTTCACAGATTCTACGAATAAAACGAAATTTCCCTTGGTGTAACATTATTTTACTTCAATAACCTTGCATTGCTCCGCTGTTACAGTCCATCTTCTGGAATCTTCAGCATCATGTATCACTCCTCGACTTTTCATTTTAAAAGATTTTATCTGTCACTTTGCCTTTAGCTCTTAATCTCGATCTTTAGAGTTGGCTATCAAGTAGCGCTGGAGCTCCCTCATATTATAACTTTACATAGCTGCTCTATGGTTTGTCTATGATTAACTGGTATAATTGTGAAAGAATTTTTTATTTGACCTATAAATTCACTGGTATCCAGTAACCAGCTTGTTCTGATCGTCTCGCTTAAACTATTTCGCAATTTCCCTTAATCCAACTTGTAACACTTTAGGCATATTAACTCGTGGCGTTTCTTTATTTTTACAAACCCTTCTATTGCCTCTTTACTCAGATTTTACTCTTAGTTTTTCTTTCACACATTATGTTGCAATCTTTACAAGAATATGAGAAGGTGCTCAAATTAGCCCAAGAAATACCTTGCGTCGTTTCACTAGTCTTCATGCTTTACCTTGCATTCTCCTTTCGTATCTTACAATCGGTATCGAGATAAATCTTCAGCTCAACTATGGCCATGTCCTATTTGCCCTCAGTACTAATTCTATCTCGATAATTTGGCTCAAACCATCTTACACCTTTCCTTGATGTACCCAAAATATCATAACCGCATTGTTATTACTGAATCCTTACTCTTCTTATCAAGTACTCCCTTAGTCTAATTCTTAGCATATAAATATTCGTAGGTTGCATAACTATTATTGTACAACTTCTATAAAATATATCCAATCTTAGTCATAGTCTTTCCTTCTCCTGGTTCATTATGCTTTACATAACTCATCCATAATAAAACTCGTTTGTAGCCTATCTTGTCATACTCCTTTCCCTTCCTTTATTCACCCCTTTGATTTTCTCATATCCTACTATAGGACATTTTCTATCCCTTCCCTTTACTACTTATAAGTCATAATATCATTAGCAAACAACTCTATTGCCAACATCTTAGCCTCTAATCAGTATGGCATTGCTATCCTTTATAATATCTCTTAAGTTAGTCATTACCATTCTCTTGTCGTATTCTTTCTTTTTATAAGCATCCACTTTTTAATGTCATATTGTGAGGACCCACAGCTGGGCGCTGACCATGCTGTGAACCTCTGGGTATCTGACCCCATAACTGACTGCTGTGGCATCTGCGCCCTGCTGACTAGTCATGACATACTCAGGTATTGTAGCAGTGAGGCACGATAATTCGAGATAGCACGCTGCAGCGCCTCGAACCCGTGACCTCAGGCCCTTTACATTCACCTGAGGGAATCGACTCTTACCAGTTGAGCTGCCAAAAGAGGCGCTTCCTTCGGGAGGACAAAAGTCTTGAGGTCACGGGTTCGAAGCGCTGCAGCGTGTGCGAATTGTCTGTGATTTCTTGCCACAATAGCTCAGTAGTCCATGCGCAAATGCATGTTAGCTAGTCAGCAGGGTCAGATACCCACAGCAGTCAGTAGAGGGGGCAACCTACAGTGCAGATCACTGTGGATCCTCGACAAAAAGTCGCCTTTTTTTGTGAGGACCCACAGCTGGGCGCTGACCATGCTGTGAACCTCTGGGTATCTGACCCCATAACTGAATGCTGTGGCATCTGCGCCCTGCTGACTAGTCATGACATACTCAGGTATTGTACGGCAGGAAATCACAGACAATTCGAGATAGCACGCTGCAGCGCCTCGAACCCGTGACCTCAAGCCCTTTACATTCCCCTGAGGGAATCGACTCTTACCAATTGAGCTGCAGCTCAATTGGTGAAAGTCGTCTCCTTCGGGAGGACAAAAGGGGAGAGGTCACGGGTTCGATACCAGCCGCTGCAGCGTATATCGAATTGTCTGTGTCTCTTGCTCATACAATACCTGAGTATGTCATGACTAGTCAGCAAGGGCGCAGATGCCACAGCAGTCAGTTATGGGGTCAGATACCCAGAGGTTCACAGCATGGTCAGCGCCCAGCTGTGGGTCCTCACAAAAAAGGAAAAAGGCGACTTTTTGTCGAGGATCCACAGTGATCTGCACTGTAGGTTGCCCCCTCTACTGACTGCTGTGGGTATCTGACCCTGCTGACTAGCTGACATGCATCTGCGCATGGACTACTGAGCTATTGTGGCAAGAAATCACAGACAATTCGCACACGCTGCAGCGCTTCGAACCCGTGACCTCAAGCCTTTTGTCCTCCCGAAGGAAGCGCCTCTTACCAGTTGAGCTGCAGCTCAATTGGTAAGAGTCGATTCCCTCAGGGGAATGTAAAGGGCCTGAGGTCACGGGTTCGAGGCGCTGCAGCGTGTTATCTCGAATTATCGTGCCTCACTGCTACAATACCTGAGTATGTCATTACTAGTCAGCAGGGCGCAGATGCCACAGCAGTCAGTTATGGGGTAAGATACCCAGAGGTTCACAGCATGGTCAGCGCCCAGCTGTGGGTCCTCACACATATTATCCAAGATCTTTACAGATGATTCTCAGCATTGTCTCAAATACCATCCTGACAGAAATCCATTTACTGCTGGCTTTGAGATCTTACTAACTTGTTTCAACAAGGGATCTCACTTGAAGTTTAAGCATCTATATCAAATATACTTCAGTGTCTATTGTTTCCATCTTACACCTGCATTTCTCTCACCCGCTTCCCCCCTTAAGGGTGTACTTATACCATTATCTGTTTATATTCTACTCTATGTCCCTATTTCCAATCTAAAATTCATCTGATCTCCCTTTTTTTTCCAACTCACTTGGTATACTGTACCATATCAATTTTTTTTCTTTATAATTTATAACTTTGATTATCCACGTACGAAACCTTAACAAAATCATGAAGCGACGAGAACCTTTCTATATATAGTACAAAATCTCATCTGACCAGATGTACTCGAGTAATGCAACCCATGTAGCAACTCATCCAAGGCAACATTCCACTTACCCCAATCAGTAATTAATTAGTACTTATAGTCGTTCCAAATTCTCAATTAGGTAGCACTTATATTCCGATAATAAGTGTCCAAAGAACTCTTGTAATAATATCTTTATCCCAACCTATATCATCTGTTTCCTTTAATAAATTTACAATACATTATTTGTCCCTCAGGCCTACAGTCCTTGTCCTTTAAGGATTTCACTATTTCCGAGGTGAAGTCATATACACGCAGTACTCCTTTATGCCTTATGCTCTTTTACCCTTTTTGTGTACCCAACACTGACTTCTAACTTATTCAAAATCATATCAAGTTCGTCTTAATAATGGTCTTACCTTATCACCTGGTCACCGTACTTCATCTTTAAGTTCGTAGCTATATATTTCCCTTTTATTTTGTACTCGTACTCAATTAATTACGTCTATCTTGGGTGCTTCCTTTAGTATTCCCTTACCATTTCTCCAGTTTATGTCCATCTTTTATTCTTTGCACGAGGAATCTCATGCTACCTCTGTATCCTTCGGAAAACACTACTCCTGCATAATCCCTTTCTCATTTTCAAAACGTATTTTGTTGATCCCTATATGTTCTTATCATCCCAGTCCTTTTTCTGGCACTCACTCTACATCATTGCTCATCTTTCTATAGTTTGGTCTTTCACAGTTCCGTCACTTATATTACTCGTGTTCTCGGCTATACATGTCATAACCTATTACTGCACTGTTATCTCGCTTTCTTCCTATTTCCTTCTTTCAATTACTCCTTCATTTCTTATGCTCGCTATCATTTCAGTTATCATATAATCTTTATTCTAAACTTTTCCTACAAAACTTGATAAGCCTTTCTTATTCGTTCTATAGCTCGATTTTGCGTTTCACACTTGCCTTTATACTATAGTCACATAGATAACGTCATATCTTTTAGTCACTTCCTCACTAGGCTTTACTCATTTTCATAACAATCCTTATTATATTCACATTATATCCTACTTGGAATGAATCTTATAGTGTAGCACTTCTTAACTTTATTCCCGATTCTCACTGATACAATAACGGATATGCGGATGCGAGAACTTAAGAAGATAAACAAAAGGAAAAGAAAGATAGATAGATTGACACAAGAATAGGCACAATTAGGCAACCAAGGTTCTTCAATAACCAAGACCTTCTAATTACACTCTAGATAGCACCAACCTCTTAGGATGACCTCAAGGGAATTGAATTCCCAAGCAACCAATCCTCTCACAATCAATAATCAACAAGAGCCTACCAAAGGCCTCTCACAAGTTTCTCTCTCTAGAGATAATCCTAAAACACTCAAATATTCATCAATTCATCAAAAGCCCCTAATGAAATAAAAGACTAGCTATTTATACTAACTAAATAATAGAAGACCCTATTATTACATAAATGCCATTAATGAGGCAAGGGCCTTGTTTGGCTAGTCTTGTGGAGATGGAAATCTTCAATTTGCGAATGTGGCCTCTTGCAAACATAGCCTTCCTTGCTCGTTGGCCACTTTAATGCTCTTCCATCTCCCATCCGTCCTCTACATGCTATCATCCAAACTTTGGCTCCACGAGACGGTTCTTTAAGTGTCCTTGAGGCAACTCGGCTTGCATCTGTTCTCGTTATTGACATTGTGGTTGTTGTTGTATTGTTGAGATAATTTCCTCGTTTATGGGTAGTAGTTCATATTGTGATTGTGGGCTGTTTTGAAAATTATCTGGAGATGGATCCGATTCTAGCTTGATATGAAATTGTTGGTATTGCTTGTCATACCCCTTTTTAACCGGGTTAAAGTAGAGTACAACATATTGGTGATTCCTATTTTCTATTTATTTTAAGGAGTCGCCACCTAATTATTTATGGTGAATTAGGACACCTAAAGTTTATTAAAGTTAACTCTGTTTTAAAAGTCTGCGAAACTTAAGATTCTAGGTAAGGGTTCAATTAGTCTAAAGGGAAGGTATTAGGCATCCTTTAAGACCCATTAACAATGGTTAACCGACCGGACTAAGATTTAATTAGGCTAAATGTAAATGTAACATTATGGAAAGAAAAATGATTTTTTGTGAATATTGATAAAGTTGTTTAAAGTAAAATTGGTAATTGCATAAAAGCGTTTAGTTAAAATAAACTAAAAGAAGCGGAACATGTAATGTTTATACGTATTTGGAAAAAAGTGAGTTATGCCGACTCACAAATTAAAAGAGTTAATGTAAGATTAACATTAAATAAATTTTAAAGATTTTATAGAAAGATTATTAGTTTAATGTTATATTGTGTGAAAGTTGTTTTAAACAAATATACATTTCAAGTGTTGGAAAGGAACTAAAGTGAAAGAGTTATCCGTTGAAACTAGTTTGCCTTTTTATTTCTTAGAATGAGCTAACGTTAGTGTAAAATTTGTGACGTTTTAAACTTCTAAGAAAGTAAGCATAAATTATGATTCTTTTAGCCAAAATATGTGGTCATGCTATTTTGTATGTCAATTGTTCTAATATATAAAAATATATAGATATTATAAATAGTTTAGAATATAAATAGAAGTGAATGTAATTAGTGATATTAACTACCCATTACTAAACTAAAACCCTTAATGTCACTGAGGTTTATCTAAATTAGCAAACAAAAATGTTAGTCATACAATACACGTTAAATGCATACAAAAATTAAAATAGAGGGGTAGATATAATGTAAATGGGCTCAGCCCATTAGAGAATGCTGCTGTCCGCTACTGTTGGGCTTCGGCCCAGATTTTATTTTCTTGTTTGGCTGCGGTTTGGGCTGACATAGGAGGAGTTACGTTGGGTTTTTATCCCAACGCCAAAATGCGGAAGGAGACGAGTCCCCTTGGACTCGTATGCGATGTTCATGCATAAAAATGAAAAGAAAGGATTAGTATATAATCGATGAATAAGATTAAACATGTATAATGTTAATTTGAAGAAGTATCCAGTCCAAAACAAAAGCTTCAGCCGTAACTAATGTTTTATAAAAACATATGAAATGGACAGTATGGTCCAAGTATTAGTCAGGCAGACAAATGAAAGAACAGGGGGGGGGGGGGGGGGGCAATAACATGTCCAAACAACAAAGAAAAAAAATAAAGTGGTGCAGTTTTCAGCTTCCAAACTAAGCGACTCGTATGTGTACCGAGTATACTCTCATGTGTACGTCCTAATGTATACATGATATTTCCCATTCATATAGTAAGCTACTGCCAGTTTTCATAGCCATCAACAATACTTAGATCAGTACTTCAGTGCAATAAATGATGTCATTTTCAATCACCTCATCATGGTATAGGTTGTAATACAAATATAAAAAAAAAGTCAGCTTTAATTCCAAATCTGAACAGTCCATGAGTTTTCCTTGTCAATTCTACTTCCGTAATGTAGCATTCTGTTCAGTGTTTTAAAAAAAAATAGTAACAAGCAGCTGGGCAGCACGAAAGGTTTAGTGTACTCACTTATCTGTTACTTTTATCTAGAGAAAAACAAAGACTAATTCGTTCAGTACATTTTCCTATTGTTTTCAAAAAAGGAAACATCGACTTATGTCAAAGCAGCGACAATTCTCATCAACAGTACAAGTATTCTAGCCGAAAGTTCAGTAGCAATTCGAAACTGTAGCAACCTAAGTTTAAAGAATAGTCATGGCTCAAGTTCACTAATATGACTCACAGATACGGTCAACAGGAAACAACATTGTAGCAGTTTCATCTCCAAAATACAACAGCAAAATGACTAAACTATACCGGCAGTCTAGAACTCGTCGAACATCTAAAAGAACATCTAAATATAGTCTAGACATGGAATTTAGGAAGACCAACTAGTTAACACCTCTTTTCATCTCTGTTTGTCTTTCAAATTGGGGTCACTCTTATTAGTTGCAAGGAATGAAGTTCACAGAGATGTTTTTGCAGTATCGACAGTACAGGAGATCATGCCATATTTCAGAATTCCTAGTTAAATACAACAACAACACATATAGGAAAGAAAGACAAATGCCAAACAGTTCCGGACAGGGGCGATATACCAAGCGAGTTCAGTTAATTGTACTAATGGGAAAGCTAAAGTAAGCTCAACAGCAACATCTATTACCCTGTCATATAAATCCTTACAGCTGATTAATAAATGTCGTTACAAAAGAAAAATCGTTCTTTAAACTTATGGTGGCAGAAACATGAAGGAAACATGACTCCAGATCTGGAATACCCATTTTTAGCAAGAGAAAATAGATCAGACAGTCATCAAATCTAATTATAACTCCACAATCTCAAGCCCAACAAAGCAGTGTTTTTAGTTCTAAAGTTCATAACGAAACAGAATTTAAAGAATGGTTTTCCCTTAATATCAAGATGAAGTCCAAACACGCAAATAGGCATTCTAATCCTCACACATTCATTACTGAATTTAAATGAACTAAACAAGTCGACGGGACTACAACTGACTCAATCGAATATATCCGTTTTCATGTGTCTCTGGACTGGAAGAGATCAAAACAAAAACTTCACAGCTAGGATTCTTAGACACGGAATATGCAGCCATTTCCAAAAAAGAACTATCCCAGGAAAGAGTTGTTATAACCCGTATTTCGTACGTTTGGATATTTCAAGGTCGTCGTGGAACGTTAAGGGCGAGACTATTTTCAAAACTTATTTCTGTATACAAGTTGGTTATGAATATTATTGGACGGAAATATTGAGAAAAGTTAAGGGCAAAAAGGAGAAATTGCAAAATGGTAAATGGTAATATTGAGGAAAGTCGAGGGGCTTAAGTGTATATACATAAGTAAATGGTGGACAAAATAAAACTAAGACATATGGATAAAGCTTATGAGATAAGCTAAGTGGTCATCTTTTTATTTAAGAAAATTTCAAGAAAATTGAGGAAAACTCTAGGCAAAGAAAGAAAGGGAGGCATGTGGTTATTTCATATTAAGTGGGGGCTAATTGTAAATCATAAAAATAAAAAATAAGGACCAAAGCTTGCTTAAGAAGACATTGGTCTTCTTTCTTTAATTTCAAGAAAAGTTGGAAAAATCAAGAAATCTCTAGAGAGGGGCATGTACCCCTCACATGCTTGGAGGTATATATATATATATATATATATATATATATATGTTCATCCTCTAATTCAAGACAAGAAAACAAGAACAAAAAAAAAAAAAAAAAGAGAGGAGAGCAAAGAGGTTCGGCCATGGCTCTCAAAATTGAGCCATGGGAAATTGACCAAGGAAAATTATTTTCTTCTAGTTTTTCTACTAAGTGGAAGGCCCTTAACAACATGGAGTGGTTGTTGGAGCAAGCAATACATTTATATGGACAAGTCATGAATGTTAGCCAAGTGGGGAAGTTGAAGAATGAAGGTAAGGTTTAATCTCCTTTTACATGTGTTATGAAGAATTCATGCATGTTGTAGTATGTGAAATTGGATGAAACTTATGGAATATGAATGAAGTGTTGTGGCCGAATATGTGTGGTGTTGTGTAGATAAGATGAAATGATTTTATTTAGTAGTTTGATTGTTATGTTGTGAATCCCATAATGAATGAATGAAAGAAAAGTATGAAATCATGCATGTTGAAGTTGTAGTTGTAGATGCATGGTGTTGGCCGTATGTATGAGGTGTTGTATAGGGAAGAATGAATTAAATTTATGTGGTGTATTGGTTGTTGTTGTAATGTATAGAAAAGAATGGAAATTCATGAAATTCTATGTATTGTTATTGTGGCCGAATGGTATAGGATTTGGTAAGTTATGGTAAATTGATGTTATTTGACATTTTAGTTGTTGTCGTTATGGATTATGTGGTGTAAAACGAAGGGTGTTGTTGAAGTTAACGTATATGAATAACAATGAAATGTATGGTTGTGATTGAAGTTGAAGGTTCGGACGAAGAAGTATGTAGATTAAGTTGTTGGAACATTATTTGAATTGAATAGAATTGAATTGAATATAGAAGTGTTGCTGGAATAACTGCTAGTATTGTTGGCCGAGTTGAATTCTCAGGTTTGTTGTTGTTGGTTTGGGCCGAGCCGTATTCTCGGGGACGGTGTATTTACAGGGGAAATGCTGCCGAAATTTCGGCAGACAAAGTGTTACTTTAAAGAATCAACTTCTAAATGCCTTAATTAAGTTTTGGTAAACATGACCAATTTGTAGATTTTGGCGGATATGGAACGTGAATTTGGAGTCGCATAAGAAGCAGAAAAGGTATGTAAGGCTTTACCCTTCTTTCTTTGGCATGTCTTAGATGTAATAGGATTGGATACGGGCCTCGGGACCGATCCTATCCCTAGAAATCCAAAATTGAGTTTGGCCCTTTTTCATTCAGTAAGATTGAATTCAAAATGTTATCAAATGTCGGGAAACTACCTAAACAGCTAGAAATTGCACCAATGAGATCCGACTACCCTAAAACCCTCACAAGTGATGTCATGAAGTGTAATGTACGTAAATTTGGTACGCCGCCTCATTTGACCCGAGGTGGGCCTATTGTCCCCGGATTTTCCTTATTGTTCCGTTTGATCCATTTTGAAGCAGAATCCAAAGAAAACTTTTGATCCTTATTTCGTTCACCGAATGACAAGTACTGTAACTATGCTAACGAGGATACTTCTATGATGATAATGATAATGATGATGTTAAGAACGAGAATATGCCTATGATAAGTACGACAAGAACGATTCCATGACTAAGAGTCTTGAGCTAAGAATCTAATGTGAATGTGAAAGTGTTATACTAGTTCTTGAACCTCAATTCTATTCCTTAGCTATGACACTAGTTTCTAAAAGACTTCAAAACATATGAATTGGTGGTTATAATGTCCATGATTTCATTCTATGCTCTCTCTTAAGGTTATTTTCCGTTGGTAGTCTCGCCTTAAAATACTCGTTCCTTCAAGGTGAGACAAAGTGACCATGATTATTCCATAATGTAATCGGAGGTCACCGACCTTACGTCACTTCGATGGACACATGACTTTCTTTGGGCTCTCATGCATGCCAATTGTATGACATATGTATATGAATGTGAATATGTATATGTATATGTATATGGGGAAAGGGGAAGGGCCACTGTTATACCACCACCTGATTCAGCTGGATTTCGTCCCGGACGCGGGATATGGGAGAGCCGGATACGGCGTCTGTATATGTGATATATATATAATATGTTGGGACACTGTTAGGGAGGGGGGTGGGAGAGCCGATGTACTCGGCGTCTGTGAATGTAAATAGAGGACACCGTTTTCTGAAATGTTCTGTTTCTGTACATGTAAATAAGAAGTACTGTTTTTCTGAAAAAGGGACTAAGCATGCATGCCATCTGCCTGAAAGGCATTCATATGTACAGGTTACTTCTGTCCCAAGATAAGCTCCATATGTCTATTCCGTTATTATTCATACTGTATATTCCCTTATTATGTCACTATTCATGCGTTACATACTCAGTACATTACTCGTACTGACTCCTCTTCTTCGGGGGCTGCGTTCATGCCGCGCAGGTACACCAGATGAGCCACAGCTATCATAGAAGATGTTCCAGCGGGGTTGGAAGGCTCCACTTGTTCTGGAGTGCTGCCGAGTCAGAGTATCTGAGCCATGATGTTTGTTTGACGTTAGAGACTTTGCAGACAGAATCGTAGGTATTGGGTTGTCAGTCTGTAAGCGGCTCCAGCAGCCGATATGTTATTATGTTTCATGTCACGAGTCTTATATGATGTCAGATTTTACTTATAAAAAAAAATGTATGGGAGAGCTTACTATGTATTTCTTTCTTAATTGATTCAAGAGTTTCTATATGTAACAAGAGTCAGCGGGTTCGCTTGGCTCCAAATATGGAGTCGGGTGCCCATCTCACCCTAGTAAAGTCGGGGTGTGACAAGAGTACATGGACATGATTTTAGCTTAAATCGGAAACTACGTTGAGGAACTCAAAAGGGATCAGACAGATCACACCCACGACAAATCTATTTTACTTAGTTCAAAGAAAATGGTAGTGGTACGTTCATCCAGTAACAAAGCATCCCAAAACTATTCCAAAACATGTACTAAATTTCCTCAAAATCCAGAACAAATCTCAAGTTCAAGTTTATCTCTCATTATTGTTGCTACATTAAATAATGAACAAGTCTTGACCGCATAGCAACAAACATATGTACAGATCATGTCGTAGTGTTGCCTTCTAGATTAATTATTCCCAAGAAATTTCCAACCCCAAAAAACAGTCCCTAAGGTTCAAATCAATCTTTTTAGTAGAATATATGAAATCAGAGTGTATCAACAACCATACCAAACAACAGTTTACATAAAACTAGAAATGGAAATTTATGAGATGAAATTTGCGCATTACTGACCTTTTGTTGGTGCAGTGAACTAGAGCATCGAGGTCTCGAATCTATGCTCGAACACGAACGAACCGAACCTCGCTCGAATATATTCGAAGATTTCTGTCGTGGCCAAAGTCCACCAAGACAGCAATGAATATTTGATAGTCTTAAAGTTGGAATGATAATCAAGTAAAATCTAAGGATTTCTGGGGAAATTTGAGGAGACCGAAACTTGTGTTTGTGATTATCTGGTCTGTTCTTGCTTGTTTTGTTAGGTTTTTGCTCCCAAAATCCCCTCAAAACACTGAATCATCTTCTCTTAAAACACTCAAATCAGATCCTCTAAATACTAAAAAAAATCCCCCCCTCAGACACAGAATAATCCCTTTTAAAACAATGATCCGTCCCCCTCAAAACTATTCCCCCTTTTTTGTATTTATAGGGTTTCATTTATATTGAAGAAAGAGAGGAGCGTATGAGAGAGACGAAGCGTGGGGGACAAGGGTGAGTGGAAGGCATAGGTGAAGGTGGAGAGGAACGTGAGGCGTGGGGGACAGCAGTGGAGGTGGCAGAGGAACGTGAGGAGAGAAAAGAGGGAATGCGGGAGAAAGGGAGGAGAGAGAGAGAGAGAGAGGAGGGAGAGGGAATGAAGGGGGCGGCTGAAGCGTTAAGGGGTGAGTTTAGGGTTTTAATTTATGTAGTGGGCCGGGTCGGGTCACGGGTAATGGGTATTTTAGTTGGGCTGAAAATGTGGGTTGAAAATGTGGGTTGGGTAATAAAATGTGGTTGTTTATTTGGGTAGGGAAATAATATTGTATTTGTATTTTGGGCCATTAATTTGGCTGAAAATTGTGATCCTTCCTCCTTTATTTAATTATGGGTTTTAACTTAATAATTAGTACAAAATATATATTATGTGAAGACAAATAATAATTAGTGTACATAAAGTAAAGATTAATTTAATGAGTACGAATCCTAAAAATGAAACGGTGACTAACAGTAGCGAAAATAATAGTAGTGAAAAATAAAGTATTTAGCTCGTCAGTAAATTTAGACGCCCGAGTGAATAAAATTAAATAAAATAGGGACAAAATTGGGTTTCAACAGATGCCCCTCTTCGACCGAAGACGATGTAAGAGTCTTCGGACGAAGAAGTTGACGTAGTAGCCAATTTTGTTCCGACCAACAAATACGAACTTGAGAAAATATGGGTTACGAAAATTGGTGGGAAATATTATGAAGGCAGAAGGAATTATAGTTGAACCTGTTGCGCGAATGTTATTTATGGATTTATCACTTTGCAAGGGTTGTGGACAGGTGACGAGAACGTTCAAGAATTGAACATATGCTTATAGCCTCCTAATTAAAAATGTGGCGCGCAACACTCCTTTAAGTAGGACTCTACTAGACACGATGTAAATTCTCAAAAAATGCCCCAGTGTTGAATTATGGAGACGCTGGGGATGTATAAAAGGATACGAGATTGCGACAAGAGTTGATTGAGTAGAGTTTTAGCGGTGGATATGAAAGAATATTTTTGGATAACCTACGTATCACATGATTGTGGACGTAGGCGGAGTCGAGTTCGTGAGTAGATCCGTGAACTTTGCTTGTGAGTTTGATATTCCTCTTCAGCGTATTTTCCTCAGTTCACTGCGTAAGATAAAGTTCCACGTTGTGCTGTATCTCTGTAGATTGTACTTTCTGTCAAAACGTGTGGCTTATAATGAGGCCGTATGTTCAAATGTTGTCTCTGGTTGTCTTCAGGGACTTGAATGAATGTGTGATATGTATGCCGAGGATGTAATAATATCTCCAGTTGTATTTGGAGATTTTAATGATAGTGATAAGGCCTCCGGCTGTCTTCCTGGACTTGATGATAAATGATGTATCCAAATGATGTCTTCGGTTGTCTTCGGAGACTTAATGATAATTCCTGTAAAGTTCAAGGTAAAGTCGTTAGAGTTGGTAAAGTGAATGATAAAGTAGAGAGTAAAGTCATAGTGTAGCCGTCTGGCTTATGCGTATGAGACCGTGTAGCCGTGTGATGTCTCCGGTTGTCTTCGGGACTTGAAGGTATCTCTCCGGTTGTCTTCGGAGACTTGATGAAGATTCCCGTAAAGTTTGGGTAAAGTCGTAAAGTGGATGATGTCTCCGGTTGTCTTCGGAGCCTTGATGATAATTCCTGTAAAATTCAGGGTAAAGTCATTAAAGTTGGTAAAGTGAATGATAAAGTAGAGAGTAAAGTCGTAGTGTAGCCGTCTGGCTTATGCATGTGAGGCTGTATAGCCGAATGATGCCCCCGGTTGTCTTCGGAGACTTGATGATAATCCCTGCAAAGTTCAGGATAAAGTCGTTAAAGTTGGTAAAGTAAATGATAAAGTAATTGGTAGAGTAGAGTGATAGTGTAGCCGTCTAGCTTATGCATATGAGGCTGTATAGCCGAATGATGCCGCCGGTTGTCTTCGGAGACTTAATGATAATCCCTGCAAAGTTCAGGATAAAGTCGTTAAAGTTGGTAAAGTAAATGATAAAGTAATGGATAAAGTAGGGGGTAAAGTAAGAGTGTAGCCGTTTGGCTTGTACAGAAGAGGCTGAATAGCCAAATGATGCCTCCGGTTGTCTTCAGAGACTTAACGTTGATTCCTGTAAAGTTCAGAGTAAAGTGGTTAAAGTTGGTAAAATATATGATAAAATAATTGATAAAGTATGGAGTAAAGTGATAGAATAGCCGTTTGGCTGATGATGTTTGATGGTGTCGTGATAGGACAAACTAATGACATGTGATCCTGATTTAATTCGCCTTCAATTTCGTCAACCTACAAAACAGGTATATAAAGTCATAAAGTTATTGTGATAAAATTAAAGATAAAGTTGGAAGTAAAGTCGTTTGGCTTTTGAGGCGAGGCCATAATGAGCCAAATGATGGTTTTTGGCAATGATTGATAGACTTGACTGTTGATCTCGCGGTCTTTTAATTCCTGCACTCAAAGAAAGATTCTTAGTTTGGGAGGGGAAAGTTGATTCGTGTTGTCTCGAAGCTTGACGTTGTTGGCGCTCTATTCGTCTTGTTTGTTTGGATCTTATGATCTCCGTTCAAGCCTTGGTAGATGAACAGTAGTGAAACAATTGAAAGAAAGTGTTTCATTTGAAAGGTATGTATGTAAGTATGTGTATAAGGAAATGTAACTATATGTATATAAGTTGTGAAATATGTATATGTAAATATATGTATGTAAGGAAAGATATATATGTAAATATATGTATGTAAGTGGTAAAATATTTCTGCCCACTTCAGATTGTGACACTTCTGAAACAATTGAAAAGTCATTTGTCTATACTATTGCCTGTCTGGTAGCCTTAAACTTGTCAATGTCCAACCGTTGTTTTGTCTATTTCTTTTCAAAATATGCCCTAGTTTTGGGTTCAGAAAGGTATGCTAAATTTATGTTGTGGTGTGACCGAACCTTGTATAGGTTGCCTACGTATCCCACCAAAGGAATCAGGTCAGAACATAGTTCGTAAGGTACATAGAAATGGTTTGAAATTTTCTGATAAAGGGACCGAAACCGATGTGGATTGCCTACGTATCCCACCAAGGGAATCTGGTCAGCGTAGTTCTGTTGTGTAAATGGTAAAAAGGCTTGTTGGATTTGTACCTAAATATGACAGTCCGTATGTTGATAGTCTGCGAATCCTACCGAGGGAATCAGGCCATGCGTAGTTCTCCTTACATAAGGATTTTTGGATTTTTCGTTATAATGCAACCGAACCCTATGTGGGCTGCCTACGTATCCCACCACGGGAATCAGGTCGGAACGTAGTTCGTACTACGTAAGATTTTTTGGATTTTCTGTTATAATGCAACCGAACCCTATGTGGGCTGCCTACGTATCCCACCACGGGAATCAGGTCGGAACGTAGTTCGTACTACGTAAGATTTTTTGGATTTTCTGTTATAATGCAACCGAACCTTATGTGGGATGCCTACGTATCCCACCACGGGAATCAGGTCGGAAGGTAGTTAGTACCTGTATTAAAGGAAAGGTTCCAAACTAGGTTGTCTATTGTCGTACTTTGATTTCTTCTTGAATTGCTAGCTTTGAGGTTTATGCCCTCACCTATCGGCTATTTCGTTTTCTTTCAACAGGAATCTTGTTTTATCCTCTAAATTCTTTATTATTTTCTCGAGACGTATGTTATTCATTCGTTCATTTTATGTCACAATCATAGAGTTGGCAGTTTTGATAAATAAAGTAGAAAATAATAATAATGGATGATTAAGGAAAATCAGAAATGCATTCATAGTTTTTGCAATTTAAGCTTCCAAAAGATGAAGCAAAACAAACAAAAGTTTTGGGTACGATTCAAACCTCAATTTAAAAAAACAAGTTCACTACGTGTTCATACTACCAAGACTCCCAGCGAATCATGGACGGAGTACTAGTCCAATTCTTCAGAGTCTCTCCTAGTTCGGCACCCCAGCTGGTCGATGTCGCGGTATTGTAAGTAGTTGTAGCAGTAGTCTTCATGTGTGTTTGTTTTTGGATTGTTCCCACGGGAGCGACAAAAGTTGATGACATGCCCCTTTCCATCCTTCCAATTGACGTGATAACTTCTTTCAAACTTTGGCATCTTCGTGAGCAGGTAAAGGATTGTTGACCACATTGGGCTTAGCTCCAGCGAGCTGGACTACTCCTTCCTTAATCAGGGCTTCGATTTTGTTTTTAAGCCCATAACAATCTTCAGTGGCGTGCCCAGCAACTCCAGAATGGTATGCAGAATGCTGGGAACCATCGAACCATTTTGGGATAGGATCGGGAATATTTCCTTCAATCGGTTGTATTACGCCTGCTGCTTTCATTCTTTCAAACAATTGAGCCAAGGGTTCAGGAAACCGAGTGTAATTACGGGTGTTTTTGGTGTCAGGGTTTGGACGGGTTCTGGGTGCACCATGTGGTCGATTTTGATAAGTGGGAGCTTGAACAGATTGGTATGGATGTGGGTTTGGATGTTGAGGTGCTCGGGGTTGGTAGTAATTTGCTTGCGCGTTGCAGACAGGGTAAGGAGATAGTGGAGCTTGGTAGGGTTCAGTGTAGGGGTAAGGGTAGAAAAGTTGTTGTGGGTGGTTAAAGTATGTAATGGCTTGGCTCGGCTTATGCCCTTGGACGTTCATGACTGCAGCGATATATTTCTTCTTCTTTTTAACCCCGCCGATAGAACCAGATTGAATAGCTTTGTTTATTGCTTGTAAAGCAATAAGATCCTGAATTTTCCCCGATTTGATTCCTTCTTCTAAGGCTTCTCCCATTCGGACAACATCTGTGAATTTTTGTCCCATCATACCTATCATTTTCTCATAAAATACGCCAGCCTGGCATTCAATGAAGGTAGCAGTCATTTCTCTATCATTCATCGGAGGTTGAACCCTGGCCGCTTCTGACCTCCAGCATAACGTATACTCGCGGAACGTCTCAGTTGACTTCTGGGTTAATTTAGTCATGTAGACTCTATCTGGCGTGATATCGGTGTTAAAACTGAATCTGTCCATAAATTCTTGCGCCATGTCACTCCAACCACGCCACTTGTGGACGTCTTGTTGTGTATACCAGGTAAGAGCTTCACCAGATAAGCTTCTTATGAAGAGCTTCATCCTTATGTTCTGGTCTCTTCCTACTCCAACCAGTTTGTCGCAATAAGCCCTTAAGTGTGTATGAGGATCCCCTGTTCCATTGAATGTATCAAATTTCGGAGGTTTGTAGCCTACGGGTAAATCGATGTCAGGCTGAACACAGAGATCCTCGTATTCTACACTCTTAGTTCCCCTAGCAACTTGAAGGTTTCTCATTGCTTCTTTGAGAATGTGAATCTCTTTTAGCAACATATCGTCTGCCCTTGCTTTTGCTTCTTTTTCCATTTCCTCGTATTGATCCACCTCGGGTTGGAACCTGACCGTTACTGGGTTGGTAAAGGCTTGTGTTTCTGCGGCATATACTGGAGGAACATATTGCGCATTTGGAGTGACAAAATGTCCCCCTTCTATATGCTGGGTTGGATAAGTTTGGACGGTGGGAGTGTTTTGGACCGGAGGTGGTGTGTTATAAGTGGTGTTTGTAGGTGGTTGATTTGGTGGGTTTAGAGGAGTGGTTGTGGGTATTGGATTAGTGTTGCTGGGTAGTGGATTAGTGTCGGTGGGTAAAGGAACATAGGGAGTGTGAACTAGCGATTGGCTTGGTGGGTTGACGGGTGGTGGATTATGAGTAGCATAGGTAGTGTAGGTGGGTGGTTGATTTTGTGGAGAAGTATAGTTAGTGTAAGTGGGTGGTTGATTTTGTGGAGGAGTATAGTTAGTGTAAGTGGGTGGTTGACTTTGTGGGGGAGTATAGGCGGATGATGGATTTGGTGGATTTGCGGGGGTGATCGGAAGTAAGTTGTTGTTGGTAGGTGCATTGTTTTGTGGAGGAAAATGCTCAGGAACTGGAGATTCGAGTGATGGGAAACGAGGTGGGTTTGGTGCAGTATTTCTAGGTTCAGGAGGCGGACTTTGGAGTGTGATGGATAAATTGGTCAAGTCCCTAACTCGATTCAGTTCTCCACGTAGATCCTCAATTTCTTGAGTCAGGCGGGCGATATGTTCATCACGTTGAATAGTAGTTCCATGTTCGGAAGTATCGGGGGGATCACCAGAGATCACGATGTTTTCCACACCAGTTGAAATAGGTGCGGCCGGATCAGACATAGTAATTTCATTTCCTTGAACAGCCCAACTACGTTCAGGTAACGATGACATCTTTGACCTTGTGATGTAAGGATGGTCGGCCATCGAGCGTCAACACGAATCAACTCTTTTGGGAATAAAAGAAACATAAAGTGCAAATGATGTCAGTCTCACAGCCTATCTAGGTAAAGTCATGATCACATAGAGTCAAGTAAGTCATGTAGCAAATAATTCATCAAATAAAGTCAAACAAGTTGTCAAACAAATGTAAATGATTATAATAACGCGTCCTAATATGCATGTGACCTCTTTGTGCCAGAGGTAGGCCTATCGTTTGTTTGAAGGGTAAAGTGTGCCATAATACGTCATCCCATTGCTTTTGATTAATTAATCAAATTCTATTTCTCCAAAATAAAGTACAAAAAATAATGTAATATTTATTACATAAGATTGTTTCCTAATCTAAGTAAAGTAAATATGACATCTAGCTCCATTTTGTGATGCCCTTGGTCTTCGTCGTTTGTTGTACTCCAATGCAAATTCATACCTGTCAAAGAGACGTTAGTTATTCCCTCCCTCCTAAAGTTTAATTAATTGAAGCAAGTAGTCAATATTTAGGCACTGTTATCCTTCAAACATGCACATAAAGTATGCTTAGTGTCACTTGGGGTCGTAACCCGCTTGGATGTTTGGGTAAAGTCAACTAATGGGTTTAATACACCAAGGGTATTAAACCTCCTAGGTCATGAAATGTATGCTCCTAATAAAGGGTGTTGGTTTAGCTCTATCTTAGGCTGACTAAGAGTTGTTTTCCTATGACACAAGGCTCCCCCAAGCGGACAACTTGGGAGTGGAAGGTCTGTGGCCGTCGACTGCACCGCCGATCGACTAAATCCACAAGATCAATCCAACTAAGGGTGATTTAGTAGTGTACGGCCGCGAACCGCGAATCCGCTTTAAGTGTGTGAATATGTGTGAGTTTTCCAGAAGTGGAAGAAATATGAACGGAATGACAGTTTTATCAAAGCAAATAACACATAAACAGTTTATATCAAACATACAGTTTATATCAAACACACAATTAATAGCATGTAAAAACAGTTAACAAATAAATAAAGTAATTAAAATAAGCACACAAAACCTATTTGAACTAAGTCCGTTATGGTTAGAACCTAAGTAGTCCCCAGCGGAGTCGCCAAGCTGTCATACCCCTTTTTAACCGGGTTAAAGTAGAGTACAACATATTGGTGATTCCTATTTTCTATTTATTTTAAGGAGTCGCCACCTAATTATTTATGGTGAATAAGGACACCTAAAGTTTATTAAAGTTATTTTAAAGTTAACTCTGTTTTAAAAGTCTACGAAACTTAAGATTCTAGGTAAGGGTTCAATTAGTCTAAAGGGAAGGTATTAGACATCCTTTAAGACCCATTAACAATGGTTAACCGACCGGACTAAGATTTAATTAGGCTAAATGTCAATGTAACATTATGGAAAGAAAAATGATTTTTTGTGAATATTGATAAAGTTGTTTAAAGTAAAATTGGTAATTGCATAAAAGAGTTTAGTTAAAATAAACTAAAAGAAGCGGAACATGTAATGTTTATATGTATTTGGAAAAAAGTGAGTTATGCCGACTCACAAATTAAAAGAGTTAATGTAAGATTAACATTAAATAAACTTTAAAGATTTCATAGAAAGATTATTAGTTTAATGTTATATTGTGTGAAAGTTGTTTTAAACAAATATACATTTCAAGTGTTGGAAAGGAACTAAAGTGAAAGAGTTATACGTTGAAACTAGTTTGCCTTTTTATTTCTTAGAATGAGCTAACGTTAGTGTAAAATTTGTGACGTTTAAAACTTCTAAGATAGTAAGCATAAATTATGATTCTTTTAGCCAAAATATGTGGTCATGCTATTTTGTATGTCAATTGTTCTAATATATAAAAATATTATAGATATTATAAATAGTTTAGAATATAAATAAAAGTGAATGTAATTAGTGAAATTAAGGTTTATCTAAATTAGCAAACAAAAATGTTAGTCATACAATACACGTTAAATGCATACAAAAATTAAAATAGAGGGGTAGATATAATGTAAATGGGCTCAGCCCATTAGAGAATGCTGCTGTCCGCTACTGTTGGGCTTCGGCCCAGATTTTATTTTCTTGTTTGGCTGCGGTTTGGGCTGACATAGGAGGAGTTACGTTGGATTTTTAGGCCAACGCCAAAATGCGGAAGGAGACGAGTCCCCTTTGACTCGTATACGATGTTCATGCATAAAAATGAAAAGAAAGGATTAGTATATAATCGATGAATAAGATTAAACATCTATAATGTTAATTCGAAGAAGTATCCAGTCCAAAACAAAAGCTTCAGCCGTAACTAATGTTTTATAAAAACATATGAAATGGACAGTAAGGTCCAAGTATCAGTCAGGCAGACAAATGAAAGCCAGGGGGGGGGGGGGGGGCAGGCCCAATAACATGTCCAAAAAACAAAGAAACAAATAAAGTGGGGCAGTTTTCAGCTTCCAAACTAAGCGACTCGTATGTGTACCGAGTATACTCTCATGTGTACGTCCTAATGTATACATGATATTTCCCATTCATATAGTAAGCTACTGCCAATTTTCATAGCCATCAACAATACTTAGATCAGTACTTCAGTTCAATAAATGATGTCATTTTCAATCACCTCATCATGGTATAGGTTGTAATACAAATATAAAAAAAAAGTCAGCTTTAATTCCAAATCTGAACAGTCCATGAGTTTTCCTTGTCAATTCTACTTCCGTAATGTAGCATTCTGTTCAGTGTTTAAAAAAAAATAGTAACAAGCAGCTGGGCAGCACGAAAGGTTTAGTGTACTCACTTATCTGTTACTTTTATCTAGAGAAAAACAAAGACTAATTCGTTCAGTACATTTTCCTATTGTTTTCAAAAAAGGAAACATCGACTTATGTCAAAGCAGCGACAATTCTCATCAACAGTACAAGTATTCTAGCCGAATGTTCGGTAGCAATTCGAAAGTGCAGCAACCTAAGTTTAAAGAATAGTCATGGCTCAAGTTCACTAATATGACTCACAGATACGGTCAACAGGAAACAACATTGTAGCAGTTTCATCTCCAAAATACAACAACAAAATGACAAAACTATACCGGCAGTTTAGAACTCGTCGAATATCTAAATATAGTCTAGACACCTCTTTTCATCTCTGTTTGTCTTTCAAATTAGGGTCACTCTTATTAGTTGCAAGGAATGAAGTTCAGAGAGATGTTTTTGCAGTATCGACAGTACAGGAGATCATGCCATATTTCAGAATTCCCAGTTAAATACAACAACAACATATATAGGGAAGAAAGACAAATGCCAAACAGTTCCGGACAGGGGCGATATACCAAGCGAGTTCAGTTAATTGTACTAATGGGAAAGCTAAAGTAAGCTCAACAGCAACATCTATTACCCTGTCATATAAATCCTTACGGCTGATTAATAAATGTCGTTACAAAACCAAAATCGTTCTTTAAACTTATGGTGGCAGAAACATGAAGGAAACATGACTCCAGATCTGGAATACCCATTTTTAGCAAGAGAAAATAGATCAGACAGTCATCAAATCTAATTATTACTCCACATTCTCAAGCCCAACAAAGCAGTGTTTTTAGTTCTAAAGTTCATAACGAAACAGAATTTAAAGAATGGTTTTTCCCTTAATATCAAGATGAAGTCCAAACACGCAAAAAGGCATTCTAATCCTTACACATTCATTACTGAATTTACATGAACTAAACAAGTCGACGGGACTACTACTGACTCGATCGAATATATCTGTTTTCATGTGTCTCTGGACTGGAAGAGATCAAAACAAAAACTTCACTGCTAGGATTCTTAGACACGAAATATGCAACCATTTCCAAAAAATAACTATCCCACGAAAGAGTACATGGACATGATTTTAGCTTAAATCGGAAACTACGTTGAGGAACTCAAAAGGGATCAGACAGATCACACCCACGACAAATCTATTTTACTTAGTTCAAAGAAAATGGTAGTGGTACGTTCATCCAGTAACAAAGCATCCCAAAACTATTCCAAAACATGTACTAAATTTCCTCAAAATCCAGAACAAATCTCAAGTTCAAGTTTATCTCTCATTATTGTTGCTACATTAAATAATGAACAAGTCTTGACCGCATAGCAACAAACATATGTACAGATCATGTCGTAGTGTTGCCTTCTAGATTAATTATTCCCAAGAAATTTCCAACCCCAAAAAACAGTCCCTAAGGTTCAAATCAATCTTTTTAGTAGAATATATGAAATCAGAGTGTATCAACATCCATACCAAACAACAGTTTACATAAAACTAGAAATGGAAATTTATGAGATGAAATTTGCGCATTACTGACCTTTTGTTGGTGCAGTGAACTAGAGCGTCGAGGTTTCGAATCTATGCTCGAACACGAACGAACCGAACCTCGCTCGAATATATTCGAAGATTTCTGTCGTGGCCAAAGTCCACCAAGACAGAAATGAATAATTGATAGTCTTAAAGTTGGAATGATAATCAAGTAAAATCTAAGGATTTCTGGGGAAATTTGAGGAGACCGAAACCTGTGTTTGTGATTATCCGGTCTGTTCATGCTTGTTTTATTAGGTTTTTGCTCCCAAAATCCCCTCAAAAGACTGAATCATCTTCTCTTAAAACACTCAAATCAAATCCTCTAAATACTCAAAAAAATCCCCCCCTCAGACACAGAATAATCCCTTTTAAAACAATGATCCGTCCCCCTCAAAACTATTCCCCCTTTTTTGTATTTATAGGGTTTCATTTATATTAAAGAAAGAGAGGAGCGTATGAGAGAGACGAAGCGTGGGGGACAAGGGTGAGTGGAAGGCATAGGTGAAGGTGGAGAGGAACGTGAGGCGTGGGGGACAGCAGTGGAGGTGGCAGAGGAACGTGAGGAGAGAAAAGAGGGAATGCGGGAGAAGGGGAGGAGAGAGAGAGACAGAGGAGGGAGAGGGAATGAAGGGGGCGGCTGAAGCGTTAAGGGGTGAGTTTAGGGTTTTAATTTATGTAGTGGGCCGAGTCGGGTCATGGGTAATGGGTATTTTAGTTAGGCTGAAAATGTGAGTTGAAAATGTGGGTTGGGTAATAAAATGTGGTTGTTTATTTGGGTAGGGAAATAATATTGTATTTGTATTTTGGGCCATTAATTTGGCTGAAAATTGTTGATCCTTCCTCCTCTATTTAATTATGGGTTTTAACTTAGTAATTAGTACAAAATATATATTATGTGAAGACAAATAATAATTAGTGTACATAAAGTAAAGATTAATTTAATGAGTACGAATCCTAAAAATGAAACGGTGACTAACAGTAGCGAAAATAATAGTAGTGAAAAATAAAGTATTTAGCTCGTCAGTAAATTTAGACGCCCGAGTGAATAAAATTAAATAAAAGAGGGACAAAATTGGGTGTCAACATTGCTATTGTTGGTATATGGTCGATATTTTTGCTGAATTGGGATCTCGGGGATTGTTGAGTTCTCAGGGGAAATGCTGCCCGAATTTGTATAGGCTATAGTCGGGCTGCTCTTATCGTAATTAAATTTCTGAACATGAGGTTGAGCTAATGTGTACATAGCCTAGTTGTATTATTGTTGTTATGGAGTTTTGGAGGAGGGCAAGGTGAAACGCCAAATAGTTGTCATATAGCGAGCTCGTGGCTCGTCGTATTGTCCATATGTTGTCTTGTTGGTTGTGCTTGATTACAAGTTGGCTGAAGCTTGTGTTACTATTATTATCTTGTAGATAAAGTCTTAAAAAGGGGCTGATTTGTCATAATTGTTTCGAGGGTCATAAATCAAGGTATGTAAAGCTATCCCTTCTTTCTTTTGGCATGATCTTTACGAAACAAACAGACGACGTGTATATGACTCCAAAGAAGCTCCTATTATTAGAGACACTAGGATGGCTAATGCTCTTGATTCCCAGAACTTATTTTATTATGTCTTGATACGTGTCTATGATTTCAGACGTCCTATTTCGATATGATCCATAGTGACATTCGAAGGGGACTTGATGTGACTATTGTCTTGATTTTCAAATGATAGTTCATTTTGATTATTCTATTGAGTCTCAGATATGACTTACTTTGCATATGGTTGCTCACTACTCTGCTCGTGCATGTCGTAATATATCTTTCACCGAGTCCCGGGCCAGGTACGGTATTTATATATATTAACTGATGATGTGATGATGGCACCGAGACCCCTGATGGGCCGGGCATGGTATACATGTATACGACTTTATTCACCGAGTCCATAATGGGCCGGATATGGTATATGATATAGCTATGCATGATTTCATTTCATAAGGCACAGGTACAGTGATTTGTTGATTGTCATACTTGTCTCCTGTAATCTCTATTTCAGTCATGATCCTCTTATTGTATTTCATGCTTTATATAATCAGTACATATCTCGTACTGACCCTCTTCTTCGGGGGGCTGCGTTTCATGCCCGCAGGTACAGACAGTCGGTTTGGTGATCCTCCAGCCTAGGACTTCTGCTCAGCTGTTTGGACAGCTCCATTGTTCGGGAGCGTAGATTATTTTTTGTACAGATCTTTGATGTAGACTTATACATATCAAGGGGTACGGCGGGGCCCTATCCCGTCATATTTTACTATGGTACTCTTAGAGGCCTGTAGACATATGTGGGTTGTGTATGGGTTATGGTCAGCTGTGTCGATATGATTTGTTCTGGATATTCCCGTATGTAGTGGCAGCCTTGTCGGCTTGCATATTATATCGTGCTTTGGTTAGCTGCTACTCCTCAGGAGACAGGTTATTATGATATATGGCATTGTGAGTCTTTCGGTTGCTTTTACAAGTCTCCATACTGTCCTTAGTTTAGGCTGGCTATATTTAGTAGGTACGTATACGAGTGTCTAGTTCGAGCACTAGTCATGGCCCATGGGGTTGGGTCGTGACAAAAGTGGTATCAGAGCAGTTCATCCTCGGGGAATACTCTAGATGGGTCACCAATACATTTGCGAAGCATCGACACATGAAAGCCTGGATGTACTGGTTCCAAATCATATGGTAGGTCCAACTCATAGGCAACCTTGCCTACTCTACGAATAATCTGATAAGGCCTAATGTACCTCGGGCTAAGCTTCCCTTTCTTGCCGAATCTCATTACACCCTTCATGGGTGACACCTTCAAGAATTCCAATCACCAACCTGAAAATCTAAGTTTCGACGTCGATTATCTGCATATGACTTCTGTCGACTCTGGGCTGCCCATAACCTCTTCTGAATAAGTTTCACTTTATCAACAACTTGCTAAATCATGTCTAGGCCTATTAATTTAGTCTCACCAATATCAAACCAACCAATAGGTGACCTGTACTTCCTACCATATAAGGCCTCATACGGTGCCATCTGAATACTAGAATGGTAGCTATTGTTATAAGCAAACTCGATAAGTGAAAAACGATCGTCCCAACTACCTCTGAAATCAATAATACAGGCCCGTAACATATCCCCCAGCGTCTGAATAGTACGCTCGGCCTGCCCGTCAGTCTGAGGGTGAAATGCTGTGCTAAGACTCACATGTGTCCTCAATCCCTCTTGGAATGATCTCCAGAAGTTAGCTGTAAACTGAGCTCCTCTGTCTTAGATAATAGATATGGGAACCCCATGGAGTCTCACTATCTCTCTGATATATAACTTTGCGTAGTCCTCAGCTGAATAAGTAGTCCTGACTGGAAGAAAATGGGCTGATTTTGTCAGCTATCCACAATAACCCATATAGAGTCATACTTCTGAGGAGTGCGAGGTAAACCTGTAATGAAGTCCATATTAATTACATCCCATTTCCATGTTGGGATCTCTATCTGTTGTAATACCCCACCAGGCTTTTGATGTTCGACCTTAACCTGTTGACAATTCGGGCACTGAGCAACAAACTCCGTTATGTCCTTCTTCATGCCATCCCACCAATATAAACATCTGAGGTCATGGTACATTTTCGTCGACCCTGGATGAACAGAATAATGGCATAGTGTGCCTCTCCCATAACCTGTTGCCGTAGCCCTGCAACCTCAGGTACACATAGTCCGCCTTCATATCGTAACACGCCATCTGGTGTAACTTTGAACGGGGTCTCCTCCTTTTGAAGAGCTGTTTCTCTATACCATGCCAGGATAGGGTCCTCGTACTGGTGCCTTTTTACCTCCTCTATGATAGAGGATTCAGCAACTTCTCGAATAGAAACTCCACCATCTCTAGAATCAGCCAAACGGACTCCAAGGCTAGCTAGTCGGTAAATCTCACGAACTATCTCCTTCTTTTCTAGGTGCACATCCGTCAAGCTACCCATAGATTTACGGCTAAGAGCATCTGCTACAACATTTGCTTTCCCTGGGTGGTATAAGATATCAACATCATAATCTAACCACCGTCTCTGTCGCACATTAAGCTCTTTCTGCTTAAAGATATATTGGAGACTCTTGTGATCCGTATAAACATCAACATGAACACTATATAAGTAATGCCTCCATATCTTCAAAGCATGAATTACCGCTGCTAACTACAGATCGTGAGTAGGATAATTCCTTTCATGTTTTCTGAGTTGTCGGGAAGCGTAGGCTATAACCCTGCCAAGCTGCATCAATACACAACCTAGTCCAACACCTGAAGCATCACAATAAATAACATAACTATCTGGTCCCTCTGGAAGAGTTAAGACTGGAGCCGTAGTCAGCTTGTCTTTCAACAACTGGAAGTTTTGCTCACATGCATTAGTCCACTGGAACTTAGTTGCCTTCTGAGTTAGCCTTGTTAAAGGCGCTGAAATTGAGGCAAACTTTTCTACAAACCTCCTGTAATATCTTGCTAACCCCAGAAAACTGCGTACCTCAGTAGGTGTCATAGGTCTAGGACAAGTCTTTACAGCCTCAATTTTCTGTGTATCTACCCGAATACCATTAGCTCCAACAATATTCCCCAAGAATGCTACTGAAGTCAACCAGAATTCACATTTAGAGAACTTAGCATACAACCTTTCATGACCCAACCCCGTAGGCCGTGACTAGTGCCCGAACTGGGCACCCGAACACACTCATCCAATTTGAATCACATACAGATAGCGTATACGGGCACAAATATCACACGCTGCCTGAAATTATATCAAACTGTCTCAGACACATTTCAACACAACCATATATATATATATATATCAGAAGCCGACAAGGCTATCAAATGGCGCAACGACCCAAAACATATACAAATGCACGCCGACAAGACTGCCATGGCGAGTGAGATCATACAAACACACCTGTACAGAAGTAGGCACAAACCCACATATACATCTACAGACCTCTAAACAGACCAACCGAATCATATGGCGAGACAGGGCCCCGCCGTACCCCTGAACAAATATATACATATGCAACGAACGAATATATATACCAAAATGTAGGCTCCGAAATAAGGGGAGCACTCCAAACAGCAGAAGAGGGTGTCCTAAACTGGTGGATCACCAAATTGTGCGTCTGTACCTGCGGGCATGAAACGCAGCCCCTCGAAGAAAGGGGGTCGTACGAAATATGTACTGAGTATGCAAAGCAGAAGATACAGAAAACAAATCTGAGGCATAAACGAAATAGAAGTACAGAAAATAAGTGCAAGCCCAAAATATCAAAATGTTTACTTTCGAAATATAAGTCATGCATAGGGCACAGAAAATATGGTCGCCCGCCCATCGATGGCACCATAACACAGCATAACACTAGAAGGTTTCAAATCTCCGTATCCCCGTCACACATCATAACACAGAATAACACCATACACAGCATAACGCCAAATATAAGTGGAACCCGACCCTCTAGCGAGTGACTCGGTGAACCATAAACACAGCATAACACCGGAGTATATCAAAGTGCGCACGACAACAGAACCGGCCCGGGACTCGACGAAAGATATAACAAAACGCACGAACAGAGTCGTGAGTAACCATATGCATAAAATCATTATCATGGACTCAATTATAAGTAAAATGACCATACTTGAGAATCGAAATAATAGTCATACCAAATTCTTTCAAGAGTCCTCCGAATTACATAAAGGAAAGTCGCGGGACCCACGGACGGGTATCGACCCGAGCCGGGCCCGCCTATGAAAAACATACTCGTCATACGCCATGCAAACTCCTACGAAAATATCGGAGCAATCCGAGCCTTTCTATGAAAGATACGGCGTCCATAGTTACGGAATTCTTTAAAACAAAACTTTATGTGCAACATTTGGAAATCAATTATTTCGAAGACATAAGGGTTCGTATTTCATCACATCAAACTTATGAATGCCAAGAAATATATATATATATATATATATATATATATATATATATATATATGAGTCATAACGTGCTCGGATTGCGAATTTAGAATTTCCTCGAGGCTCGTGACATAGCCTATTTATAACTAAGGCATGCCAAAAGAAGGAAGGTTTGAGCTTTACATACCTCGTACGCACTCCAAGCTATCCCAACTCAAGCTAATCCCAACCTACGCCTCAGGCTCCTCACGGTCTACAAATACGTCAACGAATATCAAACATTAGCCATAGGCACTTAGGCAATTTATTCCAAACTAACACTCAATTCTACAGATATTTGGGCAGCATTTCCCCTGTAAATAGGCCAACCCCGAGAATTTAACTCGGCCAAATCAACAAAAACAACAACAATAACCAACCTAGCAACCCCAATGACCAATCCGAAAGGCAATATAACATTAATAACTCTCTTTTACAACATTCAACAACATTCACAATATTCAATTCGACGGCTTACATTCAAGCCACATCACCGCCCATACATTCAAATACCAACCCGAACCCATACCAACAATATTCAAGGACATTTTAAACAATTTACACAATATTTCCAACAATCCAACAATTGCTCCAATTTTCCCGAAAACAGTCCCAAACCCGAGAACACAACCATAACCTATTCTTGTCATGCAATATGACCTACATTCGGCCACACTACACATATACATATATTGATGATTCTTATTATTTTATCCACACTACACAACTAAATATGCTACATAGAATTAATTCATCAACCCAATCACAACACACACATCTACACGACCATACACACCATACACGGCTCACCTCCAACTTACTATATTTCACAAATTTCATCCATATTAACATACTACAACATGCATAAAACATTCACAACACATAAAACAAGATCAAATCTTACCTTTCTTCTTCAACTCCACAAATAGGCTAGGGTTTGCGATCGACTAGACGGATGGTTTGATCGCTCCAACAACACTTCCACGTTACTTAGGGACCTCCAATTAGTGGATTTGCACCAAAGAAATATTTTTGGGATGGCTAAAATTGGACTTGGTTTTTCTTGGGTTTGGCCGAGAGGTTGTTGTTGTTGCTCTTCAACTTCTTGATTTTTTTCTAAGTGTAGAATGATAGAAGATTACTTAGAAGTCATCTTTTAAGATCCTAGATGAACCCTCCAAGTGTCCATGGCCCACACATGTGTTGGACCATTTAAAATTGGCCACAAAATGTGTGGGACCAATTTCCAAGCCACACGGCCAAAGGGCCTATTTTTGCATGATTTTCAACTTCCAAGTATATGACTTGTGGTCCCAACTTTTCCTAAGTGTTCCATGCCCACAATTTCATGTACAACTTATGTCTCAAAATAAAATCGAGGGTCAAAAGTCCCGACTTCATGTCCCGGAATAGTCTTGACCCTAACTTATCATAGTTAATCCGGATTGTCCCAATGTATAAAATACGGGACGTAACATCCTCCCCCCCTTTAGAACATTCGTCCTCGAATGTTGGATTAATTCTACGGGTCTTACTAACAATTCGGGGGAGTTTCTTTTATAGCCGTCACATACAAGTCATTCACAAATCAACATAGTCAAATAAAGGATTTGGATTACCTGTAGGTACCGGAAATAGGTGAGGATACTTTTTCTTCATCTGCTCCTCAGCTTCCCAGGTCATTTCTTCTCGGTTATTATTCCGCCACAGCACTTTAACAGAAGCCACATCTTTATTCCGCAATTTTCTTACCTGACGATCCAATATGGCTCTAGGCTGCTCTTCATAAGATAGCTCCTCGGTGACCTGTATATCACCTGTAGGAACGATTCTGGAAGGGTCACCAATACATTTACGAAGCATAGAAACATGGAATACCGAGTGCACCGCTCCCAAATCAGCTGGCAGATCTAATTCATAGGCAACTTTGCCTATTTTACGAATAATCTGATAAGGCCCAATATATCTCGGACTTAGCTTTCCTTTCTTGCCAAATCTCATAACACCTTTCATAGGTGACACTTTCAGGAACACCCAATCTCCAACCTAAAACTCTAAAGGCCGACGACGATTATCTGCATACGATTTATGTCGACTCTGGGCTGCTAACAAGCGCTCCCGGATAAGTTTCACTTTATCCACCGCCTGCTGGACTATATCTGGGCTAATTAATTCAGTCTCCCCAACATCAAACCAACCGATCGGCGACCTGCATTTCCTGCCATACAAAGCCTCATATGGTGCCATCTGAATACTGGAGTGGTAGCTGTTGTTATAAGCAAATTCAACAAGCGGCAAATGGTCATCCCAGCTACCCCTGAAATCCATAACACAGGCACGCAACATATCTTCCAGCGTCTGAATAGTGCGCTCGGCCTGTCCGTCGGACTGAGGATGAAATGATGTACTCAGACTCACTTGGGTCCCCAATCCCTCCTAAAATGATCTCTAGAAATTAGCTGTAAACTGAGCACCTCTGTCGGAGATAACAGACATTGGAACTCCGTGAAGCCTCACAATCTCCTTAATATATAGCCTGGTATAATCTTCAGCTGAGTATGTAGTCCGAACTGGAAGAAAATGGGCTGATTTTGTTAGCCGATCAACGATAACCCATATGGAGTCGTACCTCCGTGGAGTGCGAGGCAAGCCTGCAATAAAATCCATATTAATCATCTCCCACTTCCACGTCGGAATCTCCATCTCCTCCAATAACCCACCGGGCTTCTGATGCTCAATCTTCACCTGCTGACAATTTGGGCACTGGGCAACGAACTCTGCTATGTCCTTTTCATACCGTCCCACCAATACAGGCATCTAAGATAATGATACATCTTCATCGACCCTGGATAAATAGAATATCTGGCATAATGTGCCTCGCCCATAACCTGTCGCCGCGGTCCCGCAACGTCAGGTACACATAATCTGCCCCTGTATAATAATACTCCATCGGATGTAATCTCAAACGGGGTCTTCTCCTTTTCACGGGCTGCGTCTCTGTACTGTATCAGAACAGGATCCTCATACTGACGCCGCTTTATCTCACCCAGAATAGAGGATTCGGCCACTCCTCGAACAGAAATCCTAGCATCTCCAGAATTGGCCAAGCGGACTCCAAGACTAGCCAGCTGATCGATATCGCGAACCATTTATTTCTTTTCTGAAGGCGTGTCCGCTAAACTGCCCATGGACTTACGGCTGAGTGCATCTGCCACGACATTAGCTTTCCCAGGATGGTATAGAATATCAACATCATAATCTTTCAGCAACTCTAACCACCGCCTCTGCCGCAGGTTCAGCTCCTTTTGCTTGAAGATGTACTGGAGGCTCTTATGATCTGTATAAATATCAACGTGAACCCCATATAAATAATGTCTCCACATCTTCAAAGCATGAATCACCGCGGCTAGCTCCAAATCGTGAGTGGGATAATTTCTCTCGTGCTTTTTGAGCTGCCTGGAAGCATAAGCTATAACCCTACCGTGCTGCATAAATACACACCCCAAACCCATACCAGAGGCATCACAATAAATAACATACCCATCTGGACCTTCAGGAAGAGTCAGGACTGGAGCTGTAGTCAACATCTCTTTCAACAACTGGAAGCTACGCTCGCAAGCATCAGACCACTGAAACTTAGCTCCCTTCTGAGTCAGCCTTGTCAAAGGCGCTGAAATCGAAGCAAATCCCTCTACAAATCTCCGGTAATAACCGGCCAACCCAGAAAGCTACGCACCTCCGTAGGCGTCGTAGGTCTAGGCCAACTCTTTACGACCTCGATCTTCTGGGTATCCACCCGGACGCCATCCGCTCCAATAATATGCCCCAGGAATGCCACTGAAGACAACCAGAATTCACATTTAGAAAATTTAGCATATAAATTCTGGTGCCGAAGTGTGCCAAGGACTGTCCTCAAATGATCTGCATGCTCTGCTTCTGATCGTGAATAAACCAAAATGTCATCGATAAATACAATCACGAACATGTCTAAGAATGGCCCGAATACCCGATTCATTAAATCCATGAATACCGCTGGAGCATTAGTCGGCCCAAAAGACATCACTCTGAATTCATAATGCCCGTACCGGGTCCTGAAAGCAGTCTTCGGAATATCTGCCTCTCGTACTCGCACCTGATGATAGCCCAAACGTAGATCTATCTTTGACAAATATTTAGCACCCTGCAACTGATCAAATAAATCGTCAATCCGGGGGAGGGGATATTTATTCTTTATAGTCACCTTATTTAGCTGTCGATAATCAATACACATTCGCAGTGACCCATCTTTCTTGCTAACAAATAATACCGGCGCTCCCCAGGGCAATGTACTGGGTCTGATGAAGCCTTTATCCAATAGATCTTTCAGCTGCTCCTTTAATTCCTTCAATTCTGCAGGTGCCATTCTGTACGGAGGAATAGATATGGGCTGCGTATCTGGCAACAAATCTATAGTGAAGTCTATCTCCCGCTCAGGCGGGAGGCCTGGAATCTCATCTGGGAATATATCTGAGAATTCATTAACAACCGGAACTGACTGAAGAATAGGTGTCTCAGCCTTAGTATCGTGCACACGGACCAAATGATAGATATAACCTTTCTGAATCATCTTCTTAGCCTTGAGGTATGAAATAAACTTACCCCTCGGCGATGCTGTACTCCATGACCACTCTATCACTGGTCCCCCTGGAAACTGGAAACGAACTACCTTTTTCTGGCAGTCAACATTAGCATAGCAGGAAGCTAACCAATCCATACCCATAATGACATCAAATTCCAACATATCTAACTCTACCAAATCAGCTTTAGTGCAACGATCATATATAATAACAGAACAATCTTTATATACCTGCCTCGCTATAATAAAGTCCCCAACCGGTGTGGCCACTTCAAATGGTTCAATAGGTTCGGGTGTTATTCCAATTTTACTAGCAACGAGCGGAGAGATATACAATAAAGTAGAGCCCAGATCAATCAATACATATACAGATCGGGAGAAAACCAGTAAGGTACCTGTGACAACATTTGGCGAAGCCTCCTGATCCTGGCGGCTAGCACATGCATATATGCGGTTCGAAGGACCGCTAGAATCTGAAACACTGCCACGGCCTCGACCGCGGCCTGCCGGTGCCGACATACCCCGCCCCGCAGGGCGCATAGCTGATGGAGTAGAAGATGAAACAGCGGCTGATCCCATCGGCTGAACTGTACTACCAGAACCACTCGCCATCGGGCAATATCGCATAACATGGCCCTGACGGCTGCAGGAAAAATAAGCTCCTGTGTCTCGGTAGCACTCCCCTGGGTGCGATCTTCCACAATAAGAACAACGGGACCTGGGTGGTCTGGACTGGCTGGAACCCCTGGTCGTCTGCGAACCTGATGCTCTGAAACTCTGACCGGCCCCAGATGGTCCTGCACCATCAAATCGTCTACCAGCGGACTGTGTACCCCGGCCGGACGGAGGAGGATATCTGCCCGACTGCTGTGAATGAGGTTGTCCGCCTCGAAAATCTCCAGAATACCCAACTGATCTAGCCCGCTTGGGCGGCCTCCTATCACGATCTCTGCCCGACCGGTCCTCTCTGTGCTGGTCCTCCATACCCTGCGCGTAGGCCTGTAACCGGGCGATGTCCATATCAGTCTGCGATGCCATCGCCATACAGCTGTCAACCAGGTAGCGGTCCGACCCTATCAATTACTGGTGCATCCGGTCGGCTATATCCGCTACTATAGCAGGTGCATATCGAGCCAAACAATCAAAGTCCAAATTATACTCACGAACACTCCGACCTCCCTGCCACAGCTGCAAAAATCTGTCAACCCTCGCCCTCCGCAACTCCAGGGGCAAAAAGTGGCGGAGAAAAGCGGCCACAAACTCGTCCCATGTAGCTGGGGGAGCACCCTCACCTCTGGACAACTCCCAGGACTCATACCAATTAGCTGCAACATCTCGTAACCTGTGCGAGGCTAACTCAACGGACTCGGTCTCTATAGCCCTGACCAGTCCCAATGAGCGCCGCATCCCCCGAATGAAGTCGTGGGGTTCCTCCTCGGGCTTAGGCCCGAAAAACTCTGGGGGACTACATGTCAGAAAATCACGGACCCTTAGGCTATCACGCCTGTCATCATCATCATCACCTCTCAGCCCGCGTCTGCGAGTCTGTCCCACAACCAAAGTCGTCAACAACTGTACGGCCTCCCTCAACGTCCTATCCTCCGCCCCTGGCTGAGGAGCAGGAGGCTCGGACGCTGGAGCGTCTGGAGCTAATGATGGACCTGCTCCCGGCTCCGCCGGTGGTGGTGTAGCTAAACCCTCTGACTGCGGCACAACCTCGGGCAAATCCTGAGCACGAGCCCGTGTAACTCTCGGCATCTGACTAGTCTCTCCCATCACCGCCTTGCCCTTCTAGGTAGCCGTTGCCTTCTTCGGAGGCATCACTGAAAAATACAACAATCGGTCAGAAAAGAGTCATCTTAATAGCACAGCTCTATCGCACGATCTAAGATTCAAAGAAAGGTAACACCCTAAATGCCCTGTAGCCTCCTGTCTATAGATGTGGTGCACAACACACCGATAAACAAGACTCTACGAGACACGGCATGTAGACATTCCGAGGACAAACCGCTCTGATACCACTTTTGTCACGACCCAACCCCGTAGGCCGTGACTAGTGCCCGAACTGGGCACCCGAATACACTCATCCAATCTGAATCACATACAGATAGCGTATACGGGCCCAAATATCACACGCTGCCTCAAATAATATCAAACTGTCTCAGACACATTTCAACACAACTATATATATATATATATATATATATATATATATATATATATATATATACATATCAGAAGCCGATAAGGCTATCAAATGGCGCAACGGCCCAAAACATATACAAATGCACGCCGACAAGGCTGCCATGGCGAGTGAGATCATACAAACACACCTGTACAGAAGTAGGCACAAACCCACATATACGTCTACAGACCTCTAAACAGACCAACTGAATCATATGGCATAACAAGAAGCTAACCAGTCCATACCCATAATAAAATCAAACTCCATCATATCTAACTCTATCAGATCTACCACGGTATGATGACTATATATAATCACCGAACAGTCTCTATATACTTGCTTTGCTATAACAGAATCTCCTTCCGGTGTAGCTACCTCAAATGGTTCTATCAACTCAGGTTCTATTCCGATTCTACTAGCAACAAAGGGAGATATATATGATAAGGTGGAGCCTGGATCTATCAATGCATATACGTCCCGAGAGAAAATTGATAATATACCTGTAACCACATTCGGTGACGCCTCCTGATCCTATCAACTAGCCAAAGCATATATGCGGTTCGAAGGACCGTTAGAACTGGAAGCTCCGCCACGACCTCTGCCACGGCCTGCAGGTGCCTGAATACCCTGCCCTATAGGGCGCATAGCTACAGAAGAAGATGGACCAGCAACCGACCCAGTAGGCTGAGCCACACTACCTGGACCGCCTCATACGGACACTCTCTCATAATATGGCCTTGACGGCCGCAAGAAAAACCAACACCTGTAGCAAGACGGCATTCCCCAGAATGGAGCCTACCACACCGAGAACACCGAGGCAAAGGTGGCCTCCACTGACTCGAACCCCTATTCATCTGTGAACCTGAAGCCTTGGAGCTCTGACCGGCTCCTGAATACCCTGTGCTGTTAAATCTCCTACCTGTAAACTGTGGGGGTGCACTCCGTACTGGCTGGGAAACATATCTAATATACTGCTGAGGATGCCTGCCTCGAAACTCACCAGGATAACCAGCCGATCTAGCCCTCTTATGCTGGCCTCTGTCGTAATATCTATCTGGCTGACGCCCTCGGTGTCGATCCTCTACCCCCTGTGCATATGCCTGTACCTAAGCAATATTCATACCTGGCTGAAGAGCCACTGCCATACACTCATCAATCTAATAACGGTCTAGCCCCATCACTTAACGATGCACTCTATCATCCATATCAGCTACAATAGTAGGCGCATGCTTAGCTAACGAATCAAACTCAAGACTGTACTCTCGAACACTCCTGCCATTCTTTCTCAAATGTAAGAATCTATCAACTCTGGAGGCAGGAAGTGGCCAAAGAAGGCCTCTACAAACTCATCCCATACTGCTGGAGGAGCACCCCCGCCCTAGATAATTCCCACGACTCATACCAATTAACTGCTACATCACGCAACCGATACGAGGCCAACTCAACAGACTCAGTCTCAGAAGCCTTGATTATCCTCAATGTACGCTGCATCCGCCGAATAAACTCCTACGGATCATCCTCGGGCTTTGACCCGAAAAACTCTGGAGGATTACAACTTAAGAAGTCACGAGCCCTCAAACTATCAGATCTATCCGCATGGTCAACTCCTAGTCCGTGCCTGCAAACCTGCCCTGCTACTAATCTGGTCAGCACCTGAACTGTATCTCTCATGGCCCTATCCTCCGCCCCTGGATGAGGAGCTGGAGGCTCAGGTACTGGGGCCTCGGGAGCTGGCGATGGAGCTGCTGCTGCTCTAAGCTCCTCTGGAGGTGGCGGTGTAGCATAACTCGCTGACTGAAGTATAATATCAGGCATAGATTTGGCACGGGCCCTAGTAACTCTCCGAGTCTGGCTAGTATCTCCTGCTACTGATTTGCCCTTATGGGCAGCTGTTGCTTTCTTTGGAAGCATAGCTGTAAACATAATAATCTGTTAGAGAGGGATTATCCTGATAATATAGCTCTATCGCACGATCTAGAGTAGGAAGGGAAGCCAATATCCTAAATGTCATGTAGCTTCCTGTTTATAGATGTGGTGCACAACACACCGATAAACAAGACTCTACTAGACACGGTCTGTAGACACTCCGAGGATGAACTACTCTGATACCACTTATGTCAAGACCCAACCCCGTGGGCCAGGACTAGTGCTCGAGCTAGACACTCGTATACGTACCTGTTGGATATATTCTGACAGAAACTAAAGACAATATGGAAACTTGCAAAAACATTAAAGGTTCAGAACGTCATATATATTAAGATAACCTGTCTCCTGAGGAGTCACAATTAATCAAAACGTAATACGATATGCAAGCCGACACTGCAGCCACTATAAACCAATATGATACGCAAACCGACAAGGCTGCCACTACATACGATACGATACGTAAGCCGGCAAGGCTGCCACTACAGACAGGAGTATCCTTAGCAAATCATATAGACACAGCTGAACAGAACTTATATACAACCCACACATATGTCTATAGACCTCTAAGAGTATCGATAGTGAAATATGACGGGACAGGGCCCCGCCGTACCCCTGGATAAACATATATATACATCAAATGATCTGTACCAAAAGTCTAGGCTCCGGAACAATGGAGCTCTCCAAGACAGCTGAGTAGAAGTCCTAAGCTGGAGGATCACAAAATCAAGTATATGTACCTGCGGGCATGAAACGCAGCCCCCCGAAGAAAGGGGGTCAGTACGGAATATGTACTGAGTATATAAAGCATGTAATACAATAAGGAAAATCACAACTGCATCAACGATTATAGGAGGCAAGTATGATAATCAAAGATACCAATGCACCTGTGCCTTACGATATGAAAATCATGCATGTCTATATCATATATCATATCCGACCCATTATGGGACTCGGTGAATAAGTCATCATATACCATCCTCGGCGCCATAATCACATCATCATCATCATCATCATATCATATCATATATATATATATATATATATATATATACCGTACCCGGCCCTCTAGTAAGGGACTCGGTGAACAATCCAGTGAAACTGTGAACGAAAACATACCCGGCCCGGGACTCAATGAAAGATATATTACGGCATGCACGAGCAGAGTAGTAAGCAACCATATGCAAACTAAGTTATATCTGAGACTCAATAGAATATTCAAAACGGACTATCATTTGGAAATCAAGACAATAGTCATATCAAGCATCCTTCGAATGTCACTATGAAATATATCAAATAGAACTTCAGGAATCATAGACATGTATCAAGACATAATGTAGTAAGTTCTGGGGATCAAGAACATTAGCCATCCTAGTTGTTATATCCCGTATTTTGCACATTCGGAAAAAATTGAAATAATTGTGATTAGTAAGAGATAAGGCAATATTTTGATTTTATTTAATATATATGTTGTTCCTGAAAAAACTATTGATGCGGAAATATCGAGGAAGGCTAAGGGCAAAATTGAAATTTCGGAAATTAGTTTCATGAATTACAATATTAACCATAAGAAGTGGGCTTGGAAAATCAGAAAAAAAGAAAAAGAAAAAGAGAGGCCCAATATAGGTGGTGGCCGGCCATGGAAATAAAAAATGGCCCAAGCCCATGAAATTAAACCCAAGCCAAATAAATAAAAAAAGGGACCACAAACTCTTCATTATTCAAGAAGTTTCAAGAAAACAAAACTTGAGAGCACAAAAGAGATGGGCCATTCGGCCAACACAAGGAGAAAATAAATATTTTTTAGCGCACCAACCTTTGATCCAAAAATCATAATTTTCTAGTATTCTTGCTAATTCCAAGCCCCTCTTCAACGTAGTATAATTATTAAAGCGAGAAAACCACTTTTGTGGCAAGTGGAAAATTGAAGAAAAGGTAAGAATTCTATCCTTTTTATATTATGGAAGACTTATATATATGTTGTAGTATGTGGAAATGAATGAAAAGTATGAAATTTGTGTGTTGTGGGTGTAGCCGTGTGGGTGTGTGTGAGTGTGTGTGTGGCCGTGTGGTGTGGTGTAGTGAAGGAAGATGAATTAAATTTATTTAGTATGTTAATTGTGTTGTTGTGGCCCTTGTGATGTAAATGGAAGACTAAAGGTTCAAGTTGGCATGAAAATTTGGTTGTAAGTTGTTGTAGGAAATTATGTGATTTTAATATGGTTTTATGTAATTATGGAAGTGGAGTTGCTAAAGTGTGAATTGTTGTTGTTGTTGATGAATTTAAAAGAAGAAAATGCGTCGTCGTAGTTTCGTTGCGTTTGTAGAAGTTTTGGGTAGAATATGGTGTTAGTGGGATTGTTTGAATATTGTATAAATTGTTTAAAGTGTTCTTAAATTGTGTTTGAATGATCTTGGATTAGTAATGGATATGAGAGCATTGATATTGGCTTGAAAATACGTAGTTGAATTGAATGTGATAAGCTACGTAGAGGTTGAAGGTTACTAATATTAGAATGCGCTTTAAATTGATTCTTGATGTTATTGGTATGGTTGTTGGTATTGTTGGTATGGTCGTTGATGAATTTGGCCGAGTTAAATTCTCGGGGATGTTGAATTTACAGGGGAGATGCTGCTGAAATTTATGTAGACAAGTACTAGTTAGAATTGGAGTTCTAAGTACTTGTAGCTAATGTTTGGTAATTGATAACGTTATTGTAGATATTGGAGAGTCCGAGACTTGATTCGGGATTTGGTTAGCGAGCGATTGAGGTATGTAAAGCCTACCGTTCCTTCTTTTTGGCATGATCCTTTTGGAATGAACAAAAATGTATATATATATATATGCTTATAAAGAAAAATCCTACTCTTAGAGCTACTAGGATGGCTAATATCTTTGACTTCCATAAGCTATTTCATATGGCTTGATACATATTTGTGATATTCGAAGATTCTAGTTGTTACGTTTCCGAATGTTGTTCGAAAGAAAGTCGAGACGAATAAAGTCTTTGATGAATATTTGGTACGTAAATATGGTCCAAAAGTCTCCATTTGATTTGATCCCTAATGCTATTCGAAAGTTTCCTAATATGAATATTTGATCCATAATGATGTTCGAAAGTTTTGTAATATGAATGATGTATGGCTTATGAAATGTTTTTTAGAAGGCTCTGTACTTCAAAAGCTCGTAACTTTCTTATACTAATTCCGATTGACCTGAATCTTATTTTTGAGGCTTCAGATGTCGAAAAATATATTTGTCCATCGAGTTTTGAAATTTATTTATGTACTTATATGCATATGGTTTCCTCACTACTCCGCTCGTGCATACTACTACGATATCGTTCGCTGGATCCCGGGCCGGTTTTGTGATCGTGCGCACTATGTTATATTCGGCAGTATGATGTGTTACGGTTCCCGAGGCCTCGCCATAGGGTCGGGTACCGCTTATATACGGCGTTATGATGTGATATGGCATATGATGTGTGCTGATGATGTGATATGTTTCGATGATATGATATGTTCGGGGATTGTACGGAGATTTGAAACCTTCTGGAGTATGATGTGTTGTGGCGCCAGCGTCGGAGTGGCGACCACGTTCCTGAGCCCTATGCATGATTTTTTATTTGCATTATTTATATTTTCAGCACAGGTTTTGATATACTAATTCTGTATCCATTTTCTGTACTTCTCACTTCAGTTATGATTCGGATTACTGTACTTCATGCTTTACATACTCAGTACATATTTCGTACTGACCCCCTTTCTTCGGGGGCTGCGTTTCATGCCCGCAGGTACAGACGTTCGTTCAGGTGACCCGCCAGTGTAGGATACTTATTCTGCTGTTTGGAGTACTCCTTTGATCCGAAGCTCATATTTTGGTACATATCTTTTGTTATACATGTCTCTGTATATATATGACTAATTGGGGTACGGCGGGGCCCTGTCCCGTCATATGTTTCTGTTATGGTTTGTAGAGGCCTGTAGATATATATTTGGGTCATGGGTCATGTTTGTTCGATTATGTTCGTGATTTGTGCCTTAAGCGGTCCCGTTTGCTATTATGGCCAAAACGGCCCATATGTTTGTATATGTATGTATATTCGGGCGATGTGTATTCCGCCAGCCTGACGGCTTTTGGGTATGATATTTCTGTCACAGGTGACCGCTTAAGATGATGTCTGTTCACAGTATTCGTATAAATAACGTATGTTAAATTTGAATATGTTTTTGATATGTCGATCTGGTAAGTAAGTCTGTATAGGTGTCCAGTTAGGGCACTAGTCAGGGCCCACGGGGCTGGGTCGTGACACTAGTGTCTCTAAGAATAGGAGTTTCTTTAAAATCACATGCTCGTCGTCTATTTGTTTATAAAGATCATGCCAAATGAAAAAAGGGATAGCTTTACATACCTTTGGCGCTTAGTCCGTGACTTGATATGTATATGCTGCCCAAAGTATCTCAACCTATATTAAGATGTCAAGACTATGGTTCAGCTACGGAAAGGCATAAAACGTACTTCAATGTTAGTAGCTTATTTCTAGATAATTGGGTAGCACTTCCCCTATATCGCTCACTCTCCTCACATCTAAGCCAACTATACTACAACTAACATAGAATCAACGAAGGCACGTCTAAGTTATCGCATCAAGAACTAGTTAAAACAAGACCTAAGGATACCCCACACAACCCACACCATTCCAAATCAGCCCACACATTGCAACATTCGATAATCGTCAACATAACGACTACGACATTATCAAATTATTCCTAATAATCTATAGCCACCATACTTCATCGAAATGACCTTATAATAGTCCAACAATTACAACAACGCAATGTATAATTTTACTACACGTAGCCCTCCAATTCAACGAGAACAACAACACAACCAGAACCCGATCATTTTCGACACAATATAACCATAACTTTAAATACCAAATTCCTTTACTTTCATAATACAGTCAATGAAAACAATAACAACAACACTAATTAAAATTAATTCACAATTGTTAGATTAAAATAGCCCCTATACGGCCCAAACAAAATCTCAACATCAACATACACAATTCTTGCAACCAATTCCACATCCACCAATTCATACAAAGACCAAACCAACTCTAAAACATGTAGGAGAGCATTAAACCTTACCTTTGCAAGCTTAGCCTCTTAATGTTGCTGGAATATATGGATTAAAAATCGCCAATATTCTTGCTGCCCCAAGGATCAAATTCACGTTGCCAATCACTTTAGAATATATAGAACACCTTAGAAACTAAATTATTGCTATCAAAATTTTGGACCTCTTCATGAGCAGCTATGGCCGTGAGCTGCCATGGCCATAAGCTCCTCTCTTTAATTCAATTTTGTTGAAGTTGAAAAATGAAATGTATGACTAATGAATTAGTCATCAACTAAGGTCTTATATGTTGCCCATAATTGTTACACGTGCCCCACTATAGCATGGCCCAATCAGAGTTGGCCTTGTTGTAGTGGGGCCCACTCAGCCCACTAATGACTTAATTAATCTTAATTAGGTTAATTAATCCTTAATTAATAACTAATCCCCACTTAATAATCTAATTATGGTTAATTAATCCCTAATCTCTACTAATATTTCTACACTAATTGAAATTTACATGCAAGTCGTGCCATATTAAAAATCAGGATTAAAAGTCCTTGCCTCATATCCCTAAAATAATCTTATCCCTGAATTTATGTCGATTTGCTTACGAATAATCAAACCTACAAAAATACGGGATATAACAAGTGGATTGGATGTATATATTGTTGATAAGTGCAGTTATAAGGTGCGCACAGAAGAAGCTGAAGGAATCAGTAACGGTAAGCAGAATATATGTCAGATATAGTGTGAATGTTGCAGGTATGATTGAAACCTACAGTTAAAAATTGAAAGGGAAAATAAACAGGAAAGTGTAACAGGTACAGTTTAAGTTGGACATACGAGGTAAGTTCATCATTTTCATATTGATATTGATATGGGGAGCCCTGTGCGGCTATGATATGAGATAATATATATGTATATATGTTGGCCCTGTGAGGCATTGTTGGTATTTCCTGCGTGCAGGTTTTGAGATAGTAAGAAATACAAAGGAAACTCTACCAAAATTTTCCTAGAAATATAAAGGGAATGAGATATAAGCTCGTAATATGTCTTTAAAGGCCATGTCAACAGTAATGATAGGATTTGACCAAGTTGCAAGTCTGACTTTTAGAAATAAAGTTAACTGTTGAATTGATAGTAATAGTAATTATGAGGTCGATATCGATATGGTAAAAAGAAATTCTAGGATAATTTGGTAGGGCTTGTGATACTAAGAGATGATTTAGAAAAGGGTGGCAAATCATAATAGAGCGTTATATTGAGGTACCGACTGAATTGATAAGCAGGGATAAATTATGACGAGTTTATAGTTAAAAGGAGTAATGGTATGATCGAGACAAGAGTACGGAGGAGGAATAATTGCGACGAATATGAATGTATTGATAAGACAGCGTGTGAGGTATTAAGGATAAGATTGATCAGAAAGGGTAAAAGGTTAAGTACGCTTACTCCACAGAGTGTGGTTAAACCATAGTGAGTGATGCAAGCCGAGTTGCCTCAAGGACACTTAAAGGACCGTCTCGTGGAGCCAAAGTTTGGATGATAGCATGGAGAGGACGGATGGGAGATGGAAGAGCATTAAAGTGGCCAACGAGCAAGGAAGGCTATGTTTGCAAGAGGCCACATTCGCAAATTCAAGATTTCCATCTCCACAAGACTAGCCAAACAAGGCCATTGCCTCATTAATGGCATTTATGTAATAATAGGGTCTTCTATTATTTAGTTAGTATAAATAGCTAGTCTTTTATTTCATTAGGGGCTTTTGATGAATTGATGAATATTTGAGTGTTTTAGGGTTATCTCTAGAGAGAGAAACTTGTGAGAGGCCTTTGGTAGGCTCTTGTTGATTATTGATTGTGAGAGGATTGGTTTTCAAAAAAAAAAAACTCGTATTTTCTTTTTTATTTTGTTGAATCTAGTGTTAGAATTGAGTTCCTTAGAGTTTTAGGGTTTCAAATCCGAAGTTTTGAGTCATTCCACGTTGTTTTGAGCTTTTCACCATTGTTGAGTTGAAGAACTTGAAGTGGGTCTTGTTGATTTGGGTGAAATTGGGATTTGAAACTTATTCAGCTTTGTTCTACAAGTCGGGGGGAGTCTAAATTTGAAATTTGACGGAAAAACAAGTTGATTTGAAGGTAGTTGAAAATTTGAAATTGTTGGTGTTCTTGGAGATCTTCAAATCTTCGTGGGGAAGAAGACTCTCCACAAGGGCAATTAATCCAAAGTTTTCAAGTCAAGATTTGGGAAAAGTGTTTTTCTACCCCCAAAAGGGTAAACACGAGGTTGAGTGGGCCCAGGAATGTCATCAGATCCAAGAAATTTTGTCCAAAATTCGAGAAGTTCGAGTTCAACACAAAAATCGCTGAAGCTGGGAACATTGCAAATTATGGACCGTAAATCACTTTACGAACCGTAATTTGGGGTCGTAAATTTGGGTCTTGATACAGTAGCTCACTGTAATTTGGCAAATCATTAAATACGGACCGTAAACCACTATACGGACTGTAAATCACAATACGGACCGTATTCCATAACCGTATAAAGGGACCAAGGATTGGAGCATTCTGCCTCGGAAAGACATCGTTAAATATGGACTGTAAAGCATAATACGGACGGTAAACCACAATACGGCCCGTATCTTGTGGTTCGTAAAAGGCAAGGAACATTCTGTTTTGGGCATCACGGACACGAAATACGGACCGTAAACCCAAAATACAGACCGTAAACCACAATACGGCCCGTATCTTGTGGGTCGTAAAAGGCAAGGTACATTCTGTTTTGGGCATCACTAAATACGGACACGAAATACGGACCGTAAACCACAATACGAACCTTATTTTGTCAAGCTCAAACTGTATACTCAAGGTACCTTTTCAAGTCCAAATTTCATTTCATTCCACTTCCATTTCTCAAAAAAAAAATCTTGATCCTTAGTTGATGGTCTTGTTTTCAAGTTATCACCTACTCGGGCCCGAAATTTTAGTTATTTTCCCGATTTTTGAATTCCATTTTCTTGTGTCTCTCAACTAGTAGCCATTTAGTAGTTGTTCCTACTTGTGTTTGCTAGTTTTTGTGTCCGCATTTCTTTCGTGCTTTTCTTTGCTTTGCTTCGTTGTTAATTTCTTGGTTCAAGTCCGTTAGATTGAATTGAGCCGTCCGTCTTTCTTCGAGTCTAACAAGAATCCATTCCGACCTCAAGTAGCAATTGTGTACCTTGCAAGCAACCGAATCCAATCGAGAATCAACATCGGCCAATCCATTTAAGTGGTAAGAGGCAAGAGTGTGTGAACTCATTTGAGTGGTGCTAGCCAAGCACAAACGAGTGTAAACACGAAGGTGGTGAGGTTTCTTCACTACTAACGTGTTTGCTAAGTGTTATTTGCGGTACTTCTCCATGGATTCTGATTCATGTGGTGGCGATTATGATTGTTATGACGATGATGGTTGTAGTTACGAAGGGGAGGACTATAGGAGCTATCAAGGGTGTGACGATGGGGAATATGAGGGATATATGGGGAATGGTGATCATGAGGAAGTTCGGGGAGAGAATTACCATTTTGAAGGAGAATATGAAGAGAGTGGTACTCATGTGTCTCATGAGGAAGATGGGGATGAAGAAGAAACTTGTTATGCTTCACATGATGAAGGTGAAGGTTCTTATGCTATACATCATGATGATGAAGACGACTCGAGGTATGACTCTCCTTCACACGTGTCTTATAGGTCTTATGGGGAAATCCTTATACAAATAAGACTCGTGGAGGGTATGTCTATGGAGGTAGTGGAAGTGCTAATGTTGATTATGGAAGGACTTCTACTGGGCATGCATATGCTTCTTCTTGTAGTAATTCCTATCCGAAGCAAAGTGGCAAGAGTGGGAATGTGAATACTAGTTGGGGTCATCCTATACAAAAAAAGGTGGTCCCAAAGAGGCGATTCATAGAGACCAAGGTGAACATTAGTAGTAGTGAGGTATTTCTCATGGTTGATGATGATTGTTACACAAATTTCATCACCCCTCGTGCGGTTGAAGTGTTAAGGTTACCTTGTGTGATCCGGCGAAATCCTTATTATGATGAGGGAGGATATTGGGTTAATAGGAGGGTGATGGTATCCATTTCACTTGGCGAGTACCAAGAGGAGGTTTGGTGTGATGTTCTTCCAATGGATAATTGTCATGTACGTTTAGGAGTCTCTTGGTTCCAAAGGTGTGGAATCCCACGTGAACAAGATTGGCATCGATTTGTAGTGGACAAGAAAGGGAATTTCTCTTTCCATGCACACTTACTAGGAAGAGTCCAAAGTGCAAAAGTGCGAGAAACCCATGTGAAATGGCCTACCTTGGCTAAGGAAGCTAGTGGAGAAGAATATGAGAAATGGGAGTCCATAATAGATGAAATCTTCGCTAGCTACAACTATTCACAAGAAATGAAGATGGACTTAGTCGTTCAAACTTTTGACTAAACGCTTGTCAAATATTGGGAGTATGTGAAATGTTATGGCAGACAAGTGAGGAGTCCCATCAAGACTTGGGAGGACATGAAAATTATATTAAGAAGCCAATATCCCAAGCCACATGTGAGAAGAAATGAATCTTTGAGGGGTACCTCTTTTGAGAGAACCCCATGCTTGAAGGCAAGGACGGCGGCCACACCCATTCCTTCCATTGCTCAAAGGAGCTTGCATGAACACCAAGGTAAGATCACTTATCCTTATACTCCAACATCTTTGTGTGATTTTAATGTCAAGTCAAGCATGAAAGTTAGTTTACCTTGCGTTAAGCCTAATGCTTCCTTGCCGTGTATTGGTAATGCCGTTGTTGAAAGTGTCCCCACACTAGTTGATCCTATTGATGACTGAATGGATCCTTCTTGTAAGGTCGATTTGTTTCTACCTAGTGTTGGCACTTGTTCTTTGAATGATAGTGCATTATCGAATGAAGGTGCTCAAACACTAGTTGATCCTTTAGATGACAAAATTGATTCTTCTTGCAAGATCGATTTGTGTCCACTTAGTGTTGACACTTATGAATTGATTAGTAGTACAATGTCATGTGGTCATCATGTTAGTAATCCTTGCGAGTATGACATACTACCAACTAGTGTTGATCAACTTGCTTGTAATGATAATTCAGTACTCGAGGATCCTTGTGATGTGTTTAACGTACCTCTAGTTAGTGATAATGTTGATATAGTTGGTCAATTGAAAGAATGTGACATCTCACCCTTGTTTGTTTCATGTCAAAATGGGTCTCTTGATCGTACTTTAGTGTCATGTGATAAGACCCCAATTTGTAGTGGTGATGTGTGTCATGTAGATAGTCATGTGAGCAAAAATACATTGAAAGATGACATTGGTTCTTTTGAGAGTGAAATGACATGCTTTAACTCCTTATTGTTCATGGATTACTCTCTTGTAAAGGATAATGTTTTATTTAAGGATGACATGACTATTGAGAGTGATGAACCTAGTGGGGTGTTTGGTAATGTTGAACGTTTAGTTTCCTTTGGAGGCTATAATGTGATATGTAACCCACTATGGGCTGAAGACACTCTTTCCCATGATGGAGATCTTCCTTTGAGGAATTGTGATCCATTTGTGGGGAAGTAAAGTGTTACAAAGGAAGGTAATTCTTGTCTAGAAATTGCAAATTCTTCCTTTTATGTTCAACTTCATAGTAGCCCCTTCGATAACCTTGTCCTTGAACCGTATGGCGAGGTTTCATTGGGGAGTGATATTGATGAGGAAGTTATTTTACGTGATACCTTTCATTATTACTTATTTGCATATGATGACATTCTTGAGCATATAGGGAGTGCATCTTATGTGGGAGAAGGCTCTTATGATCTAGCCGATTATGTTCTTGACCATACTAGATGGATGTTCGCCCCATTTGATCCGGGTGCCACCTTGTGTGATTTGAAAGCACTATCTTGGGGGAGTCCTTGTTTGAAAAATGTGAGTGTTCTTGTTTGGACATTATGCTACATGTCAAATAGAACCAATGTCGAGTTGCATACTTCGTATTTTGAATCCATTGGTTTTATTACTCTATCCTTATGTCATGAACCTTGGAGGAATCAACTTCTTGATACCTCATGTGTGCAAATGTTAGTCATGATTGTCATAGATGTGTGGTTGTACCACAAGTTTGTTCATCCTTGGCAAGAATATGTGATTATAGCGTTGTGTGCTAACCCTCAATCCTTGAGGAGTATGTTTTTATTTGTCTCCCTTATGGTTTTGCAAGGTTTAGATTCGACGACGAATCCTTTTCAAGAAGGGGAGAATGATGCAAGCCGAGTTGCCTCAAGGACACTTAAAGGACCGTCTTGTGGAGCCAAAGTTTGGATGATAGCATGGAGAGGATGGATGGAAGAGCATTAAAGTGGCCAACGAGCAAGGAAGGCTATGTTTGCAAGAGGCCACATTCGTAAATTCAAGATTTCCATCTCCACAAGACTAGCCAAACAAGGCCCTTGCCTCATTAATGACATTTATGTAATAATAGGGTCTTCTATTATTTAGTTAGTATAAATAGCTAGTCTTTTATTTCATTAGGGGTTTTTGATGAATTGATGAAGATTTGAGTGTTTTAGGGTTATCTATAGAGAGAGAAACTTGTGAGAGGCCTTTGGTAGGCTCTTGTTGATTATTGATTGTGAGAGTATTGGTTGATTGGGAATTCAATTCCCTTGAAGTCATCCTAAGAGGTTGGTGTTATCTAGAGTGTAATTAGGAGGTCTTGGTTATTGAAGAACCTTGGTTGCCTAATTGTGCCTATTTTTGTGTCAATCTATCTATCTTTCTTTTCCTTTTGTTTATCTTCTTAATTTCTCATTTCCGCATATCCGTTATTGTATCAAGAACTATACAACAACAACAACAGTTACGACACACCAATAATTAATTCTAGCATCCCTTGCGATGTTTATTCATTCTATCAATCCTTTAACCAATTATACGATATCTTACAGGCTTGTTTTCTTCCAAATTTACGAGCCATATCAACAACAACACGACAACAACATCAACCACCATCCAAGTACAAGAAAATTACTTCAACATCATTTTAACAACAAGTTCGAAACAGTCCACCAAACTACAACATCAAAAATACGATTTTCGATCTTGACTTCGCAAAATTACAAACACACGGAAAAGAGTATAATATTACCATGAACTACAGCACCCATACATATCTATAACTATATTTCCAGCCCTTCAACATACCAAATTACCTTCAATACAATACCATGATAATGACAACACTAATCAAACTTCATCCAAATAGAACAACTCCAATTCTGCCCACTTACAACGCCAACAATAATCATGTAATTTTCTTACTTCCAATTTCGGCTAATACACTTTAATCTCTCCATTACAACATCATTAACTCCAATTACATTACAAGAAGAAGAAATCTTACCTCGAATTAGTTAGGACAGATCCTACAATCACTTGCACCAATTGCACCACTTCTTTTCCTCAACTCAATATTCTTGTGCTGCTGCCCCCTTGAACGTTTAAAGCACCTTGGGATTCAATCTAAAAATATTTTTTGCTAACATGATGAAGAACAGCCATGGCCGTGAGCAGCCATGGCTGAGTTATGCATTTTGTCTTCAAAATTTGTGAATGGAAATGTTAGCAATTAGTCATCAGATGACATATATATATATATATATATATATATATATATATATATATATATATGCAGCCTACCCTTATGACATGTGTCCCACTCAACTATACACCAATCATATTTAGCCATGTTTTGTGGGGCCCACTTAGTGGTCTAATTAGCTTAATTAATCATTAATCCCCATTTAATAATCTAATCATGGTTAATTAATCCCTAATATTTCCATACTGATTGTAATTAATTAGCAGATCGTGCACTTATTAAAATCGGGGATTAAAAGTCCTTATCTCATATCCCAAAAATAATCTCGTCCTTAAACTTATTTACGAATAATCCAACGTACAAAAATACGAGATATAACATCTAGCACTAGTCCATGGTCCCTTTTGGTACACACAAAATATTATTCTCAATCACCGTGGTCACACTTGTTAAGGCCTAAATTATTTCGGGACCTCAAACTCTTTGTACACCGAGCTCTCGATTTTTATCCATGAATATGATCGAATTCTCCGGGCTAGGGTAGTTTTGCTCATATTGGACGATTCAATTTCCTAGTCCAAAAATACGGGATGTAACATGAGATTTATGACTTCTAGACTTAGATTCATCATCGGTATTGTCATGTTCGTAACATTTCTCTTTTCTTTATCTCATATGAAGTTCTTTATACTCGTGGATTCATAGTTCCCAATATGTAGGAAAATCATGGAGACATAGGAGGATTCATACCATAAGATTCATGCCTTAGAAAGAAAGGACTAGCCTTACATACCTCTCTCGTTTAACAATTTCCATTGCTTGATTGTTCTCCTTCAATGCTCACGTTTCTACCTTCAAGAGAATTCGCATTCACATTAGGTAATCGATTATATGAACGTGCTTACTAAAGCTAGAGAACATTGGGCAGAATTTCCTTTGTTTATACAACCTTTCCCATATCGTATATAATCTCCCAAACATTTATAATAACCTTCACAATATCATAACCACCAATCGTCATTCATCTACATTACTCTCATTTCAAAATTCCACTTCAATTCATCCATAATCATGGTCATAGTATACTAGTATGTTTTCTCACATATAATGCTTGTCCCATGTCCTTAATATCATTTATAACATAACCATATCACAACACATCAATAATCATGACTCAATTCAATTTATCACTCAAAATGACACTATTCACACTTTCATGACCCATTTTCTATATCCTTCTACAATCCAAGTGTTTCAACTTTCAAATACCTTAAACAACATGTAAATACCATAAAAATTACCTTATATGGTGTAGGAATGAAGGGTGGAAACTCCTCACTTGAGCAAAACCCTAGTTTCACCTTCCCTTGTATTCCTTGTCTTGGATGAACTTTAATGAGTTTCTTACACTTGATTCACTTGGTTTGATGTAATTGATCACAAATACCCCTTGAATTCTTGTTGGAGAAGTGTAGAGAGATATTTTAGAGAGAAGGGGTGTGAAGGGAAATGAAATGAAATGAACTTGGATCCCTTTATTAATACATAAAATCTGCCCCGTCCCATTTATACAGACACACATACGGTCCATACAATTTATACGGTCCGTATGTGTGACCGTATAATGGTTCCAGTGAACACTGCCCATCTTGGCTAAATATACGGCCATACCTACGGTCCGTATCTTTCGTACTGTCCGTATAATGGACCGTACATTTCACAGTTTTCCGAAAATCATTTTCGTCGACTCGTTTGATCTCCAATCCTTATGGAACCTTCTTGACACTTTTTTATCACTTCATTAACAATATAGGGGACGTTATAACTCTTCTCCAAAGCATCATTAAGTCATCGTTAATTCTTTATTCGTAAATCCTTTCCGAGACATCTCGTATGTCTTGCCTCCTCTTGGCAACATTCTTCTTTTTCTTCGAATGTCTTTGAAATCTCATTTAGAATCGTCAAATGTTATTTCTAACTTATCAAAACATAGCATACGTCGCGCCCTTCGTCAGTCTATTCACTGTACTTGAACGGAAAATTTTTCGAGGTGTAACATTCTTCCCCCCTTGGGAACATTCGTCCTAGAATGTTAAGCTATCCGGGATTCTACGAAAATTTCATCATACATTTTCCTTCAACTGACCCGGAGTATCATGACCACACTATTCTTTCCTACCTCTTACTCCTCTTTTTAGATACCCACATGGTTTCATCGGCAACGTATAAATACTTGCAACTTACATAATCGTTTCTTGCGTGATTCGTGTACATACACATCTATACATATACATGTATCCATATCCGTATCTGTATTCATAATTGTACTCATTTACATATCGTATCCATAATCATATTCATATGCATATCATTTACATAGCATGCCCGACCACGAAGGTTCGGTGTTTCGCGTGCTCAACAATGGCTAGGTGTCACGACCCAAACCCATGGGCCGTGACTAGTGCCCGAGCTGGACACTCGTATTCATACATGCTAAATATAATCAACTGAAACGACGGACAGTATGGAAACTTGTAAAAGCAACCAAAAGATTCAAAACGCCATATGTCGTAAACCTGTCTCCTGAGGAGTCACGGCAGATCAAAGCATAACACAATACGCAAGCCGAAACAAACCATATCGACATAGCATACGGGAATATCCACAACAAACCATATTGACACAGCTGACCATAACCCATATACAACCCACATATGTCTACAGACCTCTAAGAGTATCATAGTAAAATATGACGAGACATGGCCCCGCCGTACCCCTGGATATGTATAAGTCTACATCAAAGATCTGTACCAAAATAATCTAGGCTCCGAAACAATGGAGCTGTCCAAACAGCTAGGCAGAAGTCCTAGGCTGGAGGATTACCAAACCGACTGTCTGTACCTGCGGGCATGAAACGCAGCCCCCCGAAGAAAGGGGGTTAGTACGAGATATGTACTGAGTATATAAAGCATGAAATACAATAAAGAGGATCATGACTGAAATAGATATTACAAAAGACAGGTATGACAATCAAGAAATCACTGTACTTGTGCCTTATGAAATGAAAATCATGCATAGCTATATCATATATCATATCCGGCCCATTATGGACTCGGTGAATAAAGTCGTATACATGTATACTGTGCCCGACCCATCAGGAGTCTTGGTGCCATCATCACATCATCATATCATCATATATATATATATATATATACCGTACCCGGTCCTCTAGTGAGGGACTCGGTGAATAATGCAGTGAAACTGTGCACGAAAACATACCCGGCCCGAGACTCGGTGAAAGATACATTAACAGCATGCACGAGCAGAGTAGTGAGCAACCATATGCAAACTAAGTCATATCTGAGACTCAATAGGATAATCAAAATGAACTATCATTTGAAAATCAAAGACAATGGTCATGTCAAGTATCCTTCGAATGTCACTATGGAATATATCAAATAGAACTTCAGGAATCATAGACACGTATCAAGATATAATGAAGTAAGTTCTGGGAATCAAGAACATTAGCCATCCTAGTGTCTCTAAGAATAGGAGCTTCTTTGGAGTTATACATTCGTCGTCTGTTTGTCTCACAGATCATGGCGAAAAGAAAGAAGGGATAGCTTTACATACCTTTGGCGCTTAATCCGTGACTTGATATGTATATTCTGCCAAAAGTATCTCAACCTATATTAAGACGTCAAGATTATGGTTAAGCTACGGAAAGGCTTAAAACGTACTTCAACGTTAGTAGCTTATTTCTAGACAATTGGGCAGCACCTTCCCTATATTGCTCACTCTCCTCACATCTAAGCTAACTATACAACAACCAAAATAACATCAGCAACGACACGTCTAAGTTATCACATCAAGAACTAGTAAAAACAAGATCCAAGGATACCCCGAAACAGCCCGCATAACATTCCAAATCAGTCCACACATTACAACATTCAATAATAGTCAACATAACGACTACGACATATTCAAGTTTCTTTTAATAATCTATAACCACAACACTTCATCGAAACGGCCTTTTAATAGTCCAACGATTACAACCACCCAAAATCAATCTTTCGGACTACTAGAAGTACGTTTTAAACTTATCTTTTCTTTCGAATCAAGCAACACAACAATCAGTGACTATTATCCATATACAAGAAAATCCCATCAATAACTTAACAACAGCATGCCCCAAACAGCCCATCAATTATAACAACACAATACGTAATCCTAACTATACTTAATCCTCCAATTCCACAAGAATAGCCCATGAAATCAATACAAACTCTAGCATGATTTAAGCTTTCCTTTCACTTTTAACACATAATCCATAACATTAATAACAACAATAACAATCAAACCCAATCTAATTGGAACAACTCCAATTCTGCCCACTTACACGCCAACATTAATCATGCAATCTTCTTACTTCCAATTCCACTTAATACAATTTAATCTTTCCATTACAACATCATTAACTCCAATTTCGTGACAAAAGAAGGAATCTTACCTCAAATTTAATTAGGACAGACCTACAATAACTTGCACCATTTGCACCCCTTCATCTTCTTCAACTTAAACTCTAACCTTGCTGCTCCTTTAAATGCTTAGAACACCTTAGGAATTTAATTTTCTTGCTATCAAAATATGAAACTTGGTCGAGAGCTTGGCAGCCATGGTTGTTCATAATTCTTTCTCCAAATCAAGATGAAGATTAACAATTTATTTGTGTGGAGGAGGGCTGGACATGAGTTTTCAAGGGCTTCCATGGTCGTGAGCTTTAGGAGCTGCCATGGCCATGAGTTGCCATGGCTTAGGAGCTTCTCTCTCTTCAATTCAACTTTGGTGAAGATGAATTATTAATATAGCTAACAAATTAGTCATCACTTTTGACTATATATTTGCAGCCTACTAAGTTGACACATGTCCCACTATGGCATGGACCAATCCTAATCAGCCATGTTGTAGTGGGGCCCACTTAGTGATCTGGTCATGGTTAATTCTGATCATGGGTTATTCTAACCATGGTTAATTCTGATCATGGGGCCCACTTGATACACTAATTAGAATAATTAATCATTAATCCCCACTTAATAATCTAATCATGGTTAACTAATTCCTAATCTTCACTAATGTTTCCATAATAATAGTAATTAGCTAGCAAACCGTGCATTATTAAAATTGGGATTAAAAAGTCGTTGTCTCATATCACAAAAATAATCTTGTCCTTGAATTTATGTCGATTAGCTTACGAATAATTCAACGTACGAAAATACGGGATATAACATCCTTCCCCCCTTTGGAACATTCGTCCACGAATGTTAAACTAGTCCTGCACTCCCAATACTTCTTTAAATGTTCTTTTATTGATTTATGCCCTTCACATGGTTCTTTCATTGGTCAATTCCATCCAATTCATTATAACGCATTCCACATCTCTAAGTAACCATTCCCATAATATTTTCTTTTTCTGTTGCTTCTCGAGTTAATAATTCCACGTCGTTGTCTTACCCCCCTCCTTATTTCGCAGTTGGTTGATAGTTGTATTGCGAGCTCTTCTGCTGAAATCTTACTCACTCCCTAGTGCACTTAGTCATAACTCGACTCTTTCTTCTTCTATAGTTACTCCCTTAAGATGTATCGTTCACTTCATCTTACCTCTTAATATTTAAATAAGATTTTATAACGCGCAGACGTCCCTCGTCTATTTATTAGACGTCACAATCCTTGGAGTATTTCATGCCTCTGGTAACCTGTAGACCCTTCACAGACTCTATGAATAGGACAAAATTTCCCGTGGTGTAACATTATTTTACTTCAATAACCTTACATTGCTCCGCTGTTACAGTCCATCTTCTGGAATCTTTAGCATCATGTATCACTCCTCGACTTTCTTTTTAAAAGATTTTATGTGTCACTTTGCCTTTAGCTCTTAATCTCGATCTTTAGAGTTGGCTATCAAGTAGCGCTGGAGCTCCCTCATATTATAACTTTACATAGCTGCTCTGTGGTCTGTCTATTATTAACTGGTATAATTCTGAAAGAATTTTTTATTTGACCTGTAAATTCACTGTCATCCAGTAACCAGCTTGTTCTAATCGTCTCGCTTAAACTATTTCACAATTTCGCTTAATCCAACTTGTAACACTTTATGCATATTATCTCGTGTCGTTTCTTTATTTTTAATTCAAACCCTTCTATTGCCTCTTTACTCAGATTTTGCTCTTAGTTTTTGTATCACACATTATGTTGCAATCTTTACAAGAATATGCGAAGGTGCTCAAATTAGCCCGAGAAATACCTTAGCGTTGTTTCACTAGTATTTATGCTTTACCTTGCATTCTTCTCGCGTATCTTTCAATGGTATCGCGGCTCAGCTATGGCCATGTCCTATTTGCTCTCAGTACTAATTCTATCCCGGTAATTTGGCTCAAACCATTTTGCACCTTTCCTTAATGTGTCCAAAATATCACAACCACATTGTTATTACTGAATCCTTACTCTTCTTATCAAGTATTCACTTAGTCTCATTCTTAGCATACAAATATTCGTAGGTTGCATAACTATTCTTGTACAACTTGTATAAACTATCCAATCTTAGTCATAGTCTTTCCTTCTCCTGGTTCATTATGCTTTACATAACTCATCCGTACTAAAACTCGTTCGTAGCCTATCTTGTCATATTCCTTTCCCTTCCTTTATTCACCCCTTTGATTTTCTCATATCCTACTATAGGAGAGTTTCTATCCCTTCCCTTTGCTACTTAAAAGTCGCAATATCATTAGCGGACAACTCTATTTCCAAATCTTAGCCTCTAATCTAGTATGGCATTGCTATTCTTTATAATATCTCTTAAGTTACTCGTTACCATTCTCTTATCGTACTCTTTCTTTTTATAAGTACCCACTTTTTAATGTCATATCATTCAAGATCTTTACAAATAATTCGCAGCACTGTCTCAAATACCATCCTAACTTCTATCCTTTTATGGTTGGCTTTCAGGTCTTACTAACTTGTTTCAGCAGGGGATCTCACTTGAAGTTTAAGTATCCATATCAAATATATTGCAGTGTCAATTGTTTCCATCTTACACTTGCATTTCTCTCACCCGCTTCCCCCCTTAAGGGTGTACTTATACCATTAGCTGTTTATATTCTGCTCTATGTCCCTATTTCCAATCTCAAATTCACCTGATCCGTTTTTTTTCTAACTCACTTGGTATACTATACCATATCCATGTCTTTTCTTTATAATTTATAACTTTGATTATCCACGTATGAAACCTTAACAAAATCATGAAGCGATGAGAACCTTCCTATATATAGTACAAAATCTCATCTGACCATCTGTACTCGAGTAGTGCAACCCATGTAGCAACTCATCCAAGGCCACATTCCACTTACTCCAATCAGTAATTAATTAGTACTTATAGTCGTTCCAAATTCTCAATTAGGTAGCACTTATATTCCGATGATAAGTGTCCAAAGTTCCCTTGTAATATTATCTTTATCCCAACCTATATCATCTGTTTCCTTTAATAAATTTACAATACATTATTCGTTCCTCATGTTAAATCCTGTACTTTTGTACGTTGATTTGTCGTAATTTAATCGACATAAGTTAAAGGGAAAGGTTAATTTTTGAGGTTATAAGTATTTATGCGACGCTTAACGAATGATAAGTAAGTGGTGTGGAGGTTAGAGGTTAAGCGAATTAGAGAGTATAAGTTTATCAATATTATACTCGTACTTTCGAGCTATGGTTCGAACCGCTGGCACCAGATATTTTGATCATACACAACTATGCAAATAAAGAGATTGGTGAATAAAAGGATGAGGGTCCTAAAATGATTTAAGATTTAAAATTGTGGTTACGGTGATTGGAAATTATATTTTTTTTGGTGCGTATAAAGAGGCTATGGACTAAAGTTATACCACATGATTATGATATTGGGTATCAGAAGTGTGTTAAAAATTATCACTATTTAAGTGAATTAAGATCAAGAAATTAATTATGCGCGTAGTTAGTTAAATGGAGAATTATAGTGGAAGGTAGAAGAGTTAATTAAAGAAATGTTTGGATAATTGGTGAGGGGACAACATGTCCACATGTCACCATGTGAGAAAAGTACCAAAGTGACTATGCATTTAATGGACAGTAAGTGGCATATTGGAAAGGATGAGATTTAACTTGCTAGGATGTGGACCCCACGGTCAATAATAATATGGCATCATTTGAGAGATCATTTCTCTTATTAGATATAAACATATACAACAATTGTCTAGAATTAAAAGAGTTCATAAGAAAAGTTGGCTGCAACTATACGGAGAAAACAATGAAGGATCTTTTTCCTCTTTCTCTTTTAGTAACCCTTGATGTGCAGCATCCAAATACTTAGTAGCAACAATGATCATTTCCCTTTATAGCAGCAACGTACTGCTATTTTCATATGTATCAACTTGATGTTGCATTTTACAGATGTGATGTATAATTTTTTCTCAAGAACAATATTCGAGTTTTGAGCATCGCTTCGATCTCGTTGTTTCATTTGTCACGTGGTTGAATTCGGGCTTCCATCAACATGAATTAAAGTGGAAGAAGATTATTTCTTGGAGAATAAGGTAAGAATTCTCCTCTACTAGATATATTTAAATTCGTCCAGGGCATTGTTAAATTGTGAGACGAGAACTATGAAATTAATTGCGGGAAATCGGATAAATTATTATTGTTATCATGTGGGCTGTTTGGTGGTTGTTATGAATTATTTTGTGGGCTGGATTTGATATGAATATTCTATTACTGTTGTTGTTGGTATTGTTGTGATAACAGGAGATTAATTGGAAGCTCGGGTTAGGCGAGTTATATAGGGGAAATGCTGCCCGATTTCCGTTAAGTTCTTAACTAACGAAGATCCTAACCAAGAAAGTGTGAACTAAAGAATGATTCCTATTAGTGATTGGTTGTAGGTTTATAAGCTAGAAAGTATAGTTTACTAACGATAACGTTACTTTCATATTAAATAGGCTAAAGGGGCGACACAGCAAACTTGGTTACGGTTAACCTATAACAGGTATGTTAAGCTATCCCTTCTTTCTTTTGGCATGTCTTAGATATAAGTGACGTATGATATGAACTTTGGGATAATTCCACTCATAAGTTTCGAGTGTGATTCATGATCCTTATTCTCTTCTTGATGTTAGAACTCTTAAGGTGATTCAACTATTGCCTCTCAAGTCTTCTATATGTTGGTTAGTAGTCGGTATTTATAAGCTCCTATCCTTAGAGACTCTACGATGACTAATGTTCTTGACTTCCCTAAGCTATTTCACATTATCTTGGTAAATGTCTATGATTCCTGAAGTTCTATTTTGATATAATCCACTGTGACATTCGAAGGATACTTGATATGATTATTGTCCTGATATTCAAGTGTTAGTTCATTCTATCTATTCTATCGAGTCTCAGATGACGATTTGATTTGCATATGGTTACTCACTACTTTGCTCGTGCATGCTGTTATTATATCTTTCACCGAGTCCCCTGATGGGCCGGGTATGCATTAGTGCACAGTTTCACTGCATTTTTCACCGAGTCCCTCGCTATAGGGCCGGGTACGGTATATGTAAATGATGATATGATGATATAATGATAAAGATTAAATGGGAAAGTAAACAGAAAAGTATAACAAGTACAGTTTGAGTTGGACATACGAGGTAAGTTCATCATACTGTTGTTGGTATTGGGAGCCCTGTGTGGGTATGATATATATATATATATATATATATATATATATATATATATATATATGTTGGCCCTGTGAGGCATTGTTGGTATTTCCTGCATGCAGGTTTTGAGATAGTAAGGAATACAGAGGAGACTCAGGCAAAATTTTCCTAGAAATAAAAAGAGAATGAGATATAAGTTCATAATATGTCTTTAAAGGTCGTGTCAACAGTAATGGCAGGATTTTGACCAAGTTGCAAGTCTGGCTTCGAGAAATAAAGTTAACTGTTGAATTGATAGTAATTGTAATTATGAAGTCGATATCGATATGATAAAAAGAAATGCTAGGATAACTTCGAAGGGCTTATGATACTAAGAGATGATGTAGAAAAGGGTGGCAAATCTCAATAGAGCGTTATATTGAGGTGACGACTGAATTGATAAGCAGGGATAAATTAAGACGAGTTTATAGTTAAAAGGAGTAGTGGTATGATTGAGACAAGAGTACGGAGGAGGAAGAATTGCAATGAATATGAATGTATTGATAAGAAAGCTTGTGAGATATTAAGGATAAGATTGATGAGAAAGTGTAAAAGTTAAGTATGCCTACTCCACAGAGTGTAATTAAACCATAGTAAGAATCGTGAATATGGTTAAGAAGTGTTACACTATAGGATTGATTACGAACAGGATATATGGTGAATATAATGAGTAAAGCCTAGCGAGGAAGTTACTAAAAGATATGACGTGACCTAGGTGACTAAGGTATAAAGGCAATGTGAAATGGAAAGGCAAGGTATGGAACGGATGAAAAAGACTTATAAAGTTCTATAGGGAAATTCAGAATAAAGATTATGCGATAACGGGAACGAAAGCGAGCACAAAAAAAAGGGAGTTAATTAAAAGAAGGAAATAAGAAGGAAGCGAGCAAGACAATAGTACAGTAATAGGTTATAACATGTATGGCCGAGGACACGAGTAATATAAGTGGTGGAACAGCGAAGGACTAAACTATAAAGAGACGAGCAACGAAGCAGAATGAGTGCCAGAAAATGATTGGGGTGATAAGAACAAATTGGGATGAACGGAATACACTTTGAAAAAGAGAGAGATTATGCAGGAGTAGTGGTTTCCGAAGGATACAGGGGTAGCATGAGATTCCTCGTGCACAGAATAAAAGACGAACATAGATTGGAGAAATGAAAGGAGTTCTAAAGGAAACACCTAAGATAGACGTGATTAATTGGGTACGAGTATAGAACAAAAGGAAAATATATAGCTATGAACTTAAAGGTGTAGTAGGATGACAAGGTGATAAGATAAGACTATCATTAAAATTAACTTGACTTCAGTTTGAATAAGTTAGAAGTCGGTACTGGGTACAGAACAAGGATAAAAGTGCATAAGGCATAAAGGAGTACTGCATGTATATGACTCCACCTCAGAAACAGTGAAATCCTTAAATGACAAGTACACCCTTGAGGGGGGAAGCGGGTGAGAGTAATGCAAATGTAAGATGTAAACAATTGACACTGCAATATTTGATATGAATACTCAAACTTCAAGTGAGATTCCTCGCTGAAACAAGTTAGTAAGATCTGAAGGCCAGCAATAAACGGATAGAAGTCAGGATGGTACTTGAGACAAGACCGAGGATCATCTGTAAAGATCTTGGATAATATGACATTAAAAAGTAGATGCTTATAAAAAGAAAGAATACGACAGGAGAATGGCAACGAGTAAGTTAAGAGATATTATAAAGGATAGCAATGCTATATTAGATTAGAGGCTAAAGATTATGGCAATAGAGTTGATCGCCAATGATATTGCGACTTATAAGTAGTAAGGAGAAGGGATAGAGAATCTCTTATAATAGGATATCAGAAAAATCAAAGGATGAATCAAAGGAAAGAAGTATGACAAGATAGGCTACGAGTTGTACGAATGAAATATGTAAGGCAGAATGAATCAGGAGAAGAAAAGACTACAACAAAGACTGGACACACTTTCTGTAAGTTGTACAAGAATAGTTATGCAACCTATGAATATTTGTATACTCAGAATGACACCAAGTGAGTACTTGATAAGAAGAGTAAGGATTCAGTAATATCAATGTAGTTGTGATATTTGGGGTACATTAAGGAAGGATGTAAAGATGGTTTAAGCTAAATTACCAATATAGAATTAGTACGGAGGGCGAATAGGACATGGCCATAGTTGAGCCTCGATACTGATTGAAAGATACGAGAGGAGAAGGCGAGGTTAAGCATTAAGACTAGTAAGACAACGCTAAGGTATTTCTTGGGATAATTTGAGAACCCACATATATTCATGTACGATTGCAACGTGATGCGTGATAGAAAAGCTAAGAGCAAAATCTGAATGAAGAGGCAATAGAAGAGTTTGAATTAAAGATAAAGAAAGGACACGAGATGATATGCCTAAAGCTTTACAAGTTGGATCAAGGGGAATTGCGAAGTGGGTAAGCGAGACGAACAGGACGAGCTGGTTACTAGAAGACAGTGAATTTATATGTCAAATCAAGAACTCGTTTAGAATTATACCAGTTAATAATAGACAGATCATAGAGCAGCTATGTAAAGTTATAATATGAGGAAACCTCTGCGCTACTAGATAGCTAACTCTAAGGATTGAGATTAATAACTAAAAAGTAGAGTGACAGTTAAAGTCTCCTAAAGAAGTTGAGAAGTGATACATGAGGGTAAGGATTCGAGATTATGGACTGGAACAACAGAGCAATGTAAGGTTATTAAAGTAAAATAATGTTACACCTTGGGAAAAATTTTGTTTCATTCGTAGAGTCTGCGAAGGGTCTACAGGTTACCGAGAGGCATGAAATACTCCAAGGATTATAAAGTCTAATAAATCGACGAGAGACGTCTACGCGTTATAAAATCTTATGTAAAGATTAAGAGTTAAAAAGAAGTGAACGATACATCTTAAAGGAGTAACTTATAGAAGAAGAAAGAGTCGAGTTATGACTAAGTGCACCATGAATACAAGTCAGAATCAATCAGTGCCAGTACAACTGAACAGTATGCAGACAAGAGAGAGAGTAACATTTCAGCAGAAGAGCTCGCAATACAACTATTAACCAACTGGGAAATAAAGAGGAGAGTAAAGACAATGACGTGGAATTATTACCTCGAGAGGCAAGTGCAAGAGGAAATATTACGAGAATGGTTACTTAGAGATCTGAAATGCCTTATAGTAAATTGAAGGGAATTGACCAACGAAAGAGAGATGTGAAGGTCATAATTCAATAAGAGAACACTTGAAGAAATATTAGGAATGCAAGATTAGATTAACATTCGAGGGCGAATGTTCCTAAGGGGGGAAGGATGTTACATCCTGTACTTTTGTATGTTGATTTGTGGTAAGTTAATCGACATAAGTTCAAGGGCAAGGTTAATTTTTGAGGTTATAAGTATTTATGCGACGCTTAACGAATGATAAGTAAGTGTTGTGAATGTTAGAGGTTAAGGGAATTATAGAGTATAAGTTTATCAATATTATACTCGTACTTTCGAGCTATGGTTCGAACCGCTGGCACCAGAGAGTTTTGATCATACACAACTATGCAAATAAAGAGATCGGTGAATAAAAGGATGAGGGTCTTAAAATGATTTAAGATTTAAAATTGTGGTTACGGTGATTGGAAATTATATTTTTTTTGGTGCGTATAAAGAGGCTATGGACTAAAGTTATACCACATGATTATGTTATTGGGTATCAGAAGTGTGTTAAAAATTATCACTATTTAAGCGAATCGAGATCAAGAAATTAATTATGCGCGTAGTTAGTTAAATGGAGAATTATAGTGGAAGATAGAAGAGTTAATTAAAGCTATGTTTGGATAATTGGTGAGGGGACAACATGTCCACATGTCACCATGTGAGAAAAGTAACAAAGTGACTATGCATTTAATGGACAGTAAGTGGCATATTGGAAAGGATGAGATTTAACTTGCTAGGATGTGGACCCCACGGTCAATAATAATATGGCATCATTTGAGAGATCATTTCTCTTATTAGATATAAACATATACAACAATTGTCTAGAATTAAAAGAGTTCATAAGAAAAGTTGGCTGCAACTATACGGAGAAAACAATGAAGGATCTTTTTCCTCTTTCTCTTTTAGTAACCCTTGATGTGCAGCATCCAAATACTTAGTAGCAACAATGATCATTTCCCTTTATAGCAGCAACGTACTGCTATTTTCATATGTATCAACTTGATGTTGCATTTTACAGATGTGATGTATAATTTTTTCTCAAGAACAATATTCGAGTTTTGAGCATCGCTTCGATCTCGTTGTTTCATTTGTCACGTGGTTGAATTCGGGCTTCCATCAACATGAATTAAAGTGGAAGAAGATTATTTCTTGGAGAATAAGGTAAGAATTCTCCTCTACTAGATATATTTAAATTCGTCCAGGGCATTGTTAAATTGTGAGACGAGAACTATGAAATTAATTGCGGGAAATCGGATAAATTATTATTGTTATCATGTGGGCTGTTTGGTGGTTGTTATGAATTATTTTGTGGGCTGGATTTGATATGAATATTCTATTACTGTTGTTGTTGGTATTGTTGTGATAACAGGAGATTAATTGGAAGCTCGGGTTAGGCGAGTTATATAGGGGAAATGCTGCCCGATTTCCGTTAAGTTCTTAACTAACGAAAATCCTAACCAAGAAAGTGTGAACTAAAGAATGATTCCTATTAGTGATTGGTTGTAGGTTTATAAGCTAGAAAGTATAGTTTACTAACGATAGCGTTACTTTCATATTAAATAGGCTAAAGGGGCGACACAGCAAACTTGGTTACGGTTAACCTATAACAGGTATGTTAAGCTATCCCTTCTTTCTTTTGGCATGTCTTAGATATAAGTGACGTATGATATGAACTTTGGGATAATTCCACTCATACGTTTCGAGTGTGATTCATGATCCTTATTCTCTTCTTGATGTTAGAACTCTTAAGGTGATTCAACTATTGCCTCTCAAGTCTTCTATATGTTGGTTAGTAGTCGGTATTTATAAGCTCCTATCCTTAGAGACTCTACGATGACTAATGTTCTTGACTTCCCTAAGCTATTTCACATTATCTTGGTAAATGTATATGATTCCTGAAGTTCTATTTTGATATAATCCACTGTGACATTCGAAGGATACTTGATATGATTATTGTCCTGATATTCAAGTGTTAGTTCATTCTATCTATTCTATCGAGTCTCAGATGACGATTTGATTTGCATATGGTTACTCACTACTTTGCTCGTGCATGCTGTTATTATATCTTTCACCGAGTCTCCTGATGGGCCGGGTATGTATTCGTGCACAGTTTCACTGCATTGTTCACCGAGTCCCTCACTAGAGGGCTGGATATGGTATATGTATATGATGATATGATTATGGTACCGAGTCCCATGATGGGTCGGGTATGGTATACGTGTACACGACTTTATTCACCGAGTCCCATAATGGGCCGGGTATGGTATATGATAATGATATGCATGATTTTGCTTCGTAAGGCACAGGTACAGTGATTTCTTGATTATCATACTTGTCTCCTGGAATCTCTACTTCAATTCTGAACTTCCTTAATGTATTTCCTGCTTTATATACTCAGTACATATATCTCGTACTGACCCCCTTTCTTTCGGGGGTGGGGGGGGGTTACGTTTCATGCCCGCTGGTGCAGATACTCGCTTTGGTGAACCTCCAGCTTGGGACTTCTACTCAGCTGTCTTGGAGTGCTCCATTGTTCCGGAGCCTAGACTTTTGGTACAGATCCTTTTGATGTATATATATGTTTATCCAGGGGTACGGCGGGGCCCTGTCCCGTCATATGTCATTGTTGATACTCTTAGAGGTCTGTAGACATATGTGTGGGTTGTGTACAGATGTTGTTCGGCTGTGTTAGCATGACTTATATTTGGGATGTTCCCATACATAGTGGCAGCCTTGTCGGCTTGCATATATATATATATATATATATATATATATATATATATATATATATGTATATATATTTTGGGATGTTGTATAGAGTAGCAGCCTTGTCGGCTTGCATATATATATTTTGGGATGTTCCCGTATGTAGAGGCAGCCTTTTCCTCTTGCGTATTATGTCATGCTTGATTGATTGTGACTCCTCAGGAGACAGGTTACCTTGATGTATATAAGTGACAGTTCTGAGACGACGTTTTGTTTTTATAAGTTTCCATATTATGTTTAGTTTCGGGTTGATTATAGCTAACAGGTACGTATACGAGTGTCCAGCTCGGGCACTAGTCATGGCCCACGGGGTTGGGTCATGACACCTCAAGCCTACAGTCCTTGTCCGTTATGGATTTCACTATTTCCGAGGTGAAGTCATATACACGCAGTACTCCTTTGTGCCTTGTGCTCTTTCACCCTTGTTGTGTACCCAACACTGACTTCTAACTTACTCAAAATCATATCAAGTTTGTCTAAATAATGGTCTTATCTTATCACCTTGTTGTTGTACTACACCTTTAAGTTCGTAGCTATATATTTCCCTTTTATCTTACACTCGTACTCAATTAATTATGTCTATCTTAGGTGCTTTCTTTAGTATTCCTTTCCATTTCTCCAGTCTATGTCCATCTTTTATTCTGTGCACGAGAAATCTCATGCTACCCCTGTATCCTTCGGAAAACACTACTCCTGCATAACCCCTTTCTCTTTTTAAAAGCGTATTATGTTCATCCCTATTTGTTCTTACCATCGCAGTCATTTTCTAGCACTCATCCTACCTCGTTGCTCATTTTTCTATAGTTTGGTCTTTCACAGTTCCGTCACTTATATTGCTCGTTTTCTTAGCTATATGATGTGATTCTTCGAATTAACAAAGAACCAATCGACCAGGATCTTGTTCTTGAAGCGATTTGATGGGGCAGATTCAAGCAACGGACGTATCTCAAGTTATAGGCGTTGGATTAAAGTGATTCAAAAACTATTTGAAAGATGACGATCTGAACTATAAAAATAACTATTGAATCGTTTAAATCAAGTAAGTATTGTGGCCGGAACGATGGAAAGAAAATTAAGGTTCTGGGTATGAACTAGAACGAATTTTAATCAAGAAACGCGTTCTTGAATGATCAAGAACAAATAAAGTTCCTAAGTCACCACTTGAAATAAACTTACATGATAAAGAAACACCACACGCTATTGAAAACAAGATAAAGACTATCACCACCTTGCTTGCAAACAAAAACAAGGATAAAGAACAAGAAATAGAGAAAATAACTCAATTACAAAACTTAGGTTTATGCTAAAAACGTGAAGCGATTTGATGGGCAGAATTCAAGAAACGAACGTAAATCGGGCTATACTTCTCGGAATTATGTGATTTCAAGACGAGGAGAAAGATGACTATTTGAATATAAAAATAACTATTGAATCATTTAAAACAAGTAAATATTGAGGGTACAACGATGGAAAGGAAATTTGGATTCTTGGTATGAAATAGAACGAATTGGTTTTCAAGAAACGCGTTCTTGAATGATCAAGAACCAACAAAGTTCCTAAGTCACCACTTGAAATACACTTACGTGATAAAGAAATACCACACGCTATTGAAAACAAGATAAAGACTATCACCACCTTGCTTGGAACGAAGAACAAGGATAAAGAAGACCAAACAGAGAAAATAACTCTATTGCAAACTAGGGTTTATGCTCAAAAACGTGAATTCTCTATTTACTAGTCATGAGAACCCTTTATATAGGCCTAGGGTCTCTTCTTTTATGACTACAAATCCCTATTCTACTCTAGAAAGGAAATAGCTAAAAACAAGGAAAGTAAAATCCCTATCCTATAAGGAAAAGAATAAAGAAAACTAGAATCCTACTAGAGCTAGGATAAAGATCCTACTAATGATATGAAATTAAATACTACTATAATATAAATCAAGAAACAAGAAACCTATTTAGAAAAGGATTCAAGAAACTAGAATGGGAAATAATCTTCAAACTTGAGCTTCTTGGACTTTTCTTTTTCTTGAATTTCAGTCTTGTGTTTCTTGACTCGGGAAACTATACTCGGGAGTTTGAATATCTCATGATTAAGTGTGATACTCGAGAACATTAGGAGCAAACTATAGCAAGGTACATTGGTGGGTTGCGGCTTTCCATCGCAGATGCTATTCGACTGCAACCTTATTGGACTTTCAATGATGTGCGAAAACTTGCTATCAATTTTGAACAGCAACAAAAGGAGCCGAAAAGATCTTACGCCAAGAAGAACTATTCTAACCAGGGGAGTAATAGTAGTGGTGCTGGGAATTCCAAGGCAATTCATAGAGGTAATTCTTCTAATTAAACTAATGCTAAGAGTGATGAGAAGAAACCTCAAGGGGATTCAACTAGAAGAAAGTGTTTTAAGTGTCACGGTTTTGGCCATCTACAAGCTGATTGTCCCAATCGAAAGCCTATTATGATAGTTGAGGAAGAAGATGGGGCTGATCATGAAGACAACCAAGAATCTGATCAAGTTGATGAGGAACGTGAGGATGTCGAAATTGAAGCCGATGAAGGTGCTTGTTTAGTTATTAAGAGAAGCTTACATGCTGGACATAAAGATGAAGAGCCATGTCAAAGAGAAACACTTTTCCACACTAGGTGTACTTCACATGGCAAGGTATGTTCTGTGATTATTGATGGTGGAAGTTGCACTAATGCTGTTTCAGAAGAGATGGTGACTAAATTAGGTTTGAAGACGGAGAAACATCCCAAGCCTTGCAACATTAAGTGGTTACAAGATGGTGGAGGTATGAAGGTCACGAAAAGGTGTTTGGTCTCTTTTTCAATCGGTAAAATCTATATAGACCAGATTTGGTGTGATGTAATGAGTATGGATGCTTGTCACTTATTACTTCGCAGGCCATGGCAATATGATAGGCGTGCTTATCATGATGGATACCTTAACACCTATTCATTTATTGTTGATGGACGTAAGATAACTTTGAAGCCATTGCACCCAAGAGAGCTTAATAAGAAGACCAAACCCATGGGTGATGCCCTATTGACTAGATCACAAGTTTTTGGCCACATTAATAAGGGAGAGCCATTGTATATTGCAATAGCTATAGAAGACTCACAAGAGGAGGAGAAAAAGTTAGATGCACAAGCTAAAAAGCTACTTACTAAGTTTGATAATGTGATCTCTGAGGATGTCCCATTAGAACTTCCACCTATGCGTGATATTCCACATCAAATTGACCTTGTACCTGGGGCTTCTTTGCCGAACAAAGCTGCTTATAGGATGAATCCTACACAACAAGCTGAACTCCAAAGGCAAGTTGAAGAGTTACTAGAGAGGGGATTAATAAGAGAGAGCCTTAGCCCTTGTGCTGTACCCGCTTTGCTTGTTCCTAAGAAAAATGGCACCTGGAGGATGTGTGTTGATAGCCGGGCAATCAACAAAATCACCATCAAGTATCGCTTTCCAATCGCTAGGTTAGACGATCTATTTGATCAATTGCATGGTGCTAAAATCTTTTCCAAGATTTATTTGAAGAGTGGATATCACCAGATTAGTATGAGAGAAGGTGATGAATAGAAGACTGCCTTCAAGACGAATGGTTGGTAATGCCTTTTGGTTTGTCTAATGCTCCGAGCACATTCATGAGACTTATGACTCATGTGTTTAGACCATTCATGGGGATGTTTGTTGTTGTTTACTTTGATGATATCTTAGTTTTTAGCAAGGAGGATGTCGAACATGAGAAACATTTGGAGAAGGTTGTTGAAACCTTAAGAAGGGAGAAGTTGTATGCACAACTCAAGAAGTGCATCTTTTATGCTGATAGCGTTTGCTTCCTTGGTTACATAGTAACTAGTGCTGGTATTCAAGCTGATCCAAGTAAGATAGAGGCAATCTTAAGTTGGCCAAGTCCTAGGTCAATTTCAGACATAAGGAGCTTTCATGGAATGGTGTCCTTCTATAGACGGTTTATTAAAGATTTCGGCACATTGGTTGCTCCTATAGCTGAGTGTTTGAAGGGAGGCATATTCAAGTGGAATGAAGATGCCCAAAAGAGTTTTGAATTGATCAAGAATAAGATGACACAAGCTTCTATCCTTCAGTTACCAAACTTTAATGATCTATTTGAAGTAGAATGTGATGCTTCAGGTGTTGGCATTGGAGGAGCCCTTAGTCAAGCAGGTAAACCCATTGCATACTTTAGTGAGAAGTTGGGTGGACCTAAGCTTAGGTATGCCACCTATGAGAAAGAGTTTTATGCTATTATTCGAGTTTTGCAACATTGGAGTCATTACTTGCTGCCCAGAGAGTTTGTTCTATATTCTGATCATGAGGCGATAAAGTATCTTAATCATCAACAAAAACTCAACGCGAGGCATGCAAAATGGGTAGAGTTCCTTCAGAATTTTCAATTTGTGATCAAGCACAAGGCTGGAAAACTAAATCAAGTTGCTGATGCTCTTAGTAGAAAACCATGTGTGCTTTCCATCATGTAAACTAATGTATTCGGATTCGACCATATTAAGGAACTTTATGAGGTTGATCCAGACTTTGGAGTCATTTAGACGAGATGCTTGGAAGGTCCACAAAGAATGTTCTTGATAAGTGATGGTTTTCTTTACTAGGGCAAGCAACTTTGCATACCACAAGGCTCTATAAGAGAGTCCATTGTTAGAGAAGCACATGAGGGTGGATTAGCTGGTCACTTTGTCCATTCTAAGACATCAAAGATGATTCAAGAAAACTTCTATTGGCCCAAGTTGAATCGAGATGTTTTGAGGTTGATTGAACGTTGTGAAAGTTATAAAAGGGCAAAGATGCATGGTAGATATAAAGGGTTATACGAACCTTTGCCAATTCCCACAACACCTTGGGAACATATCAGCATGGATTTCGTGCTTGGATTACCAAGAACTCAAGAAGGTAAGGATTCTATCTTTGTCGTTGTAGACAGGTTCTCTAAGATGGCCCACTTTATCTTATGCAAAAAGACAAGTGATGCAACACATGTGGCTGTTTTGTTCTTTAACCATATTGTCAAGTTGCATGGTATTCCTAGAAGTATTGTTTCAGATCGTGACACTAAGTTTCTAAGTCACTTTTGGTGTACTCTATGGGCTAATCTTGGTACATAGTTGAAGTATAGTTCATCTTATCTCCCTCAGAGGGATGGACAAACAGAGGTAGTCAATCGGAGTTTGGGTTCCCTATTAAGAAGTCTGGTTAAGAAGAACATAAGAGAGTGGGAGTTATTGCTGCCACAGGCTGAATTTGCTTTCAACAAGTCCGTGAATCGAACAACCGGAAAGAGTCCTTTTGAAGTGGTGTATGGTAAGAATCCTCTTGGTCCCTTAGAATTATCTCCTCTCATTCAAAATCATTCTTTTAGTGGAGATGCTGATGAGAGAGTTAAAGAGTTGAAGAAAATTCATGAGAATGTTTTACAGGAGATTGAGAGGCAAACAAAAACATACAAAAAACAAGCTGATAAGAAGAGAAAGAAACAACTCTTTAAATAGGGAGACTTAGTGTGGGTATACTTGAGGAAGGAAAGGTTTCCTAAACAAAAGTATCCAAAATTGCAAGCAGGAGCTGATGGTCCCTTTCGTGTTGTTCAAAAGTTTGGTAATAATGCTTATAGAGTGGAGCTACCAGAAGAGTATGGGGTATCCCCGATATTTAATGTAGCTGATCTTGCACCATTTATTGAGCCTTCAGACTCGAGGACGAGTCTTTCTCAACCAGGGAGAATGATGCAAATCGAGAAGCTATATTGGGCTTTTGTTATTTAGGGCGTCAACAACAAGCTCTTGTGAACCCAAGAATTGGTATGTGGACTTGTCTTCAAATTCAAGAAGCCCAAGGATGATTTCAAGCCCAAGAAGCCAAGTTAAAATTACTTCCTTCTTAAATTAGGATTAGTTGTTTTCCTTGTTCTAGTAGGTTTTACTTTCCCCTTTCCTTATAGAATAGGGATTTTACTTTCCCTGTTTTTAGCTACTTCCTTTCTAGAGTAGAATCGGGATTTGTAGTCACCAAAGAAGAGACCCTAGGCCTATATAAAGGGTTCTTATTCTTTGTTAAACACTATTCACGTTTTTAGCATAAACCTAAGTTTTGCAATAGAGTTATTTTCTCTATTTCTTGTTCTTTATCCTTGTTTTTGGTTCCAAGTAAGGTGGTGATAGTCTTTATCTTGTTTTCAATAGCGTGTGGTGTTTCTTTATCACGTAATTTGATTTCAAGTGGTGACTTGGGAACTTTGTTGGTTCTTGATCATTCAAAAACGCGTTTCTTGATTAAAATTCGTTCTAGTTCATACCCAGAACCTTAATTTTCTTTCCATCGTTCCGGCCACAATACTTACTTGATTTAAACGATTCAATAGTTATTTTTATAGTTCAGATCGTCATCTTTCAAATATTTTTTGAATCACTTTAATCCAACGCCTATAACTTGAGATACGTCCGTTTGTTGAATCTGCCCATCAAATCGCTTCAAGAGCAAGATCCTGGTCGATTGGTTCTTTGTTAATTCTAAACTATACTCATGATTCCTAAGGATTATGACGAAGGGTCTGATATTAATCCCTTTCATGATGTTGATGAAGATGACTCTAGCGATAATTCTGATTTTACTAGGAGACGACAGGATGATGAATTTGATCATCCAAGAAGAAGGAGGAATCATATAAGGGAGAAAAGAGATGATGTGAAGGTTGATGTTCCTGATTTTGATGGAAAAGCCCAAAGGGATGCGTTTATAGATTGGTTACTCACTGTTGAATGAGTCTTTGAGTTCAAGGACTATTCTGAGGAGAAAAAGCTGAAGATTGCTGCCATCAAGCTTAAAGGATATGCATCACTTTGGTGGGAGAATCTTAAACGAGAAAGAGAAAGAGAAAGTCGTGGAAAGATTCGAACGTAGGAGAAGACCAAATAGAGAAAATAACTCTATTGCAAACTAGGGTTTATGCTCAAAAACGTGAATTCTCTATTTACAAGTCATGAGAACCCTTTATATAGGCCTAAGGTCTCTTCTTTTATGACTACAAATCCCTATTCTACTCTAGAAAGGAAATAGCTAAAAACAAGGAAACTAAAATCCCTATCCTATAAGGAAAAGAATAAAGAAAACTAGAATCCTACTAGAACTAGGATAAAGATCCTACTAATGATAGGAAATTAAATACTACTATAATATAAATCAAGAAACAAGAAACCTATTTAAAAAATAATTCAAGAAACAAGAATGGGAAATAATATTCAAACTTGAGCTTCTTGGAATTCTTTTTTCTTAAATTTCAGTTTTATGTTTCTTATTCTTTTGGGTTTCTTGATCTTCATCATCTTTCATCATTCTCCCCTTGTTGAGAAAGACTCGTCCTCGAGTCTAAAGGCTCCATAAATGGTGAAAGATTAGCAAACAAAAACAAAAAATTTGGAATAACCCATACTCACCAAGCTCTAAGTTGCATTTTTCTAGCTTGTCATAGACCTTCATCATGTTGTCAACAAGCTTTGCATATGATCAAACCAAATCCCACTTTCTTAGTAGTAACTTTGTTCCCTGATTTCTCAGATATATCATCTTAAATTTATCTTCAATGTTTAAGCCATGATCAAAACTTATTTCTTTTTGATCTTCATGAATCTTGAAAACTCTCGTGCCTATGTGGTGTTTGCATGAAAAATCCGAGACAGTGCCATGAAAACCTTTATATAAATCAAATTCAACTACCTTTGGATCAAGGTTGGAGATCAAATAATGTCTTCTTAAGAACTCCTTGACAAATTTGCTACTCCCAGATTTGACATGGTTATGGCCATTAACCTCAATGAAATTGAGAGATCTTAAATTGACACATTCTTGCAAAGGTTCATCCTTTCGAGGAATAATTCTTGCTCGAACTACATTATATAATAAACTCTCATTCATAGACACTTTTTTCATAAACTCGTACTTTTTCCCTTCCAAATATTCATAGACTATTGGTCCTATGCAATACGCTGCTTTGGTTGGTGTGAAGTAAGAAACAAAATCTATATTATTTTCAAAATTTCTTAATGGTGGAAACTCAATCTCACAAATGGTTGGATGCTCTACATTGATGGGACCAATGATTTGTAATTTGGTCACAAAAGAATCATCAACATACTTGGATATTTTAGCAACATCTTCTAGATTCAAGGGAACCAACTTAATTTGTCGTCCATCCTTTGTAAAAGAATAGGTATTATGATATTCATCATAGTTAGCACACCTTTCATACACCCATGGTCTTCCAAGTAATAAGTGGCAAGCATCCATCTTTGTTACATCACACCAAACAAGATCATTTTATATTTTGCCAATAGAAAAAGAAGCTAGGCTTTGATGAGTTACATCTAAACCACCATCATCATTCTCAAATTTGATGCTATAAGGATATGGATGAGGTTTTGTTAACAAGCCAAGTTTAGAAACCATCTCTTTAGAAACAACATTAACATGACTTCCTTTATCAATGATTAACGAACATACCTTATCATGGGAGGTACATCTAGTGCGAAAAGAGATATTTCTTTCCATAGTTTTTCATCTTCATGAACCCAACGTCCTCTTGTTTCTTGCATATAATGCATAATATTCCTCAACTGTGCTCTGATACCAAATTGATGTGATTCTTTGAGTTAACAAAGAACCAATCGACCAGGATCTTGTTCTTGAAGCGATTTGATGGGCAGAATTCAAGAAACGAACGTAAATCGGGCTATACTTCTCGGAATTATGTGATTTCAAGACGAGGAGAAAGATGAATATTTGAATATAAAAATAATTATTGAATCGTTTAAAACAAGTAAATATTGAGGGTACAACGATGGAAAGGAAATTTGGATTCTTGGTATGAAATAGAACGAATTGGTTTTCAAGAAACGCGTTCTTGAATGATCAAGAACCAACAAAGTTCCTAAGTCACCACTTGAAATACACTTACGTGATAAAGAAACACCACACGCTATTGAAAACAAGATAAAGACTATCACCACCTTGCTTGGAACGAAGAACAAGGATAAAGAAGACCAAACAGAGAAAATAACTCTATTGCAAACTAGAGTTTATGCTCAAAAACGTGAATTCTCTATTTACAAGTCATGAGAACCCTTTATATAGGCCTAGGGTCTCTTCTTTTATGACTACAAATCCCTATTCTACTCTAGAAAGGAAATAGCTAAAAACAAGGAAAGTAAAATCCCTATCCTATAAGGAAAAGAATAAAGAAAACTTCATCATGTTGTCAACAAGCTCTAAGTTGCATTTTTCTAGCTTGTCATAGACCTTCATCATGTTGTCAACAAGCTTTGCATATGATCAAACCAAATCCCAGTTTCTTAGCAGTAACTTTGTTCCATGATTTCTCAGATATATCATCTTAAATTTATCTTCAATGTTTAAGCCATGATCAAAACTTATTTCTTTTTGATCTTCATGAATCTTGAAAACTCTCGTGCCTATATGGTGTTTGCATGAAAAATCCAAGATAGCGCCATGAAAACCTTTATATAAATCAAATTCAACTACCTTTGGATCAAGGTTGGAGATCAAATACTGTCTTCTTAAGAACTCCTTGACAAATTTGCTACTCCCAGATTTGACATGGTTATAGCCATTAACCTCAATGAAATTGAGAGATCTTAAATTGACACATTCTTGCAAAGGTTCATCCTTTCGAGGAATAATTCTTGATCGAACTACATCATATAATAAACTCTCATTCATAGACTCTTTTTTCATAAACTCGTCCTTTTTCCCTTCCAAATCTTCACAGACTATTGGTCCTATGCAATACGCTGCTTTGGTTGGTGTGAAGTAAGAAACAAAATCTATATTCTTTTCAAAAGCTCTTAATGGTGGAAACTCAATCTCACAAATGGTTGGATGCTCTAATGGATCCTCATCAAACTTTGGAGGTAAATCCTCAACTTGTGGATCTAATTCATTCTTCTCCTCCATTTGCAGTTCTACATTGATGGGACCAATGATTTGTAATTTTGTCACAAAAGAATCATCAACATACTTGGAGATTTTAGCAACATCTTCTAGATTCAAGGGAACCAACTTAATTTGTCGTCCATCCTTTGTAAAAGAATAGGTATTACGATATTCATCATATTCAGCACACCTTTCATACACCCATGGTCTTCCAAGTAATAAGTGACAAGCATCCATCTTTGTTACATCACACCAATCAAGATCATTATATATTTTACCAATAGAAAAAGAAGCTAGGCATTCATGAGTTACCTCTAAAGCACCATCATCATTCTCAAATTTGATGCTAGAAGGATATGGATGAGGTTTTGTTAACAAGCCAAGTTTAGAAACCATCTCTTCAGAAACAGCATTAACATGACTTCCTTTATCAATGATTAACAAACATACCTTATCATGGGAGGTACATCTAGTGCGGAAAAGAGATTCCTTTTTCCATAGTTTTTCATCTTCATGACCCCAACGTCCTCTTGTTTATTGCATATAATGCATAATATTCCTCAACTGTGCTATGATACCAAATTGATGTGATTCTTTGAGTTAACAAAGAACCAATCGACCAGGATCTTGTTCTTGAAGCGATTTGATGGGCAGAATTCAAGAAACGAACGTAAATCGGGCTATACTTCTCGGAATTATGTGATTTCAAGACGAGGAGAAAGATGAATATTTGAACATAAAAATAACTATTGAATCGTTTAAAACAAGTAAATATTGAGGGTACAACGATGGAAAGGAAATTTGGATTCTTGGTATGAAATAGAACGAATTGGTTTTCAAGAAACGCGTTCTTGAATGATCAAGAACCAACAAAGTTCCTAAGTCACCACTTGAAATACACTTACGTGATAAAGAAACACCACACGCTATTGAAAACAAGAAAAAGACTATCACCACCTTGCTTGGAACGAAGAACAAGGATAAAGAAGACCAAACAGAGAAAATAACTCTATTGCAAACTAGGGTTTATGCTCAAAAACGTGAATTCTCTATTTACTAGTCATGAGAACCCTTTATATAGATAGGCCTAGGGTCTCTTCTTTTATGACTACAAATCCCTATTCTACTCTAGAAAGGAAATAGCTAAAAACAAGGAAAGTAAAATCCCTATCCTATAAGGAAAAGAATAAAGAAAACTAGAATCCTATTACAACTAGGATAAAGATCCTACTAATGATAGGAAATTAAATACTACTATAATATAAATCAAGAAACAAGAAACCTATTTAGAAAAGGATTCAAGAAACAAGAATGGGAAATAATCTTCAAACTTGAGCTTCTTAGACTTTTCTTTTTCTTGAATTTCAGTCTTGTGTTTCTTGATCTTTTGGGTTTCTTGATCTTCTTCATCTTTCATCATTCTCCCCTTGTTGAGAAAGACTCGTCCTCGAGTCTAAAGGCTCCATAAATGGTGAAAGATTAGCAAACAAAAACAAAAAATTTGGAACAACCCATACTCACCAGGCTCAAACTTGCATTTTTCTAGCTTGTCATAGACCTTCATCATGTTGTCAACAAGCTTTGCATATGATCAAACCAAATCCCACTTTCTTAGCAGTAACTTTGTTCCCTGATTTCTCAGATATATCATCTTAAATTTATCTTCAATGTTTAAGCCATGATCAAAACTTATTTCTTTTTGATCTTCATGAATCTTGAAAACTCTCGTGCCTATGTGGTGTTTGCATGAAAAATCCGAGATAGTGCCATGAAAACCTTTATATAAATCAAATTGAACTACCTTTGGATCAAGGTTGGAGATCAAACAATGTCTTCTTAAGAACTCCTTGACAAATTTGCTACTCCCTGATTTGACATGGTTATGGCCATTAACCTCAATGAAATTGAGAGATCTTAAATTGATACATTCTTGCAAAGGTTCATCCTTTCGAGGAATAATTCTTGCTCGAACTACATTATATAATAAACTCTCGTTCATAAACTCTTTTTTCATAAACTCGTACTTTTTCCCTTCCAAATATTCAGAGACTATTGGTCCTATGCAATACGCTGCTTTGGTTGGTGTGAAGTAAAAAACAAAATCTATATTATTTTCAAAAGTTCTTAATGGTGGAAACTCAATCTCACAAATGGTTGGATGCTCTAATGGTTCCTCATCAAACTTTGGAGGTAAATCCTCAACTTGTGGATCTAATTCATTCTTCTCCTCCGTTTGCAGTTCTACATTGATGGGACCAATGATTTGTAATTTGGTCACAAAAGAATCATCAACATACTTGGATATTTTAGCAACATCTTCTAGATTCAAGGGAACCAACTTAATTTGTCGTCCATCCTTTCTAAAAGAATAGGTATTAGGATATTCATCATAGTTAGCACACCTTTCATACACCCATGGTCTTCCAAGTAATAAGTGGCAAGCATCCATCTTTGTTACATCACACCAAACAAAATCATTATATATTTTGCCAATAGAAAAAGAAGCTAGGCTTTGATGAGTTACCTCTAAACCACCATCATCATTCTCAAATTTGATGCTATAAGGATATGTATGAGGTTTTGTTAACAAGCCAAGTTTAGAAACCATCTCTTTAGAAACAACATTAACATGACTTCTTTTATCAATGATTAACGAACGTACCTTATCATGGGAGGTACATCTAGTGCGAAAAGAGATTCCGTTTTCCATAGTTTTTTCATCTTCATGAACTCGACGTCCTCTTGTTTCTTGCATATAATGCATAATATTCCTCAACTGTGCTCTGATACCAAATTGATGTGATTCTTTGAGTTAACAAAGAACCAATCGACCAGGATCTTGTTCTTGAAGCGATTTGATGGGCAGAATTCAAGAAACGAACGTAAATCGGGCTATACTTCACGGAATTATGTGATTTCAAGACGAGGAGAAAGATGACTATTTGAATATAAAAATAACTATTGAATCGTTTAAAACAAGTAAATATTGAGGGTACAACGATGGAAAGGAAATTTGGATTCTTGGTATGAAATAGAACGAATTGGTTTTCAAGAAACGCGTTCTTGAATGATCAAGAACCAACAAAGTTCCTAAGTCACCACTTGAAATACACTTACGTGATAAAGAAACACCACACGCTATTGAAAACAAGATAAAGACTATCACCACCTTGCTTGGAACGAAGAACAAGGATAAAGAAGACCAAACAGAGAAAATAACTCTATTGCAAACTAGGGTTTATGCTCAAAAACGTGTATTCTCTATTTACTAGTCATGAGAACCCTTTATATAGGCCTAGGGTCTCTTCTTTTATGACTACAAATCCCTATTCTACTCTAGAAAGGAAATAGCTAAAAACAAGGAAAGTAAAATCCCTATCCTATAAGGAAAAGAATAAAGAAAACTAGAATCCTATTACAACTAGGATAAAGATCCTACTAATGATAGGAAATTAAATACTACTATAATATAAATCAAGAAACAAGAAACCTATTTAGAAAAGGATTCAAGAAACAAGAATGGGAAATAATCTTCAAACTTGAGCTTCTTAAACTTTTCTTTTTCTTGAATTTCAGTCTTGTGTTTCTTGATCTTTTGGGTTTCTTGATCTTCTTCATCTTTCATCATTCTCCCCTTGTTGAGAAAGACTCGTCCTCGAGTCTAAAGGCTCCATAAATGGTGAAAGATTAGCAAACAAAAACAAAAAATTTGGAACAACCCATACTCACCAGGCTCAAACTTGCATTTTTCTAGCTTGTCATAGACCTTCATCATGTTGTCAACAAGCTTTGCATAAGATCAAACCAAATCCCACTTTCTTAGCAGTAACTTTGTTCCCTGATTTCTCAGATATATCATCTTAAATTTATCTTCAATGTTTAAGCCATGATCAAAACTTATTTCTTTTTGATCTTCATGAATCTTGAAAACTCTCGTGCCTATGTGGTGTTTGCATGAAAAATCCGAGATAGTGCCATGAAAACCTTTATATAAATCAAATTCAACTACCTTTGGATCAAGGTTGGAGATCAAATAATGTCTTCTTAAGAACTCCTTGACAAATTTGCTACTCCCTGATTTGACATGGTTATGGCCATTAACCTCAATGAAATTGAGAGATCTTAAATTGACACATTCTTGCAAAGGTTCATCCTTTCGAGGAATAATTCTTGCTCGAACTACATCATATAATAAACTCTCATTCATAGACTCTTTTTTCATAAACTCGTGCTTTTTCCCTTCCAAATATCCATAGACTATTGGTCCTATGCAATACGCTGCTTTGGTTGGTGTGAAGTAAGAAACAAAATCTATATTCTTTTCAAAAGTTCTTGATGGTGGAAACTCAATCTCACAAATGGTTGGATGCTCTAATGGATCCTCATCAAACTTTGGAGGTAAATCCTCAACTTGTGGATCTAATTCATTCTTCTCCTCCGTTTGCAGTTCTACATTGATGGGACCAATGATTTGTAATTTGGTCACAAAAGAATCATCAACATACTTGGATATTTTAGCAACATCTTCTAGATTCAAGGGAACCAACTTAATTTGTCGTCCATCCTTTGTAAAAGAATAGGTATTATTATATTCATCATAGTTAGCACACCTTTCATACGCCCATGGTCTTCCAAGTAATAAGTGGCAAGCATCCATCTTTGTTACATCACACCAAACAAGATCATTTTATATTTTGCCAATAGAAAAAGAAGCTAGGCTTTGATGAGTTACCTCTAAACCACCATCATCATTCTCAAATTTGATGCTATAAGGATATGGATGAGGTTTTGTTAACTAGCCAAGTTTAGAAACCATCTCTTTAGAAACAACATTAACATGACTTCCTTTATCAATGATTAACGAACATACCTTATCATGGGAGGTACATCTAGTGCGAAAAGAGATTTTTTTTTCCATAGTTTTTCATCTTCATGAACCCAACGTCCTCTTGTTTCTTGCATATAATGCATAATATTCCTCAACTGTGCTCTGATACCAAATTGATGTGATTCTTTGAGTTAACAAAGAACCAATCGACCAGGATCTTGTTCTTGAAGCGATTTGATGGGCAAAATTCAAGAAACGAACGTAAATCGGGCTATACTTCTCGGAATTATGTGATTTCAAGACGAGGAGAAAGATGAATATTTGAATATAAAAATAACTATTGAATCGTTTAAAACAAGTAAATATTGAGGGTACAACGATGGAAAGGAAATTTGGATTCTTGGTGTCACGACCCAACCCCGTGGGCCGCGACCAGTGCCCTAGCTGGGCACCTATACGTACCCGATACCCAAATTAGCATATTATCAGAATAATAATATAATAATAACATTAGTGGATGCTACAGAATTTAGCCGAAGAGCAGACTTGGCACACAGAAGCCGATAAGGCTATCATAAAACAAAACATCCCAAACATATGTACATAACCCACACAGATGTATCCACAGACCTCTACAGAACATATCATAATCATAAGACGGGACAGGGCCCCGTCATACCCTGAACAAAGTACATATCCCGATAGCAGTAACAGACTGTACCAAAAGATGGGCTCTGTAGAAGAGAGCGCCCCAAAATAGCAGAAATGGGATCCTAAACGTGTGGATCAGCAAACCTGTCGTCTGTACCTGCGCGGCATGAAAACGCAGCCCCCGAAGAAAGGGGGTCAGTACGAAATATGTACTGAATATGCAAAGCGGAATCACGGAAGTCAAATCATAATGGTTACAGAAAATGAGTACAGAATCCAGAGTGTCAAATGCATATTTCCAAAACAGGCAGAATGCGTACAGAAACATATGTCATATCATATCATATCCGGTCCCTGCCACGGGACTCGGCAGACAGAATGTGGCCACCCTCCCGACGCTGGTGCCATTATACAGAGAAATCAGAAAAAGGGGCGTGGCCCCGTATCATATAATGTCATATCAAAATGGCCATAACAGATCAGATTAGAATAGGCGGACATGGCACATCATACTCCACAGACCCATGTACGCGTATACCTGCCCCCTCACATCGGGACGCGGCGAACAATGCAGAGAATTACGCTTGACAACATATCCTGGCCCGGGCTCAGTGTGGGAAACATTGGGACATCCACGAATGGAGTAGTGGGAGACTAATGCAATTTAAAAATATCATAAGTATTTTCAAAGACTCGATGAGGCGTAGCAAAGACAAACAAATCAAATGGAGTCGGACGGAATCATAATAAATGTATTCCAGATATCATAATAAATTACAGAAGTCTAACTTTCCCGAAGTCATTCCAGGTGTCAAAATAATGTATAAGGTTTAATAGAATATTTAAAATAATATTCGTTAAGCGATTAGTAGGGTAATTAAAACATTTCTTTCAAAAATCGCTTAAAAAGGAAGCTTTAGCATATTAGGGGCAAAACCGTAAATAGTGGGCCCGTCTCGGGACAAATAAGGCGGCGGGCTCAAATTGTGCCCTCTAAGCATATAGTGTCACCTAAAGAGGTTATACAGATATTCTATGACTTTCTGAATAATTTAGAGCAAGTTTGCATAATTTCAGAAAAAGCGTATCAAAGAGGTTCAATTCTACTGAAGGAAAAACTGAAATTTTGTCTTGCGGATTCCGAGGGCCAAGAGGTCCTTCGAGGCCCGGATCCGACCCTAATACACTAAGGGCATGCCAAGGGAAGAATTGGGTTTGCTTTACATACCTTTCACGCTCCTTAAGCCTTTCCAATCTCATTTCCCGTTTCGTCGAAAAACTGCAATTGGTCAAGTTTACCAATTGTGAATTATTAATGCCATTATTTCAACTTAAAGCATATTTGGCTACCGAAATTTCGGCAGCACTTCCCCTATACATATGACACCTCGAGAATTCAACTCGGCTATAAATCATCAACAACAACCCAAACGACAACAACAATATCAACAATGAACATTAAAAACACAAATATCCTTCAACTAGTCATTTTTCTCACAAGTTGACATAATCTTCAATTCAACCCAACTTTCAACTAAGATCATAATTTCGTATTCAACAACCATCATGATCATCACCATATAAATCTAAAGACATCTCATACCATTTCCCTTAGGATATACACTTGATATACATGATATACACTTTTCCGCCAAAAGCATAACTTATGCAAAACATCAAATCTTTGGCATATAATTTCATAACAAGTTTCCAACTTCCAAATTCATCAATGAACATCATAATTCACAACCAAACACTTCATTTCCTTAATGTCGGAAAATCATACTAAAACGACATAAGTGTTCACATTCCAATTCAACACAAACTTATATCATTCTAGCTTAATTCACATTACAAACATCACAATACCAACACTCCAACACATTACACAACTTGATTCATATTTATTCCAAGACCATTACACCACACGGCCATATGCTCATTTTGCAACATCAACTAAATTCATCCAACTTTCAATTCCCATATGCATTTCATTACAATCATGACTAGATTATAAAATAAATTCAACACATAGAGGCTATATATGTAGTATATACCCACGGCCACACACTCACACCCACTTTGCAAACTTCTATTTCGTCATACAATCAACACATTTCCATAAACTACAACACAATCAAAACTTCATAACACCAATAAAAGGTAGAAATTCTTACCTTTTCTTCAAGTTTTCTTCACTTGGACTTGTGTTCAACTTGGAGATTCTAGAGCTCCCCACTCCAAACCAACTATACCAAGATGCAAGGAAACCTTGAATTAGTAGGAAATCAACAAGATTTGAATTTTTGGGACAAGATTTTTGAGGGCTATTTTTGCCCCTCAAACCCGAGAACCTCACTTTCTCTCCTCTTCTATTTTTTTGCTCTTGCTTGCTTCTAATGGATACACATGAAGACTTTGTCTTCTTATATAAAGTTGTCACATGCCATGCACATGACATAATTAATTTGGGCTTGGGCCAAGGCCTACTATGGCCGGCCACCCTTGTCTCTTTGGGCTTCAATTTGTTTCACATTTTGCAAGCCCAATAAGGTGTGGATCGTATTTTGTATTTCCTGAAACTAATTTCCAAATTTCCAAAATTACCCTTAGCCTTGTCCTACGCTTTCATGATTCTATTCTTTCATGCATAACTCCTATGTTCAACAAAATATCAAATTTGACATTATATCTCCAAAAATCCAATATTTCCAAGTTTTTTCCAAACGTGTGAAAACACGGGATATAACACTTGGTATGAAATAGAACGAATTGGTTTTCAAGAAACGCGTTCTTGAATGATCAAGAACCAACAAAGTTCCTAAGTCACCACTTGAAATACACTTACGTGATAAAGAAACACCACACGCTATTGAAAACAAGATAAAGACTATCACCACCTTGCTTGGAACGAAGAACAAGGATAAAGAAGACCAAACAGAGAAAATAACTCTATTGCAAACTAGGGTTTATGCTCAAAAACGTGAATTCTCTATTTACAAGTCATGAGAACCCTTTATATAGGCCTAGGGTCTCTTCTTTTATGACTACAAATCCCTATTCTACTGTAGAAAGGAAATAGCTAAAAACAAGGAAAGTAAAGTCCCTATCCTATAAGGAAAAGAATAAAGAAAACTAGAATCCTACTACAACTAGGATAAAGATCCTACTAATGATAGGAAATTAAATACTACTATAATATAAATCAAGAAACAAGAAACCTATTTAGAAAAGGATTCAAGAAACAAGAATGGGAAATAATCTTCAAACATGAGCTTCTTGGACTTTTCTTTTTCTTGAATTTCAGTCTTGTGTTTCTTGATCTTTTGGGTTTCTTGATGTTCGTCATCTTTCACAATTCTCCCCTTGTTGAGAAAGAATCATCCTCGAGTCTAAAGGCTCCATAAATGGTGAATGATTAGCAAACAAAAACAAAAAATTTGGAACAACCCATACTCACCAGGCTCTAAGTTGCATTTTTCTAGCTTGTCATAGGCCTTCATCATGTTGTCAACAAGCTTTGCATATGATCAAACCAAATCCCAGTTTCTTAGCAGTAACTTTGTTCCATGATTTCTCAGATATATCATCTTAAATTTATCTTCAATGTTTAAGCCATGATCAAAACTTATTTCTTTTTGATCTTCATGAATCTTGAAAACTCTCGTGCCTATGTGGTGTTTGCATGAAAAATCCGAGGTAGTGCCATGAAAACCTTTCTATAAATCAAATTCAACTACCTTTGGATCAAGGTTGGAGATCAAATAATGTCTTCTTAAGAACTCCTTGACAAATTTGCTACTCCCAGATTTGACATGGTTATAGCCATTAACCTCAATGAAATTGAGAGATCTTAAATTGACACATTCTTGCAAAGGTTCATCCTTTCGAGGAATAATTCTTGCTCGAACTACATCATATAATAAACTCTCATTCATAGACTCTTTTTTCATAAACTCGTCCTTTTTCCCTTCCAAATCTTCTGTCACGACCCGACCAGGGGCCGTGACGAGTACCCGATACTTGTACCGAGCACCCCTTAGCTATCCTGTACAAACAGTGCCATATTTTTTTTTTCTAAACATTAACATTTGCAGTAAACTTTCTAATATCGCGTTACACCAGAACGCGGACCATTCGGAATAAAATACATTAAACTGTACATAGCTGACTGTGTATATCTGTCTACGAGCCTCTAGACATAGTACATTTATACAGAGAAAGGGCCGAGTACTATCGCGCCCGAAAATACATACACAAAATAGTACCGATGAAATAAGGCTCCGGAACAACTGGAGCGCTGTCGAATGCTGCTGATAGGGCACTAGGAATCTGGTCCGTATACCTGCTGACCTGCGCGGCATGAAACGCAGCGTCCACAAGAAGGGACGTCAGTACGAATAATGTACCGAGTATGTAAGGCATGGAAAACAATACAAGCAGTAACATGAAGTACGATCAATAATAATATCACGGAGCCATAGGGCGTATAACGAGGCAAGAACGTAACCTGTACATAGGAAGGCCCCTCTTTAGGCCTGCTGTCATGTAGGCTTGTCTTTTCGTCTTTGAAACGTTTCTTTTCATAGGCATAGGAATCACATCTTTATATTACTTATTCTCGTGTGTACAGAAATAAAACAGTACGTTTCAGTAACGGTATCATTTGCTCACGTTTACGGACACCGAATACAATCGGCTCTCCCAACCCCCCCTCGGTGTCCCTTATTCATGTATACAGAAAACAGTACAATTCAGTAGACGGTATCTTTCATTTACATTTACAGACGCCGAATACAATCGGCTCTCCCAACCCCTCCCCAACGATAACCCAACATATTACATCACACATGTATCACACATTATATATATATATACAGACGCCGCGTACGGCTCATCCCATATCCCGCGTCCGGGCATCCCGCGTCCAGGATGGAATCCAGCTGAATCAGGTGGTGATATAACAGTGGCCCTTCCCTTTTTCCCCACATACACATACATATACATTTACTCATCTTTTATGCATATACATGTCTTATATACATTTACTTTACCATATATATATACATTCCCATACACGTATACCCGTTTTATGTACCTATATCATATAAGCACACAAGAGAGCCAAGGAAAATCATGTATCCATCGGAGTGACATAAGGTCGGTGACCTCCGATTACATTACGGAATGCTAGTGATAGCTTTGTCTCACCTTGAAGAAACAAGTATTTTAAGGCGAAACTATCAACGGAAAATAGTGTTACAGTAACCGAAAATGAAATCTTAGGTATTTTAGAAAATAAAGTTATAACTAGAAAATATAAATATGATTCAACAATTAGTTTATCGCTTTCATGTTTATATGAAGTACTTGGCTTAGTCGTAGAGTCGTTCCGGTCGTACTTATCATAGCTACATTCTCTTGTCCGACATTGTCATTATCATTATCATCATAGAAACACTCCCGCTGGAGTAATCATAGTACTTATCACTTGGTGACGAAATCGGGATCAAAGGCCCCCTTTTGATTCACTTCAAGTACGTTAACCAAGATTATAGGAAAATCCGAGAGTAACGGGCCCACCTCGGGCCGGACGAGGTAGCGTATATAATTTACCCATAGTACGTGTCATAACGTTACTTGTATGAGTCTTAGGGTAATCGGGTCCCACTTAGGCAAGTTATAGAGGTCTAGAAGGTCTTTTTTCATCGTTTTGCACACTTTCTACTTCAATTCAATTGAACGAAAAGTTGAAAACTTTAGGTGCGGATTCCGGGGATTAGGGTTATCCCCGAGACTCGTACCCGACTTCGTTTAGTTAAGACATGCCATAGAAAGAAAGGTGAAGCCTTACATACCTCTTTCCGCTCCTTTAGCTACTCCAAATTCGAGTCACAATCTCGTCAAAATCTGCGATTTGGTCATTTTTACCAAAACTCTCATTAGCATACTTAGAGTTAACACCTTAAGGAAACAATTGGCTACCGAAATTTCGGCAGCATTTCCTCTGTAAATACACCATCCTCGACATTCAATATAACCAAATTCTTGACAAACACAATCCGGGAATTCAAACCCGGCCAAACTATTATCATAGCTCAATAATCACACTAGTGATTCACACATTTAGTTCAAGACACATGATATCAATTTGCTACTTTCTTCAAAACTTTCCAACTTCAATAAACACAATAGCAACCTTGTAATATATATTTCCTCAACATTATACTAATACCATTACTTACTATCCATGCAAGAACATTGTCCTCCAATATACATAATCTCCCACTTACCAATACTTCACCAAGGTCACCAAACCTTTATTTGCGATATGAAATCTACGACACAACAACTACAACATTGAATATAACTTGCTCATTATTCTTCATTCTTCAACACATATACATTGCCATACATACAATATACACGGCCATGTACACATAATAAAATTACTATACCTCACGGCCATACACAACATCAATATTCTCCAACTCATTCAACTTTCATTTTCTACACATTACTTACAAACATAACAACCAAATACTAGTTAACACAATTGAAGCATGGCTTCTACACATACATATAGGTACACGGCCACATATCATATTTCTCTCCTTCATGAATTTCATCCATTTTAGCATACTACAACACATATAAACCATATATAACACATAAAACAAGATTAGAATTTACCTATCTTCTTCAACTTCTTATTTGCCTAACTCTTGGCAACTTGTATGATTTTGAACCTTTCTTGCTCCAACAACAACTCCACCTTGTTAAGCACCCTTCACTTGGTAGAAAATGATTTTTGGAGGAATTTTGCAATTTTTTCTTGGGAATTCTTGTTATGGCCGAATGGCCTAGGTTATTTTCTCCTTCTTTCTTTTCTCCTCAAGTCTTGAAATTTCTAGAGGTTAGCAAGATAAGGATGACTTACTCATCCTATTTATTGACAAAGTTTTGTTCAATATGGGCTTGGACCCAAGTCCTTGGCCGGTTGGGCCTAGAAATTTCCCAAATATTTACTTTCAAGCCCACTTGTATTTTTTTGCTAGTTTATGTAACCAAAATTTCCCTTCATCTTCTTCCATATTTTCACGAGTCATATTGCGAATTTCCCTTTATGCCCTTGACCTTCCTTATTAATTCCACTTCTATGTTTTTCATAAGCAACTCATATGTCAAACAAAATAAGATATGGCCTTGCTTGTTATCTTCCCGCGATTGCCTTGAATTATTCGAATGTGAAAAATGCGGGATATAACATCCTCCCCCCCTTCAGAACATTCGTCCTCGAATGTTAAACTTGCCTCATAGCGTAGTATAATATTTCGGGGAGGTCTCCTTTGTAAATACCTCCTGTCGCTTAGCATATTCATCTTAGAAGCTTAGGTTGCCCTTTTTACGATCTTTACGGTTGAAATTCCTTCTTCATGGCGTCCGCTGCGTCTATCCCCTCACTAGACATGTTCCCGTATACCGCCATATTAGGTATTCCTTGCCTTAGCTAGTGTGGACTCAATATTGGCCTCACCCTGACATTTGTACTTTTCTCCTTCGTTCCCAAAGCTTTCCGTTGTCACGACTTCCCTTTTTCTGTTAGTCTAGTCCGGCTCGGCCTATGTGACTCGTGTGGGGTTTCTAACCACTTCCCACACCCCAATTTACTCTGGGCTACCTACTTTTACACTCGTCTCTTGTATCCGCATCTATGAAATTTTCAGCATATTTCCCAGGGGGTCACCCATCATGGGATTACTCCCACCTGAGCACGCTTAACCTTGAAGCTTTAATGCATTTCATTGTCTCGGTGTCAATATTTTTACTTCCGCTTCCTCGTACCACTTATGCCGCATAATATGGAACGAGTTGGGGTCTCGGCAGTTTTCGAAACGTCCGCGTAACACGTCTTTTCCTTTATTTACAGTTCTAACCTTCGCAATTTTCGGGTGTTCGCCTTTTACCTATGCGTATGGCCACTTCCGTCCAAATTTCCAAATTCTCAATGTGTTCAGTAATACAGAGGACAGTATAGGGAAAAAAATAAATTTCGAATTAATTAACACATGTCTATCACAGAGGATACTGAAAAAGTACCTGTGGCCGCGTCTGCGGAAGCCTCAGGGTCCTGTCGTCCTGTCAGTGCATATAGGCGGTGCGGAGGACCGGCTGAACTAGGTGCTCCTCCCCTACCTCGGCCGCGGCCTGCTGGAGCCTGAGAAGTCTGTCCACGAGGGCGCACGGTCGACGACGAACCGATCGCTGATCCGGCTGGCTGAGTTTGGCCTCCTCCATCCTTTAGTGGGCAATCACGTACAAAATGGTCAGTCCGACCACAGGCAAAACAACCACCGGTGTCTAGGTAGCACTGCCCAGAGTGTGGCTTGCCACACCGAGCACATCGTGGTGGGGGAAGCCCCGTCCTGCTAGAATCGACTCTGTACTGGAGTCTTGAAGCCTTAGAGCCTTGTCCTGTTCCTGAATTGGTAGGTCGGTCAAATCCCCATTCCGCTAATCGAGGAGGTCCACTGGCCGCTGGTTGGCCCGAATACCCAGATTGCTCTTGTGCCTGCCCCCCTCTATACTCGCTCCTACCCCTAGAAAATCTGCCTCTTTTTCTGGAACCCCTATCTGGATAGCTCTCCTCTCTCCGTGTCTGATACTGCTCCTCCAGATTTTGGGCGTGGGCCTGGATGCGAGTAATAGTCATCCCGTCTTGGAGTGAGGCCGTCAAACACTCCTTAACCAAATGTGGCCCTAGCCCGCTTACAAATCGGTGCACATGGTCTCCCCTATCTGCTATCAGGGCGGGGGCATACCTGGCGAGCGAGTTGAAACGAAGGCTGTATTCCCGAACGCTCATATTTCCCTGTCTCAAGTTCAAGAACATATCGGCTCGAGCCCGTCGAACCTCTGGCGGTAGAAAATGTCGTAGGAAAGCCTCAGTGAACTCCTGCCAAACCGGAGGGGGTGCATTTGCTCCCCTCGATGATATCCAGTTACCGTACCACAGAACTGCCACATCCCACAGCCTGTATGAAGCCAACTCTACGGACTCCGTATCTGAAGCATGTATGATCCTCAGAGTCCTCAGCATCTCGTCTATAAAACCCTGCGGGTCCTCCTCTGGCTTCGATCCATAGAACTCTGGCGGCTTCAGGGTAATAAAGTCTCGGGCCCTTGCGCTTACCGCCCTGTCGCCTGTGTCCACATCTTGCCGCTGAGCTTGCGCGGCGACTAGCTGGGTCAATAACTGGATGGCCTCTGCCATCTGCTGGCCCGGAGCTGCTGGCGGTGGAACTGGAGGTGCGGGGGCTGGAGCTGGAGCTGGAGCTCTTCCCTGCTCTGCCGGTGCAGGGGGTGCAGGAACAGTCTGAGGGGGAGCTTCATTGTGAGATTCTTCTTCGTCTAGCTCCTGTTCAACTCTGCGGGCCGCCACCCCCTTGGCTTTCTCGGCCGTCGTAGCCTTTCTCTTCGGCGGCATTACTGAAACAATAACATCGGTTTTAGAAAAGGAGCATGGAAGCCTGGTAACATAGCTCTATCGCACGATTTCAGAATACAAAGAAGGTCACATTTCCTAAATGCCCTGTAGCCTCCCGTCTATAAGTGTGGCGCGCTACACACCCATAGACAAGACTCTACTGGACACGGCTCGTAGACAAACCCTAGGACCGAACTGCTCTGATACCACTTCTGTCACGACCCGACCAGGGGCCGTGACGAGTACCCGATACTTGTACCGAGCACCCCTTAGCTATCCTGTACAAACAGTGCCATATTTTTTTTTTTCTAAACATTAACATTTGCAGTAAACTTTCTAATATCGCGTTACACCAGAACGCGGACCATTCGGAATAAAATACATTAAACTGTACATAGCTGACTGTGTATATCTGTCTACGAGCCTCTAGACATAGTACATTTATACATAGAAAGGGCCGAGTACTATCGCGCCCGAAAATACATACACAAAATAGTACCGATGAAATAAGGCTCCGGAACAACTGGAGCGCTGTCGAATGCTGCTGATAGGGCACTAGGAATCTGGTCCGTATACCTGCTGACCTGCGCGGCATGAAACGCAGCGTCCACAAGAAGGGACGTCAGTACGAATAATGTACCGAGTATGTAAGGCATGGAAAACAATACAAGCAGTAACATGAAGTACGATCAATAATAATATCACGGAGCCATAGGGCGTATAACGAGGCAAGAACGTAACCTGTACATAGGAAGGCCCCTCTTTAGGCCTGCTGTCATGTAGGCTTGTCTTTTCGTCTTTGAAACGTTTCTTTTCATAGGCATAGGAATCACATCTTTATATTACTTATTCTCGTGTACAGAAATAAAACAGTACGTTTCAGTAACGGTATCATTTGCTCACGTTTACGGACACCGAATACAATCGGCTTTCCCAACCCCCCCTCGGTGTCCCTTATTCATGTATACAGAAAACAGTACAATTCAGTAGACGGTATCTTTCATTTACATTTACAGACGCCGAATACAATCGGCTCTCCCAACCCCTCCCCAACGATAACCCAACATATTACATCACACATGTATCACACATTATATATATATATACAGACGCCGCGTACGGCTCATCCCATATCCCGCGTCCGGGCATCCCGCGTCCAGGATGGAATCCAGCTGAATCAGGTGGTGATATAACAGTGGCCCTTCCCTTTTTCCCCACATACACATACATATACATTTACTCATCTTTTATGCATATACATGTCTTATATACATTTACTTTACCATATATATATACATTCCCATACACGTATACCCGTTTTATGTACCTATATCATATAAGCACACAAGAGAGCCAAGGAAAATCATGTATCCATCGGAGTGACATAAGGTCGGTGACCTCCGATTACATTACGGAATGCTAGTGATAGCTTTGTCTCACCTTGAAGAAACAAGTATTTTAAGGCGAAACTATCAACGGAAAATAGTGTTACAGTAACCGAAAATGAAATCTTAGGTATTTTAGAAAATAAAGTTATAACTAGAAAATATAAATATGATTCAACAATTAGTTTATCGCTTTCATGTTTATATGAAGTACTTGGCTTAGTCGTAGAGTCGTTCCGGTCGTACTTATCATAGCTACATTCTCTTGTCCGACATTGTCATTATCATTATCATCATAGAAACACTCCCGCTGGAGTAATCATAGTACTTATCACTTGGTGACGAAATCGGGATCAAAGGCCCCCTTTTGATTCACTTCAAGTACGTTAACCAAGATTATAGGAAAATCCGAGAGTAACGGGCCCACCTCGGGCCGGACGAGGTAGCGTATATAATTTACCCATAGTACGTGTCATAACGTTACTTGTATGAGTCTTAGGGTAATCGGGTCCCACTTAGGCAAGTTATAGAGGTCTAGAAGGTCTTTTTTCATCGTTTTGCACACTTTCTACTTCAATTCAATTGAACGAAAAGTTGAAAACTTTAGGTGCGGATTCCGGGGATTAGGGTTATCCCCGAGACTCGTACCCGACTTCGTTTAGTTAAGACATGCCATAGAAAGAAAGGTGAAGCCTTACATACCTCTTTCCGCTCCTTTAGCTACTCCAAATTCGAGTCACAATCTCGTCAAAATCTGCGATTTGGTCATTTTTACCAAAACTCTCATTAGCATACTTAGAGTTAACACCTTAAGGAAACAATTGGCTACCGAAATTTCGGCAGCATTTCCTCTGTAAATACACCATCCTCGACATTCAATATAACCAAATTCTTGACAAACACAATCCGGGAATTCAAACCCGGCCAAACTATTATCATAGCTCAATAATCACACTAGTGATTCACACATTTAGTTCAAGACACATGATATCAATTTGCTACTTTCTTCAAAACTTTCCAACTTCAATAAACACAATAGCAACCTTGTAATATATATTTCCTCAACATTATACTAATACCATTACTTACTATCCATGCAAGAACATTGTCCTCCAATATACATAATCTCCCACTTACCAATACTTCACCAAGGTCACCAAACCTTTATTTGCGATATGAAATCTACGACACAACAACTACAACATTGAATATAACTTGCTCATTATTCTTCATTCTTCAACACATATACATTGCCATACATACAATATACACGGCCATGTACACATAATAAAATTACTATACCTCACGACCATACACAACATCAATATTCTCCAACTCATTCAACTTTCATTTTCTACACATTACTTACAAACATAACAACCAAATACTAGTTAACACAATTGAAGCATGGCTTCTACACATACATATAGGTACACGGCCACATATCATATTTCTCTCCTTCATGAATTTCATCCATTTTAGCATACTACAACACATATAAACCATATATAACACATAAAACAAGATTAGAATTTACCTATCTTTTTCAACTTCTTATTTGCCTAACTCTTGGCAACTTGTATGATTTTGAACCTTTCTTGCTCCAACAACAACTCCACCTTGTTAAGCACCCTTCACTTGGTAGAAAATGATTTTTGGAGGAATTTTGCAATTTTTTCTTGGGAATTCTTGTTATGGCCGAATGGCCTAGGTTATTTTCTCCTTCTTTCTTTTCTCCTCAAGTCTTGAAATTTCTAGAGGTTAGCAAGATAAGGATGACTTACTCATCCTATTTATTGACAAATTTTTGTTCAATATGGGCTTGGACCCAAGTCCTTGGCCGGTTGGGCCTAGAAATTTCCCAAATATTTACTTTCAAGCCCACTTGTATTTTTTTGCTAGTTTATGTAACCAAAATTGCCCTTCATCTTCTTCCATATTTTCACGAGTCATATTGCGAATTTCCCTTTATGCCCTTGACCTTCCTTATTAATTCCACTTCTAAGTTTTTCATAAGCAACTCATATGTCAAACAAAATAAGATATGGCCTTGCTTGTTATCTTCCCGCGATTGCCTTGAATTATTCGAATGTGAAAAATGCGGGATATAACATCTTCACGAGACTATTGGTCCTATGCAATACGCTGCTTTGGTTGGTGTGAAGTAAGAAACAAAATTTATATTCTTTTCAAAAGCTCTTAATGGTGGAAACTCAATCTCACAAATGGTTGGATGCTCTAATGGATCCTCATCAAACTTTGGAGGTAAATCCTCAACTTGTGGATCTAATTCATTCTTCTCCTCCATTTGCAGTTCTACATTGATGGGACCAAAGATTTGTAATTTGGTCACAAAACAATCATCAACATACTTGGAGATTTTAGCAACATCTTCAAGATTCAAGGGAACCAACTTAATTTGTCCTCCATCCTTTGTAAAAGAATAGGTATTACGCTATTCATCATAGTTAGCACACCTTTCATACACCCATGGTCTTCCAAGTAATTAGTGGCAAGCATCCATCTTTGTTACATCACACCAAACAAGATCATTATATATTTTACCAATAGAAAAAGAAGCTAGGCATTGATGAGTTACCTCTAAACCACCATCATCAATCTCAAATTTGATGCTATAAGGATATGGATGAGGTTTTGTTAACAAGCCAAGTTTACAAACCATCTCTTCAGAAACAACATTAACATGACTTCCTTTATCAATGATTAACGAACATACCTTATCATTGGAGGTACATCTAGTGCGGAAAAGAGATTCCTTTTTCCATAGTTTTTCATCTTCGTGAAACCAACGTCCTCTTGTTTATTGCATATAATGCATAATATTCCTCAACTGTGCTCTGATACCAAATTGATGTGATTCTTTGAGTTAACAAAGAACCAATCGATCAGGATCTTGTTCTTGAAGCGATTTGATGGGCAGAATTCAAGAAACGAACGTAAATCGGGCTATACTTCTCGGAATTATGTGATTTCAAGACGAGGAGAAAGATGAATATTTGAATATAAAAATAACTATTGAATCGTTTAAAACAAGTAAATATTGAGGGTACAACGATGGAAAGGAAATTTGGATTCTTGGTATGAAATAGAACGAATTGGTTTTCAAGAAACGCGTTCTTGAATGATCCAGAACCAAAAAAGTTCCTAATTCACCACTTGAAATACACTTACGTGATAAAGAAATACCACACGCTATTGAAAACAAGATAAAGACTATCACCACCTTGCTTGGAACGAAGAACAAGGATAAAGAAGACCAAACAGAGAAAATAACTCTATTGCAAACTAGGGTTTATGCTCAAAAACGTGAATTCTCTATTTACAAGTCATGAGAACCCTTTATATAAGACTAGGGTCTCTTCTTTTATGACTACAAATCCCTATTCTACTCTAGAAATGAAATAGCTAAAAACAAGGAAAGTAAAATCCCTATCCTATAAGGAAAAGAATAAAGAAAACTAGAATCCTACTAGAACTAGGATAAAGATCCTACTAATGATAGGAAATTAAATAATACTATAATATAAATCAAGAAACAAGAAACCTATTTAGAAAATGATTCAAGAAACAAGAATGGGAAATAATCTTCAAACTTGAGCTTCTTAGACTTTTCTTTTTCTTGAATTTCATTCTTGTGTTTCTTGATCTTTTGGGGTTTCTTGATCTTCGTCATCTTTCATCATTCTCCCCTAGTCTAGAAAGACTCTTCCTCGAGTCTAAAGGCTCCATAAACGGTGAATGATTAGCAAACAAAAACAAAAAATTTGGAACAATCCATACTCACCAGGCTCTAAGTTGCATTTTTCTAGCTTGTCATAGACCTTCATCATGTTGTCAACAAGCTTTGCATATGATCAAACCAAATCCCACTTTCTTAGCAGTAACTTTGTTCCATGATTGCTCAGATATATCATCTTAAATTTATCTTCAATGTTTAAGCCATGATCAAAACTTATTTCTTTTTGATCTTCATGAATCTTGAAAACTCTCGTGCCTATGTGGTGTTTGCATGAAAAATCTGAGATAGTGCCATTAAAACCTTTATATAAATCAAATTCAACTACCTTTGGATCAAGGTTGGAGATCAAATAATGTCTTCTTAAGAAATCCTTGACAAATTTGCTACTCCCAGATTTGACATGGTTATAGCCATTAACCTCAATGAAATTGAGAGATCTTAAATTGACACATTCTTGCAAAGGTTCATCCTTTCGAGGAATAATTCTTGCTCGAATTACAGCATATAATAAACTCTCATTCGTAGACTCTGTTTTCATAAACTCGTCTTTTTTCCCTTCCAAATCTTCACAGACTATTGGTCCTAATGCAATACGCTGCTTTGGTTGGTGTGAAGTAAGAAACAAAATCTATATTCTTTTCAAAAGCTCTTAATGGTGGAAACTCAATCTCACAAATGGTTGGATGCTCTAATGGATCCTCATCAAACTTTGGAGGTAAATCCTCAACTTGTGGATCTAATTCATTCTTCTCCTCCGTTTGCAGTTCTATATTGATGGGACCAATGATTTGTAATTTGGTCACAAAAGAATCATCAACATACTTGGAGATTTTAGCAACATCTTCTAGATTCAAGGGAACCAACTTTATTTGTCGTCCATCCTTTGTAAAAGAATAGGTATTACGATATTCATCATAGTTAGCACACCTTTCATACACCCATGTTCTTCCAAGTAATAAGTGGCAAGCATCCATCTTTGTTACATCACACCAAACAAAATCATTATATATTTTACCAATAGAAAAAGAAGCTAGGCATTGATGAGTTACCTCTAAACCACTATCATCATTCTCAAATTTGATGCTAGAAGGATATGGATGAGGTTTTGTTAACAAGCCAAGTTTAGAAACCATCTCTTCAGAAACAGCATTAACATGACTTCCTTTATCAATGATTAACGAACATACCTTATCATGGGAGGTACATCTAGTGCGGAAAAGAGATTCCTTTTTCCATAGTCTTTCATCATCATGAACCCAACGTCCTCTTGTTTCTTGCATATAATGCATAATATTCCTCAACTTTGCTCTGATACCAAATTTATGTGATTCTTTGAGTTAACAAAGAACCAATCGACCAGGATCTTGTTCTTGAAGCGATTTGATGGGCAGAATTCAAGAAACGAACGTAAATCGGGCTATACTTCTCGGAATTATGTGATTTCAAGACGAGGAGAAAGATGACTATTTGAATATAAAAATAACTATTGAATCGTTTAAACCAGGTAAATATTGAGGGTACAACGATAGAAAGGAAATTTGGATTCTTGGTATGAAATTGTCACGACCCGGCTAGGGGGCCGCGACGAGCACCCGGTGCTACCCCACCCGGGCACCCCCTTATCGTACGTAACATATCATCTAGGTGAACCATAAGTCAATTCGTGCTTTTCTTATCGTTAATCATATTGATCCTATTAGACGACCATCATCATTTAACATATCATAGGCATCTATGCCACATCATAAGTACAAGGCCGACGTGGCTAACAAAAGATATACAAAACATGGGCCGACATGGCCGAACTTCTCTACCCACATACACATGACTACGAGCCTCTAAGAGTATGACATATCGTATGAGCGGGACAGGACCCCGCTATGCCCATAATTATATACACAAAAGAATAAGTACCCAAAAACTACGACTCCGAAAGAAATGGAGCTCTGCTATGAAATCTCTGAATAACTAGCAATGGATCAAGTCTGTCTCCCTGTGCACCTGCGGGCATGACGCAGCGTCCACAAACAAAAGGACGTCAGTACGAAGAATGTACTGAGTATGAAAAGCATGATCAACATCAATACAGAAGCATAATAGATATCATATGAAATAGCATAGGAGGGGAGACAGTAATATCGTCATCATCATGTCGCTTACTTGCATACATCGTCGTTCGTATCCCATAATAATAACCATACCACCTTGTGTTCATATTCGTATAAATGCCCTTACTAAGTCTTATCACACTCATATTCATATTATATACATGGTCATATTATATACATAGTATTTACATAGCATACCCAACCTCGTAGGATCGGTGTGTCATACATACTTGGCCAACCAAGGCTTAAGATCATACATACCTGGCCCTACCAAGGCGTCAGGGTTATCCGTACCATCTGCAGAGGTGTGCGTGTGTTTCGTAATCGTCTACATACTTTATACATAGTCATATACATATAGTCTTACCCGGCATCATATGCTCGGGGTCTTATCATAGGCCTTCATAGGCATACATATACATATATCATAGCTCGTAAGCATCTCTAGTCTCATTTTACTCTCATCATCATTACTATCCTCATCATTATCGTTACATCTACATTATAGACTTACTCGTCATACGAGGAACATATTATAATCATAGTACATATCAAGGGTCGTGAACTTATGAGCTCGGAATGTCAACCAATCCGTTGAACTGTTCTACACTTGCACGTTCCCTTCCAATGCTAGCGTTTATACCTTCATTAATATCATAACAATGGCCATTAGTCATTCACATTATCCACATTGTCTAGATTTCCTCAATTTGCCTCTAATTCACCCACATTCATGGTCATAACACCCAACTTCGTCCATTCGTCTAAAGTGTATAGTTCATGATCTTAATACCATTTATAACACATTCATAACTCAATTCAAACTATTTCTCAAAATGTCACTATTCATCATTCATGACCTAGTTGACCATATTTTCTACAATCCATGTACTTTAATTCTCCAATACCTTAAACATCATGTAAAAATCATGAATCTTACCTTAGAAGTTGTAGGAACAAGCTTTGGTTGATAATACTCCTCTTTGACCAAAACCCTAATTTTTCTCCATTTGCATTTCTTGACTTGAATGGTATTTAATGGCTTGCTTACACTTGATTCACTTGTCTTAATGTTATTGATGGCTTATAATCCTTGAAAACTCATATAATAAATGTAGAGAGAAGTTTTAGAGAGAAGTGGTGTAATGTTGTAATGAAATAAAATAAGTCTTGATCCTTATATTTAATGAATTGGAAAATCTGTGCTGGGTGAACAGTGGTCGTCCATGGAGGTTTTCGGTCCGTATTTCATTTTACGGACCATCCCTCGTGGTCGTCTTTAAGCTTAAGCAGGACCAGAAACTTTTGCCTGCATGCATGGTGATTTACGACCATGGTTTACGGGCCGTAAATCACTTTACGGTCCGTCCACCAGGTCGTGTTTAGCCATTTCCTCGGCTGGCAGAAAGTTGAAGTTTGGCATGCCAGTTTACGACCTGGCAGTTTACGGACCGTATTGTACTTTACGGTCCGTAGTTTGCAATATACGACCGCTGGGCAGTTGCAATTCTGCAACTTCCCATATTTCTTAGACTTCTCATTTCAATCACCCCCGTCCATGCACATGCATTGCTCACCTTGTATCTCATCTTAACTTATCCAACTTCCTCGTCTCACATCGGATACTTTCGAAATCTCGCCTAAGGTCATCAAACATCGTTTCTTGCTCATGGACGTCATGCACTCATATTCATCACTAGTTCGTTCTCTTGCGTACCAACGGAAAATTTTCCGAGGTGTAACATTCTACCCCCCTTAGGAACATTCGTCCTCGAATGTTACAGGCTTGGGGAATTCTATAAAAATTTCGCCAGAGTTTCCTCTGTAATGTGGCACTACCACCCTGTCACAACAACCCACAATAACAATGCCTCACAGGGCAATAATACAACAGCACTAGAAATGTAGCCACACACGACCTGAATGTATAAAAGGGAAAACATGCATACCTTATGATTTTGACGTCTCATCTTGGACTTCTTCCAAGGGCCGAAATAAATGTGGGTATTTGGATCGCATATTCTATTCCGCTTCCCATGTCATTTCCTCTCGATTGTTATTTCTCCATAGAACTTTAATTGAGGCCACTTCTTTGTTTCTAAGCCTCCGTACTTGCCTATATAATATGGCAATGGGTATTTCATCATAAGTTAACTTTTCTGTCACTTGAATATCATTCACTGGGACGATCCTCGTAGGATCTCCAACACACTTCCGAAGCATCGAGACATGAAATACTGGATGGACTAACTCCTAATATGGAGGTAGATCTAGCTCATAGGCCACTTTGCCTATTTTGCGCACAATTTCGTATGGCCCAATATACCGAGGACTGAGCTTCCCCTTTTTGCCAAATCTCATCACGCCCTTTATCGGCGACACTTTCAAGAATACCCAATCTTTCACTTCGAACTCTAAGTCTCTTCGACGATTATCCGTATAGGACTTCTGACGACTTTGAGCCGCTAGCAATCGATCTTGTATGAGCTTAACTTTCTCTATTGCTTGCTGGACCAAGTCTGGCCCTATCAACTTAGCTTCTCCGGTTTCAAACCACCCAATTGGGGATCTACACTTTCGCCCATATAGAGCTTCATACGGTGCCATTTGAATGCTAGAATAATAACTGTTATTGTAAGCAAACTCAATGAGTGGCAAATGGTCATCCCAATTTCCTCCAAAATCTATCATACATGCCCGTAACATATCTTCAAGAGTCTGAATAGTACGTTCAGCTTGCCCATCGGTCTGTGGGTGAAATTTCGTGCTTAGGCGCACTTGGGTCCCTAAACCCTCTTGGAAAGACCCCCAAAACTTGGCTGTAAACTGAGTTCCTCTATCGGAGATAATAGATACCGGAACGCCATGGAGTCTCACTATCTCTTTAAGATAAGGCTTGGCATAATCTTCTGCCATATAGGTCGTTCTGACCGGTAAGAAATGCGCTAACTTTGTGAGTCTATCCACGATCACCCATATAGAATCATATTTACGTCGAGAACAGGGTAACCCTGTAATGAAATCCATATTAATCACTACCCACTTCCAAGTTGGGATTTCTATAGTTTGCAATAACCCACCCGGCTTTTGGTGTTCTATCTTCACTTGTTGGCAATTAGGACACTGAGCTACGAATTCTGCTACGTCTTTCTTCATCCCATTCCACCAATATATAGTCTGAAGATCATGATACATTTTCGTCGCTCCGGGGTGAACGGAGTAACGGGAACAATGAGCTTCCCTCAATATTTGGTGACGTAGACCTACCACATCGGGAACACATAACCTGCCTCGACATCGGAGAACTCCGACTTCTGAAATGTCAAATGATGACTCCTCCTTCTGAGGGAGTGTATCTCTGTACTGCATTAGCATGGGATCCTCATATTGTCGCTCTTTTACTTCCGCTACTAATGATGAAACTGCTAAATTCTGAATAGTGGCTCCGCAGCTACCTGAGTCCACCACTCGGACTCCTAGGCTAGCTAACTGCTGAAGATCACGGGCCATCTCTTTCTTTTCTGGTCGTACATCACTTAGACTTCCCATGGATCTGCGGCTAAGAGCGTCAGCCACAACGTTAGCCTTTCCGGGGTGGTACAAGATATCAACATCGTAATCCTTTAGCAACTCCAACCATCGTCGTTGTCGCAAATTCAACTCTTTCTGCTTGAAGATATACTGAAGGCTCTTATGATCTGTATAAACATCCACATGGACACCATATAAATAATGTCGCCATATCTTTAATGCATGGACCACTGCGGCTAATTCTAAAACGTGGGTTGGATAGTTCTGTTCATGTTTCCGTAATTGCCTAGAAGCATACGCAATCACCTTACCATTTTGCATCAATACACAGCCTAGCCCGACGCCTGAAGCATCACAATAAATAACATATCCTTCCAATCCCTCTAGAAGTGTCAAGACTGGGGCTGAAGTCATTCGGTCTTTCAACTCTTGGAAACTACGCTCGCAAGCATCTGTCCATTGAAACTTAGCTGACTTCTGAGTCAACTTGGTGAGCGGTGCACAAATAGAAGAGAAACCCTCAACAAATCTTCTGTAATAACCTGCTAAGCCCAAAAAGCTAAGAACCTCCGTAGGGGTCGTGGGCCTTGGCCAAGTCTTCACTGCCTCAATCTTTTGGCTATCCACTCGAATATCGTCAGCTGCAACAATGTGGCCCAGAAATGCCACTGAGTTCAACCAAAACTCGCATTTGGAAAACTTCGCGAATAACTCTCGAGCTCGAAGAACTCCAAGGACAATTCGCAAATGATCCACATGTTCTTCCTCGGATCTAGAATACACTAGGATGTCATCGATGAATACAATCACGAATAGATCCATAAAAGGCCTGAATACATTGTTCATTAAGTCCATAAACACTGTCGGTGCATTAGTTAGCCCAAACGACATCACTCGGAACTCAAAATGACCGTATCTTGTTCTGAAAGCTGTCTTAGGGATATCTTTCTCCCTAACTCTTACTTGGTGATACCCGGACCTCAAATCAATCTTTGAAAACCATTTGGAACCTTGCAATTGATCAAATAAATCATCAATCCTCGAGAGGGGATACTTGTTCTTAATCGTCACTTTATTCAATTGCCGATAATCAATGCACATTCTCAAGGAGCCATCCTTCTTCCGGACGAACAATACGGGTGCTCCCCACGGGGATGAAATAGGCCTCATGAAGCCTTTTCCAAGCAAGTCTTTCAATTGCTCCTTCAACTCTTTCAACTCTGCGGGTGCCATCCTATAGGGAGGAATAGATATGGGATTATTGTCTGGCAACACATCAATCGGAAAATCGATCTCTCGCTCAGGAGGAAGGCCTGGAAGCTCTTTCGGGAACACATCCGGAAATTCGTTCACTACCGGAACTGACTGAAGAGTCGGCGACTCAGCTTCTACATCTTGAACTCGCACTAGGTGATAAATGCACCCTTTCGTGATCATCTTCCTTGCCTTTAGATAGGAAATAAACCTACCTTTTGGTGATGCCGAATTTCCTTTCCATTCTAAGCCTGGTTCTCCCGAAAATTAGAAATGAACCATCTTCATTCTACAATCAACATTGGCATAACAAGAAGCCAACCAATCCATGCCCATAATGACATCAAAATCTACCATCTCTAGCTCATACAAATCAATCATGGTACGACGATCACAAATCACAATCACACAATTCCTATATACTCGACTAGCTATTACCGAGTCACCCACGGGTGTAGACACCTCAAAAGGTTTGATAGACTCCGGCTCAATTATAAATCGACCCGCAATATATGGAGTAACATATGATAATGTGGAGCCCAGATCAATCAAAGCATATACATCATGAGAGAATACCGATAATATACCTGTGACCACGTCAGGAGAAGACTCAAGATCTTGGCGTCCAGCCAAAGCATAAATACGGTGCTGAGAACCGCTAGTACTGGGAGCTCTGCCCCTACCTCTACCATGGCCGACCGGCGCATGTGAACCTGGCCCCGTAGGGCGTACAGATGCCGAAGATCCGGCTACCGACCCTGATGGTTGGGTCCTACCTCTACCATGCACTGAGGGGCAATCACGCATAATATGGCCCGGTCGACCACATGAATAGCAAACATCTGAACCCAATCGGCATTGATCCCAATGCGACTTCCCACACTGGGAACATCGTGGTATAGGTGGCCTTGACTGGCCTGAATCACCTCTAAACTGGGACCCTGAATAACTCTGACTCGGCCCGGGATGAGTAGATCTATCAAGGCTCTGGCCTGAAAACCGTGGAGGTGCATTGGTCATAGAATAGCCCGAAGGTCTAGGGAACTGTTGCCTGTGTCCGCCTCTGGACTCGCTCATTGGGCCCGAAGATCTGACCCTCTTGCTATGTCCCCTATCTTGTTCACGTTCACTTCTCCGCTGCTGTAGGCTTTCCTCTAAGTTTTGAGCATGTGCCTGAATGCGTGCAATATCCATACCATCCTGAAGGGACGCAGTCAAGCATTTGTCCATCAGATGGGGCCCTAGGCCCTTTACAAATCGGTGTACCCGGTCGCCCATATCTGCTACCATGGCCGAAGCATACCTGGCCAAGGAGTTAAAGCGGAGACTATACTTTGTAGCACTCATGTTACCTTGCCTCAAATTCAAGAATTTATCGGCCCTAGCTCGCCGAACTTCTGGAGGCTTGTAGTGACGGAGAAATGCATCGACAAACTCTTGCCATACCGGCGGAGGTGCATTGGCTCCCCGCGAAGCCATCCATACTGTATACCACTGGATCGAGATATCTCTCAATCTATAGGACGCTAGCTCTACCGACTCGTGTCTGAAGCATGTATCAACCGGAGCGTCCTTAGCATACCATCAATAAAGTCCTGGGGATCCTCCTCCGATTTCGACCCAAAGAATTTCGGGGGTTTCAAAGCAATGAAGTCACGGGCCCTTGCACTAACAGCCCTGTCACCTTGCCCTGCGCTTGGCCTATGAGTCTGGGCCGCAACCTACTGAGTTAACAAATTAATGGCCTCTCTCACGTCTTGGCCCGAAGCGTTCGGTGGAGGAGCTGGAGCTGGGGCTGAGGCTCCCACGTGCTCCTCGGTAATAGGCACTGTCTGGGAGGACTGAGATTGAGCCGCACTCTCGGACTCATCTTCCGCTACTACCGGTGGCGGAGCTCTTTCAGCCCGCTTTTCGGCCACCGTCTTGCCCTTTTGGGCTGCTGTAGCCTTTTTCATTTTAGGCATCTTTGAAATACACAACACACGATTTAGGAACAAGAATTTCTTACATCATAGCTCTATCGTACGATTCTTATGAAGAAAGAAGTTCATATATTCCTAAAATGTCCGCAGCTTCTCGTTTATAAGTGTGGCGCGCAACACACCCATAACCAAGACTCTACTAGACACGGCTCGTAGACACATCCTAGGACTGAACTGCTCTGATACCACTTTTGTCATGACCCGGCTAGGGGGCCGCTACGAGCACCCGGTGTTACCCCACCCGGGCACCCCCTTATCGTACGTAACATATCATCTAGGTGAACCATAAGTCAATTCGTGCTTTTCCTATCGTTAATCATATTGATCCCATTAGAAGACCATCATCATTTAACATATCATAGACATCTATGCCACATCATAAGTACAAGGCCGACGTGGCTAACAAAAGATATACAAAACATGGGCCGACATGGCCGAACATCTCTACCCACATACACATGACTACGAGCCTCTAAGAGTATGACATATCGTATGAGCGGGACAGGACCCCGCTATGCCCATAATTATATACACAAAAGAATAAGTACCCAAAAACTACGGCTCCGAAAGAAATGGAGCTCTGCTATGCAATCTCTGAATAAGCAGCTATGGATCAAGTCTGTCTGCCTGTGCACCTGCGGGCATGACGCAGCATCCACAAACAAAAGGACGTCAGTACGAAGAATGTACTGAGTATGTAAAGCATGATCAACATCAATACAGAAGCATAATAGATATCATATGAAATAGCATAGAAGGGGAGACAGTAATATCATCATCATCATGTCGCTTACTTGCATACATCGTCGTTCGTATCCCATAATAATAGCCATACCACCCTGTGTTCATATTCCTATACATGCCCTTACTAAGTCTTATCACACTCATATTCATATTATATACATGGTCATATCATATACATAGTATTTACATAACATACCCAACCTCGTAGGATCGGTGTGTCATACATACTTGGCCAACCAAGGCTCAAGATCATACATACCTGGCCCTACCAAGGCGTCAGGGTTATCCGTACCATCTGCAGAGGTGTGCGCGCGTTTCATAATCGTATACATACTTTATACATAGTCATATACATATAGTCTTACCCGGCATCATAAGCTCGGGGTCTTATCATAGCCCTTCATAGGCATACATATACATATATCATAGCTCGTAAGCATCTCTAGTCTCATTTTACTCTCATCATCATTACTATCCTCATCATTATCGTTACATCTACATTATAGACTTACTCGTCATACGAGGAACATAGTATAATCATAGTACATATCAAGGGTCGTGAGCTTATGAGCTCGGAATGTCAACCATGTGAAGACAACATACTCATATAGAGGAATTAGGAATTTGGCCAAGAACCATGGCTTATGAAAGAAGGGTTAGCCTTACATACCTTTCCGTCGAACTATTCTACACTTGCACGTTCCCTTCCAATGCTAGCGTTTATACCTTCATTAATATCATAACAATGGCCATTAGTCATTCACATTATACACATTGTCTAGATTTCCTCAATTTGCCTCTAATTCACCCACATTCATTGTAATAACACCCTAATTCGTCCATTCGCCTAAAGTGTCTAGTTCATGATTTTAATACCATTTATAACACATTCATATCACAACACAACAACATTCATAACTCAATTCAAATTATTTCTCAAAATGTCACTATTCATCATTCATGACCTAGTTGACCATATTTTCTACAATCCATGTACTTTAATTCTCCAATGCCTTAAACATCATGTAAAAATCATGAATCTTACCTTAGAAGTTGTAGGAACAAGATTTGGTTGATAATACTCCTCTTTGAGCAAAACCCAAAATTTTCTCCATTTGCATTTCTTGACTTGAATGGTATTTAATGGCTTGCTTACACTTGATTCACTTGTCTTAATGTTATTGATGGCTTATAATCCTTGAAAACTCATATAATAAATGTAGAGAGAAGTTTTAGAGAGAAGTGGTGTAATGTTGTAATGAAATAAAATAAGTCTTGATTCTCATATTTAATGAATTGGAAAATCTATGCTGGGTGAACAGTGGTCGTCCATAGAGGTTTACGGTCCGTATTTCGATTTACGGACTGTCCCTCGTGGTCGTCTTTAAGCTTAAGCAGGACCAGAAACTTTGGCCTGCATGCATGGTGATTTACGACCATGGTTTACGGGCCGTAAATCACTTTACGGTCCGTCCACCAGGTCGTGTTTAGCCATTTCCTCGGCTGGCAGAAAGTTGAAGTTTGGCATGCCAGTTTACGACCTGGCAGTTTACGGACCGTATTGCACTTTACGGTCCGTATTTTGCAATATATGACCGCTGGGCAGTTGCAATTCTGCAACTTCCCATATTTCTTAGACTTCTCATTTCAATCACCCCCGTCCATGCACATGCATTGCTCACCTTGTTTCTCATCTTAACTTAGCCAACTTCCTCGTCTCACATCGGATACTTTCGAAATCTCGCCTAAGGTCATCAAACGTCGTTTCTTGCTCATGGACGTCATGCACTCATATTCATCACTAGTTCATTCTCTTGCATACCAACGGAAAATTTTCCGAGGTGTAACAGAAATAGAACGAATTGGTTTTCAAGAAACGCGTTCTTGAATGATCACGAACCAACAAAGTTCCTAAGTCACCACTTGAAATCAACTTACGTGATAAAGAAACTCCACACGCTATTGAAAACAAGATAAAGACTATCACCACCTTGCTTGGAACCAAAAACAAGGATAAAGAAGAACAAACAGAGAAAATAACTCTATTGCAAACTAGGGTTTATGCTCAAAAACGTGAATTCTCTATTTACAAGTCATGAGAACCCTTTATATAGGCCTAGGGTCTCTTCTTTTATGACTACAAATCCCTATTCTACTTTAGAAAGGAAATAGCTAGAAACAAGGAAAGTAAAATCCCTATCCTATAAGGAAAAGAATAAAGAAAACTAGAATCCTACTAGAACTAGGATAAAGATCCTACTAATGATAGGAAATTAAATACTACTATAATATAAATCAAGAAATAAGAAACCTATTTAGAAAAGGATTCAAGAACCAAGAATGGGAAATAAGCTTCAAACTTGAGCTTCTTGGACTTTTCTTTTTCTTAAATTTCAGTCTTGTGTTTCTTGATCTTTTGTGGTTTCTTGATCTTCGTCATGTTTCATCATTCTCCCCTTGTTGAGAAAGACTCGTCCTCGAGTCTAAAGGCTCCATAAATGGTGAATGATTAGCAAACAAAAACAAAAAATTTGGAACAACCCATACTCACCAGGCTCTAAGTTGCATTTCTCTAGCTTGTCATAGACCTTCATCGTGTTGTCAACAAGCTTTGCATATGATCAAACCAAATCCCACTTTCTTAGCAGTAACTTTGTTCCATGATTTCTCAGATATATCATCTTAAATTTATCTTCAATGTTTAAGCCATGATCAAAACTTATTTCTTTTTGATCTTCATGAACCTTGAAAACTCACGTGCCTATGTGGTGTTTGCATGAAAAATCCGAGATAGTGCCATGAAAACCTTTATATAAATCAAATTAAACTACCTTTGGATCAAGGTTGGAGATCAAATAATTTCTTCTTAAGAACTCCTTGACAAATTTGCTACTCCCAGATTTGACATGGTTATAGCCATTAACCTCAATGAAATTGAGAGATCTTAAATTGACACATTCTTGCAAAGGTTCATCCTTTCGAGGAATAATTCTTGCTCGAACTACATCATATAATAAACTCTCATTCATAGACTTTTTTTTCATAAACTCGTCCTTTTTCCCTTCGAAATCTTCACAGACTATTGGTCCTATGCAATACGCTGCTTTGGTTGGTGTGAAGTAAGAAACAAAATCTATATTCTTTTCAAAAGCTCTTAATGGTGGAAACTCAATCTCACAAAAGGTTGGATGCTCTAATGGATCCTCATCAAACTTTGGAGGTAAATCCTCAACTTGTGGATCTAATTCATTCTTCTCCTCCGTTTGCAGTGCTACATTGATGGGACCAATAATTGTAATTTGGTCACAAAAGAATCATCAACATACTTGGAGATTTTAGCAACATCTTCTAGATTCGAGGGAACCAACTTAATTTGTCGTCCATCCTTTGTAAAAGAATATGTAGTATGATATTCATCATAGTTAGCACACCTTTCATACACCCATGGTCTTCCAAGTAATAAGTGGCAAGCATCCATTTTTGTTACATCACACCAAACAAGATCATTATATATTTTACCAATAGAAAAAGAAGCTAGGCATTGATGAGTTACCTCTAAACCACCATCATCATTCTCAAATTTGATGCTATAAGTGTTATATCCCGTAATTTATACGTTTGGATATTTCATGGTGGTGGTGGTGAGTTAAGGGAACGACCATCTTCCAAATGCAATTTAATGTACAAGTTGGTTATAAATATTATTTATGAACATCGGTTGTATGGAAATATTGAGAAAGGTTAAGGGTAAAAAGAGAAATTCAAGAAAATGGAAAAATTCTCTTGGAAATAAAGGAAGGAGCATGTGGCCATTTCATAAGTGAAAGGGGGCTAATTATAAATAATGAAAGAGTGTATGGACCAAGCTTGCTTAAGAAGACTTTTAGTCTTCTTTGACCATTTTTAGAAATTTCAAAAAAGAAAAGAAAAAGAAAGAAAAAGAAAGAAGTCTCTAGAGAGGGGCATGTGCCCCTCACATGCTTGGAAGCTTATATATATATATGACTAAGTCTTGAAAGGAAGACTAATTCATCAATTGCCAAGTCTAGAAAAATCAAGAAAGATCAAGAAAGAAAGAGAGGAGGAGAAAAGGGAAGGCCATTTCGGCCAAGACCTTGGAAAACTAGGTCCTTGATATCTTGTTCCAAAAATTAGTCTCTTCATTTATTCCTACTAATTCAAGGGCCCTCTTCAACGTGGTGCAATTGTTGGGGCAAGAAAACTATCCTTTGTGGCAAGTCCAAGATTCTAGTCAAGTGGAAAGTTAAGGAAGAAGGTAAGGATTCATGCTCTTTTATGTGTTATGGATGGTGTGTGAATATTGTTGTGTGTAAGAATGAATGAAAACCATAGAAATAATGTGTGTTGTAGGTGTGGCCGTGAGTGTATATTGTGTGTATCGCCGTGTATATTTGTTTTATTGTGATGGGATGGTAAGCAAATTTTATGTAGTATATTAGTTGTTGAAATGTATGGACATGGATGAAGAATTCATGAAAATATATATGTAGTTGTGTTAGCCGAAAATAGTTGCATTTGTGGAGAAATTATGAATCAATTTTAGTAAGTATTTTAATTGTTGTGTTATGAATTCCATGATGTTAAATGAGGATTTAATAGTTGGAAATGAAGTTGTGATTGTTTGTGGATCATGGAAGGTAGTGTGATGTTATTAGTATGATGTTGTAGTATGTAGTTCATGAATTTGAAGGAGAAAGGGAGTGTGTTGTTATTGTTCTTATTGGAATTGGAAGGCATCGGGTGAAGTAGTATGTCGGTAGAATCATTTGAATGTTATGCAATGTGAATTGAATATGAATGAAATGTCATTAGATTGTGTGACAAAGGTTGCCAAGGTTACATTGTATCTTGGATTAAATTGTTGACATTGTTGGCATGATTGTTGGTAATATTGTCGATAGTTTGGCCGGGTTGAATTCCCGGATTATTGTTGATTAAAATTTGGCCGAGTCAGAACCTCGGGGATGGTATATTTACAGGGGAAATGCTGCCGAAATTTCGGCAGACAAAGTGTTACTTTAAGGAATCAACTTCTAAAGGCCCTAATTAAGTTTTGGTAAACATGACCAATTTGTAGATTTTGGTGGATTTGGAACGTGAATTTGGAGTATCAAAAGGAGCGGAAAAAGGTATGTAAGGCTTCACCCTTCTTTCTATGGCATGTCTTAGACGTAATAAGTCGGATATGAGCCGCGGGGACCATTCTATTCTCCGGAACCCGCACTCAAAGTTTTCCCTTTTTCGTTCAGTAGAATTGAACTAAAAATTGTGCGAAATGTTAGAAAAACTTCCTAAGCATCTAAAACTTGTATTAAGAGGACCCGACTACCCTAAAACCCTCCCAAGTGACATCATGAAATGTAACGAACGTAAATTTTGTACGCCGCCTCATTTGACCCGAGGTGGGCCCATGGTTCCCGGATTTTCCTTATTGTTCCGTTTGACCTATTTTGAAGTAGAATCCAAAGGAAACTTTTGATCCTTATGCCGCTTATCAAACGACAAGTAATGTAGCTATTCTAATGAGAATACTTCTATGATGATAATGATAATGATGAAGTAGGGAAGAGAATATGTCTATGACAAGTATGACGAAATGATTGTATGTCTAAAAGTCTTAAGTGAAGGATTCAATATGAACACAAGAATAATGGACTAGTTCTTGAGTCCAACCCTATTCCTTTGTCATGACTCTATTTTCTATAGACTCTAAAGTACATGAAATAATGTTTTATAAGCTTTACAATCTTGTCCCATGTTTTCCCTTAATGCTATTTTTCATTGATAGTCTCGCCTCATGATATTAGTTCCTTCAAGGTGAGGCATAACGATCATGATTGTTTCATAATGTAATCGGAGGCTACCGACCTTACGTCACTCCGACGTGGCCAGAGCGCTATAGACGCTGATATATGTACATGATACACGTATATGTATATGATAAAAGAGCCAGAGCGCTATAGACGCTGATAAATGTACATGATACACGTATATGTATATGATAAAAGAGCCAGAGCGCTATAGACGCTGATATATGTACATGATGCACGTCTACGTATACGATAAAAGAGCCAGAGCGCTATAGACGCTGATATATATACATGATGTATGCATATATATACGGGGAAGATGGGAATGAGGCCAGAGCGTTATATACGCATATCCACTTGATCAGTTGGCATTATATGACATGACATCGTCCCGGACGCGGGATGCCCGGACGCGGGATGTATATATTTATGGTTAAATGGATCGGCTGCCGACGCCTCGGCTATATGACATGTTCTATTTTTATATATATGAGCAAGAAATGTTTTTTTTAAAGGAAAGCTAAGCATGCATGGTATCCGCCCTCAGCGGCCCTCATATGTACAGGTTACGCTTTTATCCTATGACATGTTCTATGTTTCCATGCAGTTGTTGTTCATACGCATATTTCTTGCTAAGTTACTAATCTTGCCTTACATACTCAGTACATTGCTCGTACTGACCCCTCTTCTTCGGGGGATGCGTTCATGCCGCGCAGGTACTCCCAGATGATTAGAAGACCTTACTGAAGATGTTCCAGCGGAGATGGCGAACTCCATTTGTCCCGGAGAATTGCCAAGTCCAAGTATATGCTATGATGTTTTGTTCTATGTTAGAGACTTTGCAGACAGAGCAATGGGTATTGGGTTGTCAGTCTATAAGCGGCTCCAGCAGCCGATATGTTATTATGTTTCATGTCACGAGTCTTACAGGATGTCAGAGTTTACTGATGAAAAGAAAAAAAAATATTGGAGAGCTTACTATGTATTTCTTTCTTTACTGATTCAAGAGTTTCTATATGTAATAAGAGTCAGCGGGTTCGCTCGGCTCCAGATATGGGGTCGGGTGCCCATCACACCCTAGTAAAGTCGGGGTGTGACAATAAGGATATGGATGAGGTTTTGTTAACAAGCTAAGTTTAGAAACCATCTCTTCAGAAACAACATTAACATGACTTCCTTTATCAATGATTAACGAACATACCTTATCATGGGAGGTACTTCTAGTGCGGAAAAGAGATTCCTTTTTCCATTGTTTTTCATCTTCATGAACCCAATGTCCTCTTGTTTCTTGCATATAATGCATAATATTCCTCAACTGTGCTCTGATACCAAATTGATGTCATTCTTTGAGTTAACAAAGAACTAATCGACCAGGATCTTGTTCTTGAAGCGATTTGATGGGCAGAATTCAATAAACGAACGTAAATCGGGCAATACTTCTCGGAATTATGTGATTTCAAGACGACGAGAGAGATGACTATTTGAATATAAAAATAACTATTGAATCGTTTAAAACAAGTAAATATTGAGGGTACAACGATGGAAAGGAAATTTGGATTCTTGGTATGAAATAGAACGAATTGGTTTTCAAGAAACGTGTTCTTGAATGATCAAGAACCAACAAAGTTCCTTAGTCACCACTTGAAATCAACTTACGTGATAAAGAAACACTACACGCTATTGAAAACAAGATAAAGACTATCACCACCTTGCTTGGAACGAAGAATAAGGATAAAGAAGACAAAACAGAGAAAATAACTCTATTGCAAACTTGGGTTTATGATAAAAAACGTGAATTCTCTATTTACAAGTCATGAGAACCCTTTATATAGGCCTAGGGTATCTTCTTTTATGACTACAAATCCCTATTCTACTCTAGAAAGGAAATAGCTAAAAACAAGGAAAGTAAAATCCCTATCCTATAAGGAAAAGAATAAAGAAAACTAGAATCCTACTAGAACTAGGATAAAGATCCTACTAATGATAGGAAATTAAATACAACTATAATATAAATCAAGTAACAAGAAACCTATTTAGAAAAGGATTCAAGAAACAAGAATGGGAAATATTCTTCAAACTTGAGCTTCTTGGACTTTTCTTTATCTTGAATTTCAGTCATGTGTTTCTTGATCTTTTGGTGTTTCTTGATCTTCGTCATCTTTCATCATTCTCCACTTGTTGAGAAAGACTCGTCCTCGAGTCTAAAGGATCCATAAATGGTGAATGATTAGCAAACAAAAACAAAAAATCTGGAACAACCCATACTCACCAGGCTCTAAGTTGCATTTTTCTAGCTTGTCATAGACCTTCATCATGTTGTCAACAAGCTTTGCATATGATCAAACCAAATCCCACTTTCTTAGCAGTAACTTTGTTCCATTATTTCTCAGATATATCATCTTAAATTTATCTTCAATATTTAAGCCATGATAAAAACTTATTTCTTTTTGATCTTCATGAATCTTTAAAACTCTCGTGCCTATGTGGTGTTTGCATGAAAAATCCGAGATAGTGCCATGAAAACCTTTATATAAATCAAATTCAACTACCTTTGGATCAAGGTTGGAGATCAAATAATGTCTTCTTAAGAACTCCTTGACAAATTTGCTACTCCCAGATTTGACATGGTTATAGCCATTAACCTCAATGAAATTGAGAGATCTTAAATTGACACATTCTTGCAAAGGTTCATCCTTTCGAGGAATAATTCTTGCTCGAACTACATCATATAATAAACTCTCATTCGTAGACTTTTTTTTTTCATAAACTCGTCCTTTTTCCCTCCCAAATCTTCACAGACTATTGGTCCTATGCAATACACTGCTCTGGTTGGTGTGAAGTAAGAAACAAAATCCATATTCTTTTCAAAAGCTCTTAATGGTGGAAACTCAATCTCACAAATGGTTGGATGCTCTAATGGATCCTCATCAAACTTTGGAGGTAAATCCTCAAATTGTGGATCTAATTCATTCTTCTCCTCCGTTTGCAGTTCTACATTGATGGGACCAATTATTTGTAATTTGGTCACAAAAGAATCATCAACATACTTGGAGATTTTAGAAACATCTTCTAGATTCAAGGGAACCAACTTAATTTGTCGTCCATCCTTTGTAAAAGAATAGGTAGTACGATATTCATCATAGATAGCACACCTTTTATACACCCACGGTCTTCCAAGTAATAAGTGGCAAGCATCCATCTTTGTTACATCACACCAAACAAGATCATTATATATTTTACCAAGAGAAAAAGAAGCTAGGCATTGATGAGTTACCTCTAAACCACCATCATCATTCTCAAATTTGATGCTATAAGGATATGGATGATGTTTTCTTAACAAGCCAAGTTTAGAAACCATCTATTCAGAAATAACATTAACATGACTTCCTTTATCAATGATTAACGAACATACCTTATCATGGGAGGTACATCTAGTGCGGAAAAGAGATTCCTTTTTCCATAGTTTTTCATCTTCATGAACCCAACGTCCTCTTGTTTCTTGCATATAATGCATAATATTCCTCAACTGTGCTCTGATACCAAATTGATGTGATTCTTTGAGTTAACAAAGAACCAATCGACCAGGATCTTGTTCTTGAAGCGATTTGATAGGCAAAATTCAATAAACGAACGTAAATCGGGCAATACTTCTCGGAATTATGTGATTTCAAGACGAGGAGAAAGATGACTATTTGAATATAGAAATAACTATTAAATCGTTTAAAACAAGTAAATATAGAGGGTACAATGATGGAAAGGAAATTTGGATTCTTGCTATGAAATAGAACGAATTGGTTTTCAAGAAACGCGTTCTTGAATGATCAAAAGCCAACAAAGTTCCTAAGTCAACACTTTAAATCAACTTAAGTGATAAAGAAACACCACACGCTATTGAAAACAAGATAAAGACTATCACCACCTTGCTTGGAACAAAAAACAAGGATAAAGAAGACCAAACAGAGAAAATAATTCTATTGCAAACAAGGGTTTATGCTCAAAAACGTGAATTCTCTATTTACAAGTCATGAGAACCCTTTATATAGGCCTAGGGTCTCTTCTTTTATGACTACAAATCCTTATTCTCCTCTAGAAAGGAAATAGCTAAAAACAAGGAAAGTAAAATCCCTATCCTAGAACGAAAAGAATAAAGAAAACTAGAATCCTACTAGAACTAGGATAAAGATACTACTAATGATAGGAAATTAAATACTACTATAATATAAATCAAGAAACAAGAAACCTCTTTAGAAATGGATTCAAGAAACAAGAATGGGAAATAATCTTCAAACTTGAGCTTCTTGGACTTTTCTTTTTCTTGAATTTCAGTCTTGTGTTTCTTGATCTTTTGGGGTTTCTTGATCTTCGTCATCTTTCATCATTCTCCCCTTGTTGAGAAAGACTCGTCCTCGAGTCTAAAGGCTCCATAAATGGTGAATGATTAGCAAACAAAAACAAAAAATTTGGAACAACCCATACTCACCAGGCTCTAAGTTGCATTTTTCTAGCTTGTCATAGACCTTCATCATGTTGTCAACAAGCTTTGCATATGATCAAACCAAATCCCAGTTTCTTAGCAATAACTTTGTTCCATGATTTCTCAGATATATCATCTTAAATTTATCTTCAATGTTTAAGCCATGATCAAAACTTATTTCTTTTTGATCTTCATGAATCTTGAAAACTCTCGTGCCTATGTGGTGTTTGCCTGAAAAATCCGAGATAGTGCCATGAAAACCTTTATATAAATCAAATTCGACTACCTTTGGACCAAGGTTGGAGATCAAATAATGTCTTCTTAAGAACTCCTTGACAAATTTCCTACTCCCAGATTTGACATGGTTATAGCCATTAACCTAAATGAAATTGAGAGATCTTAAATTGACACATTCTTGCAAAGGTTCATCCTTTCGAGGAATAATTCTTGCTCGAACTACATCATATAATAAACTCTCATTCATAGACTCTTTTTTCATAAACTCGTCCTTTTTCCCTTCCAAATCTTCACAGACTATTGGTCCTATGCAATACGCTGCTTTGGTTGGTGTGAAGTAAGAAACAAAATCTATATTCTTTTCTAAAGCTCTTAATAGTGGAAACTCAATCTCACAAATGGTTGGATGCTCTAATGGATCCTCATCAAACTTTGGAGGTAAATCCTCAACTTGTGGATCTAATTCATTCTTCTCCTCCGTTTGCAGTTCTACATTGATGGGACCAATGATTTGTAATTTGGTCACAAAAGAATCATCAACATACTTGGAGATTTTAGCAACATCTTCTAGATTCAAGGGAACCAACTTAATTTGTCGTCCATCCTTTGCAAAAGAATAGGTAGTACGATATTCATTATAGTTAGCACACTTTTCATACACCCATGGTCTTCCAAGTAATAAGTGGCAAGCATCCATCTTTGTTACATCACACCAAACAAGATCATTATATATTTTACCAATAGAAAAAGAAGCTAGGCATTGATGAGTTACCTCTAAACCACCATCATCATTCTCAAATTTGATGCTATAAGGTTATGGATGAGGTTTTGTTAACGAGCCAAGTTTAGAAACCACCTCTTCAGAAACAACATGAACATGACTTCCTTTATCAATGATTAACGAACATGCCTTATCATGGGAGGTACATCTAGTGCGGAAAAGAGATTCCTTTTTCCATAGTTTTTCATCTTCATGAACCCAACGTCCTCTTGTTTCTTGCATATAATGCATAATATTCCCCAACTGTGTTGTGATACCAAATTGATGTGATTCTTTGAGTTAACAAAGAACCAATCGACCAGGAACTTGTTCTTGAAGCGATTTGATGGGCAGAATTCAAGAAACGAACGTAAATCGGGATAAACTTCGCGGAATTATGCGATTTCAAGACGAGGAGAAAGATGACTATTTGAATATAGAAATAAATATTGAATCGTTTAAAACAAGTAAATATTGAGGGTACAACGATGGAGAGGAAATTTGGATTCTTGGTATGAAATAGAACGAATTGGTTTTCAAGAAACGCGTTCTTGAATGATCAAGAACCAACAAAGTTCCTAAGTCACCAATTGAAATCAACTTATGGGATAAAGAAACACCACACGCTATTGAAAACAAGATAAAGACTATCACCACCTTGCTTGGAACCAAAAACAAGGATAAAGAAGACCAAACAAAGAAAATAACTCTATTGCAAACAAGGGTTTATGCTCAAAAACGTGAATTCTCTATTTACAAGTCATGAGAACCCTTTATATAGGCCTAGGGTCTCTTCTTTTATGACTACAAATCCCTATTCTATTCTAGAAAGGAAATAGCTAAAAACAAGGAAAGTAAAATCCCTATCCTATAAGGAAAAGAATAAAGAAAACTAGAATCCTACTAAAACTAGGATAAAGATCCTACTAATGATAGGAAATTAAATACTACTATAATATAAATCAAGAAACAAGAAACCTATTTAGAAAAGGATTCAAGAAACAAGAATGGGAAATAATCTTCAAAGTTGAGCTTCTTGGACTTTTCTTTTTCTTGAATTTCAGTCTTGTGTTTCTTGATCTTTTGGGGTTTCTTGATCTTCGTCATTTTTCATCATTCTCCCCTTGTTGAGAAAGACTCGTCCTCGATTCTAAAGGCTACATAAATAGTGAATGATTAGCAAACAAAAACAAAAAATTTGGAACAACCCCTACTCACCAGGCTCTAAGTGGCATTTTTCTTGCTTGTCATAGACCTTCATCATGTTGTAACCAAGCTTTGCATATGATCAAACCAAATCCCCCTTTCTTAGCAGAAACTTTGTTCCATTATTTCTCAGATATATCATCTTAAATTTATCTTCAATATTTAAGCCATGATCAAAACTTATTTCGTTTTTATCTTCATGAATCTTGAAAACTCTCGTGCCTATGTGGTGTTTGCATGAAATATCCGAGATAGTGCCATGAAAACCTTTATATAAATCAAATTCGACTACCTTTGGATCAAGGTTGGAGATCAAATAATGTCTTCGTAAGAACTCCTTGACAAATCTTCTACTCCCAGATTTGTCATGGTTATAGCCATTAACCTCAATGAAATTGAGAGATCTTAAATTGACACATTCTTGCAAAGGTTCATCCTTTCGAGGAATAATTCTTGCTCGAACTACATCATATAATAAACTCTCATTCATAGACTCTTTTTTCATAAAATCGTCCTTTTTCCCTTCCAAATCTTCACAGACTATTGGTCCTATGCAATACGCTGCTTTGGTTGGTGTGAAGTAAGAAACAAAATCTATATTCTTTTCAAAAGCTCTTAATGGTCGAAACTCAATCTCACAAATGGTTGGATGCTCTAATGGATCCTCATCAAACTTTGGAGGTAAATCCTCAACTTGTGGATATAATTCATTCTTCTCCTCCGTTTGCAGTTCTACATTGATGGGACCAATAATTTCAATTTGGTCACAAAATAATCATCAACATACTTGGAGATTTCAGCAACATCTTCTATATTCAACGGAACCAACATAATTTGTCGTCCATCCTTTGTAAAAGAATAGGTAGTACGATATTCATCATAGTTAGCACACCTTTCATACACCAATGGTCTTCCAAGTAATAAGTGGCAAGCATCCATCTTTGTTACATCACACCAAACTAGATCATTATATATTTTACCAATAGAAAAAGAAGCTAGGCATTGATGAGTTACCTCTAAACCACCATCATCATTCTCAAATTTGATGCTATAAGGATATGGATGAGGTTTTGTTAACAAGCCAAGTTTAGAAACCATCTCTTCAGAAACAACATTAACATGACTTCCTTTATCAATGATTAACTAACATACCTTATCATGGGAGGTACATCTAGTGCGGAAAAGAGATTCCTTTTTCCATAGTTTATCATCTTCATGAACCCAACGTCCTCTTGTTTCTTGCATATAATGCATAATATTCCTCAACTGTGCTATGATACCAAATTGATGTGTTTTTTTGAGTTAACAAAGAACCAATCGACCAGGATCCTGTTCTTGAAGCGATTTGATGGGCAGAATTCAAGAAACGAACGTAAATCGGGATATACTTCTCGGAATTATGTGATTTCAAGACGAGGAGAAAGATGACTATTCTAATATAGAAATAACTATTGAATCGTTTAAAACAAGTAAATATTGAGGGTACAACGATGGAAAGGAAATTTGGATTCTTGGTATGAAATAGAACGAATTGGTTTTCAGGAAACGCGTTCTTGAATGATCAAGAACCAAAAAAGTTCCTAAGTCACCACTTGAAATCAACTTATGTGATAAAGAAACACCACACTCTATTGAAAACAAGATAAAGACTATCACCACCTTGCTTGGAACAAAAAACAAGGATAAAGAAGACCAAACAGAGAAAATAACTCTATTGCAAACAAGGGTTTATGCTCAAAAACATGAATTCTCTATTTACAAGTCATGAGAACCCTTTATATAGGCCTAGGGTCTCTTCTTTTATGACTACAAATCCCTATTCTACTCTAGAAAGGAAATAGCTAAAAACAAGGAAAGTAAAATCCCTATCCTATAAGGAAAAGAATAAAGAAAACTAGAATCCTACTAGAACTAGGATAAAGATCCTACTAATGATAGGAAATTAAATACTACTATAATATAAATCAAGTAACAAGAAACCTATTTAGAAAAGGACTCAAGAAACAAGAATGGGAAATAATCTTCAAACTTGAGCTTCTTGGACTTTTCTTTTTCTTGAATTTCAGTCTTGCGTTTCTTGATCTTTTGCGGTTTCTTGATCTTCGTCATCTTTCATCATTCTCCCCTTGTTGAGAAAGACTCGTCCTCGAGTCTAAAGGCTCCATAAATGGTGAATGATTAGCAAACAAAAACAAAAAATTTGGAACAACCCATACTCACCAGGCTCTAAGTTGCATTTTTTGAGCTTGTCATAGACCTTCATCATGTTGTCAACAAGCTTTGCATATAATCAAACCAAATCCCACTTTCTTAGCAGTAACCTTGTTCCATTATTTCGCAGATATCATCTTAAATTTATCTTCAATATTTAAGCCATGATCAAAACTTATTTCTTTTTGATCTTCATGAATCTTGAAAACTCTCGTGCCTATGTGGTGTTTGCATGAAAAATCCAAGATAGTGCCATGAAAACCTTTATATAAATCAAATTCGACTACCTTTGGATCAAGGTTGGAGATAAAATAATGTCTTCTTAAGAACTCCTTGACAAATTTGCTTCTCCCAGATTTGACATGGTTATAGCCATTAACCTTAATGAAATTGAGAGATCTTAAATTGACACATTCTTGCAAAGGTTCATCCTTTCGAGGAATAATTCTTGCTCAAACTACATCATATAATAAACTCTCATTCGCAGACTCTTTTTTCATAAACTCGTCCTTTTTCCCTTCTAAATCTTCACAGACTATTGGTCCTAGGCAATACGCTGCTTTGGTTGGTGTGAAGTAAGAAACAAAATCTATATTCTTTTCAAAAGCTCTTAATGGTGGAAACTCAATCTCACAAATGGTTGGATGCTCTAATGGATCCTCATCAAACTTTGGAGGTAAATCCACAACTTGTGGATCTAATTCATTCTTCTCCTCCGTTTGCAGTTCTACATTGATGGGACCAATGATTTGTAATTTGGTCACAAAAGAATCATCAACATACTTGGAGATTTTAGCAACATCTTCTAGATTCAAGGGAACCAACTTAATTTGTCGTCCATCCTTTGTAAAAGAATAGGTATTACGATATTCATCATAGTTAGCACACCTTTCATACACCCATGGTCTTCCAAGTAATAAGTGGCAAGCATCCATCTTTGTTACATCACACCAAACAAGATCATTATGTATTTTACCAATAGAAAAAGAAGCTAGGCATTGATGAGTTAGCTCTAAACCACCATCATAATTCTCAAATTTGATGCTATAAGGATATGGATGAGGTTTTGTTAACAAGCCAAGTTTACAAACCATCTCTTCAGAAACAACATTAACATGACTTCCTTTATCAATGATTAACGAACATACCTTATCATTGGAGGTACATCTAGTGCGGAAAAGAGATTCCTTTTACCATAGTTTTTCATCTTCATGAACCCAACGTCCTCTTGTTTCTTGCATATAATGCATAATATTCCTAAACTGCGCTCTGATACCAAATTGATGTGATTCTTTGAGTTAACAAAGAACCAATCGATCAGGATCTTTCTCTTGAAGCGATTTGATGGGCAGAATTCAATAAACGAACGTAAATCGGGCAATACTTCTCGGAATTATGTGATTTCAACACGACGAGAGAGATGACTATTTGAATATAAAAATAACTATTGAATCATTTAAAACAAGTAAATATTGAGGGTACAACAATGGAAAGGAAATTTGGATTCTTGGTATGAAATAGAACGAATTGGTTTTCAAGAAACGCGTTCTTGAATGATCAAGAACCAACAAAGTTCCTAAGTCACCACTTGAAATCAACTTACGTGATAAAGAAACACCACACACTATTGAAAACAAGATGAAGACTATCACCACCTTGCTTGGAACGAAGAACAAGGATAAAGAAGACCAAACAGAGAAAATAACTCTATTGCAAACTAGGGTTTATGCTCAAAAACATGAATTCTCTATCTACAAGTCATGAGAACCCTTTGTATAGGCCTAGGGTCTCTTCTTTTATGACTACAAATCCCTATTCTACTACAGAAAGGAAATAGCTAAAAACAAGGAAAGTAAAATCCCTATCCTATAAGGAAAAGAATAAAGAAAACTAGAATCCTACTAGAACAAGGATAAAGATTCTACTAATGATAGGAAATTAAATACTACTATAATATAAATCAAGTAACAAGAAACCTATTTAGAAAATGATTCAAGAAACAAGAATGGGAAATAATCTTCAAACTTGAGCTTCTTGGACTTTTCTTTTTCTTGAATTTCATTCTTGTTTTTCTTGATCTTTTGGGGTTTCTTGATCTTCTTCATCTTTCATCATTCTCCCCTTGTTGAGAAAGACTCGTCCTCGAGTCTAAAGGCTCCATAAATGGTGAATGATTAGCAAACAAAAACAAAAAATTTGGAACAACCCATACTCACCAGGCTCTAAGTTGCATTTTTCTAGCTTGTCATAGACCTTCATCATGTTGTCAACAAGCTTTTCATATGATCAAACCAAATCCCACTTTCTTTGCAGTAACTTTGTTCCATGATTTCTCAGATATATCATCTTAAATTTATCTTCAATGTTTAAGCCATGATCAAAACTTATTTCTTTTTGATCTTCATGAATCTTGAAAACTCTCGTGCCTATGTGGTGTTTGCATGAAAAATCCGAGATAGTGCCATGAAAACCTTTATATAAATCAAATTCGACTACCTTTGGATCAAGGTTGGAGATCAAATAATGTCTTCTCAAGAACTCCTTGACAAATTTGCTACTCCCAAATTTGACATGGTTATAGCCATTAACCTCAATGAAATTGAGAGATCTTAAATTGACACATTCTTGCAAAGGTTTATCCTTTCGAGGAATAATTCTTGGTCGAACTACATCATATAATAAACTCTCATTCATAGACTCTTTTTTCATAAACTCGTCCTTTTTCCCTTCCAAATCTTCACAGACTATTGGTCCTATGCAATACGCTGCTTTGGTTGGTGTGAAGTAAGAAACAAAATCTATATTCTTTTCAAAAGCTCTTAATGGTGGAAACTCAATCTCACAAATGGTTGGATGCTCTAATGGATCCTCATCAAACTTTGGAGGTAAATCCTCAACATGTGGATCTAATTCATTCTGCTCCTCCGTTTGCATTTCTACATTGATGGGACCAATGATTTGTAATTTGGTCACAAAAGAATCATCAACATACTTGGAGATTTTAGCAACATCTTCAAGATTCAAGGGAACCAACTTAATTTGTCGTCCATCCTTTGTAAAAGAATAGGTATTACGATATTCATCATAGTTAGCACACCTTTCATACACCCATGGTCTTCCAAGTAATAAGTGGCAAGCATCCATCTTTGTTACATCACACCAAACAAGATCATTATATATTATACCAATAGAAAAAGAAGCTAGGCATTGATGAGTTACCTCTAAACCACCATCATCATTCTCAAATTTGATGCTATAAGGATATGGATGAGGTTTTGTTAACAAGCCAAGTTTACAAACCATCTCTTCAGAAACAACATTAACATGACTTCCTTTATCAATGATTAACGAACATACCTTATCATTGGAGGTACATCTAGTGCGGAAAAGAGATTCCTTTTTCCATAGTTTTTCATCTTCATGAACCCAACGTCCTCTTGTTTCTTGCACATAATGCATAATATTCCTCAACTGTGCTCTGATTCCAAATTGATGTGATTCTTTGAGGTAACAAAGAACCAATCGACCAGGATCTTGTCCTTGAAGCGATTTGATGGGCAGAATTCAATAAACGAACGTAAATCGGGCTATGCTTCTCGGAATTATGTGATTTCAAGACGACGAGAGAGATGACTATTTGAATATAAAAATAATTATTGAATAATTTGAAACAAGTAAATATTGAGGGTACAACGATGGAAAGGAAATTTGGATTCTTGGTATGAAATAGAACGAATTGGTTTTCAAGAAACGCGTTCTTGAATGATCAAGAACCAACAAAGTTCCTAAGTCACCACTTGAAATCAATTTACGTGATAAATAAACACCACACGCTATTGAAAACAAGATAAAGACTATCACCACCTTGGTTGGAACGAAGAACAAGGATAAAGAAGACCAAACAGAGAAAATAACTCTATTGCAAACTAGGGTTTATGCTAAAAAACGTGAATTCTGTATTTTCAAGTCATGAGAACCCTTTATATAGGCCTAGGGTCTCTTCTTTTATGACTACAAATCCCTATTCTACTCTAGAAAGGAAATAGCTAAAAACAAGTAAAGTAAAATCCCTATCCTATAAGGAAAAGAATAAAGAAAACTAGAATCCTACTAGAACAAGGATAAAGATCCTACTAATGATAGGAAATTAAATACTACTATAATATAAATCAAGTAACAAGAAACATATTTAGAAAAGGATTCAAGAAACAAGAATGGGAAATAATCTTCAAAGTTGAGCTTCTTGGACTTTTCTTTTTCAAGAATTTCAGTCTTGTGTTTCTTGATCTTTTGGGGTTTCTTGATCTTCTTCATCTTTCATCATTCTCCCTTTGTTGATAAAGACTCGTCCTCGAGTCTAAAGGCTCCATAAATGGTGAATGATTAGCAAACAAAAACAAAAAATTTGGAACAACCCATACTCAACAGGCTCTAAGTTGTATTTTTCTAGCTTGTCATAGACCTTCATCATGTTGTCAACAAGCTTTGCATATGATCAAACCAAATCCCACTTTCTTAGTAGTAACTTTGTTCCATGATTTCTCAGATATATCATCTTAAATTTATCTTCAATATTTAAGCCATGATCAAAACTTATTTCTTTTTTATCTTCATGAATCTTGAAAACTCTCGTGCCTATGTGGTGTTTGCATGAAAAATCCGAGATAGTGCCATGAAAACCTTTATATAAATCAAATTCGACTACCTTTGGATCAAGGTTGGAGATCAAATAATGTCTTCTTAAGAACTCCTTGACAAATTTGCTACTCCCAGATTTGACATGGTTATAGCCATTAACCTCAATGAAATTGAGAGATCTTAAATTGACACATTCTTGCAAAGGTTCATCATTTCGAGGAATAATTCTTGCTCGAAATACATCAAATAATAAACTCTCATTCATACTCTTTTTTCATAAACTTGTCCTTTTTCCCTTCCAAATCTTCACAGACTATTGGTCCTATGCAATACGCTGCTTTGGTTGGTGTGAAGTAAGAAAGAAAATCTATATTCTTTTCAAAAGCTCTTAATGGTGGAAACTCAATCTCACAAATGGTTGGATGCTCTAATGGATCCTCATCAAACTTTGGAGGTAAATCCTCAACATCTGGATCTAATTCATTCTGCTCCTCCGTTTGCAGTTCTACATTGATGGGACCAATGATTAGTAATTTGGTCACAAAAGAATCATCAACATACTTGGAGATTTTAGCAACATCTTCAAGATTCAAGGGAACCAACTTAATTTGTCGTCCATCCTTTGTAAATGAATAGGTATTACGATATTCATCATAGTTAGCACACCTTTTGATACACCCATGGTCTTCCAAGTAATAAGTGGCAAGCATCCATCTTTGTTACATCACACCGAACAAGATCATTATATATTTTGCCAATAGAAAAAGAAGCTAGGCATTGATGAGTTACCTCTAAACCACCATCATCATTCTCAAATTTGATGCTATAAGGATATGGATGAGGTTTTGTTAACAAGCCAAGTTTACAAACCATCTCTTCAGAAACAACATTAACATGACTTCCTTTATCAATGATTAACGAACATACCTTATCATTGGAGGTACATCTAGTGCGGAAAAGAGATTCCTTTTTCCATAGTTTTTCATCTTCATGAACCCAACGTCCTCTTGTTTCTTGCACATAATGCATAATATTCCTCAACTGTGCTCTGATACCAAATTGATGTGCTTCTTTGAGTTAACAAAGAACCAATCGACCAGGATCTTATTCTTGAAGCGATTTGATGGGCAGAATTCAATAAACAAACGTAAATCGGGCTATACTTCTCGGAATTATGTGATTTCAAGACGACGAGAGAGATGACTATTTGAATATAAAAATAACTATTGAATCGTTTAAAACAAGTAAATATTGAGGGTACAACGATGGAAAGGAAATTTGGATTTTTAGTATGAAATAGAACAAATTGGTTTTCAAGAAACGCGTTCTTGAATGATCAAGAACCAACAAAGTTCCTAAGTCACCACTTGAAATAAATTTACGTGATAAAGAAACACCACACGCTATTGAAAACAAGATAAAGACTATCACCACCTTGCTTGGAACGAAGAACAAGGATAAAGAAGACCAAACAGAGAAAATAACTCTATTGCAAACTAGGGTTTATGATAAAAAAATGTGAATTCTCTATTTACAAGTCATGAGAACCCTTTATATAGGCCTAGGGTCTCTTCTTTTATGACTACAATTCCCTATTCTACTCTAGAAAGGAAATAGCTAAAAACAAGGAAAGTAAAATCCCTATCCTATAAGGAAAAGAATAAAGAAAACTAGAATCCTACTAGAACAAGGATAAAGATCCAACTAATGATAGGAAATTAATACTACTATAATATAAATCAAGTAATTATGAAACCTATTTAGAAAAGGATTCAAGAAACAAGAATGGGAAATAATCTTCAAACTTGAGCTTCTTTGTAACACCTCGTAACTTTGGACGTAAGTTTGACTCATAAGATGATAATATAATTGAACCAATATGAGGGTTATAGGAATTGTTATGAAAACCAATTAAGTCATAAGAAATGTCTTTAGGCAAAGCAAAGTTGAAAACCACTCTACGGGGCATGTTTGCAAGTGAGTTTATAGAAGGTCTTACTTCCAACGACCATAACCCCTTTATTAATTGATAATTTGGGACAACTTCCTTGATGAAAGTTGTAGACCTTTGAAATAGCTTTCCAACGGTATATTATGGGTCTTGAACGGAGCTATACACAAAGCGTTATGGCCATTTTACGACAGGTTGTTCGACAGAATATCACCCTCTGTCACAAGATGCGACTCAGGATGCGACTCGCAAACACTACATGCGACGCCGCAGTCCCGTCGCAAGTTGTGCCAGAGAGATTTTGTCCAGACTTTTCTGGACTACTTTAAATAAGACCCAACTCATCCAAAATCATATTTTCATCATTCTTGGTCAAGAAAACCTCTAAAATACTCTCTAACATTCATCCACAAGAAAATTCAAGGGAAATCCATGATCAATAACACCAAATCCATGAACCCTAATGTATGAAACCTAGCCAAAGTTCATCTAATTCAAGAAAACTCAAGGGAAGTGAAGTAGGGTTTTGGTGCTAAAGGAGTAACTCCAGTCAAGACTTGTTCAACCACTATCTAAGGTAAGTTTCATGACTTTCTCATGATGATTAAAGTGCTGATGTATTCTTGGGAGAATAATAATTGGGTTTGATGAAGGGAATTATATGAACTATGCTAGAGTTGTTGGATTGTTGACTTGGGATTTGTTGTATTCATATGAGTGATGAAGAATGATGTTAATTACATCTAATTGAGATTGTAGAATCATCTAGAAGTAATAGAATGGGATTGGGTGAAGAAAACACCATTAATGAAGGTTGTGGAGCTTCATGCCCACCAAGTGTTTGATAAAATGCTTAGATGACCAAAGCATGAATATTATTGCTAATATAGAATCCCTTTGACTTGTATTGATATAGATCAAAGTTGAGAGGGTTGACGAACATTGTATTACGTTCAAAGGCTGGAATTGAGGTATGTGAGGCTAACTATCTACGTTAGGGAATGTTCATGATTCTCCCTACGCCTCATTCTTCATACTTGTTAGAAATTTGACTCAGAATATAGTTAGCTCTAGTTTTCATGAAATGATATAGAACTGTTATCTTCTAGGGTTGCAGTTACAGAATTCGTTCATGGTTGTCACTTTGAACATCATGAACCCAGCACGTAATCCTTATAGACTTATGCATTATTATCACATGAGTCTCAGTCAGTGTATAACCAGTTAACTGCAAGAGTCCCCGAATCAGAAACAGTTATCATGCTATCAGCTATAGCCAATCTCAGTTTTGTAAAATATCAATGTTGAACACCTGTATCTGTACTTTTGGGCCCTAGGCCACAGTTTATGCATACGTATTGCTTGGGCCAGAGGCCACAGTTTTGTGCACATTATTTGGGCCCTAGGCCACAGTTATATATATACAGTTTTACAGGTGATTCTTCATCCAGAACAGGGAGTACTTCAGCTTCTTGCTTTCCTGTGTAGTTCAGTTTCAGTTTTCAGTTTCAGTTCCAGTATTTTATTGCTTCAGTTGCTTTACATACCAGTACAATTCAAATGTACTGATGCCCCTTTTTATTGCTTGGGGGCCTGCATCTCGTGATGCAGGTAACGATACACAGGTTGACGACTCAGCTAATTAGGAGTGCACGTATCAGCTACTGGTGAGCCCCACATTCCTTCGGGGCGTTGTCAGCTATCCGGTTATTTCAGTTTATAGACAGATCTATCATTCAGTACTCTTAGAGGCTTCATAGACACAGTTCAGACAGTCAGATATTTATTATGTTAGCCTTGTTGGCAGTTGTTCAATCGTTTTGGTTTAGCCATGTTGGCTACTGTCAGATATATTTCAGATTGTCTAAGTAATTCCGCATTATGATTTCAGTCAGACCTTTAGTATATCAGCATGTGTTTAGTTATTCCACATTTAGTTATGTTTTGATATCACATGTTGATTCAGTCAGCCAGTTGGTTCGCTCGGTCACATGCAGTCAGGCACCGGGTGCCGTGTTACGTCCAGGTCTAGGTTCGGGGCGTGACATTCTTGGACTTTTCTTTTTCTTGAATTTCAGTCTTGTGTTTCTTGATCTTTTGGGGTTTCTTGATCTTCTTCATCTTTCATCATTCTCCCCTTGTTGAGAAAGACTCGTCCTCGAGTCTAAAGGCTCCATAAATGATGAATGATTAGCAAACAAAAATCAAAAATTTGGAACAACCCATACTCACCAGGCTGTAAGTTGTATTTTTCTAGCTTGTCATAGACCTTCATAATGTTGTCAACAACCTTTGCATATGATCAAACCAAATCCCACTTTCTTAGCAGTAACTTTGTTCCATGATTTCTCAGATATATCATCTTAAATTTATCTTCAATGTTTAAGCCATGATCAAAACTTATTTCTTTTTTATCTTCATGAATCTTGAAAACTCTCGTGCCTATGTGGTGTTTGCATTAAAAATCCGAGATAGTGCCATGAAAACCTTTATATAAATCAAATTCAACTACCTTTGGATCAAGGTTGGAGATCAAATAATGTCTTCTTAAGAACTCCTTGACAAATTAGCTACTCCCAGATTTGACATGGTTATTGCCATTAACCTCAATGAAATTGAGAGATCTTAAATTGACACATTCTTGCAAAGGTTCATCCTTTCGAGGAATAATTCTTGCTCGAACTACATCATATAATAAACTCTCATTCATAGACGCTTTTTTCATAAACTCGTCCTTTTTCCCTTCCAAATCTTCATAGACTATTGGTCCTATGCAATACGCTGCTTTGGTTGGTGTGAAGTAAGAAACAAAATCTATATTCTTTTCAAAAGCTCTTAATGGTGGAAACTCAATCTCACAAATGGTTGGATGCTCTAATGGATCATCATCAAACTTTGGAGGTAAATCCTCAACTTGTGGATCTAATTCATTCTTCTCCTCCGTTTGCAGTTCTACATTGATGGGACCAATGATTTGTAATTTGGTCACAAAAGAATCATCAACATACTTGGAGATTTTAGCAACATCTTCAAGATTCAAGGGAACAAACTTAATTTGTCGTCCATCCTTTGTAAAAGAATAGGTATTACGATATTCATCATAGTTAGCACATCTTTCATACACCCATGGTCTTCCAAGTAATAAGTGGCAAGCATCCATCTTTGTTACATCACACCGAACAAGATCATTATATATTTTGCCAATAGAAAAAGAAGCTAGGCATTGATGAGTTACCTCTAAACCACCATCATCATTCTCAAATTTGATGCTATAAGGATATGGATGAGGTTTTGTTAACAAGCCAAGTTTACAAACCATCTCTTCAGAAACAACATTAACATGACTTCCTTTATCAATGATTAACGAACATACCTTATCATTGGAGGTACATCTAGTGCGGAAAAGAGATTCCTTTTTCCATAGTTTTTCATCTTCATGAACCCAACGTCCTCTTGTTTCTTGCACATAATGCATAATATTCCTCAACTGTGCTCTGATACCAAATTGATGTGCTTCTTTGAGTTAACAAAGAACCAATCGACCAGGATCTTATTCTTGGAGCGATTTGATGGGCAGAATTCAATAAACAAACGTAAATCGGGCTATACTTCTCGGAATTATGTGATTTCAAGACGACGAGAGAGATGACTATTTGAATATAAAAATAACTATTGAATCGTTTAAAACAAGTAAATATTAAGGGTACAACGATGGAAAGGAAATTTGGATTTTTGGTATGAAATAGAACAAATTGGTTTTCAAGAAACGTGTTCTTGAATGATCAAGAACCAACAAAGTTCCTAAGTCACCACTTGAAATAAATTTACGTGATAAAGAAACACCACACGCTATTGAAAACAAGATAAAGACTATCACCACCTTGCTTGGAACGAAGAACAAGGATAAAGAAGACCAAACAGAGAAAATAACTCTATTGCAAACTAGGGTTTATGATAAAAAAATGTGAATTATCTATTTACAAGTCATGAGAACCCTTTATATAGGCCTAGGGTCTCTTCTTTTATGACTACAATTCCCTATTCTACTCTAGAAAGGAAATAGCTAAAAACAAGGAAAGTAAAATCCCTATCCTATAAGGAAAAGAATAAAGAAAACTAGAATCCTACTAGAACAAGGATAAAGATCCAACTAATGATAGGAAATTAATACTACTATAATATAAATCAAGTAATTATGAAACCTATTTAGAAAAGGATTCAAGAAACAAGAATGGGAAATAATCTTCAAACTTGAGCTTCTTTGTAACACCTCGTAACTTTGGACGTAAGTTTGACTCATAAGATGATGATATAATTGAACCAATATGAGGGTTATAGGAATTGTTATGAAAACCAATTAAGTCATAAGAAATGTCTTTAGGCAAAGCAAAGTTGAAAACCACTCTACGGGGCATGTTTGCAAGTGAGTTTATAGAAGGTCTTACTTCCAACGACCATAACCCCTTTATTAATTGATAATTTGGGACAACTTCCTTGATGAAAGTTGTAGACCTTTGAAATAGCTTTCCAACGGTATATTATGGGTCTTGAACGGAGCTATACACAAAGCGTTATGGCCATTTTACGACAGGTTGTTCGACAGAATATCACCCTCTGTCACAAGATGCGACTCAGGATGCGACTCGCAAACACTACATGCGACGCCGCAGTCCCGTCGCAAGTTGTGCCAGAGAGATTTTGTCCAGACTTTTCTGGACTACTTTAAATAAGACCCAACTCATCCAAAATCATATTTTCATCATTCTTGGTCAAGAAAACCTCTAAAATACTCTCTAACATTCATCCACAAGAAAATTCAAGGGAAATCCATGATCAATAACACCAAATCCATGAACCCTAATGTATGAAACCTAGCCAAAGTTCATCTAATTCAAGAAAACTCAAGGGAAGTGAAGTAGGGTTTTGGTGCTAAAGGAGTAACTCCAGTCAAGACTTGTTCAACCACTATCTAAGGTAAGTTTCATGACTTTCTCATGATGATTAAAGTGCTGATGTATTCTTGGGAGAATAATAATTGGGTTTGATGAAGGGAATTATATGAACTATGCTAGAGTTGTTGGGTTGTTGACTTGGGATTTGTTGTATTCATATGAGTGATGAAGAATGATGTTAATTACATCTAATTGAGATTGTAGAATCATCTAGAAGTAATAGAATGGGATTGGGTGAAGAAAACACCATTAATGAAGGTTGTGGAGCTTCATGCCCACCAAGTGTTTGATAAAATGCTTAGATGACCAAAGCATGAATATTATTGCTAATATAGAATCCCTTTGACTTGTATTGATATAGATCAAAGTTGAGAGGGTTGACGAACATTGTATTACGCTCAAAGGCTGGAATTGAGGTATGTGAGGCTAACTATCTACGTTAGGGAATGTTCATGATTCTCCCTACGCCTCATTCTTCATACTTGTTAGAAATTTGACTCAGAATATAGTTAGCTCTAGTTTTCATGAAATGATATAGAACTGTTATCTTCTAGGGTTGCAGTTACAGAATTCGTTCATGGTTGTCACTTTGAACATCATGAACCCAGCACGTAATCCTTATAGACTTATGCATTATTATCACATGAGTCTCAGTCAGTGTATAACCAGTTAACTGCAAGAGTCCCCGAATCAGAAACAGTTATCATGCTATCAGCTATAGCCAGTCTCAGTTTTGTAAAATATCAATGTTGAACACCTGTATCTGTACTTTTGGGCCCTAGGCCACAGTTTATGCATACGTATTGCTTGGGCCAGAGGCCACAGTTTTGTGCACATTATTTGGGCCCTAGGCCACAGTTATATATATACAGTTTTACAGGTGATTCTTCATCCAGAACAGGGAGTACTTCAGCTTCTTGCTTTCCTGTGTAGTTCAGTTTCAGTTTTCAGTTTCAGTTCCAGTATTTTATTGCTTCAGTTGCTTTACATACCAGTACAATTCAAATGTACTGATGCCCCTTTTTATTGCTTGGGGGCCTGCATCTCGTGATGCAGGTAACGATACACAGGTTGACGACTCAGCTAATTAGGAGTGCACGTATCAGCTACTGGTGAGCCCCACATTCCTTCGGGGCGTTGTCAGCTATCCGGTTATTTCAGTTTATAGACAGATCTATCATTCAGTACTCTTAGAGGCTTCATAGACACAGTTCAGACAGTCAGATATTTATTATGTTAGCCTTGTTGGCAGTTGTTCAATCGTTTTGGTTTAGCCATGTTGGCTACTGTCAGATATATTTCAGATTGTCTAAGTATTTCCGCATTATGATTTCAGTCAGACCTTTAGTATATCAGCATGTGTTTAGTTATTCCACATTTAGTTATGTTTTGATATCACATGTTGATTCAGTCAGCCAGTTGGTTCGCTCGGTCACATGCAGTCAGGCACCGGGTGCCGTGTTACGTCCAGGCCTAGGTTCGGGGCGTGACATTCTTGGACTTTTCTTTTTCTTGAATTTCAGTCTTGTGTTTCTTGATCTTTTGGGGTTTCTTGATCTTCTTCATCTTTCATCATTCTCCCCTTGTTGAGAAAGACTCGTCCTCGAGTCTAAAGGCTCCATAAATGATGAATGATTAGCAAACAAAAATCAAAAATTTGGAACAACCCATACTCACCAGGCTGTAAGTTGTATTTTTCTAGCTTGTCATAGACCTTCATAATGTTGTCAACAACCTTTGCATATGATCAAACCAAATCCCACTTTCTTAGCAGTAACTTTGTTCCATGATTTCTCAGATATATCATCTTAAATTTATCTTCAATGTTTAAGCCATGATCAAAACTTATTTCTTTTTTATCTTCATGAATCTTGAAAACTCTCGTGCCTATGTGGTGTTTGCATTAAAAATCCGAGATAGTGCCATGAAAACCTTTATATAAATCAAATTCAACTACCTTTGGATCAAGGTTGGAGATCAAATAATGTCTTCTTAAGAACTCCTTGACAAATTAGCTACTCCCAGATTTGACATGGTTATTGCCATTAACCTCAATGAAATTGAGAGATCTTAAATTGACACATTCTTGCAAAGGTTCATCCTTTCGAGGAATAATTATTGCTCGAACTACATCATATAATAAACTCTCATTCATAGACGCTTTTTTCATAAACTCGTCCTTTTTCCCTTCCAAATCTTCATAGACTATTGGTCCTATGCAATACGCTGCTTTGGTTGGTGTGAAGTAAGAAACAAAATCTATATTCTTTTCAAAAGCTCTTAATGGTGGAAACTCAATCTCACAAATGGTTGGATGCTCTAATGGATCATCATCAAACTTTGGAGGTAAATCCTCAACTTGTGGATCTAATTCATTCTTCTCCTCCGTTTGCAGTTCTACATTGATGGGACCAATGATTTGTAATTTGGTCACAAAAGAATCATCAACATACTTGGAGATTTTAGCAACATCTTCAAGATTCAAGGGAACAAACTTAATTTGTCGTCCATCCTTTGTAAAAGAATAGGTATTACGATATTCATCATAGTTAGCACATCTTTCATACACCCATGGTCTTCCAAGTAATAAGTGGCAAGCATCCATCTTTGTTACATCACACCAAACAAGATCATTATATATTTTACCAATAGAAAAAGAAGCTAGGCATTGATGAGTTACCCCTAAACCACCATCATCATTCTCAAATTTGATTCTATAAGGATATGGATGAGGTTTTGTTAAGTAGCCAAGTTTACAAACCATCTCGTCAGAAACAACATTAACATGACTTCCTTTATCAATGATTAACGAACATACCTTATCATTGGAGGTACATCTAGTGCGGAAAAAAGATTCCTTTTTCCATAGTTTTTCATCTTCATGAACCCAACGTCCTCTTGTTTCTTGCACATAATGCATAATATTCCTCAACTGTGCTCTGATTCCAAATTGATGTGATTCTTTGAATTAACAAAGAACAAATCGACCAGGATCTTGTTCTTGAAGCGATTTGATGGGAAGAATTCAATAAACGAACGTAAATCGGGCTATACTTCTCGGAATTATGTGATTTCAAGACGGCGAGAGAGATGACTATTTGAATATAAAAATAACTATTGAATCGTTTAAAACAAGTAAATATTGAGGGTACAACGATGGAAAGGAAATTTGGATTCTTGGTATGAAATAGAACGAATTGGTTTTCAAGAAACGCGTTCTTGAATGATCAAGAACCAACAAAGTTCCTAAGTCACCACTTGAAATCAACTTACGTGATAAAGAAACACCACACGCTATTGAAAACAAGATAAAGACTATCACCACCTTGCTTGGAACGAAGAACAAGGATAAAGAAGACCAAACAGAGAAAATAACTCTACTGCAAACTAGGGTTTATGCTAAAAAACGTGAATTCTCTATTTACAAGTCATGAGAACCCTTTATATAGGCCTAGGGTCTCTTCTTTTATGACTACAAATCCCTATTCTACTCTAGAAAGGAAATAGCTAAAAACAAGGAAAGTAAAATCCCTATCCTATAAGGAAAATAATAAAGAAAACTAGAATCCTACTAGAACAAGGACAAAGATCCTACTAATGATAGGAAATTAAATACTACTATAATATAAATCAAGTAACAAGAAACCTATTTAGAAAGGGATTCAAGAAACAAGAATGGTAAATAATCTTCAAACTTGAGCTTCTTGGACTTTTCTTTTTCTTGAATTTCAGTCTTGTGTTTCTTGATCTTTTGGGTTTCTTGATCTTCTTCATCTTTCATCATTCTCCCCTTGTTGAGAAAGACTCGTCCTCGAGTCTAAAGGCTCCATAAATGGTGAATGATTTGCAAACAAAAACAAAAAATTTGGAACAACCCATACTCACCAGGCTCTAAGTTGCATTTTTCTAGCTTGTCATAGACCTTCATCATGTTGTCAACAAGCTTTGCATATGATCAAACCAAATCCCACTTTCTTAGCAGTAACTTTGTTCCATGATTTCTCAAATATATCATCTTAAATTTATCTTCAATGTTTAAGCCATGATCAAAACTTCTTTCTTTTTGATCTTCATGAATCTTGAAAACTCTCGTGCCTATGTGGTGTTTGCATGAAAAATCCGAGATAGTGCCATGAAAACCTTTATATAAATCAAATTCGACTACCTTTGGATCAAGATTGGAGATCAAATAATGTCTTCTTAAGAACTCCTTGACAAATTGCTACTCCCAGATTTGACATGGTTATAGCCATTAACCTCAATGAAATTGAGAGATCTTAAATTGAAACATTCTTGCAAAGGTTCATACTTTCGAGGAATAATTCTTGCTCGAACTACATCATATAATAAACTCTCATTCATAGACTCTTTTTTCATAAACTCGTCCTTTTTCCCTTCCAAATCTTCACAGACTATTGGTCCTATGCAATACGCTGCTTTGGTTGGTGTGAAGTAAGAAACAAAATCTATATTCTTTTCAAAAGCTCTTAATGGTGGAAACTCAATATCACAAATGGTTGGATGCTCTAATGGATCCTCATCAAACTTTGGAGGTAAATCCTCAACTTGTGGATCTAATTCATTCTTCTCCTCCGTTTGCAGTTCTACATTGATGGGACCAATAATTTGTAATTTGGTCACAAAAGAATCATCAACATACTTGGAGATTTTAGCAACATCTTCAAGATTCAAGGGAACCAACTTAATTTGTCGTCCATCCTTTGTAAAAGAATAGGTATTACGCTATTCATCATAGTTAGCACACCTTTCATACACCCATGGTCTTCCAAGTAATTAGTGGCAAGCATCCATCTTTGTTACATCACACCAAACAAGATCATTATATATTTTACCAATAGAAAAAGAAGCTAGGCATTGATGAGTTACCTCTAAACCACCATCATCAATCTCAAATTTGATGCTATTAGGATATGGATGAGGTTTTGTTAACAAGCCAAGTTTACAAACCATCTCTTCAGAAACAACATTAACATGACTTCCTTTATCAATGATTAACGAACATACCTTATCATTGGAGGTACATCTAGTGCGGAAAAGAGATTCCTTTTTCCATAGTTTTTCATCTTCATGAACCCAACGTCCTCTTGTTTCTTGCACATAATGCATAATATTCCTCAACTGTGCTCTGATACCAAATTGATGTGATTCTTTGAGTTAACAAAGAACCAATCGACCAGGATCTTGTTCTTGAAGCGAATTGATGGGCAGAATTCAATAAACGAACGTATATCAGGCAATACTTCTTGGAATTATGTGATTTCAAGACGACGAGAGAAATGACTATTTGAATATAAAAATAACTATTGAATCGTTTAAAACAAGTAAATATTGAGGGTACAACGATGGAAAGGAAATTTGGATTCTTGGTATGAAATAGAACAAATTGGTTTTAAAGAAACGCGTTCTTTAATGATCAAGAACCAACAAAGTTCCTAAGTCACCACTTGAAATCAACTTACGTGATAAAAAAACACCACACGCTATTGAAAACAAGATAAAGACTATCACCACCTTGCTTGGAACCAAAAACAAGGATAAAGAAGACCAAACAGAGAAAATAACTCTATTGCAAACTAGGGTTTATGCTCAAAAATGTGAATTCTCTATTTACAAGTCATGAGAACCCTTTATGTAGGCCTAGGGTCTCTTCTTTTATGACTACAAATCCCTATTCTACTCTAGAAAGGAAATAGCTAAAAACAAGGAAAGTAAAATCCCTATCCTATAAGGAAAAGAATAAAGAAAACTAGAATCCTACTAGAACTAGGATAAAGATCCTACTAATGATAGGAAATTAAATACTACTATAATATAAATCAAGAAACAAGAAACCTATTTAGAAAAGGATTCAAGAAACAAGAATGGGAAATAATCTTCAAACTTGAGTTTTTGGACTTTTCTTTTTCTTGAATTTCAGTCATGTATTTCTTGATTTTTTGGGTTTCTTGATCTTCTTTATATTTTATCACTATACATGTCATAAACGATTACTACACTGTTGTCCCGCTCGCTTTCTTCTTATTTCCTTCTTTCAATTAACTCCTCCTTTTCTTGTGCTCGCTTTCATTTTCATTATCACATAATATCTATTCTGAACTTTCCCTATAGGACTTTGTAAGTCTTTCTTATTCGTTCTATACTTTGCCTTTCCATTTCACATTTGCCTTATACTTCAGTCGCATAGACCACGTCATATCTTCTAGCCACTTTCTCACTAGGCTTTACTCATTTTCATAACAATCCTTATTGTATTCACATAACATCCTGTTCGTAATCAATCCTATGGTGTAACACTTCTTAACCTTATTCATGATTCTTACTATGGTTTTTAATTACACTTTGTGGATTAGACGTACTTAACCTTTTACCCTTTCTGATCAATCTTATCCTTAATACCTCACAAGCTGCCTTATCAATACATTCATATTCGTCACAGTTCTTCCTCCTCCGTACTCTTTTCTCAATCATACTATTACTCCTTTTAACTATAAACTCGTCGTAATTTATCCCTGCTTATCAATCCAGTCGATACCTCAATATAACGCTCTATTAAGATTTTCCAGGCTTTTCTAAATCATCTCTTAGTATCACAAGCCCTTCCAAATTATCCTAGCATTTCTTTTTACCATATCGATATCGACCTCATAATTACTATTACTTATCAATTCAACAGTTAACTTTATTTCTCGAAGTCAGCTGTACTCACCGCTTAGTCAAATCCTATCATTACTATTGACACGACCTTTCAAGAATATTACGAACTTATATCTCATTCTCTTTTTTATTTCTAGGAAAAATTTGGCAGAGTTTCCTCTGTATTTCTTACTATCTCAAAACCTGCACGCAGGAAATACCAACAATGCCTCACAGGGCCAACATATACATATATATTATATCATATCATAGCCACACAGGGCTCCCCATATCAATAACAGTATAAAAATGACGAACTTACCTCGTATGTCCAACTCAAACTGTACCTACTGCACTTTCTTATTTATTTTCCCTTTCAATCTCTAACTGCAGGTTTCAATCATACCTGCAACATTTACACTATATCTGACATATATTCTGCTTACCATTACTGATTCCTTCAGCTTCTTCTGTGCGCACCTTATAACTGAACTTATCACCAACATATATACATTCAATCCATTATCTTACTATACTTACAATAACTTACCTTGATGATGGCCAGTTTGCCATTCTATATATACAATTTCTGATAACGTAACCTCAATGAAATATCTTAACTCTGTAACTCCCAGTAGCATTATTTACCTTCTCTTGTCGACACCACTCTCCTGCTGAAATCAAAGGTAAATATATAAGGGATATCATTTCCTATCTCTTGGCTCTATCGTACGATCTAGAGTAAGAAGTAAAAGTAACTTCCTAAATGTCTTGTAGCTTCCTGCTTATAGATGTGGTGCACAACACACCGATAAACAAGACTCTACAAGACACGGTCTATAGACACTCCGAGGATGAACTGCTCTGATACCACTTTTGTCACGACCCAAACCCATGGGCCATGACTAGTGCCCGAGCTGGACACTCGTATTCATACATGCTAAATATAATCAACTGAAACTAAGGACAGTATGGAAATTTGTAAAAGCAACCGAAAGATTCATAACGCCATATGTCGCAAACCTGTCTCCTGAGGAGTCATAGCTGATCAAAGCATAACACAATACGCAACCCGACAAGGCTGCTACTACATACGGGAATATCCACAACAAACCATATCGACATAGCTGACCATAACCCATATATAACCCACATATGTCTATAGACCTCTAAGAGTATCATAGTAAAATATGACGGGACAGGGCCCCGCTGTACCCCTTGATATGTATAAGTCTACATCAAAGATCTGTACCAAAATAATCTAGGCTTCGGAACAATGGAGTTGTCCAAACAGCTGAGCATAAGTCACTGTACTTGTGCCTTATGAAATGAAAATCATGCATAGCTATATCATATACCATATCCGGCCCATTATGGACTCGGTGAATAAAGTCGTATACATGTATACCATGCCCTGCCCATCAGGGGTCTCGGTGCCATCATCACATCATCATAATATATATATATATATATATATATATATATATATATATATATATATATATATATATATATATATATATATACCAACGTGAATTCTCTATTTACAAGTCATGAGAACCCTTTATATAGGCCTAGGGTATCTTCTTTTATGACTACAAATCCCTATTCTACTCTAGAAAGGAAATAGCTAAAAACAAGGAAAGTAAAATCCCTATCCTATAAGGAAAAGAATAAAGAAAACTAGAATCCTACTAGAACTAGGATAAAGATCCTACTAATGATAGGAAATTAAATACAACTATAATATAAATCAAGTAACAAGAAACCTATTTAGAAAAGGATTCAAGAAACAAGAATGGGAAATATTCTTCAAACTTGAGCTTCTTGGACTTTTCTTTATCTTGAATTTCAGTCATGTGTTTCTTGATCTTTTGGTGTTTCTTGATCTTCGTCATCTTTCATCATTCTCCACTTGTTGAGAAAGACTCGTCCTCGAGTCTAAAGGATCCATAAATGGTGAATGATTAGCAAACAAAAACAAAAAATCTGGAACAACCCATACTCACCAGGCTCTAAGTTGCATTTTTCTAGCTTGTCATAGACCTTCATCATGTTGTCAACAAGCTTTGCATATGATCAAACCAAATCCCACTTTCTTAGTAGTAACTTTGTTCCATTATTTCTCAGATATATCATCTTAAATTTATCTTCAATATTTAAGCCATGATCAAAACTTATTTCTTTTTGATCTTCATGAATCTTTAAAACTCTCGTGCCTATGTGGTGTTTGCATGAAAAATCCGAGATAGTGCCATGAAAACCTTTATATAAATCAAATTCAACTACCTTTGGATCAAGGTTGGAGATCAAATAATGTCTTCTTAAGAACTCCTTGACAAATTTGCTACTCCCAGATTTGACATGGTTATAGCCATTAACCTCAATGAAATTGAGAGATCTTAAATTGACACATTCTTGCAAAGGTTCATCCTTTCGAGGAATAATTCTTGCTCGAACTACATCATATAATAAACTCTCATTCGTAGACTTTTTTTTTTCATAAACTCGACCTTTTTCCCTTCCAAATCTTCACAGACTATTGGTCCTATGCAATACACTGCTCTGGTTGGTGTGAAGTAAGAAACAAAATCCATATTCTTTTCAAAAGCTCTTAATGGTGGAAACTCAATCTCACAAATGGTTGGATGCTCTAATGGATCCTCATCAAACTTTGGAGGTAAATCCTCAACTTGTGGATCTAATTCATTCTTCTCCTCCGTTTGCAGTTCTACATTGATGGGACCAATTATTTGTAATTTGGTCACAAAAGAATCATCAACATACTTGGAGATTTTAGAAACATCTTCTAGATTCAAGGGAACCAACTTAATTTGTCGTCCATCCTTTGTAAAAGAATAGGTAGTACGATATTCATCATAGTTAGCACACCTTTTATACACCCACGGTCTTCCAAGTAATAAGTGGCAAGCATCCATCTTTGTTACATCACACCAAACAAGATCATTATATATTTTACCAAGAGAAAAAGAAGCTAGGCATTGATGAGTTACCTCTAAACCACCATCATCATTCTCAAATTTGATGCTATAAGGATATGGATGATGTTTTCTTAACAAGCCAAGTTTAGAAACCATCTATTCAGAAATAACATTAACATGACTTCCTTTATCAATGATTAACGAACATACCTTATCATGGGAGGTACATCTAGTGCGGAAAAGAGATTCCTTTTTCCATAGTTTTTCATCTTCATGAACCCAACGTCCTCTTGTTTCTTGCATATAATGCATAATATTCCTCAACTGTGCTCTGATACCAAATTGATGTGATTCTTTGAGTTAACAAAGAACCAATCGACCAGGATCTTGTTCTTGAAGCGATTTGATAGGCAAAATTCAATAAACGAACGTAAATCGGGCAATACTTCTCGGAATTATGTGATTTCAAGACGAGGAGAAAGATGACTATTTGAATATAGAAATAACTATTGAATCGTTTAAAACAAGTAAATATAGAGGGTACAATGATGGAAAGGAAATTTGGATTCTTGCTATGAAATAGAACGAATTGGTTTTCAACAAACGCGTTCTTGAATGATCAAAAGCCAACAAAGTTCCTAAGTCAACACTTGAAATCAACTTAAGTGATAAAGAAACACCACACGCTATTGAAAACAAGATAAAGACTATCACCACCTTGCTTGGAACAAAAAACAAGGATAAAGAAGACCAAACAGAGAAAATAATTCTATTGCAAACAAGGGTTTATGCTCAAAAACGTGAATTCTCTATTTACAAGTCATGAGAACCCTTTATATAGGCCTAGGGTCTCTTCTTTTATGACTACAAATCCCTATTCTCCTCTAGAAAGGAAATAGCTAAAAACAAGGAAAGTAAAATCCCTATCCTAGAACGAAAAGAATAAAGAAAACTAGAATCCTACTAGAACTAGGATAAAGATACTACTAATGATAGGAAATTAAATGCTACTATAATATAAATCAAGAAACAAGAAACCTCTTTAGAAATGGATTCAAGAAACAAGAATGGGAAATAATCTTCAAACTTGAGCTTCTTGGACTTTTCTTTTTCTTGAATTTCAGTCTTGTGTTTCTTGATCTTTTGGGGTTTCTTGATCTTCGTCATCTTTCATCATTCTCCCCTTGTTGAGAAAGACTCGTCCTCGAGTCTAAAGGCTCCATAAATGGTGAATGATTAGCAAACAAAAACAAAAAATTTGGAACAACCCATACTCACCAGGCTCTAAGTTGCATTTTTCTAGCTTGTCATAGAACTTCATCATGTTGTCAACAAGCTTTGCATATGATCAAACCAAATCCCAGTTTCTTAGCAATAACTTTGTTCCATGATTTCTCAGATATATCATCTTAAATTTATCTTCAATGTTTAAGCCATGATCAAAACTTATTTCTTTTTGATCTTCATGAATCTTGAAAACTCTCGTGCCTATGTTGTGTTTGCCTGAAAAATCCGAGATAGTGCCATGAAAACCTTTATATAAATCAAATTCGACTACCTTTGGACCAAGGTTGGAGATCAAATAATGTCTTCTTAAGAACTCCTTGACAAATTTCCTACTCCCAGATTTGACATGGTTATAGCCATTAACCTAAATGAAATTGAGAGATCTTAAATTGACACATTCTTGCAAAGGTTCATCCTTTCGAGGAATAATTCTTGCTCGAACTACATCATATAATAAACTCTCATTCATAGACTCTTTTTTCATAAACTCGTCCTTTTTCCCTTCCAAATCTTCACAGACTATTGGTCCTATGCAATACACTGCTCTGGTTGGTGTGAAGTAAGAAACAAAATCCATATTCTTTTCAAAAGCTCTTAATGGTGGAAACTCAATCTCACAAATGGTTGGATGCTCTAATGGATCCTCATCAAACTTTGGAGGTAAATCCTCAACTTGTGGATCTAATTCATTCTTCTCCTCCGTTTGCAGTTCTACATTGATGGGACCAATTATTTGTAATTTGGTCACAAAAGAATCATCAACATACTTGGAGATTTTAGAAACATCTTCTAGATTCAAGGGAACCAACTTAATTTGTCGTCCATCCTTTGTAAAAGAATAGGTAGTACGATATTCATCATAGTTAGCACACCTTTTATACACCCACGGTCTTCCAAGTAATAAGTGGCAAGCATCCATCTTTGTTACATCACACCAAACAAGATCATTATATATTTTACCAATAGAAAAAGAAGCTAGGCATTGATGAGTTACCTCTAAACCACCATCATCATTCTCAAATTTGATGCTATAAGGTTATGGATGAGGTTTTGTTAACGAGCCAAGTTTAGAAACCACCTCTTCAGAAACAACATGAACATGACTTCCTTTATCAATGATTAACGAACATGCCTTATCATGGGAGGTACATCTAGTGCGGAAAAGAGATTCCTTTTTCCATAGTTTTTCATCTTCATGAACCCAACGTCCTCTTGTTTCTTGCATATAATGCATAATATTCCCCAACTGTGTTGTGATACCAAATTGATGTGATTCTTTGAGTTAACAAAGAACCAATCGACCAGGAACTTGTTCTTGAAGCGATTTGATGGGCAGAATTCAAGAAACGAACGTAAATCGGGATAAACTTCGCGGAATTATGCGATTTCAAGACGAGGAGAAAGATGACTATTTGAATATAGAAATAAATATTGAATCGTTTAAAACAAGTAAATATTGAGGGTACAACGATGGAGAGGAAATTTGGATTCTTGGTATGAAATAGAACGAATTGGTTTTCAAGAAATGCGTTCTTGAATGATCAAGAACCAACAAAGTTCCTAAGTCACCAATTGAAATCAACTTATGGGATAAAGAAACACCACACGCTATTGAAAACAAGATAAAGACTATCACCACCTAGCTTGGAACCAAAAACAAGGATAAAGAAGACCAAACAAAGAAAATAACTCTATTGCAAACAAGGGTTTATGCTCAAAAACGTGAATTCTCTATTTACAAGTCATGAGAACCCTTTATATAGGCCTAGGGTCTCTTCTTTTATGACTACAAATCCCTATTCTATTCTAGAAAGGAAATAGCTAAAAACAAGGAAAGTAAAATCCCTATCCTATAAGGAAAAGAATAAAGAAAACTAGAATCCTACTAAAACTAGGATAAAGATCCTACTAATGATAGGAAATTAAATACTACTATAATATAAATCAAGAAACAAGAAACCTATTTAGAAAAGGATTCAAGAAACAAGAATGGGAAATAATCTTCAAAGTTGAGCTTTTTAGACTTTTCTTTTTCTTGAATTTCAGTCTTGTGTTTCTTGATCTTTTGGGGTTTCTTGATCTTCGTCATTTTTCATCATTCTCCCCTTGTTGAGAAAGACTCGTCCTCGATTCTAAAGGCTACATAAATAGTGAATGATTAGCAAACAAAAACAAAAAATTTGGAACAACCCCTACTCACCAGGCTCTAAGTGGCATTTTTCTTGCTTGTCATAGACCTTCATCATGTTGTAACCAAGCTTTGCATATGATCAAACCAAATCCCCCTTTCTTAGCAGAAACTTTGTTCCATTATTTCTCAGATATATCATCTTAAATTTATCTTCAATATTTAAGCCATGATCAAAACTTATTTCTTTTTTATCTTCATGAATCTTGAAAACTCTCGTGCCTATGTGGTGTTTGCATGAAATATCCGAGATAGTGCCATGAAAACCTTTATATAAATCAAATTCGACTACCTTTGGATCAAGGTTGGAGATCAAATAATGTCTTCGTAAGAACTCCTTGACAAATCTTCTACTCCCAGATTTGTCATGGTCATAGCCATTAACCTCAATGAAATTGAGAGATCTTAAATTGACACATTCTTGCAAAGGTTCATCCTTTCGAGGAATAATTCTTGCTCGAACTACATCATATAATAAACTCTCATTCATAGACTCTTTTTTCATAAAATCGTCCTTTTTCCCTTCCAAATCTTCACAGACTATTGGTCCTATGCAATACGCTGCTTTGGTTGGTGTGAAGTAAGAAACAAAATCTATATTCTTTTCAAAAGCTCTTAATGGTCGAAACTCAATCTCACAAATGGTTGGATGCTCTAATGGATCCTCATCAAACTTTGGAGGTAAATCCTCAACTTGTGGATATAATTCATTCTTCTCCTCCGTTTGCAGTTCTACATTGATGGGACCAATAATTTCAATTTGGTCACAAAATAATCATCAACATACTTGGAGATTTCAGCAACATCTTCTATATTCAACGGAACCAACATAATTTGTCGTCCATCCTTTGTAAAAGAATAGGTAGTACGATATTCATCATAGTTAGCACACCTTTCATACACCAATGGTCTTCCAAGTAATAAGTGGCAAGCATCCATCTTTGTTACATCACACCAAACTAGATCATTATATATTTTACCAATAGAAAAAGAAGCTAGGCATTGATGAGTTACCTCTAAACCACCATCATCATTCTCAAATTTGATGCTATAAGGATATGGATGAGGTTTTGTTAACAAGCCAAGTTTAGAAACCATCTCTTCAGAAACAACATTAACATGACTTCCTTTATCAATGATTAACTAACATACCTTATCATGGGAGGTACATCTAGTGCGGAAAAGAGATTCCTTTTTCCATAGTTTATCATCTTCATGAACCCAACGTCCTCTTGTTTCTTGCATATAATGCATAATATTCCTCAACTGTGCTATGATACCAAATTGATGTGTTTTTTTGAGTTAACAAAGAACCAATCGACCAGGATCCTGTTCTTGAAGCGATTTGATGGGCAGAATTCAAGAAACGAACGTAAATCGGGATATACTTCTCGGAATTATGTGATTTCAAGACGAGGAGAAAGATGACTATTTTAATATAGAAATAACTATTGAATCGTTTAAAACAAGTAAATATTGAGGGTACAACGATGGAAAGGAAATTTGGATTCTTGGTATGAAATAGAACGAATTGGTTTTCAGGAAACGCGTTCTTGAATGATCAAGAACCAAAAAAGTTCCTAAGTCACCACTTGAAATCAACTTATGTGATAAAGAAACACCACACTCTATTGAAAACAAGATAAAGACTATCACCACCTTGCTTGGAACAAAAAACAAGGATAAAGAAGACCAAACAGAGAAAATAACTCTATTGCAAACAAGGGTTTATGCTCAAAAACATGAATTCTCTATTTACAAGTCATGAGAACCCTTTATATAGGCCTAGGGTCTCTTCTTTTATGACTACAAATCCCTATTCTACTCTAGAAAGGAAATAGCTAAAAACAAGGAAAGTAAAATCCCTATCCTATAAGGAAAAGAATAAAGAAAACTAGAATCCTACTAGAACTAGGATAAAGATCCTACTAATGATAGGAAATTAAATACTACTATAATATAAATCAAGTAACAAGAAACCTATTTAGAAAAGGACTCAAGAAACAAGAATGGGAAATAATCTTCAAACTTGAGCTTCTTGGACTTTTCTTTTTCTTGAATTTCAGTCTTGCGTTTCTTGATCTTTTGCGGTTTCTTGATCTTCGTCATCTTTCATCATTCTCCCCTTGTTGAGAAAGACTCGTCCTCGAGTCTAAAGGCTCCATAAATGGTGAATGATTAGCAAACAAAAACAAAAAATTTGGAACAACCCATACTCACCAGGCTCTAAGTTGCATTTTTTGAGCTTGTCATAGACCTTCATCATGTTGTCAACAAGCTTTGCATATAATCAAACCAAATCCCACTTTCTTAGCAGTAACCTTGTTCCATTATTTCGCAGATATCATCTTAAATTTATCTTCAATATTTAAGCCATGATCAAAACTTATTTCTTTTTGATCTTCATGAATCTTGAAAACTCTCGTGCCTATGTGGTGTTTGCATGAAAAATCCGAGATAGTGCCATGAAAACCTTTATATAAATCAAATTCGACTACCTTTGGATCAAGGTTGGAGATAAAATAATGTCTTCTTAAGAACTCCTTGACAAATTTGCTTCTCCCAGATTTGACATGGTTATAGCCATTAACCTTAATGAAACTGAGAGACCTTAAATTGACACATTCTGGCAAAGGTTCATCCTTTCGAGGAATAATTCTTGCTCAAACTACATCATATAATAAACTCTCATTCGCAGACTCTTTTTTCATAAACTCGTCCTTTTTCCCTTCTAAATCTTCACAGACTATTGGTCCTAGGCAATACGCTGCTTTGGTTGGTGTGAAGTAAGAAACAAAATCTATATTCTTTTCAAAAGCTCTTAATGGTGGAAACTCAATCTCACAAATGGTTGGATGCTCTAATGGATCCTCATCAAACTTTGGAGGTAAATCCACAACTTGTGGATCTAATTCATTCTTCTCCTCCGTTTGCAGTTCTACATTGATGGGACCAATGATTTGTAATTTGGTCACAAAAGAATCATCAACATACTTGGAGATTTTAGCAACATCTTCTAGATTCAAGGGAACCAACTTAATTTGTCGTCCATCCTTTGTAAAAGAATAGGTATTACGATATTCATCATAGTTAGCACACCTTTCATACACCCATGGTCTTCCAAGTAATAAGTGGCAAGCATCCATCTTTGTTACATCACAGCAAACAAGATCATTATGTATTTTACCAATAGAAAAAGAAGCTAGGCATTGATGAGTTAGCTCTAAACCACCATCATAATTCTCAAATTTGATGCTATAAGGATATGGATGAGGTTTTGTTAACAAGCCAAGTTTACAAACCATCTCTTCAGAAACAACATTAACATGACTTCCTTTATCAATGATTAACGAACATACCTTATCATTGGAGGTACATCTAGTGCGGAAAAGAGATTCCTTTTACCATAGTTTTTCATCTTCATGAACCCAACGTCCTCTTGTTTCTTGCATATAATGCATAATATTCCTAAACTGTGCTCTGATACCAAATTGATGTGATTCTTTGAGTTAACAAAGAACCAATCGATCAGGATCTTTCTCTTGAAGCGATTTGATGGGCAGAATTCAATAAACGAACGTAAATCGGGCAATACTTCTCGGAATTATGTGATTTCAACACGACGAGAGAGATGACTATTTGAATATAAAAATAACTATTGAATCGTTTAAAACAAGTAAATATTGAGGGTACAACAATGGAAAGGAAATTTGGATTCTTGGTATGAAATAGAACGAATTGGTTTTCAAGAAACGCGTTCTTGAATGATCAAGAACCAACACAGTTCCTAAGTCACCACTTGAAATCAACTTACGTGATAAAGAAACACCACACACTATTGAAAACAAGATGAAGACTATCACCACCTTGCTTGGAACGAAGAACAAGGATAAAGAAGACCAAACAGAGAAAATAACTCTATTGCAAACTAGGGTTTATGCTCAAAAACATGAATTCTCTATCTACAAGTCATGAGAACCCTTTGTATAGGCCTAGGGTCTCTTCTTTTATGACTACAAATCCCTATTCTACTACAGAAAGGAAATAGCTAAAAACAAGGAAAGTAAAATCCCTATCCTATAAGGAAAAGAATAAAGAAAACTAGAATCCTACTAGAACAAGGATAAAGATTCTACTAATGATAGGAAATTAAATACTACTATAATATAAATCAAGTAACAAGAAACCTATTTAGAAAATGATTCAAGAAACAAGAATGGGAAATAATCTTCAAACTTGAGCTTCTTGGACTTTTCTTTTTCTTGAATTTCATTCTTGTTTTTCTTGATCTTTTGGGGTTTCTTGATCTTCTTCATCTTTCATCATTCTCCCCTTGTTGAGAAAGACTCGTCCTCGAGTCTAAAGGCTCCATAAATGGTGAATGATTAGCAAACAAAAACAAAAAATTTGGAACAACCCATACTCACCAGGCTCTAAGTTGCATTTTTCTAGCTTGTCATAGACCTTCATCATGTTGTCAACAAGCTTTTCATATGATCAAACCAAATCCCACTTTCTTTGCAGTAACTTTGTTCCATGATTTCTCAGATATATCATCTTAAATTTATCTTCAATGTTTAAGCCATGATCAAAACTTATTTCTTTTTGATCTTCATGAATCTTGAAAACTCTCGTGCCTATGTGGTGTTTGCATGAAAAATCCGAGATAGTGCCATGAAAACCTTTATATAAATCAAATTCGACTACCTTTGGATCAATGTTGGAGATCAAATAATGTCTTCTCAAGAACTCCTTGACAAATTTGCTACTCCCAAATTTGACATGGTTATAGCCATTAACCTCAATGAAATTGAGAGATCTTAAATTGACACATTCTTGCAAAGGTTTATCCTTTCGAGGAATAATTCTTGGTCGAACTACATCATATAATAAACTCTCATTCATAGACTCTTTTTTCATAAACTCGTCCTTTTTCCCTTCCAAATCTTCACAGACTATTGGTCCTATGCAATACGCTGCTTTGGTTGGTGTGAAGTAAGAAATAAAATCTATATTCTTTTCAAAAGCTCTTAATGGTGGAAACTCAATCTCACAAATGGTTGGATGCTCTAATGGATCCTCATCAAACTTTGGAGGTAAATCCTCAACATGTGGATCTAATTCATTCTGCTCCTCCGTTTGCAGTTCTACATTGATGGGACCAATGATTTGTAATTTGGTCACAAAAGAATCATCAACATACTTGGAGATTTTAGCAACATCTTCAAGATTCAAGGGAACCAACTTAATTTGTCGTCCATCCTTTGTAAAAGAATAGGTATTACGATATTCATCATAGTTAGCACACCTTTCATACACCCATGGTCTTCCAAGTAATAAGTGGCAAGCATCCATCTTTGTTACATCACACCAAACAAGATCATTATATATTATACCAATAGAAAAAGAAGCTAGGCATTGATGAGTTACCTCTAAACCACCATCATCATTCTCAAATTTGATGCTATAAGGATATGGATGAGGTTTTGTTAACAAGCCAAGTTTACAAACCATCTCTTCAGAAACAACATTAACATGACTTCCTTTATCAATGATTAACGAACATACCTTATCATTGGAGGTACATCTAGTGCGGAAAAGAGATTCCTTTTTCCATAGTTTTTCATCTTCATGAACCCAACGTCCTCTTGTTTCTTGCACATAATGCATAATATTCCTCAACTGTGCTCTGATTCCAAATTGATGTGATTCTTTGAGGTAACAAAGAACCAATCGACCAGGATCTTGTCCTTGAAGGGATTTGATGGGCAGAATTCAATAAACGAACGTAAATCGGGCTATGCTTCTCGGAATTATGTGATTTCAAGACGACGAGAGAGATGACTATTTGAATATAAAAATAATTATTGAATAATTTGAAACAAGTAAATATTGAGGGTACAACGATGGAAAGGAAATTTGGATTCTTGGTATGAAATAGAACGAATTGGTTTTCAAGAAACGCGTTCTTGAATGATCAAGAACCAACAAAGTTCCTAAGTCACCACTTGAAATCAATTTACGTGATAAAGAAACACCACACGCTATTGAAAACAAGATAAAGACTATCACCACCTTGGTTGGAACGAAGAACAAGGATAAAGAAGACCAAACAGAGAAAATAACTCTATTGCAAACTAGGGTTTATGCTAAAAAACGTGAATTCTGTATTTTCAAGTCATGAGAACCCTTTATATAGGCCTAGGGTCTCTTCTTTTATGACTACAAATCCCTATTCTACTCTAGAAAGGAAATAGCTAAAAACAAGTAAAGTAAAATCCCTATCCTATAAGGAAAAGAATAAAGAAAACTAGAATCCTACTAGAACAAGGATAAAGATCCTACTAATGATAGGAAATTAAATACTACTATAATATAAATCAAGTAACAAGAAACATATTTAGAAAAGGATTCAAGAAACAAGAATGGGAAATAATCTTCAAAGTTGAGCTTCTTGGACTTTTCTTTTTCAAGAATTTCAGTCTTGTGTTTCTTGATCTTTTGGGGTTTCTTGATCTTCTTCATCTTTCATCATTCTCCCTTTGTTGATAAAGACTCGTCCTCGAGTCTAAAGGCTCCATAAATGGTGAATGATTAGCAAACAAAAACAAAAAATTTGGAACAACCCATACTCAACAGGCTCTAAGTTGTATTTTTCTAGCTTGTCATAGACCTTCATCATGTTGTCAACAAGCTTTGCATATGATCAAACCAAATCCCACTTTCTTAGTAGTAACTTTGTTCCATGATTTCTCAGATATATCATCTTAAATTTATCTTCAATATTTAAGCCATGATCAAAACTTATTTCTTTTTTATCTTCATGAATCTTGAAAACTCTCGTGCCTATGTGGTGTTTGCATGAAAAATCCGAGATAGTGCCATGAAAACCTTTATATAAATCAAATTCGACTACCTTTGGATCAAGGTTGGAGATCAAATAATGTCTTCTTAAGAACTCCTTGACAAATTTGCTACTCCCAGATTTGACATGGTTATAGCCATTAACCTCAATGAAATTGAGAGATCTTAAATTGACACATTCTTGCAAAGGTTCATCATTTCGAGGAATAATTCTTGCTCGAAATACATCAAATAATAAACTCTCATTCATACTCTTTTTTCATAAACTTGTCCTTTTTCCCTTCCAAATCTTCACAGACTATTGGTCCTATGCAATACGCTGCTTTGGTTGGTGTGAAGTAAGAAACAAAATCTATATTCTTTTCAAAAGCTCTTAATGGTGGAAACTCAATCTCACAAATGGTTGGATGCTCTAATGGATCCTCATCAAACTTTGGAGGTAAATCCTCAACATCTGGATCTAATTCATTCTGCTCCTCCGTTTGCAGTTCTACATTGATGGGACCAATGATTAGTAATTTGGTCACAAAAGAATCATCAACATACTTGGAGATTTTAGCAACATCTTCAAGATTCAAGGGAACCAACTTAATTTGTCGTCCATCCTTTGTAAATGAATAGGTGTTACGATATTCATCATAGTTAGCACACCTTTTGATACACCCATGGTCTTCCAAGTAATAAGTGGCAAGCATCCATCTTTGTTACATCACACCGAACAAGATCATTATATATTTTGCCAATAGAAAAAGAAGCTAGGCATTGATGAGTTACCTCTAAACCACCATCATCATTCTCAAATTTGATGCTATAAGGATATGGATGAGGTTTTGTTAACAAGCCAAGTTTACAAACCATCTCTTCAGAAACAACATTAACATGACTTCCTTTATCAATGATTAACGAACATACCTTATCATTGGAGGTACATCTAGTGCGGAAAAGAGATTCCTTTTTCCATAGTTTTTCATCTTCATGAACCCAACGTCCTCTTGTTTCTTGCACATAATGCATAATATTCCTCAACTGTGCTCTGATACCAAATTGATGTGCTTCTTTGAGTTAACAAAGAACCAATCGACCAGGATCTTATTCTTGAAGCGATTTGATGGGCAGAATTCAATAAACAAACGTAAATCGGGCTATACTTCTCGGAATTATGTGATTTCAAGACGACGAGAGAGATGACTATTTGAATATAAAAATAACTATTGAATCGTTTAAAACAAGTAAATATTGAGGGTACAACGATGGAAAGGAAATTTGGATTTTTGGTATGAAATAGAACAAATTGGTTTTCAAGAAACGCGTTCTTGAATGATCAAGAACCAACAAAGTTCCTAAGTCACCACTTGAAATAAATTTACGTGATAAAGAAACACCACACGCTATTGAAAACAAGATAAAGACTATCACCACCTTGCTTGGAACGAAGAACAAGGATAAAGAAGACCAAACAGAGAAAATAACTCTATTGCAAACTAGGGTTTATGATAAAAAAATGTGAATTCTCTATTTACAAGTCATGAGAACCCTTTATATAGGCCTAGGGTCTCTTCTTTTATGACTAAAATTCCCTATTCTACTCTAGAAAGGAAATAGCTAAAAACAAGGAAAGTAAAATCCCTATCCTATAAGGAAAAGAATAAAGAAAACTAGAATCCTACTAGAACAAGGATAAAGATCCAACTAATGATAGGAAATTAATACTACTATAATATAAATCAAGTAATTATGAAACCTATTTAGAAAAGGATTCAAGAAACAAGAATGGGAAATAATCTTCAAACTTGAGCTTCTTTGTAACACCTCGTAACTTTGGACGTAAGTTTGACTCATAAGATGATAATATAATTGAACCAATATGAGGGTTAAAGGAATTGTTATGAAAACCAATTAAGTCATAAGAAATGTCTTTAGGCAAAGCAAAGTTGAAAACCACTCTACGGGGCATGTTTGCAAGTGAGTTTATAGAAGGTCTTACTTCCAACGACCATAACCCCTTTATTAATTGATAATTTGGGACAACTTCCTTGATGAAAGTTGTGGACCTTTGAAATAGCTTTCCAACGGTATATTATGGGTCTTGAACGGAGCTATACACAAAGCGTTATGGCCATTTTACGACAGGTTGTTCGACAGAATATCACCCTCTGTCACAAGATGCGACTCAGGATGCGACTCGCAAACACTACATGCGACGCCGCAGTCCCGTCGCAAGTTGTGCCAGAGAGATTTTGTCCATACTTTTCTGGACTACTTTAAATAAGACCCAACTCATCCAAAATCATATTTTCATCATTCTTGGTCAAGAAAACCTCTAAAATACTCTCTAACATTCATCCACAAGAAAATTCAAGGGAAATCCATGATCAATAACACCAAATCCATGAACCCTAATGTATGAAACCTAGCCAAAGTTCATCTAATTCAAGAAAACTCAAGGGAAGTGAAGTAGGGTTTTGGTGCTAAAGGAGTAACTCCAGTCAAGACTTGTTCAACCACTATCTAAGGTAAGTTTCATGACTTTCTCATGATGATTAAAGTGCTGATGTATTCTTGGGAGAATAATAATTGGGTTTGATGAAGGGAATTATATGAACTATGCTAGAGTTGTTGGATTGTTGACTTGGGATTTGTTGTATTCATATGAGTGATGAAGAATGATGTTAATTACATCTAATTGAGATTGTAGAATCATCTAGAAGTAATAGAATGGGATTGGGTGAAGAAAACACCATTAATGAAGGTTGTGGAGCTTCATGCCCACCAAGTGTTTGATAAAATGCTTAGATGACCAAAGCATGAATATTATTGCTAATATAGAATCCCTTTGACTTGTATTGATATAGATCAAAGTTGAGAGGGTTGACGAACATTGTATTACGCTCAAAGGCTGGAATTGAGGTATGTGAGGCTAACTATCTACGTTAGGGAATGTTCATGATTCTCCCTACGCCTCATTCTTCATACTTGTTAGAAATTTGACTCAGAATATAGTTAGCTCTAGTTTTCATGAAATGATATAGAACTGTTATCTTCTAGGGTTGCAGTTACAGAATTCGTTCATGGTTGTCACTTTGAACATCATGAACCCAGCACGTAATCCTTATAGACTTATGCATTATTATCACATGAGTCTCAGTCAGTGTATAACCAGTTAACTGCAAGAGTCCCCGAATCAGAAACAGTTATCATGCTATCAGCTATAGCCAGTCTCAGTTTTGTAAAATATCAATGTTGAACACCTGTATCTGTACTTTTGGGCCCTAGGCCACAGTTTATGCATACGTATTGCTTGGGCCAGAGGCCACAGTTTTGTGCACATTATTTGGGCCCTAGGCCACAGTTATATATATACAGTTTTACAGGTGATTCTTCATCCAGAACAGGGAGTACTTCAGCTTCTTGCTTTCCTGTGTAGTTCAGTTTCAGTTTTCAGTTTCAGTTCCAGTATTTTATTGCTTCAGTTGCTTTACATACCAGTACAATTCAAATGTACTGATGCCCCTTTTTATTGCTTGGGGGCCTGCATCTCGTGATGCAGGTAACGATACACAGGTTGACGACTCAGCTAATTAGGAGTGCACGTATCAGCTACTGGTGAGCCCCACATTCCTTCGGGGCGTTGTCAGCTATCCGGTTATTTCAGTTTATAGACAGATCTATCATTCAGTACTCTTAGAGGCTTCATAGACACAGTTCAGACAGTCAGATATTTATTATGTTAGCCTTGTTGGCAGTTGTTCAATCGTTTTGGTTTAGCCATGTTGGCTACTGTCAGATATATTTCAGATTGTCTAAGTATTTCCGCATTATGATTTCAGTCAGACCTTTAGTATATCAGCATGTGTTTAGTTATTCCACATTTAGTTATGTTTTGATATCACATGTTGATTCAGTCAGCCAGTTGGTTCGCTCGGTCACATGCAGTCAGGCACCGGGTGCCGTGTTACGTCCAGGCCTAGGTTCGGGGCGTGACATTCTTGGACTTTTCTTTTTCTTGAATTTCAGTCTTGTGTTTCTTGATCTTTTGGGGTTTCTTGATCTTCTTCATCTTTCATCATTCTCCCCTTGTTGAGAAAGACTCGTCCTCGAGTCTAAAGGCTCCATAAATGGTGAATGATTAGCAAACAAAAATCAAAAATTTGGAACAACCCATACTCACCAGGCTGTAAGTTGTATTTTTCTAACTTGTCATAGACCTTCATAATGTTGTCAACAACCTTTGCATATGATCAAACCAAATCCCACTTTCTTAGCAGTAACTTTGTTCCATGATTTCTCAGATATATCATCTTAAATTTATCTTCAATGTTTAAGCCATGATCAAAACTTATTTCTTTTTTATCTTCATGAATCTTGAAAACTCTCGTGCCTATGTGGTGTTTGCATTAAAAATCCGAGATAGTGCCATGAAAACCTTTATATAAATCAAATTCAACTACCTTTGGATCAAGGTTGGAGATCAAATAATGTCTTCTTAAGAACTCCTTGACAAATTAGCTACTCCCAGATTTGACATGGTTATTGCCATTAACCTCAATGAAATTGAGAGATCTTAAATTGACACATTCTTGCAAAGGTTCATCCTTTCGAGGAATAATTCTTGCTCGAACTACATCATATAATAAACTCTCATTCATAGACGCTTTTTTCATAAACTCGTCCTTTTTCCCTTCCAAATCTTCATAGACTATTGGTCCTATGCAATACGCTGCTTTGGTTGGTGTGAAGTAAGAAACAAAATCTATATTCTTTTCAAAAGCTCTTAATGGTGGAAACTCAATCTCACAAATGGTTGGATGCTCTAATGGATCATCATCAAACTTTGGAGGTAAATCCTCAACTTGTGGATCTAATTCATTCTTCTCCTCCGTTTGCAGTTCTACATTGATGGGACCAATGATTTGTAATTTGGTCACAAAAGAATCATCAACATACTTGGAGATTTTAGCAACATCTTCAAGATTCAAGGGAACAAACTTAATTTGTCGTCCATCCTTTGTAAAAGAATAGGTATTACGATATTCATCATAGTTAGCACATCTTTCATACACCCATGGTCTTCCAAGTAATAAGTGGCAAGCATCCATCTTTGTTACATCACACCAAACAAGATCATTATATATTTTACCAATAGAAAAAGAAGCTAGGCATTGATGAGTTACCCCTAAACCACCATCATCATTCTCAAATTTGATTCTATAAGGATATGGATGAGGTTTTGTTAAGTAGCCAAGTTTACAAACCATCTCGTCAGAAACAACATTAACATGACTTCCTTTATCAATGATTAACGAACATACCTTATCATTGGAGGTACATCTAGTGCGGAAAAGAGATTCCATTTTCCATAGTTTTTCATCTTCATGAACCCAACGTCCTCTTGTTTCTTGCACATAATGCATAATATTCCTCAACTGTGCTCTGATTCCAAATTGATGTGATTCTTTGAGTTAACAAAGAACCAATCGACCAGGATCTTGTTCTTGAAGCGATTTGATGGGCAGAATTCAATAAACGAACGTAAATCGGGCTATACTTCTCGGAATTATGTGATTTCAAGACGGCGAGAGAGATGACTATTTGAATATAAAAATAACTATTGAATCGTTTAAAACAAGTAAATATTGAGGGTACAACGATGGAAAGGAAATTTGGATTCTTGGTATGAAATAGAACGAATTGGTTTTCAAGAAACGCGTTCTTGAATGATCAAGAACCAACAAAGTTCCTAAGTCACCACTTGAAATCAACTTACGTGATAAAGAAACACCACACGCTATTGAAAACAAGATAAAGACTATCACCACCTTGCTTGGAACGAAGAACAAGGATAAAGAAGACCAAACAGAGAAAATAACTCTACTGCAAACTAGGGTTTATGCTAAAAAACGTGAATTCTCTATTTACAAGTCATGAGAACCCTTTATATAGGCCTAGGGTCTCTTCTTTTATGACTACAAATCCCTATTCTACTCTAGAAAGGAAATAGCTAAAAACAAGGAAAGTAAAATCCCTATCCTATAAGGAAAATAATAAAGAAAACTAGAATCCTACTAGAACAAGGATAAAGATCCTACTAATGATAGGAAATTAAATACTACTATAATATAAATCAAGTAACAAGAAACCTATTTAGAAAGGGATTCAAGAAACAAGAATGGTAAATAATCTTCAAACTTGAGCTTCTTGGACTTTTCTTTTTCTTGAATTTCAGTCTTGTGTTTCTTGATCTTTTGGGTTTCTTGATCTTCTTCATCTTTCATCATTCTCCCCTTGTTGAGAAAGACTCGTCCTCGAGTCTAAAGGCTCCATAAATGGTGAATGATTAGCAAACAAAAACAAAAAATTTGGAACAACCCATACTCACCAGGCTCTAAGTTGCATTTTTCTAGCTTGTCATAGACCTTCATCATGTTGTCAACAAGCTTTGCATATGATCAAACCAAATCCCACTTTCTTAGCAGTAACTTTGTTCCATGATTTCTCAAATATATCATCTTAAATTTATCTTCAATGTTTAAGCCATGATCAAAACTTATTTCTTTTTGATCTTCATGAATCTTGAAAACTCTCGTGCCTATGTGGTGTTTGCATGAAAAATCCGAGATAGTGCCATGAAAACCTTTATATAAATCAAATTCGACTACCTTTGGATCAAGATTGGAGATCAAATAATGTCTTCTTAAGAACTCCTTGACAAATTGCTACTCCCAGATTTGACATGGTTATAGCCATTAACCTCAATGAAATTGAGAGATCTTAAATTGAAACATTCTTGCAAAGGTTCATACTTTCGAGGAATAATTCTTGCTCGAACTACATCATATAATAAACTCTCATTCATAGACTCTTTTTTCATAAACTCGTCCTTTTTCCCTTCCAAATCTTCACAGACTATTGGTCCTATGCAATACGCTGCTTTGGTTGGTGTGAAGTAAGAAACAAAATCTATATTCTTTTCAAAAGCTCTTAATGGTGGAAACTCAATATCACAAATGGTTGGATGCTCTAATGGATCCTCATCAAACTTTGGAGGTAAATCCTCAACTTGTGGATCTAATTCATTCTTCTCCTCCGTTTGCAGTTCTACATTGATGGGACCAATAATTTGTAATTTGGTCACAAAAGAATCATCAACATACTTGGAGATTTTAGCAACATCTTCAAGATTCAAGGGAACCAACTTAATTTGTCGTCCATCCTTTGTAAAAGAATAGGTATTACGCTATTCATCATAGTTAGCACACCTTTCATACACCCATGGTCTTCCAAGTAATTAGTGGCAAGCATCCATCTTTGTTACATCACACCAAACAAGATCATTATATATTTTACCAATAGAAAAAGAAGCTAGGCATTGATGAGTTACCTCTAAACCACCATCATCAATCTCAAATTTGATGCTATAAGGATATGGATGAGGTTTTGTTAACAAGCCAAGTTTACAAACCATCTCTTCAGAAACAACATTAACATGACTTCCTTTATCAATGATTAACGAACATACCTTATCATTGGAGGTACATCTAGTGCGGAAAAGAGATTCCTTTTTCCATAGTTTTTCATCTTCATGAACCCAACGTCCTCTTGTTTCTTGCACATAATGCATAATATTCCTCAACTGTGCTCTGATACCAAATTGATGTGATTCTTTGAGTTAACAAAGAACCAATCGACCAGGATCTTGTTCTTGAAGCGATTTGATGGGCAGAATTCAATAAACAAACGTATATCAGGCAATACTTCTCGGAATTATGTGATTTCAAGACGACGAGAGAGATGGCTATTTGAATATAAAAATAACTATTGAATCGTTTAAAACAAGTAAATATTGAGGGTACAACGATGGAAAGGAAATTTGGATTCTTGGTATGAAATAGAACAAATTGGTTTTAAAGAAACGCGTTCTTTAATGATCAAGAACCAACAAAGTTCCTAAGTCACCACTTGAAATCAACTTACGTGATAAAAAAACACCACACGCTATTGAAAACAAGATAAAGACTATCACCACCTTGCTTGGAACCAAAAACAAGGATAAAGAAGACCAAACAGAGAAAATAACTCTATTGCAAACTAGGGTTTATGCTCAAAAATGTGAATTCTCTATTTACAAGTCATGAGAACCCTTTATGTAGGCCTAGGGTCTCTTCTTTTATGACTACAAATCCCTATTCTACTCTAGAAAGGAAATAGCTAAAAACAAGGAAAGTAAAATCCCTATCCTATAAGGAAAAGAATAAAGAAAACTAGAATCCTACTAGAACTAGGATAAAGATCCTACTAATGATAGGAAATTAAATACTACTATAATATAAATCAAGAAACAAGAAACCTATTTAGAAAAGGATTCAAGAAACAAGAATGGGAAATAATCTTCAAACTTGAGTTTTTGGACTTTTCTTTTTCTTGAATTTCAGTCATGTATTTCTTGATTTTTTGGGTTTCTTGATCTTCTTTATATTTCATCACTATACATGTCATAAACGATTACTACACTGTTGTCCCGCTCGCTTTCTTCTTATTTCCTTCTTTCAATTAACTCCTCCTTTTCTTGTGCTCGCTTTCATTTTCATTATCACATAATATCTATTCTGAACTTTCCCTATAGGACTTTGTAAGTCTTTCTTATTCGTTCTATACTTTGCCTTTCCATTTCACATTTGCCTTATACTTCAGTCGCATAGACCACGTCATATCTTCTAGCCACTTTCTCACTAGGCTTTACTCATTTTCATAACAATCCTTATTGTATTCACATAACATCCTGTTCGTAATCAATCCTATGGTGTAACACTTCTTAACCTTATTCATGATTCTTACTATGGTTTTTAATTACACTTTGTGGATTAGACGTACTTAACCTTTTACCCTTTCTGATCAATCTTATCCTTAATACCTCACAAGCTGCCTTATCAATACATTCATATTCGTCACAGTTCTTCCTCCTCCGTACTCTTTTCTCAATCATACTATTACTCCTTTTAACTATAAACTCGTCGTAATTTATCCCTGCTTATCAATCCAGTCGATACCTCAATATAACGCTCTATTAAGATTTTCCAGGCTTTTCTAAATCATCTCTTAGTATCACAAGCCCTTCCAAATTATCCTAGCATTTCTTTTTACCATATCGATATCGACCTCATAATTACTATTACTTATCAATTCAACAGTTAACTTTATTTCTCGAAGTCAGCTGTACTCACCGCTTAGTCAAATCCTATCATTACTATTGACACGACCTTTCAAGAATATTACGAACTTATATCTCATTCTCTTTTTTATTTCTAGGAAAAATTTGGCAGAGTTTCCTCTGTATTTCTTACTATCTCAAAACCTGCACGCAGGAAATACCAACAATGCCTCACAGGGCCAACATATACATATATATTATATCATATCATAGCCACACAGGGCTCCCCATATCAATAACAGTATAAAAATGACGAACTTACCTCGTATGTCCAACTCAAACTGTACCTACTGCACTTTCTTATTTATTTTCCCTTTCAATCTCTAACTGCAGGTTTCAATCATACCTGCAACATTTACACTATATCTGACATATATTCTGCTTACCGTTACTGATTCCTTCAGCTTCTTCTGTGCGCACCTTATAACTGAACTTATCACCAACATATATACATTCAATCCATTATCTTACTATACTTACAATAACTTACCTTGATGATGGCCAGTTTGCCATTCTATATATACAATTTCTGACAACGTAACCTCAATGAAATATCTTAACTCTGTAACTCCCAGTAGCATTATTTACCTTCTCTTGTCGACACCACTCTCCTGCTGAAATCAAAGGTAAATATATAAGGGATATCATTTCCTATCTCTTGGCTCTATCGTACGATCTAGAGTAAGAAGTAAAAGTAACTTCCTAAATGTCTTGTAGCTTCCTGCTTATAGATGTGGTGCACAACACACCGATAAACAAGACTCTACAAGACACGGTCTATAGACACTCCGAGGATGAACTGCTCTGATACCACTTTTGTCACGACCCAAACCCATGGGCCATGACTAGTGCCCGAGCTGGACACTCGTATTCATACATGCTAAATATAATCAACTGAAACTAAGGACAGTATGGAAACTTGTAAAAGCAACCGAAAGATTCATAACGCCATATGTCGCAAACCTGTCTCCTGAGGAGTCATAGCTGATCAAAGCATAACACAATACGCAACCCGACAAGGCTGCTACTACATACGGGAATATCCACAACAAACCATATCGACATAGCTGACCATAACCCATATATAACCCACATATGTCTATAGACCTCTAAGAGTATCATAGTAAAATATGACGGGACAGGGCCCCGCTGTACCCCTTGATATGTATAAGTCTACATCAAAGATCTGTACCAAAATAATCTAGGCTTCGGAACAATGGAGTTGTCCAAACAGCTGAGCATAAGTCACTGTACTTGTGCCTTATGAAATGAAAATCATGCATAGCTATATCATATACCATATCCGGCCCATTATGGACTCGGTGAATAAAGTCGTATACATGTATACCATGCCCTGCCCATCAGGGGTCTCGGTGCCATCATCACATCATCATAATATATATATATATATATATATATATATATATATATATATATATATATATATATATATATATATATATATATATATATATATATACCATACCCGGCCCTCTAGTGAGGGACTCGGTGAATAATGCAGTGAAACTATGCACGAAAACATACCCGGCCCGGAACTCGGTGAAAGATACATTAACAGCATGCACAAGCAGAGTAGTGAGAAACCATATGCAAACTAAGTCATATCTGAGACTCAATAGGATAATCAAAACGAACTATCATTTGAAAATCAAAGACAATGGTCATGTCAAGTATCCTTCCAATGTCACTATGGAATATATCAAATAGAACTTCAGGAATCATAGACACGTATCAAGATATAATGAAGTAAGTTCTGGGAATCAAGAACATTAGCCATCCTAGTGTCTCTAAGAATAGGAGCTTATTTGGAGTTATACATTCGTCATCTATTTGTCTCACAGATCATGCCGAAAAGAAAGAAGGAATAGCTTTACATACCTTTGGCGCTTAATCCGTGACTTGATATGTATATGCTACCCAAAGTATCTCAACCTATATTAAGACGTCAAGATTATGGTTAAGCTACGGAAAGGCTTAAAACATACTTCAACGTTAGTAGCTTATTTCTAGACAATTGGGCAGCACCTCCCCTATATCGCTCGCTCTCCTCACGTCTAAGCCAACTATACAACAACCAAAATAACATCAACAATGACACGTCTAAGTTATCACATCAAGAACTAGTCAAAATAAGATCCAAGGATACCCTGAAACAGCCCGCATAACATTCCAAATCAGTCCACACATTACAACATTCAATAATAGTCAACATAACGGCTACGACATATTCAAGTTACTTTTGATAATCTATAACCACAACACTTCATCGAAACGGCCTTATAATAGTCCAACAATTACAACCACCCAAAATCAATCTTTCGGACTACTAGAGGTACGTTTTAAACTTATCTTTTCTTTCGAATCAAGCAACACAACAATCAGTGACTATTATCCATATACAAGCAAATCCCATCAATAACTTAGCAACAACATGCCCCAAACAGCCCATCAATTATAACAACACAATACATAATGTTAACTACACTTAATCCTCCAATTCCACAAGAATAGCCCGTGAAATCAATACGAATTCTAGCATGATTTAAGCTTTCCTTTCACTTTTAACACATAATCCATAACATTAATAACAACAATAACAATCAAACCCAATCTAATTGGAACAACTCCAATTCTGCCCACTTACACGCCAACATTAATCATGCAATCTTCTTACTTCCAATTCCACTTAATACAATTTAATCTCTCCATTACAACATAATTAACTCAAATTTCATGACAAAATAAGGAATCTTACCTCAAATTTAATTAGGACAGACCTACAATAACTTGCACCATTTGCACCCCTTCATCTTCTTCAACTTAAACTCTAACCTTGCTGCTCCTTTAAATGCTTAGAACACCTTAGGAATTTAATTTTCTTGCTATAAAAATATGAAACTTGGCCGAGATCTTGGCCGCCATGGTTGTTCATAATTCTTTCTCCAAATCAAGATGAAGATTAATAATTTAATTGTGTGGAGGAGGGCTGGACATGAGTTTTCAAGGGCTGCCATGGCCGTGAGCTTTAGGAGCTGCCATGGCCGTGAGTTGCCATGGCTTAGGAGCCTCTCTCTCTTCAATTCGACTTTGGTGAAGATGAATTATGAATATAGCTAACAGATTAGTCATCACTTATGACTATATATATGCAGCCTACTAAGTTGACACATGTCCCATTATGGCATGGACCAATCCTAATCAGCCATGTTGTAGTGGGGCCCATTTAGTCGGTTGGTCATGGTTAATTTTGATCATGGTTAATTCTAACCATGGTTAATTCTGATCATGGGGCCCACTTGATACACTAATTAGTCTAATTAATCATTAATCCCCACTTAATAATCTAATCATGGTTAATTAATCCCTAATCTTCACTAATGTTTCCATACTAATAGTAATTAGCTAGCAAACCGTGCATTATTAAAATCGGGATTAAAAAGTCCTTGTCTCATAGCCCAAAAATAATCTTGTCCTTGAACTTATGTCGATTAGCTTACGAATAATCCAACGTACGAAAATACAGGATATAACACCCTTCACCCCTTTGGAACATTCGTCCTCGAATGTTAAACTAGTCCTGCACTCCCAATACTTCTTTAAATGTTCTTTTATTGATTTATTTATGCCCTTCACATGCCTCTTTCGTTGGTCAATTTCCCTCCAATTCATTATAACGCATTCCAGATCTCTAAGTAACCATTCCTGCAATATTTCCTCTTTCTGTTGCTTCTCGAGGTAATAATTCCACGTCGCTGTCTTACCCCCCTCCTTATTTCGCAGTTGGTTGACAGTTTTATTGCGAGCTCTTCTGCTGAAATCTTACTCACTCCCTGGTGCACTTAGTCATAACACGACTCTTTCTTCTTCTATAGTTACTCCCTTAAGATGCATCGTTCACTTCATCTTACCTCTTAATCTTTAAATAAGATTTTATAATGCGCAGACGTCCCTCGTCGATTTATTAGACGTTACAATCCTTGGAGTATTTCATGCCTCTGGTAACCTGTAGACCCTTCACAGACTCTACGGATAAGACGAAATTTCCCTTGGTGTAACATTATTTTACTTCAATAACCTTACATTGCTCCGCTGTTACAGTCCATCTTCTGGAATCTTCAGCATCAAGTATCACTCCTCGACTTTCTTTTTAAAAGATTTTATCTGTCACTTTGCCTTTAGCTCTTAATCTCGATCTTTAGAGTTGGCTATCAAGTAGCGCTGGAGATCCCTCATATTATAACTTTGCATAGCTGCTCTGTGGTCTGTCTATTATTAACTGGTATAATTCTGAAAGAATTTTTTATTTGACCTGTAAATTCACTGTCATCCAGTAACCAGCTTGTTCTGATCGTCTCGCTTAAACTATTTCGCAATTTCCCTTAATCCAACTTGTAACAATTTAGGCATATTATCTCGTGTCGTTTCTTTATTTTTAATTCAAACCCTTGTATTGCCTCTTTACTCAGATTTTGCTCTTAGTTTTTCTGTCACACATTATGTTGCAATCTTTTCAAGAATATGCGAAGGTGCTCAAATTAGCCCGAGAAATACCTTAGCGTCGTTTCACTAGTCTTTATGCTTTACCTTGCAATCTTCTCTCGTATCTTTGAATGGTATCGGGGCTCAGCTATGGCCATGTCCTATTTGCTCTCAGTACTAATTGGCTCAAACCATTTTGCACCTTTCCTTAATGTGTCCAAAATATCACAACCACATTGTTATTACTGAATCCTTACTCTTCTTATCAAGTATTCACTTAGTCTGATTCTTAGCATACAAATATTCGTAGGTTGCATAACTATTCTTGTACAACTTGTATAAAATATCCAATCTTAGTCATAGTCTTTCCTTCTCCTGGTTCATTATGCTTTACATAACTCATCCGTACTAAAACTCGCTTGTAGCCTATCTTGTCATATTCCTTTCCTTTCCTTTATTCACCCCTTTGATTTTCTCATATCCTACCATAGGAGATTTTATATCCCTTCCCTTTGCTACTTATAAGTCGTAATATTATTAGCGCACAACTCTATTGCCAAATCTTAGCCTCTAATCTAGTATAGCATTGCTATCCTTTATGATGCAAGCCCACTTTCCTCAAGGCCATTTACAAGGAGCCAAGCCCGGGAACTACAACACTTGCAAAGACTATTTATGAAGCGGGAGGCTCTTGAGTATACTTTTGATGACAACCTTGGATCCCAAGTCCATTTGTTGATGAAGATTGATTGGGGAGAAGAAGAGGAAATGGGAAGTTACCACAATGGCTAAAAGATGAAGAGTTGGCTATTCTTGCAAAGGAGATTTCAAGATTTTGAAGAAAGAAGAATAGCCAAACAAGGTCCTTGTCTCATTAAAGGTGTTTGTGTCATTTTGCTATCTTTTATTTCTTGCATAGTATAAATAGTTCTCTTCTTCTTCATGGAAGAGTGAGACTATTTTGATTATTCATATTTTGAGATTGTAAAACTCTTTTGAGTTTTGAGAGCTTGCTAAGCTTGAGATTGTGAACATGTGAGAGGATTGGTTATTAGGGTGTCAAATCCATATTGGTCATCCTAAGAGTTTGGTGCTCTTTAGTTCCTAAATTAGAGGTCAAGTTAATCTAAGAACTTTGGTTGCTAATTTGGTCTTTAATTGTGTCAAATTATCTATCCTTTATTTTCTTGTCCTTCTTTCTTCATTTTTGTTTTGATTATTGTATCAATTGGTATCAGAGCCTAGCTTAGGTTTGTTCTAACAAATCTAGTCTTGGGTTTTGATTCAACAAAAAAAAATCGAAATTCAAAAAAAAAAAATCTCGAATTTTCTTGTTGATTTTGTTGAATCTAGTGTTAGAATTGAGTTCCTTTGAGTTTTAGGGTTTCAAATCCGAAGTTTCGAGTCATTCCAAGTTGTTTTGAGCTTTTCACCATTGTTAAGTTGAAGAACTTGAAGTGGGTCTTGTTGATTTGGGTGAAATTGGGACTTGAAACTTATTGGGCTTTGTTCTACAAGTCGTGGGGAGTCTAAATCTGAAATTTGAAGGAAAAACAAGTTGATTTGAAGGTAGTTGAAAATTTAAAATTGTTGGTGTTCTTGAAGATCTTTAAATCTTCGTAGGGAATAAGACTCTCCACAAGGGCATTTAATCAAAAATTTTCAAGTCAAGATTTGGGAAAAGTGTTTTTCTACTCCCAAAAGGGTAAACACGAGGTTGAGTGGGCCCAGGAATGTCATCAGATCCAAGAAATTTGGTCCAAAATTCGAGAAGTTCGAGTTCAACACCAAAATCGCAGAAGTTGGGAACATTGTAAATTACGAACCGTAGATCACTTTACGGACCGTAATTTGGGGTCGTAAACTTGGATCTGGAAACAGTAGCTCACTGGAATTTGGCAAATCGTTAAATACGGACCGTAAACCACTATACGGACCGTAAATCACTATACAGACCGTATAAAGGGACCAAGGATTGGAGCATTCTGCCTCGGAAAAACATCATTAAATACGGACCGTAAAGAAAAATACGGACCGTAAACCACAATACGGCCCGTATCTTGTGGGTCGTAAAAGGCAAGGAGCATTCTGTTTTGGGCATCATTAAAAACGGACAAGGTATACGGACCGTAAATCGCAATACAAACTGTATTTTGTCAAGCTCAAACTGTAAACTCCAGGTACCTTTTTCAATTCCAAATTTCATTTCAACCCACTTCCATTTCTCAAAAAATCTTCATCCTTAGTTGATGATCTGGTGTCCCTACTAGTCCTTGGTAGAGAACCAAAAAAAAAAGAAAAAAAAAGTATAGAAATTTTAAAATTTTCATTATTTCAAATTGATACCTTGGATCATTTAGGACTTCAAGACCACGTTTTCAAGTTATCACCTACCCAGGGCCGAAATTCGATTTATTTCTCGATTTTAGCATTTCAATTTTCTTGTGTCTCTCAACTAGTAGCCATTTAGTAGTTGTTCCTACTTGTGGTTGCTAGTTCTTGTGTCCGCATTTCTTTCGTGCAAATTCTTTCGTGCTTTTCTTCGTTTTTGCTTCGTTGTTAATTTCTTGGTTCAAGTTCGCTAGATTGAATTGAGTCGTCCGTCTTTCCTAGTCTAACAAGAATCCCTTCTGACCAAGAGTATAATTTAAACCCTTGTGACTAGTCGACATTAACAAGCACACAATCTTTGGCGGAAGCAATTTGTGAGGCAATTAAAGGTGCGCATACTTGAGCGATTGTGAGTTGATTTTACTAATCTAACGTGTTTGCTTGTTTTGTTGAGTGTCTTGAGTAGGTACCATGGCTACGGAGGATGAAACACGAGTCCCCACCGGGGAACTCACACTAGTTGATGTAATGAGGGTCATGCAAGCCTTGAATGATAAGGTTGTGTTATATCCCGTATTTTTATACGTTGGATTATTCGTAAGTTAATCGACATAAGGTTAAGGACAAGATTATTTTGGGACGACTTGCTTGTAAATTCCAATTAGTATAGAAATATTAGTGGAGATTAGGGATTAATTAACCATGATTAGATTATTAAGTGGGGATTAAGGATTAATTAGCCTAATTAATATATTAAGTAGGGCCCCACCGAATTCTTTAACTAAAAAAATATATTATAAAATGATGATTCACTATGGTGGACACGTGTAGGGTTAGTAGGATGCCTATAAATATCATTTTGATGACTATGTTTAGTCATTCATTACATTTCATCTCAACAAAAATTAAATTAGAAAGAGAGGCAAGGATTAGCTAGAGAGAGAGAGTGTCACGACCCAACTAGGGGCCGTGACGAGTACCCGATACTTGTACCGAGCACCCCTTATCTATCATGTATAAACAGAGCCATATTTTTTTTTTTTTTGAACATTAATGAACATTAACATTAGCAGCGTCATTATGAACATAGACTAGTAAACTTCGTTAACACTTTATACAACAGCATTATCATGCCAAACATCATATATCTAGCTGTACCTGACTGACTGTACATAGCTGTCTACGAGCCTCTAGACATAGTATACTTATACATAGAAAGGGCCGAGTACTATCGTGCCCGAATGTACATATACAAAATAGTACCACTGAAGTGAAGCTCCGGAACAACTGGAGCACTGTAGAGTACTGCTGGTAAACTCCTAAAGATCAAGTCCACCTGTCTGCTGACCTGCGCGGCATGAAACGCAGCGTCCACAAGAAGGGACGTCAGTACGAATAGTGTACCGAGTATGTAAGACATGGAAGATAACACAAGCAATAACATAGTGTATGATGAATAACGTCATGGAGTCATAGGACATAGAAAATAGAACTATTATCATGTCATGTATTATCATATCGTATCGTATCGTATCATATCTTATCTTGTCTTGTCGTAGCATGTCGCGTTATAGTATATCGTGTCATAGCATAGCATGTTATGGCGTGTCGTGTCATAGCATAGCGTGTCATAGCATGCCTTACCATAGCATAGCATGTCATAGCGTATCATATCATAGCATAGCTTGTCATATCATGTCATGTCGTGGCATATCATAGCATATCATATCGTAGCATAGCATGTCATAGCATATCGTATCATAGCATGTCTGGTCTTGACATAGTAGGTCATATCATAGCGCCGAACAATGTCGGCTCACCCACATAGCGCCGATATGTACCGGCTCACCCATATATCCCGCGTCCGGGCACCCCGCGTCCGGGATGATAATCCAGCTGATCAGGTGGCAGCGAAACATATTTCCCTTCCCTTTCCCCTATGTATCCCTTTCCCCCCAGCCCAGGTTCATATACATAGCGTGTATACATATACATGTCTTATATACATTTACTTATCTTATATACATATACGTATTTCATATACTTATACATATCTTATATACATATACATGTTTTATATATATATATATATATATATATCATATAAGCACACAAGGGAGCCCAAGGAAGAAAAAAAATCATGTATTCATCGGAGCGACGTAAGGTCGGTGACCTCCGATTACATCATGGAATGCTAGTGATAACTCCGTCTCACCTTGAAGGAACAAGTATTTTAAGGCGAGACTATCAATGAAGAATAATATTACGGTACCCGTAGAATGAAATCGTGGGAATTATAGGTGACAGTCATAGGCGTTGGAGTCTTAGAAAATAAAGTTATAGCTAGGAAATATAAATACGATTCAAAAATTAGTTTATCACTTTCATTGTTTACATAAGATACTTAGCTTACTCATAGAGTCGTTCCGGTCGTACTGATCGTAAGTACACTCTCTCGTCTAACATTGTCATTATCATTATCACCGTAGAAGCATTCTCGTTAGAGTGGTCATAGTACTTATCATTAGCGACGACATCGAGATCAAAGGCCCCCTTTGGATTCGCTTCAAATAAGTCAACCGAGACTATAGGAAAATCCGAGAGTAACGGGCCCACCTCGGGCCGGATGAGGTAGCGTATACGATTTACGTATGTTACGTGTCATAGCGTTACTTGTGAGGGTCTTAGGGTAATCGGGTCCCATTTATACAAGTTCTAAGGGCGTAGGAGGTTTTTCCAACAATTGGCACACTTTCTATTTCAATTCTATTGAACAAAAAGTGGAAAACTTTAGGTGCGGATTCCGGGGAACCGAGTTGTCCCCGAGGCTCGTACCCAACCTATTACAACTAAGACATGCCATAGAAACAAGGGTGAAGCCTTACATACCTCTTTCCGCTCCTTTAGCTATTCCAAATTCACGTCACAATTTCGTCAAAATCTGCGAATTGGTCATTTTTACCAAAACTTCCATTAGTATACTTAGAGTCAAAACCTTAAGGAAACATTTTTGCTACCGAAATTTCGGCAGCATTTCCCCTGTAAATATACCATCCTCGACATTCAATTTAGTCAAATCCTCATCAAACACAATCCGGGAATTCAAACCCGGCCAAACTATTAACATAACTCAACAATCGCACTAACAATTCACATATTTCCTTCAATATACATAATCTCCCAATTATCAATACTTCCAAAGTTATCAAACCTTTATTTGCGATATGAAATCTACGATGATTACAACTTTATTTTTATTATTGAATCCATGATAACAACAATCAAACACTACATAAAAATCAATTCGATTGTCCAACACAACAACACTACATTCGGCCACCATTATCAATCAACACAACAACCAAAATACTAACTAGCACTTGCTTACCATTTCTTCATGCTTCAACACATATACACTACTATACATACAATATACACGGCCATACACACACCATATACCTCACGGCCACAACACAACATCAATATTCTCCAAACTCATTCAATTTCCATTTTCCACATATCATTCACAACAATAACAACCAAACACTAGTTAAAACAATTGAAGCATGGCTCCTACACATACATATATGTACACGGCCATATACTATATTTATCTCCTTCATGAATTTCATCCATTTTTGCATACTACAACACATATAACCCATGTATAACACATAAAACAAGGTTAGAATTTACCTTTGTTCTTCAACTTCTCACTTGCTTATCTCTTGGCAACTTATATGATTTTGAATCTTTCTTGCTCCAACAACAACTCTACCTTGTTAAGCACCCTCCACTTAGTAGGAAATGATTTTTGGAAAAATTTTATCAATTTTTCCTTGTGGATCTTACTATGGCCGAATCTTGCTTGCCTTTGTCCTTCAAGTTTTCCTTCTTGAACCTTCTTGAATTGTAGAGTAGTAAATTAGTCTTCTTTTGCAAGACTTGAACACATTTATACACACAAATGGGCACATGGCCGGTCATGTGCCCCCTATTTTCCACTAATTTCTTTAAATTGTTCAAGATTATCCTTTAAGGCTTCAAATTTGCATAGTCTCTTGACTTGGTCAACTTTTGCCCACATGTGCATGTCTTGCAATATAATATAATCTCATGTCCCCTTTTTATGGTCTAAATCAATTGGCCAACATGGCCTTTTCATGAAGGCCTTGTGAAATTACCATTTTGCCCTTAGACCTTTGCGTGATTACCTTGAGTCATTTCATGAATTTCTTCCTTCACCCTTAATATTTCTCAATAATTCCGTGCTAATAATACCCATAAACAATATTCATAGTCCATTCATATTTAAAATAACCTTGAGAAATAGTCACTTCCTTAACTCCCCGCGATTACCTCAAACTATCCGAACGTTCAAAATGCGGGCTATAACAGAGAGGGTTCGGCCATGGCAGCCCTTAGCCGAGCTTGAGGATTAAAGGGGATAAAAATTAAATTTTTAAGGTGTTGTAAACATCCAAGTGATTAGCAACGTTAAGGATCCAAGCTTGTTAAGGTAAGATTTAATTCTCTCTAACATGTTTTAGAAGTGGTTTGGACTTTGTATAAATTGGTAAATGTGGAATTGGATGTAAAGAATTGTGTGTGATGATGCTAAGTTGCTGTTTGGGCCGTATGTGGGGGCTGTTCTAACTTAAAAATGGTGAATTAATTTTGATGTTGTTGTCGTTATGGTTTTCATTAATCGTGTGATGAAAGTGAAAGAATTTGATGCTTAAGGTTATAATTGTATTGTATTCGAGAATGATTTGGTTGTGTCGAAAGGAATGGAAATATAGGTATATATGTTGTTGTTCTTGTGAAATTGGAGGACTAAGTGTAGTTAAGGCTCGTATTGTGTTGTTATAATTGATGGGCTACTTTAGGACTTATTAATGTTAAGATAATTTTCTTGCATATGGAAGTTGAGGCCGTTGTTGTGTTGTTGCTAATGTGAATCACTGATTTGATAGGAAAGAAACATATAAAATATCGTATGCGAAGCATATGTGGCTTGTTGGGTGCATATTTTAGATATTTGAGGTGTATCGGGCATTCTTATGTTATGTGGGCTGTTTTGGAGTATCCTCGGATCTTGCTTCGACTAGTTCTTAATGCGATAACTTAGACGTGCTTTGGTTGTTGCTATGTTGGTTGTTGTATAGTTGGCGTAAATGTGAGGAAATTGAGCGATATAGGGGAAGTGCTACCCAATTGTCTTGAAATAAGCTACTAACGTTGAAATATGTTTTATGCCTTTTCGTAGCTTAACCATAGTCTTGACGTATTAATATAGGTTGAGATATTTTGGGCAACGTATACATATCGAGTCACGGATTAAGCGCCAAAGGTATGTAAAGCTATCCTTTCTTTCTTTTTGGCATGATCTGTGTGAGACAAACAGACGACGAATGTATAAACTCCAAAGAAACTCCTATTCTTAGAGACACTAGGATGGCTAATGTTCTTGATTTCCAGAATTTATTTCATTATGTCTTGATACGTGTCTATGACTCTTGAAGTTCTATTTGATATAATTTATAGTGACATTCGAGGGGTACTTGACATGACTATTGTCTTTGATACTCAAGTATTAGTTCATTCTACCTATTCTATTGAGTCTCAGATGATGATTTAGTTTGTATATGGTTGCTCACTACTCTGCTCGTGCATGGTGTTAATATATCTTTCATCGAGTCCCAGGCCGGGTATGTTTTCGTGCATAGTTTCACTGCATTGTTAACCGAGTCCCTCACTAGAGAGCCGGGTACGGTATATATATATATATATATATATATATATATATATATATATATATATGTGATGATATGATGATATGATGATGTGATGATATGATGATGTGATTATGGCGCCAAGAATGACATGTGATGACTTTATTCACCGAGTCCCATAATGGGCCGGGTATGATATATGATATTGATATGCATGATTTCATTTCATAAGCAAAGTGTAATAGTATTTTGAATGTCATACTTGTCTCCTGTGATCCCTACTTCAGTCATGATCCTCATTATTGTATTTCATGCTTTATATACTCAGTACATATCTCGTATTGACACCCTTTCTTCGGGGGGGCTGCGTTTCATGCCCGCAGGTATAGATACTTGATTTGGCGATCCTCCAGTTTAGGATTTCCACTCAGCTGTCTTGGAGAGCTCCATTGTCCCGGAGCCTAGACTTTTGGTACAGATCTTTGATATATATATATATGCTTATCTAGGGGTACGGTGGGGCCCTGTCTCGTCATATTTCACTATCGATACTCTTAGAGGTCTGTAGACATATGTGTGGGTTGTGTATAAGTTTTGTTCAGCTGTGTCTATGGCTTGCGTATGGTATTGATATGTAATGACAGCCTTGTTGGTTTACGTGTGGTATTGACATGTTGTGACAGCCTTGTCGGCTTACGTATGGTATTGACATGTTGTGGCAGCCTTGTCAGATTAGTTGTGACTCCTCAGGAGACAGGTTATCTGGACACCTATATATGATTACGTTGTGAACCATTGAGGTTCTTTTGCAAAGTTTCCATATTGTTCTTAAGAATCAGTTTGTCTATATTTAACAGGTACATATACGAGTGTCCAGCTCGGGCACTAGTCATGGCCCACGGGGTTGGGTCGTGACAAAAGTGGTATCAGAGCAGTTCATCCTCGGAGTGTCTACAGACCGTGTCTAGTAGAGTCTTGTTTATCGGTGTGTTGTGCACCACATCTATAAACAGGAAGCTACAGGACATTTAGGATGTTATCTTTCCTTCTTATCTTAGATCGTGCGATAGAGCTGTATTATCAGGATAATCCCTCCCTAAAAGATTATTATGTTTACAGCTATGCCTCTAAAGAAAGCGACAGCTGCCCAGAAGGGAAAATCGGTAGCAAGAGATACTAGCCAGACCCGGAGTGTTACTAGGGCCCGTGCCCAGCTTACGCCTGAGATTGTGCTTCAGTCGGCGAGTTCTGCTACACCGCCACTTCCGGAGGAACTCAGAGTAGCAGCAGCTTCAGATTAGGGGACGGCTCCACCGCCAGCCCCTGAGGCCCCAGTACCTGAGCCTCCAGCTCCTCATCCAGGGGCGGAGGATAGGGCCATGAGGGATGCTGTTCAGTTGCTGACCAGATTAGTGGCAGGGCAGGCTCGCAGGCATGGACTAGGAGTCGACCATGCGGATAGACATGATAGTTTGAGGGATCGTGACTTCTTAAGTTGTAATCCTCCAGAGTTTTTCGGGTCAAAGCCCGAGGATGATCCGCAGGAGTTTGTTCGGCAGATGCAGCGTACATTGAGGATAATCAAGGCTTCTGAGACTGAGTCTGTTGAGTTGTCTTCGTATCGGTTGCGTGATGTAGCTGTTAATTGGTATGAGTCGTGGGAGTTATCTAGGGGCGAGGATGCTCCTCCAGCAGTATGGGTTGAGTTTGTGGAGGCCTTCCTTGGCCACTTCCTGCCTCCAGAGATGAGGCGAGCTAGAGTTGATTCATGCTTTATATACACAATACATATTCCGTACTGACCCCCTTTCTTCGGGGGGCTGCGTTTCATGCCCGCAGGTACAGACAGTCGGTTTGGTGACCCTTCAGCTTAGGACTCCTACTCAGCTGCCTTGGAGAGCTCCGTTGTTCTGGAGCCTAGACTTTTGGTACAGATCTTTTGAAGTATATGTATATGTTTATCCAGGGGTACGACGGGGCCCTGTCCCGTCATATTTCACTATCGATACTCTTAGAGGTCTGTAGACATATGTGTGGGTTGTGTGTAAGTTCTGTTCAGCTGTGTCTATACGATGTGCTATGGATATGTTCGTCTGTAGTGGCAGCCTTGTCGGCTTGCATATGATATGGCGTCCGTCTGTTGTGGCAGCCTTGTCGGCTTGCGTATCATTTTATGATTTGATTAGCTGTGACTTCTCAGGAGACAGTTTATCTGGACATTATACATGACGACGTTATGAACCTTGGAGTTCTTTTACAAGTTTCCGTATTGTTCTTAGATTCAGTTTGACTATATCCAACAGGTACGTATACGAGTGTCCAGGTCGGGCACTAGTCATGGCCCACGGGGTTGGGTCGTGACAAAAGTGGTATTAGAGCAGTTCATCCTCGGAGTGTCTACAGACCGTGTCTAGTAGAGTCTTGTTTATCGGTGTGTTGTGCACCACATCTATAAAAAGGAAGCTACAGGACATTTAGGACGTTACCTTTTTTTCATATCTAAGATCGTGCGATAGAGCCCAGCCATAGGAAATGAAATTCCTTATACTAACCCTTTATTTCAGCTGAAGAACGACATCGATAGAAGAAAGTGACTGATAATAATGGAAGTTACAAAGTACACATGTAAGCAACGGCGCGAAAGATGTATGTCGGATAAGGTAAGAATATTGAAGTATGATTGAAATGTAAAGTTGAAGAGTGAAAGGGAAGGTAGATAGGGAGGTATAACAGGACAGATCGTTAAAGGATCAGGTACGTCTCGAAGTGTGATTTGTGAGGTAAGTTTCGACATCTTTATACTTTTACTTGAAATTGGGAGCCCTGTGTGGCTATGATATGATATGAAATATATGTATATATGTTGGCCCTGTGAGGCATTGTTCGTATTTCCTGCGTGCAGGTTTTGGGATAGTGAGAAGTACAGAGGAAACTCTGCCAAAATTTTCCCAGAAATAGAAAAAAAGAAAAGAATGAGATATAAGTTCATAATATGTCTTGAAAGCCGACATCGATAGGGTAAATTTATCATGATGGATCAAATCTTTAAGAGATACCCTCCATGTCGTCCGTAAGAGGCATCATTATTATTTGGGAAATTTCATTTCAAAGAAGCATATATGAGCAGCAAAGTTTGGAATTCATTTGAACGGACCAGAATACTTTCTAGCCACATTTTTACCTTAGGAAGAGCTCATATTGAAGACCAAAAACGTCCAGCAATTAAGTTTCACTTTTATTGAAGAGTACAAAGCATACAACAAGTAGTTTATGAACTAAATAATTCATTCACGATTCAAGAACAAATCTGGAGGTAAACCATGTGAATCAAGCACTAGAAGTCCTATGGTGCTTGTCGGATTCTAGTTTTTCTTCTGGTGGTGGTTGGAGGATGCTTCATGGTGACATTTTTATTAGTTTTAATCAACTAATTGGAGATGGAATTTGTGGAAATAAAAACTCAAACTTGTGGGTTGTCTAGGATCATGTGTTTCACGTGTTGTTGATGAGATGCTAGGATAATTTGGAAGGGCTAGTGACACTAAGAGATGGTTTAGAAAAGGTGGCAAATCTTAACAGAAGGTTATATTGAGGTATCGACTGAACTGATAAGCAGGGATAAATCACGATGAGTTTACAGTTAAAAAGAGTAATAGTATGATTAAGACAAGAATACGGGGAGGAAGAATTGCGACGAATATGAATGTATTGATAAGACAACTTGTGAGATGTTAAGGATAAGATTGATCAGAAAGGGAAAAGGTTAAGTACGCCTACTCCACAGAGTGTAATTAAAACATAGTAAGAATCGTAAATAAGGTTAAGAAGTGTTACGTTATAGGATTTATTACGAACAGGATGTAATGTGAATACCATAAGGATTGTTATAGAAATGAGTAAAGCCTAGAGAGGAAGTAACTAAATGATATGATGTGATCAGTGTGAAACGGAAAAGCAAATATAGAACGAATAAGAAAGACTTACAAAGTCCTATAGGGAAAGTTCAGAATAGAGATCAAGTGGTAACGAAAGTGAAAGCGAGCACAAGAAGAGAAGGAGCTAATTGAAAGAAGAAAATAAGAAGAAAGCGAGTGGGATTACAGTGTAGCGATGTGTTATGACATGTATTGCTAAGAAAACGAGTAATATAAGCGGCAGGATTGTGAAAGACCAAACTAAAGGAAGATGAGCAACGAGACAGAATAAGTGCCAGAAATGACTGGTATGATAAGAACAAATACGGATGAACAGAATATGTTTTGAAAATGAGAAAGGGGTTATGTAGAAGTAGTTTTTTCCAAAGGATACAGGAGTAGCTTGAGATTCCTCGTGCACAAAATAAAAGATGGACATAGACTGGAGAAATGAAAGGAATACTAAAGAAAGCACCCAAGACAGACATAATCAAGTGAGTACGAGTATAAAATAGAAAGGAAAATGTATAGCTACGAACTTAAAAGTGCAGTACGACGACAAGGTAATGAGATAAGACCATTATTTAGACAAATTTGATATGATTTTGAGTAAATTAGAAGTTAGTGTTGGGTACACAACAAGGGTGAAAGAGCACAGGGCATAAAGGAGTGCTGCATGTATATGACTTTATCTCGGAACTAGTGAAATCCTTAAAGGACAAGGACTGTAGGCCTAAGGAACAAATAATGTATTGTAAACTTATTAGATGAAACAGATGATATCCGTTGAGATAAAGATAATACTAGAAGAGCATTTTGGACACTTATCATCGGAATATAAGTGCTAACCAATTGAGCATTTGGAACGACTATAGGTACTGATTAATTACGAATTGGAGTAAGTGGAATGTGGCCTTAGATGAGTTCCTACATGGGTTGCATTACTCGAGTATAGATGGTTAGATGAGATTTTGTACTGTATATAGGAAAGTTCTCATCGCCTTGTGATTGTGTTAGGGTTTCGTACATGGGTAATCTAAGTTATAGATGATATAAAAAAAACATGGATATGGTGCAGTATACCAAATGTATTGGAAAAGAATCATATGAATTGAAAATTGGAAATGGGGACATAGAGCAGAATATAAATAGATAATGATGTGAGTACACCTATAGGGGGGGAAGCGGATGAGAGAAATGCAAGTGTAAGATGAAAACAACTAACACTGCAATACAATTAATGTGAATACATAAACTTCAAGTGAGATCCCTTGCTGAAACAAGTTAGTAAGATTTGAAAGCCAGCAATAAACGGATAGAAGTCAGGATGGTATTTGAGACAGTGCTGAGAATTATTGGTAAAGATCTTGGATAATATGACATTAGAAAGTGGATGCTTATAAAAAGGAAGAATACGACAAGAAAATGGTAACGAGTAACTTAAGAGATATTATAAAGAATAGAAATGCTATACTGGATTGGAGGTTGAGATGTTGGCAATAGGGTTGCTTGCTAATGATATTGTGACTTATAAGTAGCAAAGAAGAAGGGATAGGGAATCTCCTATAGTAGAATATGAGAAAATTGAATGGTAAGTATAGGAAGGGAAAGGAGTACGACAAGATAGACAGCAAGTGAGTTTTAGTACAAATAAGATATGTAAAGCAGAATGAACCAGGAGAAGGAAAGACTATGACTAAGATTGGATGTACTTTGTACAAGTTATACAAGAATAGTGGTGCGATCTACGCATATTGGTATGTTAAGAATGAGACCAAGTGAGTACTTGATAAGAAGAGTAAGGATTCAGTAATAACAATGTGGTTACGATGTTTTGGATACATTAGGGAAAGGTGTAAGATGGTTTGAACCAAAGTACAGACATGAAATTAGCACTGAGGGAAAAATCCATAGTTGAGCATTGATATCAATTGAAAGATATAAAAGGAGAATGTAGGGTCTGCATAAAGACTAGTGAGACGACGCTAAGGTATTTCTCGGGCTGATTTGAGCACCTACACATACTCTTGTAAAGATTGCAATATGATGCGTGATAGAAGAACTAAGAGTAAATTTAAGTAAAGGGGCAATAGAAGAGTTTAAAGTAAAGATAAAGAAACGACACGAGATAATATGCCTAAAATGTTACCAGTGGAATTAAGGCAAGTTGTGAAATGGTTTAACCGAGACGGTCAGAACAAATGGGTTACTGGTTACTGGGTGACAGTGAATTTATATGTCAAAGCAAGAGAAATTCTTTCAGAATTATACCAGTTAATAATAGACAGATCACAAAGCAGCTATGTGAAGTTATAATATGAGGGAACTCTAGTGCTATTTGATAGCCAACCCTAAGATCCAGATCAAGAGCTGAAAGTAAAGTGACAGTTAAGAACCTTTAAAAGAAAGTCGAGAAGTGACACATGATGCGGAAGATTCCAGAACATAGACTGTAACAGCAGAGCAATGCAAGGTTATTGGAGTAAAATAATGTTATACCTTGGGATAGGTCGTTTTATCCGTAGAGTCTGTGAAGGGTCTATAAGTTACCGGAGGTATGAAATATTCCAAGAATTTTAAAGTCTAATAAACCAAAGAGGGATGTCTGCACATTACAAGATCTTATTTAAAGATTATAAGGTAAAGTGAAGTGAACGATGTATCATCTTAAGGGGGTAACTATAGAAAAGTAAAGAGTCGAGTTATGACTAAGTGCACCATGAATACAAGTCCAAATAAATTAGTGATAGTACAACTGAACAGTGCGCAGACAAGAGAAAGAGTAACACTTTAGCAGAAGACCTCGCAATACAACTGACAACCGACTGCGAAATAAAAAGGAGAGTAAAGACAACGACGTGGAATAATTACCTCGAGAAGAAACAGAAGGAGGAAATATTACGAGAGTGGTTATGTAGAGATCTGGAATGCGTTATAATAAAGTAAAGGGATCGACCAATGAAAGAGTCATGTGAAGGACATAATTTAGTAAAAGAACGTTTAAGGAAGTATTGGGAGCGTAGGATTAGTTTAACAATCGAGGACGAATGTTCCAAAGGGGGGAAGGATGTTATACCCCGTATTTTTGTACGTCGAATTATTCGTCAGCTAATCGACGTAAGTTCAAGGGCTTTTAACCCTCGATTTTAATTGGTGCACGATTTGTTATAAATTCCAATTAATATAGAAATATTAATGGAGATTATGGATTAATTAACTATGATTATATCATTAAGAGGGGGTTAGTGATTAATTAAGATTAATTAAATTAATTAGACAATGAAGTGGGCCCCACAGATTCAATATATAAAAAAGGAAAAATAAAATAAAATGGGTGATTCATTGTGGGGCACGTGTCAAAGGTGTGGGCAGCCTATATAGTTCATTTAATGACAAAGAAATTTTCATTCATCTTCACAAAAGTTAATTGAAGCTTAAGAGCAAGAAGAAAACAAAAGAAAAGCATAGCCATGGCTACTGCTCTCGGCCAACCATGGTCAAACAAAATTGTTGTTGTTTGCTTTAATTTAATTTCAAGGTGATTTACAAGTCCAAGGAGGTGATAGCAACATTGGTATTGAATTGAGGAAGAAGGAATAGTGAAATTGGAGCAAATAAGTGTAGAATTTCCTCCTATTAAATTAAGGTAAGATTTTCTCATTTTATGGTATAATTGTATTAATGGTGTTGTAATGGAAGGATTAAAATTGGATTGGATTAAATTGGAAGTAAGAAATTGCATGAAATCGTTGATATTAGGAGTTGTAGTCGTTGTATGGAATTGTTGAGTTGAAAAGATTCAAAGTGTGGTTTATGTCCATACGTCGTTGTTCGTGTTGTTGTTGTGTCTTCATTGATGTGGCTTCTAAATTCGGAAGGAAGAAGTGTATAACGTATCGTATACGAAGCGTATATTTGTCGGTTTGGTGTATAATCTAAAACGTTAATGATTTGGATTGGAAAAGGGTTAAGAAAGGTTATTGAGTTATTTGAGTTGTTATGGGCTGGATTGTAAGGATTTTATATGAATATTTCTATTACTGTCATTGTTGGTATTGCTGTGATAACAGGAGGTTAATTGGAAGTTCGGGTTGGGCGAGTTATATAGGGGAAATGCTGCCCGATTTCCGTTAAGTTCTTAACTAATGAAAATCCTAATCAAGAAAGCATGAATTAAAGAATGATTCCTATAGATTTATAAGCTAGAAAGTATAGTTTACTAACGATAGCGTTACTTTTATATTAAATAGGCTAAAGGGGCGACGAAGCGAACTTGGTTACGGTTAACCTGTAACAGGTATGTAAAGCTATCCTTTCTTTCTTTTTGGCATTATCTTTATGAAACAAACAGACGACGTATATGTATATGACTCCAAAGAAGCTCCTATTCTTAGAGCCACTAGGATGGCTAATGTTCTTGATTTCCAGAAGCTATTTCACTATGTCTTAATACGTGTCTATGATTCCAGAAGTTCTATTTTGATATAATCCATTGTGACATTCGAAGGGTACTTGATATGATTATTGTCTTGATTTTCAAATGATAGTTCATCTTGATTATTCAATCGAGTCTCAGATATGATTTAGTTTGCATATGGTTGCTCACTACTCTGCTCGTGCATGCTCAATATATCTTTCACTGAATCCCGGGCCAGGATACATTTTCGTGCACAGTTTCACTGCATTGTTCACCGAGTCCCTCACTAGAGGGTCGGGTACGGTATATATATATATATATGATGATGTGATGATGTGATGGTGTTATGATGTGATGATGTGATGGTGTGATGATGTTATTATGGCGCCAAGGATGGTATGTGGCGACATTATTCACCGAGTCCAATAATGGGCCGGACATGATATATGATATTTGTCACACCCCGAACTTACTAGGGTGTGATGGGGACCCGACCCCATATTCGGAGCCGAGCGAACCCGCTGACTCTTATTACATACATAATCTCTTTAGACTCTTATATCAATAAGAAATGAAAAACATAGCTAAGCTTTCGGATTTCTTTTTCTTTTCATTGTACTCAATTCAAGTAAAATCTGTCGTCACATGAAACTGGTGACATGAAACATAATAACATATCGGCTGGTGGAGCCACTTATAATACCGACACTCTATACCCACGACTCTGTCTGCAAAGTCTCTAACTTCAACCAAGACATCATAGCATAGTACTCTGACTCGGCAACACTCCAGAGTAAATGGAGCTTGCCAACTCCGCTGGAACATCCTCTATAGTAGCTTCTACTCATCTGGGTGTACCTGCGCGGCATGAAACGCAACCCCCGAAGAAAGGGGGTCAGTACGAGCAATGTACTGAGTATGTAAGGCATGAACGATAATACAATAGGAGATACAGGTATAGACAATAACAAAAGAGAAACATATAACATATCATAGGATGAAAGAGAAACCTGTACATGTGAGTGCCCCTGAGGGCGGGAGCCATGCATGCTTAGCCTTCATATCATATCATATCACCGGCGTTGTCATGATCAACGTCGGCCCCACATATGTCCCGCGTCCGGGCATCCCGCGTCCGGGATGATAACGCCAGCTGACCAGGTGGCAAGGCAACATATCTCCCTTTTCCCCATATCCCCCATATACATGTACATATATTATATACACGTGTCATATATTCAGCATGCATGAGAGCCCAAAGAAAGTCGTGTATCTATCGGAGTGACGTAAGGTCGGTAACCTCCGAATATATTATGGAACAATCATCGTGACTTTGTCTCACCTAGAAGGAACGATTACCATAAGATGAGACTAGCAACGAATAACAGCGTTGAGAGGACATAGAATAAGATCATAACCATGTTTTGAGTTAATCCGAGTTAGTATGAAAAAGTTATGGACGTTTGAAGTAAAGAACTTTCTACGAACTTTTCAGAAGCCATTTTTGGAAAATCAAGGCAATGATCACATCAAGTACCTTTCAAAGATGAAACCATTCTTATCATAGCCATCATAGAAATATTCTCATCCTCGACATTATCAATGTTGTTGTAAAACATATCCATCGTTATTGTCATAAAAGCTTACAATACCATAAACCTTTGTTTTGGAAAAATACGGACATTCTTGGAAAACATTGACAGGTTATCGGGAAAGAATCATGCCTTGAAATCATAAACATCTAACTTCTGAAAACAAGGAGAATATGGAAACAATTATGAAATCATAACATCGGGATCATGCCTTGGAAAGAAAGGGACGAGCCTTAACATACCTGCTCCACACCCTATTAGCTACGCTTATTCATCCAAGCTTGCTAGTCTACATTCAAGAGAATCGACAAAATCATTAGACTCGTCGTCACATTCTTGTCTTAGTCTTTCCAATAAACTCATTTATAATCTGCCGAAATTTCGGCAGCATTTACCCTGTAAATATAACCATCCCCGAGAATTCAACTCGGCTAAATCTTCAACAACAATCCTAACAACCATATTAACAACATCAATAATCAATTCAAAACGCATTACGACGTTAGTAACTCTTTCCTACATAAGTCGATAACTTTCCATTTATATTCAATTCAACTACATACATTCAAACCAACATCGCCACTCACAAGTTCAAATACTTATTCAAGATCATTCAAACGAGATTTAATAATACTTCAAGCAATCCGCACAATATTATAAACAACCCAACCAATATACCATGCCAACCGAAACCTTCCAAACTCCAATAGGACAACAACAACACATTTCTTTCTTCCAAATTCATCAACCACACCAACAATTCACACGTTAACAACATCATTCTCATAAATTCAAGAAACTATATTAGAATCACATTAGTTTCCGCAATAAGCGACAAACAACTATAACTTCAACTTGAATCATTAAACTTTTATTTGCATCATAAAATCCACAACACAACAACCAAAATATACTAAATAAAATTAGTTCACCATTCCCACACCACATACACCTACTCGGCCAAGCACCAACATCCACAATCTCATGAATTTCATCCATTTCCACACTCCACAACATTCACAAACCATGCATAACATATGAAAATGAAGATTAAACCTTACCTTCTTCACTCAACTTCTTCACTCGGCTAGAGTTGCAAATTGCAGAACAAATGGTTTACTTGTTCCAACAGCTACTCCACGTTGTAGAGGGCCTTCCAATTGGTTAAATTGCTAAAATAAAATTATTATTATTATTTTCCTTCAATTTCCTTGGCACCAAATTCGGCCATAGTCATGGCCAAAAATCTCTCTTGCTCTCTCTTTCTCTTGAGTTTTCTAGAATTGCAAAGTGATGAATTATGTTTTGTTTGGTCATCACTTGTATATATATATATATATAACTCCCTCCAATACCAAGTGGACACATGTCCCTTCTCCACTTTTCTTGAATTTTCTTTAAAATAAAGATGAATACTTGAGTCTTGCCATGTAAGCTTTGGTCCATATATAATTACATAGCCCATAAAGGGGTGGGACCCACATACACACACACAAACTACACGGCCAAATGGCCCCCTTCTTGAACTCTCTTGATTTTTTTTGAAATTCCCGTTTTACCCCTAGCCTTCCACAATATTACCATGGGCCACTTTGCGAATTTCCCTTTTTGCCCTTAGCCTCTCTCAATATTTCCATACTAATAATGTTCATAAATAATATTCATAACCAACTTGTACATTAAAATAATTTTGGAAGATGGTCATTCCCTTAACTTACCTTTTTGCCCTTAGCCTCTCTCAATATTTCCATACTAAGTTTTTCTTTTACTTTCTGTCTATGTCATCCCTTTGTCCACATTTCCATACCTTTCCATCTACTATTAGTCCTTTCACTTGCTTAGCTAACTTGCTCGTAATTCTTCTTAGCTACGCTTTGTGCTGCAGCTGGGCGTCCATATTTTTCGAGCGTCCTACTACTTTTGCCCTCAGCATAGAATCCTTATAGCTTACACTCTCTTTGTCCTCATTCATCGAACCCTTAACTATATTTACGATGTTATGACCGGGCGGTCTCCCCCGCACGTTCCTTGCATTTCATCTCCATTTCTTCTAAGATAAAAACCCTCAGACTTCGCATGATTTCTCATTCCATACCATTAATTTCCAAATCAACAATGTCGACCCATTATCCTTATTCTTTCCTTGGTACGTAATCGGGTCCCTATCACTAACTCGTTAAGGTATCCTTCCTACTCCTATAGTTAAATATTTCCAATTGCCCTACGCCTAAATGCTCTCCCGTTCCCTTGACCAATCCATTCGTATACCTTTCCTACTTTCATCCTTAACCTTCCTTTATATACCTTTGAAGGCCAAGTCTTATAACATCGTCACTAAGCTTAGTCATTCCCTTTCTTACTTTACATTCCTTGTCGTGGTTACTATTCCCTTAGCCCCACTTATTGGAATCGGTCCTCGAACTTCATACACCCCTCTCCTGTTTCCTTTTACCACACTCTATCCCTTTTCATATGCCTACTTTGAGTTCTTACCCAAATAGTCTCGCGCGTTGCCGGTAGTTTCTCTCGGGAGCTTCACTTACTGAGGTTTCTTACCTTTCACCTCCTTCCGACACTTTAATCTCTTTGTTTTCCATCTACTCACTCTCTTTCTTTTCCAAATATCGTTATACTAGAATTTCCAATCTTAACCTGTAGTAAAAATAATAGCAGCTTACCTTACAACACTTGTACCATTTATTCTTGCTGTCACTCGAACTTCGGTACCCTTACTTGATTAACGCCTTCTTTACCGTAGCGCCGGTTGCTGGAACTCACATGTCCAGCGATACAATCATATGTGGAATATCCTACACATTCATATATTTATAATTACTATCAACTAGCCCACAAAGTACTTCCCAAAGCTATTCAAGCCTATCCTAATTCTAGAGCCGTGGTACACCTTCTTTCTCTTCACCGGTCTTAGTCTACCTTGTCCTACGCATCCTCTTATGGTCTCCAACTATCCCACACACTCTAGTTCTCCTTAGGTTACTCTAGCTTCTCATTTGCCTCTTATGTCTCAATTTATAGAACTTTTAGCTCACTTCCCAGGGGGTCACCCATCCTAAGATTTCTCTCACCCCAGCACGCTTAACCTCGAATCTTCGATGGAATCCGGCGCCTTAACACTGATACAATCGCGTCCGCTTCCTCGCATGACCTCTATTACATGATCTGGAGCAAGTCGAAGTCTTACAGATTTCGTGACACTCTCGTAACACGTCTTTCTTCTTTACAATTACTATTTTACCCTTTTCGACCCCCAACATTCACCTTTCACTTACGTGCATAACTATCTTTCATCTTGGATTCCCAGATTCCCGATGGTAGTGATCGCACCTTCATCGCCATGCCAAATCCATAACCTTCCTGAAACAACGCATCTCACTTATTGCCTATTTACAATATTCCATCCCACGCTTCTTCCTGTTAGGCGTATCCATTCTGGCAGAATCTCCTTTACCATTCCTACTATTCAAGATCTGTGCGTAGCAAATATCTACAATACCTCACAGGACATACATATGTATACTACACATCTCAGCCATCCAGTACTTCCAGTTTCAGGTAACAGATCAAATGTATCAATACTTACCGCAGTGGCAGCCTTGTCGGCTTGCATATGATATGGTGTCCGTCTGTAGTGGCAGACTTGTCGGCTTGCGTATCATTTTATGATTTGATTAGCTGTGACTCCTCAGGAGACAGTTTATTCTTGACATATATACATGACGACGTTATGAACCTTGGAGTTCTTTTACAAGTTTCCATATTGTTCTTAGATTCAGTTTGACTATATCCAACAGGTACGTATACGAGTGTCCAGGTCGGGCACTAGTCATGGCCCACGGTGTTGGGTCATGACATTATTTATTATGATGCTTCAGGTGTGGGGCTAGGTTGTGTATTGATGCAGCATGGCAGGATTATAGCCTATGCTTCCCGACAGCTCAGAAAACACGAAAGGAATTATCCTACTCAGGATCTGGAGTTAGCAGCGGTAATTCTTGCTTTGAAGATATGGAGGCATTACTTATACGGGGTTCATGTTGATGTTTATACGGATCACAAGAGTCTCCAATATATCTTTAAGCAGAAAGAGCTGAATGTGCGACAGAGGCGGTGGTTAGATTTATTAAAAGATTATGATGTTGATATTCTATACCATCCAAGGAAAGCAAATGTTGTAGCAGATGCTCTTAGCCGTAAATCTATGGGTAGCTTGACAGATTTGCAACCCGAAAAGAAGGAAATAGTTCGTGAGATTTATCGACTAGCTAGCCTTGGAGTCCGCTTAGCTGATTCTGGAGATGGTGGAGTTTCTATTCGAGAAGTTGCTGAATTCTCTATCATGGAAGAGGTAAAGAGGCACCAGTACGAGGACCTTGTCCTGGCACGGTATAGAGATACATCTCTTCAAAAGGAGGAGAACCCGTTCAAAGTTACACCTGATGGCGTGTTACGATATGAAGGCAGACTATGTATACCTGAGGTTGCAGGGTTACGGCAACAGGTTATGGGAGAGGCACACTTTGCCCGTTATTCTATTCATACAGGGACGACGAAGATGTATCATGACCTCAGATGTTTATATTGGTGGGATGGCATGAAAAAGGACATAGCAGAGTTTGTTGCTCAGTGCCCGAATTGTCAACAGGTTAAGGTCGAGCATCAGAAGCTTGGTCGGTTATTACAGCAGATAGAAATCCCAACCTGGAAGTAATTAATATGGACTTGATTACAGGTTTACCTTGCAATCCACGAAAGTATGACTCTATATGGGTTATTGTGGATAGGCTGACAAAATCAGCCCATTTTCTTCTAGTCAGGACTACTTATTTAGCTGAGGACTATACAAAGTTATATATCAGAGAGATAGTGAGACTCCATGGGGTTCCCATATCTATTATCTCAGACAGAGGAGCTCAATTTACAACTAACTTCTGGATATCATTCCAGGAGGGATTGGGGACACATGTGAGTCTTAGTACAACATTTCACCCTCAAACTGACGGGCAGGCCGAGCGTACTATTCAGACTCTAGGAGATATGTTGCGGGCCTGTATTATTGATTTCAGAGGTAGCAGGGACGATCATTTGCCACTTATCGAGTTTGCTTATAACAATAACTACCATTCTAGCATCCAGATGACACCATATGAGGCCTTATATGGGAGGAAGTGCAGGTCACCTATTGGCTGGTTTGATGTTGGTGAGACTAAATGTTATGTCCCGTATTTTATACATTGGGACAATCCGGATTAACTATGATAAGTTAGGGCCAAGACCATTCCGGGACATGAAGTCAGGACTTTTGACCTTTGATTTTATTTTGAGACATAAGTTGTACATGCAATTGTTGGCATGAAACACTTAGGAAAAGTTGGGACCAAAAGTCATATATTTGGGAGTTGTAAATCTTGCAAAAAGATGCCCTTTGGCCGTGTGGCTTTGAAAGTGGTCCCACACACTTTGTGGCAAATTTTAAATGGTCCAACACATGTGTGGGCCATGGACACATGGAGGTTTCACCTAGGAGCTTAAAATATGACTTTTAAGTCATCTTCTAGCATTCCACACTTAGAAAAAAATCAAGAAGTTGAAGAACAACAACCAACAAACTCTCGGCCAAGAACCAAGAAAAACCAAGTCCAATTTTAGCCATTCCAAAAATATTTCCTTGGAGTAAATCCACTAATTGGAGGTCCCTAAGTAGCGTGGAAGTGTTGTTGGAGCGATCAAGCCATCCGTCTAGTAGATCGCAAACCCTAGCCTATTTGTGGAGTTGAAGAAGAAAGGTAAGATTTGATCTTGTTTTATGCGTTGTGAATGTTTTATGCATGTTGTAGTATGTTAATATGGATGAAATTTGTGAAATATAGTAAGTTGGAGGTGAGCCGTGTATGGTCGTGTAGATGTGTGTGTTGTGATGGGGTTGATGAATTGATTCTATGTAGCATATTTAGTTGGGTAGTGTGGAGAAAAGAATAAAAATCATCAATATATGTATATGTGTAGTGTGGCCGAATGTAGGTCATATTTCATGACAAGAATGGGTTATGGTTGTGTTTTCGGGTTTGGGATTGTTTTTTCGGGAAAATTGGAGCAATTGTTGGATTGTTGGAAATATTGTGTAAATTGTTTAAAATGTCCTTGAATATTGTTGGTATGGGTTCGGGTTGGTAATTGAATGTATGAGCGGTAAAGTGGCTTGAAAGTAAGCCGTCGAATTGAATATTATGAATGTTGTAGAATGATGTAAAAGAGAGTTATTAATGTTATATTGCCTTTCGGATTGGTCATTGGAGTTGTTAGGTTGGTTATTGTTGTTGTGATTGTTGATTTGGCCGAGTTAAAATCTCGGGGTTGGCGTATTTACAGGGGAAATGCTGCCCAAATTTCTGTAGAATTGAGTGTTAGTTTGGAATAAATCGCCTAAGTGCCTATGTCTAATGTTTGATATTCGTTGACGTATTTGTAGACCTTGGGGAGCCCGAGGCGTAGGTTGGGATTAGCTTGAGTTGGGCTAGCTTGGAGTGCGTACAAGGTATGTAAAGCTCAAACCTTCCTTCTTTTGGCATGCCTTAGATATAAATAGATTATGTCACGAGCCTCGAGGAAATTCTAAATTCGCAATCCGAGCACGTTATGACTCTTATATATATTTCTTAGCATTCGTATGTTTGATGTGATGAAATATGAACCCTTATGTCTTTGAAATAATTGATTTCCAAATGTTGCACAAAAAGTTTTGTTTTAAAGAATTTCGTAACTATGGACGCTGTATCTTTCACATAAAGGCTCGGATTGCTCCGATATTTGCGTAAGAGTTTGCATGGCGTATGATGAGTATGTTCTCCAAAGGCGGGCCCGGCTCGGGTCGATACCCGTCCGTGGGTCCCGCGACTTTCCTTTTTGTAATTCGGAAGACTTTTGAAGAAATTTGGTATGACTATTATTTTAATTCTCAATTATGGTCATTTTACTTATAGTTGAGTCCATGATAATGATTTTATGCATATGGTTACTCATGACTCTGCTCGTGCGTTCTGTTATATCTTTCGCCGAGTCCCGGGCCGGTTCTGTTGTCGTGCGCACTTTGATATACTCCGGTGTTATGTTGTATTTATGGTTCACCGAGCCACTCACTAGAGAGTCGGGTTCCACTTATATGGGGTGTTATGCTGTGTATGGCGTTATGTTGTGTTATGATGTGTGACGGGGACACGGAGATGTGAAACCTTTTAGTGTTATGCTGTGTTATGGCGCCATCGACGGGCGGGCGACCATATTTTCTGTGCCCTATGCATGACTTATATTTTGAGAGTAAACATTTTGATATTTTGGATTTGCACTTATTTTCTGTACATCTATTTCATTTATGCCTCGGATTTGTTTCCTGTATCTTCTGCTTTGCATACTCAGTACATATTTCGTACTGACCCCCCTTTCTTCGAGGGGGCTGCGTTTCATGCCCACAAGTACAGACGCACAGTTTGATGACCCACCAGTTTAGGACACCCTCTTCTGCTGTTTGGAGTGCTCCTATCCTTCCGGAGCCTGCATTTTGGTATATATTCGTTCTTTGCATATGTACATATTTGTTCAGGGGTACGGCGGGGCCCTGTCCCGCCATATGTTTTGGTTGGTCTTTTTAGAGGTCTGTAGACGTATATGTGGGTTTGTGCCTACTTCTGTACTGATGTGTTTGTATGATCGCACTCGCCATGGCAGCCTTGTCGGCGTGCACTTGTATATGTTTTGGGCCGTTGCACCATTTGATAGCCTTGTCGGCTTCTGATATATATATATATGGTTGTGTTGAAATGTGTCTGAGACAGTTTGATATAATTTAAGGCAGTGTGTGATATTTGTGCCTGTATACGCTATCTGTATGTGATTCGGATTGGATGAGTGTGTTCGGGTGCCCAGTTCGGGCACTAGTCACGGCCTACGGGGTTGGGTCGTGACAGAAGTGGTATCAGAGCGGTTTGTCCTCGGAATGTCTACAGGCCGTGTCTCGTAGAGTCTTGTTTATCTGTGTGTTGTGCACCACATCTATAAACAGGAGGCTACAGGACATTTAGGGTGTTACTTTTCTTTGTATCTTAGATCGTGCGATAGAGCTGTGCTATTAGGATGACTCTTTTTCTGAACGGTTGTTGTGTTTTTCAGTGATGCCTCCAAAGAAGGCAACGGCTGCCCAGAAGGGCAAGGTGGTGGTAGGAGAGACTAGTCAGGTGCAGAGAGTTACCCGGGCTCGTGCTCAGGATTTGCCCGATGTTGTGCCCCAGTCGGAGGGTTCTGCTACACCACCGGAGGAGCCTGGAGCAGATCCATCATTAGCTCCAGACGCTCCAGCGCCCGAGCCTCCAGCTCCTCAGCCAGGGGCAGAGGATAGGACGTTGAGGGAGGCCGTACAGTTACTGACGACTTTGGTAGCGGGAAAGACTCGCAGACGCGGGCTGAGAGGTGATGATGATGATGACAAGCGTGATAGCCTGAGGGTTCGTGATTTTCTGACATGTAGTCCCCTAGAGTTTTTCGGGTCTAAGCCCGAGGAGGACCCCCATGACTTCATTCGGGGGATGAGGCGCTCATTGGGACTGGTCAGGGCTTCAGAGACCGAGTCCGTTGAGTTAGCCTCGCACAGATTACGAGATGTTGTGGCTAATTGGTATGAGTCCTGGGAGCTGTCCAGAGGTGAGGGTGCTCCCCCAGCTACTTGGGATGAGTTTGTGGCCACTTTGCTCCGCCACATTTTGCCCCCGGAGTTACGACGGGCGCAGGTTGATAGATTTTTACAGCTGCAGCAGAGAGGTCGGAGTGTTCGTGAGTATAATTTGGAGTTTGATTCTTTGGCTCGATATGCACCTGCTATAGTAGCTGACATGGCTGACCGGATGCACCGGTACGTGACAGGGCTGGATCGTTACTTAGTTGACAGCTGCATGGCGATGGCATCGCAGACTGATATGGACATCGTCCGGTTACAGGCCTACGCGCAGTGTATGGAGGACCGGCACAGAGAGGACCGGTCGGGCAGAGATCGTGATAGGAGGCCGCCCAAGAGGGCCAGATCCGCGGGATATTCTGGAGGCTTTCGAGGCGGGCAGCCTCAGTCGCAGCAGTCAGGTAGATATCCTCCTCCGTCAGGCCGGGGTACACAGTCCGCCGGTAGACGAATTGATAGTACAGACCATCTGGGGCCGGTCAGAGTTCCAGGGCATCAGGTTCGCAGAGAGCCAGGGGTCCCATCCAGTCCTGACCACCCAGGCCCCCTTGTTCTTATTGCAGGAGATCGCACCCAGGGGAGTGCTATCGAGCTACCGGAGCCTGCTTTTCTTGCGGCCGTCAGGGCCATGTTATGCGTGATTGTCCGATGGCGAGTGGTTCTAGTAGTACAGTTCAGCCGACGGGATCAGCCGCGGGTTCATCTTCTACACCCTCAGCTATGCGCCCTGTGGGGCGAGGTTTGCCGGCACCGGCAGGCCGCGGTCGAGGCCGTGGCAGTGTTTCAGGTTCTAGCGGTCCATCGAACCGCAAATATGCATTGGCTACCCGTCAGGATCAGGAGGCTTCGCCAAATGTTGTTACAGGTACCTTACTAGTTTTCTCCCGATCTGTATACGCACTGATTGATCCTGGTTCTACTTTATCGTATATCGGTCCACTTGTTGCTAATAAAATTGGGATAGAATCTAAGCCGATAGAGCCTTTTGAGGTAGCTACACCAGTAGGGGATTCTGTTATAGCCAGACAGATTTATCGAGGTTGTTCGGTGGTTATTTGTGGCTGCTGCACTAAGGCAGATTTGGTAGAGCTTGATATGATCGAGTTCGACGTTATTATGGGTATGGATTAGCTAGCTTCTTGTTATGCTAATGTTGACTGTCAAAACAAGGTAGTCCGTTTCCAGTTTCCAGGTGAACCAGTTGTAGAGTGGGTAGGTAATACAGCATCGCCGAGGGGTAAGTTTATTTCATACCTCAAGGCAAGAAAAATGATCAGAAAGGGCTATATTTATCATCTGGTCCGTGTACATGATTTAGAGGCAGAGGCACCGACTCTTCAGTCAGTCCCAGTGGTTAATGAATTCCTAGATGTATTCCCAGACGAGCTTCCAGGTCTTCCCCCCGAGCGGGAGATAGAGTTTGCTATTGATCTATTGCCAGATACTCAACCTATATCTATTCCTCCGTACAGAATGGCACCTGCTGAATTGAAGGAATTAAAGGAGCAACTGAGAGATTTATTAGAGAAGGGCTTTATTCGGCCCAGTACTTCTCCCTGGGGAGCTCCGGTATTATTTGTGAGAAAGAAAGACGGCTCGCTGCGGATGTGTATTGATTACAGACAGTTGAATAAGGTAACCATCAAGAATAAATACCCCCTCCCCAGGATTGATGATTTGTTTGATCAGTTGCAGGGTGCCAGGTGTTTTTCGAAGATAGACCTGCGGTCAGGCTATCATCAGGTGCGGGTACGAGAGGCTGATATTCCTAAGACAGCATTCAGGACCCGTTACGGGCATTATGAATTCAGAGTGATGTCTTTTGGGCTGACTAATGCTCCAGCGGTATTCATGGATTTGATGAATCGGGTATTCCGGCCGTTTCTTGATATGTTCGTGATTGTATTTATTGATGACACTTTGGTCTATTCACGATCAGAAGCAGAGCATGCAGATAATTTGAGGACGGTACTTGGCACACTCCGGCACCAGAATTTATATGCTAAATTTTCTAAATGTGAATTCTGGCTGTCTTCAGTGGCATTCCTGGGCATATTATTGGAGCGGATGGCATCCGGGTGGATACCTAGAAGATCGAGGCCGTAAAGAGTTGGCCTAGACCTACGACGCCTACGGAGGTGCGTAGCTTCCTGGGGTTGGCCGGTTATTACCAGAGATTTGTAGAGGGATTGGCTTCAATTTCAGCTCCTTTGACAAGGCTGACTCAGAAGGGAGCTAAGTTTCAGTGGTCTGATGCTTGTGAGCGTAGCTTCCAGTTGCTGAAAGAGAAGTTGACTACAGCTCCAGTCCTGACTCTTCCTGAAGATCCAGATGGGTATGTTATTTATTGTGATGCCTCTGGTATGGGTTTGGGGTGTGTATTGATGCAGCACGGTAGGGTTATAGCTTATGCTTCCCGGCAGCTCAAAAAGCACGAGAGAAATTATCCCACTCACGATTTGGAGCTAGCCGCGGTAATTCATGCTTTGAAGATGTGGAGACATTATTTATATGGGGTTCACATTGGTATTTATACAGATCATAAGAGCCTCCAGTACATCTTCAAGCGAAAGGAACTGAACTTGCGGCAGAGGCGGTGGTTAGAGTTGCTGAAAGATTATGATGTTGATATTTTATACCATCCAGGGAAAGCTAATGTCGTGGCAGATGCACTCAGCCGTAAGTCCATGGGCAGTTTAGCGGACACGCCTTCAGAAAAGAAAGAAATGGTTCGCGATATCCATCAGCTGGCTAGTCTTGGAGTCTGCTTGGCCGCTTCTGGAGATGCTGGGATTTCTGTTCGAGAAATGGCCGAATCCTCTATTCTGGGTGAGATAAAGCGGCGTCAGTATGAGGATCCTGTTTTGATACAGTACAGAGACGCAGCTCGTGAAAGGGAGAAGACCCCGTTTGAGATTACATTCGATGGAGTATTGTTATACAGGGGCAGATTATGTGTACCTGACGTTGCGGGGCTGCGGCGACAGATTATGGGCGAGGCACATTATGCCAGATATTCTGTTCATCCAGGGTCAACGAAGATGTTTCATGATCTTAGTTGCCTGTATTGGTGGGACGGTATGAAAAAGGATATAGCAGAGTTCGTTGCCCAGTGCCCAAATTGTCAGCAGGTAAAGATTGCGCATCAGAAGCCCGGGGGATTATTGCAGGAGATGGAGATTTCGACGTGGAAGTGGGAGATATTTAACATGGATTTTATTGTAGGCTTGCCTCGCACTCCACGGAGGCACGACTCCATATGGGTTATCGTTGATCGGCTGACAAAATCAACCCATTTTCTTCCGGTTCGGACTACATACTCAGCTGAAGATTATGCCAGGCTATATATTAAGGAGATTGTGAGACTTCACGGAGTTCCAGTGTCTGTTATCTCTGACAGAGGTGCCCAGTTTACAGCTAATTTCTGGAGATCATTTCAGGAGGGATTGGGGACCCAGGTGAGTCTGAGTACAGCATTTCATCCTCAGTCCGACGGACAGGCAGAGCGCACTATTCAGACACTGGAAGATATGTTGCGTGCCTGTGTTATTGATTTCAGGGGTAGCTGGGATGATCATTTGCCGCTTGTTGAATTTGCTTATAACAACAGTTACCACTCCAGTATTCAGATGGCACCATATGAGGCTTTGTATGGTCGGAAATGCAGATCTCCGATCGGTTGGTTTGACGTGGGTGAAATTCAATTAATCGGTCCAGATGTGGTCCAGCAGGCAGTCGATAAAGTGAAACTGATTCGAGAGCGACTATTAGCGGCCCAGAGTCGACAGAAATCTTACGCTGATAAACGACATCGACCGTTAGAGTTCCAGATTGGCGATTGGGTGTTCCTGAAAGTGTCACCTATGAAAGGTGTTATGAGATTTGGCAAGAAAGGAATGCTCAGTCCGAGATATATTGGGCCTTATCAGATTATTCGTAAAATAGGCAAAGTGGCCTATGAATTGGATCTGCCAGCTGATTTGGGAGCGGTGCACCCGGTATTCCATGTTTCTAAGCTTCGTAAATGTATTGGTGACCCTTCCAGAATATTTCCTATAGGTGATATACAGGTCACCGAGGAGCTATCTTATGATGAGCAGCCTGTAGCCATATTGGATCGTCTGGTAAGAAAATTGCAAAATAAAGATGTGGCTTCTGTTAAAGTGCTGTGGCGGAATAATAACCGAGAAGAAATGACCTGGGAAGCTGAGGAGCAGATGAAGAAAAAGTATCCTCACCTATTTCCGGTACCTACAGGTAATCCAAATCCTTTATTTGACTATGTTGACTTGTGAATGACTTGTATGTGATGGCTATAAAAGAAACTCCCCTGAATTGTTAGTAAGACCCATAGAATTAATCTAACATTCGAGGACGAATGTTCTAAAGGGGGGGGGGGGGGGGGAGGATGTTATGTCCCGTATTTTATACATTGGGACAATCCGGATTAACTATGATAAGTTAGGGCCAAGACCATTCCGGGACATGAAGTCGGGACTTTTGACCTTTGATTTTATTTTGAGACATAAGTTGTACATGAAATTGTTGGCATGAAACACTTAGGAAAAGTTGGGACCAAAAGTCAGATATTTGGGAGTTGTAAATCTTGCAAAAAGAGGCCCTTTGGCCGTGTGGCTTTGAAAGTGGTCCCACACACACGTTTTGGCAAATTTTAAATGGTCCAACACATGTGTGGGCCATGGACACATGGAGGTTTCAACTAGGAGCTTAAAAGATGACTTTTAAGTCATCTTCTAGCATTACACACTTAGAAAAAAATCAAGAAGTTGAAGAACAACAACCAACAAACTCTCGGCCAAGAACCAAGAAAAACCAAGTCCAATTTTAGCCATTCCAAAAATATTTCCTTGGAGTAAATCCACTAATTGGAGGTCCCTAAGTAGCGTGAAAGTGTTGTTGGAGCGATCAATCCATCCGTCTAGTAGATCGCAAACCCTAGCCTATTTGTGGAGTTGAAGAAATAAAGGTAAGATTTGATCTTGTTTTATGCGTTGTGAATGTTTTATGCATGTTGTAGTATGTTAATATGGATGAAATTTTTGAAATATAGTAAGTTGGAGGTGAGCCGTGTATGCTGTGTATGGTCGTGTAGATGTGTGTGTTGTGATGGGGTTGATGAATTGATTCTATGTAGCATATTTAGTTGGGTAGTGTGGGGTAAAGAATAAAAATCATCAATATATGTATATGTGTAGTGTGGCCGAATGTAGGTCAGATTTCATGAAAAGAATGGGTTATGGTTGTGTTTTCGGGTTTGGGATTGTTTTTTCGGGAACATTGGAGCAATTGTTGGATTGTTGGAAATATTGTGTAAATTGTTTAAAATGTCCTTGACTATTGTTGGTATGGGTTCGGGTTGGTAATTGAATGTATGAGCGGTAATGTGGCTTGAATGTAAGCCGTCGAGTTGAATATTATGAATGTTGTAGAATGATGTAAAAGAGAGTTATTAATGTTATATTGCCTTTCGGATTGGTCATTGGAGTTGTTAGGTTGGTTATTGTTGTTGTGATTGTTGATTTGACCGAGTTAAATTCTCGGGGTTGGCCTATTTACAGGGGAAATGCTGCCCAAATTTTTGTAGAATTTAGTGTTAGTTTGGAATAAATCGCCTAAGTGCCTATGTCTAATGTTTGATTTCGTTGACGTATTTGTAGACCTTGGGGAGCCCGAGGCGTAGGTTGGGATTAGCTTGAGTTGGGCTAGCTTGGAGTGCGTACGAGGTATGTAAAGCTCACACCTTCCTTCTTTTGGCATGCCTTAGTTATAAATAGATTATGTCACTAGCCTCGAGGAAATTCTAAATTCGCAATCCGAGCACGTTATGACTCTTATATATATTTCTTGGCATTCGTATGTTTGATGTGATGAAATAGGAAACCTTATGTCTTCGAAATAATTGATTTCCAAATGTTGCACAAAAAGTTTTGTTTTAAAGAATTCCGTAACTATGGACGCCGTATCTTTCACATAAAGGCTCGGATTGCTCCGATATTTTCGTAAGAGTTTGCATGGCGTATGATGAGTATGTTCTCCATAGGCGGGCCCGGCTCAGGTCGATACCCGTCCGTGGGTCCCGTGACTTTCCTTTATGTAATTCGGAAGACTTTTGAAGAAATTTGGTATGATTATTATTTTAATTCTCAATTATGGTCATTTTACTTATAGTTGAGTCCATGATAATGATTTTATGCATATGGTTACTCACGACTCTGCTCGTGCGTTCTGTTATATCTTTCGCCGAGTCCCGGGCCGGTTCTGTTGTCATGCGCACTTTGATATACTCCGGTGTTATGCTGTGTTTATGGTTCACCGAGCCACTCACTAGAGAGTCGGGTTCCACTTATATTGGGCGTTATGCTATGTATGGCGTTATGTTGTGTTATGATGTGTGACGGGGACACGGAGATGTGAAACCTTCTGGTGTTATGCTGTGTTATGGCGCCATCGACGGGCGGGCGACCATATTTTCTGTGCCCTATGCATGACTTATATTTTGAGAGTCAACATTTTGATATTTTGGACTTGCACTTATTTTCTGTACTTCTATTTCATTTATGCCTCGGATTTGTTTCCTGTATCTTCTGCTTTGCATACTCAGTACATATTTCGTACTGACCCCCCTTTCTTCGGGGGGGCTGCGTTTCATGCCCGCAGGTACAGACGCACAGTTTGGTGACCCACCAGTTTAGGACACCCTTTTCTGCTGTTTGGAGTGCTCCTATCATTCCGGAGCCTGCATTTTGGTATATATTCGTTCTTTGCATATGTACATATTTTTTCAGGGGTATGGCGGGGCCCTGTCCTGCCATATGTTTCGGTTGGTCTGTTTAGAGGTTTGTAGACGTATATGTGGGTTTGTGCTTACTTCTTTACTGATATGTTTGTATGATCCCGCTCGCCATGGCAGCCTTGTCGGCGTGCACTTGTATATGTTTTGGGACGTTGCGCCATTTGATAGCCTTGTCGGCTTCTGATATATATATATATATATATATATATATATATATATATATATATATATATATATATATATATATATATATATATATGGTAGTGTTGAAATGTGTCTGAGACAGTTTGATATAATTTGAGGCAGTGTGTGATATTTGTGCCTGTATACGCTATCTGTATGTGATTCGGATTGGATGAGTGTGTTCGGGTGCCCAATTCGGGCACTAGTCACGGCCTACGGGGTTGGGTCGTGACACTAAATTAATAGGCCCAAACATAATTCAGTAAGCTATTGATAAAGTGAAACTTATTCAGGAGAGGTTATTGGCAGCCCAAAGTCGACAAAAGTCATATGTAGATAATCGACGTCGACACTTAGAATTTCAGGTTGGTGATTGGGTGTTCTTGAAGGTGTCACCCATGAAGGGTGTAATGAGATTCGGCAAGAAAGGGAAGCTTATCCTGAGGTACATTGGACCTTATCTGATTATTCGTAGAGTAGGAAAGGTTGCCTATGAGTTGGACCTACCATCTTATTTGGAAGCAGTACATCCAGTCTTTCATGTGTCGATGCTTCGCAAATGCATTGGTGACCCTTCTAGGGTGTTCCCAGTGGATGATGTCCAGGTGACGGAGGAGCTGTCCTACGAGAAAAACCCTATAGCTATATTTGATCGGCAAGTTAGGAGATTGCGTACTAAAGATGTGGCTTCCGTCAAAGTATTATTGTGAAACAAGAATAGAGAAGAGATGACCTGGGAAGCCGAAGAGGAGATGAGGAATAAGTATCCTTACTTGTTCCCTACGCCTGCCGGTAATTTGGATTCCTCACTTGGTTATATTAATTAGTAGATGAGACTATATGCTATAGCAATAAAAGAAACTCCCCCGAAATCTTTATAAGACCTTATAGGACTAGTTTAACATTCGAGAATGAATGTTCTAAAGGGGGGAATGATGTTATACCCTGTATTTTTGCACGTCGGATTATTCGTAAGCTAATCGACATAACTTCAAGACAAGATTATTTTGGGATATGAGTAGTGTAAAAATATTAGTGAATATTAGGGGTTAATTAACCATGATTAGATTATTAAGTGGGGATTAAGGATTAATTAGCCTAATTAGTGTATTAAGTGGGCCCCACGAAGCATAATAACAAAAATCTGATTAGTGTACTAGTGCATTACCATAGTGGGACACCTGTAGGAGTATTAGGCTGCATATAAATATCATTTTGATGACTAATTCCTTCATCACATTTCATTTCCATTCACCACTTTAGTGAACTAGAAAGAACAGTTCAGCCATGGCAGCTCACGGCCATGGCTGATCCTAGTGAGCTCAAGGTTGTGGTAGCAAAACTTAGTTCTAAAGGTGTGGTAAACATCCAAAAGTGATTTGCAACGTGAATTAAATCATTGGGGCAGCAAGAACGCTTGCAATTTTAATCCTCAAATTTCAGCAACATTAGAAGGATAAGCTTGTTAAGGTAAGATTTAATTCTCTCCTACATGTTTTAGAGGTGATTTGGACTTTGTACAATTTGGTAGATTGAAATTGGATGTAGGAAATTGGGTGTGTTGTTGCTAAGTTGTTGTTTGGGCCGTGTGGGGGGCTGTTTTAATCTAATAATAATGAGTTAATTTTAATTAGTATTATTGTTGTGTTGTGATGGATTAAATGATGAGAGTAAAGGAAATTGATGGTTAAAGTTGAAGTATATTTTAGTGGGATGTTTTAACAACTTGTTATAATTAGAGGTTGTTTTGGGTGTGTTGTTGTTGTTCTTGTTGAATTGGAGGATTAAGTATGGTTAAGATTATGCATTGTGTGGTTGTAATCGTTGGGCTGTTATAAGATCATTTCAATGAAGTGTTAGGACTATAAATTATTAAGAATAACTTGAATATGTCGTAGTCGTTATGTTGACGATTATCGAATGTTTGAATGGTGTGGGCTGTATGGAATGTCCTTGGGTCTTGTTGTAACTAGTTCTTGATGCGATAACTTAGATGTGCCTTGGTAGATGCTATGTCGGTTGTTGTATAGTTGGCTTAAATATGAGGAAATTGAGCGATATAGGGGAAGTGCTGCCCAATCGCCTAGAAATAAGCTACTAACGTTGAAGTACATTTTATGCCTTTCCATAGCTTAACCATAGTCTTAACGTCTTAATATAGGTTGAGACACTTCGGGCAGCGTATAAGTATTGTACCACGGATAAGTGTTAAAGGTATGTAAAGCTAACCCTTCCTTCTTTTTGGCATGATCTTTATGAAACAAATAGACGACGTATGTATGATTTCAAAAAGCTCCTATTCTTAGAGACACTAGGATGGCTAATGTACTTGATTCCCAAGACTTATTTTATTATGTGTTGATACATGTCTATGATTCCTGAAATCTATTTTGATATAATCCATAGTGACATTCGAAGGATACTTGATATGACTATTGTCTAGATTATCAAATGATGGTACATTTTGATTATTCTATTGAGTCTCAGATACGACTTAGTTTGCATATGTTTACTCACTACTCTGCTCGTGCATGCCTCAATATGTCTTTCACCGAGTCCCGGGTCGGGGTACGTTCTCGTGCACAGTTTCACTGCATTGTTCACCGAGTCCCTCACTAGAGGGTCGGGATACGGTATATATGTATATATGATGATGTGATTATGGCTCGAAGAATGGTATGTGATGACTTTATTCACCGAGTCCCGTAATGGACCGGATATGATATATGATATTGATATGCATGATTTACATTTCATAAGGCAAGTGTATTTGTATTATGATTGTCATACTTGTCTCCTGTAACCTCTATTTGAGTAATGATCCTTTTTATTGTATTCATGCATTATATACTCAGTACATATCTCTTACTGACCCCCTTTCTTCGAGGGGCTGCGTTTCATGCCCGCAAGTACAGATACTCGATTTGGCGATCCTCCAGCTTAGGACTTCTACTCAGCTGTCTAGGAGAGCTCCATTGTTTCGGAGCCTAGACTTTTGGTACAGATCCTTTTGATGTATATATATGTTTACCCGGGGGTACGGCGGGGCCCTGTCCCGTCATATTTCACTATCGATACTCTTAGAGGTCTGTAGACATATGTGTGGGTTGTGTATAAGTATTGTTCAGCTGTGTCTATATGGCCTACGTATGGTATTGACATGTTGTGACAGCCTTGTCGTCTTACGTATGGTATTGATATGTTGTGGCAGCCTTGTCGGCTTGCGTGTGGTATTGATATGTTGTGGCAGCCTTGTCGGGTTGCGTATCATATTGACATGTTGTGGCAGCCTTGCCGGCTTGCGTATCATATTATATTTTCATTAGTTGTGACTGCTCAGGAGACAGGTTATTTGGATACCGATACATGATGACGTTATGAACCTTTGAGGTTCTTTTGCAAAGTTTCCATATTGTTCTTAAGAATCAGTTTGTCTATATTTAACAGGTACGTATACGAGTGTCCAGCTCGAGCACTAGTCATGGCCCACGGGGTTGGGTCGTGACAATCTTAAAACCTGCACGCAGCAAATACCAACAATGCCTCACAGGGCCAATATATATATATATATATACACACACATATATACGACATATCTCAGCCACACAGGGCTCTCACTTTCAAGTGAAAGCACAAAGATGTCGAAACTTACCTCATATATCACGCTTCGAGATGTACCTGATCCTTTACCGATCTGCCCTGTTATCCCTTCCTATTTACTTCCTCTTTCATCCTTCAGCTTTACATTTCAATCATATCTCAATATTCTTACTTTATTCGACACACATCTTTCATACCGTTGCTTACCTTTGTTCTGATTCATTCAATTTGCTTAGTTCACAACTTATAACTGAACTTATCATCAAAAGACACATGTAATAAATTTCTCAATCATATGAACACTGACTTACCTTTATGACAACCAATTCATTAACATATGAATATGTACCCTGATAACGTAGTCTCAGTGAAGTGACTTACCTCTGTAACATTAAATGTCATCAAAGTGAACAGAATAAAAGATAGACATAGACTGAGGAAATGGTAAGGGAATATTAAAGGAAGCACCCAAGATAGATGTAATTAATTGAGTACGAGTGTAAAATAAAAGGGAAATATATAGTTACAAACTTATAGGTATAGTTATAGCTAAGCAATTGTATTGTTGTAGTTGATGGACTATGGTGTGTTCGTGTAGAATTAGTTATATTGCTATGAAATTATTACCGCAGGGGTTAATCATGGTGATGATCATGACAAAGGATTTATAACAATAGTGCAAGAAAAGTCTAAGATAAAGGAATTATCAAGTTGGAAACAATAAAGTTGACACCAAGGATAAGGCTTGAAATAGAATATAAGAAAATGATGATAGTAGAAACACTTGGCCTAAGGTAAGCCCATATGACCACAGTACTTCTATACCCTGGGGCAATCTGCGATAGACTATGATAGACGGGCATTGTAAAACAAAGACTGAAGTCCAAGAGCAGTGTCCAGGAGTTCATGTACCCTGTACATCTTCACGGCTAGCTTCATGACTAGATGGTTAAGAGGGGTACACGAATTAAGCGATTAAAGAAGGTGGCTATTGCAAGTAAGGGGTTCTAAGATTTACAAGGAGAGGAAAGAGTCCACTACCATCTAATGACTTGGGGCACAATAACTATTCTGGAGGAGCATAAAATCATGGGACAGTATGGAGTGGAAGGAAATGTATTGAGGGACATGGAAAAGCTACATGTATAGTGTGCTTTCTGATTATGTATAGGTTGGGGTGAATATAATATTATAAGAGATATTTGGACACTTATCATCGGAATATAAGTGTTACCTAATTGAGAATTTGGAATGACTATAAGTACTAATTACTGATTGGAGTAAGTGGAATGTGGCCTTGGACGAGTTGCTACATGGGTTGCATTATTCGAGTACAAATGGTCAGATGAGATTTTATACTATATATGGAAAGGTTCTCGTCGCTTCACGATTTTGTTAAGGTTTCGTGCGTGGCTAATCAAAGTCATAAATTATAAAGAAAAGATATGGATATGGTACAGTATGCCAAGTGAGTTGAAAAAACAAAGGGGGATCAGATGAATTTGAGATTGGAAATAGGGACGTAGAGCGGAATATAAAAAAATGATGGTATAAGTACACCCTTAAGGGGGGAAGTAGGTGAGAGAAGTGCAAGTGTAAGATGAAAACAATTGACACTGCAATATATTTGATATGGATACTTAAACTTCAAGTGAGATTCCTTGCTGAAACAAGTTGGTAAGATCTGAAAGCCAGCAATAGACGAATAGAAGTCAGGTTGGTATTTGAGACAGTGCTGATAGTTACTTGTAAAAAAAAAATCCGGAATGATATGACATTAAAAGGTAGGTGCTTATGAAAAGAAAGAATACGATAAGGGAATGGTAACGAGTAACTTAAGAGATATTATGAAGGATAACAATGCTATACTAGAATAGAGGCTAAGATTTGGCAATAGAGTTGTGCGCTAATGATATTGCGACTTATAAGTAGCAATGGGAAGGGATAGAAAATCTCCTATAGTAAGATATGAGAAAATCAAAGGGGTGAATAAGGAAGGGAAGGAATATGACAAGATAGGATACGAGTGAGTTTTAGTACGGATGAGTTATGTAAAGCATAACGAACCAGGAGAACGAAAGGCTATGACTAAGATTGGATATGTTTTATATAAGTTGCACAAGAATAGTTATGCAACCTACGAACATTTGTATGCTAAGAATAAGACCAAGTGAATACTTGATAAGAAGAGTAAGGGTTCAGTAATAACAATGCGGTTGTGATATTTTAGGTACATTAAGGAAAGGTATAAGATGGTTTGAGCCAATTACCGAGATAGAATTATTACTGAGGGAAAATAGGACATGGCCATAGCTGAGCTCCGATACCGATTGAAAGATACAAGAGGAGAATGCAAAGTAAAGCATAAAGACTAGTGAAGCGACGCTAAGGTATTTGAGTACCTTCGCATATTCCTGTAAAGATTGCAACATAATGTGTGATAGAAAATCTAAGAGCAAAACCTGAGTAAAGAGGCAATAGAAGAGTTTGAATTAAAAATAAGGAAACGACCTGAGATAATATGCCTAAAGTGTTACAAGTTGGGTTAAGGGGAATTATGAAATGGTTTAAGCGAGACGATCAGGAGAGCTAGTTACTAGATGACAGTGAATTTATATGTCAAATCAAATAAATTCTTTCAGAATTATACCAGTTAATGATAAACAGATCACAGAGCAGCTATGTAAAGTTATAATATGAGGGAACTCCAGTGCTACTTGATAGCCAACTCTAAAGATCGAGATTAAAAGCTAAAAAGAAAAGTGACAGTTAAAGTCTCTTAAAAAGTCGAGAAGTAATGCATGAGGCTGAAGATTCTAGAATATGGACTGAAGCAGGAGGGCAATGTAAGGTTATTGAGGGAAAATAATTTTACACCTTGGGAAATGTCGTTTTATTCGTAGAGTCTACGAAGGGTCTACAGGTTACCAGAGGCATGAAATACTCCAGGGATTGTAAAGTCTAATAAATCGACGGGGGACGTCTACGCGTTATAAAATCTTATGTAAAGATTAAGAGGTAAGATGAAGTGAACGATACATCTTAAGGGAGTAACTTACAGAAGAAGAAAGAGTCGAGTTATGACTAAGTGCACCAGAGAGAGAGTAAGATTTTAGCAGAAGAGCTCGCAATAAAACTGTCAACCAACTGCGAAATAAAGAGGAGAGTAAAGACGATGATGTGGAATTATTACCTCGAGAGGCGAGAGCAAGATGGAATATTACGGGAATGATTACTTAAAGATCTGGAATGCGTTATAATAAATTGAAGGGAATCCACCAACGAAATAGGCATGTGAAGGACATAATTCAATAAGAGAACACTTGAGGAAGTATTGGGAGTACAAGCCTAGTTTAACATTCGAGGACGAATGTTCTAAAAAGGGGATGGATGTTATATCCCGTATTTTTGTTACACCTCGGAAAATTTCCCGTTGGTACGCAAGTAAATGAGCTAATGATGTGTGCGAGGAGTGCGAGTGTATAATGTTTCATGGGAAATGTATGAAAAGGGATGTGGATGATTAGAATGAAAAATCGAGAAATGAGAAAAATTGAAAGTTGGGAAAACTGCCCAGTGGTCGTATATTGCAAAATACGGACCGTAAAGTGCAATACGGTCCGTAAACTGGGAGTCGTAAACTGCCATGCAAAAGCTTCAGCCTTCTGCCAGTGGTCGTAAAGTGCAAATACGGACCGTAAACTGGTATACGGTCCGTAAACTGCCAGGTCGTAAACTGGCATGCCAAACTTCAACTTTCTGCCAGCCGAGGAAATGGTTAAATACGACCTGGTGGACGGGACCGTAAAGTGATTTACGGCCCGTAAACCATGGTCGTAAACCACCATGAAGGCAACCCAGCTTCTGGTTCTGGAGATGGCTAAATACGCCCATGGAGGACGAGCCGTATAGTGGAATACGGTCCGTAAACCTCCATGGACGACCACTGTTCACCCAGCACAGCTTTTCCAATTCATTAAATATGAGGATCAAGACTTCTTTTAGTTCATTACAACATTACACCACTTCTCTCTAGAACCTCTCTCTACATTTATTATATGATTTTTCAAGGATTATAAGCCATCAATAACATTAAGACAAGTGAATCAAGGATAAGGTAATCATCAAGGATCATCCAAGTCAAGAAATCCAAATGGAGAAAAACTAGGGTTTTGCTCAAAGAAGAGTATTATCAACCAAAGCTTGTTCCTACAACTTCTAAGGTAAGATTCATGATTTTTACAAGATGTTTAAGGTATTGGAGAATTAAAATACATGGATTGTAGAAAATGTGGTCAACTAGGTCATGAATGATGAATAGTGACATTTTGAGAAATAGTTTGAATTGAGTTATGAATGTTGTTGTGTTGTGATATGAATGTGTTATAAATGGTATTAATATCATGAACTAAACACTTTAGACGAGTGGACGAAGATGGGTGTTATAATCATGAAGGTGGGTGAATTAGAGGCAAATTGAGGAATCTAGATAATGTAGATAATGTGAATGACTAATGGCCATTGTTATGATATTAATGAAGGTATAAACGCTAGCATTGGAAGAGAACGTGCAAGTGTAGAATAGTTCGACGGAAAGGTATGTAAGGCTAACCCTTCTTTCATAAGGCATGGTTCTTGGCCAAATTCCTAATTCCTCCATATGAGTATGTTGTCTTTACATGGTTGACATTCCGAGCTCATAAGCTCACGACCCTTGATATATACTATGATTATACTATGTTCCTCGTATGACGAGTAAGTCCATAATGTAGATGTAACGATAACGATGAGAATAGTAATGATAATGATATCAAAAATGATGAAAAAGGTGCCTACGGGCTATTATACTTATATGTGCCTATGAAGGGCTATAATAAACCCCGAGCTTATGATGCCGGGTAAGCCTATATGTATATGACTATGTATAAAGTATGTATACGATTACGTAACGCGCGCACACATCTGCAGATGGTACGGATAACCCTGAAGCCTTGGTAGGGCCATGTTGAAATAACATTGAGCCTTGGTTAGCCAAGTATGTATGAAACACCGAACCTTATGGTCGGGTACGCTATGTATGTATATAAGTGTATGGCTATGTATATAATATGAATATGAATGTGATAAGACTATGTATAAGAATACGAATAAGTACATGTATACGAATATGAGCACAAGTATGGTACGAGTATCATTATGGGATACGAACGACGATGTATGCAAGTAAGCGACATGATATTGATAATATTACTGTCTCCCCTCCTATGCTATCTTCATATGATATCTATTATTGTCACGACCCAGCCCCGTGGGCCGCGACTGGCACCCTACCTGGGTACCCAGACCGAATCGCACATTCATTATCAAATCCAAACTCACTTCAGAATTTTACAAAATCATATCAAACATAGTTTATGTCAAAATATGTCTTAAGCGGTCGTACAAATTAGATTGTCATATCAGATCCAAACAAAGCGGCGGAATAGACATCGCCGGTCAAAAGTGTAAACATAAGCATAAGGGCCATTTAGGTCCATCATAACAAACGGACCGCTTTAAGACCAGAAAACAAAATCGAACAAACATACATAGGACCCTCGCCCCACATATATGACTACAGGCCTCTACGAACTCAAAACAAAGACAGATGGCGAGACAGGGCCCCGCCGTACCCAAATAGTCAAATGTACACAGTGTATGCATAACAGAGAATGTCTATACCAAAAGTGGACTCCGGATCAGAAGGAGTACTCCAAAATAGCAGAATGAGTAGCCTAAGCCGAAGGATCACCCAGACAAGCTTCTGTACCTGCGGGCATGAAACGCAGCCCCCGAAGAACAGGGGTCAGTACGAAATATGTACTGAGTATGAAAAGCACGGAGTACAGATATATGGACCAAACTGAAAACAAATCAGGTAACAAAGTGGAGTACAAACCGGTGTGTCAAAATCCGTATCAAATCATATACATATACATAATGCAGATGAACTCATGCAAAGCTCAGGAACGTGGTCGCCACTCCGACGCTGGCGCCACACACAGCATAACACCAGAAGGTTTCAAATCTCCGTACATCCCCGAACACAAACATAATCATAGGTGTGCGTATCGCATCACGAGCCATATCACAGCATAACTCCAAACGGAACCCGGCCCTATGGCGAAGCCTCGGGAACCGTAACACAGCATACGGCCGAATTATCATAAGGCGCACGAATCAAAACCGGCCCGGGAACCGGTGAACGAAGTCATAATAAGGCACGAGCGGAGTCGTGAGCAAACAAATGCAAATCATACTTCAAAATAGCCTTTCAAAACATAATAGTTTCACAAATCGTTCTTTAGTACAAAATAATCGAACACTTAGTCGATATAAGGTTTCCTTTCACAAAACGTTTCCAAAATAGTACATATGGCTCAAAACGTAACTTAGCGCATCGTAATATTCAAAATATATCCCGTAGGAGGAAGTTCCACAATCGAAAGCATCATTTCAAACTTTATTCAAAAGGACAGCCCAATAAGTCAAATAGGGCGTCTCGGGGTTAACGGGCCCACCTCGAGGCAAATTGAGGCGACGAACATATTTTTCGAACATTTGTAGGCCAAAGGGTCATACATAATCATTTCTAAGTTACCCGACCACATTTCAATAGGTTTCGAACGAATGGTGGCATTCTAGCCAAAATAGAGCCCTTCGGCTTCAATTGAATTGAATGAATAGTAACTTTTCTGTGGATCGGGTTTCGAGGAGCAGGAATGCTCCGGAAGTTCCAATATTCGCCTAGGATACTAAGACATGCCAAATGAAGGAGTAGGGGACTTTACATACCTTACAGACGTCATATGCTCTCCCAAAAGTCAAGTCCCGTTTCGTCCGAAATCTGCAAATGGTCAAAGTTACCAATTGAGATTCTTAGGCTTAAAAATGCCTTTAACTCCATTTTTGCCTACCGAAATTTCGGCAGCATTTCCCCTATAAATCTAACATCCCCGAGACTTAGCTCGGCTCAAAATATATCAATAACAACAGCCCACACATCAACAAACAACACAAACAATAACCAAACCACTCTAGGTTCAAAGTTCAACTTTATTACTTAAGTTGGCAACTTTCATTCATACTTCCAAAATTCCAATTCTATCTCTACATAATTGTATTCATTTCCTCATTCAAAATTATACAATCACATCCTAACTACAATCCAAGCCAAACACGAAATTGCCCCAAAATCCATTACTTTCCATAATTCTTCAAAACATCAAAATTTCACGACGAACATTCTAACTCACGTCGTTTCATTCCGAATTCATTAACATCATTATAAATTCATATTTAAAGTCTCTAGCACCCTAAATATACAATGATATACATAATGATACCAAAGGTATACGCTTTCCGATAATATCCGAAATCATTTTCTAACACCAAATCAATTCATCAAACATTCATTTGCATCACAAGGGATCACTACAATACAACTAACCAATTTAAATAAACTTTAGACGACTCTTTCCCCACCTTATATTGAACACGGCCACACACAACTTTTCACACATGCACGGCTACTTCACCCACAACACAAATCCATAATCCTCACGTTACTCCAATTACTAACACATATATGTCCATTCCATAACATAAAAGCATAGAAATCTCACCTTTTTCTTGAAATCCCGATTTGCCGCAAACGTCGCCCTTTCGTCAAACTAATTGTACTACAACGGAGAGCGTCTTGAGCACTTCACAATTATGTAGAAACCAAGATTTTTAATGCTAGAACCAAGCTTGCCAAATTGTTTTCTTTCTCTTATTCCCATTCGGCCGAGAGCCTTGTTTGTGCTCAAAGTTGAAATGTGATTTATTTTCTTGATAATTACCAAAGCACATTGATATATATCCATTACTAAGTGTCATGTGCATAGCACATGACATTTAAAAATGGGTTTGGGCCAACCAAGTGGCCGGCCACCCCACAAAATTTGGGCCTCAATTTTTGTTGTCCAATTCTTGGCCCAATCCATTAAAAGTCCCGTTTTGTAATTCCCGAAACAAATTTTCGAAATTCCAAATTTACCCTCGGCCTTTCCCGAGGTCTTAACACCAATGATTCCGTAACCGACATAGTCATATCACTTAGAATCAAAATATTTCCTCACAACACACAAGTCTTAGTTGTTTCTCGATTTTTACTTACACGAAAACACGGGACATAACATTCTCCCCCCCTTAAGAACATTCGTCCCCGAATGTTAAATAAATCTTATGAAGGCTCACAACGTAACGGGAAAACCATTTTTATTCATAGCACACCTGGTCCATCCGTTCATTAATACAACAAATTCAAAAGTTTAGATTACAAGAGGCGTAAGGAATAAATGGGGGAATCGCTTCTTCATCCCATCCTCCGCCTCCCAAGTCATCTCTTCCCGGTTATTATTGCGCCATAGAACTTTGACAGAAGGCACCTCCTTAGTGCGCAATCTCCTCACCTGACGATCCAAAATAGATACAGGCTGCTCGTCATAAGACAACTGCTCCGTCACCATAAGATCATATACTGGGAATATACTGGAAAGATCACCAATACACTTCCGCCACATAAATACATGAAACACCGGGTGTACGGCCTCCAAATCGGGTGGCAAGTCTAGCTCGTAGGCAACCGCGCCTATCCTCCGAACAATCTGGTATGGCCCGATGTACCGCGGACTCAACTTACCCTTCTGGCCAAGTCTCATAACACCCTTCATGGGTGACACCTTCAGGAATACCCAGTCGCCAATCTGGAACTCTAACGGCCGACGTGGTTTATCAGCATAAGCTTTCAGTCGACTCTGAGCAGCTAATAGTCGCTCCCGAATAGGTTTCACCTTATCTACAGCTTCCCGGATCACGTCTAGCCCAATCAACTTAGTCTCGCCGACGTCAACCCAACCAATAGGAGATCCACATCTCCTGCCATAAAGGGCCTCGTACGGAGCCATCTAAGTGCTGGAGTGATAACTGTTATTGTAGGAAAACTCTATAAGCGGCAAACAATCATCCCAGCTGCCCCTGAAATCAATAACGCAGGCCCGCAACATATCCTCGAGCATCTGAATAGCGCGCTCGGCCTGCTCATCGGCCTGAGGATGAAAAGCTGTACTGAGGCTCACCTGAGTCCCTAATCCCTCCTGGAATGACCTCCAGAAATTTGCTGTAAACTTGGCACCTCGGTCAGTAATAATAGATACAGGGACTCCGTGAAGTCTGACTATGTCTCTGATATCTAATCTGGCATAGTCCTCAGCCGAATAAGTAATCCGGACCGGAAGGAAATGGGTTGATTTCGTCAGCCTGTCCACAATAACCCAAATAGAGTCGTACCTGCGTAGAGTACGCGGCAACCCCACACCGAAGTCCATACTGATCATCTCCCATTCCCAGGCTGGAATCCATCTCCTGAAGTAATCCACCGGGCTTCTGATGCTCGATCTTACTTGCAGATTTCCCTATCACATCATCGAAATCTCAATTCATACCAGACACTCTACACCAACGGATTCACAATCACTTCATACCAGACAATTCACATCAACGAATTCGGGATCATACCAAACACTTCACATCAACGGATTCAGAACTAGGACCGGACGCCTAGCAGCATATCGAACGAACTCGTAATCGGAGGCAGACATACTAGACTATGGCAGACGACTCATAGTCAAAATCAGAGGTACAGAAGTATGTCAGACAAATCTAGGGTCGGAGTCAGACATACCAAGGCGTATCAGATGAATTCGTAATCAGAATCAAACACACGGAAATATTCTGTCATCCCAAACGAACTCACAACCAGATCATCGTATTCGGACTCATTCAGACTCAACATACGTTGCTCGAGCTGAAAATTAACAACAGACGTCACACAAACACTTATCGAACACTTATCTTAAGCGGTCGCCCGTGCAGAACAGTCATATCAAAATCATAAAGGTGGCGGAATATACATCGCCCAAATGCACACACACGTACAAACTCATGGGCCATCTTGGCCATAGTAGCATACGGGCCGCTTAAGAACGCAAAACAAATCCACATGCAAACACACCGGAGATATATCAGACAGATTCATAATCGGGGTCAGACGTACGGAATCATATCGAACAAAATCGAAACCCAGACGGACAGACAAAATCATACTCCAGACGGGCAGACAAAATCATATTGCAGGCGAACAGACAGAATCAGATTCCCGACGGATAGACAGAATCATATTTCAGAGTCATAAAGAGTCATACGCCCAAATCAGAACGTTGTAGCATATCAGATCAGATGTTGTCACCCGTGAATCATATGATGTCTACAAAGATTGTGCCACCTCGAGCTCAGCCACAGTACACTGGTCACTCCACACACAAACATATCGTATCAGATCATGGCATAGAGCCGGGGCACAGATGTAACTGATACCATCATAATCAGAGATAGAAGTACAGAGTGAAACAGACTGAGTCGTGGTCCGGATCAGATTACCAGAAGTATGACAGGCAGCAACGTAACTTAGTCGGACAGACAGAAGGATAGCGGGCAGAGCCATAATCCTATCAGACAGACCGAGATGTACTAATAGAATCATAATCGTGTCCAAAGTCAGATACCCAGAGATGTGTCAGACAGATTCACAATCAGAGCTAATCATACAAAGGTATTTCAACCAAAACAGATTCAGAACCAGATGTACCCAGGTTTATCAAATGGGAACACAATCGAGGCCAGAAGCATGGAGGCGTAATAGACAGAGCCTTGTCAAAATCGGGAGTGCAGAGGTATAAAAGATAGAATCCGGATTAGAATCAGATCACTCTTATTAAGGCTCCAGTGATTCATGAAAAATTTCCCTTTATTTGAAAACTTATTCACCAAGCTGTCACACGAATTGGTTTGCATGTCGCGTATCGACCCTTTCAGAGATACCACTTATTCACACTGCTTATCTTTCACCTTTTCTACCCTCCATACTCATTTTCTCTTTCAGACATCATCATTCCAAACTAAGTTATAATGTAATTCAGGGATTTTTCTATCCCTTGACAACATTCGGATCGTCGTCCCACATGGGCACCAAACGAAAATCATACACCCACACATGTACACATACACATACACATACACACATATGGATATATGTACTCATACTCTACTGACGAACGTCTCTGACTGTTATTCAAATTCGCTCAATTTCCCAAGCGGTGTTGTACCTTTTCTTTTTGCCCCTTTAGTCCGCCTCGTTCTGTGCGACTCCTGCAAGGGCACTAATTACTCCACACGTTCTCTTTTCCTTTAAATTACCCCAAACTTTCGTTTATAACTAGCATGCTTACACTTGTGCAAAAATGATACATCACTTCCCAGGGGGTCACCCATCCCAGAATTGCTCTGGCTTGAGCACGCTTAACCCTGAAACTTTCACGCATTTTGACGCGTTAGGGCTAATATAACTTCGTCGATCGCCACTCACGACCTTTGTCATGTAATTTAAGACAATTCGGGGTCTTGACAACTTTTCAAAACGTCCCCGTAGCGGGTCCCAACCCGGCCTACGGGAATTCTATTACTTTTTCTGACTTGGTGACTACCGTGCCGTCACTTGTAAATTCTCAACATATACCTCCATGCATACATATGTACTTTCAGACAGCCCACAAGTCTAAATTCGTATTCTACAAATTCCGTCTCCAAATAGTCGAGAGAGACTGACAGAATGTTGCTGTAAGGTATCTTCCAACCATCAGCAAATGAAGACTAGAGTCCGACGAACTTCGCGAAATCATCAAATGCTTAATTCACATAATTACCCCCACGGTTATACATATCCATATACTTAAGCCGAGAGCGAACCGCTCAGTTCTCAACTGCTTGTCATACGTTTTGTATTCTTTCAATTAGGGGAACCTTGGTCGTCGGACATTCTTGCCCTTCACATGGGTTGTGCTAAAACAAAATGGGGTTAGAACACATTTCTGGTCCCTCCAAATAAATTACGAATCTACTACTCGTATATATTTACTTGAGATAAAATTTTCCCGCTAAAGGTAATGCTCCTTTCAAATAGCACGAAGGGTATCTTTTAATCCACCATAATAGGTTTATCATAATGGTATCGATCTTCAAGAAAGGTTAAGAATTTATATCCCATTTCCCTTTTCGTATTTCTAGAAAAATCTGGGCAGAGGTTCCTCTATATTTCTTACTATCCCAAAACCTGTACACAGGAAATACCGACCGGGCCTCACAGGGCCACCACACATACATACATACATATCACATCATATCACCTCATAGCCACACGGGCTAACAATTTCAAACAAAAATATAAATATGCCGAGGCTTACCTCACATGCCCAACTCGACTGCGCCAGCTACACTTTTCATATTTATTTCTCTTTTCGCTGCTCGACTTTATGTTTTAATCGTACTTCAGAATACCTTACCCAGCATACGTCTTTCGTAACATTTCTTACCAGATTTTGTATAGCTTCCAATATCAGCAGTCATTGTCATACATCGACACCACTCTCCAGCTGCAATCAAGGGTTAGAGAAAAAAGGGGAATTCACTTCCTACAGCTGGCTCTATCGCACAATCTAAGATTCCAAAGAAGAGTAACATCCTAAATGCCCTGTAGCTTCCTGTTTATAGATGTGGTGCACAACACATCGATAAACAAGACTCTACGAGACACGGCCTTGTTACATCCGACATTTTTGTTCATTCGAAAAATTCAAGATAAAATGACTTGTGATGGATAAGGCCACAATTGGACCTTACTTGGTATGAATGTCTAGGTTATGAATGCAATGGTGTGGAATTACAAAAGGTGGCCAAGGGCAAAAATTGGAATTTTGGAAACTTGTCCCATAAAATTACAAAATTAGCCAAGTGGGCTCAAAAAAAAAAAGGGAGAAAATTAGGCCCAAGTGGGAAGGCCCAACCGGCCATGTACATTGATCCAAAGCCCATGGAATTAATTAATTCCCATGTGCTAATATATAGCATCCCTATCCTTAAGAATATTCAAGAAAGAAATCAAAGAGAAGCAAAAAAAAAGGGGAAAGAAGCCATTTCGGGTTTTGGAGAAAGAAAGAAAGAAAATAAAGAAAAATTTTTTGGAGCCAATCCTTTGGTCTAAAGAGCTCAACTCTTGAGAGATTATTGCTAAGCACAAGATTCTCTACAAGTTGATGTAAGCATCTTGACAAGGAAACAACTTCAACCCCAAGTGAAGAACTTGAAGAAAGGTAAGGATTTCATGATTTTGTTGTGTTAAAAATGATGTATGTATGTTGTAGTGTGTGTGAATGAATGAAAAATATGGAAATTTGGTGTGTTGGAATTTTTGGATGTGTGGCCGAATGCATATAGGGTTATTGCATGATTTTAATGGTTTGAATTCTTGTGTAAGTTAGTTGTAGTGTGGTGGAAATTGTATTAGAAATGAAAGTGGAATGAACTAGTGAAATTTGGAAAATATAGCATGTGGCCGTGTGGTGTGTGTTGGTGTTGGAAGGTGAATTGAATCTTGTTAGCATGTTAATTATGTTGTTATGGAAGATTGGTTATTAAGTTGTTGAAGGAAATTATTGAACTTTGTTATGACTTGTGTATAAGTGAAAATGAAAGTGTTAAGAGGCAAATTATGCTTATGACAATGAACTTGGAATATAAAAATGTGTTGATGAGTTTGCATGTTGAAAGTTAGGAAGGGATTGGAAAAGTAGTGACTTGATGGAAAGTTGAATGTTTGTGAATTTTATGAATATCTTGTGAATATTATGTGATCATGTTATGGATGCCTCTGATGTATGTCGTAATGATTTTGATGGATAATGGCTATGAAAATAATAAGTTTTGGTTGGAAATGTAAGTTTGAAACGAAAGATAATTCGTCGTGTCGAAAGGTGGCTAATAATGCCATAGGGTATGATTTAGTGTTTATTGATGTTTGTTGTTGTTGTTTGGATGTCTCCTCTGGGTTGTTGTGTTGCTAAATTGAGCCGAGCTAAGTCTCGGTGATGTCGTATATACAGAGGAAATGCTGCCGAAATTTCGGTAGGCAATTATGTGTAAAGTTAGAATATTGAAAGAATGGAACTAACCAAATGGTAAACTTGACCATTTCCAGATTTTGGGCGAAATTTGGATTGACGCCAAGAGAGCATAAGGCGCCATCGAGGTATGTGAAGCACTTCTCTACGTTCCTAGGCATGTTCTGGATGTGGTAGGCTCGGCCGCGAGCCTTAGGTCCGACTCCGTTCCCCGGAATTCGAGACGGAAAACCGCTCCAATTCCTTCAATTCAATTGAACCTATTTTCTTACAAATTGCCCTTAAAGTGAGATTTTGTACAAAGCTTCCCCAAACGGAGTCGGAACACTTCCGAAGGAGTATGGGTTACCTCATAAGGTCAATTAGCAATAATTTACGTATATAGCCTCGGGTTGGTCCGAGGTGGGCCCAAAAGGCCCGATACTTCCGGTACGATTTTAAATACTTCTGTTTCGGGTCCGATTTTCTCTAAAAACTTCTGAATTATTATTTTGTGTATATTGTGGCTATTTTTGTGTAATCTATATAACATGCTTTCTGAACATCTGAGCATCCCATTCTGATAATCTGTCGTGCCTTCCCAACTAGGTTATAGGCGCGTACTATGCATACTATCTGGACATTCTGATTTTGGCTCGCCGTTTGGCACCCTTCAGTTTGATTGAGTTTGTATGTTGAGTCTGTAGGTAGGTGGTTTCTCATTTATCGATTCGTGTCTGTCTCAATGCATTCTTTCACTGCGACCCGGGCCAGGTTCTGTTATCGTGCACATTTCTCTGCATTGTTCACCGCGTTCCTCGGCGTACGGGCCGGGATCTGTATGTCTGTATGATCTGTGTATGGGGATGGCGGCCAGGATGGCATATGATCTGATTTGATTCTGTCTGTCCACCGCGTCCCGTACTAAGAGGGCCGGGTTCTGTTACCGCGCCCCCAGACAGGGCCGGGATCTGTATGAATATATGCGTGTGCTATCTGTACTTATAAAGCACACGCCTCTGTATGATTTTGTATGACTCTGTGCTACTCTGCATGCATAATTCTGTCTGACATACTACTGTCTGTCCGTCTGTGCTTCGACTATTTCTGTATGTCCGTATGGATTCAGACTCTGTATGTCCGTATGGGTTCTGATTCTGCCCGTCCGTCCGTATTATGATTCCGTCTGTTTGTCCGAACTATAATTCTGTTTATTTGTATGGAACACGATTCTGTATGTCTGTCTGGATCATAACTCTGTCCGTCAGTCTGATTTATGGTTCTGTCCGTTATATTTCTGTGACTCCGGTTCGGACTATGTTTATATCTGTTATGTTTCTGCTTTACATACTCGGTACATTTTTCGTACTGACCCCCGTTCTTCGGGGGCTGCGCTACATGCCCGCAGGTACAGACGCGCCAGGTGACACGCCGCCAGCGTAGGTTCTGACTCTGCCATTCGAAGAGCTCCTTTGACTCGGAGCATATCTTTTGGTATATATTTTCTGTCTTCTGTGTACTCCGTATGTTTGTATATTCTGGGTACGGCGGGGCCCTGTCCCGTCATATGACTCTGTATGTCTGTAGAGGCCTGTAGATAGATGTGTGGGTTACGGGTTTCGTCTGTATGTTAGCCTTATCGGCTTACTTGTAAATATCTGTATGTTCAGGTATATATGTATATATACGTATGTTACGCGCGTGCCGTACTTGTATCGGCCTACTTCTGTACTTCTGTTTTGAAACACAAAAAAAAAAAATATGTATGGTTCGAATTCGATCAGGTAGGTACGTATGGGTACCCAGTTAGGGTACCAGTCGCGGCCCACGGGGTTTGGGTCGTGACAAAAGTGGTATCAGAGCGGTTAGTCCTCGGTATGTCTACAGGCCGTGTCTAGTAGAGTCTTGGTTATCGATGTGTTGTGCACCACATCTATAAACAGGAAGCTACAGGGCATTTAGGATGTTACCCTTCTTTGAATTCTTAGATCGTGCGTTAAAGCTGTATGGTTAGGATGATTCTCCCTTACGAATTGTTGTATCTACAGCGGGGCTCCAAAGGAGCAGAAGTGTCGGTATTCGGGAAAATGTTTCTGACCCTCTCCTTGCAGGTAGTTGTAGGTTGGTAACGAATGAAGAGGACGGCTTCCGACGATGAGGATGGGGGTGCCAAGAAGGCCCCCAGGTTGTCACCGGGGCCGAGTAGGCAGGGCCCCAGTTACTCGATCGAGACGGATCCTTCGGAGGATTCCCCGGAGGATAGCTACGATACGGATCCGTCGGAGGACCCATCTACAACTCCTCCAGAGTCCCCGAACCCTGGAGCAGAGGATCCCGTGGAGGATGGCTACGATACAGATATCTCGGAGGATTTGGCGATGACCCCTCCGGAGCTTCTTACCTCTGAGGAGGAGGATAGTCATGAGGCAGGCCCGTCGGAGCATTCTTCTGGGATGACGCAGGAGGAGATTTTCAAGTATGCACCAGCTCTTATTATTAGGGAGAACCTTGATAGCCCGGCCACCTCGGAGAGCGCTATGGATTTCTCCTGTTCTTGGCCTGGGTCACCAGTGGGCCAGGATTTGTTTGATCGTCCATACCCCTCCGATTCAGATGCGGGTGATAATGGAAACCGGGTAGGTAGGGAGCAGACAGGCGTGGATGATAGTGGGCATACCTCTCACGGCAGCTCCCCAGGTCAGACTCGATATTGATTATTTATAAGTGTATGAGTTTTTAGAACTTCCTATGTGTGTATGATATTTGTAAAGACGTTGTTCTATGAAGACGACGGAAATTTAAAGGAATTAGAGACCTAGTGACCCAAGGCAAGGGCGACGGAGATGTCCCCACCGTCAGTGTGAGTCTAGAAATCCTGGATGAAAGTAAACAGGAAGGTGCCTCCGATGCTGTTTGAGTTGGGCACGTGTGGTAAGTGTCGACGACATTATAATTCTCATTTGAAGTTATCAGCCCCGTGTGGCTGCGATACGACATGATATGATATGTATGTATGTGTATATGAGTTGGCCCTGTGAGGCATGATTGGTATTTCTGGTGTACAGGTTTTGGATAGTAAGAAATGCAGAGGAAACTCTGCCCAAATTTTTCCAGGAATATGGAGGTTAACATGTAGATTAAGTACAAAAAGGTCCCGCGATACTTGTCAGACTTTAGTTCCTTCTGTCGGTGGCCGAAGAACACCTTGCGGTGACATTTTATCAGATTCCACCGATTATTTGGAGGCGGAATTCGTGTGACGAAGACTTAAATTCGTGGGTTATCTGTCATCATATGTATATGTGTATGAAAGTGAATGTTTAAGATTCAGAAAGGCGACATGGTAGTGGTACGACTTAGCCGGGGGTGGGACCCGCTACAAAAATTTTCCGAAAATTTGCGAAGACCCCGATTTGCTCTAGAATTTCGTGACAAAGGTCGTGCGGGGCGATCGACGAAATTATATCTGCCCTAACGCGTCGAAATGCATGAAAGTTTCGGAGTTAAGCGTGCTCAGGCCAGAGCAATTCTGGGATGGGTGACCCCCTGGGAAGTAATGCAAAGTTTTGCACAAGTGTAGGTATGACTGATATAAATGAAAGTTTGGGGTAATCTAAAGGAAAAGAGAATGTATGGAGTAATTAGTGCCTTTACAAACACCACACAGTCCGATGCGGTACATGGGCAAAAAGCCAAGGGTGCGATACCACTCGGAAAATTTAGCGAATCTGGATAACAGTCAACGACGACCCGAATGTTGTCAGGGGATAGAAAACGCCCAATTACATCGTAAGTTAGTATGGTATGACGATAGTTGTAAAAGGAAAAAGAGTATGGATAGTAGGGAAGGAGAGAGATAAGTAGAGTGAGTAAGCAGAATCTTTGAAAAAGTCGATAAGCGACACCAAATGCGATTTGTATGATTGACTCCGAATACGTTTCTGTCTGACATATCTCTGTACGATTAACTCCGATTACGAATCTGTCTGACACACCTCTGTATGTCTGACTCTGGATATAAATCCGTCTGGTGTGCCTCTGTACGTCTAATTTTGATCACGCATCTGTCTGATACATCTCCGCATGTCTGATTCTAAGTCTGACTCTGTATGATACATTTCTGTAAGCCTGATTCCGACTTCGAAATCCGCCCGATACCTTTCTGTACATCTGACTCTGATCTCAGATCTGTCTGACATACTTCCGTATCTCTTCTTTTGATTATGAATCCATCCGCCATAGTTTAGCATGTCTGCTTCCGATTACGAATCCGTCCGATATACTTCTACGCGTCCGGTTCTAGTGCTGAATTTGTTGGTATGAAGTGTCTGGTATGAAGAAGGATTACGATAACGTGGTAGAAATCTCCGGAGTGTAACAATAAATGATACGGACTATGACGTCTGGAAAGCGTTCGTCAGTTACAATAATATAGCTTATGGTTCGACGATTGCGTGGGGTACGAGAAGATATATTATGAAGGCATCTGAATCAGTGATGTGAAAAATTACCCCATAATGTTGGTAAAGAAGCCATGTCGGAAGGTTAGCAAAGGACGACTACAAAGAGAACCCTCCAGGAGTAGTATGGCGCCCCATAAGGTCAATTTAACATTTGAGGACGAATGTTCTAAAGGGGGGGAGGATGTTACATCCGACATTTTTGTTCATTAGAAAAATTCAAGATAAAATGACTTGTGATGGATAAGGCCACAATTGGACCTTACTTGGTATGAATGTGTAGGTTATGAATGCAATGGTGTGGAATTACAAAAGGTGGCCAAGGGCAAAAATTGGAATTTTGGAAACTTGTCCCATAAAATTACAAAATTAGCCAAGTGGGCTCAAAAAAAAAAAAGGGAGAAAATTAGGCCCAAGTGGGAAGGCCCAACCGGCCATGTACATTGATCCAAAGCCCATGGAATTAATTAATTCCCATGTGCTAATATATAGCATCCCTATCCTTAAGAATATTCAAGAAAGAAATCAAAGAGAAGCAAAAAAAGGGGAAAGAAGCCATTTCGGGTTTTGGAGAGAGAAAGAAAGAAAATAAAGAAAAATTTTTTGGAGCCAATCCTTTGGTCTAAAGAGCTCAACTCTTGAGAGATTATTGCTAAGCACAAGATTCTCTACAAGTTGATGTAAGCATCTTGACAAGGAAACAACTTCAACCCCAAGTGAAGAACTTGAAGAAAGGTAAGGATTTCATGATTTTGTTGTGTTAAAAATGATGTATGTATGTTGTAGTGTGTGTGAATGAATGAAAAATATGGAAATTTGGTGTGTTGGAATTTTTGGATGTGTGGCCGAATGCATATAGGGTTATTGCATGATTTTAATGGTTTGAATTCTTGTGTAAGTTAGTTGTAGTGTGGTGGAAATTGTATTAGAAATGAAAGTGGAATGAACTAGTGAAATTTGGAAAATATAGCATGTGGCCGTGTGGTGTGTGTTGGTGTTGGAAGGTGAATTGAATCTTGTTAGCATGTTAATTATGTTGTTATGGAAGATTGGTTATTAAGTTGTTGAAGGAAATTATTGAACTTTGTTATGACTTGTGTATAAGTGAAAATGAAAGTGTTAAGAGGCAAATTATGCTTATGACAATGAACTTGGAATATAAAAATGTGTTGATGAGTTTGCATGTTGAAAGTTAGGAAGGGATTGGAAAAGTAGTGACTTGATGGAAAGTTGAATGTTTGTGAATTTTATGAATATCTTGTGAATATTATGTGATCATGTTATGGATGCCTCTGATGTATGTCGTAATGATTTTGATGGATAATGGCTATGAAAATAATAAGTTTTGGTTGGAAATGTAAGTTTGAAACGAAAGATAATTCGTCGTGTCGAAAGGTGGCTAATAATGCCATAGGGTATGATTTAGTGTTTATTGATGTTTGTTGTTGTTGTTTGGATGTCTCCTCTGGGTTGTTGTGTTGCTAAATTGAGCCGAGCTAAGTCTCGGGGATGTCGTATATACAGAGGAAATGCTGCCGAAATTTCGGTAGGCAATTATGTGTAAAGTTAGAATATTGAAAGAATGGAACTAACCAAATGGTAAACTTGACCATTTCCAGATTTTGGGCGAAATTTGGATTGACGCCAAGAGAGCATAAGGCGCCATCGAGGTATGTGAAGCACTTCTCTACGTTCCTAGGCATGTTCTGGATGTGGTAGGCTCGGCCGCGAGCCTTAGGTCCGACTCCGTTCCCCGGAATTCGAGACGGAAAACCGCTCCAATTCCTTCAATTCAATTGAACCTATTTTCTTACAAATTGCCCTTAAAGTGAGATTTTGTACAAAGCTTCCCCAAACGGAGTCGGAACACTTCCGAAGGAGTATGGGTTACCTCATAAGGTCAATTAGCAATAATTTACGTATATAGCCTCGGGTTGGTCCGAGGTGGGCCCATAAGGCCCGATACTTCCGGTACGATTTTAAATACTTCTGTTTCGGGTCCAATTTTCTCTAAAAACTTCTGAATTATTATTTTGTGTATATTGTGGCTATTTTTGTGTAATCTATATAACATGCTTTCTGAACATCTGAGCATCCCATTCTGATAATCTGTCGTGCCTTCCCAACTAGGTTATAGGCGCGTACTATGCATACTATCTGGACATTCTGATTTTGGCTCGCCGTTTGGCACCCTTCAGTTTGATTGAGTCTGTATGTTGAGTCTGTAGGTAGGTGGTTTCTCATTTATCGATTCGTGTCTGTCTCAATGCATTCTTTCACTGCGACCCGAGCCAGGTTCTGTTATCGTGCACATTTCTCTGCATTGTTCACCGCGTCCCTCGGCGTACGGGCCGGGATCTGTATGTCTGTATGATCTGTGTATGGGGATGGCGGCCAGGATGGCATATGATCTGATTTGATTCTGTCTGTCCACCGCGTCCCGTACTAAGAGGGCCGGGTTCTGTTACCGCGCCCCCAGACAGGGCCGGGATCTGTATGAATATATGCGTGTGCTATCTGTACTTATAAAGCACACGCCTCTGTATGATTTTGTATGACTCTGTGCTACTCTGCATGCATAATTCTGTCTGACATACTACTGTCTGTCCGTCTGTGCTTCGACTATTTCTGTATGTCCGTATGGATTCAGACTCTGTATGTCCGTATGGGTTCTGATTCTGCCCGTCCGTCCGTATTATGATTCCGTCTGTTTGTCCGAACTATAATTCTGTTTATTTGTATGGAACACGATTCTGTATGTCTGTCTGGATCATAACTCTGTCCGTCAGTCTGATTTATGGTTCTGTCCGTTATATTTCTGTGACTCCGGTTCAGACTATGTTTATATCTGTTATGTTTCTGCTTTACATACTCGGTACATTTTTCGTACTGACCCCCGTTCTTCGGGGGCTGCGCTACATGCCCGCAGGTACAGACGCGCCAGGTGACACGCCGCCAGCGTAGGTTCTGACTCTGCCATTCGAAGAGCTCCTTTGACTCGGAGCATATCTTTTGGTATATATTTTCTGTCTTCTGTGTACTCCGTATGTTTGTATATTCTGGGTACGGCGGGGCCCTGTCCCGTCATATGACTCTGTATGTCTGTAGAGGCCTATAGATAGATGTGTGGGTTACAGGTTTCGTCTGTATGTTAGCCTTATCGGCTTACTTGTAAATATCTGTATGTTCAGGTATATATGTATATATACGTATGTTACGCGCGTGCCGTACTTGTATCGGCCTACTTCTATACTTCTGTTTTGAAACACAAAAAAAAAAATCTGTATGGTTCGAATTCGATCAGGTAGGTACGTATGGGTACCCAGTTAGGGTACCAGTCGCGGCCCACGGGGTTTGGGTCGTGACAGGCCTGTAGACATTCCGAGGACAAACTGCTCTGATACCACTTTTGTCACGACCCAGCCCCGTGGGCCGCGACTGGCACCCTACCTGGGTACCCAGACCGAATCGCACATTCATTATCAAATCCAAACTCACTTCAGAATTTTACAAAATCATATCAAACATAGTTTATGTCAAAATATGTCTTAAGCGGTCGTACAAATCAGATTGTCATATCAGATCCAAACAAAGCGGCGGAATAGACATCGCCGGTCAAAAGTGTAAACATAAGCATAAGGGCCATTTAGGTCCATCATAACAAACGGACCGCTTTAAGACCAGAAAACAAAATCGAACAAACATACATAGGACCCTCGCCCCACATATATGACTACAGGCCTCTACGAACTCAAAACAAAGACAGATGGCGAGACAGGGCCCCGCCGTACCCAAATAGTCAAATGTACACAGTGTATGCATAACAGAGAATGTCTATACCAAAAGTGGACTCCGGATCAGAAGGAGTACTCCAAAATAGCAGAATGAGTAGCCTAAGCCGAAGGATCACCCAGACGAGCTTCTGTACCTGCGGGCATGAAACGCAGCCCCCGTAGAACAGGGGTCAGTACGAAATATGTACTGAGTATGAAAAGCACGGAGTACAGATATATGGACCAAACTGAAAACAAATCAGGTAACAAAGTGGAGTACAAACCGGTGTGTCAAAATCCGTATCAAATCATATACATATACATAATGCAGATGAACTCATGCAAAGCTCAGGAACGTGGTCGCCACTCTGACGCTGGCGCCACACACAGCATAACACCAGAAGGTTTCAAATCTCCGTACATCCCCGAACACAAACATAATCATAGGTGTGCGTATCGCATCACGAGCCATATCACAGCATAACTCCAAACGGAACCCGGCCCTATGGCGAAGCCTCGGGAACCGTAACACAGCATACGGCCGAATTATCATAAGGCGCACGAATCAAAACCGGCCCGGGAACCGGTGAACGAAGTCATAATAAGGCACGAGCGGAGTCGTGAGCAAACAAATGCAAATCATACTTCAAAATAGCCTTTCAAAACATAATAGTTTCACAAATCGTTCTTTAGTACAAAATAATCGAACACTTAGTCGATATAAGGTTTCCTTTCACAAAACGTTTCCAAAATAGTACATATGGCTCAAAACGTAACTTAGCGCATCGTAATATTCAAAATATATCCCGTAGGAGGAAGTTCCACAATCGAAAGCATCATTTCAAACTTTATTCAAAAGGACAACCCAATAAGTCAAATAGGGCGTCTCGGGGTTAACGGGCCCACCTCGAGGCAAATTGAGGCGACGAACATATTTTTCGAACATTTGTAGGCCAAAGGGTCATACATAATCATTTCTAAGTTACCCGACCACATTTCAATAGGTTTCGAACGAATGGTGGCATTCTAGCCAAAATAGAGCCCTTCGGCTTCAATTGAATTGAATGAATAGTAACTTTTCTGTGGATCGGGTTTCGAGGAGCAGGAATGCTCCGGAAGTTCCAATATTCGCCTAGGATACTAAGACATGCCAAATGAAGGAGTAGGGGACTTTACATACCTTACAGACGTCATATGCTCTCCCAAAAGTCAAGTCCCGTTTCGTCCGAAATCTGCAAATGGTCAAAGTTACCAATTGAGATTCTTAGGCTTAAAAATGCCTTTAACTCCATTTTTGCCTACCGAAATTTCGGCAGCATTTCCCCTATAAATCTAACATCCCCGAGACTTAGCTCGGCTCAAAATATATCAATAACAACAGCCCACACATCAACAAACAACACAAACAATAACCAAACCACTCTAGGTTCAAAGTTCAACTTTATTACTTAAGTTGGCAACTTTCATTCATACTTCCAAAATTCCAATTCTATCTCTACATAATTGTATTCATTTCCTCATTCAAAATTATACAATCACATCCTAACTACAATCCAAGCCAAACACGAAATTGCCCCAAAATCCATTACTTTCCATAATTCTTCAAAACATCAAAATTTCACGACGAACATTCTAACTCACGTCGTTTCATTCCGAATTCATTAACATCATTATAAATTCATATTTAAAGTCTCTAGCACCCTAAATATACAATGATATACATAATGATACCAAAGGTATACGCTTTCCGATAATATCCGAAATCATTTTCTAACACCAAATCAATTCATCAAACATTCATTTGCATCACAAGGGATCACTACAATACAACTAACCAATTTAAATAAACTTTAGACGACTCTTTCCCCACCTTATATTGAACACGGCCACACACAACTTTTCACACATGCACGGCTACTTCACCCACAACACAAATCCATAATCCTCACGTTACTCCAATTACTAACACATATATGTCCATTCCATAACATAAAAGCATAGAAATCTCACCTTTTTCTTGAAATCCCGATTTGCCGCAAACGTCGCCCTTTCGTCAAACTAATTGTACTACAACGGAGAGCGTCTTGAGCACTTCACAATTATGTAGAAACCAAGATTTTTAATGCTAGAACCAAGCTTGCCAAATTGTTTTCTTTCTCTTATTCCCATTCGGCCGAGAGCCTTGTTTGTGCTCAAAGTTGAAATGTGATTTATTTTCTTGATAATTACCAAAGCACATTGATATATATCCATTACTAAGTGTCATGTGCATAGCACATGACATTTAAAAATGGGTTTGGGCCAACCAAGTGGCCGGCCACCCCACAAAATTTGGGCCTCAATTTTTGTTGTCCAATTCTTGGCCCAATCCATTAAAAGTCCCGTTTTGTAATTCCCGAAACAAATTTTCGAAATTCCAAATTTACCCTCGGCCTTCCCCGAGGTCTTAACACCAATGATTCCGTAACCGACATAGTCATATCACTTAGAATCAAAATATTTCCTCGCAACACACAAGTCTTAGTTGTTTCTCGATTTTTACTTACACGAAAACACGGAACATAACAATTATGATTCTATATTGATATTGATCATGCTTTACATACTCAGTACATTCTTCGTACTGACGTCCTTTTGTTTGTGGACGCTGCGTCATGCCCGCAGGTGCACAGGGAGACAGACTTGATCCATAGCTGCTTATTTAGAGATTGCATAGCAGGGCTCCATTTCTTTCGGAGCCGTAGCTTTTGGGTACTTATTCTTTTGTGTATATAATTATGGGCATAGCGGGGTCCTGTCCCGCTCATACGATATGTCATACTCTTAGAGGCTCGTAGTCATGTGTATGCGGGTAGAGATGTTCGGCCATGCCGGCCCATGTTTTGTATATCTTTTGTTAGCCACGTCGGCCTTGTACTTATGGTGTGGCCTAGATGCCTATGATATGTTAAATGATGATGGTCGTCTAATGGGATCAATATGATTAACGATAATAAAAGGACGAATTGACTTATGGTTCACCTAGATGTTATGTTATGTACGATAAGGGGGTGCTCGGGTGGGGTAGCACCGGGTGCTCGTCGCGGCCCCCTAGCCGGGTCGTGACAAAAGTGGTATCAGAGCAGTTCAGTCCTAGGATGTGTCTACGAGCCGTGTCTAGTAGAGTCTTGTTTATGGGTGTGTTGCGCGCCACACTTATAAACGAGAAGTTGCAGACATTTTAGGAATATATGACCTTCTTTCTTCATAAGAATCGTTCGATAGAGCTATGATGTAAGAAATTCTTGTTCCTAAATCGTGTGTTGTGTATTTCAGAGATGTCTAGAAAGAAAAAGGCTACAGCAGCCCAAAAGGGCAAGACGGTGGCAGAAAAGCGGGCTGAAAGAGCACCGCCACCGGTAGTAGAGGAAGATGAGTCCCAGAGTGCGGCTCAATCTCAGTCCTCCCAGACAGTGCCTATTACTGAGGAGCACGTGGGAGCCTTAGCCCCAGCTCCAACTCCTCCACCGAATGCTTCGGGCCAAGACGTGAGAGAGGCCATTAATTTGTTGACTCAGTTGGTTGCGGCCCAGACTCAGAGGCCAAGCGCAGGGCAAGGTGACAGGGCTGTTAGTGCAAGGGCCCGTGACTTCAATACTTTGAAACCCTCGGAATTCTTTGGGTCGAAACTAGAGGAGGATCCCCAGGACTTTATTGATGGTATGCTAAGGACGCTCCGGTTGATTTATGCTTCAGACACCGAATCGGTGGAGCTAGCGTCATATAGATTAAGGGATGTCTCAATCCAGTGGTATACGGTTTGGATGGCTTCGCGGGGAGCCAATGCACCTCCACCGGTATGGCAAGAGTTTGTTGATGCTTTTCTCCGTCATTATATGCCTCCGGATGTTCGGCGAGCTAGGGCCGATAAATTCTTGAATTTGAGGCAAGGTAGCCTGAGTTCTACAGAGTATAGTCTCCGCTTCAATTTCTTGGCTAGGTATGCTTCGGCCATGGTAGCGGATATGGGTGATTGGGTGATCGGGTGATCGGGTGCACCGGTTTGTGAAAGGCCTAGGGCCACACTTGATGGATAAATGTTTAACTACGTCCCTTCAGGATGGTATGGATATTGCACGCATTCAGGCACATGCTCAGGAATTAGAGGAACACCTACAGCAGTGGAGAAATGAACGTGAGCAGGATAGGGGCCATAACAAGAGGGCCAGACCTTCGGGTTCGAGGAGCGAGTCCAGGGGCGGACACAGACAGCAGTTTCCCAGCCATTCAGGCTATTCTATGACCAGTACACCTCCACAGTTCACGGGGCAGAGATTTGACAGATCTACTCGTTCCTAGCCGAGTCAGGGTTATTCGGGGTCTCAGTTTAGAGGTGATTCAGGCCAGTCAAGGCCACCTGTACCACGATGTTCCCAGTGTGGGAAGTTGCATTGGGGTCGATGCCGATTGGGCTCGGATGGTTGCTATTCATGTGGTCAACCAAGCCATATCATGCGTGATTGCCCCTCTGTACAGGGTAGAGGTAGGACTCAGCCAGCAGGGTCGGCAGCCGAATCATCAGCATCTGTACGCCCTACGGGGCCAGGTTCACATACGCCAGTCGGCCATGGTAGAGGTAGAGGCAGAGCTCCCAGTACTAGCGGTCCTCAGCACCGTATTTATGCTTTAGCTGGACGCCAAGATCTTGAGTCTTCTCCTGATGTGGTCACAGGTATATTATCGGTATTCTCTCATGATGTATATGCTTTAATTGATCTGGGTTGCACATTATCATATGTTACTCCATATATCGCGGGTCGATTTATAATTAAGCCGGAGTCTATCAAACCTTTCGAGGTGTCTACACCCGTGGGTGAATCGGTAATAGCTAGCCGAGTATATAGGAATTGTGTGATTGTGATTTGTGATCGTCGTACCATGATTGATTTGCATGAGCTAGAAATGGTAGATTTTGACGTTATTATGGGCATGGATTGGTTGGCTTCTTGTTATGCCAATGTTGATTGCCGAATGAAGATGGTTCGTTTCCAATTTCCGAGAGAACCAATCTTAGAATGATAAGGGAATGCGGCATCACCAAAAGGTAGGTTTATTTCCTATCTATAGGCAAGGAAAATGATCACGAAAGGGTGCATTTATCACCTAGTACGAGTTCAAGATGTAGAGGCTGAGTCGCCGACTCTTTAGTCAGTTCCGGTAGTGAACGAATTTCCTGATGTGTTCCCGGAAGAGCTTCCAGGCCTTCCTCCCGAGCGAGAGATCGATTTTGTGATTGATGTGCTGCCAGACACTAATCCCATATCTATTCCTCCCTATAGGATGGCACCCGCAGAGTTGAAAGAGTTGAAGGAGCAATTAAAAGACTTGCTTGAAAAAGGCTTCATCAGGCCTAGTTCATCCCCGTGGGGAGCACCGGTATTGTTCGTCCGGAAGAAGGATGGCTCCTTGAGAATGTGCCTTGATTATCGGCAATTGAATAAAGTGACAATTAAGAACAAGTATCCCCTCCCGAGGATTGATGATTTATTTGATCAATTGCAAGGTGTCAAATGGTTTTCAAAGATTGATTTGAGGTCCGGGTATCACCAAGTAAGAGTTAGGGAGAAAGATATCCCTAAGACAGCTTTCAGAACAAGATATGGCCATTTCGAGTTCCGAGTAATGTCGTTTGGGCTAACTAATGCACCGGCAGTGTTTATGGACTTAATGAAAAATGTATTCAGGCCTTTTCTCGATCTATTCGTGATTGTATTCATCGATAATATCCTAGTGTATTCTAGATCCGAGGCAGAATATGTGGATCACTTGCGTATTGTCCTTGGAGTTCTTCGAACCCGAGAGTTATTCGCGAAGTTTTCCAAATTCGAGTTTTTGTTGAACTCAGTGGCATTTCTGGGCCACATTGTTGCAGCTGACGGTATTCGAGTGGATAGCCAAAAGATTGAGGCAGTGAAGACTTGGCCAAGGCCCACGACCCCTACGGAGGTTCGTAGCTTTTTGGGCTTAGCAGGTTATTACAGAAGATTTGTTGAGGATTTCTCTTCTATTTCTGCACCGCTCACCAAGTTGACTCAGAATTCAGCTACGTTTCAATGGACAGATGCTTGCGAGCGTAGTTTCCAAGAGTTGAAAGACCGACTGACTTCAGCCCCAGTTTTTGACACTTCCAGAGGGATTGGAAGGATATGTTATTTATTGTGATGCTTCAGGCGTCGGGCTAGGTTGTGTGTTGATGCAAAATGGTAAGGTGATTGCGTATGCTTCTAGACAATTACGAAAACATGAGCAGAATTATCCTACCCATGACTTAGAATTGGCCGCGGTGGTCCATGCTTTAAAGATTTGGAGACATTACTTATATGGTGTCCACGTGGATATTTATACAGATCATAAGAGTCTCCAGTACATCTTCAAGCAGAAAGAGTTGAATTTGCGGCAACGACGATTGCTAGAGTTGCTAAAAGACTGTGATGTTGAAATCCTGTACCACCCGGAAAGGTAAATATTGTGGCTGATGCTCTTAGCCGTAGGTCGATAGGAAGTCTAAGTGATGTACGACCAGAAAAGAAAGAGATGACCCGTGATCTTCAGCAGTTAGCTAGCCTAGGAGTCCGAGTGGTGGACTCAGGTAGCAGCGGAGCTACTGTTCAGAATTCAGCAGTTTCATCGTTAGTAGCGGAAGTAAAAGAGTGACAATTTGAGGATCCCATGCTAATGCAGTACAGAGATACACTCCCTCAGAAGGAGGAGTCATCATTTGACATTTCGGAAGACGGAGTTCTCCGATGTCGAGGCAGGTTATGTGTTCCCGATGTGGCAGGTCTACGCCATCAGATTTTGAGAGAAGCTCATTGTTCCCGTTACTCCGTTCACCCCGGAGCGACGAAAATGTATCATGATCTTAAGACTATGTATTGGTGGAATGGGATGAAGAAAGACGTAGTGGAATTCGTAGCTCAGTGTCCTAATTGCCAACAAGTGAAGATAGAACACCAAAAGTCGGGTGGCTTATTGCAAGCTATAGAAATCCCAACTTGGAAGTGGGAAGTGATTAATATGGATTTCATTACAGGTTTACCCCGTTCTCGACGTAAATATGATTCTATATGGGTGATCGTGGATAGGCTCACAAAGTCAGCGCATTTCTTACCGGTCAGAACGATCTATATGGCAGAAGATTATGCCAAGCTTTATCTTAAAGAGATAGTGAGACTACATGGCGTTCCGGTATCTATTATCTCCGATAGAGGGACTCAGTTTACAGCCAAGTTTTGGGGGTCTTTCCAAGAAGGTTTAGGGACCCAAGTGCGCCTAAGCACGGCGTTTCACCCACAGACCGATGGGCAAGCTGAACGTACTATTCAGACTCTTGAAGATATGTTACGGGCATGTATGTTAGATTTTGGAGGAAATTGGGATGACATTTGCCACTCATTGAGTTCGCTTACAATAACAGTTATCATTCTAGCATTCAAATAGAACCGTATGAGGCTCTATATGGGCGAAAGTTTAGATCCCCAGTTGGGTGGTTTGAAACCGGAGAAGCTAAGTTGATAGGGCCAGACTTGGTCCAGCAAGTAATAGAGAAAGTTAAGCTCATACAAGATCGGTTGCTAGCGCCTCAAAGTCGTCAGAAGTCCTATGCGGATAATCGTCGAAGAGACTTAGAGTTCGAAGTGAAAGATTGGGTATTCTTGAAAGTGTCGCCGATGAAGGGCGTGATGAGATTTGGCAAAAAGGGGAAGCTCAGTCCCCGGTATATTGGGCCATACGAAATTGTGCGCAAAATAGGCAAAGTGGCCTATGAGCTAGATCTACCTCCAGATTTGGAGTCAGTCCATCCAGTATTTCATGTCTCGATGCTTTGGAAGTGTGTTGGAGATCCTACGAGGATCGTCCCAGTGAATGATATTCAAGTGACAGAAAAGTTAACTTATGATGAAATACCCATTGCCATATTAGATAGGCAAGTACGGAGGCTTAGAAACAAAGAAGTGGCCTCAATTAAAGTTCTGTGGAGAAATGACAATCGAGAGGAAATGACATGGGAAGCCGAAGAGAATATGCTATCCAAATACCCACATTTATTTCAGCCCTTGGAAGAAGTCCAAGATGAGACGTCAAAATCATAAGGTATGCATGTTTTCCCTTTTATACATTCAGGTCGTGTGTGGCCAAATTTTTAGTGCTGTTGTATTATTGCCCTGTGAGGCATTGTTATTGTGGGTTGTTGTGACAGGGTGGTAGTGCCACATTAAAGAGGAAACTCTGGCGGAATTTTTATACAATTCCCCAAGCCTTTAACATTCGAGGACGAATGTTCCTAAGGGGGGTAGAATGGTACACCTCAGAAAATTTCCCGTTGGTACGCAAGTAAATGAGCTAATGATGTGTGCGAGAAGTGCGAGTGTATAATGTTTCATGGGAAATGTATGAAAAGGGATGTGGATGATTAGAATGAAAAGTCGAGATATGAGAAAAATTGAAAGTTGGCAAAACTGCCCAGTGGTCGTATATTGCAAAATACGGACCGTAAAGTGCAATACGGTCCATAAACTGGCGGTCGTAAACTGCCATGCAAAAGCTTCAGCCTTCTGCCAGTGGCCGTAAAGTGAAAATACGGACCGTAAACTGGTATACGGTCCGTAAACTGCCAAGTCGTAAACTGGCATGCCAAACTTCAACTTTCTGCCAGCCGAGGAAATGGTTAAATACGACCTGGTGGACGGACCGTAAAGTAATTTACGGCCCGTAAACCATGGTCGTAAACCACCATGAAGGCAGCCCAGCTTCTGGTTCTGGAGATGGCTAAATACGCCCACGGAGGACGAGCCGTATAGTGGAATACGGTCCGTAAACCTCCATGGACGACCACTGTTCACCCAGCACAGATTTTCCAATTCATTAAATATGAGGATCAAGACTTATTTTAGTTCATTACAACATTACACCACTTCTCTCTAGAACTTCTCTCTACATTTATTATATGATTTTTCAAGGATTATAAGCCATCAATAACATTAAGACAAGTGAATCAAGGATAAGGGAATCATCAAGGATCATCCAAGTCAAGAAATCCAAATGGAGAAAAACTAGGGTTTTGCTCAAAGAAGAGTATTATCAACCAAAGCTTGTTCCTACAACTTCTAAGGTAAGATTCATGATTTTTACAAGATGTTTAAGGTATTGGAGAATTAAAATACATGGATTGTAGAAAATGTGGTCAACTAGGTCATGAATGATGAATAGTGACATTTTGAGAAATAGTTTGAATTGAGTTATGAATGTTGTTGTGTTGTGATATGAATGTGTTATAAATGGTATTAAGATCATGAACTAAACACATTAGACGAGTGGACGAAGATGGGTGTTATAATCATGAAGGTGGGTGAATTAGAGGCAAATTGAGGAATCTAGATAATGTGGATAATGTGAATGACTAATGGCCATTGTTATGATATTAATGAAGGTATAAACGCTAGCATTGGAAGGGAACGTGCAAGTGTAGAATAGTTAGACGGAAAGGTATGTAAGGCTAACCCTTCTTTCATAAGGCATGGTTTTTGGCCAAATTCCTAATTCCTCCATATGAGTATGTTGTCTTCACATGGTTGACATTCCGAGCTCATAAGCTCACGACCCTTGATATATACTATGATTATACTATGTTCCTCGTATGACGAGTAAGTCCATAATGTAGATGTAACGATAACGATGAGAATAGTAATGATAATGATATCAAAAATGATGAAAAAGGTGCCTACGGGCTATTATACTTATATGTGCCTATGAAGGGCTATAATAAACCCCGAGCTTATGATGCCGGGTAAGACTATATGTATATGACTATGTATAAAGTATGTATACGATTACATAACGCGCGCACACATCTGCAGATGGTACGGATAACCCTGAAGCCTTGGTAGGGCCAGGTTGAAATAACATTGAGCCTTGGTTGGCCAAGTATGTATGAAACACCGAACCTTATGGTCGGGTACGCTATGTATGTATATAAGTGTATGGCTATGTATATAATATGAATATGAATGTGATAAGACTATGTATAAGAATACGAATAAGGACATGTATACGAATATGAGCACAAGTATGGTACGAGTATCATTATGGGATACGAACGACGATGTATGCAAGTAAGCGACATGATGATGATGATATTACTGTCTCCCCTCATATGCTATCTTCATATGATATCTATTATGCTTCTATATTGATGTTGATCATGCTTTACATACTCAATACATTCTTCGTACTGACATCCTTTTGTTTGTGGACGCTGCGTCATGCCCGCAGGTGCACAGGGAGACAGACTTGATCCATAGCTGGTTATTCAGAGATTGCATGGCAGGGCTCCATTTCTTTTGGAGCCGTAGCTTTTGGGTACTTATTCTTTTGTGTATATAATTATGGGCATAGCGGGGTCCTGCCCCGCTCATACGATAAGTCATACTCTTAGAGGCTCGTAGTCATGTGTATGTGGGTAGAGATGTTCGGCCATGCCGGCCCATGTTTTGTATATCTTTTTTTAGCCACGTCGGCCTTGTACTTATGGTGTGGCCTAGATGCCTATGATATGTTAAATGATGATGGTCGTCTAATGGGATCAATATGATTAACGATAATAAAAGCACGAATTGACTTATGGTTCACCTAGATGTTATGTTATGTACGATAAGGGGGTGCTCGGGTGGGGTAGCACCGGGTGCTCGTCGCGGCCCCCTAGCCGGGTCGTGACAAGTTTTGTGCGTTGGATTATTCGTAAGCTAATCGACATAAGTTCAAGGACAAGATTATTTTTGAGATATGAGACAAGGACTTTTTAATCCCGATTTTAATAGTGCACGGTTTACACATTAATTACAATTAGTGTAGAAATATTAGTGAAGATTAGGGATTAATTAACCCTGATGTTGCATCTCGTGTTCTCATGCATTGGAAAGTGTGCGAATTAAATGATATTAGTAATGGACACGAGGTTATTCCCCAAGCTTATAAGTGGTTAAAGTGATGGTACGCATGTATCGTAAGGATTTAAAGTTAAACCAATCGAAGAAAATAAGTTTCGTCGAGGTTCAAAATTTATATGAATGAAATACGGTCCAAGCTATAATATCCTGTATTTTTGTACTAGAAAATTTAATCGTCCAACATGAGAAAATTTACCCGAGCCCGGAGAATTCGATCATATCCAAGGATGAAAATCAAGAGCTCGGTATATACGAGCAATGAAGTCCCAAAATTATTTAAGACGAAAAAGTGTAATGACGATGATTAAAAATAATATTTAGTGTATGTATAAAAAGGCTATGGATTAGAGTTCTACCACATGATTATGATAATGAGTATATAAAGTGTGTTAAAAGTGGTCCATATTTAAGTGGATTGAGATCAAGAAATTAATTACGTGTGTAATTGGAAAAATATGGAGGATAGTGAAGCTATTAATTAGGGGTGAATAAGGTGTTAATTCAACACTTCCACGTGGCCTATTTTGGCATACAAACTATGGTGACTAAAGGAAAATTGTTGCATGCGTGTAAATATATTCCTCTTTACTGTCACGACCCAACCCCATGGGCCATCACTAGTGCCCGAACTAGACACTTGTATACGAACCTGCTAGATATAGTCAGACTGAAACTAAGGACAGTATGGAAACTTATAAAAACAAACGAAAGATTCACAACGCCACATATCATAAACCTATCTCCTCAGGAGTCACAGCTGACCAAAGCATAACACACTACGGAAGCCGACAAGGCTGCCACTATCTACGGAAAGATCCAAAACAAACCATACCGACACAGTCCGATACAACCCACATATATCTACAGACCTCTAAGAGTGTACAAGTGAAATATGATGGGACAGGGCCCCGTTGTACCCCTGGACATGCATAAGTCGACATCAAAAGATCTGTACCAAAATAATCTAGGCTCCGGAACAATGGAGCTCTCCAAAACAGCTGAGCAGAAGTCTTAAGCTGGAGGATCATCAAACCGAGTTTCTGTACCTACGGGCATGAAACGTAGCCCCCCCGAAGGAAGGGGGTCAGTACGAGATATGTACTGAGTATATAAAGCATGAAATACAATAAAGAAGATCATGACTGAATAAAAGAGTACAGGAGGTTAGTATGACAACCAAAAATACTGATGCACCTGTGCCTTACGAAATGAGAATCATGCATATCTATATCATATACCATACCCGGCCCATTATGGGACTCGGTGAATAAAGTCGTATACATGTATACCCGGCCCATCATGGGACTCGGTGTCATCATCACATCATCATATCATCATCATCATATATATATATATATATATATACGTACCCAGCCCTCTAGTGAGGGACTCGGTGAACAATGCAGTGAAACTATGCACGAAAACATACCCGGCCCGGGACTCGGTGAAAGATATATTAACGGCATGCACGAGCAGAGTAGTGAGCAACCATATGCAAACTAAATCAGCATCTGAGACTCAATAGAATAAGTAGAATGAACCAACACTTGAGTATTAAAGACAACAGTCATGTCAAGTACCCCTCGAATGTCACTATGGATTATATCAAATAGAATTTTAGGAATCATAGACACGTATCATGACATAATGAAATAGCTTCTGGAAATCAAGAACATTAGCCATCCTAGTGTCTCTAAGAATAGGATCTTCTTTGGAGTTTATACATTCGTCGTCTGTTTGTCTCACATAGATCATGCCAAAAAGAAAGAAGGGATAGCTTTACATACCTTACGTCGTCCAAGGAACTCAACTTAATCACGAACTTTTCACAATTAGTATGCCAAACCTATAATCGTAAGAATATGCACGTGACTTAAGAAGGCTTTCGTATATCATATATATTAATTGATAACTTAATTCTAAAACGAAACGGGCAGCATCTGCCCTATATCATTAGTATCTCCCAATTCGGTATATCACCACAACAGCCGAACAACAAATAAATCTCAAAAACACAACAATATACTTAATTTACTGCAACAATCCATCAAATATATATCCTCAAAATCAATCCCTTAAACTTATCTCTATTTCTAACGGAATTTCGACAGCATTTCCTTTATAAACTAGATAAATCCCGAAAATCCAATTCAGCTAAATTATCAGCAACAACGTCAAACAACAATATCGACAATCAATATACATCATAACTCAGATATTTCCGTCCATTTAACTCCACTGAAACAGCCCCACCTTATAAACCTCCCAAAAATGCCAAACGAGCTTTTAACATTATTTCCTCCGTTCTAATCCGTTAAAACTCTAAATAAACACTTTAATAACATAAGAGGAACCTTATACATACCTTAGCAGCAGATCAATCACTAAATATCACCCCCCCCAAGCTCAATAATTAGCTTAAAACGATGACAACAACTCGTACTACACTTTATCCTTCACGAGCCTGGGGATTCGGGGCCTCGAACTTGGTCGATTCTCCACTTTCTCTTTCTAACTCTCCTCTCTCTCTCTCTCTCTAAAAGTTTGTGGACTGTATGATTTGTAAATGAACGAATTTGTATGCATTTATTCCTTATATATGGGTCTTGGGTCGGTTCCCACCGACCTTGAGTCGGGTTGGGCCGAGCCCACTGCCCAGCTTGACCTTGCTGCATTAAAACGTCCATAACTTTTTATCCCTATGTGGTGTGAAGGCCCACGACCTATGGTTGGAAAGCTAATTCAATTATCTACAACTTTTATATTTATGATGTTCCCAAATTCCAAAATAATGATGGGGTTACGGTCTCCCGAAGTCAGATCACCCGAAAACGTAACTTAAAAACATCTTTTTAGAGGGCTTACACTTGGATTTGGCTCAAGGGTCCTTCTTGAGTTGTGTTTAAATTCACATATATTGTCCATATAACTTATCTTATGTCCTTTATAAAAATCCCATCATGTGGGCCCCACCTCAGCTTACGGTTACGAGGGCAATATATCTTTTAATGTATCATTCCAATCATATTGTACGAATTCCAAATATCACACTCATGCTTCCCTTAGCCAGTTGATGCTTTCAGTTATATTGATTTCTATAAGGGACACATACTCTCTTTCCTAAAACACATGTAATCATGTTTCTTTCTCTTCCTTGTTTCATTCTTTACTCGTTTAAGCTTACTCTTTTTATATTAACTCACCTCTCGAATGACTCCTTGCTTATCATTGCTTCCCCTCTTAAGTGTCTGTTATGCCCCGTGTTTTCGTATAATTGGAAATCGGGAAATAACTACGATTTGTGAGTTATAAGGAAAATATTTTGATTTTTGTAAATATGACTATGTTGGTCATGGAATTATTAATGTCAAGACCTCGGGGAAGGCCGAGGGTAAATTTGGAATTTCGAAAATTAGTTTCGGGAATTGCAAAGCGGGACTTTTCGAATTGGGCCAAGAGAATTACAATACAAATTGAAGCCCAAGAATTTTGAAGGGTGGCCGGCCTTAGTCAAGCCCAAAACCCACCACTTTAATGTCATGTGCTATGCACATGACTACTAATGGATATATATCACTATGCTACACTTAGTATTTTTCAAGAAAATAGATCAAATTCAAGAACACCACTAAACAAGGGCATTCGGCCGAGAGTTAGTGGAGAAAAAAAAATCCAAGCTTGTTTATTGATCCAAAAATCCTAATCTCTACATAGTTGTGAAGTACTCAAGGCCCTCTTCAACGGGGTATAATTAGTTTGGCACAAGAACGACGTTTACGACAAGTCGGGTTTTCAAGAAAAGGTAAGAATTTTGCCCCTTTAATGTTATAGTATTGATGTGAATATGTTAAGGATTGAAAATAGACGAGGATCCCGTAACTTGGATGTAAATAAAAAGTCGTGGGTGTGTGTGTATAGTGTGTGTTGGCCGTGAGCCATAGGGAGGAGAAAATGGTGTGAATTTACCTTGTTTAGTTGGTATAATGTGTTGTTGTGATCCTTATGTCATAAATGATCGATTGATGAATTAAATTGGCGTTGGAAAATGATTTCGGATATTATCGGAAAGCGTATACCCTTGGTATCTTTATGTATATCATTGTATATTTAGGGTGTCAGAGACTTTAAATATGAATTTATAGTTGATGTTAATGAAGTCGGAATGAAACGACGCAAGTTAGAATGTTTGTTGTAAGTTTTGGTGTTTTGGGAGAATTATGGAAAGTAATGGATTTTGGGCAATTTCGTGTATGGCTTGGAATGTATTTGGAATGTGATGGCATAATCTTGAATGAGTAAATGAATACAATAATATGGATATAGATTTGGAATTTTGAAGTTTGAATGAAAGATTTCCAACTTGCGTAGTAAGGTAGACTTTTGATGTTTGAATATGGTTTATATTGTTTGATGATGTTTGGGTTGTTGTTGTTAATGTATTTTGAGCCGAGCTAAGTCTCGGGGGTGTTAGATTTATAGGGGAAATGTTGCCGAAATTTCGGTAGACAAAAATGAAGTTAATGGCATGTTTAAGCCTAAGAATCTCAATTGGTAACTTTGACCATTTGCAGATTTCAGACGAAACGGGACTTGACTTTTGGGAGAGCATACGACGTCTGTAAGGTATGTAAAGCTTCCCACTCCTTCGTTTGGCATGTCTTAGTGTGATAGGCGAATATTGGAACTTCCGGAGCATTTCTGCTCCTCGAAACCCGACCCACAAAAAAGTTACTATTCATTCAATTCAATTGAAGCCTAAGGGCTCTATTTTGGCTAGAATGCCACCACTCGTCCGAAACCTATCGAAATGTGGTCGGGTAACTTAGAAATGATTATGTATGACCCTTTGGCCTATAAATGTTCAGAAAATATGTTCGCCACCTCAATTTGACTCGAGGTGGGCCCGCTAACCCCGATACGCCCTATTTGCCTTATTGGGCTATCTTTGTGAATAAAGTTTGATATGATTCTTTCGATTTTGGAATCCCCTCTTATGAGATATATTTGGAATATTATGATATGATAAGTTACGTTTTGAGCCATACGTACCATTTGGAAACTTTTGTGAAACGGATCTTTGTATCGACTAAGTATTCGCTTATTTTGTGCTATGGAATGATTTGTAAAACTATTATGTTTTGAAAGACTGTTTTGAAGTATGATTTGCATTTGTTTTCTCACGACTCCGCTCGTGCCTTATTATGACTTCGTTCACCGGTTCCCGAGCCGGTTATGATTCGTGCGCCTTATAATAATTCGGCCGTATGCTGTGTTACGGTTCCCGAGGCTTCGCCATAGGGCCGGGTTCCGTTTGGAGTTATGCTGTGATATGGCTCATGATGCGATACGCTCACCTCTGATTATGTTTGTGTTCGGGGATGTACGGAGATTTGAAACCTTCTGGTGTTATGCTGTGTGTGGCGCCATCGTCGGAGTGGCGACCACATTCCTAAGCGTTTGCATGATTTTGTTTGCATTGTATATACGTATATGATTTTGATACGGATTTTGACATACCGATTTGTATTCCATTTTGTTATCTGATTTGCTGTCAGTTTTGATCCATATTTCTGTACTCCGTGCTTTACATACTGAGTACATATTTCGTACTGACCCCCTTTCTTCGGGGGCTGCGTTTCATGCCCGCAGGTGCAGATATTGGCGATCCTCCACAGTAGGCTTCGCCCTTTGCTATTCCGGAGTACTCCCCTTTGATCCGGAGTCCACTTTTGGTACAGACTCCTTTTGCTTTGTATATATTTGGTATATCTGACTATTTGGGTACGGCGGGGCCCTGTCTCGCCATATGTCTTTGTTTTGAATTCGTAGAGGCCTGTAGTCATATAAGTGGGGTGAGGGTCCTGTATATGTTGGTTTGATTTCGTTTTCTGGTCTTAAAGCGGTCTGTTTGTTATGCTGGCCCCAAATGGCCCTTATGCTTATGTTTGCACTTTTGACCGGCGATGTCTATTCCGCCGCTCAGTTTGTATTTGATATGGTATTTTGATTTGGCGCTACCGCTTAAGACATATTTTGATATAAATTATGTTTGATATGATTTCGTAAAATTCGGAAATCAGTTTGGATTTGAAAATTTATATGTGATTCGGTCTGGGTACCCAGGTAGGGTGCCAGTCGCGGCCCACGGGGCTAGGTCGTGACAAAAGTGGTATCAGAGCAGTTTGTCCTCAGAATGTCTACAGGCCGTGTCTCGTAGAGTCTTGTTTATCGATGTGTTGTGCACCACGTCTAGAAACAGGAAGCTACAGGGCATTTAAGATGTTACTTTCTTTGGAATCTTAGATCGTGCGATAGAGCTGTGCTATTAGGATGATTTTGATCTGACTCGCTATTGTGCTTGCAGTGATGCCTCCGAAGAAGGCAACGGCGGCCCAGAAGGGCAAAGCGAGGATGGGAGAGACTAGCCAGGCACAGCGAGCTACCCGGGCTCGTGTTTATGATTTGCCTGAGGATGTGCCTCATTCTGAGGGGTCTGCTACACCCCCAATAGTACAGCCTGGAGCAGGACCTTCAGCAGCTCCAGAGGTCCGTGTACCCGCACCTGAGACTCCAGCTCCTCAGCCAGGGGCGGAGGATAGGACCCTGAGAGAGGCTGTACAGTTGCTGACTACATTGGTGGCAGGACAGGCTCTCAGACGCGGGCGGAGGGACGACGATGACGATGACAGGCGGGACAACCTGAGAGTTCGGGAGTTTTTGTTATGTGGCCCTCCAGAGTTCTTCGGGTCTAAGCCCGACGAGGACCCCCATGACTTTATTCGGGGGATGCGACGCTCACTGGACTTGGTCAGGGCTTCAGAGACCGAGTCGGTTGAGCTGGCTTCGCACAGGCTTCGAGATGTGGCTACCCACTGGTACGAGACTTGGGAGCTGTCTAGAGGAGAGGGTGCCCCTCCAGCCGCTTGGGATCAGTTTGTGACAGCATTCACCCGCCACTTTTTGCCCCCAGAGTTACGGTGGGCACGGGCTGATCGATTCTTACGTCTGCAGCAGAGGGGTCGGAGTGTTCGCGAGTATAACCTTGAGTTTGATTTTCTGGCCCGATATGCACCGGCCGTGGTAGCAGATATGTCCGATCGGATGCACAGATATGTTATGGGATTGGACCGGTATTTGGTTGATAGCTGTATGGCAGTGTCATTGCAGGCAGACATGGACATTGCCCGACTTCAGGCCTATGCGATGGGTATGGAGGACCGTCGCAGGTCTGATCCTGCTGGCAGAGATCGAGATAGGAGGCCGCCCAAGAGGGCTAGGTCCGCAGGTTATTCTGGAGATTCTCGAGGCGGACAGCCTCAGCAGCAGCAGTCAGATAGGCATTTTCCTTCGTCCGGCCGGAGTACTCAGTCAGGCAGCCGGAGATTCGATAGTACAGGATCGTCTGGGGCCGGTCAGAGCTCCAGAGTGGCAGGTTCGCAGGTATCCAGGGCCCCCAGCCAGGCCAGACCACCCAGGCCCCGTTGTCCTCATTGCGGGAAGTCTCATCCCGGGGAGTGTTACCGAGCGACTGGAGCTTGCTTTTCGTGTGGTGGTCAGGGCCACTTTATGAGAGACTGTCCTTTGGCTAGCGGTTCTGGTAGTGTTGCTCAGCAGACAGGGTCAGCCGCCGGTTCTTCACCTGTTCCATCTGTTGCACGCCCTGGAGGGCGAGGTATTTCAGCACCGGCAGGACGCGGTCGAGGCCGCGGTGGCGCTTCAGGTTCTAGCGGTCCCTCGAACCGCATATATGCTTTGGCCAGCCGCCAGGATCAGGAGGCTTCGCCAAACGTCGTCACAGGTACATTGCTGGTTTTCTCCAGATCTGTATATGCATTGATTGACCCTGGCTCTATTTTATCATATATTTCCCCGCTCGTTGCTAGTGAGATCGGGATAGTGTCTGAGCCTATAGAGCCATTTGAGGTAGCTACGCCAGTTGGGGATTTTATTGTAGCGAGACAGATCTATAGGGATTGTTCTGTGACCATTTATGATCGTAGCACTAAGGCTGATTTGATAGAGTTAGATATGCTTGAGTTTGACGTCATTATGGGCATGGACTGGTTTTCTTCCTGTTATGCTAATGTCGACTGCCAGAAAAAGGTAGTCCGTTTTCAGTTTCCAAGGGAACCAGTCATAGAGTGGTTCAGATCTACAGCATCGCCGAGGGGTAAGTTTATTTCATACCTCAAGGCTAAGAAGATGATCCAGAAGGGGTATATCTATCATTTGGTTCGTGTGCACGATACTGCCGCAGAGGTACCTACCCTTCAGTCTGTTCCGGTCGTCAGTGAGTTTCCAGATGTATTTCCTGACGAGCTTCCTGGCCTTCCGCCTGAGCGGGAGATTGATTTCACTATAGAGCTGATGCCGGATACGCAGCCCATATCTATTCCTCCGTACAGGATGGCACCAGCTGAGCTGAAGGAGTTGAAAGAGCAGCTGAAAGATTTGTTGGATAAGGTCTTTATCAGACCCAGCACATCACCCTGGGGAGTGCCGGTATTGTTTGTCAGAAAGAAAGACGGGTCACTGCGGATGTGTATCGACTACCGGCAGCTTAATAAGGTGACTATAAAGAATAAATATCCCCTCCCTCGGATTGATGATTTGTTCGATCAGCTGCAGGGCGCTAAATACTTTTCAAAGATAGATCTGCGCTCAGGTTATCATCAAGTGCGAGTACGGGAGTCAGATATCCCGAAGACTGCTTTCAGGACCCGGTACGGGCATTATGAGTTCAGAGTTATGTCTTTCGGGCTGACTAATGCTCCAGCAGTATTTATGGATCTGATGAACCGGGTATTTCGGCCTTTTCTGGATATGTTTGTTATTGTGTTTATTGATGATATCTTGATTTACTCGCGATCAGCCGAGGAGCATTCAGATCATTTGAGGACGGTACTTGGCATTCTCCGTCAACAGAAGTTATATGCTAAATTCTCTAAGTGTGAGTTCTGGTTGACTTATGTGGCATTCTTGGGCCATATTGTCGGCGCAGACGGTATTCGGGTCGACACGCAGAAGATTGAGGCTGTGCAGAATTGGCCCAGGCCTACTACTCCGACAGAGGTGCGCAGTTTTCTAGGTTTGGCTGGGTATTATCGCAGGTTTGCGGAGGATTTTTCTTCTATTGCAGCACCACTGACGAGGCTTACTCAGAAAGCAGCAAAATTCCAGTGGACAGATGCCTGCGAGCGCAGCTTTCTGATGCTGAAGGAGAGATTGATTACAGCACCAGTTCTGGCTCTTCCAGAGGGATCTGACGGGTATGTTGTCTATTGTGACGCCTCTGGTATTGGGATAGGTTGTGTATTGATGCAGCACGGTCGAGTCATAGCCTATGCTTCCCGGCAGCTCAGACCGCACGAGAAGAACTATCCCACCCATGATCTTGAGTTGGCCGCGGTGATTCATGCTTTGAAGATTTGGCGGCATTATTTATATGGGGTCCATGTTGATATCTATACGGACCATAAGAGTCTCCAGTATATTTTTAAGCATAAGGAGCTAAATTTGCGGCAACGGAGATGGCTTGAGCTACTAAAGGATTACGACGTTGATATTCTGTACCATCCGAGGAAAGCCAATGTGGTAGCGGATGCACTTAGCCGCAAGTCTATGGGCAGCTTGGCTGATGTACCGTCTGGTAAGAAAGATTTGGTTCGTGACATTCGTTAGCTGGCCAGCCTCGGAGTTCGTTTGGCAGATTCTGGAGATTCTGGGATTTCTGTTCGTCCAGTTGCTGAATCATCTATTATTCAGGAAGTAAAGCAGCGCCAGTTTGAAGATCCTCTCCTGATTCAGTACAGAGATGTGGCCCTTAATAAAGCAAAGACTCAATTTGAAATCTCGCCTGAAGGGGTATTATTATATGACGGCAGATTCTGTGTACCGGACATTGCGGGCTTACGACGGAAGATTATGGGTGAGGCACATAATGCACGGTATTCTGTTCATCCTGGTTCCACTAAGATGTATCGTGATCTCAGGTGTTTGTATTGGTGGGACGGCATGAAGAAAGATATTGCAGAGTTTGTTAGTCAGTGCCCGAACTGCCAGCAAGTTAAGATCGAGCATCAGAAGCCCGGTGGATTATTACAGGAGATGGAAATTCCAGCCTGGAAATGGGAGATGATTAATATGGATTTCGTTGTTGGGTTACCGCGCACTCCACGCAGGTACGACTCTATCTGGGTTATCGTTGACAGGCTGACGAAATCAGCCCATTTCCTTCCGGTTCGGACTACTTATTCGGCTGAGGACTATGCCAGATTGTATATCAGAGAGATAGTCAGACTTCACGGAGTCCCTATATCTATTATCACTGACCGAGGTGCCCAGTTTACAGCCAATTTCTGGAGGTCATTTCAGGAGGGATTAGGGACTCAGGTGAGCCTCAGTACAGCTTTTCACCCTCAGTCCGACGGGCAGGCCGAGCGCACTATTCAGACGCTCGAAGATATGTTGCGGGCCTGTGTTATTGATTTCAGGGGCAGCTGGGATGATCATTTGCCGCTTATTGAGTTTGCCTATAATAATAGTCATCACTCCAGCATTCAGATGGCACCGTATGAAGCCCTGTATGGCAGGAAATGCAGATCTCCTATTGGTTGGTTTGACGTGGGCGAGACTAAGCTGATTGGGCCAGATGTGATCCAGGAAGCCGTAGATAAAGTAAAGCTTATTCGAGAACGGTTATTGGCTGCTCAGAGTCGACATAAAGCTTATGCAGATAGACGACGTCGACCGTTAGAGTTCCAGATTGGCGACTGGGTATTCCTGAAGGTGTCGCCCATGAAGGGTGTCATGAGATTCGGTAGAAAGGGTAAGTTGAGCCCCCGGTACATTGGGCCGTATCAGATCGTTCGAAAGATAGGCGAGGTCGCCTATGAGCTAGACTTACCATCCGACTTGGAGGCCGTACACCCGGTGTTTCATGTGTCTATGTTGCGGAAATGTATTGGTGATCCTTCCAGGATATTCCCGGTTCATGACATTCAGGTGACGGAGCAGTTATCCTATGACGAGCAGCCTGTATCTATTCTGGATCGACAGGTGCGGAGACTACGCACTAAAGAAGTGCCCTCCGTCAAAGTCCTGTGGCGCAACAATAATCGGGAGGAGATGACTTGGGAGGCGGAGGACGAGATGAAAAGGAGATACCCTCACTTGTTCCCGACGTCCACAGGTAATCTAAAATTTTTTTCAGTTTGTTGTGTTGATTGATAAAATGAATTATGTATGTCATTATTAAAAAGGGACACTCCTGCCTTGATCATAAGACCTTATAAGATTAATCTAACTTTCGGGGACGAATGTTCTTAAGGGGGGGAGAATGTTATGCCCCGTGTTTTCGTATAATTGGAAATCAGGAAATAACTACGATTTGTGAGTTATAAGGAAAATATTTTGATTTTTGTAAATATGACTATGTTGGTCATGGAATTATTAATGTCAAGACCTCGGGGAAGGCCGAGGGTAAATTTGGAATTTCGAAAATTAGTTTCGGGAATTGCAAAGCGGGACTTTTCGAATTGGGCCAAGAGAATTACAATACAAATTGAAGCCCAAGAATTTTGAAGGGTGGCCGGCCTTAGTCAAGCCCAAAACCCACCACTTTAATGTCATGTGCTATGCACATGACTACTAATGGATATATATCACTATGCTACACTTAGTATTTTTCAAGAAAATAGATCAAATTCAAGAACACCACTAAACAAGGGCATTCGGCCGAGAGTTAGAGGAGAAAAAAAAAATCCAAGCTTGTTTATTGATCCAAAAATCCCAATCTCTACATAGTTGTGAAGTACTCAAGGCCCTCTTCAACGGGGTATAATTAGTTTGGCACAAGAACGACGTTTACGACAAGTCGGGTTTTCAAGAAAAGGTAAGAATTTTGCCCCTTTAATGTTATAGTATTGATGTGAATATGTTAAGGATTGAAAATAGACGAGGATCCCGTAACTTGGATGTAAATAAAAAGTCGTGGGTGTGTGTGTATAGTGTGTGTTGGTTGTGAGCCATAGGGAGGAGAAAATGGTGTGAATTTACCTTGTTTAGTTGGTATAATGTGTTGTTGTGATCCTTATGTCATAAATGATCGATTGATGAATTAAATTGGCGTTGGAAAATGATTTCGGATATTATCGGAAAGCGTATACCCTTGGTATCTTTATGTATATCATTGTATATTTAGGGTGTCAGAGACTTTAAATATGAATTTATAGTTGATGTTAATGAAGTCGGAATCAAACGGCGCAAGTTAGAATGTTTGTTGTAAGTTTTGGTGTTTTGGGAGAATTATGGAAAGTAATGGATTTTGGGCAATTTCGTGTATGGCTTGGAATGTATTTGGAATGTGATGGCATAATCTTGAATGAGTAAATGAATACAATAATATGGATATAGATTTGGAATTTTGAAGTTTGAATGAAAGATTTCCAACTTGCGTAGTAAGGTAGACTTTTGAAGTTTGAATATGGTTTATATTGTTTGATGATGTTTGGGTTGTTGTTGTTGATGTATTTTGAGCCGAGCTAAGTCTCGGGGGTGTTAGATTTATAGGGGAAATGCTGCCGAAATTTCGGTAGACAAAAATGAAGTTAATGGCATTTTTAAGCCTAAGAATCTCAATTGGTAACTTTGACCATTTGCAGATTTCAGACGAAACGGGACTTGACTTTTGGGAGAGCATACGACGTCTGTAAGGTATGTAAAGCTTCCCACTCCTTCGTTTGGCATGTCTTAGTGTGATAGGCGAATATTGGAACTTCCGGAGCATTTCTGCTCCTCGAAACCCGACCCACAAAAAGGTTACTATTCATTCAATTCAATTGAAGCCTAAGGGCTCTATTTTGGCTAGAATGCCACCACTCGTCCGAAACCTATCGAAATGTGGTCGGGTAACTTAGAAATGATTATGTATGACCCTTTGGCCTATAAATGTTTAGAAAATATGTTCGCCACCTCAATTTGACTCGAGGTGGGCCCGCTAACCCCGATACGCCCTATTTGTCTTATTGGGCTATCTTTGTGAATAAAGTTTGATATGATACTTTCGATTTTGGAATCCCCTCTTATGAGATATATTTGGAATATTATGATATGATAAGTTACGTTTTGAGCCATACGTACCATTTTGGAAACTTTTGTGAAACGGATCTTTGTATCGACTAAGTATTCGCTTATTTTGTGCTATGGAACGATTTGTAAAACTATTATGTTTTGAAAGACTGTTTTGAAGTATGATTTGCATTTGTTTGCTCACGACTCCGCTCGTGCCTTATTATGACTTCGTTCACCGGTTCCCGGGCCGGTTATGATTCGTGCGCCTTATAATAATTCGGCCGTATGCTGTGTTACGGTCCCGAGGCTTCGCTATAGGGCCGGGTTCCATTTGGAGTTATGCTGTGATATGGCTCGTGATGCGATACGCTCACCTCTGATTATGTTTGTGTTCGGGGATGTACGGAGATTTGAAACCTTCTGGTGTTATGCTGTGTGTGGCGCCAGCGTCGGAGTGGCGACCACGTTCCTAAGCGTTTGCATGATTTCGTTTGCATTGTATATACCTATATGATTTTGATACGGATTTTGACATACCGATTTGTATTCCATTTTGTTATCTGATTTGCTGTCAGTTTTGATCCATATTTCTGTACTCCGTGCTTTACATACTCAGTACATATTTCGTACTGACCCCCTTTCTTCGGGGGCTGCGTTTCATGCCCGCAGGTGCAGATATTGGCGATCCTCCACAGTAGGCTTCCCCCTTTGCTATTCCGGAGTACTTCCCTTTGATCCGGATCCACTTTTGGTACAGACTTCTTTTGCTTTGTATATATTTGGTATATCTGACTATTTGGGTACGGCGGGGCCCTGTCTCGCCATATGTCTTTGTTTTGAATTCGTAGAGGCCTGTAGTCATATAAGTGGGGTGAGGGTCCTGTATATGTTGGTTTGATTTCGTTTTCTGGTCTTAAAGCGGTCTGTTTGTTATGCTGGCCCCAAATGGCCCTTATGCTTATGTTTGCACTTTTGACCGGCGATGTCTATTCCGCCGCTCAGTTTGTATTTGATATGGTATTTTGATTTGGCTCGACCGCTTAAGACATAGTTTGATATAAATTATGTTTGATATGATTTCGTAAAATTCGGAAATCAGTTTGGATTTGAAAATTTATATGTGATTCGGTCTGGGTACCCAGGTAGGGTGCCAGTCGCGGCCCACGGGGCTGGGTCGTGACAGTGGCTTCTCATAATCTTATCACATTATCCGAATCACATTAATCTTAGTTCATCAACCTTACTTCTAATCCCCGAGAGAACTTATCTTAACCCTCCTTTCAGTAAATTTACAACTATTTTTAACCTTTCATTCTCCAGTTTACACTTGTGTATCTTACTGATCATAGAACACATATATATACTGATCACAATCAACTTTAACAAAATTTTGGCAGAACCCCCTTGATACTCGGACTCGTCGATCCTTTTTCTTGCTCAATAATGGTATTAAGTCTGTTACACCCCGGAAAAATTTCGCGCTACAAAATCATAGACGGCGTAGTACGAGCTCGAAAAGGAGTTAAGTCAAACAAGGATTAAGGATGAAGATAGGGTGATCTAAGTCTAAGAAAATATACACATACGACATTTGGAGACAATATGGTGTGAATTGGTTCATAAGTTATTTAACGAAAAACCCTCGTTACAGTAAGTTAAGGTAGGGCCCACACATCGGGACCTTATAAAAGACAAATGAAGAGATATATGGGTAGTACATGTGAATTTGAGCAAGTCCTAAGAAGGACCCATAAGCCAAAAATGAGTGTAAGCCCTCCAAAAGGACGATTTAAGAAAACGTTTTCGGATGACCTAAATTGGAGGGGCAAACACGGCATAATAAGTTTAGAATTTGGGAAAACTCCCAGAAATAAAGGTTTTAGGTAATTGAATTATCTTTCCAACGGTAGGTCGTGGGCCTACAGGTGACATCGGGATAAGGAGATATGAATGTTTTAAGGCAGGAGGGTCGAGTTGAACAGTAAATCCGGCCCAACCCGAATCCAATTCGGGTCAGGCCCATTACCCATGCTTTTTAACTTAAATTTTCGGTTTCACTCCCTCATTTTCAGACCAAGAGAACCTAGAAAACTCTAGAGAAAAAGAGAGAGGAGAGCCTAGAGAGAAAATCAATTTTTGACCAAAATCGGAGCCCCGAATCCCGAAGCCCATGAAGAGAAAAGTGTTCTACGTCGCGTTGCCTTCGATTTGAGCTAAAAATCAACTAAAGAGAAGAGGGTGGACGTGGTGGCTGTGCACTTAAGGTATGAATAAGGTTCCTTTTCATTGTTAACAAGTTTATTTAGAGTTTTAACGGATTAGAACGAAGAAAATTGCGTGATAAATTCGTTTGTTGGTATGGTTGAATTGTGGAATGGGGTTTGAAGAAAATTTTGGATGAAAAAAAAATGTATTTAACTTGTAGAATGCGGAGGATGTTGTTAGTGTTAATTTCGACTTCTTTACGGTAATAAAATTATTAAATAATTATATCGCGAATTGGTTGGTTGGAAAATTTGGAAAATAATGTGCGGGCTGTTTTACGGGATATGTTGGTGTTGGAAATGATGTTAATATATTTGGTATTGTTGTTGATGTGTTGGTTGCTGAATTGTAATTCTGGGCTAGGCATATAAACAGGGGAGATGCTGCCCAAATTTTTGTAGACAAGTGTTGAGTTAAGATTGAATTCTTAAAGGCTTATAATCAATGTTTGGTATTTGTGACCAATTGTAGATTTTGGGGCATTCGGGACTTGAAATTGGAGGAGCGTAAGAAGCGGAAAAGGTATGTAAAACTCACCCTTTCCTTCTCTTGGCATGTCCTAGATGTATTAGGTTTGAAGTTGGACCTCGGGGACTACTCTACTCTTCGGAATCCGCGTCTAAATTTGCCCCTTTTCCATTCAATGGAATTGAACTAATTATGTTGCAAATGGTTAGGAAAGTTGTTTAAATACCTAGAACTTGTGTAAATAAAATCCGATTACCTTAAAACCCTCATAAGAGACTCCATAAAGTTTATTACACATACTTTGTGTCCGCCACCTCGTTTGACCCGAGGTGGGCCCACTACTCCCGGATTTTTCTGATTTGTTCCATTTGACTTGTTGTGAAGTAGAATTCAAAGGAAACTCTTTGCTACTCTCCTAACTACCATATGACGTTTGTTTGAATTATTTCGTTGACTTCCATAATGCATTTTGAAACATGAAAACGATTTCAGAAAGCTTATTTTGATATAAACCATCGTGACATCCAAAAGGCATACGCTATGATTACCGTTCAATCTCTTTTATATGATTTGCCATCTGAGTTATGCTATCGAGATTCTGTAAATGCTATATTTTGATATGTTCAAACAATCCCAAAAGCTTTAATTCGATATAATCCCCTGCGACATCTGAAAGGTACGTGCTATGACTATCGTCTGATTTCTTTCTTAAATGACCTGTCATTCGGATTATTCTGTCGAGTCTTTGTAAATATTTTATGATGCAAAGGTTTCTCACTACTCCACTCGTGGATGCCTCATTGCTTCCTTCACTGAGCCCGGGCCAGGATTTGTTATCAAGCGTATTCCACTGCATTGTTCGTCGTGCCTCGATGTGAGGGGGCAGGTATGACATATACATGGGTCCGGAGTATGATGTTCCATGTACACCTATGTTCTGATATGATATGATATGATATGATGTGGCCATCTGATATGTTATGATATGTTACGAAGCTATTCCCTACTCTGAAGTATGATGTGTTGTGGCGCCAGTGACGGGGTGGCGCCACGTTCTGTTCACCGAGTCCCGTATTGGGGCCGGATTTGGCATATGTTTCTGCATGCATTATTTACGTTTTGTAAGTATACATTTTGATATCCTGGACTTTGCACTCATTTTCTGTATTTTCTGTTCCGGTTATGATTTCGTCTACTGTACTTCATGCTTTACAAACTCAGTACATATTCCGTATTGACCCCCTTTCTTCGGGGGCTGCATTTTCATGCCGCGCAGGTACAGACGACAGGTTTGCTGATCCGCCCGCTTAGGACTTTGTTCTGCTATTTTGGAGCGCTCTTTTATCCAGAGCCTATATTTTGGTATAGTATTCTGCTATTGTATATATGTACGCTATTCAGGGGTACGACGGGGCCCTGTCCCGTCTTATGTTTCTGTTATTACTGTTCGTAGAGGTCTGTAGACACATATGTGGGTTGTGTATATGTTCTGGGAAATACGTATTCTGTGATGGCCTTATCGGCTTCTGTGCGCTACATCTGCTTATGTACGATAGCTTGTGACTCCGTTTGACTTTATATATTTATGTATCTAATTTATATGTTGGTTCGGGGTTACTGGGTACGTAAGGTGTCCTGCTCGGACACGAGTCGCGGCCTACGGGGTTGGGTCGTGACAGAAGTGGTATCAGAGCGGTTTGTCCTCGGAATGTCTACAGGCCGTGTCTAGTAGAGTTTTGTTTATCGGTGTGTTGTGCACCACATCTATAAACAGGAGGCTACAGGACATTTAGGATGTTACCCTTTCTTTGAATCTTAGATCATGCGATAGAGCTGTATGGTTAGGATGTTTCTCTTCCTACGAATTGCTGTATCTACAGCGAGGCTCCAACGAGCAACAGTGTCAGCATTTGGGAAATTGTTTCTGATCCTCTTTTTGTAGGTGACTGTAGATTGACAAAGAATGAAAAGGACAGCTCCTGACGATGGGGATAGGGATGCTAAGAAGGCCCCCAGGATATCACCAGGACCGAGTAAGCAGAGCCCCAGCTACTCGATTGAGACAGACCCTTCGGAGGATCCAGAGACAATTCCTCCAGAGTTTCTGATCCCAGAGCAGAGGATCTCAGAGAAGATAGTTATGATACTGACCCTTCGGAGGATCCGGCGACGATACCTCCAGAGTTTCTTACCCCCAGGGAGGAGGATAGCCACGATACAGATCCACTAGAGCATTCCTCTGGGACGCCGGAGGAGGAGGTTTCCGGGGACATGCCAGCAGCTCCTGTGGTGGAGCACTATGTTAGACAGGCCTCCCCGGAGAGTGTTACGCCCTACTCCAGTCCTTTGTCCTGGCCATCAGTGAACCAGGAGTTGCCGGGCTACCTATACTCCTCCGATTCGGATGCAGGTAATAGCGGGAGCCAGACGAGTGGGGGGCAGACAGACGATTATGATGGACACATTTCCCACGGCAGCACCCTAGGTCAGGCCCGAGATTGATCATTTATAAGTATATGAGTTTCCTAGAATTTCCTATGTGTGTATGATTTCTGTAGAATATTATTTAGTGACGGCAACGGAACAATTTTAAAAGGATTAAAGACCCAGTGGTTAAAAGCAAGGGCGACTGAGATGTCCCCGCCACCAGTGTGAATCTAGAAACCCCAGATGAAAGTGAATATTGAAGATTCAGAAGGGAAATATGGTAATTGTATGGTTTAAACCGGAGTGGGGCCCGTTACGGGAACTTGTCGAAAATTTACTAAGACCCCGATCAGCCCTAAATCACGTGACAAAGGTCGTGTGGGGCAGTCGACGCAATTATGTTAGCATTAACGCATCAAAACGCATGAAAGTTTCGAGGTTAGGCGTGCTGGGGCCAGAGCAATTCTGGGATGGGTGACCCCCTGGGAAGGATACAAAAATTTTCACAAGTGTAAGTATAAGATATAAATGGAAATTTGGGGTAACCTAAAGGAAAAGAGAATGTGTGGAGTAGCTAGTACCCTCACAGGAGTCGCGCAGACCGAGGCGGACTAAATGGGTGAAAGGAAAAAGTGCAATACCGCTCGGAAATTTGGGGCGAATTTGAAAAGCGGTTGGAGACGTTTGCAGGTAAGATAGTGGGAAACGTATATGTATGTGTATGATTTTCCTCTGGTGACCATTTTGATCAAGAGTTGAGTCCCGGCGACTAATGTTGCGATAGATGGAAGGTTTTACTAAACGGAATGCATGAAGCGAAGCGGAGATTAGGGTACGAAGGTTGTCAAAGAATAGACAAACCCTGACTACATTACAAATTAGTCTAGTGCGACGATATCTGGAAAAGAAAATAAGCACGGACATTAGAAAAGATGAAGGATAAGAAATGTGATTAAGCAAAACCTTCGAAAGAGTCGACAAGCGACACATAAACCTATTTGTGTGCAAAATTTGACGAACAAGTCTCTAAATGAGTGAACAGGTTTTGATGAAATAACTCGTGGTACAACGATCAAGGTGAGTAATGAAACGTCGACAGGGGAAATTTTCGTAAATCACTGAAGCCTTAGTGGAAGTGGTCTGATTCTAATTAAGATTCTGTCTGTTATACGTCTGCGCCTCTGACTTTGATGAGGCTCTGTCTATTATGCCTCTGTACTTCTGAATCTGATTACGTTTCTGTCTGATATGCCTCTGCACGTTCGACTCTGATTACGAATCTGTCTGATACATCTCTGTACATCTGATTCTGATCACGGATTTGTCTGACATACTTCCATACGTCTGACTTTGACTACGAATCTGTCTGCCATAGTTCAGTACATCTGACTCTGATTATGGATCTGTCCGATATGCTTCTATGCGTCTGACCCTAGTTATGAATTTGTTTGATATGACGTGGGATTATGATAACGTTGTAAGGAACCGAGAAGTGTGACAAGAAGTGAAAGATGTGGATGGTTGGGCCGGAAAAGAAAGGACAATAGCATTGTTGAATATAGAAGCGAAAGATATGTTAGAATAAGAAAAGCAGGAGTTGGGAAATGAATGCCCTCATAAGTGGGCTGATTAAATACGAGTACATAGTTGGTAAGGGGACCTCCCCGAAATATGATGAAGCTTCATAAGGACAGTCGAATATTCGTGGACGAATGTTCTAAAGGGGGGGAGGATGTTACACCTCGGAAAAATTTCGCGCTACAAAATCATAGACGGCGTAGTACGAGCTCGAAAAGGAGTTAATTCAAACAAGTATTAATGATGAAGATAGGGTGATCTAAGTCTAAGAATATATACACATACGACATTTGGAGACAATATGGTGTGAATTGGTTCATAAGTTATTCAACGAAAAACCCTCGTTACAGTAAGGTAAGGTGGGGCCCACACATCGGGACCTTATAAAAGACATATGAAGAGATATATGGGTAGTACATGTGAATTTGAGCAAGTCCTAAGAAGGACCCATAAGCCAAAAATGAGTGTAAGCCCTCCAAAAGGACGATTTAAGAAAACGTTTTCGGATGACCTAACTTGGAGGGGCAAACACGGCATTATAAGTTTGGAATTTGGGAACACTCCAAGAAATAAAGGTTGTAGCTAATTGAATTATCTTTCCAACGGTAGGTCGTGGGCCGACAGGTGAGATCGGGATAAGGAGATATGAACGTTTTAAGGCAGGAGGGTCGAGTTGAACAGTAAATCCGGCCCAACCCGAATCCAATTCGGGTCAGGCCCATTACCTATGCTTTTTAACTAAAATTTTCGGTTTCTCTCCCTCATTTTCAGACCAAGAGAACCTAGAAAACTCTAGAGAAAAAGAGAGAGGAGAGCCTAGAGAGAAAAACAATTTTTGACCAAAATCGGAGCCCCGAATCCCGAAGCCCATGAAGAGAAAAGTGTTCTACGTCGCGTTGCCTTCGATTTGAGCTAAAAATCAACTAAAGAGAAGAGGGTGGACGTGGTGGCTGTGCACTTAAGGTATGAATAAGGTTCCTTTTCATTGTTACAAGTTTATTTAGAGTTTTAACGGATTAGAACGAAGAAAATAGCGTGATAAATTCGTTTGTTGGTATGGTTGAATTGTGGAATGGGGTTTGAAGAAAATTTTGGATGAAAAAAAAAATGTATTTAACTTGTAGAATGCGGAGGATGTTGTTAGTGTTAATTTCGACTTCTTTACGGAAAGAAAATTATTAAATAATTATATCGCGAATTGGTTGGTTGGAAAATTTGGAAAATAATGTGCGGGCTGTTTTACGGCATATGTTGGTGTTGGAAATGATGTTAATATATTTGGTATTGTTGTTGATGTGTTGGTTGCTGAATTGTAATTCTGGGCTAGGTATATAAACAGAGGAGATGCTGCCCAAATATTTGTAGACAAGTGTTGAGTTAAGATTGAATTCTTAAAGGCTTATAATCAATGTTTGGTATTTGTGACCAATTGTAGATTTTGGGGCATTCGGGACTTGAAATTGGAGGAGCGTAAGAAGCAGAAAAGGTATGTAAAGCTCACCCTTTCCTTCTCTTGGCATGTCCTAGATGTATTAGGTTTGAAGTTGGACCTCGGGGACTACTCTACTCTTCGGAATCCGCGTCTAAATTTGCCCCTTTTCCATTCAGTGGAATTGAACTAATTATGTTGCAAATGGTTAGGAAAGTTGTTTAAATACCTAGAACTTGTGTAAATAAAATCCGATTACCTTAAAACCTTCATAAGAGACTCCATAAATTTTATTACACATACTTTGTGTCCGCCACCTCGTTTGACCCGAGGTGGGCCCACAACTCCCGAATTTTTCTGATTTGTTCCGTTTAACTTGTTCTGAAGTAGAATTCGAAGGAAACTCTTGGCTACTCTCCTAACTACCATATGACGTTTGTTTGAATTATTTCGTTGACTTCCATAATGCATTTTGAAACATGAAAACGATTTCAGAAAGCTTATTTTGATATAAACCATCATGACATCCGAAAGGCATACGCTATGATTACCGTTCAATCTCTTTTATATGATTTGCCATCTGAGTTATGCTATCATGATTATGTAAATGTTATATTTTGATATGTTCAAACAATCCCAAAAGCTTTAATTCGATATAATCCCCCGCAACATCCGAAAGGTACGTGCTATGACTATCGTCTGATTTCTTTCTTAAATGACCTGTCATTCGGATTATTCTGTCGAGTCTTTGTAAATATTTTATGATGCAAAAGTTTCTCACTACTCCATTCGTGGATGCCTCAATGCTTCCTTCACTGAGCCCGGGCCAGGATTTGTTATCAAGCGTATTCCACTGCATTGTTCGCCGTGCCTCAATGTGAGGGGGCAGGTATGACATGTACATGGGTCCGGAGTATGATGTGCCATGTACACCTATGTTCTGATATGATATGATATGATATGATATGATATGATGTGGCCATCTGATATGTTATGATATGTTACGAAGCTATTCCCTACTCTGAAGTATGATGTGTTGTGGCGCCAGTGACGGGGTGGCGCCACGTTCTGTTCACCGAGTCCCGTATTGGGGCCGGATTTGGCATATGTTTCTGCATGCATTATTTACGTTTTGTAAGTATACATTTTGATATCCTGGACTTTGCACTCATTTTCTGTATTTTCCGTTCCGGTTATGATTTCGTCTACTGTACTTCATGCTTTACAAACTCAGTACATATTCCGTACTGACCCCCTTTCTTCGGGGGCTGCGTTTTTATGCCGCGCAGGTACAGACGACAGGTTTGCTGATCCGCCCGCTTAGGACTTTGTTCTGCTATTTTGGAGCGCTCTTTTATCCGGAGCCTATATTTTGGTATAGTATTCTGCTATTGTATATATGTACGCTATTCAGGGGTACGACGGGGCCCTGTCCCGTCTTATGTTTCTGTTATTACTGTTCGTAGAGGTCTGTAGACACATATGTGGGTTGTGTATATGTTCTGGGAAATACGTATTCTGTGATGGCCTTATCGGCTTCTGTGCGCTACATCTACTTATGTACGATAGCTTGTGACTCCGTTTGGCTTTATATATTTATGTATCTAATTTATATGTTGGTTCGGGGTTACTTGGTACGTAAGGTGTCCTGCTCGGACACGAGTCGCGGCCTACGGGGTTGGGTCGTGACAAAGTCTCACATGGTTTGCAAATCTCTCCCACTTAGTTTTTTCCATATGACCATGAAAACGGTATTGATTGTTATACCCCGTATTTTTATACAACGGATTATTCGTGAGCTAATCGACATAAATTCAAGGATAAGATTATTTTGGGATATGAGACAAGGACTCTTAATCTCCGATTTTAACTAGTACACGATTTCTTTATAAAATTCAATTAGTATAGAAATATTAGTGGAGATTAGGGATTAATTAATCATTATTAGATTATTAAGTGGTGATTAGTGATTGATTAAGATTAATTAAGTTAATTAGACCATTAAGTGGGCCCCACCAGAGTTAAAAAAAATATAATATGGATGATGTATGCTAGTGGGGCATGTGTCCATCTTTTGGGCTGCATATAAAGCCTTGTTTTGATGACTAATTCAATAGTCATGCAAATCATTTTCATCTTCAACACAATTGAAAGAGAGAAAGAGGAGCTTATAGCCATGGCAACACACGGCCATGGATGCTCATAAATCAGTCCATAATTTTGATAGCAAATTTAGTTTCTATGGTGTTTTAAACATTCCAAGGTGATTAACAACGTGAATTAATCCATTGGGGCAGCAAGCACGTCTTTTATTTGAATCTACGAATTTCAGCAACGTTAAGGAGCCAAGCTTGTTAAGGTAAGATTTAATTCTCTTTTACATGTTTTAGAGGTGGTTTGGACTTTGTATAATTTGGTAGATGTGGAATTGGATGTAAGAATTGTGTATGTTGATGTTGAGATTTTATTTGGGCCTTGTGGGGGGCTGCCTTAATCTAGAAATAGTGAATTGATTTTAACTAAGGTTTTTGTTATTGTTGTCATGGATTATGTGATGGAAGTGAAGTAATTTAATGGTTAAAGTTGAATTTGTATTTAATTAATGGTCTGTTTTAAGACTTGTTGTAAAACTAGGATAGCTTTCTTGCATATAGAAGTTGATGTCGTTGTTGTGTTGTGGCTGATATGAATCACCAAACTTGGAAGAAAGAAACATATAAAAAATCGTATACGAGCGTATGTAGTTTGTTTGGTATATTCTTAGATGTTCGTGAGATTATCGGACATTGTTATGTGGAAACTAAGGGCTGTTTGGAACGTGTTGATTGTTCTTGGTGAATTGGAGGACTAAATGAAGTTAAGATTATGCATTGTGTTGCTGTAATTGTTGGACTGTTATAAGGTCTTTTCGATGAAGTGTTATGGCTATAGATTATTAAGAATAACTTGAATATGTCATAGTCGTTTGGTTAACTATTGTTGAATGTTGTAATGCGTGGGCTGATTGGAATGTTATGTGGACTTTTTTGGGACATCTTCGGATCTTGTTTTGGCTAGTTTTTTATGCTACTTTGGTTGTTGTATATTCGACTTAGATGTAAGGGAAATGAACAATATAGGGGAAATGCCGCCCAATTTTCTGGAAATAAACTACTAACGTTGGAATGCGTTTTGAACCTTTCCGTAGCTTAACCATAGTTCTTAACGTCTTAATATAGGTTGAGACACTTCGGGCAACGTATACGTATTGTATCACGGATAAGCGTTAAAGGTATGTGAAGCTAACCCTTCTTTCTTTTTGGCATGATATTTATAAACAAATAGACGACGAGCATGTGATTTTAAAGAAACTCTTATTCTTAGAGACATTAGGATGGCTAATGTCCTTGATTCCCAGAACTTACTTTATTATGTCTTGATACGTATCTATGATTCCTGAAGTTCTATTTGATATGTTCCATAGTGACATTCGAAGGATACTTGATATGACTATTGTCTTGATTTCCAAATGATAGTTCGTTATGAATATTCTATTGAGTCTCAGATATAATTTAGTTTGCATATGGTTGCTCACTACTCTGCTCGTGCATGCCGTAATATATCTTTCACTGAGTCCCAGGCCGGGTATGTTTTCGTGTACAGTTTCACTGCATTGTTCACCGAGTCTCTCACTAGAGGGTCGGGTACGGTATATATATATATATATGATGATATGATGAAGATGATGTGATTATGGTGCCGAGGATGGTATATGATGACTTATTCACCGAGTCCCATAATGGGCCGGATATGATATATGATATAGACATGCATGATTTTCATATCGTAAGGTACAGGTGCATTGGTATCTTGATTTATCATACTTGCCTCCTGTAATCGTTTATGCAGTTGTGACTTTCTTTATTGTATTACATGCTTTATATACTCAATACATATTCCGCACTGACCCCCTTTCTTCGGGGGGCTGCGTTTCATGCCCGCAGGTACAGATACTAGATTTGGTGATCCTCCAGCTTAGGACTTCTACTCAGCTGTCTTGGAGAGCTCCATTGTTCCGGAGCCTTGACTTTTGGTACAAATCTTTTGATGTATATATATATGTTTATCCAGGGGTACGACGGGGCCCTGTCCCATTATGTTTCACTACTGATACGCTTAGAGGTCTGTAGAGATATGTGTGGGTTGTGTATATGTTTTGTTCAGCTGTGTCAATACGTTGTGCTAGGGATATGTTCGTCTGTAGTGGCAGCCTTGTCGGCTTGCGTATGGTATTGACATGTAGTGGCAGCCTTATCGGCTTGCGTATCATATTATGTTTTGATTAGTATAACTCCTCAGGAGACAGGTTATTCGAGATATATATATATGATGACGTTATGAACCTTTGGAGTTCTTTGCAAGTTTCCATATTGTTCTTAGATTCAGTTTGACCATATCTAACAGGTACGTATACGAGTGTCCAGCTCGGGTACTAGTCATGACCCACGGGGCTGGGTCGTGACAAAAGTGATATCAGAGCAGTTTATCCTCGGAGTGTCTACAGACCGTGTCTAGTAGAGTCTTGTTTATCGATGTGTTGTGCACCACATCTATAAACAGGAAGCTACAGGACATTTAGGATGTTATCTTTCCTTCCTACTCTAGATCGTGCGATAGAGCTATATTATCAGGCTAATCCCTCCCTAACAGAGTATTATGTTTACAACTATGCCTCCAAAGAAAGCGACAGCTGCCTAGAAGGGCAAATCAGTAGCAGGAGATACTAGCCAGACTCGGAGAGTTACTAGGGCCCGTGCCCAATCTATGCCTAAGATTGTACTTCAGTCGGCGAGTTCTGCTACACCGCCACCTCCAGAGGAGCTTAGAGAAGCAGCAGCTCCAGATCAGGGGGTGGCTGCACCGCCAGCTCCTGAGGCCCCAGTACCTTAGCCTCTAGCTCCTCAGCTAGGGGCGGAGGATAGGGCCATGAGAGGTGCAGTTCAGCTGCTGACCAGATTAGTACCAGGGCAGGCTCGCAGGCACGGACTAGGAGTTGACCATGCGGATATATCTGATAGTTTGAGGGCTCGTGACTTCTTAAGTTGTAATCCTCCAGAGTTTATCGGGTCAAAGCCCGAGGATGATCCACAGGAGTTTGTTCGGCAGATGCAGCGTACATTGAGGATAATCAAGGCTTCTGAGACTGAGTCTGTTGAGTTGGCCTCGTATCGGTTGCGTGATGTAGCAGTTAATTGGTATGAGTCGTGGGAATTATCTAGGGGCGAGGGTGCTCCTCCAGCAGTGTGGGATGAGTTTGTGGAGGCCTTACTTGGCCACTTCCTGCCTCCAGAGACGAGGCGAGCCAGAGTGGATAGATTCTTACATTTGAGGCAGAATGGCAGGAGTGTTCGCGAATATAACCTTGAGTTTGATTCGTTGGCTAGGTATGCGCCTACTATTGTAGCTGATATGGCTGATAGAGTGCATCGCTATATGATGGGGCTGGACCGTTATTTGATTGATGGCTGTATGGCAGTGCCTCTTCAGCCGGGTATGGATATTGCTCGGGTACAAGCATATGCACAGGGGGTAGAGGATCGACACAGAGGACGTCAGCCAGATAGAGATTACGATAGAGGCCAGCATAAGAGGGCTAGATCGGCTGGTTATCCTGGTGAGTTTCGAGGCAGGCAGCCACAGCAGTATATTAGATATTATTCCCAGCCAGCACAGAGTGCACCCCCACAGTTTACAGGTAGGAGATTTGACAGCACAGGGTATTCAGGAGCCGGTCAAAGCTCCAAGGCTTCAGGTTCATAGATGAACAGGGGTTCGAGTCAGTGGAGGCCACCTTTGACTCGGTGTTCTCGGTGTGGTAGGCCCCATTCTGGGGAATGCCGTCTTGCTACAGGTGCTTATTTTTCTTGTTGCCGTCAAGGCCATATTATGAGAGAGTGTCCGTATGGAGGCAGTCTAGGTGATGTGGCTCAGCCTACTGGGTCGGTTGCTGGTTCATCTTCTTCTGTAGCTATGCGCCCTATGGGGCAGGGTATTCAGACAGCAGTAGGCCGTGGCAGAGGTTGTGGCGGAGCTTCCAGTTCTAGCGGTCCTTCGAACCGTATATATGATTTGGCTAGTAGACAGGATCAGGAGGCGTCACCGAATGTGGTTACAGGTATATTATCGATTTTCTCCCGAGACGTATATGCATTAATAGATCCAGGCTCCACCTTATCATATATATCTCCCTTTGTTGCTAATAGAATCGGAATACAATCTGAGTTAATAGAACCATTTGTGGTAGCTACACTGGTAGGAGATTCTGTTATAGCAAAGCAAGTATATAGAAATTGTTCGGTGATTATATATAGTCGTCATACCGTGGCAGATCTGATAGAGTTAGATATGACGGAGTTTGATGTTATTATAGGTATGGATTGGTTAGGTTCTTGTTATGCTAACATTGATTGTAAAGAAAAGATAGTCTGATTTCAGTTCCCAGGGGAGCCGATTATAGAGTGGATGGTGAATATAGCATCGCCGAGGGGTAAGTTTATTTCATACCTCGAGGCAAGGAAGATTGTTAGAAAGGGTTATATTTATCATCTGGTTCGTGTGCATGACTTGAAAGCAGAGGTACCGACTCTTCAGTCAGTCCCGATAGTTAATGAATTTCCAGATAAACTTCCAGGTCTTCCTCCTGAGCGGGAGATAGAGTTCACTATAGATGTATTGACAGATACTCAGCCCATATCTATTCCTCCTTTTAGAATGGCACCTGCAGAGCTGAAGGAGTTAAAGCAGCAACTGAGAGACTTGTTAGAAAAGGGCTTCATCAGGCCCAGCACATCACCTTGGGGAGCACCGGTATTATTTGTGAGAAAGAAAGACGGATCACTGCGGATGTGTATTGATTATAGGCAGCTGAATAAAGTAACAATAAAGCATAGATATCCCCTCCCCAGGATTAATGATTTATTTGTCTAGTTGCAGGGTGCTAAATGTTTTTCGAAGATAGACTTGCGGTCAAGCTACCATCAAGTACAGGTGAAGGAGGCAGATATTTCGAAGACTGCATTCAGCTCTCGATACGGGCATTATGAGTTTAGGGTGATGTCTTTTGGGCTGACCAATGCTCCAGTAGTATTTATGGATTTAATGAACCGAGTATTCAAACCATTCCTGGATATGTTCGTGATTATATTTATCGATGATATTCTGGTCTATTCACGTTCAGAAGAGGAGCATGCAGATCATTTGAGAACGGTACTTAGGGTGTTCCAGCACCAGAAGTTGTATGCTAAGGTTTCTAAATGTGAATTCTGGTTGACTTCAGTAGCATTCTTGGGGGCATATTATTGGAGCTGATGTCATTCGGGTAGATACACAAAAGATTGAGGCGGTAAAGACTTGGCCTAGACCTACGACACCTACTGAGGTACGTAATTTTCTGGGGCTAGCAGGATATTACAGGAGATTTGTAGAAAAGTTGATGCAAGCCGAGTTGCCTCAAGGATACTTAAAGGACCGTCTCGTGGAGCCAAAGTTTGGAGATGGAAGAGCACTAAAGTGGCCAACGAGCAAGGAAGGCTATGTTTGAAAGAGGCCACATTCGCAAATTCAAGATTTCCATCTCCACAAGACTAGCCAAACAAGGCCCTTCCCTCATTAATGGCATTTATGTAATAATAGGGTCTTCTATTATTTAGTTAGTATAAATAGCTAGTCTTTTATTTCATTAGGGGCTTTTTGATGAATTGATGAATATTTGAGTGTTTTAGGGTTATCACTAGAGAGAGAAACTTGTGAGAGGCCTTTGGTAGGCTCTTGTTGATTATTGATTGTGAGAGGATTGGTTGCTTGAGAATTCAATTCCCTTGAGGTCATCCTAAGAGGTTGGTGCTATCTAGAGTGTAATTAGGTGGTCTTGGTTATTGAAGAACCTTGGTTGCCTAATTGTGCCTATTTTTGTGTCAATCTATCTATCCTTACTTTCCTTGTTTATTTTCTCGTTTCCGCATATTCATCGTTGTATCAAAAGTTTGCCTCAATTTCGGCGCCTTTAACAAGGCTAACTCAGAAGGCAGCTAAGTTCCAGTGGACTGACGCATGTGAGCGAAGCTTCAAGTTGTTGAAAGACAAGCTGACTATGGCTCCAGTCTTAACTCTTCCAGAGGGACTGATGGCTATGTTATTTATTGTGATGCTTCAGGTGTGGGGCTAGGTTGTGTATTGATGCAACATGGCAGGGTTATAGCCTATGCTTCCCGACAACTCATAAAACACGAAAAGAATTATCCTACTCACGATCTGGAGTTAGCAGCGGTAATTCATGCTTTGAAGATATGGAGGCACTACTTATACGGGGTTCACGTTGATGTTTATACGGATCACAAAAGTCTTCAATATATCTTTAAGAAGAAAGAGTTGAATGTGCGACAGCGGCGGTGGTTAGAGTTATTAAAAGATTATGATGTTGATATTCTATACCATCCAGGGAAGGAAAATGTTGTAGCAGATGCTCTTAGCCGTAAATCTATGGGTAGCTTGACAGATTTGCAACCCGAAAAGAAGGAGATAGTTCGTGAGATTTACCGACTAGCTAGCCTTGGAGTCCGTTTGGCTGATTCTGGAGATGGTGGAGTTTCTATTCGAGAAGTTGCTGAATCCTCTATCATAGAAGAGGTAAAGAGGCATCAGTACGAGGACCCTGTTCTGGCACAGTATAGAGATACATCTCTTCAAAAGGAGAAGACCCCATTCGAGGTTACACCTGACGGACTGTTACGATATGAAGGCAGACTATGTGTACCTGAGGTTGCAGGGTTACGGCAACAGGTTATGGGAGAGGCACACTACGCCCGTTATTCTGTTCATCCAGGGTCGACGATGATGTATCATGACCTCAAATGTTTATATTGGTGGGATGGCACGATGAAGGACATAGCGGAGTTTGTTGCGCAGTGCCCGAATTGCCAACAGGTTAAGGTCGAGCATCAGAAGCCTGGTGGGTTATTACAGCAGATAGAGATCCCAACCTGGAAATGGGAAGTAATTAATATGGACTTCATTACAGGTTTACCTCGCACTCCACAGAAGTATGACTCTATATGGGTTATTATGGATAGACTGACAAAGTCAGCCCATTTTCTTCCAGTCAGAACTACTTATTCAGCTGAGGACTATGCAAAGTTATATATCAGGGAGATAGTGAGACTCCATGGGGTTCCCATATCTATTATCTCAGACAGAGGAGCTCATTTTACAGCTAACTTCTGGAGATCATTCCAGGAGGGATTGGGGACACAGGTGAGTCTTAGCACAGCATTTCACCCTCATACTGACGGACAGGCCGAGCGTACTATTCAGACGCTAGGAGATATGTTGCGGGCCTGTATTATTGATTTCAAGGGTGGCTGGGACAATCATTTGCCACTTATCGAGTTTGCTTATAATAATAGCTACCATTCTAGTATGCAGATGGCACCGTATGAGGCCTTATATGGGAGGAAGTGCAGGTCACCTATTGGTTAGTTTGATATTAGTGAGACTAAATTAATAGGCTCAGACATGATTCAGCAAGCTGGTGATAAAGTGAAGCTTATTCAGGAGAGGTTATTGGCAGCCCAGAGTCGACAGAAGTCATATGCAGATAATCGAAGTCGACACTTAGAATTTCAGGTTGGTGATTTGGTGTTCTTGAAGGTGTCACCCATGAAGGGTGTAATGAGATTCGGCAAGAAAGGGAAGCTTAGCCCGAGGTACATTGCACCTTATCTGATTATTCGTAGGGTAGGCAAGGTTGCCTATGAGTTGGACCTACCATCTGATTTGGAAGCAGTACATCCAGTCTTTCATGTGTCGATGCTTCGCAAATGTATTGGTGACCCTTCTAGAGTATTCCCAGTGGATGATGTTGTCACGACCCAACCCTATGGGCCATGACTAGTGCCCGAACTGGACACTCGTATACGTACCTGCTAAATATAGTCAGACTGGAACTAAGGACAGTATGGAGACTTGTAAAAGCAACCGAAAGATTCATAACGTCATATATCATAATAACCTGTTTCCTGAGGAGTCACAGCCAACCAAAGCACGACATAATATGCAAGCCGACAAAGTTGCCACTACTACGGGAATATCCAGAACGAATTATATCGATACAGCTGACCATAACCCATACACAACCTACATATGTCTACAGATCTCTAAGAGTATAAAAGTGAAATATGACGGGACAGGGCCCCGCCGTACCCCTGGACATATATATAAGTCTATATCAAATGATCTGTATCAAATAGTCTAGGCTCCGGAACAATGGAGCTCTCCAAACAGCTGAGCAGAAGTCCTAAGCTGGAGGATCACTAAACTGAGTATTTGTACCTGCGGGCATGAAACGCAGCCCCCCGAAGAAAGGGGGTCAGTACGAGATATGTACTGAGTATATAAAGCATGAAATACAATAAAGAAGATCATGACTGAAATAAAGATTACAGGAGACAAGTATAACAATCAAGATACCAATGTACTTGTTCCTTATGAGATGAGAATCATGCATGTCTATATCATATACCATACCCGGCCCGTTATGGGACTCGGTGAATAAAGTCATCATATATCATACTCGGCGCCATAATCACATCATCATCATCATCATCATCATCATATATATATATATATATATACCGTACCCGACCCTCTAGTGAGGGACTCGGTGAACAATGCAGTGAAACTGTGCAGGAAAACATACCCGGCTCGGGACTCGGTGAAAGATACATTAACAGCATGCACGAGCAGAGTAGTGAGCAACCATATGCAAACTAAGTCATATCTGAGACTCAACAGGATAATCAAAATGAACTATCATTTGAAAATCAAGACAATAGTCATATCAAGTACCCTTCGAATGGATTATATCAAAATAGGACATCTGAAATCATAGACACGTATCAAGACAAAATAAAATAAGTTCTGGGAATCAAGAATATTAGCCATCCTAGTGTTTCTAAGAATAGGAGCTTCTTTGGAGTCATATTCACGTCGTCTGTTTGTTTCATAAAGATCATGCCAAAATAAATAAGGGATAGATTTACATACCTTGTCGCTTCTCAAGTTTACCATAACTTAGGTCTCGGGCTCGCCAATCTACAAACAATACCAAATATGCCAATAATCAAATTTGGATACTCTTTCAAACCAATCCTTAATTACTTAGAAATCTAACGATGTTCGGTTAGCATCTACCCTAAAAACTTAATAATTCTCATGATTCCAATTTAGCAAAAATATCAATCCCAATACTAACATCAATATCAACAAATACATGCCCAAATAGAATCAAGTCCATTCTTAAATCACCTCCAAAACAACCCAATATACATTCCTATACCGGTACTTGTATACACTTCTTTATTTTCGTATATACATAGTATAACAACAAACACAACAACAACAACTACAGCCAATCCCACGATATTCCAGCACACCAAACAATTTATAACACCCACCAAATAGTCCACATGATAACAATAACAATTTATCCGATTTCCCGCAATTAATTTCGTATTTCCCATCTCACAATTTAGCTATGACCTGGATGAATTTAAATATACCTAGTAGAGAAGAATTCTTACCTTACATACTCTTCCTCCACCTTATTTCACTTCGAAGGAATCTCTGATTTGCTATCACCCGAAAGAAATCAACGTGGGTATAATCTTTATGTCGTTCTTCAGGTTTGCTTTAGTCGTAGGACTTAATATCTTTTTGTTCAGAAGGAACATAATTTATCTCCTTTAAAATGGAGAGGATGTTGCTGCCAAAAAAAAAATCATGTTGCTATGCAAAAATGAATCACGTTGCAGCCTCTACTTGCTTCCAACAAGGACCTTTATGAAATTTGTGAATGAATTATCTATCTCTGCTGCCTATTCCTAAGACTCCCTTTAGATACATAAGGTAGTTGGACTCCCTATAATGAATGGACCGTGGGTCCCCTAAAATATTACACTTAATCAAGTGCAACCCCCAAAGGCCACCTAATATCTTTTCATAGTGCTTTGTCATTCATGCTGCCACACGTGGATTGATTTCCCACATTAATTATTATCCACTAGTTAATTTCTCCACTTAATCAATTACACACATAGTTAATTTCTTGATCCCAATTCACTTAAACATGAACCACTTTTAACACACTTCGTATACTCATTATCCTAATCATGTCGTATAACATAATATCCATCCATAACAACTTTTACATAACCCATAAAACAGTCCAACAAACAGCCCATGAGCCAACAACAACATCAAATACAATTTACGGTATAATTTTCGTATTTCTCGTCCCACGATTTAGCTATGACTTCAATGAATTTAAATATACTTAGAAGAGGATAATTCTTACCTTATATACCAAGAAATGATCTTCTTCCACTTTACTTCCCTTCGAAGAAAGCCCGGATTCAACAACACGATAAGACGGAACAACGAGATCAAAGCGGTGAACAACACCCGTAATTAAATTTCAATAACTTTGCAGTTAATCTCTAAGAAGATAAAACAACGTTGCCTTAAATATAGATATATAAGTACTGTACGTTTTCCTTGGTATTCTCTTTCTTTTTGTTTGCTGAAAATGATTCATCATCCATAGTGATATGTATTCCAAAGTTCAACAAAGTGTAGTGGCCAACCTCTCCTTTTTTACACGTGTAACATCATAGGGAGATACACTTATACTTGTCCATGACATTCCACCACTACCACTTAATATCATAATTAGTCACCAAATAATATATTGGTCCTAATAATGTCACGTGGACAATGATGTCTCCTAATATGTCCAAATACCTCTTTAATTATATCCAATGATACGCTAATTAATTCCTAGCCTCCCACTTATTCCAACATTTACCCAATTATTCACATGATTAATTTCTTGGTCACAATTTACTTATGTAGTAATCATTTTTGATACACTTTATATACTCATTATCGTGACCATGTAATATAACACTAGTCCATAGCCTCATTTGCCATACATAAAATATTATTTGCAATCATCGTCGTCACACTTTTCCACCTTAAATCATTTCGGGAATCCATTACTCGTATACACCGAGTTTTTGATTTTCATGCTTGAATATGGCCAAATCCTATGGCCTCAGTAAAATTGCTCATGTTGGACGGTTCAATTTCCTAGTCCAAAAATATGGGATATTATGGCTTGGACCGTATTTCATTCAAAGAAATTTCGAATCTCAACGAAACTTATTTTCTTCGATTGGTTTAACATCAAATCCTTACCATACATATGTACCATCACTCTAACCACCTATAAGCTTGAGGGATGACTTCATTTATGTTACTAATGTCATTTAACTCGTACTCTTTTCAACGCATGGAAACACGGGATATAACAGATGTCCAGGTGACGGAGGAGCTGTCCTATGAGGAAAATCATATAGCTATACTTGATCGCCAAGTCAGAAGGTTACATACTAAGGACGTGGCTTCCATCAAGGTATTGTGGCAAAACAAGAATAGAGAAGAGATGACCTGGTAAGCCGAAGACGAGATGAAGAATAAGTATCCCTAGTTGTTCCCTACGCCTGCAGGTAATTTCAATTCCTCACTTGATTACATTAATTGATAGATGAGATTACATGTTATAGCAATGAAGGAAACTTCTCCAAAATTTTTATAAGACTTTATAAGACAAATTTAACAATCGAGGACGAATGTTCAAAAGGGTGGAAGGATATTATACCCCGTATTTTTATACATTGGATTATTCGTGAGCTAATCGACATAAATTCAAGGAAAAGATTATTTTGGGATATAAGACAAGGACTCTTAATCCCCGATTTTAATTAGTACACGATTTGTTTATAAAATTCAGTTAGTATAGAAATATTAGTGGAGATTAGGGATTAATTAACCATTATTAGATTATTAAGTGGTGATTAGTGATTGATTAAGATTAATTAAGTTAATTAGACCATTAAGTGGGCCCCACCAGAGTTAAAAAATATATAATATGGATGATGTATGCTAGTGGGGCACGTTTCCATCTTTTGGGATGCATATAAAGCCATGTTTTGATGACTAATTCAATAGTCATGCAAATCATTTTCATCTTCAACACAATTGAAAGAGAGAAAGAGGAGCTTATAGCCATGGCAACACACAGCCATGGATGCTCATAAATCAGTCCATAATTTTGATAGCAAATTTAGTTTCTAAGGTGTTTTAAACATTCCAAGGTGATTAGCAACGTGAATTAATCCATTGGGGCAGCAAGCACGTCTTTTATTTGAATCTACGAATTTCAGCAACGTTAAGGAGCCAAGCTTGTTAAGGTAAGATTTAATTCTCTTTTACATGTTTTAGAGGTGGTTTGGACTTTGTATAATTTGGTAGATGTGGAATTGGATGTAAGAATTGTGTATGTTGATGTTGAGATTTTATTTGGGCCTTGTGGGGGGCTGCCTTAATCTAGAAATAGTGAATTGATTTTAACTAAGGTTTTTGTTATTGTTGTCATGGATTATGTGATGGAAGTGAAGTAATTTAATGGTTAAAGTTGAATTTGTATTTAATTAATGGTCTGTTTTAAGACTTGTTGTAAAACTAGGATAGCTTTCTTGCATATAGAAGTTGATGTCGTTGTTGTGTTGTGGCTGATATGAATCACCAAACTTGGAAGAAAGAAACGTATAAAAAATCGTATACGAGCGTATGTAGTTTGTTTGGTATATTCTTAGATGTTCGTGAGATTATCGGACATTGTTATGTGGAAACTAAGGGCTGTTTGGAATATGTTGATTGTTCTTGGTGAATTGGAGGACTAAATGTAGTTAAGATTATGCATTGTGTTGCTGTAATTGTTGGACTGTTATAAGGTCGTTTCGATGAAGTGTTATGGCTATAGATTATTAAGAATAACTTGAATATGTCGTAGTCGTTTGGTTAACTATTGTTGAATGTTGTAATGCGTAGGCTGATTGGAATGTTATGTGGACTGTTTTGCGACATCTTCGGATCTTGTTTTGGCTAGTTTTTTATGCTACTTTGGTTGTTGTATAATCGACTTAGATGTGAGGGAAATGAACAATATAGGGGAAATGCCGCCCAATTTTCTAAAAATAAGCTACTAACGTTGGAATGCGTTTTGAACCTTTCCGTAGCTTAACCATAGTTCTTAACGTCTTAATATAGGTTGAGACACTTCGGGCAGCGTATACGTATTGTATCACGGATAAGCGTTAAAGGTATGTGAAGCTAACCCTTCTTTCTCTTTGGCATGATATTTATAAACAAATAGATGACGAGCATGTGATTTTAAAGAAACTCTTATTCTTAGAGACACTAGGATGGCTAATGTCCTTGATTCCCAGAACTTACTTTATTATGTCTTGATACGTATCTATGATTCCTTAAGTTCTATTTGATATGTTCCATAGTGACATTCGAAGGATACTTGATATGACTATTGTCTTGATTTCCAAATGATAGTTCGTTTTGAATATTCTATTGAGTCTCAGATATAATTTAGTTTGCATATGGTTTCTCACTACTCTGCTCGTGCATGCCGTAATATATCTTTCACCGAGTCGCGGGCCGGGTATGTTTTCGTGCACAGTTTCACTGCATTGTTCATCAAGTCCCTCACTAGAGGGCTGGGTACGGTATATATATATATATATATGATGATGATGATATGATGAAGATGATGTGATTATGGCGCCGAGGATGGTATATGATGACTTATTCACCGAGTCCCATAATGGGCCAGATATGATATATGATATAGACATGCATGCTTTTCATATCGTAAGGCACAGGTGCATTGGTATCTTGATTTATCATACTTGCCTCCTGTAATCGTTTATGCAGTTGTGACTTTCCTTATTGTTTTACATGCAGTTGTGACTTTCCTTATGTGTGTGTGTGTGTGTGTGTGTGTTTATCCAGGGGTACGACGGCGCCCTGTCCCGTCATGTTTCACTACTGATACTCTTAGAGGTCTGTAGACATATGTGTGGGTTGTGTATAAGTTTTGTTCAGCTGTGTCTATACGTTGTGCTAGGGATATGTTCGTCTGTAGTGGCTGCCTTGTCGGCTTGCGTATGGTATTGATATATAGTGGCAGCCTTGTCGGTTTGCGTATCATATTGACATGTAGTGGCAGCCTTGTCGGCTTGCGTATCATATTATGTTTTGATTAGTGTGACTCCTCAGGAGACAGGTTATCGGGATATATATATATATAATGACGTTATGAACCTTTGGAGTTCTTTGCAAGTTTCTATATTGTTCTTAGATTCAGTTTGACTATATCTAAAAGGTACGTATACGAGTGTCTAGCTCGGGCACTAGTCATGATCCACGGGGCTGGGTCGTGACATTGATTCACATATGTAGAGTCTAGATAAATTCAATCTGAAATTTCCTGTCGAGGGTATCCCTCGTCGACTCATTAAAGGCTTCATAATTTTCGAAAATTTTCATAATACTCTGGGATACTCTATAACCACAATGATACAAAAATTAAAGTTCCAAGGCGTAATATTCTTCTGGTAAAACCCCATTTATTCAATGATCCCATCGAATTCGCAAGTAATCTAACACACCTCAGGGCTATCGTAGGAAACATATAACATATACTTATATCATATTCAAAGTGATTGTCCTATTTTCCCTTAATAATAATTCCAACTCAACATTTCGACTCAATTTACCATATATTTTCCCCCAACTGACCCGGAGTATCACAAACACACTCTTCTTGCTTACCTCTTACTGCTCTTTTTAAGTACCTAATCGGTTTCATTCCCGACATGTAAATACTTGCAACTTACATAACCGTTCTTGTGTGATTCGTGAATGAACATCTAAACTTATTCATAAACTTCCCTTTCTTTGGTTCATTCTACTTTACGCATATCATACATAACAAAACTCTTTTTTTTTTTTGTAACTTATCTCGTCAAACTCTTTTCTTTCCTTTATTTGTCCCCTGATTACCACATCTTATATTCTACAATAGAAAGCTTTATGTCCCTCTTATTCGTCACTTATAAATCGCTATATCATTATCAAACGACTCTACTGTCAATTCCTTTGCCTCTATTCCAACATAGCATCGCTATCCTTTACAATATTCCTTGAGTTATCCGCTCTCAATGTCATGTTGTTCAAGGTCTTTACAATGATTTTTAGTACAGTCTCAGATACCCGCTCGATTCTTTTCCACTTATTTACTAGCTATTAGACTCATTTCTACATAAAAGTCTATATCTATCACATCTCAGGATTCCTCGTTTCAATCCCTACACTTGTATTTTCCTTACTCGCTTCCCCTCTTTAAGGGTCTTACTTATCTCTGTTACCTCACTTCCAATCTCGAACTCATATACCTCTTTCGTCAATTCCCTTATTATACTATATCATATTCATATGTGAAGTCTTAACGTGCTCATCTTGCAGTTTTGCCACCAAGTAGTACAACAAACATAGCAACCCAAACAAGGTTGTATTTTACTTAGGTCAACCATTAGTTATGAGTCAATGTCTACATCCGCTCAAATTAACAACTTCTATTCCATAGGGATGCCTAAAATAGTAGTATGTCTAGCTATCCGTATTATCCATGTAATGTCACTTATTCCATTCTTCAATACTCATAATTCACTTATAGCGTCATCCTTCTCTTTTCTTCCCATCTCAACTTATTCCTCTCTTTCCCGTAGTTGACTTATAGTGACCGTAACTGCATTTTCTCTTAAACCTGCCATCTTTATTTTGAAGGATCTAAGTCTCATGCACAACTAATACCTCTTATGCCTCATACTTTTCTACTCTTTTGTTGCACTCAACATTGATTTCAAAACTAAATCATAATCATGTCGTATTTATCATTGGTGATAGCCTTGCTTTATTGCTTTATCGTCGTACGGTAAACATTTTTCTTTCCAGCTTATTCCTTTATATACTTTACTTGTTCTATCTTGGCATAGGATATTCATAGGAGATGCATCTTTTTTTTTTACGACTACTTCTTAAGTGCGCGTACTTCGCATATTTCTTTTTCTTCCTATACCCATACTTATTCCTTTTTATTCATACCTTCTCAATTTATCTTATTACCTCCCGTTATAATCAATCCTTCATTCCTCGCACGAGGAACCCTATTCTTAACTCAATAGCGCCTTGTCCTTTAGGATATATTACTTCTATACAGTCCATTCTTCGCTTCAAAAATTTATTTTGTTCATTCTGATCATCCCCTCTCATTCTTATTATGCTGATCCCTTGCCTAACAATCATTTTATTTCGTTATTCATCTTTCTGTAGTCTTGGTCTTTTACATCCAGCCAAAAATATCACTCGTGATATCGATTATACAAATCACAACTGTTACTACTGTGCCATATCACTTTTCTCTGATTTCTCTTTCAAGTCGACTTCTTTTTTCCTTTTGCTTGCTCGAGGTAGGTTCCGCGCAACTTTGTGTGATTGGGTTGTGACACTTAAACATCAGACTGAGCACATTACTAATACCAAACCACATTTAGCTACATATATAACACTTAGCCATACCAAGCTATCATTAACATAAGCAGAGACATAAATAAAAGCAATAAAATAATAAATTTTTACCTTTTTTGAGTGCAACCGAAGCAAGAATGGACTTGGAGCCTTCTTTGAGCTTCCAAATCAAACTCAGCCACACCAAATGCAAGACACGGAAAGAAAGAAATTTTAGTATTAGAAAAAGACTCGAACTGTTTCGGTTAAAGTCTAATAACACTACTGAAGCCTAAATCTTGAGCAAAAAGGCAAAGTTCAAGGCTCTTAAGGGTGTCAAACCTTTTTTACTGTGAGGGATGGGGTTCTATTTATAGAACCCCAAAACTTATCTCAAATATTACAAAACCGATGTGGGACTTGTGGATTTTCCACAAGTCTTCACTTGAATCAATCACATATAGTCCACATTGAAAGGAAATAGAAATCAACAGTTCATTTTCACTCTAAACTATTGTAAATCGATGAAAAAATAAATAAATCACAAATATTATACCTTAAAGGAACTCTGGCCAGATTTTGTGGAGAAGGCGTATGGGAAAAGGATGAAGCCATTAATGCTTCGTCCTCTTCTCTTATTTCCCACAATATACACTTTGTATACGATGGGACGCGACGAGGAAAAGAGGGGGATGGGGGCAGTGGTGGAGGCGGCGCTAGGTTTTTGCCCTAGCCGCCTCCCCTTTCCTTTTTTTGGAATGAGACCCCTAGGGTCTGTGGAATGAAAATGAGGGGGAGGATAACGCATTCCCCCTTTAAATGTCTCATGGGCCGGGTCTGGTCCATTATATACTGGGCTCGGTCCTATTTTTTTAAAAACGAAAGGGGCCTTTTTTTTGACACATATATACACACAATGTATATTTACATATACATAGTGTATATATATATGTATGAAGGGCCAAAGATGCAGCCCAATAAATGGTCCAAACTGAAAAATACCAATTATTAACCAATTATTTTAAGAATGATCAAATTAGAACTCAATTAATTTTAAAAATACAACTGTTAAAACTATTTTTGCAGATATGGCCTCAATTGGCTTTAAAACTAAATGAATTTTACAATTATAACCTTTTATCTAGATAATTAGAAAAATATCCTTGCCTAATCTTAATCTGATTAATTATTTCCAATATAGCCTTATTTTGGTACTAATTAACCAATTAAAGCTAATTTGTGCTATTGACCTCAATTGATTTGCCCATGGATTTGGTTATCTCAATTAATGCCATTAGGAGACTAATTTTGCAAAAATTACCCCAATCATCTTAAACCAAGAATTGGTTAATTCAAATGTGGTCAATTATGTAAAGACGATTAAATAATCAAAACCATTTTGCAAAATGACCTGTCTAATTAACCAAATTAATTACCAAATAATTTATTTATTAAACAATCATGCAAACACACAAAATCAAAGGTTGACGGTAAAGTGGTCAATTCCTTTAATTACTCTAATTACCTTGGATAATAAAATAGAATAAATTATTCATTAACCTGATTTTTCTTGATTCAATTAATTAAGTAAGCAATTATTCTGAATTGTTTTTGTTTTGATTAATTCCCATAAAATATTCCATAAATGTCATAAAATATCAAAAAAAAAAATCATATAATTGTAATGCCTTGAAAATCTCTTCATCAATTTAAAGAGGTAAAATATTGTCCTAAATAATTTTATAAAAATCATTTAGACCCTTTAAGATGCACAACTTATTTTATTTGTTATCCAAGGGCTCTAAGTAATTAAAATAAATTAAGGGAGGTCAAAAATTAGGTGTCAGCAGGGAAAAGAGTTCATTAGTAATGGAGGCCTAGAGAATCTACAGATATTCAAATTTCCCAACTTTCTTTATCAATCTGAATCTCTTATGAATGCTCTAATAATGATTCCTATTCTTGGGTCTTATGATTGTCTCAAGTTCCTTTGTGCGGGTTACGACGTGGTAAACAAATTGAAGATCATCAGATGTTCGTGGCACCCTCTCGGCCTCGAGGTAGGTTATGGCTTCCTTTCTTGGTAGACTCCGGTTAGATTTACATATTCGTGTATTAGAAGAAATGGAGAATGCATGTATAGGATTTGGAGATTAGGATGGATTCTTAGGATGGTATTTTTATGCGATTGTGTGTTCAGGCTCGTGCCTTGTACATCTCCTAGGTTCATATGTTGGTTTTCCCTGGAGTATTGGTGGATTTTATGTGACTTGAAAGATTAGTTGTTCGGTACTTGGTTTGCTATGTTCCTTGATGAATAATTCCCGTTTGATGTGTATAACATATGATGTGCTATTATTAGTGAATCTTAATTGGTGTTTAAATGGATAAAATGTATCAAAGAACGTGAAATGATTTAGACTGGATGTTAGAGATCCTTTGTAAGTAGAAAGTGCAATTATCATGTATTGATGTCGTTAGGAAGTAAATAAATGAGGTGAACAATGTGACTTGTCCGTGTTGATTATCGAAGATTATTGTTATATCTTGATCAGGATATTGCAGTATCTTACTTGTTGAGGTTTGATACGAGGATAGCGTTCTATTATGGCTGATTTTGTAGCCTTTTGCGTGATATTGTTGGTGTGCCTATGGTTGGTACTTGTGATATTGATCTGATTATTGACATTGATGAACTCATACGTTGCATGTATTCTCATCCTTCATGATATATTATTGATACACTGACGATACATGAGGAAACACTGTGATGAGCTGGGCTTAGTCGGATGAGAGTGATGTGAGGATCGATATCCGATGGTTGTCCCAGAATCGTGGTTGTGTGGTAGATATTCCCGAGATATGTGCCAAGATCATAAGGTAGCGGTATCCAGGTTGTTGCCGGTCCGTGAGGTACATGGACTCTGTGGGTCCCTCATGGGTTGTGCTACCGAGACGTAGATTTTTCTGTCCGGAGTACATGTGTAAAGAACATTGCATTGCATTGCATATATATTTCAGACATTATTGTATTGCAATGCACTATGGCTTCTATTGTGATATTCTTGTGATGTTTTTATGATGTATGGAATTCGGATTGAGAATTTGAGACTTGACACAGTGGGGCTTAGTTTCTATAACCATAGGCCATGATCATGGATTACCATGTTGATTATTTGTTGGCTTAATTGTATATGTTGGTTTCCTAAAATTAGGTGAATAACAGATATCAGAATGACGGAATGACTTTCGATACTAAGATTGAATAGCGTAATGGTAGTTTGACGTGTGATACTTGTGTGAAATTGTCCATTGTACTCTAGGGGACAAAGGCGAGTATAATGTAAGTTAGGTAAATAGATTACTAGAGAAGAGTTAACGAGAATAAGAGCCTTTTTGTTGCGACGAGCGGTAGGTAATTTGTGTTGTTGACCTAGTTTCACTTACCATGCTTATTTGTGAACTCTTTTACTAATATGTTCTTCTAACCATTATCAGCCTATGATGCTTACCGGTACTAGTGTTGTACTGATACTACTCTTGCACATCCTTTTTGGGGTGTAGAGTTTTTCAGCTTATTGATTATTGAAATGTTCGGAAGATGCACGGTTCCTATCTCGAAGCCTCCATCCACTTCATTCTTGGATGAAGGTTGGGTCTTAGAGTTATTATTGTATTCGAGTTCCATATTAGTTGCTCTTGTACTAGTCTAGATCAGGTCATGGGGGAAAAACTGATTCATTGTATTGTTAATTGTTGTAATCACTTCCTCTATTAGGTTTAATATATTGGTTTGATTTTTGCTGTTAATTATACATATATTTTGAAGAAAATGAATTTTTTCCTTTACTTCGAAATGTTTTATTTTGGTTGAGGGTTCCCCTACTGAGGTGGGAATTGTAGGTTCCCACGCGATCCTAAATTGGGTTGTGACAGTTGGTCATTTTGAGAACCGATGCTCTATTTTGCGTGAAGTACATTACAAAAGCTCCATAATAATTATTTTGACCTGCTTGCCAAATTTGAAGTCAACGGATGTCAGTTGGTTCACTTTGGGAGAAGGTTTCATTCTGAAAATCCTTGTATTTAATTATTTGGATTAATTATTTATTTTGGGAACGTACTCTGATTTACGATTTGATGATTTTGTTAGATTTGTAATATTATTTATAACCTGAAGAAATTGACAGAACTAACTTTAGATTTCGTTTGGTCGGTTTTAGACAATTAAGTTGGTTTTAGTATTTATTATGCCTATTTACGGGGAAAATATGGTTTCAAAAACAAAATAAGTCTCGGATTGAAATATTTTTGTTATTTCTGCTAGTTTTGTATTGATTTCTATGGCTTGTGGGGATTGGTGGTGCCATTCCTAAGGTGATCAGATGCGAATCGGAGAAGGAAATCTAATTTTTGGAATTTTGAAGTTATAAGTTTGACTGAAAGTTGACTTTTGGGTAAATGTGCCCATAATAGAACTTCGACAGTTCTCTTAGATCTATAATGTGATTTATGACTTAAGCGAGTCATTGGTTCGGGTCCGGAGGGGTTCAGGAAGACTTTTGATGTTCGGTTGGAGATGATGTATTCATGAAAGTTGTAGCTCTTTGAATATAGTTTCCCACGACTCAAGCTATTCGTGATTTCAACATTTGTGCAAAGACTTATGGCCTTTTTAAAACAGATTGTAGTGCTGGTTTTTCTTGACAACAATTGAGAATTTTCTAAAAATGAATATTTTGCCCCTATTTTGTCCATAAATTTTTAACTTCCTTTAAAACTTCAAACATCCTATCTCTCTCATTATAAGGCCAAATAGGGTAATTCAAAAGGCTATCTTGGGTGAAATTTTGCAATGATCATGTTTGCTTGCCAAAGGTGAATTTCGTGATTATTTAGCATCTGAATAGGGTCGGGATAGCTGCTGCATTTTTCACTTTGTTCCGAATTTAGTCACTTTTTTTGACAAGTTTGAGAGCTTGTGTTATGTCCCGTGATTTCGTATAATGGGAAACTGAGAAAAACAATTACGACTTGTGTGTTATAAGGACATATTTTAATTTTTGTGAATATGACTATGTTGGTTATGGAATTATTAATGTTAAGACCCCGGGGAAGGCCGAGGATAAATTTGGAATTTCGGGAATTAGTTTCGGGAATTACAAAACGGGACTTTTCTCGAATTGGGCCAAGAAAAATGCAATGCAAAAATAAGGCCCAAGATCAAATGGGGGCCGGCCATAGTGTGGCCCAAATCCATTTTAAAAGGGGCATGTGCTATGCACATGACCCCATAAGTGGATATATACTAAGATCATACTTAGAAATTATCACTAAATAGAACAAAAAATAAAAAAATCAAGAACACCTCTAGAAAGAGGCATTCGGCCGAACCCAAAAGGAAAAGAAAGAAAAAAAAATTCCAAGCTTCTTTGTGATCCAAAAATCTTGTTCTTCTCATATTTGTGGAGTACTCAAGACGCTCTCCGACGTGGTATAATTAGTTTGGCACGAGGACGGCGTTTTCGACAAGTCGGGTTTTCAAGAGAAGGTGAGAATTCTTACCCTTTTATGTTATAGAATTGATGTGAATGTGTTAAGCATTGGAAGTAGATGGAGATCCCGTAATTTTTTAACGTAAATAGAAAGTCGTGGGTGTGTGTTTGTAGTGTGTTTGGCCGTGAGCCATAGAGAGAAAAATTGGTGTGAATTGATCTTGGTTAAGTTGGTATAATGTGTTGTTGTGATCCTTATATCGTAAATGATTGATTGTTGAATTAAATTGGCGGTGGAAAACGAATTCGGATATTATCGGAAAGTGTATATCCTTGGTATCTTTATGTATATCAATGTATATTTTGGGTACTAGAGACTTTAGATATGACTTTTTAATGATGTGGATGAATTCGGAATGAAACGACGTTAGTTAGCATGTTCGTCGTGAAATTTTGATATTTTGAAGAACTATGGAAATTAATTGATTTTGGTGCAATTTCGTGTATGGTTTGAATTGTAATGAGAATGTGGTTGTATAAGTTTGAATGTGGGAATGAATACAAATAGGTAGATATAGAATTGGAATTTTGAAAGTTTGAATGGAAAGTTGCCAACTTAAGAAATCATGTAGGACTTTGAAGCTAGAGTGCATTGATTGTTGCTTACATTGTTTGGTTGATGTGTGGGCTGTTGTGGTTGGTTAATTTGAGCCGAGCTACGCCTCGGGGATGTTAGATTTATAGGGGAAATGCTGCCGAAATTTCGGTAGGCAAATACGGAGTTAAAGGCATTTTTGAGCCTAAGAATCTCAATTGGTAACTTTGACCATTTGCAGATTTTTGACGAAACGGGACGGGACTTTTGGAGGAGCTTACGACGTCTGTGAGGTATGTAAAGCTTCCCAATTCTTTATTTGGCATATCTTAGTGTGTTAGTTGAATATGAGACCTTCCGGAGCATTTTTGCTCCTCGAAACCCGATCCACAGGAAAGTTACTATTCATTCAATTCGATTGAAGCCTAAAGGCTCCCTTTTGGCTAGAATGCCATTATTCGTCCGAAACCTATCGAAATGTGGTCGGGTAACCTAGAAATGATTATGTATGACCTTTGGCATATTACTGCTCGAAAAAGAATATGTTCGCCACCTTACTTCGACTCGAGGTGGGTCCGCTACCCCAAAATGCCCGATTTGCCCTTCGGGCCATCTTTGAGAATAGAGTTGAACGTACCACTTCTGATCTTTGGAACATCCTTCCACGGGGTATGTTTGGACTATTCGATGCACTAATCCAGGTTTTGAACTATATGGACCATGTTGGAATCGTTTTGCAAAATGAAACCTTATGTCGACTAAGTATTCGACTATTTTGTAATAGGATATGATTTATGAGTTTACTTTGTTTTGAAACACTATTTTGAAATACGATTTGCATTTGTTTGCTCACGACTCCGCTCGTGCCTTATTATGACTTCGTTCACCGGTTCCCGGGCCGGTTTTGATTCGTGCGCTGTATGATAAATTCGGCCGTATGCTGTGTTACGGTTCCCGAGGCTTCGCCGTAGGGCCCGGTTCCGTTTGGAGTTATGCTGTGATATGGCTCGGGACGCGATACGCTCACCGATGATTGTGATTATGTTCGGAGATGTACGGAGATTTGAAACCTTCTGGTGTTATGCTGTGTGTGGCGCCAGCGTCGGAGTGGCGACCACGTTCTTAAGCGTTTGCATGATTTTATTTGCATAAAACATATGTATATGATTTTGATACAGATTTTGACATACCAGTTGGTACCCCACTTTGACATTTGATTTGCTTTCGGTTTTGATCTATAATTCTGTACTCCGTGCTTTACATACTCAGTACATATTTCGTACTGACCCCCTTTCTTCGGGGGCTGCGTTTTATGCCCGCAGGTGCAGATATCGGTGATCCTCCGCAGTAGGCTTCACTTCTTGCTATTCCGGAGTACTCTTATCCGATCCGGAGTCCACTTTTGGTACAGACTCTTTTGCTTTGTATATATTTGGTATATCTGACTATTTGGGTACGGCGGGGCCCTGTCTCGCCACATGTCTTTGTTTTGAGTTCGTAGAGGCCTGTATTCATATATGTGCGGCGAGGGTCCTATGTGTTTATTGTCTGATTTTGCTTTCGGGTCTTAAAGCGGTCTGTTTGATATGATGGCCCCAAATGGCCCTTTGTATATATTTGTATTTTGACCGGCGATGTCTATTCCGCCGCTTTGTTTGAGTTTGATTTGATATGACCGCATAAGACATAATCTCGATATAAATTATGTTTGATATAACTTCTTGAAAATTCTGAAATAAGTTTGGATTCGGAAATGAATATGCGATTTGGTCTGGGTACCCAGGTAGGGTGCCAGTCGCGGCCCACGGGGCTGGGTCATGACAAAAGTGGTATCAGAGCAGTTTGTCCTCGGAATGTCTACAGGCCGTGTCTCGTGGAGTCTTGTTTATCGATGTGTTGTGCACCACATCTATAAACGGGAAGCTACAGGGCATTTAGGATGTCACTTTCTTTGGAATCTTAGATCGTGCGATAGAGCTGTGCTATTAGGATGATTTTGACCTGACTCGCCTTTGTGTTTGCAGTGATGCCTCCGAAGAAGGCAACGGCGGCCCAGAAGGGCAAGGCGAGGATTGGAGAGACTAGCCAGGCACAGCGAGCTACCCGGGCTCGTGTCTATGATTTGCCTGAGGATGTGCCTCATTCTGAGGGGTCTGCGACACCCCCACTAGTACAGCCTGGAGCAGGACCTTCAGCAGCTCCAGAGGTCCGTGTACCCGCACCTGAGACTCCAGCTCCTCAGCCAGGGGCGGAGGATAGGACCCTGAGTGAGGCTGTACAGCTGTTGACTACACTGGTAGCAGGACAGGCTCGCAGGCGCGGGCGGAGGGACGACGATGATGATGACAGGCGGGACAGCCTAAGAGTTCGGGAGTTTTTGCTATGTGGCCCTCCAGAGTTCTTCGGGTCTAAGCCCGACGAGGACCCCCACGACTTTATTCGGGGGATGCGACGCTCACTGGACTTGGTCAGGGCTTCAGAGACTGAGTCAGTTGAGCTGGCTTCGCACCGGCTTCGAGATGTGGCTACCCACTGGTACGAGACTTGGGAGCTGTCTAGAGGAGAGGGTGCCCCTCCAGCCACTTGGGATCAGTTTGTGACAGCATTCACCCGCCACTTTTTGCCCCCAGAGTTACGGCGGGCACGGGCTGATCGATTTTTACGTCTGCAGCAGAGGGGCCGGAGTGTTCGCGAGTATAACCTTGAGTTTGATTCTCTGGCCCGATATGCACCGACCGTGGTAGCAGATATGTCCGATCGGATGCACAGATATGTTATGGGATTGGACCGGTATTTGGTTGATAGTTGTACGGCAGTGTCATTGCAGGCAGACATGGACATTTCCCGGCTTCAGGCCTATGCCATGGGTATGGAGGACCGTCGCAGATCTGATCCTGCTGGCAGAGATCGAGACAGGAGGCCGCCCAAGAGGGCTAGATCCGTGGGTTATTCAGGGGATTCTCGAGGCGGACAGCCTCAGCAGCAGCAGCAGTCTGACAGATATTTTCCTCCCTCCGGCCGGGGTACTCAGTCCGGTAGCCGGAGATTCGATAGTACAGGACCGTCTGGGGCCGGTCAGAGCTCCAGAGTGGCAGGTTCACAGGTACCCAGGGGTCCCAGCCAGGCCAAACCACCCAGGCCCCGTTGTCCTCATTGCGGGAAGTCACATCCCGGGGAGTGTTACCGAGCGACGGGAGCTTGTTTTTCTTGTGGCGGTCAGGGCCACTTTATGAGAGATTGTCCATTGGCTAGCGGTTCTGGTAGTGCTGCTCAGCAGACAGGGTCAGCCGCCGGTTCTTCTTCTGCTCCATCAGTTGCACGCCCTGGAGGGCGAGGTATTTCAGCACCGACAGGACGCGGTCGAGGCCGCGGTGGCACTTCAGGTTCTAGCGGTCCCTCGAACCGCATATATGCTTTGGCCAGCCGCCAGGATCAGGAGGCTTCGCCAAACGTCGTCACAGGTACATTGCTGGTTTTCTCCAGATCTGTATATGCATTGATTGACCCTGGTTCTACTTTATCGTATATTTCCCCGCTCGTTGCTAGTAAGATTGGGATAGTGTCTGAGCCTATAGAACCGTTTGAGGTAGCTACGCCAGTTGGGGATTTTATTGTAGCGAGACAGATTTATAAGGATTGTTCTGTGACCATTTATGATCGTAGCACTAAGGCTGACTTGATAGAGTTAGACATGCTGGAGTTTGACGTCATTATGGGCATGGACTGGTTGTCTTCCTGTTATGCTAATGTCGACTGCCAGAAAAAGGTAGTCCATTTTCAGTTTCCAGGGGAACCAGTCATAGAGTGGTTCGGATCTACAACATCACCGAGGGGTAAGTTTATTTCATACCTCAAGGCTAAGAAGATGATCCAGAAGGGGTATATCTATCATTTGGTTCGTGTGCACGATACTGCCGCGGAGGTACCTACCCTTCAGTCTGTTCCGGTCGTCAGCGAGTTTCCAGATGTTTTTCCTGACGAGCTTCCAGGCCTTCCGCCTGAGCGGGAGATTGATTTTTCTATTGAGTTGATGCCGGATACGCAGCCTATATCTATTCCTCCGTACAGAATGGCACCAGCTGAGTTGAAGGAGTTGAAGGAGCAGCTGAAAGATTTGCTGGATAAGGGCTTTATTAGACCCAACACCTCACCCTGGGGAGCGCCGGTGCTGTTTGTCAGAAAGAAAGACGGGTCATTGCGGATGTGTATCGACTACCGGCAGCTGAATAAGGTGACTGTTAAGAATAAATATCCCCTCCCCCGGATTGATGACTTGTTTGACCAGCTGCAGGGTGCTAGACACTTTTCAAAGATAGATCTGCGTTCTGGTTATCATCAGGTGCGAGTACGGGAGTCAGATATCCCGAAGACTGCTTTCAGGACTCGGTACGGGCATTATGAGTTCAGAGTTATGTCTTTCGGGCTGACTAATGCTCCAGCAGTATTTATGGATCTGATGAACCGGGTATTTCGGCCTTTCCTGGATATGTTTGTTATTGTGTTTATTGATGATATCCTGATTTACTCGCGATCAGTCGAGGAGCATTCAGATCATTTGAGGACGGTACTTGGCATCCTCCGTCAGCAGAAGCTATATGCTAAATTCTCTAAGTGTGAGTTCTGGTTGACTTCTGTGGCATTCTTGGGCCATATTGTCGGCGCAGATGGTATTCGGGTTGACACGCAGAAGATTGAGGCTGTGCAGAATTGGCCCAGGCCTACTACACCGACAGAGGTGCGTAGTTTTCTTGGATTGGCTGGGTATTACCGCAGGTTCGTGGAGGACTTCTCTTCCATTGCAGCACCACTGACGAGGCTTACCCAGAAAGCAGCAAAATTCCAGTGGTCAGATGCCTGCGAGCGCAGCTTTCAGATGCTGAAGGAGAGATTGATTACAGCGCCAGTTCTGGCTCTTCCAGAGGGATCTGACGGGTATGTTGTCTATTGTGACGCCTCTGGTATTGGGATAGGATGTGTATTGATGCAGCACGGTCGAGTCATAGCCTATGCTTCCCGGCAGCTCAGACCGCACGAGAAAAACTATCCCACTCATGATCTTGAGTTGGCCGCGGTGATTCATGCTCTGAAGATTTGGCGGCATTATTTATATGGGGTCCATGTTGATATCTGTACGGACCATAAGAGTCTCCAGTATATTTTCAGACAGAAGGAACTAAATTTGCGGCAGCGGAGATGGCTTGAGTTACTAAAGGATTACGACGTTGATATTCTGTACCATCCGGGGAAAGCCAATGTGGTAGCTGATGCGCTTAGCCGCAAGTCCGTGGGCAGTCTGGCTGATGTTCCATCTGATAAGAGAGATTTGGTTCGTGATATTCATCAGCTGGCCAGCCTCGGAGTTCGTTTGGTGGATTCTGGAGATTCTGGGATTTCTGTTCGTCCAGTTGCTGAGTCATCTATTATTCAGGAGGTAAAGCAGCGCCAGTTTGAGGATCCTCTTTTGATTCAGTACAGAGATGTGGCCCTTAGTAAATCAAAGACTCAGTTTGAGATCTCGCCTGACGGAGTATTATTATATGACGGCAGATTCTGTGTACCGGACGTTGCGGGCTTACGGCGGCAGATTATGGGCGAGGCCCATAATGCACGGTATTCTGTTCATCCTGGTTCCACTAAAATGTATCGGGACCTCAGGTGTTTGTATTGGTGGGACGGCATGAAGAAAGATATTGCTGAGTTTGTTAGTCAGTGCCCGAACTGCCAGCAAGTTAAGATCGAGCATCAGAAGCCCGGTGGATTATTACTGGAGATGGAAATTCCAGCCTGGAAATGGGAGATGATTAATATGGATTTTGTTGTTGGATTACCGCGCACTCCACGCAGGTACGACTCTATCTGGGTTGTTGTTGACAGGCTGACGAAATCAGCCCATTTCCTTCCGGTTCGGACTACTTATTCGGCTGAGGACTATGCCAGATTGTATATCAGAGAGATAGTCAGACTTCACGGAGTCCCGATGTCTATTATTACTGACCGAGGTACCCAGTTTACAGCAAATTTCTGGAGGTCATTTCAGGAGGGATTAGGGACTCAGGTGAGTCTCAGTACAGCTTTCCACCCTCAGTCCGACGGGCAGGCCGAGCGCACTATTCAGAAGCTCGAAGATATGTTGCGGGCCTGCGTTATTGATTTCAGGGGCAGCTGGGACGATCATTTGCCGCTTATTGAGTTTGCCTATAATAACAGTTATCACTCCAGCATTCAGATGGCTCCGTACGAGGCCCTTTATGGCAGGAGATGCAGGTCTCCTATTGGCTGGTTTGACGTGGGCGAGACTAAGTTGATTGGGCCAGATGTGATCCAGGAAGCTGTAGATAAGGTAAAGCTTATTCGAGAATGATTATTGGCTGCTCAGAGTCGACAGAAAGCTTATGCAGATAGACGACGTCGACCGTTAGAGTTCCGGATTGGCGACTGGGTATTCCTGAAGGTGTCGCCCATGAAGGGTGTCATGAGATTCGGTAAAAAGGGTAAGTTGAGCCCCCGGTACATTGGACCGTATCAGATCGTGCGAAAGATAGGCGAGGTCGCCTATGAGCTAGACTTACCATCCGACTTGGAGGCCGTACACCCGGTGTTTCATGTGTCTATGTTGCGGAAATGCATTGGTGATCCTGCCAGGATATTCCCAGTTGACGACATTCAGGTGACGGAGCAGTTATCTTATGACGAGCAGCCTATATCTATTCTGGATCGACAGGTGCGGAGACTACGCACTAAAGAGGTGCCCTCCGTCAAAGTCCTGTGGCGCAACAATAATAGGGAAGAGATGACTTGGGAGGCGGAGGACGAGATGAAGAAGAAATATCCCCACTTGTTTCCGACATCCGCAGGTAATCTAATTTCTTTTTCAGTTTGTTGTGTTGATTGATAAAATGAATTATGTATGTCATCATTAAAAAGGGACACTCCTGCCTTGATCATAAGACCTTATAAGATTAGTTTAACATTCGGGGACGAATGTTCTTAAGGGGGGAAGAATGTTATGTCCCGTGATTTCGTATAATGGGAAACTGAGAAAAACAATTACGACTTGTGTGTTATAAGGACATATTTTAATTTTTGTGAATATGACTATGTTGGTTATGGAATTATTAATGTTAAGACCCCGGGGAAGGCCGAGGATAAATTTGGAATTTCGGGAATTAGTTTCGGGAATTACAAAACGGGACTTTTCTCGAATTGGGCCAAGAAAAATGCAATGCAAAAATAAGGCCCAAGATCAAATGGGGGCCGGCCATAGTGTGGCCCAAATCCATTTTAAAAGGGGCATGTGCTATGCACATGACCCCATAAGTGGATATATACTAAGATCATACTTAGAAATTATCACTAAATAGAACAAAAAATAAAAAAATCAAGAACACCTCTAGAAAGAGGCATTCGGCCGAACCCAAAAGGAAAAGAAAGAAAAAAAAATTCCAAGCTTCTTTGTGATCCAAAAATCTTGTTCTTCTCATATTTGTGGAGTACTCAAGACGCTCTCCGACGTGGTATAATTAGTTTGGCACGAGGACGGCGTTTTCGACAAGTCGGGTTTTCAAGAGAAGGTGAGAATTCTTACCCTTTTATGTTATAGAATTGATGTGAATGTGTTAAGCATTGGAAGTAGATGGAGATCCCGTAATTTTTTAACGTAAATAGAAAGTCGTGGGTGTGTGTTTGTAGTGTGTTTGGCCGTGAGCCATAGAGAGAAAAATTGGTGTGAATTGATCTTGGTTAAGTTGGTATAATGTGTTGTTGTGATCCTTATATCGTAAATGATTGATTGTTGAATTAAATTGGCGGTGGAAAACGAATTCGGATATTATCGGAAAGTGTATATCCTTGGTATCTTTATGTATATCAATGTATATTTTGGGTACTAGAGACTTTAGATATGACTTTTTAATGATGTGGATGAATTCGGAATGAAACGACGTTAGTTAGCATGTTCGTCGTGAAATTTTGATATTTTGAAGAACTATGGAAATTAATTGATTTTGGTGCAATTTCGTGTATGGTTTGAATTGTAATGAGAATGTGGTTGTATAAGTTTGAATGTGGGAATGAATACAAATAGGTAGATATAGAATTGGAATTTTGAAAGTTTGAATGGAAAGTTGCCAACTTAAGAAATCATGTAGGACTTTGAAGCTAGAGTGCATTGATTGTTGCTTACATTGTTTGGTTGATGTGTGGGCTGTTGTGGTTGGTTAATTTGAGCCGAGCTACGCCTCGGGGATGTTAGATTTATAGGAGAAATGCTGCCGAAATTTCGGTAGGCAAATACGGAGTTAAAGGCATTTTTGAGCCTAAGAATCTCAATTGGTAACTTTGACCATTTGCAGATTTTTGACGAAACGGGACGGGACTTTTGGAGGAGCTTACGACGTCTGTGAGGTATGTAAAGCTTCCCAATTCTTTATTTGGCATATCTTAGTGTGTTAGTTGAATATGAGACCTTCCGGAGCATTTTTGCTCCTCGAAACCCGATCCACAGGAAAGTTACTATTCATTCAATTCGATTGAAGCCTAAAGGCTCCCTTTTGGCTAGAATGCCATTATTCGTCCGAAACCTATCGAAATGTGGTCGGGTAACCTAGAAATGATTATGTATGACCTTTGGCATATTACTGCTCGAAAAAGAATATGTTCGCCACCTCACTTCGACTCGAGGTGGGTCCGCTACCCCAAAATGCCCGATTTGCCCTTCGGGCCATCTTTGAGAATAGAGTTGAACGTACCACTTCTGATCTTTGGAACATCCTTCCACGGGGTATGTTTGGACTATTCGATGCACTAATCCAGGTTTTGAACTATATGGACCATGTTGGAATCGTTTTGCAAAATGAAACCTTATGTCGACTAAGTATTCGACTATTTTGTAATAGGATATGATTTATGAGTTTACTTTGTTTTGAAACACTATTTTGAAATACGATTTGCATTTGTTTGCTCACGACTCCGCTCGTGCCTTATTATGACTTCGTTCACCGGTTCCCGGGCCGGTTTTGATTCGTGCGCTGTATGATAAATTCGGCCGTATGCTGTGTTACGGTTCCCGAGGCTTCGCCATAGGGCCCGGTTCCGTTTGGAGTTATGCTGTGATATGGCTCGGGACGCGATACGCTCACCGATGATTGTGATTATGTTCGGAGATGTACGGAGATTTGAAACCTTCTGGTGTTATGCTGTGTGTGGCGCCAGCGTCGGAGTGGCGACCACGTTCTTAAGCGTTTGCATGATTTTATTTGCATAAAACATATGTATATGATTTTGGTACAGATTTTGACATACCAGTTGGTACCCCACTTTGACATTTGATTTGCTTTCGGTTTTGATCTATAATTCTGTACTCCGTGCTTTACATACTCAGTACATATTTCGTACTGACCCCCTTTCTTCGGGGGCTGCGTTTTATGCCCGCAGGTGCAGATATCGGTGATCCTCCGCAGTAGGCTTCACTTCTTGCTATTCCGGAGTACTCTTATCCGATCCGGAGTCCACTTTTGGTACAGACTCTTTTGCTTTGTATATATTTGGTATATCTGACTATTTGGGTACGGCGGGGCCCTGTCTCGCCACATGTCTTTGTTTTGAGTTCGTAGAGGCCTGTAGTCATATATGTGGGGCGAGGGTCCTATGTGTTTATTGTCTGATTTTGCTTTCGGGTCTTAAAGCGGTCTGTTTGATATGATGGCCCCAAATGGCCCTTTGTATATATTTGTATTTTGACCGGCGATGTCTATTCCGCCGCTTTGTTTGAGTTTGATTTGATATGACCGCATAAGACATAATCTCGATATAAATTATGTTTGATATAACTTCTTGAAAATTCTGAAATAAGTTTGGATTCGGAAATGAATATGCGATTTGGTCTGGGTACCCAGGTAGGGTGCCAGTCGCGGCCCACGGGGCTGGGTCATGACAGCTTGGATTTGGGCGATTTCGATGTTTATGGATTCATCTCAAATCGTAGGTAAGTTACTATCCTCCATTTTTTATTTCCCCATGAACCCCGTGACTTATTGAAGTTTTAGTCTTGATTTTGGTTGGGGAAAATTTGGGTTCTGAACCCAAAATTTGAAAATTGGTGGATCATGGATTTGAGGATCAAGATGATGACTTTTTGAATAAGTTTTCTAGATTTTGACTAATTAAGCTATGGGTAAATCAATTTTAAAATTAAATTCCAGTTTTACCCTTGCATACTAGGGGTTACCTTTTTCGATTCATTTTTGGGTTTCGAATCGAGTGTAGCAATATGGGTATCATTGGAATCATTTAAACTCGTAAAAATACTAATTTTACTATGATGACCTTGATTTCACAATAAATTTACCATTTTGACCTTTAAGGTTTGGAACGGGGCTTTAGGTTGACTTTTTCTAACTCAATTTCTTTTATGGCAATATGGGTATCTACAAAATCATATTTTAACATAAATTCAATGTTTAACAAACTTCAATCGTTCTGGAGTACTCCGAAAGGGTAAAGCGTTGGCTTGAGGGTTCGTGGCACCTGTTCGGCCTTGAGATAGGTTACAGTTTATTTTAGGCTCTGATTGGAGGGCATATATCATTTATAAATGTTGAAGGGGTATTGAGCGTGATGAGGATCCCATCTTAGTGGCTGTGATGAGCACTTGTCTGGGTGACGGAGTAACTGTGTGGGTTATGGTTGTACCTAGTGATTGAAACAGAAAAATGCATATTAGGGCCTTCAAGCGGTTGTGGTGCTAAATCCGCTGTTTTTGTTATGATTGATGTTTAAATGGGCCATGAGAGCCATGATTGATAAATACTTGCATTTATTTGATGTTTTTTACCTCATCACTCCATGACTCCTACGAATTGTGAAAGAATGATCCATGATATATTTATGCTAATCCATATTTACATATATGACTTGACATAGTTTCACACATGCATTCATTCATACATACTGATGGATAAGTGGTGAAAGAGGTAAGTTTGATGCTTACACTTCGTTATGATACTTGGGATCGGGTTGTATGCCATAATGTGTGTGGGTGTGTGTGTGTGTGTGTGTGTATATATATTCTGTGGATCAGGTTGCACGCCGCATCATGGGATCGGGTTACATGCCACAATAGGGTATATGAACCTCGCGAGTCTCCCATGGGTCACAACTAGATGGAATGACCTCTAGTGTGTGTGTACCACGTTTGATATTGGCCAATGCATTGCATTCATGCATTCATTCATCCATTATTCTCTTATCTTCTTATGTGATTTCATGCCATATATGTCTTACATGATATAAAGATTGAATCTTTATGGTTTACTCGTTTGAGATGAAAGAAAGATAGATCTTTATGGCCTTCCTTGACTTAAAGATGAAAAGGTTGAATCTTTATTAGTATATGAGCCTTAATTGAGGAAAGATTGAATTGTTATCTCGAAACTGCTCCAAATAATATATACATTTTCTCTTATTCTCCTTAAACAATATGTGCTTGGTTGTTCTAGTGCAGTATGTGATTCAATTATGCATAGTTGTTAAGCTATTTTGAATTGATGCATTGAGTGTTTGCCTTCAATTTTTTAATTATGTATTTGTGTTCCCTTCGTTGTCGGCCTATAATACCTACGAGTACTAGTGGCTGTACTTATAGTACACTTGCTGCCTCTTTTTTTGGATACAGGTACCAACTCTTGTTCTAGTTCCAAGCCTCGTGGATGATTCCCTAGGTAGTCCATTAGAGATTTTAGGGGTGAGTGATATGTCCTATCTGCCACCCTGGACCTCACGCTCTCTTTATTTATGTCTTTGTTTCCTTTCCCGACAGGTGTTACTTTTCAGTATTATGTCCTGTAACAATTATTAGAGGCTCTTGTACAAGTCAGACCAGGTTTTGGGGATTGTAAGGATTAAATATTTCCTCACTTTTAATATGTATAAAGATCTTTAAGTGGTACTGTTATCATGTTTACTTCCGCTATTTCAAAAATGATTGAAGGTTTTGGGGATGGTTCACCTACTTGGGGATAGTGTAGGTGCCATCATGATTCGTGAAATGGGTCATGACAGTGAAACTTTTTTATATATATATATATATATATATATTATTCTTAGTTATAGTGGATTTAGATAATGTTTTAACATATGTATTATTTACTAGTTACAAAGTAAGTCTATGAAAACGGGACAAGTCATTAAAACTACCTAATGTGTCCACGTGTATTATAGATGCATGAATCAACTTTGTACTTTATTAATTTGGAAGTATATAAGCATCTAAGTCTTGGATACATAATTATATACGTGGATAGTTCTGGTCACTTAGTTAATTAGTAATATAATAAAATCTCTTTCATCAAAATAGTTTCTTATCCTTAGCCAACCACTTTGTTGGTTTTGTTTTTGTTAATTTGTATGATTCATTACAAGATCTTGTATTGGAGAATCTCTTACTTGGTTCCTAAGAATTCAAGTATCCCCTCACTCACCTCCACTCTATCTTTCTATATAACAATAGTTTTAATTATATGATGCCCATGAGTTTGCAAAACAGATTCTCGATTCAAGGCGAGACAATTCACCAACTTCATCTTTTATTAGCTAGGTAAGTGGGGGATTATATCGTAATGAAGTAAGGTGTCGAGAAGCTTTTAAGAATGCAACCCAAGAATGATTAATCGTTTACTACTATCTACTAGCCAGTATGAGCGATTAAGGTACGAACTAGTTAAGAACTCATGGGATGGTGAACGGAAGTCGTGTGTTCAAGTCATACTAGTTTTATAAATCAATTATTAGTTGTGTTCTTATACGGTATGGAGATCGGTAGGGGTTTGGTTGCTCGTATAAAGCTTGTCTATTGTTAAAAGGAGGTCGAGTGCGGAATACATAATTGTATATAGCTTTGTGAGCTTGTCGCTCTTTGATTGCTTGATCATAGTGTTGGTATAGCTACGGTATACATTGGGCTATTATTGTGTTGATATCAGCCTGTTTTAAATAGGTCGCATGTATATTTGAGGGATTGACTAGTTGCGGTGACTCGAAGATCTAATCAAGGTCTGTTAAGGCTATCCTTTCTTTGTTCTGGCATGAATCGAACCAAAACAAAACGTAAACGAACATCCCAATATAACGACTCTACTCATGTTAGTTATAGTGTTCATGTACAGCTCGAGCTATAATCGGTGGGTACGGCACCTAGCGTGCGCTATATATATGTATATGGCACAACATTGCACCCCAAGCTATAATTGGCGAGTTCGACACCTAGTGTGCGCTATATATATGTATTACCAACACTGATCAGTTTGGTACGTTATGATGATGATCTTGGCCCCACAGAGCCGCTGGATATAGCTGTATGTATATGTAAGTATATTAAGTATAAGCATGCATGTCATACTCCCGCAGCGGCATTCACAGTTTGAAGTTGAGTCTTTATTCTCTTTATATTAATTCCTTTAAATATATCCTTATCTACCTTAGATACTCGGTACATTCATTTTTACTGACAACCCTTTGCCGGGGGGGCTGCGTTTAATGCCCGTAGGTCCAGGTAGATAGATTGACGGACCTCCCCAGTAGGTGGTCCAGCTCAGCGATTGATTGGCATTCTCAAATATTTCTTGAGTCTCCCTCTAGAGTCAGTGTGCCATGGTAATATGTTTTGGGGTATGGCGGGGCCCTGTCCTAACTTGTCGGTCATGATATTCTTAAAGTTTCTTAGACATTTGTTCTGTGTATAGTAGTATTGTGTGGCCATGCCGGCCCACATTTTGATGTACAGTTTTCGTGGTGGCCCTTATCGACCCTATATATATATATATATGTGTGTGTGTGTGTGTGTGTGTGTGTGTGTGTGTGTGTGTGTGCATATCTTGTGCATGGTTAGTTGCTAATGAGCCCTTCTTATCATTCAGTTGTCATGTGATGGCCTTCTCGGCCTATGGTGTTGTTAGGATGGAATGACAAGTGATGTATGTTGGTGCTCAATAAGTTAGGCAGGGCGCCGGTCTCGCCTCTCTAGTTTGAGGAGTGACAAACTTGGGATCAGAGTTAGGTCTGTCGTAGGAATGTGTACAAGTCTTATCTAATAGAGTCCTACTTATAGGTGTGTTGCGTGCCACACTTATAATTGATAGGCTACAGGTCATTTAGAAAAAGTTACCCTTATTTCGTACACTAGATCATGCAGTAGAGCTATGCCTTTAGGAAATCATTCGTCGTGCGATTGTGATTGCAATTAGAGAGATAAGTAAACGTGGAGACCCTATCAGATCGGGTGCACCCTAGATATGCAGGTAATGTGATAGAACCCGAGCTGCGATACAAAATTCAAGAATAAATGCTCCTGGGGGGAAGGGTGTAACACCTCGTACTTTGGCGTTAGGATGCGCATAAGAAGTCCATATGAGTTTGAATGGATTAAGGCCATTCATTACATTATAGAGGGTTTATGACTGTGTTATTGTAAGACCCGCTAAGTTTGACAACCTTTTATACCGTTACATATTGTTTTGACCATGGTATCATTTTCTTCTAAGGTGAGCTTTTTGATATGAATTTGATATGTATGATATGTTATATTGTTATATTATTATATTTTATATATTATTTTTACATATAGTACATTTAAATAATGTTGTAACACATGTATCATTTACTACAATGTAAGCCTATGAAAAAGGGATAGGTCATTAAAACTACCTAATATGTGTCCACGTGTAAATATAGATGGATGAATCACTATTATACTTCAGTAAATACTTTATTTGGAAGTAGATAAGCAAGTAAGTCTTGGCTACATATTTTCATACCTGGATAGTTGCCTGTCACTTAGTTTATTAGGAATATAATAAAATGTCTTTCATTACAATAGTTTCTTATCCTTAGCCAATCACTTTGCCGGTTTTTTTTTTGTTAATTTGTACGATTCATTACAAGGCTTGTATTGGAGAATCTCTTACTTGGTTGCTAAGAATTCAAGTATCCCCTCACTCACCTCCACTCTATCTTTCTATATAAAAATATTTTTAATTTATATGATGCCCATGAGTTTGCAAAATGGATTCCCGATTCAAAGCAGGGCAATTCACCATCCTGATCTTTTATTAGCTAGGTAAGTTGGGGATTACTTCGTAATGAAGTAAGGTGTTGGGAAGATTTTACGAAGCTAACACGAGTATGATTAATCTTCTACCACTTTCTACGAGCTCGTATGAGCGATAATGGTATGTACTAGTTAACAACTAATGAGACGGTGATCGAAAGCCTTGAGTTCGTCATAATAGTTGTATAAATCTGTTATTGTTTTGGTTCTTATATGTTATGGAGACCGATGGGCGTTTGGAGCTCGTATAGAGCTTGTTTGTTCTTAACATAAGGACGGGTGTGGAATACACCATTGTATATACCTTCGGGAGATTGTCGCTCCTTGATTGCTTGACAATAGTGTTGCTATAGCTGCAGTATATGTTATGCTATTGTTGTGTTGGTATGAGCCCATTACAAACAGGTTGCGTGTATACTTGAATCGGCTTGTTTGGTAATTCGAAGATCAAATCGAGGTATGTTAAGGCTATCCTTTTTTTTGTTTTTTTGTCTTGAACCCAACCGAAACGAAACGTAAATGAACTTCCCAATACAACGACTATACTCATGTTAGTTATAGTGTTCATGTTCTTTCCTACCATTGTAATGTTAATGAATCATCTAATCGTGGTTCTTGAGTTCTTTTTGGGACACATGATGACTAGTGGCTACATAAGATTATTCGGAGGTTTACCGATCTTACGTCACTCCGATGGTCTCAAATTATGGTTTTAGTGTCTCTCATGCATTTATATATGTGTGTGTGTGTGTGTGTGTGTGTGTGTATAATTGGAATTTGGATTTTTTTTAATTGATTCTTTTATCAGACTGTGATATTTTACATCCTTGAATGGCTCCATTCGAGAACAATTGGCTGCTGACAAAATTATCAACAACTGACATACCCTCGCAGCGACATTCAGAGTTTTAGGTTGAGTCTTTCTTGTTTCTCTTTACATTGATGCCTTATTATATGTCCTTATCTGCCTTACATACACGGTACATTCATTCGTACTGACGTCTATTTGCTGAGGGCACTGTGTTTCATGCCCTTAGGTCTAGGTAGACAGATTGACGGATCTCCGCACTAGGTTGTCCAGCTCAGCGTTTGATTGGCGTTCTCCATTCTTCCTAGAGTCTCCCTCTGGAGTCGGTATGTTTTGGTACATATGTTTTAGGGTATTTCGGGGCCCTGTCCTAATCTTATATCAGTCTTGATACTCTTAAAGGCTTGTAGACACATGTCCTGTGCATAATAATCTTATGTGGCCTTGTCAGCCTACGTTTAAATGTACAGTTTTCGTGGTAGGCTCATCGGCCTATACATATATATATATCTTGTGAGTTTTTGGTTTGTAATGAGCCCTTTTTATCATTCAGTTGTCATGTTATGGCCACGTTGGCCTATGATGTTGTTGGGATTGATTGACAAGCTAAGTATGTCTGTGCTCGGTAAGTAAGGCCGGGCGCGATCTCGCTTCTCTAGTTTGAGGTGTTACATCAGTCATCATGTATGTTCCATTTCAACAGTGAAGGTCTGCTATAAGATCATGAGTAGTTGTATATAAAGTCATGGTTTTCATTAGTTGTATCCCCTGAACACTCCCTAGAAACGAGTATAGCCCAATTTATATTTTAAGTATGACGAAGAGTTTATTTAGCTAGAGTATTTGATTAATGGTTATATAAGAATAGTCTAATGAGCTAGAGATATCACATAGTTGTCGATGATAGTATCGTATTAACACTAGAAACAGATTGTAATGTTCTAATAAAGATAGTTACATGTTTCCAAGGATAACGATGTCAATCCCTAATGCTAAGGCGAGTTGAATATAAGGTAAGGAATGTAAGTAAGTACCCTAAAGAGGGCATAAGTTATGAGTCGCAAAACAGAGTAGCTGAGTTGCTCCATTCACGTATCTGATAATTTCACGAGCCTCTTATTTGATATTGCCCCAGCTACCTGGGCTTCATATATTCATTAGAATTCCCGTGCCCTTTTAGTAAGTGTGTTTGACCCACAACGGCTCCCTCAGAAGAATGCTAATAGCATAACAGTTAGTAGCAAGAGTTTCCTTTCTTATGTGGCTACCAGATGCATGGAAAGAGTCTGATTGATAGTATGATTTAAGAGTCCCAACAAGTACTTATTGAGTTTACACGTCACATGATATGAGCATTTAGCTTGCTATTTTTTAGTTGATACTTGTATGATTATCATGACATTGCATATGCATATTATACGAGCCCTATGGACGGTAACTAATGAATGCATAGGTGCACAGTAGGGGTTAGTTATGGACGGCCAAGAGCACGCGTAGGCCAGCCCAAGTATGTAAGCCTTATGGACGGTCTCCTTTGCAACGTGCAAGTGTCACTAGTTGGTCATGTTATAGTATATTTTTAAATGAGCCTTAAAAATGGTCTGCTTTGGTACATGTAAATGCCACTCTTATGCCAGTATGGTCTTATGATTTATGACTTAGCAGAGGTGAGTAATCAAATACAACTTATGTAGCTCAGAGTACTATTACATAAAGAATTCTATGATATAGACAGAGTGACTAGTGACTAGGTAAGCCAATTTAGAGTACTTGGTATGTTCACATTTATCTTTCCAACAGAGTTTCCATTATATCTTATTCATGTTACTGAGTTTTAGTGTTTACGTATATGTTATTATCTGCCTTACATACTTGGTACATTTATTTGTACTTATGTTCTTTTGCTAGGGTCACTGCATTTCATGCCTGTAGGTTCAGGTAGCCAGTTTGATAAACTCTCACAGTAACCAGGGTTGATATTCATTGGACGATCAGTACGACTCCATTTCTTCCGGAGTGCAGTTGAGTCTAGCAGTCATGTGGATCTTGTTAAGAGATTTTATGGGTAGGCCGGGGCCCTGTACCAACCATGTTGTGATATCAGACACTCCTCGAGGCTTTGTAGACACAGGTTCAGCATGTACAATATGTTCTGGCCTAGCCGGCCCGTTTGTTGTCAATAGCTCACATGGTGGCGTTGTCGGGCTACAAATATTTGTTTTGGGTTTTCTGTATGTTAGACACCCATGGTGTCCTTGGAAGCCTGCATGGTTTTATATATATATATATATATATATATATATATATATATATTGGGATGCTCCCATTCCATTAGGGACAATTGTCAGTTACAGCTTATTGTGAGTAGGGCCGAGTTAGCGTAAGATGTTATTGATTGTGTCACCGATTGGCCTTGTCGGCCAAGACTACTTTTATATACTTAGAGTTCATGAGTCATAGAGTGGTACGCTCGGGGTCAAACAAGGTACCGGGTGCCAGCCACACCTCCCCAAGTTTAGGGCGTGAGAAGCTTGGTATTAAAACAAGTCGTTTCTTAGGGAGTCTTCAAAGCTGTGTCTAGTAGAGTCATTTGGATGATGGTGTTGTGCACCACATTTATAACGAAGATGCTACAGGGCATTTAAGGATGGTTACCCTGCTTTCATCTTCAAATCGTGCTGTAGAGTTGAGCTAAAAGGAGTCGAGTTTAACTTATGTTCGATATGTGTTGTGCAGAGATGCCTCAGACGAGAAAGGCTATAACTAATAAAAAGGGAAAGACAATTGAGGAGGAAGTTACTAGTGGTGCGCCGCTGACTAATGTGGGCCAGTTTGAAGTTTGGGGTGAGTCGCCTTTCCGAGTATGCCCCTCTCCACCAGCACTTGAGCAGCTTCATAGAGCTCCAGTACCTCTAGTTCCACCACCAACCAGTTCCTTCTTATCAGGATATCAGGAGTGCAATGCACTTATTGACACAGTTGGTGGCTGCACAGCAACAACCGGTAGCACCAGCTAGTGCTAGCCCTTCTGAGGGGCCCGGTAGTTTGAGAGTCCGTGAGTTTATTGATCATCTTCGCAGGATCATTCGAGTGATGCACTCTTTGAAAATCGTGGCGGTAGAGTTGGAAGCACTCTGACTGTGAGACATATTCATCCAATGAATTTCCATCAGATTGGAAGAACTTCCCAGAGGCCTTCCTGGACAATTATTTATGATTGGAGATTCGAGAGACTCGAGTTAATCAGCTCTTAGACCTTTCACAGGGTAATATGGGTGTTCAAGAGTACAGTCTTTGATTTGATTCTCTGGCCAGGTATGCCCCATCTCTTGTTGACTCAATGCGGGCTAGTATTCACCGACTTATAGCAGGACTTGCACCGGAGTATGTTAAGGCCTATAGCACAACCGCCTGAATGATAATATGGACATCTCTCGGATTCTATCATTCGCTCATAACTTAGAGGACAATAAACAACAAAAATAGGTAGTTCAGACCTGAGATATGTAGCAAAGTAAAGGAGGAAAGATAGTTGATAAGTATGAAGACCCATAGGGTGACAGTAGGTCCCAAAATAGGTCATCGAAGTGGAGTCAGTCAGCAGCTCAGGCAGAGGGTAGTTCATCCATGTATTAGGGACCTAGAATTTGCCAGAGTAGCCAATCAGGGGCATGTCAGAGATTAAAAGCACAAGTGGTATAAGATCATGAGTGTGCTATACAGATGAGGCCGCCTCTACCTCATTGTGATCAATGTAGGAGGAGACACACTGGGTCATGTCTATAAGGCACAGATGCATGCTTCTGTTGTGGGACCCCGAGTGTCATCCCCCAAACCTAGGGAGGCGTGGCCAGCACTCGGTGCCCTACTTGACCCCGAGCGTACCAACTGCAACTTATAAACCCTAGATATACGTACAAGCAATCTGGGCCGATAAGTCCAAACTGTAAAGCAAACAATACCATATTAGGCTGGAAAGGCCATATTCTGAAGAATCTAGAAGAAATAATTGTCTCTCTCCAATAAGGGAACAACCTTAAAGATATATGTACATATACATACACCTATATCTACAAGCTACAATCGAAAAAACACTTGTACAAGGGCTGATAAGGCCACAATGTTGATATACTATACATACATGACAAGTCTACAAGCCTCTAAAAACAGAAGATGGTTGTACTGTGGTTGGGATAGGGCCATAGCGTACCTATCATGTCAATGTATACAAAATGAGTCCATCTCTGGACCTGGTAAGTCTGGATGAGGTGAAGCTTACCAATCTAGCTGATACTCGGCGCCGTCTACTGGGGAGGCCTGTCTGTCAGGACTTGCAGTCATGAAATACAGTGCCCCTGACAAAAGGGATGTCAAAATGAAACAATGTACCGAGTATGTAAGTCAACAGAAATAACTGAAACTAAACTTCCTAGCCTCATGTGGGGTCCGCTGTGTAAGTGCATGGTGACGTGAATGAACCGAAGTCAGTGCATTGTGCCAAAGGCAAATGTACCTCTGAATAACCCCGAAGGCAATGCACATATCAGCATAGCCCTGAAGGCAAATGCATAGCCCCGAAGGAAAATGTATACGATGATGATGTAACTGATATGCATGATATGCTCTCTATTTCTCAAATAGATGTAGTATAGCTCTAACTGACTCTGGATGCTCAACAAGGAATAACTGCAATACAAATATGATGGGACAACATAGAAATAGGAGCTCTAATCACTCTTCTCGTATACGTTATGTTTAACCCTTGCTTGTTATGGACTCATGCCAACCAAAGAAAGGGAGCATCCCTTACATACCTTCGTTAAGTGGTCATCAACAACAATTAGCTAAAGCAGTATAGCAACTCAATCTACAATTAATGATAATAATACTGTCGTCAACCGAAGGAAAATCTGGTGTACAATATAGCAAGTAACAAGTTTGTCTCACAACAACAACCAACATACTACTATGGATTTCAATCTCCTTAATACAGATAGTACTACAACTACAACATTCTCAAATCAATAGTCATATTTTCAAGCCATACAATACCATAAGAACCATCCCCAAAATAGTCCACAACACTACAACAACTTCAACATGATTTCCAACCTTAACTTTACAAGTTCTCCATTAAACAAGCTAGTTAAGACATAAATAAGATCAAATACACTTGCCTTAAAACACAAGAATATCCCTCAATCTACGATTCTCTCACCATGAAGAATTCTCCCATTGAGCCACAAGAAGAAGAACAACAGGATTCCAAACATTTGATTCACGTTATTTCTCTTTGATTTCACTCTTGGGTCATATAGGAATCATAGGAGAGGGTTTCATGTGTTTAGGACCTGGGATATGCGAGAAATTAGATCCAAACGAAAGAGCACTGAATATATACTTAAATTAAAAATTCCATGTCCCTATAATACAGACCATAATTCATAAAAAGGGTCCGTACTTTCCACCGTTTTTCAGGTCTGCTCTGCAACGCTTTCTTAAAATGTACGTAACGTTTTGTGCAGGGCTCCGATTGATGAATGATTTGGTGCATTGGAAAATAACCTCAATGAACCTAAATTTATATATTAATGCAACTCGTAAATCCTCATATACTTGGAGATAAAACCACAGATAGTTAGGCCAAATCCGGTCGTAATTCATGACCAAACGTAGGACATCGACGACACTTAATAGTTTCAATTCGTTTAGCCTTTAATATTGATGAAAGTTACTTAACACTTGTTAAACATGGTTTAAACACTCCTGACCATAAATATAATCTTGTTCTCGGAGCTTACATCGAATTACTTACAACACAACTTAGCATACGAAAATACGGGATATAAAACAGGGGCTTATTGTGCGGAACTGCCGACCTTGGATCAAGAAGGAAGTAGTACTTTGGGGTAGTTACAAGGTCATGGCAAAGGTAAAAAGGCAGCCTCGAGCTCGAGGGAAAATCGAGATCAGATATATATATATTGAGAGACCACAGAGATCTTGAGTATCCCACTGAGAGGCATTTAGGTATGTTACCTATTCTAATATAGAAGCATATGTGTTAGTAGACCTTATATATTTCATATTTTTTGCTTAGCAGCAAACAATATAGGTAGAGATTAGAATTTCAAGTGCGTACCTATGATGAGCTAGAACAAAGCACCATTGAAGGACATAGATTGAGATATAAGACAATGAATCGGTCAGTAGCCTAGATACCTTGGAAATTCAAGAACAGGACCTAAGTTATGATTTAGATTGAACTACCTAGATGTAAATAGACTACTCGATAGAAATGATCATAAGCTGATGATTCCTTAAGCAATAAGCCTTAGTGTGAGATTGTATCCCAAAGAACCTACGAAAAACCTCTTACTTGATTTGCATATTGAGAATTAGTCATACAGAAGTAGAGCTCTAAGAGTATCAAGTACTATTAGAATGTTTGAATTGTCTACATCGTAGTAGATCAGCCTTTCCGTAAAATAGAGTCAGAGTGGATTATACACATTAGTACCGATAGTCATAAGTTTGACAAAGCTTGTAAGTAGCAAGCATTAGTATAAACAGCAGTACCTAAAGGATCAAGTGTCGTAGTTCTTATGAGTCATGATAGTAGCAATACTGTGAATTTCAACATTCGAGGACGAATGTTTCGAGGGGGGAAGGATGTTAAATCCCGTGTTTTTTTACGTCAACTTGTATCGTAAGTTAATCAATGCAATCTAGGAAAGTAAGGTCATCAATCCAGGGTACAAGTGTTTATATTATGTTTTAACAGGTTTTAGGTAAGTGCCGTGAAGGCTAGTGGTTAGTGGAATCAAAGAAACTAAGTTCGTTGAATGTCGGAGGAAGTGTGGAAGTTTCATGGACCGTAGAAGTGATGTACGACACGTTAATTGGTGGTTCTCCACTTAGAAAAGTAAGGCAGAAAGCAGTATTTTTGGTGGTTTTTCACAGTTCAAGTTAACGGCCCGTGAAACCATTTCATGGTGGCAAAGCCGCCGTAGAATAGTTCTATGGGGCATCAATTCCACAGTGAAATGTGAGGCGGTGGAGAATTTTCTTGAGCTTTAAAAATGGTGCAGCGCCTCTTCATTTCATTTAATACTCATATCATAAACTTAAGCTCCTCAAATGCTCTCAAAATATTTCCCCACCCTCTAAGTAAAGTTCCTGAAGAGTTTGAAGTGATTCTTCCATTGGAAATCCATAGGATGTAAGCTTAAACTTGCTCTTCCTCTTGCGCGGTAAGATTGAGGTTCCTTTAAGTTGAAGCAAAGAGTAAGAGGACTGATTCTTGAGATCTAAGGTATGATCTTCCTTTCTTTTCATGTATATGAGATTAGTTGAAGCTTTATATGTGTTATTTCCATGGGAATATATGAAGTAACACCTAGAAGTTGTAAACTTGCTTTGAATGTTGTTGGGTTGGATTGTTAGGGTTATTCTTTTATTATGGAGGTGTTAAACGTATAAAGTGGTAAATTTTATAAGTTGTGAATGTTGTCATGTCTTTGAGGAAGTAAAGGGGACGGGGAGATATTGTCCAAATGATTGTAGGATGAGCTTCTCGTTCATCGCTAGTAGTTGTTTTCTTAATGTTGATGGAAGTTATGTTGTTATCTCTTATAGATTGACATTGACGGATTGCTCATGGCGATTGTGGGAGAAGTCTTCAACCGAGGTATGTAAGGGCTATCCTTCTTTCTTTCCGGCATGAATCAGTGAGTACGTTCCCTTATAAGAAGCTCAAGGGGGTGAGTCATCACGTATGCTCCATTCTGATGGTGAAGGTCCGTCTATAAGTCCATGAGTAGTTCTATATAAAGTTATTGTTATACCCCGCATTTTTATGCGTTTGGACAATTCAAGGCAATTGCGGGAAGATAACAAGCAAGACTATAATTTTATTTATAGTTGGCATATGAGTAGCTTATGAAGAATTTAGAAGTGGGAATATTAAGAAAGGCTAGGGGCGAGAAGGGAAATGCGCAATATGACTCGTGGAACTATGGAGGAAGACGAAGGGTAAAATGGTAATTTCACAAGTGTTCAAGAAGAATTCTTGGAAAAATTCCAAGTTTGCCGTGTGGCATGTGTGGCATATGCCCACATTTTTATTAATTAGTGGGGGCTAATTACAAACTATAAGGAAATGTGGACTAAATCTTACAAAGGAAGACATTTAGTCTTCTTTAATTATTTTAAGAAAATCCAAGAAAATGGAACGATTTTCTAGAAAAGGAAAGAGAGGGATCATGTGACCATACTTTCATTTTGGGGGACCTATCTATAACTAATGAAAATTGGTGGAAGACTTGTGGATATATATGTAGGAAGTCATCTTAATCCATCAAATTTTCTGGAGAATTCAAGAAGATAAAAACAAGAGAAACTTGAGCAAAATTTAAGAGGCCATTCGGCCAAGAGCAAGAGTGCCAAGAAAAATTGGTAAAAATTCCTTCAAAATTTATTTCCAACTAATTAAAGGGTCCTCACCAAGTTGGAGTGGTTATTAGAGCAAGAACAACACAAATACTTACAAGTTGGAATATGTAGTCAAGTGAAGAAACAAGGAAAGAGGTAAGGTTTTGTCACGACCCAACCCCGTGGGCCGCGACCAGTGCCCTAGCTGGGCACCTATACGTACCCGATACCCAAATTAGCATATTATCAGAATAATATTATAATAATATTAGTGGATGCCACAGAATTTATCAGAAAAAGCAGACTTGGCACACATAGGCCGATAAGGCCATCATAGAACAAAGTATCCCAAACATATGTACAGAACCCACACAGATGTATCCACAGACCTCTACAGAACATATCATAATCATAAGACGGGACAGGGCCCCGTCATACCCTGAACAAAGTACATATCCAGATAGCAGTGACAGACTGTACCAAAAGATGGGCTCAGTAGAAGAGAGCGCCCCAAAATAGCAGAAATGGGATCCTAAACGTGCGGATCAGCAAACCTGTCGTCCGTACCTGCGCGGCATGAAAACGCAGCCCCCGAAGAAAGGGGGTCAGTACGAAATATGTACTGAATATGTAAAGCGGAATCACAGAAGTCAAATCATAATGATTACAGAAAATGGGTACAAAATCCAGAGTGTCAAATGCATATTTCCAAATCAGACAGAATGTGTACAGAAACATATGTCATATCATATCCGATCCCTGCCACGGGACTCGGCAGACAGAACGTGGTCACCCTCCCGACACTGGTGCCACAATACAGAGGAATCAGAAAAGGGGGCGTGGCCCCGTATCATAAAATGTCATATCAGAATGGCCATAACAGATCAGATCAGAATAGGCGGACATGGCACATCATACTCCACAGACCCATGTACGCGTATACCTGCCCCCTCACATCGGGGCGCGGCGAACAATGCAGAGAATTACGCTTGACAACATATCCTGGCCCGGGCTCAGTGTGGGAAACATTGGGACATCCACGAATGGAGTAGTGAGAGACTAATGCAATTTAAAAATATAATAAATGTTTTCAAAGACTCGATGAAGCGTATCAACGACAAACAAATCCAATGGGGTCGGACGGAATCATAATAAATGTATTTCGGATATCATAATAAATTACAGAAGTATAACTTTCCCGAAGTCATTCCGAGTGTCAAAATAATTTATAATATTTAACAGAATATTTAAAATAATATTCGTTAAGCGATTAGTAGGGTAATTAAAATATTGCTTTCAAAAATCGCTTAAAAAGGAAGCTTTAACACATTAGGGGCAAAACCGTAAATAGCGGGCCCGCCTTGGGACAAACAAGGCGGCGGGCTCAAATTGTGCCCTCTAAGCATATAGTATCACCTAAAAAGGTTATACAAACATTCTATGACTTTCTGAATAATTTAGAGCAAAATTGCATAATTTCAGAAAAAGCGTATCAAAATGGTTCAATTCTACTGAAGGAAAAACTGAAATTTTGTCTTGCGGATTCCGAGGGACAAGAGGTCCTTCGAGGCCCGGATCCGACCCTAACACACTAGGGGCATGCCAAGGGAAGAATTGGGGTTGCTTTACATACTTTTCGCGCTCCTTAAGCCTTTCCAAACTCACTTCCCGTTTCGTCGAAAAACTGCAATTGGTCAAGTTTACCAATTGTGAATTATTAATGCCATTATTTCAACTTTAAGCATATTTGGCTACCGAAATTTCGGCAGCACTTCCCCTATACATATGACACCCCGAGAATTCAACTCGGCTATAAATCATCAACAACAACCCAAACGACAACAACAATATCAACAATGAACATTAAAAACACAAATATCCTTCAACTAGTCATTTTTCTCACAAGTTGACATAGTCTTCAATTCAACCCAACTTTCAACTAAGATCAATAATTTCATATTCAACAACCATCATGATCATCACCATATAGTTCTAGAAACAATTCATATCGTTTTCCTTAAGATATACACTCGATATACATGATATACAATCTTCCGCCAAAATCATAACTTATGCAAAACATCAAATCTTTGGCATACAACTTCATAACAAATTTCCAACTTCCAAATTCATCAACCATAATCATAATTCACATCTTAACAACTTCATTTCCATAATATCACAAAATTATTCTAAAGTGACATAATCATCTATATTCCAACTTCAACCAAAATTCATTCAACTTTCATTCCCAATATAATTTCCATCATAACCACAACTAGAATGCAACATAAAATTCAACTCATATATGTATACAACATATATACACCCATGGCTACATATATATATACATACCCACTTTGCAAACTTCCTTATTTCCATAATTTCTACTCATTTCCACATACCACAACATAAACAAACCTTCATAACATAAGAAAAAGGAATTGATTCTTACCTTTTTCTACAAACTTCTTCACTTGAACAAGTTGTCAACTTGAAGAAATAAGTGCTCCTTCTTCCAAAACAATTACACCAAGTTGTAGAGGACACTTAATTTAGTAGGAATTCAACAAGAAAATAATTTTAGAGGCAAGATTTTGAGGGGTGATTTTTCTATGGCCAAACCCGAAATGCCCTCTTTTTGTTCTTGTTTTTCTCTTGTTTTTCCTCCTATTCTTTCTCTTGAAAGTTCTATGGAATTTGGATGATTAAGTGGTCTTTTATTCATTGACCACATGACTTAATTCCATGGGCTTGGATCCTTTTTATGGACCATGGCCGAATGGCTCCTCACTTGGGCTTGAATTTTGTTTTCATTTTTTTTGGGCCAACTCGGTTGGTCCCGAGTTGGGCCTAGCCCACTGACCTTTCGACCTTAAAACATTCATATCTCCTTGTACCGACTTCACCTGGGAACCCACGACCTATGGATGGAAAGCTAATTCAATTATCTACAACTTCTATTTCAAGGTATTTTCGAAATTCCAAACTTACAATACAGTTTGTGCCCCCCAAAGTCAGGTCACCCGAAAACGTTTTCTTAAAAATATTCGTTTGGAGGGTTTCCACTTTGATTTGGTCCAAAGGTACTTCATGAGTTGTGTTTAACTTTACATATGTGATTCATATGACTTTTCAGATGTTCCAAAAAAAATCTCAGTATGTGGGCCCCACCCCAGCAGATGCTCCGAGGTTCAAAAATACGGGATATAACAGGTTTAATCCTCTCTTTATGTTTTATGGATATTTATGCATGTTGTAGTGTATAAAAATGAATGAAATTTGTGAAGAATAGGGAAGTAGGGGTGGAGGCCGTGAGGTATAATATGTGTGTGTGTTGTGTGTTGTGTTGTGTTATGTTGTGTGTTGGTTATTATTGTAAAGTATAGAAAATATGGAAATTCATGAAAATATGTATATGGGGTGTGTTGGCCGAATGGTGTAGGTTATGGAAAGGTGTGGTTAATTAATTTTACTTAGCATTGTAATTGTTGTTATGGTAAGTTCCATTATGTAAAATAAGGATTCAATGGTTAAGGAGTGAAATTGCGTTGTTGTGGATACTATGTTGAAAAATGAAGGTTGGATGACTTTAGTAAAATGGTAGTAGTTGGAGACTTGTTTTAGAAGTTTATGTAAAAATTTAATATAATGTCTTGCATGCATGGAAGATAATATTGATAGTATGGTGTTGTCGGCGCATGAATTATATTGTTGTTAATGTTCCTATGAGATTTGGAAGGTTTTGAAGGAAGTAGTATATCGATTGAGTTGTTATAATGTAATTTGGAATGAATATGGAAATTGTTAGTATGGTCGTTGATATTGTGTTGTTAGTTTGGCCGGGTTGAATTCCCGGATGGTTGTTGATTGAAATTGGCCAAGTTGAACTTGGTGGGATGGAGTATTTACAGAGGAAATGCTGCCGAAATTTCGGTAGCCAAGTGTTTCCTTAAGATTCTAACTCTAAGTATCCTAATAAGAGTTTTGGTAAACATGACCAATTTGCAGATTTTGACGAGATTGCATCGTGAATTTGGAATAGCAAAAGGAGCGGAAAGAGGTATGTAAGGCTTCACCCTTCTTTCTATGGCATGTCTTAGTTGTAATAAGTTGGGTACGAGCCTCGGGGACAACCCGGTTCCCCGGAATCCGCACCTAAAGTTTTCTACCTTTTGTTCAATAGAATTGAACTAGAAAGTCTGCCAATTGTTGGAAAAACCTCCTACACCCTTAGAACTTGTATAAATGGGACCCGATTACCCCTAGACCCTCACAAGTAACGCTATGACACGTAACATACGTAAATCGTATACGCTACCTCATCCGGCCCGAGGTGGGCCCGTTACTCTCGGATTTTCCTATAGTCATGGTTGACTTACTTGAAGTAAATCCAAAGGGGACTTTTGATCCCAATCTCGTTACCGAATGATAAGTACTATGACTACTCTAACGAGAATGTTTCTACGAGGATAATGATAATGGCAATGTTAGACAAGAGAATGTACCTTTGATAAGTACGACCGGAACGACTCTATGACTAGGATGACTAAGCTAAGTATCTTATGTAAATATGAAAGTAATACACTAATTTTTGAATCGTATTTATATTTCCTAGCTATATCTTTATTTTCTCTGGCTCCAAAGCCTATGACGGTCATCTATGATGCCCACGATTTCATTCTACGGTTACTGTAATACTATTCTCCGTTGATAGTCTCGCCTTAAAATACTTGTTCCTTCAAGGTGAGACAAAGCTATAACTAGCATTCCATAACGTAATCGGAGGTCACCGACCTTACGTCACTCCGATGGATACCTGATTTTCCTTGGCTCTTGTGTGCTTATATGATATATGTATATAAAACAAGAATATGTGTATGGATATGTATATATAAATAAGATAAGTAATTGTATATGAGACGTGTATATGTATAAAAGATAAACAAATGTATATGTATATGTGTATGGGGAAAGGGGAAGGGCCACTGTTATATCACCACCTGATTCAGCTGGATTCCATCCTTGACGCGGGATGCCCGGACGCGGGATATGGGAGAGCCGTACGCGGCGTCTGTATATATATATATATATATAATGTATGATACCTATATATGATGTAATGTGTTGGGACACCGTTGGGGAGGGGGCTTGGGAGAGCCGATGTATTCGGCGTCTGTAAATGTGAATAAAAGATACTGTTTACTGAATTGTACTGTTTTCTATTTACGAGAATAAGGGACACCGTGGGGGTGGAGCCGATTGTATTCGGCGTCTGTAAATGTGAGCAAAGGGTACCGTTACTGAAATGTACTGTTTTCTGTACACGGGAATAAGTAATATATAAATGTTAATTCCTATGCTTATGAAAAGAAACGTTTCAAAGACGAAAGGACAAGGCTACATGACAGCCGGCCTAAAAAGGGGCCTTCATATGCACAGGTTACTCTCTCGCCTCGTTATATGCCCTGTGACTCCATGATATTATTAATCGTACTCTATGTTACCGCTTGTATCATTTTCTATGCCTTACATACTCGGTACACTATTCGTACTGACGTCCCTTCTTGTGGACGCTGCGTTTCATGCCACGCAGGTCAGCAGACAGGTGGACTTGATCCTTAGGAGCTCTACCAGCGGTACTCTACAGCGCTCCAGTCGTCCTGGAGCCTCACTTCAGTGGTACTATTTTGTGTATGTATTCTCGGGCATGACAGTACTCGACCCTTTCTATGTATAAATGTACTATGTCTAGAGGCTCGTAGGCAGATATGTACAGTCAGTCAGGTACAGGTATATGTATGGTGTCTCGGCATGATTGTTGTATAAAGTAATAACGAAGTTTACTAGTTCATGTTCAGAATGACGCTGCTAATGTTAATGTTCAAAAAAAAAAAAAAAAGGTGGCTCTGTTTACTCGGCTTGTTAAGAGGTAAAGGTAATATGATAGACAAGGGGTGCTCGGTACAAGTATCGGGTACTCGTCACGGCCCCTAGTCGGGTCGTGACAGAAGTGGTATCAGAGCAGTTCGGTCCTAGGGGTTTGTCTACGAGCCGTGTCCAGTAGAGTCTTGTTTATGAGTGTGTAGCGCGCCACGCTTATAAACAGGAGGCTACAGGGCATTTTGGAAATGTGACCTTCTTTGCATTCTGAAATCGTGCGATAGAGCTAAGTTGCCAGGCTTCCATATTCCTTTTCCTAAACCTATGTTATGGTTTCAGTAATGCCGCCGAAGAGAAAGGCTACGATGGCCGAGAAAGCCAAGAGGGTGGCGGCCAGCAGAGTTGAACAGGAGCTAGAAGAAGAAGAATCTCATAATGAGGCTCCCCCTCAGACTGTTCCTGCTCCCCCTGCACCGACAGAGCAGGGAAGAGTTCCAGCTCCAGCCCCCGCACCTCCAGTTCCACCGCCAGCAGCTCCGGGCCAGCAGATGGCAGAGGCCATCCAGTTATTGACCCAGTTAGTTGCCGCACAGCCTCAGCGGCAAGATGTAGACTTGGGAGACAGGGCGGTAAGTGCAAGAGCCCGTGACTTTATTACCCTGAAGCCGCCAGAGTTTTATGGGTCAAAACCAGAGGAAGACCCGCAGAGCTTTATAGATGAGATGCTGAGGACTCTGAGGATTATACATGTTTCGGATACGGAGTCCGTAGAGTTGGCTTCATATAGGCTGCGGGATGTGGAAGTTCTGTGGTACGGTAACTGGATATCATCGAGGGGAGCAAATGCACCCCCTCCGGTTTGGCAGGAATTCACTGAGGCTTTCCTACGACATTTCCTACCGCCAGAGGTTCGACGGGCTCGAGCCGATATGTTCTTGAACCTGAGACAGGGAAATATAAGTGTCCGAGAATACAACCTCCGTTTTAATTCGTTAGCCAGGTATGCCCCAGCCATGATAGCTGATAGGGGAGATCATGTGCACCGATTTGTGAGTGGGCTAGGGCCACATTTGGTTAAGGAATGTTTGACGGCTTCACTCCAGGACGGGATGACTATTACCCGCATCCAGGCCCATGCCCAAAATCTGGAAGAACAGTACCAGTCACGGAGAGAGGAGCGTAATCCAGATAGGGGTTCCAGAAAAAGAGGCAGATCTTCTGGGGCTAGAAGCGAGTATAGAGGAGGGCTGGCACAAGAGCAGTCTAGGCATTCAGGCCAATCAGTGGCCAGTGCACCACCTCGATTTGCGGATAGGAGATTTGACCGCTCTGCCTATTCGGGACCAGATCAGGGTACTAGAGCTTCAGGATCCCAGTACAGAGCTGATTTTAGCAGGACGGGGCTGCCCCCACCACGATGTGCTCGGTGTGGCAAGCCACACTCTGGGCAGTGTTACCTGGAAACAGGTGGTTGTTTTGCTTGCGGTCGAACTGACCATTTGGTGCGTGACTGCCTACTAAAGGATGAAGGAGGCCGAACTCAGCCAACCGGATCAGCAATCGGTTCATCGTCGACCGTGCGCCCTCTTGGACAGACTTCCCAGGCTCCAGCGGGCCGCGGCCGAGGTAGAGGAGGGGCATCTAGTTCAGCCGGTCCTCCGTGCCGCTTATATGCACTGACGGGACGACAAGACCCTGAACCTTCCGCCGACGCGGCCACAGGTACACTTCCGGCATCTTTTCTATAATATATGGATGTTAAATTGAACTGGATTTTACTTTATCTTGCACCGTCCCGTGTGTTGCGGAACATGTAAGAAATTCGGGAAAATTTAGGATAAGGGTAGCCGTGCACACAAGAAAAAGGGTGAATAGTAGTGACCGCGAAGGCTAAAATAGTCATTAAAAGAGAAATATGTGCTATGAGCGCGTTCGAACATTGCCGAGACCCCAACTTGCCCCATATTATGTGATATAGGTAGTACGGGGAAGCGGAGGTAAAAATACTAACACCGAGACACTGAAATGTATTAAAGTTACAAGGTTAAGCGTGCTCAGGTGGGAGTAATTCCATGATGGGTGACCCCCTGGGAAATATACTGAAAATTTCATAAATGCGGAAATAAGAGACGAGTGTAAAATTAGGCAGCCTAGAGTAAACTGGGGTGTGGAAAGCGGTTAGAAACCCCACACGAGTCCTATAAGCCGAGACGGACTAAACTAACAAAAAAGAAGGGGCAACCTAAGCTTCTAAGATGAGTATGCTAAGCGACATGAGGTATTTACAAAGGAGACCTCCCCGAAATATTATACTACGCTATGAGGCAAGTTTAACATTCGAGGACGAATGTTCTAAAGGGGGGGGGGGGGAGGATGTTATACCCCGCATTTTTGTGCGTTAGGACAATTCAAGGCAATTGCGGGAAGATAACAAGCAAGACTATAATTTTATTTATAGTTGGCATATGAGTTGCTTATGAAGAATTTAGAAGTGGGAATATTAAGAAAGGCTAGGGGCGAGAAGGGAAATGCGCAATATGACTCGTGGAACTATGGAGGAAGACGAAGGGTAAAATGGTAATTTCACAAGTGTTCAAGAAGAATTCTTGGAAAAATTCCAAGTTGGCCGTGTGGCATGTGTGGCATATGCCCACATTTTTATTAATTAGTGGGGCTAATTACATACTATAAGGAAATGTGGACTAAATCTTACAAAGGAAGACATTTAGTCTTCTTTAATTATTTTAAGAAAATCCAAGAAAATGGAACGATTTTCTAGAAAAGGAAAGAGAGGGATCATGTGACCATACTTTCATTTTGGGGGACCTATCTATAAATAATGAAAATTTGTGGAAGACTTGTGGATATATATGTAGGAATTCATCTTAATCCATCAAATTTTCTAGAGAATTCAAGAAGATAAAAACAAGAGAAAGTTGAGCAAAATTTAAGAGGCCATTCGGCCAAGAGCAAGAGTGCCAAGAAAAATTGGTAAAAATTCCTTCAAAAATTATTTCCAACTAATAAAAGGGTCCTCACCAAGTTGGAGTGGTTATTAGAGCAAGAACAACACAAATACTTACAAGTTGGAAGTTGTAGTCAAGTGAAGAAACAAGGAAAGAGGTAAGGTTTAATCCTCTCTTTATGTTTTATGGATGTTTATGCATGTTGTAGTGTATAAAAATGAATGAAATTTGTGAAGAATAGGGAAGTAGGGGTGGAGGCCGTGAGGTATAATATGTGTGTGTGTTGTGTGTTGTGTTGTGTTATGTTACACCCCGTAAGAGTCTGTGCTATTTTAATTAAGACAAGAAAGAATGAGTTAAGAAAGTTCAAGGAAAGTTAATCGAGTTAGTAAGAATATCGTTATATATATGGTTGCCTTAAGTATCCCGAGGTGACATCGTAACCTAAAGGATTTGAAATCGCGTTATGAGCGTATATGAGGTAATGTGAGTGCCCTTTTAAAGTATTTGAGATTATTAGTAATGATATAGAAGATGGATAAAAGATATGAATATATTTTTGCGATTGGAGTTTCGTTGAAGCTTCGTAAGTTCTCCAGTTACGTTTAAGGTTATGGTGATTCTCCGGACCCTTCGAGACGTGTATGGATTGTTATTTATGTATATGGGTATGTATATGTATGTATAAGAGGTTACATGAGAGTTGGAAGAGGATTAGAAGATAAACGAATCTAAACAAAATGAATCGGAACAACTTCAGTAAAATCTCGGACCAGAGTTTTAGCCCATATTGTTGGGGGCATATCTCCTAGTATATGAGGAATTTTAAGGTGTTTCAAAAGCCTAAAATGAAGTTCATCGAGTCTAGTTTCCAACGCAACAAACCTCTCGTCAAAATGATATTTGGATAAGGAAATATGGACGACGCAAATTTGGCTGGCAGGGCAGCAAGTTTGGACCCGACCCAAACACTAATGTTTCGGCCCATGAGGCCCATTAACGTTAATATATATGGCAAATTCACTTGAGGGCTGATCATTTTCAGATAATATCCTCCAAAAACATTAGAGAGAGAGAGAGAGAGAGATCCTAGGCTAAGGAAGCCATTTTGATCAAAATCTGAGCTCCGAATCCCGAAGCTCATGAAGAGAAAAACGTTGTACGTTGCGTTGCCTTCAATTTGAGATAAATATTGGTCTTGGGGGATGAAATTTTCGTGGTGGAGCTTCTGATAAGGTATTTATAAAATTCCTTTTATGTTATTAAAGTGTTTATTTAGAGTTTTAACGAATTAGAACGGAGAAAACAACATTATAAACTCGTTTGTTGTTTTGTTGAAATTTATGGGTGAGAGGCTGTTTTAATTGAAATTGATGGACTGATTTGAATTAATATTTTGGTTGTTGTAATCATGGATATGTGAGGAGAGTGAAGGAATTTAATGGTTAGAGTTGGAGTTAAATTGTTGTGGGTTGTTGTAAGGAGTATAGAGATAATAATGTGGTTTCATTGCACATGAGTAGATGATGTGGTGTCGAGTGGCTGCTGTTGTATTTCCCTGAAATTTTCTGAAAATATTGCATGAAATAAGGTATAAGATGTGCATATGGGCTGCTTGGTGTATTGCAAGTGTTCGTTAGAATTTCGGGCATCGTTATGTTACAGTTGGGGGCTGTTTTGATATGTTGTTGTTCTTGTTGAAATAAAAGAATTGAAGATATGGTTGTGTCCATATGTTATTGTTGGTATTTCTGTGTCAACAGGAGAGCAATTGGAAATTCGGATAGACGAGTTTATAGGGGAAATGCTGCCCAAATTTTTGTAGACAAGTGATGAGTTAAAGATTGAATACCAAAAGCATTATAGTTAACAATTGGTAAAAATGACCATTTGTAGGTTTTGGGCGAAACGGAGATTGAGTTTGGACAAGCGTGAGTAGCGCGAAAGGTATGTAAAGCTTATCCTTTCCTTCTTTGGCATGCCCTAGGTCTACTAGGTTGAGATTTCGGCCTCGGGGACCATCCTGCTCATCGTAACCCGAGATTAGTTTTCGTTACTATTCATTCAATAGAATTGAATTATCAAAGGTGCATTTTACTAGAAAAGTGGTTGGACTTCCAAAACGTTTACAAATGTAACCCGATCGTTCTAAAACTTTCTTGGATGACTCCGTAGAGTCTAATGGGCGTGATTCTCGTCCGCCGCCTCGACTTGGCTCGAGGTGGGCCCGCTATCCCCGATGCCTCTCTTATTGTTCTGTTTGTCTTATTCCCGTACGGTAAGTCAAGGGAACTCATGGTTATTGTTCCGACTACTAAACGGGAGATATTTTATCTATCCCGAGACGGATTTTAATGATTATTGACCCAATTGTGGGGACCGAAACCCTGACATGTGATGTACGGCTTTAGCCAATGTACTCTTGTCCGGAGTTCGCAGGTAACTCCTGGTTATTATGTTGTTCACTATATGATAGGTGTTATGACCACCTTCATGAGCATTATAAAATGTTTTTGACATCTAAAGCGTTTTTAAAAATCGTACCGTGAGATTCTGGACAAACTACTTATTTTCTTTATTTTCCGATATACGATTTTGGTATACCTGAGTCCTGTGTGATGCATGATCCTGGCATGTGTGATTATGTTTGGAAAGTGATAATTTGGCATTTTGTCTGGTTATCTTCTGTGTTACCGAGTCCCGGGCCGGTTATGTGAATATGCGCATATGTGATATTGGCCGCTGGACCCTCGACCGCGGCGTGCCTGACATTGACTGCTGGACCCTTGACCGCGTCATGCCGGACGTGTGGCATTGACTGCTGGACCCTTGACTGCGTCTTCCGCACTTGTGATTATGCCGACATAGACCGCTGGACCCTTGATCGCGGTATGTCGAACTTGTGATAGAAAACCGCTGGATACTTGACCGCGGTATGTGTGATTGTGACCGCTGGACTTATGTCCGCGGAAATTGTGCGTTGATTCTTCTATGTGTGTGAAACAAAGATGTTTTCCAAAAGAAAGCAAACATTTTGTCATCCCGATTACCATGTTGATTTCTTCGGAACTTCTTTTGCCTGTTGTACGCCGGATACGACTCCTTAGTATGCTGGCTATTGTGCTCGCTTTCTATATATCGTATTTCAGTTGTGACTTTGCTTTCTGTGTTGTATGCTTTACACACTCAGTACATATTTCGTACTGACCCCCTCTTTTAAAGGCTGCGTTTCATGCCGCGCAGGTACTCCCAGGTGAGTTGAAGACAGTATAGAAGATGTTCCAGTGTAGATGGCAAGTTCCATTTGATCCCGGAGTGCGGCCGAGTCAGAGTTGGTATGTTATGCTTTCTGGATTACGTTAGAGACTTTGCAGACAGCGTCGTGGGTATTGGTTGTCAGTCTATAAGCGGCTCCGTCAGCCAAAATGTCGGTCTGTGTTATGTACTGAATTTTGTATGATTATTGATTCGTTATGCTTGGAAGCTACGTGAAAGAATATTTCTGGAAAAAACAAAATTTACGATGTATTTCATCTCATTTGATTTGAAAAGTTTGACATGATTTTATGTGCAGCAAGAGTCTGAGGGTTCGCTCGGCCCTAGGTAAGTGTCGGGTGCCCATCACACCCTAGCGGAATTAGGGTGTGACATGTTATGTTGTGTGTTGGTTATTGTTGTAAAGTATAGAAAATATGGAAATTCATGAAAATATGTATATGGGGTGTGTTGGCCGAATGGTGTAGGTTATGGAAAGGTGTGGTGAATTAATTTTACTTAGCATTGTAATTGTTGTTATGGTAAGTTCCATAATGTAAAATAAGGATTCAATGGTTAAGGAGTGAAATTGCGTTGTTGTGGATACTATGTTGAAAAATGAAGGTTGGATGACTTTAGTAAAATGGTAGTAGTTGGAGACTTGTTTTAGAAGTTTATGTAAAAATTTAATATAATGTCTTGCATGCATGGAAGATAATATTGATAGTATGGTGTTGTCGGCGCATGAATTATAATGTTGTTAATGTTCCTATGAGATTTGGAAGGTTTTGAAGGAAGTAGTATATCGATTGAGTTGTTATAATGTAATTTGGAATGAATATGGAAATTGTTAGTATGGTCGTTGATATATTGTGTTGTTAGTTTGGCCGGGTTGAATTCCCGGATGGTTGTTGATTGAAATTGGCCAAGTTAAACTTGGTGGGATGGAGTATTTACAGAGGAAATGCTGCCGAAATTTCGGTAGCCAAGTGTTTCCTTAAGATTCTAACTCTAAGTATCCTAATAAGAGTTTTGGTAAACATGACCAATTTGCAGATTTTGACGAGATTGCATCGTGAATTTGGAATAGCAAAAGGAGCGGAAAGAGGTATGTAAGGCTTCACCCTTCTTTCTATGGCATGTCTTAGTTGTAATAAGTTGGGTACGAGCCTCGGGGACAACCCGGTTCCCCGGAATCCGCACCTAAAGTTTTCTACCTTTTGTTCAATAGAATTGAACTAGAAAGTGTGCCAATTGTTGGAAAAACCTCCTACACCCTTAGAACTTGTATAAATGGGACCCGATTACCCCTAGACCCTCACAAGTAACGCTATGACACGTAACATACGTAAATCGTATACGCTACCTCATCCGGCCCGAGGTGGCCCGTCAGCATGAAATAAGGTATAAGAAGTGCATATGGGCTGCTTGGTGTATTGCAAGTGTTCGTTAGAATTTCGGGCATCGTTATGTTACAGTTGGGGGCTGTTTTGATATGTTGTTGTTCTTGTTGAAATAAAAGAATTGAAGATATGGTTGTGTCCATATGTTATTGTTGGTATTTCTGTGTCAACAGGAGAGCAATTGGAAATTCGGATAGACGAGTTTATAGGGGAAATGCTGCCCAAATTTTTGTAGACAAGTGATGAGTTAAAGATTGAATACCAAAAGCATTATAGTTAACAATTGGTAAAAATGACCATTTGTAGGTTTTGGGCGAAACGGAGATTGACGTTGGACAAGCGTGAGTAGCGCGAAAGGTATGTAAAGCTTATCCTTTCCTTCTTTGGCATGCCCTAGGTCTACTAGGTTTAGATTTCGGCCTCGGGGACCATCCTGCTCATCGTAACCCGAGATTAGTTTTCGTTACTATTCATTCAATAGAATTGAATTATCAAAGGTGCATTTTACTAGAAAAGTGGTTCGACTTCCAAAACGTTTACAAATGTAACCCGATCGTTCTAAAACTTTCTTGGATGACTCCGTAGAGTCTAATGGGCGTGATTCTCGTCCGCCGCCTCGACTTGGCTCGAGGTGGGCCCGCTATCCCCGATGCCTCTCTTATTGTTCTGTTTGTCTTATTCCCGTACGGTAAGTCAAGGGAACTCATGGTTATTGTTCCGACTACTAAACGGGAGATATTTTATCTATCCCGAGACGGATTTTAATGATTATTGACCCAATTGTGGGGACCGAAACCCTGACATGTGATGTACGGCTTTAGCCAATGTACTCTTGTCCGGAGTTCGCAGGTAACTCCTGGTTATTATGTTGTTCACTATATGATAGGTGTTATGACCACCTTCATGAGCATTATAAAATGTTTTTGACATCTAAAGCGTTTTTAAAAATCGTACCGTGAGATTCTGGACAAACTACTTATTTTCTTTATTTTCCGATATACGATTTTGGTATACCTGAGTCCTGCGTGATGCATGATCCTGGCATGTGTGATTATGTTTGGAAAGTGATAATTTGGCATTTTGTCTGGTTATCTTCTGTGTTACCGAGTCCCGGGCCGGTTATGTGAATATGCGCATATGTGATATTCGCCGCTGGACCCTCGACCGCGGCGTGCCCGACATTGACTGCTGGACCCTTGACCGCGTCATGCCGGACGTGTGGCATTGACTGCTGGACCCTTGACTGCGTCTGCTGCACTTGTGATTATGCCGACATAGACCGCTGGACCCTTGACCGCGATATGTCGAACTTGTGATAGAAAACTGCTGGATACTTGACCGCGGTATGTGTGATTGTGACCGCTGGACTTATGGCCGCGGAAATTGTGCGTTGATTCTTCTATGTGTGTGAAACAAAGCTGTTTTCCAAAAGAAAGCAAACATTTTGTCATCCCGATTGCTGTGTTGATTTCTCCGGAACTTCTTTTGCCTGTTGTACGCCGGATACGACTCCTTAGTATGCTGGCTATTGTGCTCGCTTTCTATATATCGTATTTCAGTTGTGACTTTGCTTTCTGTGTTGTATGCTTTACATACTCAGTACATATTTCGTACTGACCCCCTCTTTTAAGGGCTGCGTTTCATGCCGCGCAGGTACTCCCAGGTGAGTTGAAGACAGTATAGAAGATGTTCCAGTGTAGATGGCAAGCTCCATTTGTTCCCGGAGTGCTGCCGAGTCAGAGTTGGTATGTTATGCTTTCTGGATTACGTTAGAGACTTTGCAGACAGCGTCGTGGGTATTGGTTGTCAGTCTGTAAGCGGCTCCGTCAGCCAAAATGTCGGTCTGTGTTATGTACTGAATTTTGTATGATTATTGATTCGTTATGCTTGGAAGCTACGTGAAAGAATATTTCTGGAAAAAAAAATTTACGATGTATTTCATCTCATTTGATTTGAAAAGTTTGACATGATTTTATGTGCAGCAAGAGTCTGAGGGTTCGCTCGGTCCTAGGTAAGGGTCGGGTGCCCATCACACCCTAGCGGAATTAGGGTGTGACAAAGTGGTATCAGAGCAGGTCTGTCCTAGGGGTTGTCTGCAAAGCCGTGTCTAGTAGAGTCTTGTTTATCGGTGTGTTGTGCACCACATCGTTAAACAGGAGGCTACAGGGCATTTAGGGTGTTACCTTTTTTTGGATCTTAGATCGTGCGATAGAACCAGCCATAAGAAATGAAATTCCTCTTACTAACCTTTGATTGCAGCTGAAGAATGATATCGACAAAAGAAAGTGACCGATGATATTGGAAGCTACACAATACGCAAGTAAGTTATGGTACGAAAGAGGCGTGTCGGGTAAGGTAAGAATATTGGAATTTGATTGAAATGTGAGATTTGAGGATGAAAGAGAAGGTGGATAGAAAAGTACAACAGAACAGATAGTTAAAGGATCAGGTACGTCTCGAGGTGCCATATGTGAGGTAAGTCCCGACACCTTTATACTTTTATTTGAAATTGTTAGCCCTGTGTGGCTATGATATGATGTGATATGATGTGTATATACATATGTGTGTTGGCCCTGTGAGGCATGGTCGGTATTTCCTGCGTGCAGGTTTTGGGATAGTAAGAAATACAGAGGAACCTCTGCCCAAATTTTTCCAAAAATATGAATAGGAAAATGAGATATAAGTTCTTAGCATGTTTTGAAAGTCGATACCGATAGGGAAAATCTATTATGTTGGATTAAATTCTAAGAGATACCCTCCATGTCATTCGTAAGAAGCATCATCCTTACTTGGGAAATCTTATTTTGGGAAAGCATATATGATCAGCAAATTTCTGGAGATCATTTCAGGAGGGATTGGGGACCCAGGTGAATCTGAGTAAAGGGGCGATAGAAGAGTTGAGTCAAAAATAGAGAAACGGCACGAGATAATATGCTTGAAGTGTTATAAGTAGGATTAAGGGAAATTGCGAAATGGTTTAAGTGAGATGGTCAGAACGAGCTAGTTACTAGAAGACAGTGAATTTAAAGAGAACGAGCAAGAAGAACTCGACTTAAGCTTCAAGTATAGATGGATATGGTAAGTTGCAGTCGATTACGGAGGTAGCTAAATCGTGTCTACTATATTTGGAAGATCAATATTAACAGATGTCAGGTGGAGAATGGCATTAGTCTAAGTAAAGAAAGGCACAACATGATAGATGAGTTCAAGTTACAAGTGAATCGTTATAAGATCACCAGAAGCAGTATAATTATGTAGGACTAATTTGACATTCGGGGACGAATGTTCCTAAGGGGGGGAAGATGTTACACTCCGTAAGAGTCTGTGCTATTTTAATTAAGACAAGAAAGAATGAGTTAAGAAAGTTCAAGGAAAGTTAATCGAGTTAGTAAGAATATCGTTATATATATGGTTGCCTTAAGTATCCCGAGGTGACATCGTAACCTAAAGGATTTGAAATCGCGTTATGAGCGTATATGAGGTAATGTGAGTGCCCTTTTAAAGTATTTGAGATTATTAGTAATGATATAGAAGATGGATAAAAGATATGAATATATTTTTGCGATTGGAGTTTCGTCGAAGCTTCGTAAGTTCTCCAGTTACGTTTAAGGTTATGGTGATTCTCCGGACCCTTCGAGACGTGTATGGATTGTTATGTATGTATATGGGTATGTATATGTATGTATAAGAGGTTACATGAGAGTTGGAAGAGGATTAGAAGATAAACGAATCTAAACAAAATGAATCGGAACAACTTCAGTAAAATCTCGGACCAGATTTTTAGCCCATATTGTTGGGGGCATAGCTCCTAGTATATGAGGAGTTTTAAGGTGTTTCAAAAGCCTAAAATGAAGTTCATCGAGTCTAGTTTCCAACTCAACAAACCTCTAGTCAAAATGATATTTGGATAAGGAAATATGGACGATGCAATTTGGGCTGGCAGGGCAGCAAGTTTGGACCCGACCCAAACACTAATGTTTCGGCCCATGAGGCCCATTAACGTTAATATATATGGCAAATTCACTTGAGGGCTGATCATTTTCAGCTAATATCCTCCAAAAACATTAGAGAGAGAGAGAGAGAGAGAGAGAGAGATCCTAGGCTAAGGAATCCATTTAGATCAAAATCTGAGCTCCGAATCCCGAAGCTCATGAAGAGAAAAACGTTGTACGTTGCGTTGCCTTCAATTTGAGATAAATATTGGTCTTGGGGGATGATATTTTCGTGGTGGAGCTTCTGATAAGGTATTTATAAAATTCATTTTATGTTATTAAAGTGTTTATTTAGAGTTTTAACGAATTAGAACGGAGAAAACAACATTATAAACTCGTTTGTTGTTTTGTTGAAATTTATGGGTGAGGGGCTGTTTTAATTGAAATTGATGGACTGATTTGAATTAATATTTTAGTTGTTGTAATCATGGATATGTGAGGAGAGTGAAGGAATTTAATGGTTAGAGTTGGAGTTAAATTGTTGTGGGTTGTTGTAAGGATTATAGAGATAATAATGTGGTTTTATTGCACATGAGTAGATGATGTGGTGTCGAGTGGCTGCTGTTGTATTTCCCTGAAATTTTCTGAAAATATTGCATGAAATAAGGTGTAAGAAGTGCATATGGGCTGCTTGGTGTATTGCAAGTGTTCGTTAGAATTTCGGGCATCGTTATGTTACAGTTGGGGGCTGTTTTGATATGTTGTTGTTCTTGTTGAAATAAAAGAATTGAAGATATGGTTGTGTCCATATGTTATTGTTGGTATTTCTGTGTCAACAGGAGAGCAATTGGAAATTCGGATAGACGAGTTTATAGGGGAAATGCTGCCCAAATTTTTGTAGACAAGTGATGAGTTAAAGATTGAATACCAAAAGCCTTATAGTTAACAATTGGTAAAAATGACCATTTGTAGGTTTTGGGCGAAACGGAGATTGAGTTTGGACAAGCGTGAGTAGCGCGAAAGGTATGTAAAGCTTATCCTTTCCTTCTTTGGCATGCCCTAGGTCTACTAGGTTGAGATTTCGGCCTCGAGGACCATCCTGCTCATCGTAACCCGAGATTAGTTTTCATTACTATTCATTCAATAGAATTGAATTATCAAAGGTGCATTTTACTAGAAAAGTGGTTGGACTTCCAAAACGTTTACAAATGTAACCCGATCGTTCTAAAACTTTCTTGGATGACTCCGTAAAGTCTAATGGGCGTGATTCTCGTCCGCCGCCTCGACTTGGCTCGAGGTGGGCCCGCTATCCCCGATGCCTCTCTTATTGTTCTGTTTGTCTTATTCCCGTACGGTAAGTCAAGGGAACTCATGGTTATTGTTCCGACTACTAAACGAGAGATATTTTATCTATCCCGAGACGGATTTTAATGATTATTGACCCAATTGTGGGGACCAAAACCTTGACATGTGATGTACGGCTTTAGCCAATGTACTCTTGTCCGGAGTTCGCAGGTAACTCCTGGTTATTATGTTGTTCACTATATGATAGGTGTTATGACCACCTTGATGAGCATTATAAAATGTTTTTGACATCTAAAGCGTTTTTAAAAATCTTACCCTGAGATTCTGGACAAACTACTTATTTTCTTTATTTTCCGATATACGATTTTGGTATACCTGAGTCCTGCGTGATGCATGATCCTGGCATGTGTGATTATGTTTGGAAAGTGATATTTTGGCATTTTGTCTGGTTATCTTCTGTGTTACCGAGTCCCGAGCCGGTTATGTGAATATGCGCATATGTGATATTGGCCGCTGGAACCTCGACCGCGGCGTGCCCGACATTGACTGCTGGACCGTTGACCGCGTCATGCCGGACGTGTGGCATTGACTGCTGGACCCTTGACTGCGTCTGCCGCACTTGTGATTATGCCGACATAGACCGCTGGACCGTTGATCGCGGTATGTCGAACTTGTGATAGAAAACCGCTGGATACTTGACCGCGGTATGTGTGATTGTGACCGCTGGACTTATGTCCGCGGAAATTGTGCGTTGATTCTTCTATGTGTGTGAAACAAAGATGTTTTCCAAAAGAAAGCAAACATTTTGTCATCCCGATTGCCGTGTTGATTTCTTCGGAACTTCTTTTGCCTGTTGTACGCCGGATACGACTCCTTAGTATGCTGGCTATTGTGCTTGCTTTCTATATATCGTATTTCAGTTGTGACTTTGCTTTCTGTGTTGTATGCTTTACACACTCAGTACATATTTCGTACTGACCCCCTCTTTTAAGGGCTGCGTTTCATGCCGCGCAGGTACTCCCAGGTGAGTTGAAGACAGTATAGAAGATGTTCCAGTGTAGATGGCAAGCTCCATTTGTTCCCGGAGTGCTTCCGAGTCAGAGTTGGTATGTTATGCTTTCTGGATTACGTTAGAGACTTTGCAGACAGCGTCGTGGGTATTGGTTGTCAGTCTATAAGCGGCTCCGTCTGCCAAAATGTCGATCTGTGTTATGTACTGAATTTTGTATGATTATTGATTCGTTATGCTTGGAAGCTACGTGAAAGAATATTTCTGGAAAAAAAAAAATATACGATGTATTTCATCTCATTTGATTTGAAAAGTTTGACATGATTTTATGTGCAGCAAGAGTCTGAGGGTTCGCTCGGCCCTCGGTAAGGGTCGGGTGCCCATCACACCCTAGCGGAATTAGGGTGTGACATGTTATGTTGTGTGTTGGTTATTGTTGTAAAGTATAGAAAATATGGAAATTCATGAAAATATGTATATGGGGTGTGTTGGCCGAATGGTGTAGGTTATGGAAAGGTGTGGTGAATTAATTTTACTTAGCATTGTAATTGTTGTTATGGTAAGTTCCATAATGTAAAATAAGGATTCAATGGTTAAGGAGTGAAATTGCGTTGTTGTGGATACTATGTTGAAAAATGAAGGTTGGATGACTTTAGTAAAATGGTAGTAGTTGGAGACTTGTTTTAGAAGTTTATGTAAAAATTTAATATAATGTCTTGCATGCATGGAAGATAATATTGATAGTATGGTGTTGTCGGCGCATGAATTATAATGTTGTTAATGTTCCTATGAGATTTGGAAGGTTTTGAAGGAAGTAGTATATCGATTGAGTTGTTATAATGTAATTTGGAATGAATATGGAAATTGTTAGTATGGTCGTTGATATTGTGTTGTTAGTTTGGCCGGGTTGAATTCCCGGATGGTTGTTGATTGAAATTGGCCAAGTTAAACTTGGTGGGATGGAGTATTTACAGAGGAAATGCTGCCGAAATTTCGGTAGCCAAGTGTTTCCTTAAGATTCTAACTCTAAGTATCCTAATAAGAGTTTTGGTAAACATGACCAATTTGCAGATTTTGACGAGATTGCATCGTGAATTTGGAATAGCAAAAGGAGCGGAAAGAGGTATGTAAGGCTTCACCCTTCTTTCTATGGCATGTCTTAGTTGTAATAAGTTGGGTACGAGCCTCGGGGACAACCCGGTTCCCCGGAATCCGCACCTAAAGTTTTCTACCTTTTGTTCAATAGAATTGAACTAGAAAGTGTGCCAATTGTTGGAAAAACCTCCTACACCCTTAGAACTTGTATAAATGGGACCCGATTACCCCAAGACCCTCACAAGTAACGCTATGACACGTAACATACGTAAATCGTATACGCTACCTCATCCGGCCCGAGGTGGGCCCGTTACTCTCGGATTTTCCTATAGTCATGGTTGACTTACTTGAAGTAAATCCAAAGGGGACTTTTGATCCCAATCTCGTTACCGAATGATAAGTACTATGACTACTCTAACGAGAATGTTTCTACGAGGATAATGATAATGGCAATGTTAGACAAGAGAATGTGTCTTTGATAAGTACGACCGGAACGACTCTATGACTAGGATGACTAAGCTAAGTATCTTATGTAAATATGAAAGTGATACACTAATTTTTGAATCGTATTTATATTTCCTAGCTATATCTTTATTTTCTCTGGCTCCAAAGCCTATGGCGGTCATCTATGATGCCCACGATTTCATTCTACGGTTACTGTAATACTATTCTCCGTTGATAGTCTCGCCTTAAAATACTTGTTCCTTCAAGGTGAGACAAAGCTATAACTAGCATTCCATAACGTAATCGGAGGTCACCGACCTTACGTCACTCCGATGGATACCTGATTTTCCTTGGCTCTTGTGTGCTTATATGATATATGTATATAAAACAAGAATATGTGTATGGATATGTATATATAAATAAGATAAGTAATTGTATATGAGACGTGTATATGTATAAAAGATAAACAAATGTATATGTATATGTGTATGGGGAAAGGGGAAGGACCACTGTTATATCACCACCTGATTCAGCTGGATTCCATCCTTGACGCGGGATGCCCGGACGCGGGATATGGGAGATCCGTACGCGGCGTCTGTATATATATATATATATATATATATATATATATATATATATATATATATATATATATAATGTATGATACCTATATATGATGTAATGTGTTGGGACACCGTTGGGGAGGGGGCTTGGGAGAGCCGATGTATTCGGCGTCTGTAAATGTGAATAAAAGATACTGTTTACTGAATTGTACTGTTTTCTGTTTACGAGAATAAGGGACACCGTGGGGGTGGAGCCGATTGTATTCGGCGTCTGTAAATGTGAGCAAAGGGTACCGTTACTGAAATGTACTGTTTTCTGTACACGGGAATAAGTAATATATAAATGTTAATTCCTATGCTTATGAAAAGAAACGTTTCAAAGACGAAAGGACAAGCCTACATGACAGCCGGCCTAAAAAGGGGCCTTCATATGCACAGGTTACTCTCTCGCCTCGTTATATGCCCTGTGACTCCATGATATTATTAATTGTACTCTATGTTACCGCTTGTATCATTTTCTATGCCTTACATACTCGGTACACTATTCGTACTGACGTCCCTTCTTGTGGACGCTGCGTTTCATGCCGCGCAGGTCAGCAGACAGGTGGACTTGATCCTTAGGAGCTCTACCAGCGGTACTCTACAGCGCTCCAGTCATCCCGGAGCCTCACTTCAGTGGTACTATTTTGTGTATGTATTCTCGGGCACGACAGTACTCGGCCCTTTCTATGTATAAATGTACTATGTCTAGAGGCTCGTAGGCAGATATGTACAGTCAGTCAGGTACAGGTATATGTATGGTGTCTCGGCATGATTGTTGTATAAAGTAATAACGAAGTTTACTAGTTCATGTTCAGAATGACGCTTCTAATGTTAATGTTCAAAAAAAAAAAGTGGCTCTGTTTACTCGGCTTGCTAAGAGGTAAAGGTAATATGATAGACAAGGGGTGCTCGGTACAAGTATCGGGTACTCGTCACGGCCCCTAGTCGGGTCGTGACAGTTATGGTTGTCATTATTTTTATCCCCTGAACGCTCCCTAGAAACTAATAGAGCCTTTAAGAAATTTATATGTTAAGTGTGACGATGAGCTTAGTATTTAATCAATGGTTATTTAATAATAGTCTAATTAGCTAGAGATATCACATAGTTGTAGAAGGTAGTATTGTATTAACACTAGAATCAGTTCGTAAAGTTCTAATGAAACAGTTACATGTTTCCAAGGATAACGATGGCAATCCATAATGCTAAGGAGAGTGGAATATAAGGTAAGCAATGTAAGTATGTCGCCTAAAGAGGATATAAGTTGTGAGTCCCAAAATAGAGTAGTTGAGATGCTCCATTCATGTATCTAATAATTTGGCGAGCCTCTTATTTGATGTTGTACTAGTGACCCGGGCTTCATATATTCATTAGTATGTGTGTTTGAGCCATATCGGCTCCCTCGTAAGAATTTTTATAGCATATCGGTTAGTAGCATGAGTTGCCTTTCATTTGTGTCTACCAGATCCACAAAGAGATTCTGATTGATAGCAGGAGTTAAGAGTCACAACGAGTACTTAATGAGTTTACACGTTAAATGATATGAGCCTTTAGCTTGCTATTTGTATTTTATCATGACATTGCCTATGCATAAGATAGGAGCCCTATAGACAGTCATTAGTGTACGCATATATAGGTGCACAGTAAGGGTTGGTTATGGATAGCCAGCAACACGCATAGTCCGACTCGAGTGTGTAAGCCTTATGGACAGTCTGCTTTGCTATACATAAATGCCACTAGTTCTTCATGTTATAGTATATTTGTAAGTTAGCCTTACGGATGGTTAACTTTTCATTGCTTAAGTGCAACTTTTATGCCAGTATAGTCTTATGATTTATGACTTAGTTGAGGTAAGTAATCAGATACAACATATGTCGCTCAGAGTACTATTACATAAATAATTCTATGATGTAGATAGAGTGACCAGTTAGTCGGTAAGCCACTTTTAGAGTGCTTGGTATATTCACCTTTATATTTCTAGCAGAGTTTCCATTATACCTTATTTATGTTCCTGAGTTTCAAAATATACATATATGTTATCATTTGCCTTACATACTTGGTACATCTATTTGTACAAACGTCCCTTTGACGGGGGCACTGCATTTCATGCCTACATGTTCAGGTAGCCAGTTTGACAAACCCTCATAGTAGAAAGGTTTGACATTTAGTGGATGATCTGTAAGACTCCATTTCATCTGGAGTGCAGTCGAGTCTAGAGGTTATGTGGCTAGATCTTTTTCATGGATTTCATGGGTCGGTTGAGGCCCTCTCCTGATCATGCTAGGATATCGGATACCCCTAGAGGCTTTGTAGACACAAGTTCATTAAGTACAGGATGCTTTGTGGCCTAGCCGGATCGTTTGTTGTCAGTAGCTCACATTGTAGCCTTTTTGGCCCCTGTATATATTTGTTTTGCATTTGTTGTCTGTAGACACCCATGGTGGCCTTGTAAGCCCATATAGGTTTATATATATCTATTTGGGATGCTCCAATTCGGGTTGGGACAATTGTCAGTTACCACTTACTATGAGTACGACGTAGTTGGCCTTAGATGTTATTGATTGCGTTAAAAATTGGCCTTGTCGGCCCAGACTACTGGTATGTACTCAGAGTTCATGAGTCACAGAGTGGTACACTCGGGGTCAAGTAAGTTACGGGGTGCCGACCAAGCTCTCTAGGTTTGGTGCGTGACATATTTGGACAATTGCTCTATTAGGAAGTAGGACCAATCTAGTATGAGTTATGGATTTATATAATGTATAACCATCATAAAAAGCTTAAAAATGTTAAAGAGATCTTGTTTAACAACATCCCAACAAGATTTAAAACACAATCCTTATAGACCATCAGGACCACCAGCACTTGCTCCATTTAAGTCAAAAACTTCCTTTCTTACTTTATCCCGAGATGGAGAAGCATATAGAAATCATTCTCTTTAATTGTCACAATTTATGGAACATGATTCAATAACTCAAAACCTAACCCTTCATTTTCCTGTGTGAACTTGTTTTCATAAAACTTCACTGCTTCATCATCTATTTTCTTATTATCTTCTAACCTATCACTATCCGAGTTTTGAATCCTTTTGATTTGAAGTTTTTTTTCTTTCTTCCATTTACAATACTGTGGAAGAATCTAGTATTTCAGTCCTCTTCAGCAAACCATGTAATATTTGCTGTCCGCTTCTAGAATTCCTCTTTAAAATATAGATATCTTTTTATTTCAGAATGTGTATGTTGCATCACCATTCTGTTAATCTTAGAAGGATCTTTCTCAAATAATTGCACTTTTAACTTCACAATTTCCTCTCTGTTAATTAATTGCTTGAAAATATTACCAAAAGTATCCTTGCTCCATTTTGAAAGATCCTTCTTCACATTTTTTATTTTTATCTTGAATACCAGGAATGGATTACTATTTCTATCTACTTTACAGTGTTGCTCCACTTTTCCTTTAAATGTCTCTTGATCAGTGCAGAATTTTAAAAACTTAAAAGGTTTTGTAATGCATTGATCTTTATCTCCAAAGGTAATAAATAGAAGGGCATGATTTCATCCAGTCCTTGATAGATGCTCCAATTCAATATGAGAAAACCAGTCCTGCAATAGCTAATTCACCCTTATAGGTTGTTGTATCTCATGTATCCCTTTGGATTTTCCTTTTCTACTTTCTTTCTTGTCTTATTTTTGTGATATACCTCCCTGTTTAGCTATCTGATTAAAGTTTTTATTCAATTGTTCCTCCATATCGTTCTTCCTCCAAAATCAAAGAGTTGTTATCAATAGCCTTATTTCTAGCTTGTGTTGCTTCAATATTATAAGAAATAATGTCATGCAAAACCTTGTTAGGTGAGTCCTTTGTTACCACATAAAATTGGTGTAAGCTTGGGTTGGGATTTTTTACTACAAGAGCAAAGTTCTCATTTCCTTTTCTTACTTGTAGCATTTGGATATTTTTGAACATATGGCTCTAAATCACTATTATTCAGAGCCAATGCTTGTACAACATTATCACCATTGAGATATGTACCAATGTATGATGCTGATTCATATTCATGAATTAGATTCTCCTATACTATCACCTCTTCTCTTGTTAGCATATCTCCATTATAAACTTTTTTATTCCCCTCCACTGCATTTGGATTCGCTGCGGATACAACTTTAGTTATCTGATGATCATCACCCTTGTCCATTGCTATTGCATCAGCAGATGAAGACTGATTGAGTGAAACTTCAGCATTAATATCTCCCTCTTCAATCTCCCAATTTCCTTCGTCATCTATCCTATCTCCTCATTTTGAGGGGGATATAGCCTTATTTCTTTCAATTGTTCCATGCTCCCATGTCTTTATTGGTCGATCCTCTGGAACCAATGATCTCTGCTGTGATTTTTCCCCTTTTGCATTGTCCTCCTCATCATCAATATTCATCTTATGTTCACTTTTCTCTGCTTCATCAATATTCTTCTGTATATCACTTTTCTCATATGCAACTTTCAATTGGTCTGAATGGCAACTAGTAATGATAGTAAAATCCAATGCCACATTGCTTGTATTACTTTCAGTAGTGTTACAATAAGAAACAACTTCCACCTCTTTGTTAGCATTACTGCTGATTTTCTTTGTCTTCTCTCTAAGCACAATTCATTACTCTCCTAAGTTCCTTGATTTTCCTCGACATTCTTAAGTGCATCAAAATTATTGTGTGTTAGAACTTCCTTATCTCCTCCTCCACTATTTAAAGTCTGAGATTTTTATACATTACCAAAAACTCTAATGTCATTTTCAATATTCCAGTTACCAGGATCTCTTGCTATTTTACCACTTGACAGAATTCTTGCAGAAAATCTTCCCTGCTTCTTTTGACAACCCTTGTATTGATCATCAGTTTTTCTATGTGGGTTGCGATGCTTTAAATAGTTGCAGCCTTTCATTTAACTTTATTACAAAGGGCACGTTCCAGATGCAAATTCCAACATTCATCATCTACATAGCCTTGTAACTTACATTCTGAATAATATTTTGGTAAGAAATCATATTTGATTTTCACCTGTTCAATCTTTATTTCTCCTGAATATTAATCCTCAATCTCCACCTTAACATAATTAGGCAAATCATCCAATAAATCCGCCCACACTTTGACCCTCACACAACTAGGTCAAGTCTTCTGTATTGTAGCCATGTCTAAGTGCAGTGGTTTTCCAACTGCAGAAACAAGAGTAAATAATAACTTCTTGGAAAAGAAAGAGAGTAGGAAATAGATTAGTGAATGAAATCCAAGCCATAGCCTGTCACGACCCAACTCGAAGGCCATGACGGGCACCTGGAGCTAACCAACCTAGCACCCCATGACATACATGCATCACATAATCATACCTAAGTGGGTCATTATGCTAACTAATAAACATCAAACTGTACCCATGTATACAAGCCGACAAGGCTGTCAAAATGATATAACAAGGTATGGACTGAGAAGGTCATAGAACATCTAACTGTACATATCTATCTACGAGCTTCTATATGGAGTGCATAACGTAATAAGGACGGGACTGGACCCCGCCATGCCTAAATGTACACAAAAGAAATATACCAAGATAATCTGCTACTCCAGAACAAGTGGAGTGCTCCTATACAATCGCTAAGAAAGCAGCCTAAGGATCTGATCCGTCTCCCTATCTACCTGCGGGCATGAATACAACGTCCACAAACGAAAGGACGTCAGTACGAATAATTTACTGAGTATGTAAGGCACAGAAAAAAACATAATAAAGATATGAAAGTAACAAGAGATAAGGGAAATAACATGTACATTTGAAAGCCCCTTAAGGAGGATGACATGCATGCTTTCCTTTAAAAAATATTTTCATACATATACATATATCATAATACCGTACCCGACCATAATAGGCTCGGTGTTATCCGTACCCAACTTCAGTGGTGTGCACAATAGGTGCCGTACCCGGCATACTATAACGTGGCTCGGTGTCAGAAAATAAATACATATATATAAAGCATGCATGAGAGCCCAATGAAACATTACAACTCTATCGGAGTGACATAAGGTTTCTAGCCTCCGATTATCATTATGGATATATCATCATCATATCTCACCTTGAAGGAATCAATGACCATAAGATGAAATCAACAATAATAAATAAAATCAATAACCATAAGACAGAGATTAACAATATCATAAGAACTCAAGAACCATAAGCTTCTAGAATTTCTAGGAATAGGGACATTATGGATATCATTTGTGTGGATTTTGTTTCAATATGATCATGCCATAAAAAGAAAGAAATGGCCTCACATCCCTTGTCGTCTTACTTAAACACCCAACGTCTATTCTCCTGAGTGTGCAAATCTACATTCAAGCTGATCACACAAAGGTTAAGTCGTCGAAATTCTTATAAGATTACACTAAACTATTAAGTGAGTTAGAGAAATTTGGCCAGCATTTCCCTTGTATCACCTACTTCCTCAAACTTCACAACAACTCCCAAACAACAATAACAACATCAACTATACCATAGCCACGAGATTACATTCAAATTACACTCAAATCAATCCAAAACTCCCTTCCAATACTAATCCATAGCCATCAACTTCCACTTAATACCTTATGATTTCTCTACCATGATTCTCTTCACTTCTAAGACTTACTAACCTCAAAATCAACCCAACATAAGTAATAAGATGAATAAAATACCTTTTTCTTAAAGATCTTTAGCCACACACAACTTGCTCCAAGATTTAATTCACCACCAATCCAACTAGAAGCAAGAACACACCTCTTCCATGAACTAGATTAGGTTTTCAAGAAAACGAGAAGAAGTTGGCCGAGGAGGATGTTGAATCATCTTAAGGTGAAGAGGTTCAGGAAGAGGTAAATGTGTCTCACCTCACTAAGAAAAGAAAAGGAGGTACTAAGAAGGAGCCTGGTTCGTATAAGAAAATAAAACAATGCAAATATATGAAAAGGGACTGGAACGACAACTTGAGAAATCAGAAAGTGCTGTTTGGAAAGGTTTTTGACCCTGAAATCATTGAAATAGCAAAAATGAAGGAATTGATGGAAATCATAGAATTCCAACAATGGGAGCATCTATTTGTCTCTCAGGGCCCCAGTGTCTTTAAAAAGGAGGTAACGGAGTCTATTACAATCTCACATGCTTAGATAACTCAACCCAGTATGCTCTGTGAATGAGGTGATATTCGAATTGAATGAGGAAATACTTGGGAAGATTCTTGATGTTCCCACAGAAGGAGTAAAAGAAATTGAAGGGAAGGCCTATGTTGGGTTAAAGAGTACCATAGTGAGGACTGCGAGCTCTGAGATAAGTGAGAATCTATACAAGAAACAACTCAAAGGTCAATAGCAGCTTCTGGTTGAGTTTGTAAATAAAGTGATGCGCCCAAGGACAGAGGGGAGGAGTTTTGCTTCTATCAAGGACCTAGTTCTTTTAGTGTTGTTGGCCGGATTCTCTTCCATTAGCTTGCTTTCTATAATGATCAATCACACAAATAAGGTGGAGTATGCCAGGGAAGGTAAGCATGGTCTACCGTATGGGTTCTTCCTAACAAAAGTGTTCAAACACTTCAAGATAACTGCAAGTGAGGGAACCAAAGGAGATCGCAAGAGAATGTTTACAATGACCATGTTGGAGGAGTGTGAATGTGTACTAAAGAAGGATGGAATGGGAAATAAATCCATTGTCTCCAGTTTGATTGAAGCTAGAAAAGGGCTACTACATACATTGCACACCTACAAGCTGAGAATGCCTTGCTCAAAGCGTAGCTAGTAAAGCAAGCAGGAGAACCTAATCCAAACGATGAGCTGATAGCAACACTGCAGGCTGAAAATGGCAGCCCAAAGAAATAAAATGGGAAGCTACGAGATAAAATTGCCCAAGATCAGGAGGCTGCAGATGACCGACTTGATCTGATTCTCCAAGCCTTCAAGAAATATTAATACATTCAACTCTGCTTGTCCCTAATCCTTTAGATCATCCTCTTTCTCTCCAAGCTTTCCCCTAATTACTCTTTTCCAAATGACGTTGTTACTCTTTACATTCTGTTTATGCTGATAAGACTACTTAATTTTTTATGATGGTCAGTTTGATCTTGGGATTTCACTAAAATTATGCAATGCATAGTTATATATTGGTTCACTAATTTTGAGTATGATTATAATGTGTTGGTTCTCTAGCTCTGCTACACATCCTGTCTCCGTCCTGCACTGTGTTTTCTCTTTTTAATGATGCGAAAAGGGGGAAGTGTGTGATAAGTTAGTTACTCTATGAAATTAAAGCGCAAAGATTCAGGGGGGACAACTTGAAGTCTGATTTGTGCCGTTTGCTACTTCGGTAACCTGGCCTTCCAGTTTACAAAAATAATTGTGTGTTCTCTAACATACTGTGAGTACCATGAAATGAATAGTCGGCTTTGCAGGGGAACAAGTGAGATTTGGCTCTCAAAGGGAACTTTTGCACTAAGTTTGTCATCATCAAAAAAAGGTGAATTCATAGTTATGCTATAACTTATTTTGATAGTTATGTCGTCACTTATTTCGTTTTGATGATTTGACAAAAAAGTATAAACAATTAGATGTACTAACAAGAAAGTTGTGTAACGAGCTGCTTGGTCGTTATAGTCTTTTCGGTACTTTCGCTCCTTTCTGAGCTTGGTTAGCTCACTTTTGACCCGAGAGGACCGCTGACATGCTTCACGAGGTGTGTAGATTTGATTCGGGTGACTTTTTGTGAAATTTGGGCTTAAAGGGAAAAAAAGTTGACTTTTGGGTAAACACACCTTTTTTGGAAATCCGTCAATTCCGAGAGGTTCAGAGGGTCTTTTAAAACTTGTGTGTATATTTGGTTCGGTTCCCAATGCACTCGGATACATTTTGGGACTTGGGTTGGGAAGTTCGAATTGATGTATCGGGGGTTGACTCAGTCAACGAGACCTTCGTTGTGAATTCCGAGGCCACGGGTACATTCGTAGCCCATTTTTATGTGGGTCTGTGTATGTGGTTTGTGAGCAGATGGCCTTGGCAGTTAGTCGGGATTTCGGTTGAGATTGAGATAATTTTTAGGGATTTCTGGTACTAGTGTCGGCTAGGGCGGCACTAGTACCGTCCCAGCAGCACCGCCATAGCGGTGGGATAGCCAAGCGCTTTTGTGGCCTGACCATCCCGCGGTCTGAGTGGACGTCCGGGCTGTGCCGTCGTAGCGGTCCCGATGCCGCTATATCGGTATCGGGCCTTTTATATTCATTAATTGTGTATTAAAAGCCCTTAGTCTATCATTATGTCACGACCCAACCGGAGGGACATGACGGGCATCTGGTGCTAGCCCACACGGGCACATCTTATTGTACGTTCATATTCACGTCTAGGTGGGCCACATGGCCAACTCATGATTTCTATACATCAATAATACTAATCTCATTGGGAAATGACACATTTATATCATCATCAACAACTGTGCCCATAACCATATACGCAAGCCGACACGGCTAACAAAGAGATATACAAAATATGAGATGACAAGGCTAAAAGGCATCTAACTATACACAACTGTCTACGAGCCTCTAAAGAGAGTATGTAACATCATATAGATGGGACAGGACCCCGGCATGCCCATATGTATGTACACAAAAGAATAATACCAATAGCTGCAGCTTCAGATCAAATGGAGCTCCTCTATGCAGTCCCTGAGCAAGTAATCTATGGATCAAGTCGGTCTCCCTGTCCACCTGCCGGCATGACATAGCATCCACAAACAAAAGGACTTCAGTACGAATAATGTACTGAGTATGTAAAGCATGATCAATAATATAAGGGAGGAATAGGAAATAACATAAGATAGAGAAGTCATGGAATGAAAGAGCCATGCATACTTCTAGCGAGGTTCATCATATTTACTTACCCTCTTTCTAATGGGAAACTTCCATTTCAAACATATATACTTTTAGAAGTATCATACCCGACCATAGAGTTTCGGTGTCTTACATACCCGACCATGATAAGGTTCAGTGTTATAGATACCTGGCCCTACCAAGGCTCAGTGTCATCCGTACCCAACCGTAGTGGTGCGCGTGCGATAGATATCATACCTGGCCATATAAGCTCGGTGTTCCATAATGGCCATACATAGATATACATGTATACATAGGAGTCCGTAAGTATCATCAACATCATCATCGTTATCGTTTTCATTACCTTTTCCCTTAGAGGATCAACTATCACATAAAAAGAGGTACTAGCATCGTGAAAATATCGAGAATCATGAGCTTTAGTAATTCTTGGGATGGAGTCATTTGGAAGACATTTTGGAACTCATGAGAAGTTACATAGCAATGGAATCATGGCTTTATGAAAGAAGGGTTAGCCTTACATAGCTCTTCGTCTTCTTAACTACTTAACGTTCATTGTCAAAGCTTGGACAATCTACATTTAGAAGGATTCATACCATAGTTAAGCCTTATTGATACACTTAGATGCAAACTAGAATAATTCATGATCTAATGAAAATTGGGCAGCATTTCCCCTATTTCATCAACTTCCACCATATTATAAAACAACTCCAAAACAACCACAATATCATAATCAAGTAGTTACATTCCATTAAGTCTTCAAAATTCATTCTCATGTTCAACTTATACTAACAACTTCACACCCATCCTTAGCACATTTTCATACAATGCTTCGTCATCACTATTATTACCTTCCATAGCAAGATTATACCCATATCAGACAAAGAATCATGACTCAAGTTAGCTTACTACTCAAAAACATCATAAAAGCTACATTTAGACCTCACTTTCTACTTTCTTCTTCTACCCAAGTTGTTCAACAACCAAACATTCATGATAACATGAAATAAGCACAAAACTAACCTTTTATCTCATAGGAATGAGCTTTGGAGCAGCTATCAACTTATATGAAAACCCTAGCTTCAATACCCAAGAATTTCTTGTAGTCTACTAACCCTAGCAAGACTTCTAACACATAGGTATCTTGATTCTTGCCTCTTGATCTTTGTTTTTTCTTGGGTTGGAGTGGAATATTCTTGGAGAAGGATTTGGAGCTCTCAAGACTTGAGGAAATGTGGAAAAATGAAATAAAAGAACAAGGGTCATCTATTTATACAAAAAAAAAAAAGGTTGACTGGTAGACTTATGCGGACCACTTATATGGTCCGTATAATATTATACGGTCCGTATAAGTGGACCGTATAACACCACAAAGAAAATATCCCTCTATGTAAGGGTCATATTATAAGGACCCCCCTTATACGGACCGTATAAGTGGTCGTATAACTCACAGTTATCCAAAACTTTCTCTCGTTGATTCGTTTGACTTCCAATCCTTGTGTAACCTTCTTGCAACTTATATAACACTTCATTAACCATAAAATAGGCCCTATATCATCCCCTCAAGACATTACCAAATAAGTATTAGCTCAATTATAGCGAAAATCGTACCGAACATAACTTACATTTCACTTTCTTCAACTAACTTAGGCTCATATATTCATATAACTTCAAAATATTATAGTATGCGCTTTAAGCTATGTAATACTTTCCTTAATCTCGTAAGGATTTCATAATCACCTTAAGCTCACGTTAGACTACTCGCAAGGCAACAATCCAAAATTTCCGAGATGTAACACATTATTACTATTCCAAAAATTGAGCTTTGGGGAGAAACTCTAGAGGATTCTTGGAGAAAATTCTTAATGGTAAGTCCTTATAATATCCTTGCTAATTCATTATTCCTAATCATCTTAGAATTTCTTCCCTTATTAGTTCATTAAGTGGTGAAGATTAAAGTGGGTTTAATGAATGTTCTATCTAGGCTTCTAAATGACAAAATTGATTGGGTTTAGGAAAGATTACGACGTATCTAAGGTTGTTAATCATATATCTTCCATTATTAATGTAGGATTCTTGAATTTAAAAGTTAGGATTTATGCCCAAAATTGGGGGTTTTGCTTGAATTTCGATGTTGGATGAATCCTTGAGTTAATTTAGCAATTGGTTGATGGGGTTTGATCACCTAGTGCTTAATTGGATTATTAACCCCCGAATTTCCCATCTTGACCTTCTGGGCCCCTTTATCCCAAATTCTAGGGTTGGGTTTTGACCTAATTTAAATGATAGCAATATAGGTAACGATATAGGTATCGATCTTCATGATTTCTAACTTAGATTTCGAATATGCCTAGATTTCTTGATCTTGAGGCTCAGCGGAAAGGGAAGGCTAAGGAGTGATTATTGGTATTTTTGTTTTTTAGCCATCCAGGTAGGTTATGGCTTACCCTTAGTGAGACTTCATTTAGTGAAGCATATTTAGATTTTATTGTTGGAGAAAGCATCTAAACCTTCGGGTATGAAGTTGGGTTAGATATTGTCTTAGGTTGGGCCCTGTTGTCTGATTGGGGCTAGTCACCCCGTGGTGTTGTGACTTGATTCTTTATTGTTATTTGGCTTTATGCAGCGTTGTAATAGTAGATATTGGAGACTATTGATATATCTTTTTAATGCTATTGTGGTGCCTCGCTTGTTGATGTTGATACCAGGATAGTATTCTCTATGACTTGTGTATTCTTTCATGATACGGTTGGTGAATTCATGCTTGGTACTTGTGATATTGATCTTGTTATTGATGTTGACTCATACATTGCACGCATTCTTATCCTTCATGGTATACTGTTGATACATTGATGATACTGCAGGAAACACTGGAGTGAGCTGCGCTCAGTTGCATAAGAGTCACGTGAGAGTTCGATGATGGTTTTCCCAAAATCATTGATTAAGCGACATGATTGTTGAGGTTAGTGTCGAAATCGTGAGGTACATAGACTTCACGGGTCCCCCATGGGTTATGCTACCGAGACGTCGATACTTCCATCTGGAGTACATGTGTACACAACATTGCATTGCATTTTCATTCTTACATCATTGCATTGCATTGCATTATGGCTTATATTGTGCATTATGGCTTATATTGTGATGATTTGGTGATTTACTTATGTTGTTGGTTTCGGATTGAACGTACTAAGACTGGGCGCACTTAGGTTTAGATGTTTCAACCTAGGTGATGACGGATACTTGGTTCTGACTTGTATTTGACTTATACTTGTTGATTTATCTGCCTATCTTGCTTTATTATCTTAATTATGCTAGCTATACTTAGTCAGCCTATGATACCTACCAGTACTGTGGTTTTGTACTGACCTACACTTGCTGCATTCTTTTATGAATGTAGAGTTCCAAGTTGCATCTGCTTCCGTCTCCGTGGCTGATAGTCGCTATCAGTACAGCTTAGAGTTTACAAGGTGAGCATGAGACGTTCGCTGCCTTGAAGACGCCTCTTATCTATGTCTTATTTTCCATTCTGAGACATATTCAGACTTGATGTATTATTATATATCCAGACTTGTAAATATCTAACTAGATGCTCTTGTATGGATTAGACCTAACTTACGTGATTTATTCTCTTCCGCTTATTTAGCTATTTATTTATGTTGTTATTATCGTTGGGTTGAGGGTTAGCCTACCAAGGTGGGGGAAGGTAAGTGCCCGCATGAATTAGCTAAATTTTATCATGACAAGGTGGTATCAGAGCCTTAGGTTTCCTGGTGTATAATACAAGAGCGTGTCTAGTAGAGTCTCCTTAATCGATACGATGAGCTCTGTGTATATGCGATAGGCTATAGGACATTTAGGAAATCTCACTTTCTTTCATTCTTTCGTGCTACTTTATTCTAATTGGTATCTGGAATAATCAAATTGGTATCTGACTCTTATCTCTTCTCTCATAGATGGTGAGGACTCGAGCTGCTATAGCCCGAGGTCAAGTGCTAGAGCCAGCAGCTATGGCTGGCACCTGAGGGCGAGCGACTGATAGATGGCGCGGCAGAGCTAGAGGCCACGGAGCTACCCCAACCAGGGGTAGGGCTCCTGCGATAGGACAGTAGTGTGAGAGATCTCCGTCTCCAGAGCCTGAGGATCAGCAGGATCGAGACCAGGCTGTCGAGGATGGTGTGGCCCCAGCGCGGACACAACCTGTGATTACTTCTGACCAGACTATCCAGGATACTATGGCTAGTGTCTTACTCCATCTAGATTCCCAGTAGGCTGCCCCTAGTTTTACTACTCTTGACGGAGGTTCACATACCAGAGTTGGGGAGCAGACCCCTGAACAGAGACCTACTCGGGTAGCACATCCCGCTGTATCTATGGCTCCCCATATTGATGCAGTTCCATCCCTGGGTGATGATCTAAGGCTCGTGGAGGGCGCGGTCATGACCGCATTTGATTAGGATCTTGTTGGGACGCTTAGGAAATTGGAGCCACCGAGGTTTTTGGGTACTTCTCCTGAGGATGCTTATGAGTTCATCTTAGATATGCATGAGGTGCTACATAGGATGGGGATCGTGGAGGCCCGTGGAGTTAACTATGTGTCCTACCAATTTCACAGCTACGCGAGGACTTGGTTGAGGTATTTTGTTGCTTACGGCCCCGAGGGTTCTCCTCCCCTAACTTGGACTCAGTTCTACTGGGCCTTTTTTGAGAAGTATGTGCCCCGGTCTTTAAGAGAAGCGCGTAGGGAGGAGTTTCTACATCTTCAGCAGAGGTGTATGTCTGTGGAGGCCTATGTGACCCGTCATCTGTATCTAGCACCTTATTCTACACCTTTGATCCCTATTGAGTCTGATAGGATTAGGCGTTTTATTGGTGGGCTAGTCGGTTCACTTCAGATTCCTTGCCTTCAGATGGAAGCTATGGGGGCTTCCTTCCAGTCCACTTTGAGCATGCTTCATTGGTTGAGGCTGCTAAGGCCCGTGCAGTTAGAGGTGGTGGTGAGAAGAGGCAGCGACATATTAGGAGTTATGGTGGTTCTAGTTCGAGGGGCGCCAGTCATTCTTCTAGGCCGTATCAATCATATTTCGGCCGCCCTGTGCATTCAGCTTTGCAAGCTTCATCCAGTGAGCTACCCAAGCAGAGAGCTCCTCAGTGTTCATTTTCTTGACCGGTAGATAGGGTTGTTTTATCCTGGTCCTCAGCTTCAATTTATCAGCCTCTGACCACTCTAACCTATTTTTCATGTGGAGAGGTTGGGCATGTTGCTAGGAGATGTCTCCAACCCAGGCGGGATTATCAGCCACCGAGGACTCCGATATCATCTGGTGGTCAGGTAGTGCTTCTCAGAGGGGCGGTGCTCAGTTAGGCCACGGTGGGTCTCAGGGTTCTAAAGGTGGATCCCAGTCATTTAGAGATGGGTCCCAGAGTGCGAGAGGGGGATCTCATACTAGACGTGGTGGGGCCCATTGATACACATTTTCAGGTAGGCGCGAGGCAGAGGCCTCAGATGCTGTTATTTCAGGTACCATTTCTGTCGATCATAGAGCAGCATCTGTGTTATTTGATCCTGGATCCACTTATTCGTCTGTGTTTGCATATCATGTCGTTGATTAGGATTTGTCTGGTGATAGCATAGATATACCTATTCATGTGTCCATTCTGGTTGGAGATTTTGTTGTCTTGGATCGAGTTTATCAGTCGTGTTTGGTTACTTTTATGAGGTATGACACTTGGGTAGATTTGATGCTCCTTGATATGGTGGACTTTCATATTATCTTGGGTATGACCTGGCTTTTATGAGGTATGACACTTGGGTAGATTTGATGCTCCTTGATATGGTGGACTTTGATATTATCTTGGACGGTCATGTTATGACCCAACTAGAGTGCAATGACGGGCACCCAGGGATAACTGTTACATCCGGCATTTTTGCATATTCGAAAAATTTGAGATAACTTGACTTGTAATGAATAAGGCCATACTTGGACTTTACTTGGTATGAATGTGTCGGCTATGAATGCATTGGTGTGGAATTACGAAAGGAGGCCAAGGGCAAAAATCGGAATTTTGGAAACTTGTTCCATGAATTACAATTTTTTAGCCAACAATTGGGCTAAAAAAAAAATAGAAAACAAGGCCCATTTTGAGAGGGGTGGCCGGCCATGGTGAGGCCCAAGCCATGGCCCCTAATCAATTTTTCCATGTGATGAATTAAGATAAGGAACCATATTATATATATGCATCATTATCCTTTAGAGCTTTCAAGAAACTAGAAGAAAGAACAAACCAAAAGAAGAGCAAAAAAATAAGAGACCATTCGGCCCTTCCTTGCAAAAATCAAGACCAAGATTTAGCCACCAAGAAATTAAATTCTTCAAGTAAACTTGCCAATTCAAGGGTGCTAAGTAACGTGGAGTCGTTGTTTCGGACAATCGGTGGTTCGTTTTCTCTAGCTACCAACTTGGGTCAAGTTAAGAACTTGAAGGAAAGGTAAGAATTTTATGCCTTTGTTATGTTATGGAAGATGTATGGATGATGTTGTGTGTGAAAATGAATGAAAACCATGAAAATTTTGTGTGTTGGGTGTGTATGTATATTGGCCGTATGTATGCATGTGTTGCATATTCATGATGACTTGAATTCATGATGAAATCTAGTTGTTGTTGTGGTAGAAATTGTGTTGGAAGTGAAAGTTATGAAATTCATGGAAGCATGAATATAGGTGGTGTGGCCGTGTATATATATTATGGTATGAAAGGTTGATGGATTAATTTTGTGTAGTAGGTTGCTTGTCATTTTAATATGGAAAGTGGAAGAAAAATACATGAAACTATGGGTGTAGTGTTAGGGCCGTGAGGTGCTATGTTGATAATGGAATGTGAATTAAATCTTGTTAGTATGTTAATTGTGTTATTGTGAAATGAATGGAAGAATAATGGCTTTTGTTGTTATGGAAAAAATGGTTACTAAGTTGTTGTGGGAAAACATGCAAGTTTATTGTAACTTATGTAAATGTGGAAATGAAAGTAGGAAGATGCAAATTATGATTATCATTGATGAAGTTGGAATATAGAAATATGTCATGAATATGTTTGCTAAAAGATTGGAAGTTGTGGGTGAATTATGCCTTTGGTAGGAAACTTGTATATTGTGTATACCTTATGTATATTTGGTGAAAACGATATGATATGCCTCCGAATTATGTTGTAGTGATCTTGATGAGTGATGAATATGAAAATGATAAGATTGGTTTGGAAGTGTAAGGTCGGAATGGAAGAAGTTATGTTATGCAGGAAAGATGACTAGTTATGCCATATTATGTGTTTGTAATGCTTGTTGTTGTTATTGATGTTGTTGTGGGGTTGCTGTGTTGACATATTAAGCCGAGCTAAGTCTCGAAGATGTTATATGTATAGGGGAAATGCTGCCGAAATTTCGGTAGGCTAATATGTGCTTAAGTTTGGAGTCTTAAGGTTTGAAATTGACAATTGGTAAACTTGACCATTTGTAGATTCTGGACGAAATTGGAATCGAAGCCAAGCGAGCGTAAGACGCAATCGAGGTATGTAAAGCCTTCCCCTTTATTCTTAGGCATGTTCTGAATGTAATAGGCTCGGCCGCGGGCCTTGAATACGACTTCGTTCCTCGGAATTCGAGATGGAAATCCGCTCCAATTCCTTCAGTACGATTGAAACCATTTCCTTATAAAATGCCTTTAAAGTGAACTTTTGTACGAAACTTTTCTAAACGGAGTCGGAATACTTCCAAATGATTATGGATGACCTCATAAGGTCCATTATCAGTAATTTACGTATGTCGCCTCGGGTTGGTTCGAGGTGGGCCCACGGAGCCCCGATACCTATTGTATGATCTAAATTGTCTCATTTCTATCTGATTCTCACAAGTAACATCTGGACTATTATTCTGATCATGATATGACTACTTTTTATATAAATTTTACAAAATGGCTTTGACATCTGATTCTGGTAATAATCTGTCGTGCCTCCCCAAGCAGGATATAGGCGCATATTATGAACGCTATCCGAATACTCTGATTTGACCCGCCATTTGGCCTACTTCAGTTTGATTGGGTCGGTATAACGGTCTGTATGTGTGTGGTTTCTCATTAATCTGTTCGTGGATGTCTCAATGCTTCCTTTCACCGGATCCCGGGCCGGTTTATATCGTGCGGATGGGCCGCCGAGTCCCTTGTCGGGGGCCGGGTCCCATGTATGTATTCCGAAGTATGATGTGTCCGGTTCCGGGGTACTGTGGTATATGTCCGTCCCCGGTTACCGTGTATATGTTACGAAGTATGATGTGTCCGGTTTCCCGGCGTGTGATCTGTCCCCGGGGTTACCGTGGTTATAATATGATGTGTTATGTGACGGAGATGTTCGAAGATATGAAATCTTCTGAAATATGATATGTTGTGGCGCCAAAGGCAGGAGTGGCGACCACGTTCCTGTGCCCTATTATGATTCTGTCTGTTTGATTGGATTCTGATTTTGTCTGTCCGTATGGATTCTGATTTTGTCTGTCCGTATGGATTCTGACTCTGTCTGTCCGTTCGGATTATGATTCTGTCTGTCTGTCTGGACCATGATTCTGTCCGTCCGTCTGGATTATGATACTGTCCGTCCATTTGATTTATGGTTCTGTCCACTATATTTCTATGCTTCTGGTTCGGGCTATGGTTATGTTTGTTATGTTTCTGCTTTACATACTCGGTACATTTTTCGTACTGACCCTCGGTTCTTCGGGGGCTGCGTTACATGCCCGCAAGTACAGACGCACCTGGAGATACACCGCCAGTCTAGGGATCAGATTCTGCTATTTTGAAGAGCTCCTTTGATCCGGAGCGAATACTTTTGGTATATATCTTCTGACATCTGTATATTCTGTATGTATGATAATTCTGGGTACGACGGGGCCCTGTCCCGTCATCTGATTCTGTGTGTCTGTTAGAGGACTGTAGATATGTATGTGGGTTACGGGTTACATCTATTCAGGTAGGCGTGCACGATTTTGTGACTCTGTCCGTTATGTTAGCCTTCTCGGCTTATATGTAATTTCAGTATGTTCGGATATGTGTATATTATAGCGCGCGCTGCATTTGTATTGGCTTAATTCTGTATATAGGTAGTGTGAATTATCTGTATGGTACGATTCTGTCAGGTAGGTACGTATGGGTATCCAGTTAGGATACCAGTCGCGGCCCACGGGGTTGGGTCGTGACAATAACCCACCGAGCCCCTCTGAACATACGTCTCATAATCCTTTCTGGGTGGACCATAAAGATAGCTCATGGATATCATAATCTGTAAAGACATATATCACAACATAACGACACATCTCTATATGATCTTCAACAATTATGTACATCATCACCAGCCGACAAGGCTACTAAAATCTTATACAACGATATGAACCAGTAAGGATATGAAACGTCTAACTGTACACATATGTCTACGAGCCACTACATAGAATACAAGTGACCATAAGGACCAATACCAATAGACTGCAGCTCCGAAGTAAGTGAAGTGCTCCTGAGAATCCGCTAATAAATCACCTATGGATTTGATACTAAGTACGAACATGTACATCTGATTGCCTCTTAAGGTGGATACCATGCTTGCTTACTTTAACTTTTTAAATCAACATTAGTAATATATCTATAAGTAAACTGACCGACCATATAGGTATGGTGTTATGCTGCCCGACAATATAGGCGCGGTGTTATCATCATTGGCTAGCGTCCGGGGTAATCATCTCACGCTGCCCACTAGTGGTGTCTGCCTAGCCATGTAGGTACGGTGTTATCTTTCCCTCTAAAATATAGGCGCGATGTTATCATCATTAGCCCGCGTCCTGGCCTCCCGTGTCCGGGCCTCCCGCGTCTGGGGTAATCATCTCACGCTGCCCACTAGTGGTGTCTGCCCGGCCATGTAGGCACATTGAATCGACAAATGAAGGGCATGAAGTATACGATATTTCAATAAGTAAGAAATAGCATTTGAAGACCCTAATTAAGATTTCAAAGACATTTGAGGTAAGAGAAGAAAGGTTACCAAGAAAGACAAGGTATATGTTATGTATCGGAAGGGATTTATGAATACCTAATTAATGATGACTTAATGATATTTTGGAGAAGAGTTATAATGTCTCTTAGATTGTTAATGAGGTGCTAAACAAGTGTTAAGAAGGTTCCATAAGGATTGGAGATCAAACGAGTCGACGAGAACAAGTTCGGAAAAGCTAGGCATTATACGGCCCAACATACTGGCCGTAAAAATATACTGGCCGTATGTTAGGCTGTATATTCATCCCATAATTGCAGCCTCTCTGGACCAAATCTACGGCCAGACATACGGTCCATACAAATTATACGGACCGTATGTTGGTCCGTAGAACTGCGTTGGGATAGATTGGGAATTATTAAAAAGGGGACCAAGTTCATTTCATTTCATTTCATTTTCACCCCCCTTTTCTCAAGAACTCTCTAGAATATTTCTCCACACCCTTTGCACAAGAACTCAAGAGAAATTGATGATCAACTTCATCAAACCAAGAGAATCAAGTGTAAGAAACTCATTAAGGTTCATCCAAGACAAAAACATCCAAGTGGAAGTGGAACTAGGGTTTTGCTCAAGTGAAGTGTTTCCACCCAAAGTCCATTCCTACACCATTTAAGGTATGTTTTATGGTCATTCTACGTTGTTTAAGGTATTGAGAGGTTGAAAGACTTGGATTGTAAAAGGATATAGAAAATGGGTCATGAATGTGAGAATATTTTGAGTAGTAGTTTTGAATGAGTCATGATTCTTGATATGTTGTGATTATAATTATGTTTTAAATGATATTAATAACATGGGATAGACATTGAATATGAGTGAATGTAATAGTGTGCTATGACCATGGATTTGGATGAGTTGAAGTGAACAGGGAAATACGAATATTGTAGGTGAATAAAGACCATTGCTTATGATGTCGTGAATGTTAGTATAGATGTTTGGAAGTTGTATAAACAAAGGAGATGCTGCTCAATTTTCTCTAGCTTTAGTCAAGTATGCTAAGTTATCATTATCTAATGTTAGTATAAACTCGAATGAAGGTAGAAACGTGAGCATTGAAGAAGAACGTTTAAGTGATAGAATAGCTAAACGAAAAGGTATGTAAGGTTAACCCTTCTTTCAGTAAGGCATGGTTCCTAGGCTATATATCTATTCTTTCATAAGTCTATATTGACCTCCAAATGATTCTACCTTTAAAGCTACTAAAGCTCATGATTCTCGTTACGGTTACGATTCTACTAAATTCCTTATATGATGAGTGATCCTCTAAGGATAGATGTAATGAGACGACGATAGTAATGATGACGAAGACGCTTATAAGCTCTTATGTATATGCGTTTATGTATGACTATTATGTAACACCGAGCTCATATGGCCGGGTATGATATGTATTGCGCGCACACCACTGCATTTGGGATAACCCTGAGCCTTGGTAGGGCCAAGTATGTATAATCACCGAGCCTTGCCAAATCCGGGTATGTGAAACACCAAACCTTCATGGTCGGGTATGCTATGAATACGAATATGAATACAAATATGAATACGACTATGAATATGAACATGAATATGACTATGAATACGAATATAAATACGGTTATGAATGCGAATATGAATACGATTATGAATATGAATATGGATATGAAAATGTACATAAATACGGATACGGATATGGATTTATGGATATGTACACATGTATGTACACAAGCAAGCATTAGAAATGGAAGGTCCCTATGAAAGGCAAGTAAGTGTTTATGACGATGGTTCTACTACCTCCCATCTTATGCTATTTCTTATGTTGTCTCTTATGCTCCTATAATGATGTTGATTATGATTTACATACTCAGTACATTCTTTGTACTGACATCTTTCTTTTTTGTGGACGCTGCGCCATGCCCGCAGGTGGCCAGGAAGACAGGCTTGATCCATAGCATTATTACTCAAGGACTACGTAGAAGAGCTCTATTTCATTCGGAGCTACAACTTTTGGTATCTATTCTTTTTTGTACATACTTATGGGAATGGTGGGGTCCTGTCCCGCCTATATGATGTGACATACTCTCCTTAGAGGCTCGTGGACATGTGTATATGGTTAGATGTATTTAGCCTTGTCGGGTTATATTTTGTATATCATTTGGTTAGCCTCGTCGGCTTATGTACATTGATATGGGCATAGTTGTTGATGGTGATATAAATGTATTGTTGCCCAATGGGATTAGTATGAATGATGGATAGAAAGTATGATTTAGCTATGTGGCTCACCTAGATGTAAATGTGAATGTATGATAAGAGGTGCCCAGGTGGGTTAGCACCGGGTACCTGTCATGGCCCTCCGGTTGGTTCGTGACAAAAGTGGTATCAGAGCAGTTCTATCCTAGGGTGTGTCTACGAGCAGTGTCCAGTAGAGTATTGGTTATGGGTGTGTTGCGCCCCACACTTATAAAGAAAAGGTTGCGGGCATTTTAGGAATGAATGACCTTCTTTCTTCAAAAAATCGTGTGATAGAGCCATAATATAAGGATCTCTCTTTTCCTTAACCGTCTATTATGTATTTCAGAGATGCCTGTGAAGGGAAAGGCTACGGCAGCCCAAAAAGGGCAAGGCAGTGGCCAGAAAGCAGGCTGAAAGAGCACCTCCAACGGTTGTAGAGGATAGTGAGTCCCAGAATGTGGCTCAATCTTAGTCCTCTCATTCAGTGCCTATTTCTGAGGAGCATAAGGGAGCCTCAGCCCCACGTCCAGCACCTTCAGCCCCTCCATCGGATGCTTCAGGCCACGATGTAAAAGAGGCCATTCCTTTGCTTATTCAGTTAGTTGCCGCCCAGACTCAGCTGCAAGGTACAGGGCAAGGTGATAAGGCTGTTAGTGCAAGGGCCCGTGATTTTATTAGCTTGAACCCTCTGGAATTCTTCTGATCAAAGCCGGATGAGGACCCTCAGAATTTTATTGGTGGGATGTTGAGGACACTTCGGTTGATACATGCTTCGGACATCGAATCGGTGGAGTTAGCATCCTATAGATTGAGAGATGTTGTGGTTCATTGGTACACAGTTTGGATAGCTTCACGGGGAGCCAATGCGCCTCCCCCGGTATGGCAGGAATTTGTAGATTCCTTTATCTGACATTACTTTCCTCCAGAGGTTCGGCGAGGTAGAGCCGATAAGTTCTTGAATTTGAGGCAAGGAAGTTTGAGTGCTTTATAGTATAGTCTTCGCTTCAATTCCTTGGCTAGCTATGCTTCGGCCATGGTAGCGGATATGGGTGACCGAGTGCACCGATTTGTGAGAGGCCTAGGGTCATATTTAATGGCTAGGTGCTTGACTGCGTCCTTTCAGGACAACATGGATATATTCACGCATTCAGGCCCATGCCCAAAATTTAGAGGAAAGCTAACAGCAACAAAGAAGTGAGCGTGAGCATGATAGAGGGTATAACAAGAGGGCTAGATCTTCGGGTCCGATGAGTGAGTTTAAAGGCAGTCACAGATAGCAGTATTCTAGGCACTCAGGCGATTCTATGACTAGTGCGCCTCCGCTATTTACAGGCCAGAGATTTGATAGATTTACTCATTTCGGGCCGAATCAGAGTTTTTTAGGTTCTCAGTTCAGGGGTGATTCGGGTCAGGAAAGGCCACCTGTGCCACGATGTTCCCAGTGCGGGAAGTTACATTGGGGAAAATTCCGATTAGGTTCGGAGGTTTGCTATACATGTGATCGGCCAGGCCATATTAGGCGTGATTGCCCCTCAGTTGGTGGTAGAGGTAGAACCCAGCCTTCAGGGTCGGTAGCCGGATATTCGTCATCTATACGCCCTATGGGGCCAGGTTCACATGCGCCAATCGGCCATGGTAGAGGCAGAGGGAGAGTCCCCAGTTCTAACGGTCCTCAGCACCGTATTTATGCTTTGGCTGGATGCCAAGATCTTGAGTCTTCTCCTGATGTTGTTACAGGTATATTATCGGTATTTTCTCATGATGTATATGCTTTGATAGATCCGGGCTCCCCATTGTCATATGTTACTCCATATATTGCGGGTCAGTTTGGAGCCAAGCCGGAGTCGGTCAAACCTTTTGAGGTGTCTACACCCGTTGGTGAATCGGTAATAGCTAGCCGAGTATATAGAAATTGTGAAATTGTGATTTGTTACCACCGTACTATGGTTGACTTACATGAGTTAAAAATGGTGGATTTTGATGTTATTATGGGCATGGATTAGTTAGCTTCTTGCTATGCCAATGTTGATTGTAGAATGAAAATGGTTCACTTCCAATTTCCGGGAGAACCAGTTTTAGAATGGAAAGGAAATACTGCGTCACCAAAATGTTGGTTTATTTCCTATCTAAAGGCAACAAAAAGGATCACAAAGGGTTGTATTACCACCTAGTTCGAGTTCAAGATGTAGAAGCTGAATCACCAACTCTTCAGTATGTTTCCATGGTGAATGAATTTTCGGATATATTTCCAGATGAACTTCCAGGCCTCCCTCCAGAGCGGGAGATTGATTTTGCTATAGATGTGCTACCGGACACCAAGCCTGTATCTATTCCACCTTATAAAATGGCTCCCATAGAGTTGAAAGAATTGAAGGAGCAGTTGAAGGACTTGCTTAAGACAGGCTTTATTAGGCCTAGTTCATCCCCGTGGGAAACACCCGTGTAGTTTGTCCGAAAGAAAGATGGCTCCTTGCAAATATGCATTTACTATCGACAACTGAATAAGGTGACGATTAAGAATAAATATCCTCTCTGAGGATTGATGACTTATTTGACCAATTACAAGACGCCAAATGGTTTTCAAAGATAGATTTGAGATTCGGGTATCACTAAGTGAGAGTTAGGGAGAAAGATATCCCTAAGTCAACCTTCAGAATGAGATATGGCCATTTTGAGTTCCGGGTAATGTCATTTGGGCTAGCTAATGCACCGATAGTATTTATGGATTTGATGAACAATGTGTTTAGGCCCTTCCTAGATTTATTTGTGATTGTATTCATCGACGATATCCATATGTATTCTAGATCCGAGGCAGAACATGCGGATCATTTGCGTACTATCCTTAGAGTTCTTCAAACTCGAGAATTATTTGCCAAATTTTCTAAGTATGAGTTTTAGTTGAACTCAGTGATATTTTTGGGGCACATTGTTTTAGCCGATGGTATTCGGGTAGATAGCCAACAGATTGAGGCCGTGAAGACTTGGCCAAGGCCCACGACTCCTACAGACGTTCGTAGTTTTCTGGGCTTAGCAGGTCACTACAGGAGATTTGTAAAAGGTTTTTCTTCTATTTCTGCACCGCTCACAAAGCTGACCCAGAAATAAGCAAAGTTTCAATGGACAGATGCTTGCGAACGTGGTTTCCTAGAGCTAAAGGATAGGTTAACTTCTGCCCCAGCCCTGACACTTCCAAAGGGATGGGAAGGTCATGTTGTTTATTGCGATGCTTCAGGCATTGGGCTAGGCTGTGTATTGATGCAACATGGTAAGGTGATTGCGTATGCTTCAAGGCAATTACGGAAACATGAGAAAAATTATCCAACCCATGACCTTGAATTGGCTGCAGTGATTCATACATTAAAGATGTGGAGACATTATTTGTATGGTGTCCATATGGATATTTACACAGATCATAAGAGCCTTCAGTATATCTTCAAGCAGAAAGAGTTGAATTTGCGGTAACGACGATGGTTGGAATTGCTAAAAGATTATGATGTTGATATCCTATATCACCCCGGAAAGGCGAATGTTGTGGCTGATGCTCTTAGCCGTAGATCTATGGGAAGTTTGCATGATGTTCGGCTAGAGAAAAGAGTGGCTCGTGAGCTCCAGTAGTTTGCTAGCCTAGGAGTTCGAGTAGTGGACTCAGGTAGCATGGGAGCTACCATTCAGAATTTAGCGGTCTCATCGCTAGTAGTGGAAGTGAAGAAGCGACAATACAAAGATCCCATGATAATTCATTACAGAGATACACTCCCTCAGAAGGAGAAGTCATTATTTGAGATCTCAGGAAATAGAGTTCTCTGATGCCGAGGAAGATTATATGTACCCGATGTGGCAGGATTACGCCGCCAAATATTGAGAGAAGCTCATTGTACCCCTTATTTTGTCCACCCAGGAGCAACAAAAATGTATCATGATCTTGAATCTATATATTTGTGGAATGGAATGAAGAAGGATATAGCGAAATTTGTAGGTCAATGTCCCAACTGTCAACAAGTGAAAATCGAGCACCAAAAGTCCGGTGGATTGTTGCAAGCTATAGAAATTCCAACTTGGAAGTGGGAAGTAATTAACATGGACTTCATTACAGGCTTACCCCGTTCTCGACGTAAGTATGATTCTATATAGGTGATCGTGGATAGACTCACGAAGTCAGCTCATTTCTTACCAGCCAGAACTATATATGTGGTAGAAGATTATGCAAGGCTTTATGTTAAAGAGATAGTGCGACTTCACGGTGTTCCAGTATCTATTATCTCTGATAGAGGAACTCAGTTTACAGCTAGTTTTTGGAAATCCTTCCAAGAGGGTTTGGGGTCTCATGTGAGCCTTAGCACGACATTTCACCCACAGACTGATGGACAAGCTGAACGTACCATTCAGACTCTCGAGGATATGCTACGGGAATGTATGTTGGAATTTGGAGGTAATTGGAATGATCATTTACCACTTATTGAATTTGCTTATAACAATAGTTATCATTCTAGCATCCAAATTGCACCATATGAGGCTTTTTATGGGCGAAAGTGTAGATCCCCAATTGGGTGGTTTGTGTCACGACCCAACCCTATAGGCCGTGACTGGTGCCCGAACTGGGCACCCGTATACCAACCTGTTACATATAACATCAAACTGAAACTACGACAATACGGAAACTTATAAAGGAACTCCAAAGTTCGTAACATCATATATATATATATATATATATATATATATATACTTCCAGATCAACAGTCTCCTGAGGAGTCACAACTAATCATATCATGAAATGATACGCAAGCCGACAAGGCTGCCATCACATATCAATATCGTATGCAAGCCGACAAGGCTGCTACTAGAGATGAACATCATACCACAGCACATCGTATAGACACAGCTGAACAGAGCCCATACACAACCGACACATATGTCTACAGACCTCTAAGAGTGTGAATAGCGAAACATGGCGGGACAGGGCCCCGTCGTACCCCTGGATAAACATACATATATATATATATATATATATATATATATATATCATAAGATCTGTACCAAAAGTCTAAATTCCGGAACAACAGAGCTCTCCAAGACAGCAGAAAGGGAGTCTTAAGCCGGCGGATCACCAAAGCGAGTATCTGCACCTGTGGGCATGAAACGCAGCCCCCCGAAGAAAGGGGGTCAGTACGGAATATGTACTGAGCATATAAAGCATGAAATACAGTAAACAGGATCATAACTGAAATAAGGAGTACAGAAAACGAGTACAATAACCAGAATACCAAAATGCTTGCCTTTAAAACATAAATCATGCATGTCAATATCATATATCATATACATATATACCATACCCGGCCCTCTAGTGAGGGACTCGGTGAATAAAGTCATCATATGCCCTCCTGGCCGCCATAACATATCATCATATCATCATATCATCACATCATCATGTCATCATATATATATATATATATAACGTGTCCCGGCCCTCTAGTGAGGGACTCAGTGAACAATGCAGTGAAACTGTGCACGATAACATACCCGGCCCGGGACTAGGTGAAAGATATATTGAGGCATGCACGAGCAGAGTAGTGAGCAACCATATGCAAACTAAGGCATATCTAAGACTCAATAGATTAATCAAAATGAACTATCATTTGAAAATCAAGACAATAGTTATATCAAGTACCCTTCAAATGTCACTATGGATTATATCAGAATAGGACGCTTGAAATCATAGACACGTATCAAGACATAATAAAATAAGTTCTGAGAATCAAGAACATTAGCCATCCTAGTGTCTCTAAGAATAGGAGCTTCTTTGGAGTCATATATACGTCGTCTGTTTATTTCATAAAGATCATGCCAAAAAGAAGGAAGGGTTAACTTTACATACCTGTTAGCGACTATTCGTAAACCCGTTCGCCTCGTCGCTCTTTTAGCCTATTTAATATAAGAGTAACGTTATCGTTAGTAACTATACTTTCTAGTTCGTAAATCCATAAGCCGTCGCTTATAGAACTTATTCTTTAACTTATACTTCTCGTTTAGGGTTTTTCATTATTTAAGGACTTAATGAAAATCGGGCAGCATTTCCCCTATATATTCGCCTAACCCAAATTTCCAATTATTCTCCTGTTAGCAGAGAAATACCAACAACAGAGGTATACATATAAAATCCTCACAATTCAGCCCATAACAATTCTAACAACCCAAACAACCTTTTTGAATCCATTTCAACCCACAATTTCCTATAACACCGATTTCAGGCATTTTCTAAATTCCAATTTCATCCAATCCAATTTTAATAATTCCATTACAATACTATTAACATAATTATACCATAAAACAAGAAAATCTTACCTTAATTTTCTCGGAGGAATTTCTACTCTTAATTGTTCCAATTTCGCAATTTCTTCTCTTCCAACTTAAAATTCAATGTTGCTATCACCTCCTTGAACTTGTATTGCACTTGAAACTTGGTTAAAATATGCAAGGATCAAATTTTTTTCAACTCCATGACTGGCCGAGAGCAGCCATGGATGAATTGAATCTTTCTCTTTTGTTTTTCAAGTTGATCTTTTATGAAATGAAATTTTTGCTCCTAAATTGCTCATCCAATGACCCATATATATCTTGTACCTCAACTTGACACTTGCTGCTCTTTAATGACTCATCTCTCTTTCTTTTTTTTTTATTATTTAAATCGGGTGGGCCCCACCTAACTCTCTAATTAAAATCCTAATTAATCTTAATTAACAAATAATCCCCACTTAATAATCTAATCATAATTAATTAATCCCTAATCTCCAATAATATTTCTACACTAAATAAAATTTATAAACAATTTATGTTCTAATTAAAATTGAAAATTAATGGTTCCTATTTCGTATCCGAAAATGGTCCTGTCTTTAACTTGAGTCGATTCTCTTGCGAATAACTCGAGGTATAACAGTTTGAGCTAGGAGAGACTAAACTGATAGGACCGGACTTGGTCCAGCAAGCCATAGAGAAAGTTAAGCTCATACAAGATCAGTTATTAGCGGCTCAAAGTCGTCAAAAGTCCTATTCGGATAATCGTCGAAGGGACTTAGAGTTCCAAGTGAAAGATTGGGTATTCTTAAAGATGTCGCCAATGAAGGGCGTTATGAGATTTGGCAAGAAGGGGAAGCTTAGTCCCCGGTACATTGGGCCTTATGAGATTATACGCAAAGTAGGCGAGGTGGCTTACAAATTAGATCTACCTCCTGATTTGGACTCAGTCCATCCGGTTTTCCATGTCCCATTGCTCCGTAAGTGTGTCGGAGATCCTACTAGGATCGTGCTAGTAGATGATGTTCAAGTGACAGAAAAGTTGACTTATGAAGAGGTACCTATTGCCATATTAGATAGGCAAGTACGGAGGCTTAGAAACAAAGAAGTGGCCTCGGTTAAGGTTTTGTGGAGAAACAACAACCAAGAAGAAATGACTTGGGAAGCGGAAAAAAATATGAAGTCCAAGTACCCGCAATTATTTCAACCCCCGGAAGATATTCAAGATGAGACATCAAGATCATGAGGTATGTATGTTTTCCTTATTATGCGTTTGGGTCGTGTGTGGCCAAACTCTATTGCTATAATGTTGTGGACCTGTGAGGCATTGTTATTATAGGTTGTTGTGACAGGACGGTAGTGCCATATTACAGGGGAAACTCTGGCAAAATTTTTATAGAAACCCCGAGAACCTAACATTCGAGGACGAATGTTCTTAAGGGGGGAGGAATGTTACACCTCGAAAAATTCTTCGTTGATGCATAGTGAATAGAATAATGAGGAGCACGAAGCATATGATATTTCAATAATACGAAATAGCATTTGACGACCTAATTGAGATTTCAAAGACATTTGAGGTAAGAGAAGAAAGGTTGCCAAGAAAGGAAGGGTATACGTTATGTATCGGAAGGGATTTACGACTACCAAATTAATGATGACTTAATGATGCTTTGGAGGAGAGTTATAACGTCCCTTAGATTGTTAATGGGGTGCTAAAAAAGTGTTAAGAAGGTTCCATAAGGATTGGAGATCAAACGAGTCGACAAGAACGAGTTAGGAAAAGCTGGGCATCATACCGCCCAACATACTAGCCGTATGTTAGGCCATATATTCTGCCTAGAATGGCATCCTCTCTGGACCAAATCTACGGCCACACATACGGTCCGTATAAATTATATGGACCGTATGTTAGTCCGTAGAACTGCGTCGGGACAGATTGGAAGTTATTAAAAATGGGACCAAGTTCATTTCATTTCATTTTCACTCCCCTTCTCTCAAGGACTCTCTAGAATATTTCTCCATACCTTTCCACAAGAACTCAAGAGAAATTGATGATCAACTTTATCAAACCAAGAGAATCAAGTGTAAGAAACTCATTAAGGTTCATCCAAGATAAGAAATCCAAGTGGAAGTGGAACTAGGGTTTTGCTCAAGTGAAGTGTATCACGACCCAGCTAGGGGCCGTGACGGGTACCCGGGGCTAGCCACCGAGCACCACTCGTTCTACTACTCATCTTACTCATTTAATGCTCTTTTATCACTTTATACTCAAATTTCAGGAAAATCATATTTTGTATGGAAACATAAATACTTTATATACATTTGCCTCTCGGCCATAAAAATAATATATACATATAACAGCATCTCGTGAGACCATCTAACCTACATTGCGCATCTACGAGCCTATACTGGAGTGCTAAACATAAGGACGGGACAAGACCCCGTCATGCCCAAAATTACATATACATGAATATACACAAAAGAATCGTCATAAGCACCTCCGAACAAAGGAGTGCTTTCAATCAGCTGACAGCTAATGCTGGTCTGGGTCGAGCTCTCCTCCCTGTCTACCTGTGGGCATGATCACAGCATCCAAAGAAAACGGACGTCAGTACGAACATTGTACTGAGTATGAGAGGCATAAACAATGAAATAGAACAATGACATAAAGGAAATATCAATATGGAACATCTATCTCTGGCTGTATAAAAGAATTAAGTCATGCTGTCTTACTCATACTCGACATCATATCATGTATGCATAATGTATAAGCTGCCCGCCCATATAGGTGTGGTATAGTAATGTATAAGCTGCCCATCCATATCAGATCGGTGAGATAATCATAACATTAGCCTGCGTCCAGGCCTCCCGCATCCGGGGTATCATCTCATGCCACCCACTAGCGGTGTCTGCCCATGCCATTTGGCCATGGTGTATCGTATAGGTGCCTACCTTGGCGGTGACTGCCCGGCCAAATAGGAGCGGTGTTATATCATTATAATACATGCTCATCATAATATGCTTATCGTGACATACTTATCATAATACATGCATAAGGCTTAAAAACAACTTTACTTTATCGGGGTGACGTAAGGTCGTGATCCCCCGATTTCATTATGGAGCAATTATTGACATTCTGCCTCACCTTGAAGGAACTAACATATAAGGTGAGTGTGAGCAATAAATAACATCATGCCATTTTAGGATCATCATATCATATCTCTTATCTTATATTACCATTCATAGATATAGGCTTTTAGCTTTTCGGAATATAGGAACTCATGAAGAGGAAGAAAAATTATGCTATGAGATCTATGCCATTAGAAAGAAGGGACTAGCCTCACATAACTTTGACGTTTAACTAAGCTATCGCTTGCTTGTTCTCCTTCGATATCACGTTTCTACCTTCAAAAGAGAATTCGCATTTATGTTAGTTAATCGACAATAAGAACGCGCTACTATTTCTAGGGAAAGTTGGGCGACACTTCCTTGGTTTATACTACATTTCCCATATGCTATATCAACTCCCACACGCTCACAACAACATTCACAATATCGCAATCACCAATCATCATTTATATACATTGACCACAATCCACCATTTCTCTTCAATTTCTCCACATTTATGGTTATAGCTTATTATCACGTTTCCTCGTATATAATACTTATTTCATGGCCTAAATGTCATTTATAACGTATTCATAATCACAACACTCCAACATTCATGGTTCAACCCAACTACCACCCAACCATGACACTATTCACTCATTAATGACCCATTTCCTTGGTCTTTCTACGATTCAAGTATCTTAACCTTCCAATACCTTAAACAACATGGTTTAGTCATGAAACTTACCTTAGATGATGGTTGAACAAGCCTTGAATGGAATTACTCTTTTAGCACCAGAATCCTACTTCACTTCTTTTGGGTTTTCTTGAGAAAGATGAACTTTAGTATGATTCTTACACTTGATTTCGTCAATTTCTGTAGTTGATCACTAATTTCCTTTGAATTCTTGTAGTTGAAGAGTAAAGAGTATTCTAGAGGTTTCTAGTGAAAAATATCGTGGAGTTGAAATGAATTGAATGAGGATAGGTCTCCTTTTAATGACTTAAAATCTAATCCGGAATGAACCGTGACTGAAGTGCACAGTGGTCGTAAACCCAGTTTACGGGCCATATTTCGCGGTCGTATTTAAGCATATCAAAACCAGAAAGGTATGCTGAGGATCATAGTGATTTATGATCGCAGTTTACGGGCCGTATTTCAATTTACGACCAACTGGGCCAAAGTGCAAATCTGTAACTTTGAAGTCTTTAATACCTATAATTAGTCATTGTGGAGCATAACCTATCTCTTGTTCCCATTGCCTTTGAAATCTTACTTAGGGTCGTCAAACGTCCTTCGCTAATCTATTCGTTGTACGTTCACGGGGAAATTTCCGAGGTGTAACAAAGTTTTTCCACCCAATGTCTATTCCTAAACCATCTAAGGTAAGTTTTATGGTCATTACACATTGTTAAGGTATTGAGAGGTGGAAAGACTTGGATTGTAAAAGGAGATAGAAAATGGGTCGTGAATGTGAGAATAGTGGCATTTTGAGTAGTAGTTTGGAGTGAGTCATGATTCTTGATATGTTGTCATTATAGTTATGTTATAAACGATATTAAGAACATGGGATATACATTGTATATGAGTGAATGTAATAGTGTGCTATGACCATGGATATGGATGTTTTGAAGTGAATTGGGAAATACGAATAATGTAGGTGAATAAAGACCATTGATTATGATGTCGTGAATGCTAGTATAGATGTTTGGAAGTCGTATAAATGTCACGACCCGACTAGGGGCCGCGACGGGTACCCGGGGATAACCACCGAGAACCACTCGCTCTATTACTCATCATGCTCATTATACACTTCTTTTATCAAATTCATAGTCTCGCGGCTATCAAAATAATACATAAGCCTCGCGGCTATCAAAATAATGTATATTCCTAGTAGCAACCTCGTGAGACCATATAACCCACATTGCGTATCTACGAGCCTCTACTAGAGTACTAGACATATGGACGGGACATGACCCCGTCGTGCCCAACATATACAAGTGTACACAAAAGAATAATCAAGCACCTCCGGAACAAAGGAGTGCTTCCAATCAGCTAACAACTTCTACGAGTCTGGATCAAGCTCACCTCCCTGTCTACCTGTGGGCATGAACACAGCGTCAAAAGAAAACGGACGTCAGTACGAATATTGTACTGAGTATGTAAGACAAGAATGAAATAAATATAATAGAGGATCGTGAGCCATAAGAAAAAGATGTAACCTGCATGAGTTTCTTAGGTGGATACATTTTGTACACATATCGCATATTTATATAATCATGGTACATATATCATCCCATCACATATATCATCACATCCTAATCCTCATTGTTAATCTGCGTCCGGGTAACCATCATATGCCGCCCACTAGTGGTGATCATGCCCGGCCCTTTAGGCTCGGTGTAAACATAGCAGCCCGTATTAGCGGTGACATGCCCGACCATCTAGGCACGGTGGAATCATATGCAGCCAGGTCTTAGTGGTGACATGCCCAGCCATTTTGGCGCGGTGGAATCATATCATCATATAATCAATTATATATTCATCATTTTTACACATCTCATAAGCATAACATAATCTTACATTATTATACATCTATCATTAAGAGTATACATTAGGCTTTGAAGGCAGCTATGGCCACGTCGGGGTGACATAAGGTCGTGAACCCCTGATTATATTATGAACATTTATAAGTATTCTGCCTCACCTTGAAGGAAATAGTACATAAGGTGAGTGTTAGCGATAACGGCATCGTTAACGTTACAGGATCATCATATCATGAACTCTAGAATTTCTATACTTTATCTCATCATCATCATTATCACGCTAGTATCATATTTCCTTTCTTAATCATGTACGTATGTAGTTTGGTATGTTCACGGACTCATAGTGTCCATCGAATAGGAAGATTATGGAAAATTTGAAAGATTCATGCCTTAGAAAGAAAGGATTAGTCTTACATACCTTTTTGTCTAGCTACTTTATCGCTTTAACGCTCCTCTTCAGTATTCACGTCTCTACCTTCAAGAGAATTCGCATTAACATTAGCTAGCCAATTACTTAAATGTACCTACTAAAGCTAAGGGAAATTGGGAAGCATTTCCTTCGTTTATACTACCTTTCCCATACTCTATATCAACTCCCAAACAACCATAACAACATTCACCATATAATAGGTAACAATCGTCATTCATCTACATTGTCCGCATTTCGCCATTACATTCCAATTTCTTCATAATCATGGTCATAGTTCATTATTGCATTTCCTCACAGATAATACTTATTCCATGTTCTAAATGTCATTCATAACATATTTACAATCATAACATACCAATATTCATACTTCATCCCAAACTACTACTCAACAACAACACTATTCCCACATTTATGACCCACTTTCTATATTCTTTTACAATCCAAGTGTTTCAACCTCTCAATATCTTAAACATTATGAAAACATCATAAAACTTACCTTAGATATTGTTGGAATAAGCCTTAAGTGGTATTATTCTTCTGGCACCAAAACCCTAGTTTACTTCTCTTGAAATTTCTTGGCTTAGATGAACTTTGATGTGTTTCTCACACTTAGTTTTGTTGATTTGATGAGATTGATCCTCAATTTTTCATGAGTTCTTGTATATGAAATGTGTGGAAGCTTCTAAAGAAGTCTTGAGTTTAGAGAATGAAAAATTGAAATGAAATAATGTTACACCCTGGAAAATTTCGCGTTATCAAGACCATCGACGGCTTAGTATGAGCTCAAGGGGGAGCAGATGTTATATCCCGCATTTTGTACATTTGGATTATTTCAAGACAACTACGATAAGTTGAAGGCAAGGCTATATTCCGGTTTTGACTTAACGCACAAGTTGCTTGTAAGTATTATTGGTATGGAAAATTAAGAAAGGCTAGGGGCAAAAAGGGAATTTCACAAGATGGTTCATGGTAATATTGAAGAAAGCTAAGGGCAAATTCAGAATTTGGAAAATAGTTTTTCATGAATTGCAAGACCAAAAAAAAAAAAAAGTGGGCTTGGAAATTAAAGGGGCCATTTGGCCGTTCAAAACAATTGGGCCAAGGCCCATGTGGAAGCAAAATAAATAAGACCCAAAAGATGACTAAGTCATCATATTATCACTTCCACTTAGAAGATTCAAGAAATTTGGAGAAGGCAAGAATTAAAGGGCCATTCGGCCAAGGGCAACCAAACAAGAACCTTGGAAAAAAAATTGTTCAAAAATTATTTTCTACCAATTGGAAGGTCCCTAGCAAGGTGAAGTGGTCATTGGAGCAAGTAGAACATTTATTCTTGCAAGCTACAAATTCTATCCAAGTGAGAAGTTAAGGGAAAAAAGTAAGATTCAATCTTCTTTTATATGTTATAGATGGTTGTGTATGTTGTAGTATGTACAAAGGAATGAAATTCATGAGATTTGGTGTGTTGGTGTTTGGCCGTGTATATGCTATGTTTGGCCGTGTGTGTGTGTGGTGTTGTATAGAGATGATGAACTAATTTTATCTAGCATTTTGGTTGTTGTTGTAATGAATTCTATGATGAAAGTGAAAGTTTAATGATTCTAGTGAAGTTGTAATAATTGGAGAGTTACTTTAGAAGTTAATGTGATTTGAATATAGTCTTCTTGTAATTATGGAAGACAATGTTGTTAGTGTATGAATTGTTGGTGTAATTCATGAATTTGGAATTGAGACATGTGGTTGGAAGATTGTAAGTGGGTTGTTGTGTTTGAATTTGAGAGAAGGAAATATGTTGATTGGGTTGTTTGGAATATTATGAGAATTGTTTAAAGTGTTCTTGAATCACGTAAGAAGGATTTCGGGTTAATACTTGAATGTGGGATCATTGGTGTTAGCTTGAATATATGTGATTGAGTTGAATATAAATGAAAATGTCGTTGAATTGTATAACAAAGATTGTTAATGTTAGAATGCGTCTTGAATTGATTGTTGATATTGTTAAGTGTGACTGTTGGTAATGTTGTTGATAGTTTGGCCGAGTTGAATTCTCGGATTGTTGATTGTTGATAAATTGGCCGAGTTAGATTCTCGGGGATGGTGTATTTACAGGGGAAATGCTGTCGAAATTTCGGCAGAATATAAATGAATTCATTTGAAAGACTAAGACAAGTGTATGTCGACGAGTCTAATGATTATGTCAATTCTCTTGACTGTAGACTAGCAAGCTTGGACGAATAAGCGTAGCTAACTGGACGTGGGACAGGTATGTAAGGCTTACCCTTTCTTCCTGTTGGCATGATCCTTATGAGACAAGCAAATGACGTATATGTATGATTTCAAAGAAATTTCTATTCTTAGAGCCACTAGGATGGCTAATAGTTTTGATCTCCATAAGTCACTTCATATGGTTTCGATACGTATCCATGATTCCGAAGCTCTATTTGATAAGTTTCCGAGTTCGTCTACGATTCTTATTGGCCTATTGATATGAGTATACTTAGTATGGTTGAGATTAATGCATAATCGGATAATGAGTCAAGTATAAGAGTTCATGTCCTTAAAATGGTTCTGTAAGTATTAATGTTCCTAACTTTTGCATATAGTCTTGGATCGGGCCGAACATTCCTCGGCAGTAACATATTGTATTTATGGATCGGGCCGAACGTTCCTCGACAGTAATATATTATATTATGGATCGGGCTGCACGTTCCGCAGCAATATATTGTATGGATCGGGCTGCACGTTCCGCAGCAATACACTGTTTGATGTTCTATGAGTATGCATGCATGAATCTGTTATATGTATATATGATATATGATGTCGGCATATTGATTTGATCCATAACAATATTCGAAGGGTACTTAACATGATTGTTGCTTTGATTTTCCAAAAATGGCTTCTAAAACGTTTGAAGAAAGTTCTGTACTAAAACGACCATAACTTTTTCATATGAACTCCGATTGACTTGAAACGTGTTTCTGAACCTCAAGTATCAATTTGCGTGTCTATCTATCGAGTCTTGATTTATATGCATATAATTTCTCACAACTCTGCTCGTGCACGCCTCAATATGTCTTTCACCGAGTCCCGGGTCGGGTATGTTATCGTGCGCACTCCACTGCATTGTTCACCGAGTCCCTCACTAGAGGGCCGGGTACGGTATATGTATATGATGATATGATGAGACAATGATATGTTATGGTGGTGGCCAGGAGGGCATATGATGATTTGATTCACCGAGTCCCTCACTAGAGGGTCGGGTACGGTATGTATATGGTATATGATGTGCACGTGCATGATCCTATCCACCGAGTCCCTTAATGGGCCGGGTACGACATGACTTCATTCACCGAGTCCCTCACTAGAGGGCCGGGTACGGTATTTATATATGTATATGTATATGCATGCATGACGATATGAAAGTATGATGACATTCTAGATAAGCATTCTGACATTCTGGATAAGCTACTTACCTTCTGTATTTCCTCTGACATATGACTTTAGCATACATGAATTGTGTTTGGAAAATAAGTATTCGGTATCTTGAAAAATGTAATTACTTTTGTGCTGCTTGTTCCGGTTATGGTTTTGTTCTCCGTATTCCATGTCTTATATGCTCAGTACATATTCCGTACTGACCCCCATTCTTCGGGGGCTGCGTTTCATGCCACGCAGGTACTTACAGATGAGTAGAAGATTTGTCAGAAGATGTTTCAGCAGGATTGGCGAGCTCCATTTGCTCCTGGAGTGTTGCCGAGTCAGAGTATATGTATGTTCTGATTTCTGGATTGATGTTAGAAACTTTGCAGACAGAGTCGTGGGTATTGGAAGTCAGTCTGTAAGCGGCTCCATCAGCCGATGTGTCATTTTGTGTTATGAAATAAATTCCATATGATTACAGATTTTATTTGATTTGAGAAAGATGAAAAGAATATTCTGAAAGCATTTACTGTGAATTTCATTTGTGTTTGATTTAAAAGTCCAAAGAGATTATGTGTGTACTAAGAGTCAGAGGGTTCGCTCGGCCCTAAGTAAGGGTCGGGTGCCCATCACACCCTAGGGAGATTAGGGTGTGACAGTAGAGTTACACAAGGATTAGGGAGGAAGATTATATTATCTGAGCATAAGAATATATATATGACATTTGGAGATTGTATGGAGTAAATCAGTTAACATGATTACTCGATGATAGCCCTCGTAACCATAAGTTATGGTGGGGCCCACATTTCGGGATTTTGTAAAGGACATATGAAAAGTGATACGAGTAATACATGGAAATTTGAGAAAATCTTAAGAAGGACCCTTAAGTCAAATATGGGCATAAGCCCTCCAAAAGGATGATTTAAAGGTACGTTTTCGGATGACCTGACTTGGAGGGGCTAAAACGCTATTATAAGTTTGGAATTTGGAAAAACTCCAAGAATGAAAGTTGTAGATAATTGAAAGATCTTTCCAATCGTAGGTCGTGGGCCCCCACACAATAGCGGGATCAAAAGTTATGGCCGTTATAAGATCAGGACTCTAAGATGCAAAATGGCCCCGCGGGCCCCACTTGAGGAAGTCAGTGAAACCGACCTAGGAGGGGTATAATGTTATGTCCCGTGTTTTGTATAAGTGGAATTCGGCAAATAATTAAGATTTGTGTGTTATAAGGAAATATTGTTGATTTTGGTGAATATGACTATGTTGGTTATGGAATCATTAATGTTAAGACCTCGGGGAAGGCCGCGGGTAAATTTGGAATTTCGGAAATTAGTTTTGGGAATTACAAAACGGGACTTTTAATGAGTTGGGCCAAGAAAGTTGAACTAGAATTTAGGCCCAAGTCTTTGGGGGTGGCCGGCCACTAGGGTGGCCCAAACCCATCTTTTAAATGTCATGTGCTATGAACATGACTCTCTATAATGGATATATACTAAGTAGCCTTTGGAATTATCAAGAAAATATATCACAATTCAACTTTGAGCCAAGATAGCTCTCGGCCGAGAACCCCATTGGAGAAAAAAAAATTATCTTGGCTTTGTTTCTAATCCAAACACCTAGTTTCTTTTGGAATGATTGATGAGTTCGAGGTGCTCTTCGTTGTGGTACAACTAGTTTGACGAAAGGGCGACGTTTGCGGCGAATCGGAATCTTAAGATCAAGGTAAGATTTCTATGTTTTTATGTTATGAAATGGATATATATGTGTTAGTGATTGGATTAGCATGAAGATTATGGAAGTGTGGTGGGTGTGTGCATGGCGTGTATGTGTGTGAGGGGTGTGTTTGGCCGTGAGCTATATGGGGTGGAAGGACATGTGAATTGATTTCGTTTAAGCTTGTTAGTTGTGTTGTTGTGATCTTTATGTTGTAAATGATTGATTAAAGAATTGAGTTGGCATTAGAAAATGATTTCGGACGTTATCGGAAAGTGTATACCTTTGGTATATTTGTATATATCATAGTATATTTATGATACTAAGGACTTTAAATATGAGTTATAATTGATGTTGATGGATTTGGAATGAAACGACGCAAGTTAGAATATTCGTCGTAACCTTTGGTGTTTTGAATGAAATAGGGAAAGTAATGGATTTTGAGAAACTTTGTATATGGTTTGGAACTTGTATGTTATGTGGTGGAATAATCTTAAATGAATGAATACAATAATGTGGACATGAGTGGAATTGTGAAGTTTGAATATAGGATTACCAACTTATGTATTAAGGTGAAATTTTGAAGCTAGTGTGGTTTGTATTGTGTAATGATGTTTGGGTTGTTGTTGTTGTTGTATTTTGAGCCGAGCTAAGTCTCGGGGGTGTTAGAGTTATAGGGGAAGTGCTGCCGAAATTTCGGTAGCCAAGTATAGCCCCAAAGATGAAAATGTTAACTCTCATGAATAGTAACTGGTAAAAGTGACCATTTGCAGTTTTCGGACGAAACGGGAATTGCGATTTGACGAGCGTAAGGCGCCAACCAGGTATGTAAAGCCTACCTATCCTTCTTTTGGCATGTCCTAGTCGTACTAGGTTAAGATCGGACCCTCGGGGATAACTCTCCTCTTGGAAATTTAGATTCAAGTTTGGATACTATTCATTCAGCGCAATTGAACCCTATTCGTTGTATTTGGTTGAAAGAATGTTCGAACCTTCATAACTTTTGCCGTTGTGTCCGAAACTCTCCGAAACTTTCGTAGATGGCTCTAGGGAGCCTAAAGTCTGTGATTCGTGTTCGCCGCCTCAATTTGACCCGAGGTGGGCCCGCAAGCCCTGAGGTTTCCCTTCTTCAGTTTGTTTGGTTCGTTTGTGTCCGCTATGATCAGCGATCGTTTCTTTATGACTTAATGGTGCGTTTGAAACTTCCTATGCCGTTAGTGAACGTTTTGCACTTCGAGTAATGTGAAATTTTCAGAAAATGACCTATGAACGGCTTTCTAAAAATCTGGCAGTTTGGAACTTCATAACTGTTATACACAAATTTGATCAATCTGATTCCTAGTCCGAGCCCTCTGGCGTCGGTATGTGCTCATTTGTAACTATATGTTGAGTCCGTTAATGTACTTTTGATATGCATATGGTTTCTGCACTACTCCATTCGTGCTATTTGCTATCCTTTCGTTCGTCGGTACCCGGGCCGACTTTGTGATCGTGTGCGCTATACATATTCGGGAGTTATGATGTGTTACGGTTTCCGAGGCCTCGCCATAGGGCCGGTTACCGTTCATGGAGTTATGATGTGATATGGCATTTGATATGTTCTGATGATGTGATGTGTGTGTGATATGATGTGTCTGGAGACTGTACGGAGATTTGAAAACTTCTGGCGTTATGATGTGTTGTGGCACCAGCGTCGGGGGTGACCACGTTCCTAAACCCTATACATGATTTGATTTGCATTTGTACGTTTGCCTTCCAAACAGGTTTGCTTTGTTACGTTGACGTTGTGTTGTTCTTTCTGACTCCAGCTGTGTTTGTGATTTCTGTACCTTCTGCTTTACATACTCAGTATTCTCCCGTACTGACCCCCGTTTCTTCGGGGGCTGTGTTTTATCAAGGGGAGCTCTCCAACACAGCAGAATGAGTAGCCTAAACTGGAGGACCACCCAAACGAGCTTCTGTACCTGCGGGCATGAAACACAGCCCCCGAAGAAACGGGGGTCAGTACGGGAGAAGTACTGAGTATGTAAAGCAGAAGGTACAGAAATCACAACACAGCTGGAGTCAGAAAGAACAAACACACCATCAACGTAAACAAAGCAAACCTGTGTGAGAGGCGAACGTACAAATGCAATCAAATCATGTATAGGGTTTAGGAACGTGGTCACCCCCCGACGCTGGTGCCACAACACATCATAACTCCAGAAGTTTTCAAATCTCCGTACAGTCTCCAGACACATCATATCACACACACATCACATCATCAGAACATATCATATGCCATATCACATCATAACTCCATAAACGGTAACCGGCCCTATGGCGAGGCCTCGGAAACCGTAACACATCATGACTCCCGAATATGTTATGGCGCGCACGATCACAAAGTCGGCCCGAGTACCGACGAACGAAATCATAGCAGACAGCACGAACAGAGTAGTGCAGAAACCATATGCATATCAAAACTAATTTACCGGACTCAACATATAGTTTACATATAGGTATATACCGACGCCAGAAGGCTCGGAGTAGGAATCAGATTAAGCAAACTTTGCGGGTAAAAGGTACGAAGTTCCAACTGCCAAATCTTTAGAGAAAACTGTTTATAGGTCATGTTCCGAAAACCTCACATTATTCAAAGTACAAAACGTTCACTAATGGCATAGGAAGTTTCAAACGCAGCATTGGGTCATAAACAAACGATCGCTGATCATAGCGGACGCAAACGAACCAAACAAACCGAATAAGGGGAGCCTTGGGGCTCGCGGGCCCACCTCGAGTCAAATTGAGGCGGCGGACGCAAATCACAGACTTTAGGCTCCCTAGAGCCATCTACGAAAGTTTCGGAGAGTTTCGGACACAACAACAAAAGTTATGACGATTCGAACATTCTTTGGACCAAATGCAACAAAAGGGTTCAATTGCGCTGGATGAATAGTACCCAAACTTGAACCTAAATTTCCAAGAGCAGAGTTACCCCCGAGATTCCGATATTAACCTAGTATGACTAGGACATGCCAAAAGAACGATAGGTAGGCTTTACATACGTGGTTGGCGCCTTACGCTCCTCAAATCGCAATTCCCGTTTCGTCCAGAAACTGCAAATGGTCACCTTTACCAGTTACTATTCATGAGAATTAACATTTTAGTCTTTGGGCTAAATTTGGCTACCGAAATTTCGGCAGCACTTCCCCTATAAATCTAACACCCCCGAGACTTAGCTCGGCTCAAAATACAACGACAACAACAGCCCAAACATCATTAAACCATACAACCCACAATCATACTACATTAACTTCAAAATTTCACTTTAATACATAAGTTGGCAAATTCTTGATTCAACTTCAAAATTCCAAATCTATTTCCACCTTAGTCCATTCATTCACTCATTCCCAATTATTCAAACACACTACATACAAGTTCCAAACCACATACAAACATCCCCAAAGTTCACTACTTTCCAATTTTCATTCAAAACACCAAAAGTTACGACGAATGTTCTAACTTGCGTCGTTTCGTTCCAAATTCGTTATCATCAACCATAAATCTTATTTAAGGTCTTTAGTGTCATAAATATACTATGATATACACAAATATACCAAATGTATACGCTTTCCGATAACGTCCGAAATTATTTGCTAGCACCAACTCAATTCTTTAATCGATCCTTTACGACATAAAGATCACAACAACACATTATTCAAACTAAACAAGATAAAATTCTTATGGCTTGCACCACATGGAACTCACGGCCAAACACACCCTTTTTACACACACACACCATGCACAAACACAACCTCATCCCACAATCTTCACACTAATCCAATCACTAACACATATATATCCATTTCATAACATTAAAACATAAAAATCTTACCTTTTTCGTGAATTTCCGACTTGTCGCAAACGTCGCTCTTTCTCCAAACTACTTGTATCACGTCGGAGAGCGTCTTGAGTACTCCACAACTATGTAAAACTCAAGATTTTTAGAGCAAGCCAAAGGCTTGGGATTTTATTTTTTTTTTCCTTTTTCTCTACACGGCCGAGAGGGGTTTTGGTTGGAGTCAAGTTGAATTGTGATTTTTCTTGCTAAGTCCAAGGGGAGAATTGATATATATCCATATGTAGAGGTCATGTGCATAGCACATGACCTTTAAAATTGGGTTTGGGCCTCCCTAGGGGCCGGCCACCCCCAAAGACTTGGGCCTAATTCCTTGTTGTCCAAACTTGGCCCAATTCGTGAAATGTCCCGTTTTGTAATTCCCGAAACTAATTTCTAAAATTCCAAATTTACCCTCGGCCTTCCCCGAGGTCTTGACATCAATGATTTCATAATCAACATGAGCATAGCAACTTGAATCAAATTATTTCCTCAACACACACAAGTCTTATTTATTTCTTGATTTCCCGTTATACGAAAATACGGGACATAACATTCTCCCCCCCTTAAGAACATTCGTCCTCGAATGTTGAATCGAACTCATGGGTGTCGTACTACTCCGGGAGGGTTCTCTTGATAGTTTTCCTTTATTGATTTCTCCGACATGGCTTCTTTACCAATACTAGGGTAGATTTTTCGCATCACCGATCCAAATGCCTTCATAATACATTTTCTCATATTCTACGTAATCACCGAACCATACGCCATATTCTTGTAACAGACGAACGCTTTCCAGACGTCATCGTCAATATCATCTTCTTTTCACACTCCTGAGTTCCCTTACCACATAGTCGTAATCTCACTTTACTTCATATCAGACACTTCATACCAAACAGATTCAGAACTAAAACCGGACGGATTCATAATCGGAGGCAGACATACTCAACTATGGCGGACGGATTCGTAGTCAACATCAAAGGTACGGAAGCATATCAGACACATCTGAGATCGGAGTCAGACGTACAAAGGCGTATCAGACGAATTTGTAAGCAGAATCAGACACACGAAGATATACTAAACAGATTCACGATCAAAGCCAGACGTACGGAATTATATCGAACAAATCCGAAATCAGAAGCAAATATACAGAATTGTTTCATACCGAACCGTGATCAGACAAATCAAAAGGTATCAAACACACGCGCGGTCAAAATCAAACGCACAGAAGTATATCAGACGGATTTATATCCAGAGTCAGACATACAGAGGTGTGCCAGACAGAAACGGATTCGGAATCAAACGCACAAAAGGTTCATCGGACGGGAACATAGTCGAACTCAGAATTACAGAGGCGTACTAGGTAGAGCCTCATCGGAATTGGAAGTGCAGAAGCACCAGAGGTAGATTGTCACTTTAGGATCAAATCATTCATATTAAGGCTCCAATAATTCATGGGAATTTCCTTTTTATTTGCAAACTCACTCATCCAGTCGTCACACAATTTACCTTGCGTCTTACGTATCGACTCCTTCAAAAATTCCAATCACTCACACTGCTTATCCTTTGTTTATCACAACATTAGTTTCCGGGGCTCGGCTCTTAGCCCTCATAGGCAGCAAATGAGAATCATACACACACATACACATACCTATACACATACACACGTTTACTCACACCTTACTGGCGAACATCTCTGACTATTATTCAAATTCGTTCAATTTCCCAAGAGGTGTTGTACCCTTTCCTTTTTGCCCATTTAGTCCGCCTCGTTCCGCGCGGCTCTCGAAAGGGCACTAACTACTTCACACACATCCTACTTGCCTTTGGTTACCCCAAGTTTTCATTTACCTTAATCATACTTACACTCGTGCAAAATTTTGCGTTACTTCCCAGGGGGTCACCCATCCCAGAATTGCTCTGGCTTGAGCACGCTTAACCCTGAAACTTTTACACATTTTGACGCGTTAGGGCTGATATAATTTCGCCAATTGCCTCGCACGACCTTTGTCACGTAATTTTAGGCCAAACGGGGTCTTAGCAAATTTTTTCGGAAATTTTCCGTAGCGGGTCCCACTCTGACCCAAAGAGGTCGTTTGCTTTTCTGACTGTGAGGTCTATCGTTCTAGTCTTCCAAATCCCATATATTTTCCTCCCACATGTACAGATAACTGCCTCGGATATTTTCATTAATTCGGATTCTTACCCTACCTTTACTGACACACACAAAAAGAATATCGCATAATACTGAGGTACAAACCTACCATTGCACATATTCATTAAACAAAAGGGTTAGTAGTTTACCTGGGTCTGCGTCTGGGGGTGCCTCTGGGTCCCGACGACCAGTCAGAGCATAGATGCGGTTCGAGGGACCGCTAGAATCTGAAGCCCCACCACGGCCTCTACCGCGGCCCGCTGGTGCTGGCATACCTCGCCCCGTAGAGCGCGTGGCCGAAGGGGTAGATGACGAACCAGCAACGGACCTCATCGGCGGTGCTGCGCTGCCGGAACCGCCTGCCCACGGACAATCCCGCATGATATGTCCCTGGCGGCCGCAAGCAAAACAGGCCCCCGTGGCCCTGAAGCACTCCCCTGGGTGCGATCTTCCGCAGTACGAACACTGGGGTATGGGTGGCCTAGACTGACTGGGACCCCTGCTCGACTGAGGACCTGGGGCTCTGGAACTCTGGTCTGCCCTGGACGGTCCTGCTCCATCAAACCTCTTACCAATAGACTGTGTGTCCCGGCCTGACGGCGGAAAGTGCCCGCTGGACTGATACTGAGGCTGCCCGCCCCGGGAATCTCCAGAATACCCCGCTGATCTGGCCCTCTTGGGCCGTCTCCCATCATACTCTCGGCTGGGCCGATCTGCTCGGTGCCGGTTCTCCATCCCCTGGGCGTAGGCCTGTAGACGGGCAATGTCCATATCTGTCTGCAATGACACCGCCATACACCCGTCAATCAAGTAACGATCCAGCCCCATAACATATCTATGCATCCGATCTGTCATATCTGCCACCACGGCAGGGGCATACCGGGCCAGGGAATCAAACTCCAAATTATATTCACGGACGCTCCGACCCCTCTGCTGCAGATGCAAAAACCGATCAGCTCGCTCCTGTCGTAACTCTGGGGGCAGAAAGTGGCGGGTGAAAGCAGTCACAAACTGATCCCACATAGCTGGAGGAGCACCCTCACCCCGGGATAGCTCCCAAGTCTCATACCAATGCGCGGCAACATCCCGAAGTCTATGCGAAGCTAGCTCAACCGACTCGGTCTCTGACGCCCTGACCAAGTCTAATGCACGCCGCATCCCCCGAATGAAGTCATGGGGGTCCTCGTCGGGCTTAGACCCGAAAAACTCTGGAGGGCCGCATAACAAGAACTCCCGAACTCTTTGGCTTTCCCGTCTGTCCTCATCATCATCGTCCCTCCGCCCGCGCCTGCGAGCCTGTCCGGCTACAATCGTGGTCAACAACTGTACAGCGTCCCTCAGGGTCCTATCCTCCGCTCCTGGCTGAGGAGCTGGAGTCTCAGGAGCGGGTACACGGACCTCTGGAGCTGCTGAAGGTCCCGCTCCAGGCTGTACTAATGGGGGTGTAGCAGACCCCTCAGAATGAGGTGTAACCTCAGGCAAATCATAAACACGAGCCCGAGTATCCCGTTGTGCCTGACTGGTCTCTCCCACCTTCGCCTTGCCGTTCTGGGCCGTCGTTGCCTTCTTCGGAGGCATCACTGCAAACACAACAACGGGTCAGATCAGAATGACCCTAATAACACAGCTCTATCGCACGATCTAAGATTCCAAAGAAAGAGCAACACAACATCCTAGATGTCCTGTAGCTCCCTGTTTATAGATGTGGTGCACAACACATCGATAAACAAGACTCTACTAGACACGGCCTGTAGACATTCCGAGGACAAACCGCTCTGATACCACTTTTGTCACGACCCAGCCCCATGGGCCGCGACTGGTGCCCTTTTGGGACACCCCAAACGAACTCACACCCAGATCATCGTAATCAGACTCGCCCAAACTCACGTACGTTATTCGAACTCAACATCGTAATCAGACATCTACCGAACACTTATCCTAAGCAGTCGCCCGTACAGATCAGACAAAACACAAATCAGAAAGGAGGCGGAATATACATCGCCAAATTTCACACACACACATCAGAAGGGTGGCGGAAGGCACATCGCCCCCAAGTACATACACATACATACAAACTCAGAGGCCGACTTGGCCATAGCAGCGTACGGGCCGCTTAAGAACGCAAAACAGACTCACATGCAAACACACCGGACCCACGACCCACAAATCTGACTACAGGCCTCTAAACAAAACAGAACATATGAACATATGACGGGACAGGGCCCCGCCGTACCCACACATCCACAAATGTACCGAACACACACATACAACAGAAGATATGTACCAAAAGTAGGCTCCGAATCAAGGGGAGCTCTCCAACACAGCAGAATGAGTAGCCTAAACTGGAGGACCACCCAAACGAGCTTCTGTACCTGCGGGCATGAAACACAGCCCCCGAAGAAACGGGGGTCAGTACGGGAGAAGTACTGAGTATGTAAAGCAGAAGGTACAGAAATCACAACACAGCTGGAGTCAGAAAGAACAAACACACCATCAACGTAAACAAAGCAAACCTGTGCGAGAGGCGAACGTACAAATGCAATCAAATCATGTATAGGGTTTAGGAACGTGGTCACCCCCCGACGCTGGTGCCACAACACATCATAACTCCAGAAGTTTTCAAATCTCCGTACAGTCTCCAGACACATCATATCACACACACATCACATCATCAGAACATATCATATGCCATATCACATCATAACTCCATAAACGGTAACCGGCCCTATGGCGAGGCCTCGGAAACCGTAACACATCATGACTCCCGAATATGTTATGGCGCGCACGATCACAAAGTCGGCCCGAGTACCGACGAACGAAATCATAGCAGACAGCACGAACAGAGTAGTGCAGAAACCATATGCATATCAAAAATAATTTACCGGACTCAACATATAGTTTACATATAGGTATATACCGACGCCAGAAGGCTCGGAGTAGGAATCAGATTAAGCAAACTTTGCGGGTAAAAGGTACGAAGTTCCAACTGCCAAATCTTTAGAGAAAACTGTTTATAGGTCATGTTCCGAAAACCTCACATTATTCAAAGTACAAAACGTTCACTAATGGCATAGGAAGTTTCAAACGCAGCATTGGGTCATAAACAAACGATCGCTGATCATAGCGGACGCAAACGAACCAAACAAACCGAATAAGGGGAGCCTTGGGGCTCGCGGGCCCACCTCGAGTCAAATTGAGGCGGCGGACGCAAATCACAGACTTTAGGCTCCCTAGAGCCATCTACGAAAGTTTCGGAGAGTTTCGGACACAACAACAAAAGTTATGACGATTCGAACATTCTTTGGACCAAATGCAACAAAAGGGTTCAATTGCGCTGGATGAATAGTACCCAAACTTGAACCTAAATTTCCAAGAGCAGAGTTACCCCCGAGATTCCGATATTAACCTAGTATGACTAGGACATGCCAAAAGAACGATAGGTAGGCTTTACATACCTGGTTGGCGCCTTACGCTCCTCAAATCGCAATTCCCGTTTCGTCCAGAAACTGCAAATGGTCACCTTTACCAGTTACTATTCATGAGAATTAACATTTTAGTCTTTGGGCTAAATTTGGCTACCGAAATTTCGGCAGCACTTCCCCTATAAATCTAACACCCCCGAGACTTAGCTCGGCTCAAAATACAACGACAACAACAGCCCAAACATCATTAAACCATACAACCCACAATCATACTACATTAACTTCAAAATTTCACTTTAATACATAAGTTGGCAAATTCTTGATTCAACTTCAAAATTCCAAATCTATTTCCACCTTAGTCCATTCATTCACTCATTCCCAATTATTCAAACACACTACATACAAGTTCCAAACCACATACAAACATCCCCAAAGTTCACTACTTTCCAATTTTCATTCAAAACACCAAAGGTTACGACGAATGTTCTAACTTGCGTCGTTTCGTTCCAAATTCGTTATCATCAACCATAAATCTTATTTAAGGTCTTTAGTGTCATAAATATACTATGATATACACAAATATACCAAATGTATACGCTTTCCGATAACGTCCGAAATTATTTGCTAGCACCAACTCAATTCTTTAATCGATCCTTTACGACATAAAGATCACAACAACACATTATTCAAACTAAACAAGATAAAATTCGTATGGCTTGCACCACATGGAACTCACGGCCAAACACACCCTTTTTACACACACACACCATGCACAAACACAACCTCATCCCACAATCTTCACACTAATCCAATCACTAACACATATATATCCATTTCATAACATTAAAACATAAAAATCTTACCTTTTTCTTGAATTTCCGACTTGTCGCAAACGTCGCTCTTTCTCCAAACTACTTGTATTACGTCGGAGAGCGTCTTGAGTACTCCACAACTATGTAAAACTCAAGATTTTTAGAGCAAGCACAAGGCTTGGGATTTTTTTTTTTTCCTTTTTCTCTACACGGCCGAGAGGGGTTTTGGTTGGAGTCAAGTTGAATTGTGATTTTTCTTGCTAAGTCCAAGGGGAGAATTGATATATATCCATATGTAGAGGTCATGTGCATAGCACATGACCTTTAAAACTGGGTTTGGGCCTCCCTAGGGGCCGGCCACCCCCAAAGACTTGGGCCTAATTCCTTGTTGTCCAAACTTGGCCCAATTCGTGAAATGTCCCGTTTTGTAATTCCCGAAACTAATTTCTAAAATTCCAAATTTACCCTCGGCCTTCCCCGAGGTCTTGACATCAATGATTTCATAATCAACATGAGCATAGCAACTTGAATCAAATTATTTCCTCAACACACAAAGTCTTATTTATTTCTTGATTTCCCGTTATACGAAAATACGGGACATAACACGCTCACTGGTATGAGACTTGGGAGTTATCCAGGGGTGAGGGTGCTCCTCTAGCTACGTGGGATCAGTTTGTGACTGCTTTCACCCGCCACTTTCTGCCCCCAGAGTTACGACGGGAGCGAGCTGATCGGTTTTTGCATCTGTACATGTGGGAGGCGAATATATGGAATTTGGAAGGCTAGAACGATAAACCACACAGCCAGAAAAGCAAACGACCTCTTTGGGTCAGAGTGGGACCCGCTACGAAAACTTCCAAAAAAAATTTGCTAAGACCCCGTTTGGCCCTAAAATTATGTGACAAAGGTCGTGCGGAGCAATTGACGAAATTACATCAGTCCTAACGCGTCAAAATGCGTGAAAGTTTCGGGGTTAAGCGTGCTCAAGCCAGAATAATTCTGGGATGGGTGACCTCCTAGGAAGTAATGCAAAATTTTGCGCAAGTGTAAGTATGATTAATGTAGATGGGAATTTGGGGTAACCAAAAGGCAAATAGAATGTGTGTGGAGTAATTAGTGCCCTTTCGGGAGTCGCGCGGAACGAGGCGGACTAAATAGGCAAAAAGAAAAGGGTACAACACCGCTTGGGAAATTGAACGAACTTGAATAACAGCCAGAGATGTTCGCCAGTAAGGTCTGAATAAGCGTGTGTATGTGTATGTGTATGTGTATGTGTATGTGTGTGTATGATTTTCATTTGGTGCCATGTGGGTCAAGAGCCGAGCCCCGGCAACTAATGTTGTGAAAGATGAAAGGTAAGCAGTGTGAATAAATAGAATCTTTGAAAGAATCGATACGCGAGACGCAAGGTAATTTGTGTGACAACTTGGTAAATAAATTTGCAAGTAAAGAGGAATTCCCATGAAGCCTTGGAGCCTGAATATGAACGATTCGATTCTAAATTGACATTCTATCTGTGGTGCTTCTGCACTTCCGATTCTGATGAGGCTCTGCCTAGTACGCCTCTGTATTTCTGAGCTCGATTATGTCCCCGTCCGATGAACCTTTTGTGCGTTTGATTCTGAATCCGTTTCTGTTTGGCACACCTCTGTATGTCTGACTCTGGATATAAATCCGTCTGATATGCTTCTGTGCGTTTGATTTTGACCGCGCGTGTGTTTGATACATTTCGGTTTGTCTGATCACCGCTCTGTATGAAACAATTCTGTATATTTGATTCTGATTTCGAATCTGTCCGATGTGATTTCGTACGTCTGACCCTGATCTCAGATTTGTTTGACACACTTTTGTACCCCTGACTTCGACTACGAATCCGTCCGCCATGGTAGAGTATGTCTGCCTCCGATTATGGATCCGTCCGATATGCTTATGTGCGTCCGGCTTTAGTTCTGAATCTGTTTGGCATGAAGTGTCTGATATGAAGTAAAGTGAGATTACGACGATGCGGTAAGGAAACTCAGGAGTGTGACAAGAAAATGATATTGACTATGATGTCTGGAAAGCGTTCGTCCATTACAAGAATATAGCGTATGGTGCGGTGATTACGTAGGGTATGAGAAAAGGGATTATGAAGGCATTTGAATCGGTGATGTGAAAAATTTGCCCCCTAAAGTTGGTAAAGAAGCCGTGTCGGAAAATCCACGAAAGGCAACCATGAAGAGGACCCTCCCGAAGTAGCATGGCGCCCCATAAGGTCGATTCAACATTCGAGGACGAATGTTCTTAAGGGGGGGAGAATGTTATGTCCCGTGTTTTGTATAAGTGGAATTCGGCAAATAATTAAGATTTGTGTGTTATAAGGAAATATTGTTGATTTTGGTGAATATGACAATGTTGGTTATGGAATCATTAATGTTAAGACCTCGGGGAAGGCCGAGGGTAAATTTGGAATTTCGGAAATTAATTTTGGGAATTACAAAACGGGACTTTTAATGAGTTGGGCCAAGAAAGTTGAACTAGAATTTAGGCCCAAGTCTTTGGGGGTGGCCCAAACCCATCTTTTAAATGTCATGTGCTATGCACATGACTCTCTATAATGGATATATACTAAGTAGCCTTTGGAATTATCAAGAAAATATATCACAATTCAACTTTGAGCCAATATAGCTCTCGGCCGAGAACCCCATTGGAGAAAAAAAAATTATCTTGGCTTTGTTTCTAATCCAAACACCTAGTTTCTTTTGGAATGATTGATGAGTTCGAGGTGCTCTTCGTTGTGGTACAACTAGTTTGACGAAAGGGCGACGTTTACGGCGAATCGGAATCTTAAGATCAAGGTAAGATTTCTATGTTTTTATGTTATGAAATGGATATATATGTGTTAGTGATTGGATTAGCATGAAGATTATGGAAGTGTGGTGGGTGTGTGCATGGCGTGTATGTGTGTGAGGGGTGTGTTTGGCCGTGAGCTATATGGGGTGGAAGGACATGTGAATTGATTTCGTTTAAGCTTGTTAGTTGTGTTGTTGTGATCTTTATGTTGTAAATGATTGATTAAAGAATTGAGTTGGCATTAGAAAATGATTTCGGACGTTATCGGAAAGTGTATACCTTTGGTATATTTGTATATATCATAGTATATTTATGATACTAAGGACTTTAAATATGAGTTATAATTGATGTTGATGGATTTGGAATGAAACGACGCAAGTTAGAATATTCGTCGTAACTTTTGGTGTTTTGAATGAAATAGGGAAAGTAATGGATTTTGAGAAACTTTGTATATGGTTTGGAACTTGTATGTTATGTGGTGGAATAATCTTGAATGAATGAATACAATAATGTGGACATGAGTGGAATTGTGAAGTTTGAATATAGGATTACCAACTTATGTATTAAGGTGAAATTTTGAAGCTAGTGTGGTTTGTATTGTGTAATGATGTTTGGGTTGTTGTTGTTGTTGTATTTTGAGCCGAGCTAAGTCTCGGGGGTGTTAGAGTTATAGGGGAAGTGCTGCCGAAATTTCGGTAGCCAAGTATAGCCCCAAAGATGAAAATGTTAACTCTCATGAATAGTAACTGGTAAAAGTGACCATTTGCAGTTTTCGGACGAAACGGGAATTGTGATTTGACGAGCGTAAGGCGCCAACCAGGTATGTAAAGCCTACCTATCCTTCTTTTGGCATGTCCTAGTCGTACTAGGTTAAGATCGGACCCTCGGGGATAACTCTCCTCTTGGAAATTTAGATTCAAGTTTGGATACTATTCATTCAGCGCAATTGAACCCTATTCGTTGTATTTGGTTGAAAGAATGTTCGAACCTTCATAACTTTTGCCGTTGTGTCCGAAACTCTCCGAAACTTTCGTAGATAGCTCTAGGGAGCCTAAAGTCTGTGATTCGTGTTCGCCGCCTCAATTTGACCCGAGGTGGGCCCGCAAGCCCTGAGGCTTTCCTTCTTCAGTTTGTTTGGTTCGTTTGTGTCCGCTATGATCAGCGATCGTTTGTTTATGACTTAATGGTGCGTTTGAAACTTCCTATGCCGTTAGTGAACGTTTTGCACTTCGAGTAATGTGAAATTTTCAGAAAATGACCTATCAACGGCTTTCTAAAAATCTGGCAGTTTGGAACTTCGTAACTGTTATACACAAATTTGATCAATCTGATTCCTACTCCGAGCCCTCTGGCGTCGATATGTGCTCATTTGTAACTATATGTTGAGTCCGTTAATGTACTTTTGATATGCATATGGTTTCTGCACTACTCCATTCGTGCTATTTGCTATCCTTTCGTTCGTTGGTACCCGGGCCGACTTTGTGATCGTGCGCGCTATACATATTCGGGAGTTATGATGTGTTACGGTTTCCGAGGCCTCGCCATAGGGCCGGTTACCGTTCATGGAGTTATGATGTGATATGGCATTTGATATGTTCTGATGATGTGATGTGTGTGTGATATGATGTGTCTGGAGACTGTACGGAGATTTGAAAACTTCTTGAATTATGATGTGTTGTGGCACCAGCGTCGGGGGTGACCACGTTCCTAAACCCTATACATGATTTGATTTGCATTTGTACGTTTGCCTTCCGCACAGGTTTGCTTTGTTACGTTGACGTTGTGTTGTTCTTTCTGACTCCAGCTGTGTTTGTGATTTCTGTACCTTCTGCTTTGCATACTCAGTACTTCTCCCGTACTGACCCCCGTTTCTTCGGGGGCTGTGTTTCATGCCCGCAGGTACAGAAGCTCGTTTGGGTGGTCCTCCAGTTTAGGCTACTCATTATGCTGTGTTGGAGAGCTCCCCTTGATCCGGAGCCTACTTTTGGTACATACCTTCTGTTGTGTATGTGTTCGGTACATTTGTGGATGTGTGGGTACGGCGGGGCCCTGTCCCGTCATATGTTCATCTGTTCTGTTTTGTCTAGAGGCCTGTAGTCACATTTGTGGGTCGTGGGTCCGGTGTGTTTGTATGTGAGCCTGTTTTGCGTTCTTAAGCGGCCCGTACGCTACTATGGCCAAGTCGGCCTCTGAGTTTGTATGTGTGTGTGTGCATTTGGGCGATGTACATTCCGCCCCCTTCCTGATGTGTGTGTTTGTGCATTTGGGCGACGTATATTCTGCCACGTTTCTGATTTTGATTTGACTAATCTGAACGGGCGACCGCTTAAGATAAGTGTTCGATAAATGTTTGTGTCTGGCGTCTGTTGTTCATTTTCAGTTGGATAACGTATGTTGAGTTTGAACGAGTCTGAATACGACGATCTGGTTGTGAGTTTGTTTGGGGTGCCTAAGTAGGGCACCAGTCGCGGCCCACGGGGTTGGGTCGTGACATATAAATACCCCCATCAACCCCATTTTTTTCAGCAAACAACATTCTAAAGAGTCCTAGAAATTTCTCCACACCTCCCCCAAACATTATAGTCCGATAAATCAAGAATTTAACAAGATTACACAAAACTAGCCCACGAAAGGTGATTGTTCTTGCTTCTACTTAAGCTTGGTATTGGAGAAAGTTGATGTGGCTGAGTTTCTTCAAGTGTAAGGTATGTTATTCATCCTATCTCTTATGTTGAACTTATTTGAGGGTTTAGCAAGCCGGAAAAGGGAAAATAGTTATGGAGGAAAGGTCATAAAGTGTTGTGATGTAGTTGTTGTGTTTATGGGCTGTATTGAACATGTTGTAGCCGTGTGGCTATGCTGATTTAGACGTGTAGAAATGGTATCTCACATTGTTGGTGTGTTGATGAGATTATACTCCTTGATCGGGATGAAAGGAAGTGTATATTGTTGTTGTATGTTGAAAAACATCGTGTGGGATGTTTATGGTATATATTGGTATAGATAATAGTGTTGTTGATGTTGGTATTGTTGTTGTTGTTGATTTGTTGCTGAATTGTAATTTTGGTCTAGGCATATAAACAGGGGAGATGCTGCCCGATTTTCGGCAGAATATAGAATAGTTTGATTTGAAACTGGGAACAAGTGTGCAATAAAGAGTCTAACGTTAGTATAACTCCTCTTAAATGTAGACTTGCGAGCTCGGACGAATAAGCGTAGCTAATAGGAGGTCGAACAGGTATGTTAAGGCTCGTCCCTTTCTTTCGAAGGCATGATTCCTACGTTATGATTTTATAAATGTTTCCATATCCTCCTTGTTATCAAAAGTTAAAAGTCTAAGATTCCAAGGCATGATTCCTTTCCCGATAACCCGTAAATGTTTTTCCAAAATATTCGTATTTTTCCAAAACAGAGGTTTATGATTTTGTAAGCTCTTATGACAACAAGGATGGACATGTTTTTATCATGATGGCAATGATGCCAAAGATGAGAATATTTTTCTATGGTAATTATTATGAGAACGATTTCATGTTTAAAGGTTCCAAGTTTACGATTTCGATGACGGTATAAGAATGTTGAGCTATTTCTTGATTTCCCAATTTTATTCATGGATGACGACTATTTTTAAAGATTCCAAAGTATATGAATTGATGCCTTATGAGATTTACGATCTTATTCTATGTTTTCTCTTGATGCTATTATTCATTGATAGTCTAACCTTATAATAATTGTTCCTTCAAGATGAGACAAAGCGATGATGATTATTACATAATGTAATCGGAGGTTACCGACCTTACATCACTCCGATAGAGACATAACTTTCTCTGGGCTCACCTGCATGCTGCTTATATGATATATGTATACGTAAATGGGGAATATGGGAAAAAGGGAGGAGCGTTATATACGGGTAACCACCTGATCATTTGGTATAAAATGACATGATATCATGCCGGACGCGGGATATATGGGGTTAAATGGAGCGGAGCCGACGCCTCGGCAATATGATATGTTCTATTTTCTGTATATATGAACAAGAAATGTTTTTCAAAGAAAGCTAAGCATGCATGGCATCCGTCCTAAAAGGCACTCATATGTACAGGTTAGTCTTTTATCTTACGATATGCTCGATATTTCCATTTTGTTATCATCCATACTTGTATCCCTTATTATATTATCGTTCATGCCTTACATACTCAGTACATTAAACGTACTGACGTCCCTTCTTGCGGACGTTGTGTTCATGCCCACAGGTGGACGAGGAGACAGTACAGATCCCTAGGAGCCTTGTCAGTAGCTTTGCAGAAGCACTCCACTACTCCGGAGTTGCCGCTTATTGGTACTTCGTTTTGTGTACATGTTTTGGGGCATGGCAGGGTCCTGTCCCATCCTAATGTTCAGTATTCCAGATAGAGGCTCATAGATACATATGTGTGGGTAATAGATGTCTCATGATCACCTCAGTGTATATTTTTGTATATCACTTTTGACACCTCGAGAGCTTATACAAATATGCATGTCTTGTGAAAATATTTAGCGACCATTTCACCGCAAGTATGTTGGGAATTATAGTTGCACAGGTAGAGCGATAGATAGTATGATAAGGGGTGCTCGGTAGCTAAAGCTGGGTACCTGTCAAGGCCCTCTTGTTGGGTCGTGACTAAAGCGGTATCAGAGCAGTTCTGTCCTAGGGTGTGTCTACGAGCCGTGTCCAGTAGAGTCCTGTTTATGGGTGTGAAGCGCGCCACATTCATAAGCAGGAGGCTGCTGGGCATTTTAGGAATAACTGACCTTCTTTCCTATCTTAGATCGTGCGATAGAGCCATGTTATCAGGTTCTCCCTTTTTTTTAATCGTGTGTTATGATTTCAACGATGCCTGTGAAGAGAAAATCTACGGCGGCCCAAAAGGGCAAGATGGTGGCTGGGAGAAGAGTTAAACGGGAGCCACCAGTGGAGGTAGAAGAGGGTGAGTCTCATAACGAAGTCCCTTCTCAGACTTCTCGTACTCCACCCGTGTCGGCGGAGCAGGAAAGAGTTCCAGCTCCAACCCCAGTACCTCCAGTTCCACCGCCAGCAGCTTCGGGCCAATAGATAATAAAAGCTATTCAGTTGCTGACCTAGTTGGTTGCCGTGCAAGCTCAGCAGCAAGGTGCGGGCCAAGGTGACAGGACGGTTAGTGCAAGAGCCCGTGATTTATCACTGTGAATCCTCCGGAGTTTTATGGATAGAAACCCGATGAAAACCCGCAAGGCTTCATAGATGAGATGCTGAGAACGCTGCGGATAATACATGCTTCGGATACGGAGTCAGTAGAGTTGGCTTCGTATAGGTTGCGGGATGTAGCCGTCCAGTGGTATAATGCTTGGATATCTTCGAGGGAAGCAAATGCACCTGCCCCAGTTTTTACAAGAGTTCACCGAAGCATTCTTCGATATTACTTACCACCAGAGGTTCGACGGGCCCGAGCTGATAAGTTCCTGAATCTCAAACAGGGGAATATGAGCGCTCGGGAATATAGTCTCCGTTTTAATTCTTTAGCCAGGTATGCCCCAGCCATAGTGGCTGACATGGGGGATCGTGTGCATCGATTCGTGAGTGGGTTGGGACCACATCTAGTCAAGGATTGCTTGACGGCCTCACTCCAGGATGGAATGGATATCGCTCGTATTCAGGCCCATGCCTAAAATCTGGAGGAACAGCAGCAGCCGCAGAGAGGTGAACGTTATTCTGATTGGGGGCCCAGAAAAAGGGACAGGTCTTTCGGAACTAGAAGTGAGTATAGAGGGGGACAAACACAGCAATATTCCAGGTATTCAGGCCAATCAGCGGCCAGCGCACCTCCTCAATTCACGAGTAAAAGATTTGATCGTCCTATCTATTCAGGACCGGACCAGAGTTCCAAAGCTTCAGGGTCCCAGTATAGAGCTGATTCTAGCAGGACGAGGCCACCCCCACCACGGTGTGCTCGGTGTGGCAGGCCACACTCTGGACAGTGTCCCCTAGGTACACGTGCTTGTTTTACTTGTGGTCGAGTTGGCCATTTGATGCGTGATTGCCCACTGAGGAATGAGGGGGACAAAACTCAGCCCGCCGGGTCAGAAATTGGTTCATCATCGTCCATGCGCCCTCCTGGACAAACTTCCCAGGCTACAGCAAGCCGTGGCCAAGGCAGCGGAAGGGCACCCAGTTCAGGTGGTCCTCAGAACCGTATATATGCACTGGCGGGACGGCAGGATCTTGAACCTTCCCCAAACGCGGTTACAGGTACACTATCGGTATTCTCTTATAATGTGTATGCGTTGATTGATCTAGGTTCTACTCTATCATATATCGCTCCTTATATTGTTGTACGTATTGGGTTGAAACTCGAGCCAAATCGAACGATTTGAGATGTCTATGCCTGTTGGCGACCAAGGTGTTTTCGCCACTATTGGGAATCTGGAAATCCTGGATGAAAGGTAGTCGTACACATAGGTGAAAAGTGAATATTGAGGATCGAAAAGGGAAAAATAGTAATTATGTGATCGGAAGAGTAAGAGATCCTTTCTAATTTGGAGGGAGAGGCAGTACGAGAATGTTTTGGAATCTGTCAAGACTTCAGTTTGCTCTAGATTATGAGGTGAAGGTCACGCGGTGAGGTAGATGTGATCATGCCAGCATTAACGCACCGAATTTCATCAGAGTTTCAAGGTTAAGCGTGCTGGGGTAAGAGAAATGTTAGGATGGGTGACCCCCTGGGAAGTGTACTAAAAGTCCTATAAATTTAGACATAAGACAGGAATAAGAAGCTAAAGTAGCCCAAGGGAAATTAGAGTATGCGGAGTAGTTGGAAACCTTAAGAGATCGCAAAGAACGAGGCAGACTAGATCGGTGAGGGGAAAGAAAGTGCATTACAGCTCTAGAATTAGGATGAGTTTAAGTAGCGCTTGGAAATACCCTGCAAGCGAGGCATTAGAAAATGTACATATGTATGCATATGATATCCCATTTATGGTGATATCAGCCGGTACGTGTATCTCGGCAACCGGCTTTGCGGCATATTGAAGGCATTAATCGAACAGGGTAATAAAGTTCAAGTGACAAAAGAACGTTACCAGGTAAGCTGATTTACTTTCACTACCGGATAGGTTTGGAGAGCTCTAATGCAATAACATTTGGAAAGGAAAGAAAGTGAAAATATGGAAGGTAAGGAGATCAAAGTGTTGAGAAAGTAAAAAGTAAGAAACATGAGTGAGCGAAGCCTTCGGGAGAGACGACGGGTAAAACGCGAGACTATTTGGGTAAGAATCCGAAGGTAGGCGAGTGAAGGGGATAAGGTGTGGTACTAGGGAACAAAAGAGGAATGTGTGGGGTTCGAGAACAAAATTCGATGAGTGAAGCTAAGAGGATAGTGACCACGACGAGGAATGAGAAGTAAGAGAAAGAATGGTTAGGCCTTTCGACGATGTTAAGAGATTTCCAACTCTCGGAAAAATATATTTACGAAGGGATAAAGGTGTAGCCATATTGGTATGGTTTCCTCGGACATGGAGAAGCTTTCCTAAAAGATGACTTAAAAATAGAACGGATTTGCACATTTTAGGGAATATTTCACGAACTTCAGGGTTGATACTGTAAATAACGAGGGAAGAAAGGCGCTCAAGGAGGAAGGAGCCTAAGGAAGGTTAAGGTTGAAAATAGGGAAGGTATTGATCAAAGAAAAAAAGGGGGAGAGCATTTAGCAGCAAAGTAACTGGAAAACTTTAAGCATGGGAGTAAGAGGGATATTTTAACGAGTTGGCAGTAGGAAACCGATTACTTATCGAGGAAAGGACGATGATGATGAGTCAACACAATTGATTAGAAAATTAATGACATGGAATAAGAATTCACGAGAAGGCCGAGAGATTCAATCATAGAGGAAATGGAATTAAATGTAAGGAACGTATATGGAAGACCACCTGGCCGTAGCATCAAAAAGATAGATGAAGGTTCGATGAACGAGGATAGAGATAAAGGCTCGATGAATGAGGATGGAGAGAGAGTACATTGTAAGGATTCTGTGCCAAAAGTAAGAAGTAGCAGGACACTCGGGAAACTCGAATGTATAGTTGCAACACAAACACGTAGTTAACAAGAATTATGAGTAAGTTGGCTAAATGGACGGAAGGACTAGTAGTGGAAGGAAGGGTACGGAAATATTGACAAAATGAGGATATAGGCATAAATGGAAGAAGAACTCAGGGTAAGGAGTTTTAGAGATGTCATAAGCAAAGTCGGGAATAGCAAAACAAGGAGTAAGGTATAATCGGAGACTTCATAAAGGACGTGGTGAATCTCGATGTCCCCATCAACTTGCAGGTCCGGAAAACCGTTAGTCATAAAAGACAGAGGTGCGAAAAGACGGAAAAGAAGGCATCAGAATTGGATCTAACCCTTATAAGTATTCTGATTGGATACAAGACTGTAACTAGCAAGAAGATAGACAAGTTCGACCATACGATGATGGAACCCCGACCCCAAGAAGATCGTGAAGGACGGCATATAATTATCGAAGGCGACGGTTACTCGAAGGCTATGGGCGTATAAGGACCTTCTTAATAAGGAGGGAAGAACATACTAGACTTGAAAGGAGCCATGACGTTTCAAGCCCCAAACAAGGAGATTTATTAGCTCGGGCTAGAGTTGAGGCATATTGGCATATCGAGAAGGTAACGGAAAGACGTGGAAACGAATTGACAATAAGTGTACCATGAGGTAGACATAGGGAGAAAGTATGGAACATGACTCAAGAGAGCACTTTCCGCCAAGATGAACTACGATATTTTTAGACAATGATTTGAATCAGTACGACGTATATCTAAGATCAACGGGTACAAAAAGGATAGCCCGAGATGACACTGAAGGAGTAAACGCAAAGAGGGCGCCGTTGAGAGAGAAAGGTAGCAGCTCACTAACAAAGGAACAAGGAACGAGGAAAAAGAAAAATACTCACGGGTTGACGAATAGTTATGGCGCGATAAGTCAAGATCAAAACAATGGAGGCAAAATGATAGCGAAACGCTAGTTAATTTCCAACCATGCACGCGAAGGTGATGAAGCGAAAGAAGTTGACTGAAGGCAATGAAAAAGTTAAGGGAAGATGAGAAGAGACTGAACCAAGTTATAGTCCAAGTGAACAGTAATCAGTCCCTAAGGGAAGAATGATTATTCTAACAAATAAAAAGATGTCGTGGGTTGTAAACCACAACATTCGAGGACGAATGTTTCTAAGGGGGGAAGGATGTTACACCCTGGAAAATTTCGCGTTATCAAGACCGTGGACGGCTTAGTATGAGCTCAAGGGGGAGAAAGGTTACACAAGGACTAGGGAGGAAGATTATATTATCTGAGCATAAGAATATATATATATATATGACATTTGGATATTGTATGGAGTAAATCAGTTAACACGATTACTCGATGATAGCCCTCGTAACCATAAGTTATGGTGAGGCCCACATTTCGGGATTTTGTAAAGGACATTGAGAAAATCTTAAGAAGGACCCTTAAGTCAAATATGGGCATAAGCCTCCAAAAGGATGATGTAAAGGTTCATTTTCGGATGACCTGACTTGGAGGGGACAAAACGCTATTATAAGTTTGGAATTTGGAAAAACTCCAAGAATGAAAGTTGTAGATAATTGAAAGATCTTTCCAACCGTAGGTCGTGGGCCCCCACACAATAGCGGGATCAAAAGTTACGGTCGTTTTAAGATCAGGACTCTACGATGCCAAATGGCCCCGCGGGCCCCACTTGAGGAAGTCGGTGAAACCGACCTAGGAGGGGTATAAATACCCCCATCAACCCCCTTTTATTTCAGCAAAAAACATTCTAAAGAGTCCTAGAAATTTCTCCACACCTCCCCCAAACATTATAGTCCGATAAATCAAGAATTTAACAAGATTACAAAAAACTAGCCCACGAAAGGTGATTATTCTTGCTTCTACTTAAGCTTGGTATTGGAGAAAGTTGATGTGGCTGAGTTTCTTCAAGTGTAAGGTATGTTATTCATCCTATCTCTTATGTGGAACTTATTTGAGGGTTTAGCAAGCCAGAAAGGTGAAAATAGTTATGGAGGAAAGGTCATAAAGTGTTGTGTTGTATTTGTTGTGTTTATGGGTTGTATTGAACATGTTGTAGCCGTGTGGCTGGGCTGATTTATACGAGTATCTAACATTGTTGGTGTTTTGATGAGATTATACTCCTTGATCGGGATGAAAGGAAGTATATATTGTTGTTGTATGTTGAAAAACATCGTGTAGGACGTTTATGGTATATATTGGTATAGATAATAGTGTTGTTGATGTTGGTATTGTTGTTGTTGTTGATTGGTTGCTGAATTGTAATTTTGGGCTAGGCATATAAATAGGGGAGATGCTGCCCGATTTTCGGCAGAATATAGAATAGTTTGATTTTAAACCTGGAACAAGTGTGCAATAAAGAGTCTAACGTTAGTATAACTCCTCTTAAATGTAGACTTGCGAGCTCGGACGAATAAGCGTAGCTAATAGGAGGTCGAACAGGTATGTTAAGGCTCGTCCCTTTCTTTCAAAGGCATGATTCCTACGTTATGATTTTATAAATGTTTCCATATCCTCATTGTTATCAAAAGTTAAAAGTCTAGGATTCCAAGGCATGATTCCTTTCCCGATAACCCGTAAATGTTTTTCCAAAATATTCGTATTTTTCCGAAACAGAGGTTTATGATTTTGTAAGCTCTTAAGACAACAAGGATGGACATGTTTTTATCATGATGGCAATTATGCCAAAGATGAAAATATTTTTCTATGGTAATTATTATGAGAACGATTTCATGTTTAAAGGTTCCAAGTTTACGATTTCGATGACGGTATAAGAATGTTGAGCTATTTCTTGATTTCCCAATTTTATTCATTGATGACGACTATTTTTAAAGATTCCAAAGTATATGAATTGATGCCTTATGAGATTTACGATCTTATTCTATGTTTTCTCTTGATGCTATTATTCATTGATAGTCTCACCTTATAATAATTGTTCCTTCAAGGTGAGACAAAGCGATGATGATTATTACATAATGTAATCGGAGGTTACCGACCTTACGTCACTCCGATAGAGACATAACTTTCTCTGGGCTCACCTGCATGCTGCTTATATGATATATGTATATGTAAATGGGGAATATGGGGAAAAGGGAGGAGCGTTATATACGCGTAACCACCTGATCAGTTGGTATAAAATGACATGATATCATCCCGGACGCGGGATGCCCGGACGCGGGATATATGGGGTTAAATGGAGCGGAGCCGATGCCTCGGCAATATGATATGTTCTATTTTCTGTATATATGAACAAGAAATGTTTTCAAAGAAAGCTAAGCACGCATGGCATCCGTCCTAAAAGACACTCATATGTACAGGTTACTCTTTTATCTTACGATATGCTCTATATTTCCATTTTGTTATCATCCATACTTGTATCCCTTATTATATGATAGTTCATGCCTTATATACTCGGTACATTACTCGTACTGACGTCCCTTCTTACGGACGCTGTGTTCATGCCCACAGGTAGACGAGGAGACGGTACAGATCCCTAGGAGCCTTGTCAGCAGCTTTGCAGAAGCACTCCACTACTCCGGAGGTACCGCTTATTGGTACTTCTTTTTGTGTACATGTTTTGGGGCATGGCGGGGTCCTGTCCCGTCCTAATGTTCAGTATTCTAGATAGAGGCTCGTAGATACATATGTGTGGGTAATAGATGTCTCATGATCACCTTTGTGTATATTTTTGTATATCACTTTTGACACCTCGAGAGCTTATACACATATGCATGTTTTGTGAAAATATTTAGCGACCATTTCACCACAAGTATGTTGGGAATTATAGTTGAACGGATAGAGCGATAGATAGTATGATAAGGGGTGCTCGGTAGCTAAAACTGGGCAACTGTCATGGCCCTCTTGTTGGGTCGTGACAAATAAATGAACTTGGGTCTCTTATTTAAAACTTGAAATCTATCCTGACGCCATTATACGGTCCGTATAAATTTATACGGTCCATATAATTGACCGTAAAACTGCTCCAGTGACCATCCCTCTCTGTGTCAATTTGACGGCACATTATACGAGCCGTAAATTTTATACGGCCCGTATAATTTGACCGTGAAATTGACCCTTCAGCAACTTCATTCTGTGACACTTCTACGGTCCATTATACGGTCCGTATAACATTATACGGTCCGTATAATCGACCGAATGGGTGTTTTCACTGATCTTTTTCTTGTCACTTCGTTTGATCTCCAACCTAGGACTTGTTTATCACCTCGTTAACCATCTAAGGGACGTTATAACTCTTCTCTAAAGCGCTATTTGGTTGTCATTAACTCGTTACTCGTAATTTCTTTCCGATACACATCGTATGCCTTGTCTTCTCTCGGCAAACTTTCTTCTCTTATCTCAAATACCTTTGAAATCTTAATTTGGGTCGTCAAACGTCATTCCTTTCTTATTAGAATTTCGTATACGTCGCACTCTTCGCTAGCCTATTCACTGTACGTTAACGGGGAATTTTCCAAGGTGTAACATTCTTCCCCCCTTTTGGAACATTCGTCCTCGAATGTTAAACACTCGAGAATTCAACGAAAATTTCGCCAGAGTTTCCCCTGTAATATGGCACTACCCTCCTGTCACAACAACTCATAATATAATTGCCTCACAGGGCCACAACATAATAGCAACATAAATTGGCCACACACGACCAAAAGCATGAAATGAAAGCATACATACCTTATAATATTTACATTTTATCTCAAATCTCTCCTCAGGGTTGGAATAAGTGCGGATATGTGGATTTTATTTTCTCTTCCGCCTCCCATGTCATTACATCTCGGTTGTTGTTTCGCCACAGAACTTTGACTGAAGCTACTTTCTTATTTCGAAGTCTTCGTACTTGCCTGTCTAAGATGGCAATGGGCACTTCTTCATATGCTAGCTTTTCTGTCACTTGCACATCATCTATTGGGACAATTCTTGTGGAATCTCCAACACACTTGCGGAGCATCGAAACGTGGAAGACTGGATGGACTGATTCAAGCTCCGAAGGCAAGTTCAGTTTATAGGCTAAATGACCCACCTTGCGAAAAAAATTTTAAGGTCCAATGTATTGAGGAATTAACTTCCTTTTATTGCCAAATCTCATCACCCCTTTCATTGGTGACACCTTCAAAAATACCCAGTCATTAACCTGGAATTCTAAGTCTCGTCGGCGATTGTCCGCATAAGATTTTTGGCGACTTTGGGCTGTCAACAATCGTTCTCTAATCACCTTTTCTTTTTCTACTGCTTGCTGAACTAATTCAGGGCCTGTTAGCTGTACTTCTCCTATTTCAAACCATCCAATTGGGGACCTGCATTTCCACCGATATAATGCTTCATACGGAGCCATCTGGATACTGGAATGGTAGTTGTTGTTATATGCAAACTCAATCAAAGGTAAATGATCATCCCAACTACCACCAAAGTCTAAAACACATGCTCTTAGCATATCCTCCAAGGTCTGAATAGTACGCTTGGCTTGTCCATCCGTCTGCGGATTAAATGTCGTGCTAAGCTTCACTTGAGTACCTAGACCTTCTTGAAAAGATTTCCAGAACTTGGTTGTAAAATGCGCTCCTCTATCTGTGATAATGGATAGTGGAATACCATGGAGTCACATGATTTCTTTGAGATATAGCCTCGCATAACCTTCTGCTGAGTAGGTAGTTCTAACCGGGAAAAAATGGGCTGATTTCATGAGTCTGTCCACAATCACCCATATAGAATCATACTTGCCTCGGGAACGAGGTAACCCCACAATAAAATCCATATTGATCACTTCCCATTTCCAAGTAGGGATTTCCATTGCCTGCAATAATCCCCCTGGCTTTTGATGTTCGATCTTTACTTGCTGGCAATTCGGACATTGGGCTACAAATTCTGCTATGCCTCTCTTCACGCCATCCCACCAATATATTAATTTAAGATCATGATACATCTTAGTTGCACCTGGGTGAATAGAATACCGAGAATAATTGGTTTCTTCTAGAATTCGCCGGCATAATTCTGCCACATTCGGCACACATAGCCTGCCTCGGTATCTAAGAATTCCATCTGTGGAAACTTCAAACGGGGACTTCTCTTTCCCATGAGATGTGTCTCTGTAATGACACAAATGAGGGTCTTCATACTGACACTCTTTCACTTCTATATTCAGAGAAGAAACTATGGGATCATTAATACCAATCCCTACACTACCCGAATCGATTACATGTACTCCGAGATTAGCTAATTGGTGAAGCTCATGAACCATCTCTTTCTTTTCCAGAGGAACTTCGCATAGGCTGCCCATTGATCGATGGCTAAGCGCATCAGCCACTACATTTGCTTTTCCGGGGTGGTATAAAATACTAACATCATAATCTTTTAGTAGTTCTAACCACCGCCTCTGCCGCAGATTCAACTCCTTTTTCTTGAAAATATATTGAAGACTCTTGTGGTCTGTATAGATATCAACATGTACACCATACAAGTAATGTCCCCATATCTTTAAGGCGTGAATGACTGCGGCCAATTCGAGATCATGAGTTGGATAGTTCTTTTCATGTTTCCGCAGCTGTCTCGAAGCATAAGCAATAACTCTACCATGCTGCATCAATACACACCCTAGACCAACGCTAGAAGCATCAAAATACACGGAATAACCATCTGGCATTTCTAGGAGTGTTAAGACCGGAGCTGAGGTGAACCTGTCCTTCAACTCTTGGAAGCTGCGTTCACAGGCATCATTCCATTGAAACTTAGCTGACTTTTGGCTTAGCTTCGTTAATGGAGCTGAAATAGAGGAAAATCCCTCTACAAATCTTCTCTAATAACCTGCCAATCCCAGAAAACTACGAACTTCTGTAGGCATTGTAGGCCTTGGGCAAGTCTTCACAGCTTCAATTTTCTGAGTGTCGACTCGAATGCCATCATCTTAAATGACATGGCCCAGAAAGGTTATAGAATTCAACCAAAACTCGCAATTTGAAAATTTTGCATATAATTCTCGGGCTCGAAGAATTCCAAGAACAATACGTAAATGATCTGCATGTTCCGATTCTGTGCGAGAGTATACCAAGATGTCATCAATAAATACGATCACGAACAAATCCAAGAGTGGTCTGAATACATTATTCATCAAATTCATGAACACTTCCGGAGCATTAGTCAACCCAAACAACATCACCCGTAATTCATAATGGCCATATCTCGTTCTGAAGGTTGTTTTGGGAATATCTCCTTCTCTAACCCTCACTTGATGATAACCCGACCTCAAATCTATTTTAGAAAACAACTTCCCACCCTGTAGTTGATCAAATAAATCATCAACTCTTGGAAGAGGATATTTGTTCTTTATTGTCACCTTATTCAGCTGTCTATAATCGATGCACATCCATAAGGAGCCCTCTTTCTTTCTCATGAACAGGACTGGTGCTCCCCACGATGATAAAATAGGTCTAATAAACCCCTTTTAAAGCAAATCTTTCAACTGTGCTTTTCGCTATTTCAATTCTGCCGGAGCCATTCGATACGGAGGAATAGAAATAGGCTTGGTGTCCGGCAACACATCAATGGCGAAGTCAATTTCTTTTTCTGGAGGAAGACCTGAAAGTTCATCTGGGAATACATCCGGAAATTCATTCACTACCGGAACTGATTAGAAAGTTGGCGACTTTGCTTCTGTGTCATGAACTCGGACTAGATGATAAATATAGCCTTTAGCTATCATCTTTCTTGCCTTGAGGTAGGAAATAAACCTACCCTTTGGAGATGCTGTATTACCCTTCCATTCAAGCACGGGCTCTCCCGAAAATTGAAATCGCACCACTTTCATTCGGCAATGGACATTAGCATAACATGATGCCAACCAATCCATACCCACAATTACATCGAAATCTAGCATTTCCAGCTCAATTAAATCAGCTTTGGTCTGGCGATCACATATCACAATTACATATTTTTTATACACTTGTCTTGCTATCACGGGATCACCAATCGGAGTAAATACCTCAAAAGATTTGATTGGCTCAAGTTTCACCCCAATACGACCAGCAACATATGGAATAATATAAGAGAAAGTAGAACCCGGATCTATCAATGCATACATATCATGGGAAAATATGGATAATGTACCTGTAACCACATCGGGGGAGGACTCAAGATCCTGTCGTCCGGCTAAAGCATACACACGAGGCTGAAAGGCACCTGAAGTAGATGCTGCCCCTCTGCCTCTACCTCGACCTGCTGACATCTGGGGAGTCTGCCCTACCGGGCGCACTGAGGAAGAACCAGCTGCTGAACATGTGGGCTGAACCCCACCTCTACAATACCGCGAGGCACAATCTCTTATCAAATGCCCAGTCTGTCCACAAACATAACAAGCATCTGTGTCCTGGCGACAAGGCCCTGAGTGTAACTTCCTGCACCGGCTACACCGTGGAACTGGTGGTCTCTTCTGACTATAATCACCCCAAAACTGAGAACCCGAAGCTCTCGAACTATGACCCTATCCCGAAGGAAAGGAGTGATCAAATCTCCTATCTGCAAATCGTGGAGGCGCACTAGTCACCGACTCGCCTGAATGTCAGAAATAAGTCTGCCTCGATCCCCCACTATTGTCGCTACCTGCCCTCATAGATCTAGCCCTCTTGCTTTGCCTTCTATTAATATCACGGTCACCCCTTTGTGGTTGTTGTCGCCCTTCTAAATTCTGGGCATGGGCTTGTATTCGGGAAATATCCATCCCTTCTTGTAGTGAAGTCGTCAAACAATCCTTGAACAAATGTGGCCCCAAGCCACTCACAAACCTATGTACCCGATCTCCCATGTCGGCCACCATAGTCGGGGCATATCTAGCCAAATAATTAAATTGCAGGCTATACTCCGGGGCACTCATATTCCCTTGCCTCAAATTTAAAAATCTATCCGCTCTAGCTCGGCGGACCTCGGGTGGAAAATAATGACGAATGAAAGCATCTACAAATTCTTGCCACACGGGAGGAGGCGCATTTTCTCTCCTTGATGCTATCCAATTGTTATACCACAATACAGCCACATCTCGGAGCCTATAGGATGCCAACTCCACAGATTCAGTCTCGGAGGCATGAATAATTTTCAATGTCCTCAACATCTCATCAATGAAACCTTGCGGGTCTTCATCCCGTTTTGAGCCGAAAAAATCCGGAGGATTCAAACTCATAAAGTCACGGGCTCGAGTACTAGCTGACCAATCACTTGGGCCCGCATTCTATCGTTGTGCCTGAGCGGGCACCAACTGTGTCAATAAATGTATGGCCTCGGTCACTTGTTGACCCGAAGCAACCGGTGGAGGAATTGGAGCTGGAGCTCCTCCTTGTTCTTCCATATTAGGCGGGGTGGAGAAAGTATTAGATAAGGCCTCATTATGTGATTCGCCTTCTTCTATGTTCATCGGAAGCTCTCTTTCTACCCACCTCTTTGCTGTAGTCTTGCCCTTCTGTGCGGCTGTAGCCTTTCCTTTTGGCGGCATTTCTGAAATCACAACACACTATTAGGGAGGATAAAATCTTATACCCAGCTCTAACGCACGATCTCATAAGAAGAAAGATGGTCATTTTTCCTAAATGCCCCTGTAGCCTGCTGTTTATTAGAGTGGCGCGCAACACACCATAAACAAGACTCTACTAGACACGGTCGTAGACACTTCCTAGGATTGAACTGCTCTGATACCACTTTTGTCATGACCCGACTAGGGGCCGCGACAGGTACCCGGGGCTAACCACCGAGCACCACTCGCTCTATTACTCATCATGCTCATTATACACTTCTTTTATCAAATTCATAGTCAGATTATAAGAAACTCATCATTCATTTGGAAACCATAAATACGTTTATAAACATAAGCCTCGTGTCACGACCCAACCCCGTAGGCAGTGACTCGTGCCCGAATTGGACACTCATATTATATGTTAACTATAGTCATTTACAATTAGCATGTCATGATCTCATTTGTATATAAAAAGATAGGGAGTTATTTTAAATTCGTCAAGTTTTGTATGTCTTAGTCACCTGTCTCCCGAGGAGTTGCACTTTTCAAACAACAACATATATATATATATATAATCCTAAGCAAGCCGATAAGGCTGCCACGATATACAAAATACCAAACATACACACATATGCAAGCCGACAAGGCTGCCATTAGGAATGGGTACGCCCCAAACATAAGTCAAAAACATAAAACGCATCAACAACTGTAAATAGACCCACACATGTCCACAGACCTCTAAGAGTAATGACCGTATTATGTGGCGGGACAGGGCCCCGCCGTACCCAAACAAACACATACGAGCACAACATAAGGAGATTATACCACAAGCTAGCTCCGGAACAAAGGAGCAGTCCAAAATAGCTGAATGATGACCTAAGTTGGCGGATCTCCGAAACGAGCGTCTGTACCTGCGGGCATGAACGCAGCCCCCCGAAGAAAGGGGGTCAGTACGGAATATGTACTGAATATGTAAAGCTTGAAACATAGTAATAGACTTATATTGAGACAAGGTGTATAGGATTCAATGCAACAACCAGACTTTCATAAAATTTGCCTTTGAATATATTTCATCTGTATCGTTCTCATATCAATGTCATTATATAGTTTCGTAATCAAAGCTGCATAGTCATTCTGTATATAACATATATAACGTGTCCCGGACCTTTTTATGAGGGACTCGGTATTTATAATCATGGCATCATAAACATAAACATGTACGTGTCCCGGCCCTTTAATGAGGGACTCGGTAATAATGGATATATATATGCCCTCCTGGCCACCATCTCCACATCATCATATTATCATATCGTCATATCATCATCATATCATTATGTCATTATATCATCATCATACCATCATATATATATATATATAACGTGTCCCGGCCTTTTAATGAGGGACTCGGTGAATAATATAGTAAACATGCGCATGAAAACGTATCCTGGCCCGGGACTCAGTGAAGGATATAGCGGTAAGCACGAGCAGAATAATAGGCAACCACATATACGCAATTCATCTTTTTTGAGACTCAATGGATAAGCAACTAACCAGCTCTAAAGTGTCAAAATAATATTCATATTCAGTTCATTTTAAGTCTCATAACAACTATTCAAGAAACATTTCAGATTTCATGTACATGTATCACTTTAACAAGGTATAGCTTTTGAAAGTCAAGTATGTCTCTAGTTGTGCAATTCTTTAAGTATAGGAACTTTCATGCATTATTCATTAGTCAATCATATTGTAGGCACATGACAATAACCTTAATGAAATATAGAATCATAAGTCATACATGAAACTAGAGAATAGAATTTACCCCAAGGTTGATATCGTTTCATTCTTACGTCTAGGACATGCCAAAAGAAAGAAGGAATAGGCTTTACATACCTTTTGCGTTTAGTTGTATTCTAACTTGTACTTGCTGCCCAAAAACACTTATCCTATATCAAGATGTGAAGAACTACAATTAGTCTACAAGGGCATTCAATACGTCTTGTGACATTCACACTTCCTTTCTAACAATTAAACGACGTTTCGTTCGCATTCGGACCAACTAGCGTTACAAGCTACCATTGCTAATCGTTCTTTCATATATTGATCAAAACTTGTTTAAGCATGACTTAGGGAACTTGGGCAGTCCATACACCATCCAAAACAGTTTCATACACACGGCTAATCAACACACATCGCATTTCCATTCTTACTTAGCAAATTTCCAGTTTTCACTTGCAACAACACAACACTTTTAATGACTTTACTTTCATGAATCTTGGAACTGTTTTAGCATCATTTTCATTCTTACAACAGCCCACAATCATTTCAGTTTTAACTTGAATCATGGAATTTTACATTCGCTAAATGTTTGCAACAAGAATCAACATTCAACACACACAATTGTTTACTTCTAACTTCCAAAAACTGTCCACGGTTTTGGACTGCCTTTACACCTCAATATAATTCATTTCTTTAACACCCCAATTCACATATTCAACATGCATACAATACACCACAATGTCCATAACAACAACAATCGAAATGTGACCCAAAACAGTCCCTAATTCTCCCTAAAACAGTCCCTACTACACGGCTACAACACCCTTCCACCATTTCATGATTTTCATCCGTTTATCCAACTACAATGCATTCAATCCATTTCCAATACATGTTCAACAAGATTAAGCATGACTTCATTAGAATCTTCAACACATGATTCATTTTAAATTCGAGCAAAAACAGTCCAATATCCAACATGCAACATCACAACCAAACTCCTACAATCTTTGTTCATTTACATATGTTGATACATATTCAATTCACCAACAATACATGCACAATGAAATCAGTCATGAACTCACCTCACACACGGCGCACTCCCTACTTCAACTACAACCACAATCCAACAACAACTTGCATGAACTATACATTCAAATCATCATGCAACACAAGAAACAACAAACATTCTTACCTTTCAATCTTGTGCTTCACTTGGCCGAAACTTCAATCTATTTGGGTTCTTCACTTTCTTGTTTATCTTCAACAACTAACACACCTTCGTATACACTAGATGAGGAGTAAATTTGATGGAGAAAAACTGGAATTTTTGGGCACAATTTCACCTCACTCTCTCGGCTAGCTCTTAGCCGAGAGCACCTCTCTCTACACTCTTCTTTCTCTAACTTTGGGTGTTGAAATGAATTGCTAAAGTGGAGTGAATCAGAATTTTGTGTCTATATGTCCCCCCTCCTTGACTTGGACATGTGGATCACACTAAATTGAGTCAAGATTCCTTGACCACAACCTTGAAAGGCACGGCCAAACATGGTCCAAAAGTGGACTGATTTTTGGTCTTTCCAATCCCACTTATTAATCCAATTAAGGTTAGTTTAATCCCAATTTTCCATTAATTGTTTAATGCCACACGAAAATTGTGGATAAATTGTGACTCGACACGAAACCGGAAGTTAAAATCTCTACTTCATATCTTAAGATAGTCTTGCCTTTAACTTGTCGCGCTTATTTTAAAACGTCCTGACGTATGAAAATACGGGACATAACACCTCGCGGCTATCAAAATAATGTATATACCTAGTAGCAACCTCGCGAGACCATATAACCCACACTGCGTATCTACGAGCCTCTACTAGAGTACTAGACAAATGGACGGGACAGGACCCCGTCGTGCCCAACATATACAAGTGTACACAAAAGAATAATCAAGCACCTCCGGAACAAAGGAGTGCTTCCAATCAGCTAACAACTCCTACGAGTCTGGATCAAGCTCACCTCCCTGTCTACCTGTGGGCATGAACACAGCGTCCAAAGAAAACGGACGTCAGTACGAACATTGTACTGAGTATGTAAGACAAGAATGAAATAAATATAATAGAGGATCGTGAGCCATAAGAAAAAGATGTATTCTGCATGAGTTTCATAGGTGGATACATTTTGTACACATATCGCATATTTCTATAATCATGGTACTTATATCATCCCATCACATGTATCATCACATCCTAATCCTCATTGTTAACCCGCATCCGGGTAACCATCATATGCCGCCCACTAGTAGTGATCATGCCCGGCCCTTTAGGCTCGGTGTAAACATAGCAGCCCGCATTAGCGGTGACATGCCCGGCCATCTAGGCATGGTGGAATCATATGCAGCCCGTCTTAGCGGTGACATGCCCGGCCATTTTGGCGCGGTGGAATCAGATCATCATATAATCAATTATACATTCATCATTTTTACACATCTCATAAGCATAACATAATCTTACATTATTATACATCTGCCATTAAGAGTATACGTTAGACTTCGAAGGAAGCTATGGCCATGTCGAGGTGACATAAGGTCGTGAACCCCCGATTATCTTATGAACATGTATGAGTATTCTGCCTCACCTTGAAGGAAATAGTATATAAGGTGAGTGTTAGCGATAACGGCATCGTTAACGTTATAGGATCATCATATCATGACCTCTAGAATTTCTATACTTTATCTCATCATCATCATTATCATGCTCGTATCATATTTCCTTTCTTATTCATGTACGTATGTAGTTTGGTATGTTCACGGACTCATAGTCTCCATCGAATAGGAAGATTATGGAAAATTTGAAAGATTCATGCCTTAGAAAGAAAGGATTAGTCTTACATACCTTTTTGTCTAGCTACTCTATCGCTTGAACCCTCCTCTTCAATATTCACGTCTCTACCTTCAAGAGAATTCGCATTAACATTAGCTAGCCAATTACTTAAACGTACCTACTAAAGCTAAGGGAAATTAGGAAGCATTTCCTTCGTTTTTACTACCATTCCCATACCCCATATCAACTCCCAAACAACCATAACAACATTCACCATATAATATGTAACAATCGTCATTCATGTACATTGTCCGCATTTCGCCATTACATTCCAATTTTTCCATAATCATGGTCATAGCTCATTACTGCATTTCCTCACAGATAGTACTTATTCCATGTTCTAAATGTCATTCATAACATATTTACAATCATAACATACCAATATTCATACTTCATGCCAAACTACTACTCAACAATAGCACTATTCCCACATTTATGACCCACTTTCTATATTCTTTTACAATCCAAGTGTTTCAACCTCTCAATATCTTAAACATCATGAAAACATCATAAACCTTACCTTAGATATTGTAGGAATAAGCCTTGAGTGGTATTATTCTTCTTGCACCAAAACCCTAGTTCACTTCTCTTGAAATTTCTTGGCTTAGATGAACTTTGATGTGTTTCTCACACTTAGTTTTGTTGATTTGATGAGATTGGTCATCAATTTTTCATGAGTTCTTGTATATGAAATGTGTGGAAGCTTCTAGAGAAGTCTTGAGTTGTGGAGAATGAAAAATGGAAATGAAATAAATGAACTTGGGTCTCTTAGTTAAAACTTGAAATCTGTCCCGACGCCATTATACTGTCCATGATACGGTCCGTATAATTGACCGTAAAACTGCTCCAGTGACCATCCCTCTCTGTGTCAATTTGACGACACATTATACAGGCCATAAATTTTATACGGTCTGTATAATTTGACCGTGAAATTGACCCTTCAGCAACTTCATTTTGTGACACTTCTACGGTCCATTATACGGTCCGTATAACATTATACGGTCCGTATAATCGACCGTATAACCCATCTTTTAACTGGTCTTTTTCTTGTCACTTCATTTGATCTCCAACCCATAGGGAACCTTCCTAGGGCTTGTTTATCACCTCGTTAACCATCTAAGGGACGTTATAACTCTTCTCTAAAGCGCTATCTTGTTGTCATTAACTCGTTACTCATAATTTCTTTCCGATACACATCGTATGCCTTGCCTTCTCTAGGCAAACTTTCTTCTCTTATCTCAAATACCTTTGAAATCTTAATTTGGGTCGTCAAATGTCATTCCTTTCTTATTAGAATGTCGTATACGTCGCGCTCTTCGCTAGCCTATTCACTGTACGGTTACGGGGAATTTTCCAAGGTGTAACATTCTTCCCCCCTTTTGGAACATTCGTCCTCGAATGTTAAACACTCGGGAATTCTAAAAAAAAATCGCCAGAGTTTCCCCTGTAATATGGCACTACCCTCCTGTCACAACAACTCATAATATAATTGCCTCACAGGGCCACAACATAATAGCAACATAAATTGTCCACACATGACCAAAAGCATGAAATGAAAGCATACATACCTTATAATGTTTAGATTTCATCTCGAATCTCTCCTTAGGGTTGGAATAAGTGCGGATATGTGGATTTCCTTTTCTCTTCCGCCACCCAAGTCATTTATTCTCGGTTGTTGTTTCGCCACAGAACTTTAACTGAAGCTACTTCCTTATTTTGAAGTCTTCGTACTTGCCTGTCTAAGATGGCAATGGGCACTTCTTCATATGCTAGCTTTTCTGTCACTTGCACATCATCTATTGGGACAATTCTCGTGGGATCTCCAACACACTTACGGAGCATCGAAACATGGAATACTGGATGGATTGATTCAAGCTCCGAAGGCAAGTTCAATTTGTAGGCTACATGACCCACCTTGCGGAAACTTTTATAAGGTCCAATGTATTGAGGACTTAACTTCCCTTTATTGCCAAATCTTATCACCCCCTTCATTGGCGACACCTTCAAAAATACCCAGTCATTAACCTGGAATTCTAAGTCTCGTCGGCGATTGTCCGCATAAGATTTTTGGCGACTTTGGGCTGTCAACAATCATTCTCGAATCACCTTGTCTTTTTCTACTGCTTGCTGAACCAATTCAGGGTCTGTTAGCTGTACTTCTCCTATTTCAAACCATCCGATTGGGGATCTGCATTTCCTCCGATATAATGCTTTATACAGAGCCATCTGGATAATGGAATGGTAGTTGTTGTTATATGCAAACTCAATCAAAGGTAAATGATCATCCCAACTACCACCAAAGTCTAAAACACATGCTCTTAGCATATCCTCCAAGGTCTGAATAGTACGCTCAGCTTGTCCATCCGTCTGCGGATGAAATGCCGTGCTAAGCTTCACTTGAGTACCTAGACCTTCTTGAAAAGATTTCCAGAACTTGGCTGTAAATTGCGCTCCTCTGTCTGTGATAATGGATAGTGGAATACCATGGAGTCGCACGATTTCTTTGAGATATAGCCTCGCATAACCTTCTGCTGAGTAGGTAGTTCTAACCGGAAAAAAATGGTCTGATTTCGTGAGTCTGTCCACAATTACCCATATAGAATCATACTTTCCTCGGGAACGAGGTAACCCCACAAAAAAATCCATATTGATCACTTCCCATTTTCAAGTAGGGATTTCCATTGCCTGCAATAATCCCCCTGGTTTTTGATGTTCGATCTTTACTTGCTGGCAATTCGGACATTGGGATACGAATTCTGCTATGTCTCTCTTCACGCCATCCCACCAATATATTAATTTAAGATCATGATACATCTTAGTTGCACCTGGGTGAATAGAATACCGAGAATAATGGGCTTCTTCTAGAATTCACCGGCGTAATTCTGCCACATTCGGCACACATAGCCTGCCTCGGTATCTAAGAATTCCATCTGTGGAAACTTCAAACGGGGACTTCTCTTTCCCATGAGATGTGCCTCTGTAATGACACAAATGTGGGTCTTCATACTGACACTCTTTCACTTCTATATTCAGAGATGAAACTGTGGGATCATTAATACCAATCCCTGCACTACCCGAATCGATTACTCGTACTTCGAGATTAGCTAATTGGTGAAGCTCATGAACCATCTCTTTCTTTCCCGGAGGAACTTCGCATAGGCTGCCCATTGATCGGCGGCTAAACGCATCAGCCATTACATTTGTTTTCCGGGGTGGTATAAAATACTCACATCATAATCTTTTAGTAGTTCTAACCACCGCCGTTGTCGCAGATTCAACTCCTTTCGCTTGAAAATGTATTGAAGACTCTTGTGGTCTGTATAGATATCAACATGTACACCATACAAGTAATGTCTCCACATCTTTAAGGCGTGAATGACTGCGGCCAATTCGAGATCATGAGTTGGATAGTTCTTTACATGTTTCCGCAGCTGTCTTGAAGCATAAGCAATAACTCTACCATGCTGCATCAATACACACCCTAGCCCAACGCCAGAAGCATCACAACACATGGCATAACCATCTGGCCCTTCTGGGAGTGTTAAGACCGGAGCTGAGGTGAACCTGTCCTTCAACTCTTGGAAGCTGCGTTCACAGGCATCATTTCATTGAAACTTAGCTGACTTCTAGCTTAGCTTCGTTAATGGAGCTGAAATAGAGGAAAATCCCTCTACAAATCTTCTATAATAACCTGCCAATCCCAGAAAACTACGAACTTCTGTAGGTATTGTAGGCCTTGGGCAAGTCTTCACAGCTTCAATTTTCTGAGTGTCGACTCGAATTCCATCATCTGAAATGACATGGCCAGAAAGGTTACAGAATTCAACCAAAACTCACACTTTGAAAATTTTGCATATAATCCTCGGGCTCGAAGAATTCCAAGAACAATACGTAAATGATATGCATGTTCCGATTATGTGCGAGAGTATACCAAGATGTCATCAATAAATACGATCACGAACAAATCAAAGAGTGGTCTGAATACATTATTCATCAAATTCATGAACACTGTCGGAGCATTAGTCAACCCAAACAACATCTCCCGGAATTCATAATGGCCATATCTCGTTCTGAAGGTTGTTTTGGGAATATCTCCTTCTCTAACCCTCACTTGATGATAACCCGACCTCAAGTCTATTTTAGAAAACCACTTGGCACCCTGTAGTTGATCAAATAAATCATCAATTCTTGGAACAGGATATTTGTTCTTTATTGTCACCTTATTCAGTTGTATATAATCGATGCACATCCATAAGGAGCCATCTTTCTTTCTCACGAACAAGGCTGGTGCTCCCCACGGTTATGAACTGGGTCTAATAAACCCCTTTTCAAGCAAATCTTTCAACTGTGCTTTTAGCTCTTTCAATTCTGCCAGAGCCATTCAATACGGAGGAATAGAAATAGGCTTGGTGTCTGGCAACACATCAATGGAGAAGTCAATTTCTCTTTCTGGAGGAAAACCTGGAAGTTCATCTGGGTATACATCCAGAAATTCATTCACTACCGGAACTGATTGGAAAGTTGGCGACTTTGCTTCTGTGTCATGAACTCGGACTAGATGATAAATATAGCCTTTAGCTATTATCTCTCTTGCCTTGAGGTAGGAAATAAACCTACCCTTTGGAGATGTTGTATTACCCTTCCATTCAAGCACGGGCTCTCCCGGAAAATTGAAATCGCACCACTTTCATTCGGCAATCGACATTAGCATGACATGATGCCAACCAATCCATACCCACAATTACATCGAAATCTAACATTTCCAGCTCAATTAAATCAGCTTTGGTCTGGCGATCACATATCACAATTACATAATTTTTATATACTTGTCTAGCTATCACGGGATCACCAACCGGAGTCGATAGCTCAAAAGGTTTGATTGGCTCAGGTTTCACCCCAATACGACTAGCAACATATGGAATAACATAAGAGAAAGTAGAACCCGGATCTATCAATGCGTACACATCATGGGAAAATATGGACAATGTACCTGTAACCACATCCGGGGAGGACTCAAGATCCTATCGTCCGGCTAAAGAATACACACGGGGCTGAGTGGTACCTGAAGTAGATGCTACCCCTCTGCCTCTACCTTGACCTGTTGACATCTGGGGAGTCTGCCCTACCGGGCGCACTGAGGAAGAACCAGCTGCTGAACCTGTGGGTTGAACCCCACCTCTACTATACCGCGAGGGACAATCTCGCATCAAATGCCTAGTCTGTCCACAAACATAACAAGCATCTGTGTCCTGGCGACATGGCCCTGAGTGTAATTTCCTGCACCTACTACATCGTGGAACTGTTGGTCTCCTCTGACTATAATCATCCCCAAACTGAGAACCCGAAGCTCTTGAACTCTGATCCTGTCCCGAAGGAAAGGAGCGATCAAATCTCCTATCTGCAAATCGTGGAGGCGCACTAGTCACCGACACGCCTGAATGTCGGAAATAAGTCTGCCTCGATCCCCCACTATTGTCGCTACCTGCCCCCATAGATCTAGCCCTCTTGCTTTGCCTTCTATTGATATCACGGTCACCCCTTTGTGGTTGTTGTCGCCCTTCTAAATTCTGGGCATGGGCTTGTATTCGGGAAATATCCATCCCGTCTTGCAACAAAGCCGTCAACCAATCTTTAAATAAGTGTGGCCCTAAACCACTCACAAATCTATGTACCCGATCTCCCATGTCGGCCACCATAGTCGGGGCATATCTAGCCAAATAATTAAATTGCAGGCTATACTCCCGGGCACTCATGTTCCCTTGCCTCAAATTTAAAAATCTATCCGCTCTAGCTCGGCGGACCTCAGGTGGCAAATAATGACGAATTCTTGCCACACGGGAGGAGGCGTATTTTCTCTCCTTGATGCTATCCAATTGTTATACCATAATACCGCCACATCTCGGAGCCTATAGGATGTCCTCAACATCTCATCAATGAAACCTTGTGGGTCTTCATCCGGCTTTGACCCGAAAAACTCCTGAGGATTCAAACTCATAAAGTCACGGGCTCGGGTACTAGCTGACCGATTACTTGGGCCCGCATTCTGCCGTTGTGCCTGAGCGGCAACCAACTGTGTCAATAAATGTACGGCCTTGGTCACTTGTTGACCCGAAGCAACCGGTGGAGAAATTGGAGCTGGAGCTCCTCCTTGTTTTTCCACATTAGGCGGGGTGGAGGAAGTATTAGATAAGGCATAATTATGTGATTCGCCTTCTTCTATGGATGGGACAGTCGTTGTGCCCAACATATACAAGTGTACACAAAAGAATAATCAAGCACCTCCAGAACAAAGGAGTGCTTCCAATCAGCTAACAACTCCTACGAGTCTGGATCAAGCTCACCTCCCTGTCTACCTGTGGGCATGAACACAACGTCCAAAGAAAACGGACATCAGTACGAACATTGTACTGAGTATGTAAGACAAGAATAAAATAAATATAATAGAGGATCGTGAACCATAAGAAAAAGCTGTAACCTGCATGAGTTTCATAGGTGGATACATTTTGTACACATATCGCATATTTATATAATCATGGTACATATATCATCCCATCACATATATCATCACATTATAATCCTCATCGTTAACCCGCGTCCGGGTAACCATCATATGCCGCCCACTAGTGGTGATCATGCCCGGCCCTTTAGGCTCGGTGTAAACATAGCAGCCCGCATCTAGGCGCGGTGACATGCCCGGCCATCTAGGTACGGTGGAATCATATGCAGCCCGTCTTAGCAGTGACATGTCCGGCCATTTTGGCGCGGTGGAATCATATCATTATACTATCAATTATACATTCATCAATTTTACACATCTCGTAAGCATAACATAATCTTACATTATTATACATCTATCATTAAGAGTATACATTAGACTTTGAAGGAAGCTATGGCCACGTCGGGGTGACATAAGGTCGTGAACCCCTGATTATATTATGAACATCTATGAGTATTCTGCCTCACCTTGAAGGAAATAGTTTATAAGGTGAGTGTTAGCGATAACGGCATCGTTAACGTTATAGGATCATCATATCTTGAACTCTAAAATTTCTATACTTTATCTCATCATCATCATTATCATGCTCGTATCATATTTCCTTTCTTATTCATGTACGTATGTAGTTTGGTATGTTCACGGACTCATAGTCTCCATCGAATAGGAAGATTATGGAAAATTTGAAAGATTCATGCCTTAGAAAGAAAGGATTAGTCTTACATACCTTTTTGTCTAGCTACTCTATCGCTTGAACCCTCCTCTTCAATATTCACGTCTCTACCTTCAAGAGAATTCGCATTAACATTAGCTAGCCAATTACTTAAACGTACCTACTAAAGCTAAGGGAAATTAGGAAGCATTTCCTTCGTTTTTACTACCATTCCCATACCCCATATCAACTCCCAAACAACCATAACAACATTCACCATATAATATGTAACAATCGTCATTCATGTACATTGTCCGCATTTCGCCATTACATTCCAATTTTTCCATAATCATGGTCATAGCTCATTACTGCATTTCCTCACAGATAGTACTTATTCCATGTTCTAAATGTCATTCATAACATATTTACAATCATAACATACCAATATTCATACTTCATGCCAAACTACTACTCAACAATAGCACTATTCCCACATTTATGACCCACTTTCTATATTCTTTTACAATCCAAGTGTTTCAACCTCTCAATATCTTAAACATCAAGAAAACATCATAAAACTTACCTTAGATATGGTAGGAATAAGCCTTAAGTGGTGTTATTCTTCTTGCACCAAAACCCTAGTTCACTTCTCTTGAAATTTCTTGTCTTAGATGAACTTTGATGTGTTTCTCACACTTAGTTTTGTTGATTTGATGAGATTGATCATCAATTTTTCATGAGTTCTTGTATATGAAATGTGTTGAAGCTTCTAGAGAAGACTTTAGTTGTGGAGAACGAAAAATGGAAATGAAATAAATGAACTTGGGTCTCTTATTTAAAACTTGAATTCTATCCCGACGCTATTATACGGTCCATTATGCGGTCCGTATAAATTTATACGATCCGTATAATTGACCGTAAAACTGCTCCAGTGACCATCTCTCTCTGAGTCAATTTGATGGCACATTATACGGGCTGTAAATTTTATACTGTCCGTATAATTTGACCGTGAAATTGACCCTTCAGCAACTTCATTCTGTGACACTTCTACGGTCCATTATACGATCCGTATAATCGACCGTATAACCCATCTTTTCACTGATCTTTTTCTTGTCACTTCATTTGATCTCCAACCCATAGGGAACCTTCCTAGCACTTTTTTATCACCTCGTTAACCATCTAAGGGACGTTATAACTCTTCTCTAAAGCGCTATCTGGTTGTCATTAACTCGTTACTCGTAATTTCTTTCTGATACACATCGTATGCCTTGCCTTCTCTCGGTAAACTTTCTTCTCTTATCTCAAATACCTTTGAAATCTTAATTTGGGTCGTCAAACGTCATTCCTTTCTTATTAGAATGTCGTATACGTCGCGCTCTTCGCTAGCGTATTCACTGTACGTTAACGGGGAATTTTCCAAGGTGTAACTATACAAAGGAGATGCTACTCAATTTTCTCTAGCTTTAGTCAAGTATTCTAAGTGATAGATTATCTAATGTTAGTATAAATTCTATTGAAGGTAGAAACATGAGCATTGAAGGAGAACGTTAAAGTGATAGAATAGCTAAACGAAAAGGTATGTAAGGTTAACCCTTCTTTCAATAAAGCATGGTTCTTTAGCTATATATCAATTCTTTCATGAGTCTATATTGACCTCCAAATTATTCTACCTTTAAAGCTACTAAAGCTCATGATTCTCGTTATGGTTACGATTCTACTAAATTCCTTATATGATGGGTGATCCTCTAAGGATAGATGTAATCAGACAGCGATAGTAATGATGACGAAGATGCTTAGGAGCTCTTATGTATATGCGTTTATGTATGACTATTATGTAACACCGAGCTCATATGGCCGGGTATGATATGTATTGCACGCGCACAACTGCAGTTGGGTACGGATAACCCTGAGCCTTGGTAGGGCCAAGTATGTATAATCACCGAGCCTTGCCATGGCCGGGTATGTGAAATAACGAACCTTCATGGTAGGATATGCTATGAATACGAATATGAATACGAGTATGAATACGACTATGGATACGAATATGAATGCGATTATGAATGTGAATATGAATACGATTATGAATATGAATATGGATATGAAAATGTACATAAATACGGATACGAATATGGATACGGATATGGATGTATGGATATGTTCGCGTGTATGTACACAAGCAAGCATTAGAAATGGAAGGTCCCTATGAAAGGCAAGTAAGTGTTTATAACGATGGTTCTACTACCTCCCATCTTATGCTAATTCTTATGTTGTCTCTTATGCTCCTATAATGATGTTGATTATGCTTTACATACTCAATACATTCTTCGTACTGACGTCCTTTTTGTTTGTGGACACTGCGTCATGCCCGCAGGTGGCCAAGGAGATAGGCTTGATCCATAGCTTTATTACTCAGGGAATACGTTGAAGAGCTCCATTTCATTCGGAGCTACAACTTTTGGTATCTAATCTTTTGTGTACATACTTATGGGAATGGCGGGGTCCTATCCCGCCTATATGATGTGACATACTCTCCTTAGAGGCTCGTGGACATGTGTATATGGTTAGATGTATTTAGCCTTGTCGGCTTATCTTTTGTATATCATTTGTTAGCCTCGTCGGCTTATGTACATTGATATGGGCATAATTGATGGTGATATAAATGTATTGTTGCCCAATGGGATTAGTATGAATGATGGATATAAAGTATGATTTAGCTGTGTGGCTCACCTAGATGTAAATGTAAATGTATGATAAGAGGTGCCCGGGTGGGTTAGCACCGGGCACCCGTCATAGCCCTCCGGTGGGGTCGTGACACGTGTTGCATCAACACACAGCCCAATTCGACACCGGAGGGATCACAATAAACAACATAAACATCTGGTCCTTCTAGAAGTGTCAGGACTGGGGCTTAAGTTAATTTGTCCTTCAATTCCTGGAAGTTGCGTTCACAAGCATCGGTCCACTGAAATTGTGCTGTTTTATGAGTTAACTTCGTTAATGGTGCTGAAATAGAAGAAAACCCTTCCACAACTCTTCTATAATAGCCTGCTAAACCCAGAAAACTTCGAACCTCGGTAGGGGTTGTAGGCCTTGACCAAGTCTTCACAGCCTCAATTTTCTGAATATCTACTCGAATGCCATCAAATGAGATAATATGGCCTAGAAAAGTTAAAGAATTCAGCCAGAACTAACATTTCGAAAATTTAGCATACAATACGAGCCCGAAGAATCCCAAGGATAGTACGCAAATAGTGTCACGACCCAATCCCATAGGCCGTGACTAAGTACCCGAACTGGGTACTCATATACAATCCCGTTAGCAACATGTTCAGTCCACAATAAACACCATATGTAACTTATAACGACCAAACCTTGGTCTCAGAACTGTTGCATAAATATTCATAAAAAGGCAAGCCGACAAGGCTACTACCACAACATGATAATATCTGCAAGCCGGTGAGGCTGCTACAACGATAGAACACACATACTGATAACGTCTGAACACGACCCACACACATGTCCACAGACCCCTAAGAGTTTTCAATAGTGAAATATGACGGGACAGGGCCCCGCCGTACCCTTAAACAACATATGCATATATTTAGATCAAGAAGGATCTATACCAAAGTCTGGGCTCCGGAACAACGGAACTCTCCAAGATAGCAGAAAGGAAGTCTTAAACTGGCGATTCACCAAAACGTGTATCTGTACCTGCGGGCATGAAACGCAGCCCCCCGAAGAAAGGAGGTCAGTACGGAATATGTACTAAGCATGTAAAGCATGAAATACAGTAAAAGGATCATAACTGAAACATGGAGTACAGTAAATGTGTACAATATCCAGAATGTCAAAACACTTGCCTTTGTAACATAGTCATACTTGTCAATATCATATATCGTATGCATGTTTATATATAACGTACCCGGCCCTTTAATGAGGGACTCGGTGAATAAGATCATGATATGCCCTCCTGGCCGCCATAACATATCATCATATCATTATATCATCATATCGTCTATCGTCAAATCATCATGTCATTATATCATCATATACATATATACCGTACCCGACCCTTTAGTGAGGGACTCGGTGAACAATGCATTGAAGTTGTGCACATTAACATACCCGGCCCGGGACTCGGTGAAAGATACATCGAGGTATGCACGAGTAGAGTAGTGAGAACCATATGCAATTAAAAACGTTTTTAAGAACTCAATAGAATAGTCAATGCGAATCATCGTTCGCAATTTCAATAATAGTCATATCATTTACCTTTCGGATGTCCCTGTGGATTATATCAAAATGGAACTTTAAAATCATATGTACATATCAATATATATGAAGCAAAACATAAATTATGTGAATCAAGGTCAATAGCCATCCTAGTGGCTCTAGGAATAGGAATTTCCTTTGGAGTCGTATATTCATTTCACAACGATCATGCCAAAAAGAAAGAAGGGTTAGCTTCACATACCTTTAGCGCTTATTTTTCACACAATATTTATACGCTGCCCAATAATACTTCAACCTATATTAAGATGCCAACAACTACGGTTAAGCTACGGGAAGATTTAAAATGTATTCTAACGTTAGTAACTCCTTTCTAGATGTTTAGACGACATTTTCTCTTGTAGTCAAACCAACTACATACAACCAATCCCACATCAATAATTATACGTTCAATACCAATCCGGACAGCCCACATAACATTCCAAACAGTCCGCATTCACAACATTCAATCGCGATTCACATACGGCTACTACATTCTCAAGTTATTCGTAATAGTTTGTAGCCTTAACGTTTGCATGTAACAACTTTATAACAGCCCATCCAACATACAACATAATGCATTACCTTAATTATCATTAATCTTCCAAGCTCAATAAGAACCACAACAATGTGTCAAAACAGTCCGTACATTACAACACCCAATAATAGTCTACATGCGATTATGACACGTCCAATTTATTCTTGTTAGTCTATAGTCATAAAATTTCGTCGAAACGATTCTATAACATCCCAACCACTATGACAACATGATGTGTATTCTTAATTATAATTAGTTTTTCCAACTTAGCCAAAATAACACGTCCAAAACAGTCCCTAACCAACAACACGTCCAAAACAGTCCCTAACCGACAACATAACAATGTTCGGAATTCTTGCAAACATTTACGAACATACTAAGCAAATCACATATGATTCTTACACATTATTTCATGTCTTCTTTTCATATAATTTCAGTAAGTTATGACCAGCAATCACATGACAACTACATCATCAATTCATACGCAACTAAGCTACATCGTCATCTCTATAATCCTTACAACAACTCACAAACGACTTTAGTTCCAACTCCAACCATTAAACACCTTTATTTCCATCATAAAATTCATGACAATAACAATAAAAATATCAAGTAAAATCAGTTCACTAACTTCCACACAAAACAGTCCACTACATGGCTTAACCATGCTTCAACATCACACACATAAAATCATGGATTCAATTATTTTCATACTAACACAACTTCACCTTTAACCTTCCAATTACTTTCATTCCTTTTACCATGCAATATATGATAGCATCATCCATAATTACTAAAGAAAATCAGTCCACCATGGCCACTAAAACAGTCCCTACGGCCACATTAACATTCCAACACCAACATTCATGATCTTATGCATGCAATTCATGTTCATCAAGTTACAACCATACTTCAACATCAACATATATGAGTTCATGTCTACTATCATGTTCCAACATCAACACACATCATTTCATGCATGAAACTTATATTCACACATCTACATCACCCTTAACACATGTAAAAGAACGTTAGATCTTACCTTGACAATCCGACTTCTCAACTTGGCTAGAGTTTGTGAATTGAAATGATAATGGTTCTTGTTGCTCCAAAGACTATCTTCACATTTCTAGGGACCTTCTAAAGGGTTGATATGATTGAATAAATATTTTTTTGATCAACACACAAGGAGCTCCAGAATCAGCCCTTTGGCCGTGAGCTTTCTCTCTCTCTCTCTAGGGTTTTCTAGTTTACTTTCTTTGTGTTGTGAAGTTGAAATGAATTGTAATGGCTGATTCCTTAGTCATTATTTGGTTAAATTATGATGCCTACAAGGTGGACACATGCTCCACTCATGACAATGAGTCACTCCATTAACTTTACACCAAAATTCAATATTTTTCTCCCTCACTTTCGGCTATATGCCTTGGCCGAACCCCCCCCCCCCCCCCCTACCCCTTGTCTCTCCTTCTTCCTTTCCTTTTTATTGTTTACAAGACAATTGCATGTGTAGTGGATGATTCATACACTAACCTTTGTCCATTGCAATCATACAAAGATGAATGTCAATATTTAAGTGTGCAGGGATTCTTCCTAACATGTGTGTCTTCATAAAATAATGCATGCTTTTATAAAGTAATAGATGCCTTCCATATTCAAATGCATGCCTCACATGGATGTCTTCTTTTTTTTTTAGCCACCTTGGCCGAAATTCACATGTATTTTTCTTCCAATTTAGTTGTCCACAATATGATGAAAATGTAGTGGGTGAATCAACATTTAAATGCATATTTGTATGTCTTCCATAATAGTCTTATTTTAGATGACTTTGAGTCGTCTTTTGGACATGGCATGTTAATGTTCATATTGGCTCATTGTTGCCACTAATTTTTTACTTAACACCACAATTAAGTAGTTCCTAATTTCCAACAACATTCTTATACTAAGTAAAATTTATAACCGATTAGTTCTAGTTTAGAAATTAAAAATCCGAGGTTTCTATCTCACGTCGATTCTTTTGCGAATAACTCGACGTATAAAATACGGGGTCTAACAAATAGTCTGCATGATCCGCTTCCGACCAAGAATATACTAGAATATCGTCGATAAACACGATCACAAATAGATCTAGGAAAGGCCTAAATACATTATTCATCAAATTCATGAACACTGCTGGTGCATTAGTTAACCTAAATAACATCACCCGAAATTCATAATGGCCATATCTGGTTCTGAAAGCCGTTTTCGGAATGTCTTTTTCTCTAACCTGACGTCCAGCTAAAGCATAAATACGGGGCTGGGTGCCACCTGAATTGGATGTTCCTCCTCTGCCCCTACCACAACCTGCTGAAGTCTGGGGAGTTTGCCATACCGAGCGCACGGATGAGGAAGAACCAGCTACTGATCCTGTGGGCTGGGCCCCAAATCTACCACCCATCGATGGATAATCACGTATCATATGCCCAACCTGACCACAGGCATAGCAAGCATATGAACCTCGGCGACACTGGCTTGAATGTAATCTACCGCACTGACTACATCGCGGCACCGCTGGTCTCCTCTAACTAGGATCACCTCCAAACTGAGGACCTCAGACCCTCGAACTCTGACTCAGACCGGAATAAATGGGGCTATCAAATCTCCTACCCGCAAATCGAAGAGGTACACTAGTAGCGGACTGGCTCGAATAGCTGGAATATTGTTGCCGCTGACCCCCTCTGTACTCACTACTAGCACCGGTAGATCTGGCCCTCTTGCTCTGCCCTCTATCAATATCGCGCTCACCCCCTCTATACTCAGTCATTGAGCCTTAGCGGTAACCAACTGAGTCAATAGCTAAATAGCCTCGGTCATCTGTTGACCCGAAGCACCCGGTGGAGGAACTGGAGGCACAGGAGCTAGAGTAGAGACCCCTTCTTGTTCTTCTAGAATAGGCTGAGTGTGGGAGGTATGGGATGGAGCCTCATTATGGGATTCACCTTCTTCTAGATTCGTTGGTGACTCCCTTTCCGTCCGCCTTGCTGTCGTAGCCTTTCCCTTCTGGGAGGCTGTGGCTTTCCTTTTTACCGGCAATCGCTGAAATCATAACACGCAATTAAGGAAGAAGGAAATCTTATAACATGGCTCTATCGCACGATCTAATAAGAAGAAAGATGGTCATTTTTCCTAAATGCCCCGCAACCTCTTGTTTATAAGTCTGGAGCGCTTCACACCCATAAATAAGACTCTACTGGACACGGCTCGTAGACACATACTAGGACGGAACTGGTCTGATACCACTTTTGTCACGACCCAACCAGTGGGCTATGACAGGTACCCGGAGCTGACTATCGAGCACCACTCATCATACTAACAATCACCCAACCTGTATACACATAATCTCCTAGGCAATATATATATATATATATATGCATAAGCCCTCACGGCTGCAAAAATGATATACAAAATATACACTGGTGTATTGATGAAACATCTACTACCCGCGCATACGTATCTATGAGCCTCTACTGGAGTACTGAGACATAAGGACAGGACAAGATCCCGTTATACCCAAATATGTACACAAAAGAATGCATCAACGACTGGCACCTCCGAAGTAGTGGAGTGCTCCTGTGTACTCCACTAATCTATACGGATTGAGTCCTACGAATCTGTACGGCCTTCCTGCCTACCTATGGGCATGAACACGATGTCCATAAAAGAAAGGACATCAGTACGAACAATGTGCTGAGTGTGTAAGGCATACACAATAACATGATAAAGAGATGCAGAAATATGAGATAAAGGGGTAACCTGTAACTGATTGCCCCTGAAGGCGGAGTCACGCATGCTAACTTATATAATAAACAACATCATATCATATAAGCATATATAACTTCCCGACTATATAGGTACGGTGTGATCAGCATTAGCCCGCATCTGGGCCTCCAGCATTCGGGGTAAACATCTCATGCCGCCCACTAGTGGTGTCTGCCCATGCCGTCTAGACATGGTGTAGCCATCATCATAGCTGCCCACTATGCCTATCGTAGTGGTGTCTGCCCGGCCAACTAGGCACGGTGTAGTCTTATATATACATAATGTAAAGCATGCATGAGAACTCAAGCAAAGGTTATAATTCTATCGGAGTGACGTAAGGTCGGGGACCTCCAATCATTTTATGGAATAATCCTTATCACTGTGTCTCACCTTGAAGGAACTAATATCATGAGGTGAGGCAACAACAAGAAGTGACATCAATGCAATCATAAAGATAAGGATACCAAGCTCATCATAGCATCATTATCGTCATCATTATCTTGGAACATACCTCATCTCTATCTTATAAGAAGCTCTTAAGAATCTTTAGCTTTCATCCTTTGGGATGTAAGAAGGTCATGGAAGTATAGAAGAGAAATCACAACATAGGAGCCATGCCTTTGAAAAAAAAAAGGGAACTAGCCTTACATACCTTTACGTCTCTTTAACTTTGCTGACTAAACGCTTCCCTCCGAGTTCACGATTCTACATTCCAGAGAATTCGTACTAAGATTAGATAACCGGAAACATACTTAAAGCTAAGCTAAGGCGACTAAGGGCTAACGAAAATTGGGTAACACTTCCTTTATTTCTACAATTTTCTCTATATAATATAACAACTCCCAACATCAATAAAAACATCCATAATATCATAATCAATAAACTTTGCTAAGCTAGCCATTATTCAATTCTCAAAATTCCCTCTCAAAGCCACCCATAACCATAATTGTCACCCAACGTCATATTCATTCACATATAATGCTTCTTTAACATCCTTAATATCATTCATAATAAGATTATACCCATGATATGTCAAGAACTATCATTCAAGTCAAGTCACTATTCAAAAATACCATTATTTTCACATTTGAGCTCCATACTCTACATTCTTCCATATATTCCAAGTCTTTCAACCACTCAATAATATTAATGGCATGGAATGACCTTTGATGATGTAGAAATGAGCTTTGGATGGCAATACTTTACTTGGAGAGAAACCCAACTTCAATTCCAAAGGGATGCTTGGCTTCTAGCAACCCTAATGAATATCCAAACACTTGATTCTGCCAACTCTTGATGTTTAACCCTTGATTTCTCTTGGCTATCTGTTAAGATGGTATGGAGAATATTCTAGAGCCTACTTAAAGTGTGGATAATGAATATAATGAAAAAATAAGAACTTAGGGTCATCCTTATATAAAATTTAAAAGCTGCCCGTCGGGTGGTATACTGTACGAACGACGAAGTGTCGCTCAGATCGACGGGGCATCGATCTGACCATCGAAGTCGTAAAATTTCCAGTGAGCAGCTTTCGTTTCCTTTCATTCTACGGTGAGGAGGATAGTCCGTCGAACTGATTGATGGAGCGTCGATATGCTCCGTCGAATGGTCTTTGCGCTAAATCAATTCTACAATACAAGAGACGAAGCGTCGACCCTTCCAACGGTGCAAAGAACGACCGTTGAACCCCTTTTTCACTGAACTGCAATGAAGTTTAATTTTGACGAACTTTCCTCTCTTGCCTCAAATGTCTTTGGAGTCTTAATTAGAACCATTAAGTATCCCTTGTTACTTGTAGGGACACCATGTATACCTTAACTTACGTTAGTCTATTCACCGCTCAGCAACCCGAAATTCCAAGGTGTAACACTCTCCCCCCTTAGGAACATTCGTCCTCGAATGTTAAGTTCTCGGGAATCCTATGAAAATTTTGCCATAGTTTCCCCTATAATATGGTACTACCATACTATCACAGCTACCTAAAATAAAATTACCACACAGGGCTACAATATCACAGCAAGAAACATGGCCAGACACGTCACGAAAATGAATAAAGAAAGCATCTCATACCTGGGGACAATGGTGGCTCATCTTGAGCCTCTTCCGGGGGTAGAAACAAATGCGGATATTTGGACTTCATATCTTCTTCCGCTTCCCAAGTCATAATTTCTCTATTATTGTTCCTCCACAGAACCTTTACTGAAGCTACATCTTTAGTTCTGAGTTTTCGTACCTGCCTGTCTAGTATGGTAATAGGTACCTCTTCATAAGCCAACTTCTCGGTGACTTGAACATCATTCACTGGCACGATTCTATCTGGATCTCCGACACATTTGCGGAGCATCGACACATGAAAAACTGGGTGGACTGATTCAAGTTCTGGGGGTAAGTCCAGTTCATAAGCTACTTGGCCTATCATGTGGACTACCTTATAAGGTCCAATATATCGAGGACTCAATTTTCCCTTCTTGCCAAATCTCATCACGCCCTTCATCGGTGATACCTTCAGGAATACCCAATCATTAATTTGGAATTCTAAGTCTCGCTGGCGGTTGTCCGCAAAAGATTTCTGGCGACTTTGAGTTGTCAACAGTCGATCTCGGATAACCTTGATCTTTTCCACCGCTTGTTGAATCAACTCCGGACCTAGTAGTTGTACCTCTCCTACTTCAAACCACCCAATTGGCGATCTACACTTCCTTCCATATAGGGATTCATACGGGGGCATCTGGATACTGGAATGGTAGCTGTTTTTGTATGCAAACTCAATAAAAGGTAAGTGATTAACCCAACTACTTCTGAAATCTAGCACACATGACCGTAGCATATCATCCAAGGTCTGGACGGTGCATTCAACTTGCCCATCTATCTGAGGGTGAAATGTTATGCTAAGCCTCACTTGAGTACCCAAACCTTCTTGAAAGGACTTCCAGAATTTAGCCGTAAATTGTGCTCCTCTGTCAGTAATAATAGACAAAGGGACACCATGAAGCTGCACTACTTCTTTAAGGTACAGCTTTGCATAATCTTCTGCTGCATAGGTAGTCCTGACTGGTAGAAAATGAGCCGACTGCGTGAGTCTATCAACAATTACCCATATGGAGTCATATCTGTGCTAAGAACGAGGCAAGCCTACAATGAAATCCATGTTAATTACATCCCATTTCCAAGTTGGAATTTTCATCGCTTGTAATAACCCTCCTATCTTCTGATGTTCAACCTTCACTTGTTAACAATTGGGACACTGGGCTACAAATTCTGCTATATCCTTTTTCATTCCATCCCACCAATACATTAACTTGAGATCGTGATACATCTTTTTTTCTCCTGGATGAAAAGAATAACGAGAGTAATGAGCTTCTTCCAGAATCTGATGACGTAGTCCTGCCACATCTGGCACACACAGCCTGCCTCAATACCTGAGAACTCTATCTGCGGAAACCTCAAGTGGTGACTTTTCTTTCTTAGGAAATGTATCTCTATAATGAATCAATTGGGGATCTTCGTATTGGTGCTCCCGCACCTCCCTATCTAAGGATGAAACAGCTGGGTTATGGACAGTGATTCCTGTATTGCCCGACTCCATTAAGCAAACTCCTAGGCTAGCTAGCTGGCGGAGTTCATGGACTAATTCTTTCTCCTCCAGGTGGACATCACGTAGGCTATCCTTTGATTTGCGGCTAAGTGCATCAGCCACCATATTCATTTTTCTAGGATGATATAAAATACTCACACCATAGTCTTTTAATCCGTCTCTGTCGTAGATTTAACTCCTTCTACTTGAAAATATATTGGAGACTCTTGTGACCTGTATAAATATCAACATATACACCGTACAAGTAATGTCTCCACATTTTTAGCGCATGGATAACCGCAGCTAATTCAAGGTCACGGGTCGGATAGCTCTTTTCATATTTCTGCAACTGCCGGGAAGCATAGACAATGACTTTACTGTGCTGCATCAACACACGGCTCAATTCGACACCGGAGGCATCACAATAAACAACATAACCATCGGTCCACTGAAATTGTGTTAATTTCTGAGTTAGCTTCGTTAATGGTTCTGAAATAGAAGAAAACCCTTCCACAACTCTTCTATAATAGCCTGCTAAACCCAGAAAGCTTCGAACCTCTGCAGGGGTTGTAGGCCTTGGCCAAGTCTTCACAGCCTCAATTTTCTGAATATCTACTCGAATGTTATCAGCTGAGATAATATGGCCTAGAAAAGTTATAGAATTCAGCCAGAACTCACATTTCAAAAATTTAGCATACAATTCACGAGCCCGAAGAATGCCAAGGACGGTACGCAAATGGTCTGCATGCTCCGCTTTCGATCGAGAATATACTAGAATATCGTCGATAAACACGATCACAAATAGATCTAGAAAAGGCCTAAAAATATTATTCATCAAATTCATGAACACTGCCGGTGCGTTAGTTAACCCAAATGACATCACCCGAAATTCATAATGGTCATATCTAGTTCTGAAAGCCATTTTCGGAATGTCTTTTTCTCTAACCCAGACTTGATGGTACCCTGATCTCAGATTTACCTTGGAAAACCACTTGGCACCATGTAATTGATTGAACAAATCATTTATTCTCGGGAGCGGATATTTGTTCTTTATTGTCACCTTGTTCAGCTGCCTATAGTCGATGCACATTTGTAAAGATCCATGTTTCTTTCTTACGAACAAGACAGGTGCTCCCTATGGCGATGAATTGGGTCTAGTGAATCCCTTCTCAAGAAAATCCTTTAGATGTGCCTTTAACTCTTTCAATTCCGCAGGAGCCATTCTGTCAAGAGGAATAGATATAGGTTTGGTATCCGGCAGCACATAAAACAGCAAAATCAATCTCCCACTCTGGTGGAAGGCCTGGAAGTTCATCAAGAAATCCATGCGGAAACTCATTTATTACCGGGATAGATTGAAGAGTTGGCGGCTTTGCTTCGGTGTCATGAACTCGGTCTAAATGATAAATTTAGCCTTTAGCGATCATTTTCCTCGCTTTGAGGTAGGAAATAAACTTACCCCTTGGAGATGTTGTGTTACCTTTCCATTCAAGTACTGGTTCTTCTGGAAATTGGAATCAAACCATCTTTGTTCGGCAATCCACATTAGACTTAACAAGAGGCCAACCAATCCATGCCCATGATCCCATAAAAATCTAGCATTTCCAGCTCATCCAAATGAGCTATAGTTTGATGATTACATACCACAATCACACAACAGGAGTGGATACCTCAAAAGGCTTTATTAGCTCAGGTTTCACCCAAATAAGATCAGCGATATACAGGGTAATATACGATAAGGGAGGACACAAGATCCTAACATCCGGCTCAAGCATAAATACGGGGCTGGGTGCCACCTGAACTGCATGTTCCTCCTCTGCCCCTACCACGGCCTACTGGAGTCTGGGGAGTCTGCCCTACCGAGCGCACGGACGAGGAAGAATCGGCTACTGATCCTGTGGGCTGGGCCTCAACTATACCACCCATTGATGGATAATCATGCATCATATGCCAAACCTGACCACAGGCATTGCAAGCATATGAACCTCGGCGACACTGGCTTGAATGTAATCTACCGCACTGACTATATCGCGGCACCGGTGGTCTCCTCTGACTAGGATCACCTCCAAACTGAGGACCTAAAACCTTCGAACTTTGAATCGGACCGGAATAAATGGGGCAACCAAATCTCCTGCCTACAAACTGAGGAGGTACAATAGTCGCGGACTGGACCGAATATCTGGAATACTAGCATCGACAGATCTGGCCCTCTTACTCTGCCCTCTATCAATATCGCGCTCACCCCTTTGTGGTTGTTTCTGCTCTTCTAAATTCTGGGCGTGGGCTTGAATACGGGAGATGTCCATCCCCTCCTGTAGTGAAGTTGCCAAGCAATCTTTGAACAAATGTGGCCTTAAGCCACTAACAAATCTACGTACTTTGTCTCCCATATCGGCTACCATAGTGGGAGCGTATCTAGCCAATGAGTTAAAGCGGAGACTATACTCCCAAGCGCTCATATTTCCTTGCTTTAGATTCAGAAACCTATCAGCTCGGGCCCTTCGAACCTCGGGTGGCAAATAATGACGAAAGAACGCATCTACAAATTCTTGCCAAACCGGGGGAGGTGCATTTTCCCCTCTTGAAGAAATCAAATTGTTATACTATAGAACAACAACATCCCGCAACCTATAAGATACCAGCTCCACTGACTTGGTATCTGATGCATGGATAATCCTTAACGTCCTCAATATCTCATCTATAAAGCCTTGCGGGTCTTCATCTGGCTTTGAACCAAAAAATTCTGGAGGATTTAAGCTCATAAAATCACGAGCCCTGGCACTAACCGCCTGCTCACTTGGGCCCGTACTCTGTCGTTGAGCCTGAGCGGCAACCAATTGAATCAATAGCTGAATAGCCTCGGTCATCTGTTGACCCGAAGCACCCGGCGGAGGAACTGGAGGCACAGGACCTGGAGTAGAGACCCCTTGTTGTTCTTCTAGAATAGGCTGAGTATGGGAGGTATGGAATGGAGCCTCATTATGGGATTCACCTTCTTCTAGATTCGTTGGTGACTCCCTTTCCGTCAGTCTTGCTGTCGTAGCCTTTCTCTTCTGTGCTGCTGTGACTTTCCTCTTTACCGGCATTGCTGAAATCATAACACATAATTAAGGAAGAAGGAAATCTTATAACATGGCTCTATCACACGATCTAATAAGAAGAAAGACGGTCATTTTTCCTAAATGCTCCGCAGCCTCTTGTTTATAAGTGTAGTGCACTTCACACCCATAAATAAGACCCTACTGGACACGGCTCGTAGACACACCCTAGGACGGAACTGCTCTGATACCACTTTTGTCATGACCCAACTAGTGGGCCATGACGGGTACCCGGAGCAGTCTACCGAGCACCACTCATCATGCTAACAATCACCCAACCTGTATACACATAATCTCCTAGGCAATATATATATATATATATATATATATATATATGCATAAGCCCTCACGGCTGCAAATATAATATACAAAATATACACTGGTGTATTCATGAAACATATACTACCCACGCATACGTACCTACTAGCCTCTACTGGACAACTGAGACATAAGTACGGGACAGGACCCCATCATACCCAAATATGTACACAAAAGAATGCATCAACGACTGGCACCTCCGGAGTAGTGGAGTGCTCCTGTGTAGCTGCTGATGGAGTCCTATGAATCTGTACCGCCACCCTGCCTACCTGTGGGCATGAACACATCATCCAAAAAAGAAAGGACGTCACTACGAATAATGTGCTGAGTGTGTAAGGCATACACAATAACATGATAAAGAGATGCAGAAATATGAGATAAAGGGGTAACCTGTAACTGATTGCCCCTGAAGGCGGAGTCACGCATGCTAACTTATATAATAAACAACATCATATCATATAAGCATATATAACTTCCCGACTATATAGGTACGGTGTGATCAGCATTAGCCCGCATCTGGGCCTCCAGCATTCGGGGTAAACATCTCATGCCGCCCACTAGTGGTGTCTGCCCATGCCATCTTGATGGTGTAACCATAATCATAGCTACCCACTATGCCTATCGTAGTGGTGTCTGCCCGGCCAACTAGGCACGGTGTAGTCTTATATATACATAATGTAAAGCATGCATGAGAACTCAAGCAAAGGTTATAATTCTATCGGAGTGACGTAAGGTCGGGGACCTCCAATCATTTTATGGAATAATCCTTATCACTGTGTCTCACCTTGAAGGAACTAATATCATGAGGTGAGGCAACAACAAGAAGTGACATCAATGCAATCATAAAGATAAGGATACCAAGCTCATCATAGCATCATTATCGTCATCATTATCTTGGAACATACCTCATCTTTATCTCATAAAAAGCTCTTAAGAATCTTTAGCTTTCATCCTTTGGGATGTAAGAAGGTCATGGAAGTATAGAAGAGAAATCACAACATAGGAGCCATGCCTTTGAAAAAAAGGGGGACAATCCTTACATACCTTTACGTCTCTTTAACTTTGCTGACTAAACGCTTCCCTCCGAGTTCACGATTCTACATTCCAGAGAATTCGTACTAAGATTAGATAACCAGAAACATACTTAAAGCTAAGCTAAGGCGACTAAGGGCTAACGAAAATTGGGTAGCACTTCCTCTGTTTCTACAATTTTCTCCATATAATATAACAACTCCCAGCATCAATAACAACATCCATAATATCATAATCAATAAACTTTGCTAAGCTAGCCATTATTCAACTCTCAAAATTCTCTCTCAAAGCCACCCAGAACCATAATTGTCACCCAACGTCATATTCATTCACATATAATGCTTCTTTAACATCCTTAATATCATTAATAACAAGATTATACCCATGATATGTCAAGAACTACCATTTAAGTCAAGTCACTATTAAAAAAATATCATTATTTTCACATTTGAGCTCCATACTAGACTTTCTTCCATAATCCAAGTCTTTCAACCACTCAATATTCTTAATGGCATGGAATGAACATAAAACTCACCTTTGATGATGTAGAAATGAGCTTTGGATGGCAATACTTTACTTGGAGAGAAACCCAACTTCAATTCCGAAGGGATGCTTAGCTTCTAGCAACCCTGTGAATATCCAAATACTTGATTCTACCAACTCTTGATGTTTAACCCTTGATTTCTCTTGGCTATATGTTAAGATGGCATGGAGAATGTTCTGGAGCCCTATTGATGTGTGGATAATGAATAAAATGAAAAACAAGAACTTGGGGTCTTCCTTATATAAAATTTAAAAGCTGCCTGTCGGGTGTTATACGGTACGAACGACGAAGCGCCGATCAGATCGACAAGGCATCGACCTGACCGTTGAAGTCGTAAAATTTCCAGTGAGCATCTTTCGTTTCCTTTCATTCTACGGTGAGAAGAACGGTCCGTCGAATTGATCGATGGAGCGTCGATCTACTCCGTCAAATGGTCTTTCCGCTAAATCAATACTATGGCACAAGCGACGAAGCGTCGACCCTTCCGACGGTGCAAAGAACCACCGTCAAACCCCCCTTTCGCAGAACTACAATGAAGTTTCATTTTGACGAACTTTCTTCTCTTGCCTCAAATGTCTTTGGAATCTTAATTAGAACCATTAAGTGTCCCTTCTTACTTGTGGGGACACGATATACACCTTACCTAACCTTAGTCTATTCACCGCTCAGCAGCTCAACATTTCAAGGTGTAACATGCTCGTTGTGTTAGCTCCGGGTGCCCGTCATGGCCCTCTTGTTGGGTCGTGACAAAAGTGGTATCAGAGCAGTTCGTCCTAGGGTATGTCTATGAGTCGTGTCTAGTAGAGTCTTGTTTATGGGTGTGAAGCATGCCACACTTATAAACAAGAGGCTGCAGGGCATTTAGGAACTATTGTCCCTTCCTTCTCATCTTAGATTGTACCGTAGAGCTAAATTATAGGATGTGATGTCCTGATTCTAACCCTAATTGTTTTGATTGTAGATATGCATTTGATTATGCCGCTATGAGGTAATTGATGAGAATTGAAGTCGTTACTCAGAAAGGTTTGTTTTCTGCCTCATTGATATTGATTGACTTTGATATAAGAACTTGAGCCTGATGTTATGGGTATTTGTGATCGCCCTGTGAGGCATTGGATGTGTTTTCTGGGCTGTGTGCAAGAATGAGGCAGTAAGAAGTCTAGGGGAAACTCTGCCGAAATTTTTACAAATTGAATTGTTTGAGTGTCTATGCTATAGAGAAAGAATGAAGGAAAAATGTGACAATCGAATGTTTGGTAAGTCATGATTAAATGAACAATTATGAGATTCTTTGAAAAAGTAGTTTTAGACTAATTTCAATTTAATTTAAGGGAAGTACCTTGAAGGAAAAAATGATTCGTAATTAAAGGAACTAGAATGAGTTTTTTTTTTTAAAAATAAATTGTGTTCTAGCAGGCCAGGCCTGTTAGAAATTTTTATTAATAAATGTATAATGTAAAAAATAGTCTATTACATCATGCCTATAATATGAACTAGCTAAAATTAAAAACATAAGAGACTGTCCTCTATATCTATCCTGTGTGCCTAAGCTAGTATGCACTTTGTGATCATTTTGAGTCAGCTTTGATGATAGTCCAAAACTGTGCACTCACCATAGTATGATCCATACATGTAATATCATTGTTGATGATCAAGCTGCTGAATCCTCCTTGTTATAATCCTCAGTTGAGGCAGTTGTGATTTGTCCATATTGAGAATTCTTCTTCCTTCTGGTGGCATGAGTAGAAAGTCATGTACTTTGATCTCTGCATGATCCAAAGCATGATTTGCCAGAAAATCTGCCAACATGTTGCCTTCTCTGAAAATATGATTAATCTGTACCTGTATTGCTCTCATGTCCTGTTTGATCTCTTCAATCTGATTTCTCAGTTCCCATAGAATGATCCATGTATCTTGTAAGATGTTTAGAAGGACAAGTGAGTCAGTCTCCAGTTGCACCTGTTGAATGTTGTGATCTTTACAGAACTTCAGTGCCTGTTTTATAGCCTCAGCTTCAGCTTCCATATGTATTGCCATTCCCATTTGTAGTGCTTCTGCATAAACCAAATGTCACGACCCAACCCCGTAGGCCGTGACTAGTGCCCAAGCTGGACACCCATATGTACTTGTCAACATAATTGGACTGATACTATAGGTCCTAAATTAATCACAACATAAGGACATACGCAAGCCGACGAGGCTGCCACTGTATATATATTATTCTTCTACGCAAGCCGACAAGGCCGCCACTACGAAACGATAATATATGCAAGCCGGCAAGGCTGCTACAACAGAACAACAATATATGCAAGCCGGCAAGGCTGCCACAATAAAGCAATATCACAATATATATGTAAGCCGGCAAGGCTGCTACAGCGCTAGAACATCCATAATGACCATACAGGCACAACTGACCACATCTGAACACAACCCACATACTTGTCTACAGACCCCTAAGAGTATCAACAGTAACACATGACGGGACAGGGCCTCGTCGTACCCCTGAACAAAACATACATATATATATATATATATACATATCAGGAAGTCTCTGTACCAAAATCTAGGCTCCGGAACAACGGAGCTCTCCAAGATATCAGAAGGGAAATCCTAAGCTAGCGGATCACCAAAGCGAATATCTGTACCTGCGGGCATGAAACGCAGCCCCCCGAGGAAAGGGGGTCAGTACGGAATATGTACTGAGCATGTAAAGCGTGAAATACAGTAAAAGAATCATAACTGAAATAAGGAGTACAGGAAACAAGTACAATGTTCAGAATACCAAAACACTTGCCTTTGAAACATAATCATGCTTGTCAATATCATAACCCATATACATATATTTCGTACTCGGCCCTCTAGTGAGGGACTCGGTGAATAAAGTCATCATATGCCCTCCTGGCCGCCATAACATGTCATCATATCATCATATCGTCATATCATCATATCATCATATCATCATATCATATATATATATATATATATATAGATATATATACCGTACCCGGCCCTCTAGTGAGGGACTCGGTGAACAATGCAGTGAAACTGTGCACGATAACATACCTGGCCCGGGACTTGGTGAAAGATATATTGAGGCATGCACGAGCAGAGTAGTGAGAAACTATATGCAATTTAAATCATATCTGAGACTCAATGGAATAATCAAAACGATCCACCATTTGCAATTCAAGATAATAGTCATATCAAATACCTTTTGAATATCACTGTGAATTATATCAAAATAGAAATTTGGAATCATATGTACATATCAAAACATAAAGGAAATATAAGTTGTGGGAATCAAGATCATTAGCCATCCTAGTGGCTCTAGGAATAGGAATTTCTTTGGAATCATATATATATCGTCTATTCATCTCACAAAGATCATGCCAAAAGAAAGAAGGGATAGGCTTTACATACCTTCGGCGTTTATTCGTAACACAACACGTATACGCTGCCCAAAGTCTCAACCTGTATTAAGACGTCAAGAATTATGGTTAAGTTACGGGGAGATTCAAAACGTTTCCCAACGTTAGCAACTCCTTTCTAGACAATTTAGACGATGGATTCCTTACATCCCAACTAATTACATAATATTCAAGCTAGCGCCAATAATTATACGTTCAAGTACTATATCGAGGCTATTCAAGACAAGATGCGAGAATCACTCCGAACAGCCCGCACAACATTCCAAACAGTCCACGCAATATTCCACACAGCCCACATTCACAATATTCAATAACGATCCACATACGACTACTACGTCTTCAAGTTATTCCTAATAGTCCGCAGCCTTAACGTTTTCATGTAATTAACTTTATAACAGCCCAACCAACATACAACACAACGCATAATATTAATTATCATTAATTTCCCAAGCTCAATAATAACAACAACGACATATCCAAAATAGCCCCTAACTATCACACAAACGATGCTCGGAAATCTTGCGAACACTTACGAACATACCAAGTGAACCACATACGATTCTTACACATTATTTCATATAATCTTTTCATCTATTTTCAGCAAAATGTAACAGCAACCACACGTTAACAACATCACTTATTCATAGCCATGAAACTACACTAATATCACAATGATCCTTACAACAGCCCACAAAACCAATTCAACCTCAACTTTAACCATTTAATTCCTTCATTCTCATCATATAATCCATGACAACAACAATCAAAATATTTATTACAATCAGTTCACCAATTTCCACACCAAACAGCCCCCTACAGCTTCCACAATGTTTCAACATCAACATACATAATTTCATACATGCAATGCACATTTATACATTCAAAACACGTCCAAATCATCTTGAAACAGCCCCTACGGCTTCAACAACACTCCAACACCAACATACATAATTTCATACATGCAATTCACATTTACACATCCACAACACGTCCAAATTCATCCTAACGCATGCAAAAGAAGATTTAACCTTACCTTAACAAGTTGGCTCATTAATTTGCTGAAATTGATTAATTTAATCACCAACGTTTTTGCTGCCTCTTTAATGATTAATTCATATTGATATGACCTCCAATTGGTTGGGACACCATGGAAAATAATTTTTGGCATCAAAATTCACGAGCTCAACTTGCATAGCCATGGCCGTGAGCTGCCATGGCTGGACTCTCTCTCTCTCTAACTCTTATAATTCACCAAGTGTGAAGATGATGCAATGGATAAAGGGTTGGTTGTGAGTTGGTGGAGCTGCCATGGCTGGCCGTGGCTTGGTGAAGCTGCCATGGCTGCCGTGCTCCTTCTCTCTCTAGCTCAACAAGGTAGATGAACACTTCTCTCTACTTCAACTTGTGAGTTGTAGTGAATGAATGACTTATTAGTCATCAACTAATCTTATATATGCTAAGCATGGACTGGACACGTATATATATATATATATATATATATACCATACCTGGCCCTCTAGTGAGGGACTCGGTGAACAATGGAGCGAAACTGTGCACGAGAACGTATCCTGGCCCGGGACTCAGTGAAAGATGTATTAAGGCATGCACGAGTAGAGTAGTGAGCAACCATATGCAAGTTAAATCATATTTGAGACTCAATAGAATATTCAAAATGAACCATCATTTGAAAATCAAGACAACAGCCATATCAAGTGCCCTTTGAATGTCACTATGGATTATATCAAAAGAGAACTTCTTGAATGATAGACATATATCAAGACATAATGAAATAGCTTCTGGAAATCAAAAACATTAGCCATTCTAGTGGCTCTAAGAATAGGAGCTTCTTTGGAATCACATATATATATATATATATATATATATATACGTCGTCTGTTTGTTTCATAAAGATCATGCCAAAAAGAAAGAAGGGATAACTTTACATACCTGTTAAAGGTTAATTGTAATCAAGTTCGCTTCGTCGCCTCTTTAGCCTTTTTAATATGAAAGTAACGCTATCGTTAGTAAACTGTACTTTCTAACTTATAAATCTGTAACCAATCACTTATAGGAATCATTCTTTAATTCACACTTCTTGATTAGTATTTTGATTAGTTAAGAACCTGACGGAAATTAGGCAGCATTTCCTTTATATATCTTGCCTATCCCGGACTTCCAATCAACCTCCGATTAGCACAGCAATACCAACAACCACAATAGCAACCAAATAACTTTTCTTAATTATTTTTCAACTTAGGTCATTGACATCTAAAATTATACAATAAGCGGACCATTATACGCTTTGTATACGATACATTATGCACTTGTTTTCTTCCAAATTTATGAGCCACCTTAACAGCAACACAACAACAACATCAACTACCATCCATGTATAAAAAAACTGTTTCAAAATCACTCTAATACAAGCTCGAAACAGCCCACCAAAACTGCGACATTAAAATACGATTTTCAATCTTTACTTCGCAAAATTACAACACACGGAAAATAGCATAATATTGTCGTGAATAGCAGCACCTATACTAATCTATAGCTATATTTCCAGCCCTCCAACAATAACAATTTACCCTCAAATACACTACATGGACCTTTATCTTTACATCAAAAGAACTCAAGGTGAAGTCTTCCAAAGTGAAGATGAATTCATAAGAAAAAAAATTGCTAAATTCTTACCTTAACTATTAGAGGAAAGGGAGTCTCCCCAACACTTCCACAACATCACCTTCATGATCAAGAAGGAAAATTTGCAAAGAAATTACATAAAAATGGGGCTGGCCGTATGGCCTTTCTCTTGGCAACCATGGCCGTGACTTCTTTCTCTCTCAAGAGCTTAGGATTTCCTCTCTCTAAATTCACTTTGGAGTTGAAATGAATTACATAAATGATGCATTAGTCATCAAGACATGGCTTTCTACATTGCCTATAAAGTGGACATGTGTCCTGATACATTATTGGAAACGAAACAACAAGGAAAATGCAAGAAATAAAATAGATAGATAATTTGACACAACTTAGACTTAATTTACCAACTCAAGTTATAGAAAACTAAGACCTCTAAATTGAAGAACAAGAAGCAACCAAATTCTTAGGATGACCAAGAGGGATTAAAATCCCTAATAACCTATCCTCTCAACAAACACCCAATCCAAGGCTAACAATCACTCAACTCTCAAGAGTTACAATATCCAAATATCAAGTAATAATAATCAAAATAATCTAAGTCTTCTAAAATGAAAGAAACTACTACTTATACTAAGGCTCAAAAGGAGACAACTACACTATTACACTTTTACCCTTAATGAAGTAAGGGCCTTGTTTGGGTGTCTTCTTTTGGGAACAAAGCTTGAATTTGCAAATCTTCAAGTAATAGCCACATTGCAAGTATGACCATCTTCAACCCTCTTCTCCAAACCATCCTCCCATGCTATCACGAACACTTGAAATCCTCGGAAAGGTGCTAGAGTGTATTCAAGTATGTCCCTCCTCATGAACAATGCTTGCATAGCTTGAAGTTCCCTCGCTTGGCTCCTTGTAAAAGGTCTTGATGCCACTCGAATTGTATCATTCTCCCCTTCTTGAAAAGAATTTGTCCTCAAATTTAAGGGGTCATCATCTTGCACCACCATAGGAGAGAGATCACACACATTGAAGGTGTTATGAACTTGGTATTCGGGTGGGAGATCAATTTTGTATGCATTATCATTGAGTCGTTCAAGTACTTCAAATGGACCTTCTCCTCTAGGTATCAACTTGGTCTTTATTTTGTTGGGAAACCTCTCTTTTCGGAAATGTACCCAAACCCAATCACCCGGTTCAAGCAGAACTCGTTTGCGACTCTTGTTTGCTCTCTTGGCCGTTTCTTGATTCTTTTTCTCAAGGTGAAGCCTCACCTTCTCATGCAACTTCTTTATGGCCTCGGCTCGTTTGTTGCCATCTAAACTCAACACAACATCTTGAGATAAAGGGGTTAGATCTAAACGAGTTAGGGGTTAAAACCATAAACCACTTCAAAAGGTGACATGCCAATAGTGCTATGAATGACTCTATTGTAAGCAAATTCAACCAAAGGCAATTGATCTTCCCAAGATGCTAATTTTCCTTTAACCATGGCCCTAAGCATAGAACCCAAGGTCCTATTGACAACTTCAGTTTGGCCATCGGTTTGTGGGTGACAAGAGGTAGAAAACAACAATTTGGTACCAAGTCGTCCCCACAATTCTTTCCAAAAGTGGCTAAGGAATTTTGGATCCCTATCGCTCACAATGGTTTTGGGAATACCATGCAACTTTACCACATGTTCAACAAACAAAGAGGCAACATGAGGAGCATCATCAACTTTATGACAAGCAATGAAATGAGCCATTTTAGAAAATCGATGAACCACAACAAAGATGCTATCTTTACCCCTTTTGGTTCTAGGCAAACCCAACACAAAATCCATCGAAATATCAACCCAAGGTTGTTGAGGGGTGGGGAGAGGGGTATACAAACCATGGGGAAGGAGTCTAGACTTGGCGCCGCGACATTCAATGCATTGGCCACAAATCTTAGCCACATCCCTCTGCATATGAGGCCAATAAAATTGTTCCTCAAGAATTCCCAAAGTTTTATCAATCCCAAAATGTCCCATCAATCCCCCATTGTGTGCCTCCCTCACAAATAATTCTCTCCAAGAGCTCATGGGCACACACAAACGCTTGTTTTTGAACAAGAAACCATCAAACCTAGAATAGGGAGTAGAAGACCTATCCTTAATCTACCTCTCCCTTTCCCACTCTTCATAATCTAGAAAGATTTTTGCAAAGATGGGGTCATCGAGATACAATGTCTTCAAGCTTTCAAAACCCATCAATTTGGAAGACAAGGTATTAATCAAAACATGTTTCCTTGATAGGGCATCCGCCACTACATTCTCCTTTCCCTTTTTGTATTGGATTACATAAGGGAAGGTTTCAAGGAATTCAACCCATTTAGCATGCCTTTTGTTCAACTTTCCTTGGGCCTTAAGATGCTTTAAGGACTCATGATCGGTCCTAATCACAAACTCTTTAGGCCACAAGTAGTGTTTCCAATTACCCAAAGCTCTAATCAAAGCATACAATTCAAGATCATAGGTGGAGTAGTTCAACGTCGCACCCTTAAGCTTTTCACTAAAATAGGCAATGGGTTTTTGGTCTTGCATCAAAACGGCACCAATACCTACTTTGCTAGCATCACATTCAATTTCAAAGATTTTGTCAAAATCGGGTAATTGCAACAACGGGGCGGAGCTAAGCATTTTTGTTAGAGTTTCAAAAGCCTTTGCTTGCTCCACACCCCAAGAAAAAGGTTTATCCTTTCGGATTACCTCGGTCAAAGGAGCGGCTATGGTACTAAACCCCTTAACAAACCGCCTATAAAAACTAGCCAATCCATGAAAACTTCTAATATCACCAATGGATTTAGGAGTTGGCCAATTCTTAATAGCGTCTATTTTGGATTCATCAACCTCAACGCCCCTTGAACTCACAACAAAACCCAAGAAAACAACTTCATCAACACAAAAAGAGCATTTAAACAACATTAGCATAAAGTTGTTCTTGTCTAAGCACTTCAAACACACATTTCAAGTGAATAACATGCTCATCCATGGTTTTACTATACACCAAAATATCATCAAAGTACACAACCACGAATTTGCCAATAAAAGGTTTCATGACATGATTCATCAAACGCATGAAAGTACTAGGAGCGTTAGTGAGACCAAAAGGCATCACCAACCATTCATATAGACCAAACTTGGTCTTGAATTCGGTTTTCCACTCATCTCCGGGTTTCATCCGGATTTGATGATACCCACTCCTAAGATCTACCTTAGAGAATATGCATGAACCATTCAACTCATCAAGCATGTTGTCAAGACGAGGTATGGGATGGCGATACTTTACCTTTATCTTGTTGATGGCCCGGCAATCAACACACATGCGCCATGATCCATCTTTCTTTGGCACCAAGATCACGGGCACGGCACACGGACTCATGCTTTCTCGCACAACTCCCTTTTCAAGGAGCTCATCCACTTGCCTTTGAAGCTCCTTAGTGTCATCCGGGTTGGCTCTATAAGCCGGTTTGTTTGGCAATTGAGACCCCGGAACAAAGTCAATTTCGTGTTCAATTCCCCTCAAGGGTGGTAACCCCTTTGGGAGTTCCGTTGGGAACACGTCATCAAATTCCTGCAAAAGAGAAGAAATAGAACTAGGAAAAGAAGGGATTAGCTCATTAGTGTGCAATGCATAGTCCCTATGCATGAGGAGAATCACCGGTTGACGCTCCCCTAATTCCTCCCTAATTTCCCAACAATTCGCCAAAAGCGACACCTTAGTTTTTCCTCTAAGCTCTCCTTTCTTTCCACTCAACTCTTGAGAACTACTCTCCTCTACTCTCTCGTCCCCCACATTCTTCTTTTGCAATGCACCATGTCCCTTCTCCTTTAAGTCCCTCATTTTGTTATAGATCTCACCCACTTGGGAGGGGGTCATGGGATTCAAGACATGTTTGACACCATTGTGAACAAGGGTGTATTGGTTAGTTCTCCCATTATGGTTGACGGACCTATCATATTGCCATGGTCAGCCAAGTAGAAGATGACACGCTTGCATGGGAACAACATCACATAACACCTCATCGTGATACTTCCCAACCGCGAATTTGATGATAGCTTGCCTAGTCACCTTCAACTCACCACATTCATTGAGCCATTGAAGTTTGTACGAGTTTTCATGGCGGGTGGTGGGAAGTTTCAAGAAATCAACAAGGGTGGTACTAGCAACATTGGCACAACTCCCACTATTAATGATCATGATGCTAGTGTTTTTGGTTAATGATGCACTTGGAATGGAAGAGATTTTCCCGTTGACTTGGGTCATCCATTGCTTTGCTTAGCATGGTCCGTCGCACCACATAGAGAGGTACAATAGGCTCATCATCACCTTCAACTCCATCCCCTTCACTATCATGAAGTTAATTCTCATGATTGCCCTCATCATCCCCTTCCTCACATTCTTCCTCATCCTCACTATAAGTGTCTCTCAAAATAAACACTCTACGATTAGGGCACTCGCTTGCTCTATGACCGAAGCCATGACATTTAAAACATTGAATAGGAGTTTTCGTACCTCCTTCTTTTAGAGCAAATTTCAGAGGTTGTTTGTCAACTTGCTTCTCAACTTGAGCATTCTTCACAAATGGTTTCTTGGCTTCTTGCATGGGGCCCTTATTCTTTTGCCAATTGGAGGAGAAGGCTCCTCATTCTTTGTTATTGTTTCATGAACTCACATAGCCCCTTGACTTATTGATTTTGTCTTCCTTGAGACCCTCCTCTATTTCAATAGCCGCTTGAAGGGTTTCTTCAATGCGCCCATAGTTGTGGATTCTCATTTGGGAGACAATGTCACCATTTAACCCGGCTCGGAACCGAGTCATAGCATTTAACTCATCCTCGTCAAAGTCGATTCTCATCTTGACAATTTGGAACTCATCATAGTATTCTTCCACACTCTTTTTGTTTTGCCTTAAGGTATACACCTTCTTGAGTTGTTCTTGTTTGTAGCGTTCGGTGACATACTTACGCCGCATGGCCTCCTTCAATTCATCCCAAGTAGGTGTGGGCGGGAGTCCAATAATTCTTCTTGCTTTCACTTGAGTTTCCCACCATGTGGAGGCATAACCTTCGAATTGAGCAATGGCGTAAGACGCCTTTTTCACCTCGGACATGTAATTCGTCAAGAAGATTCTATCACAATGCATCACCCAATCTAGGAATGTGTCGGGATCACTACTTCCTTTGAAGGTTGGGAGAGTAACCTTGATGGAATTGAGACCCGTGTCTCGCCCTCCTCCATAACCATAATTCCCATTGAAATCTCCATCGTCATCATAACCTTGATGGTCACGACCTTGGTACCCTTCACGAGCTTGGTACCCTCTTTGCCTACCCATGTGAGGGTTAGGACCATGCCTTCCACCCCTCCCTCGATAAACTCCTTGTGCTTGCCCTCGTGGCCTCCAACCTTGGTCACCATAATGTTCGTGCTCAAGTATAGCTTCCTCTATCTCGTCCTCATTTGGTTGTTGGATGTTTGGACGGTTTTGGGGTGGCATTGGTGCATTTAGGGGTGGGTCATTTGGAGTTTGATCTTGTGGGGGTGGGTTGTTCCGTTGGCCTATGGGAATGTTGTTTGGTGGGGTGAGAGTTGTGTTTTGAGGAGTGTTCTGGGGAGTGGGGTTATATAGATGATGGAAGGTGCCGGGTGACAATGTAAGTGAAGTGCTTCGAGTAGCTCCACTTGTGCCACCTTGGTATTGCACTCGGGGCGAATATGAGACCTCCCTACTACCTCCCTCAATTGCTTCCACCCTACTTCCCAAGTTTTCCATTCGACCACCCATGTTTTCCATTCGACCATCCATGTTTTCCATTCGACCACCCATACTATCCACCTTATCGTTCAAGGCTTGTAAGGCCCTCATTACATCAGCTAGTGTGAGTTCCCCGGTGGGAACTCGAGTTTCATCCTCCGTAGCCATGGGACCTATTAAGACACTCAACAAAACAAGAAAACACGTTAGATTAGTAAAATCAACTCACAATCGCTCAAGTATGCGCACCTTTGATTGCCTTACAAATTGCTTCCGCCAAAGATTGTGTACTTGTTAATGTCGACTAGTCACAAGGGTTCAAATTCTACTCTTGGTCGGAATAGATTCTTGTTAGACTAAGAAAGACGGACGACTCAATTCAATCTAACGGACTTGAACCAAGAAATTAACAACGAAGCAAAACGACGAAAAGCACGAAAGAATTGGCACGAAAGAAATGCGGACACAAGAACTAATTAGCAACTAATAAGGTTGATTACTAGTTGTTAATTAGTTGTAAGAATCAAAGAAAAGGATTAGGAATGGAATCAAAGAGAATTAGAGTTGAAAAACCTGAACTGCGCAACATGCTATGCCTGTGCAGCACATGCTACTCGCGGGTGCAACCTGCGAAGGTGATCCGCGGCTCGCGGATTATGCAGCCAAAATGTCAACTCTCTGTCACAGGGTGCGACACCACCTGCGACTAGCAGGTTCTGCCTGCGATGGTGATCTGCGTCTCGCAGATGATGCACCCCAAAATGTTCAACTCTCTGTCACAAGGTGCGACACCACCCGCGACTAGTAGGTTCTACCTGCGATGGTGATCTGCGTCTCGCGGATGATGCTCTCAAAGTGTTCAACTCTCTGTCACAAGGTGCGACACCACCTGCGACTCGCATGTGTCGCATGTAGTGTCGCATATGGGCCAATTCGATGCTTCTTTTTTTTTTTTTTTTTTTTGCAAAATCAGAAATTTAGACTAAGTATTTCTGATTTTATTTTTTTTTTGTTGGGCCCACAAACACTTTTTCACAACTTTATTTGACAACTTTTGGATCAAATGGCCCTTTGGAGAGTCTTCTTCCTCATGAAGATTTGAAGGTCTTCAAGAACACAAGCACAATTCAAAAATTCAACTACCCTCAAATCAACTCCAAATTGGCTCAAATTTCGGATTTAAGTTCTCTTTAATGTAGAGAACAAAGCCCAATAGGTTTCAACCTTCAATTTCACCTTCTTCAACAAGACCCACTTTCAAGTTCTTGAAGCTTTGAAGCTCAACAATGGTGGAACACAAACCCTAACTCCAAATTGACTCGAAATTGAAGATTTAGACTCTAGAAACACTAGGAAACTCTAATCTAACACTAGGTTCAACAAAATCAATAAGAAAATTCGATTTTTTTTTTGAATTTCGATTTTTTTTTTTGAATCAAAACCCAAGATTAGATTTGGTGGAACAAACTTAAACTAAGCTCTGATACCAATTGATACAATATTGGAAACGAAACAACAAGGAAAATGCAAGAAATAAAAGAGATAGATAATTTGACACAACTTAGACTTAATTTAGCAACTCAAGTTATAGAAAACTAAGACCTCTAAATTGAAGAACAAGAAGCAACCAAATTCTTAGGATGACCAAGAGGGATTAAAATCCCTAATAACCTATCCTCTCAACAAACACCCAATCCAAGGCTAACAATCACTCAACTCTCAAGAGTTACAATATCCAAATATCAAGTAATAATAATCAAAATAATCTAAGTCTTCTAAAATGAAAGAAACTACTACTTATACTAAGGCTCAAAAGGAGACAACTACACTATTACACTTTTACCCTTAATGAAGTAAGGGCCTTGTTTGGGTGTCTTCTTTTGGGAACAAAGCTTGAATTTGCAAATCGTCAAGTAATAGCCACATTGCAAGTATGACCATCTTCAACCCTCTTCTCCAAACCATCCTCCCATGCTATCATGAACACTTGAAATCCCCGGAAAGGTGCTAGAGTGTATTCAAGTATGTCCCTCCTCATGAACAATGCTTGCATAGCTTGAAGTTCCCTCGCTTGGCTCCTTGTAAAGGGTCTTGATGCCGCCCGAATTGTATCATGTCCACTCTTATGACATGTGTCCACTTTTAATTTAATCACCAATCAAATTCAGCCATGTGTTGTGGGGCCCACTTAGTGGTATAATTAATTAACTTAATTAATCTTAATTAATAACTAATCTTCACTTAATAATCTAATAATGGTTAATTAATTCCTAATCTCCACTAATATTTCTACACCAATTAAATTTACAAGCAATCGTGCACTCGTAATAAAAAAAATCGGGGGTTAAAAGCCCTTGTCTCATATCCCAAAAATTAATCTCGTCCTTAAACTTACGTCGATTAGCTTACAAATAATTCGACGTACAAAAATACGGGGTATAACACCACCTTAGCATAATAAACTTTTGGTTTATATCTACTAAGGTGCTGATGCATATTTTCCCAATCACCAGATATATTCTGCAGCCATGGGAATCTCTTCCTTGTCAGTTGATGTAGTATGTGTTGTACTTGTTGTTTCAGTCTGTAGAAAGTAACTGATCCTCCATGTTTAATGGAGTTTCTTCTCTTCCATAATGACCACATGATCACTGCAGGCATTGCTCTATACATAGGCTGCAATTTTGGCTTTGTCTCAGCAGACCACCATGCCATTATCATTTGATGTAAACCAACTCCATCTGTGGGAATACCTGCACAAGAAGCAAAGAACTTCCATAACTTGATAGCTATGGAAGATGTTAGAAATAAATGACCCACAGTTTCCTCCTTATGCTCCTCACAGCACCAGCATCTTGATGGTATATTGATCATCATCCTTTTCAACATATCATCTGTAGATATTCTCCCTTTCCACACTCTCCACATGAAAAAACTTATCTTGATTGTAAAACCTTTCTCCCACATGAACTTATAACTTGTTTGTTTACTCTCTCTGTGTCTGAGAAACTCCCATGCAGATTTAACTGAGAATATGCCATTTGTTTCAACATCCAACATGGTTCATCATCTTCATCCTCAACTGGTACTTTGATATTTTCCTTGATATGTTGAGCCAATTCCTGATCTAGAGTGACTATTAACAGTTCCATGTTCCATTCCCTATTCTTCACAAACTGTCTAACCTCTATTTCTTCTTCTCTAGCAGCATCAGAAATGATATAATATAATGCCCCAAGTCTTGTCCAGTTCTCATACCAGAAACTTGAAGTTCCATTTCTCAGATACCAAAAGATTTGTGGCTCAACTGCATCTCTTATATTCACCATCTTCTTCCAAGTGTGAGATCCTCCTCTATCTACTGCCACAGTAGGATGCCATTTCTTGCAGTATTTGTTCCACATGTAGCTACCCCATAAGCTTCTTCCACATCTGAAATTCCACCACAACTTAGCAAATAATGCATTAGATATATCAGTTAGTGATCTAAGACCAATCCCTCCTTCATCCTTTGGTAGACATAATTTGTCCCATGCCACCCAATGTTTGCTTTTCACCCCCACTGTATTGCTCCAAAAGAATTTTGCAAAAATCTTATGCAGCTGCCTTATCACCCCAGAAGGAGGATTCATGGCTGACAGTAAATTTACTGGCATGGTTTGCAACACATGATTGACCAGCACATATCTACCCCCAAAAGATAACAGTCTGTTTTGCCAAGACATAATCCTTTTCATCATTTTTTTGATCAAATCCTCATAATATATCAGTTTCCTTCTTCCATAAAACACTGGACAGCCTAAATATGTGAAAAGAAAGGATCCATTTCTCATCTTAGTATGTCTTTTAATCCTGCTATTAACTTTGGCAGAAACCTTGTGATGGATATAGTAACAGCTTTTATCAGTATTGACCAGCTGTCCTGAAGCCTTCTCATAATTCCTCAATCTCCTCATCCTTTTCTTTAAAGAATATCCATCCCCAGAACAGAATAAGATTGTATCATCAGCATAAGATAAATGATTGATTTGAGGACTCCACTTTGGCATTCCATAGCCTATGAAACTTGTCTTCTCATGTAACTTGTTCAGACTCTTTGTTAAGACCTCTGCTGCTATAATGGACAATGTAGGAGAAAGTGGATCACCTTGCTTTACCCCCCTACTTGATCTGAAAAAACCATTACTTTGACCATTGATTAATACTGATTACCAGTTGTTTGAAAGCAATCTCCATATTAAATCAATGAGAACCTCTCCAAACCCAAACTGTCTTAATACTATATTCAAAAAAATCCAGGAAAGTCTATCATATGCCTTTGCCATATCCAAGTTGATTACCACATTAGTATGTTTAGCTCTCAAATTAATATCTCTGATGATCTCCTGTGCCAGTAATATGTTTTCTGCAATGCTCCTCCCTTTAACAAATCCTGTCTGATTGTGAGAAAAAATATTAGGAAGAACCTTTGCCAATCTATTCTGCAGTATTTTTGACAGTATCTTATTGGGGAAAGAGCTGAGACTGATAGGTCTCATATCACTGAAAGTATTAATCACCTCCTTCTTTGGCAACAAAACCAAATTAGTATGTGTGATGAAATGTGGTATCTCAGATCCACAAAAGAAAGCTCTAACCATTTGAATCACATCCAGCTTGATAACCTCCCAACACTTCTGATAAAACTGTCCTGTGAATCCATCATGCCCACTAGCACTGTCCCCATTGAGTGAGAACATAGCCTCTTTTACTTCACTTTCAGATGGCAACTCCTCCATATTCTTTTGATGTTCTTCAGTTATCATCTTAGGAATATTTTTCAACAGTGCATAATCCCCTCCTGCATTTTCTTCACTAAACTGTGACTGAAAGAACCAGATTGCCTCAGAACCAATATCTACTTCATTTTCCAACCATGTACCAGAAGGATCTTGTATTCTTTTCAAAGTTAATTTATTCCTCCTGCCCTCACATATGAATGGAAGAAGTTTGTATTGTCTCCATCATTGAACCATTTCATACCAGCTTTCTGTTTCCAATACTCCTCCTCCAGGTGTAAAAATCTGGTTAGTTCAGCCTGTGCTTGATGTAACAGCATTCTATTCTCCCTTGAAGCATTATTTTTAAACTGCAACTCCTTCACTTTTATAGTATCTTCAATAGTGGCAATCTGCTGAAATATATTCCCATATGTGTTCCTGCTCCATTGAACCAGTGCTCTTTTAAGTTTCTTCAACTTGTGATGAAATACATAAAATGGATTTCCACATAAATCATCAGTCCAATTCTCCTTTACCACCTCCATAAATGTATGATGCTTTGTCCAGAAGTGAAGAAACTTAAAAGATTTGACAATATGATGTGCATTGCTGTTACACTCAAGATGCAGTGGTGCATGATCAGAACCATGTCTAATCATATAAGTCACTGCTGTGGATGGCATGATATCTAACACTTGCTGATTCACCAGTATTCTATCTAATCTTTTGAATATGCAATCTTCTGCAGTCCTCCCATTCCACCAGGTGAATTTACTTCCAGTGAATCCTACATCAATCAAACCACAACTTTGTATACAGGTAGAAAAATCCAAAGTCTCATTAGATGAGACTGGAAGGCCACCTTGCTTCTCCTCATCAGACACTATGACATTAAAATCCCCTCCTATAATCCAAGGAAGGTCTTGCTGATTTGCTAAGTCCATCATAGCTTCCCACAACTCCGCCCACTTTTGTCTATCACATTTAGCATAGACTACTGACACCAGCACTGACTGATTCAAGGATGAGTGATTTAGTTGCAAAGTAACTTGTTGTTCTGATTAAGATATAACTACACCAAGCCATTCATCTGTACAGAAAATCCAAATTTTTCCTGAGCAGTTCACCTTGCAATTCTGAAAGCCTAACTTCCTTCTATACTCTTCAATAGCACTAGGATCTTGAAAAGGTTCCATTAGGCGTATGATGGAATAATGATGTCTCCTCTTTAGTTCAATTAACCTCTCAAAAGATTTCTGAGTGTTAACTAACCTAATATTCCAAAATAAAGCTTTGTCTATCATTGAGAATGATTAGTATTGTTCTTACTCCTCCTTGTTGACACTCCTGCCACTGGAATGCTGCTACTTCTGACAGGTTTTTGTTTATTTGTTGCCTGTTTCAATTTATGCACACTTCTAGGGGATAAATCTGCCTCCTGTGCTATATCATCAATGTTCTGATTTAAATCTTCCTCATCTTGGCTATTGAGATCAGCTTGGGCCTGTATTTCATTTTGCTTTCCATGTTGTGCATTCTCTACTTGTTCCACTGGCAAAATGACAGAATTGTTACTCTCTGGTGGCCTTGTACCTTCTTTTCCTTCTTTTCCTTCATTATCCTCCACTTCCTCCTCTGATATAGGAATCTCATCATGCTCAGCATCCTCCTGCAGCACATCACCTAACTTGTTTTCCTCCTCTAAGTTTTTGTGGATTAAGATGTCACTTGTTTCTTCTGAATCATGTTCCTTCCCTTGACTAAATGTATCTGAAATCACCTTAGACACCTGCTGGGATAAAATGTCCCCTTTATCATTGAGTTGTTTACCAAAGTTTTTCTCAATCCATGCCTTTGTTGATATCCTCTCCACCTTGTTTGATTCATCTATCTGCTTTTCCTTTGCTTCTTCCATCTGCTTTTCCTTGACCTTCTCAGTATTGTCTACAATTTGTTGCACTGTAACTATCTGATTTATAACATCAGACACCTTTACTTCTACATCTGAGGATTTCTGCACATCAATCACATCTATTATAGCCTCATCTGTGTTCTGCAGTGCTGCATATTGATTATTTTGCAGAGTTTGATTCTCCTTCAGTCTCCAAGCATTTTCATCATATTTACCTCTATGAAAGTGCCTGTTATTCCTTTGTTTTCCTTACTTCTTCTTGAATCCATCATTTCCATTTCCCTCTACAGGCTGCACCGTATCTGTTACTTCCTTCCCTTTCTTTATGTTAGCATTAGTCCCTTTGAACTCCTTAATCTCAGACCTGCTATTTTTTGCATTGTTTTGTTCCTTATTCTGCTTTTGATCTGCCTTACTGATTTCCTCCTGTTCTTTGTCTGAACTTGGTTCTTCCTCCTTGGGATACAACTCTAGATGAATGACATAGCAATCTTGCTCATTATGTCCTTGAAGTTTGCAGTTTTTGCAGTACTTAGGAACATAATCATAATTGATCTTTATCCATTTATCCACAATCTCCCTAGTACTCTTCTTTTTCATTCTTATATTGATTCTCTTTGGGAATTCTCCAAGCAAGTCTACTTCGACCTTCACTCTCGCACAACTTGGGCTGGTTTTATTGGTTGTGGCCATATCAACTTGTAGGGGCTTTCCAACAGCAGAGGCAAGTGAAAAAACTGCTTCTTTCACAAAATAGTTAGGAGGTAATGATGGGAATGATATCCATGCAATTGCAATCTTCGTTTCCTCCTCTGGATCAAACCATGGATCCCATTTAAACGTACGCATGGGATAGGACCAGTTCTTATGCATAATGTAATATGCAGGTCTGGACAGTAAGGTTACGTAATCTTCCAAAGAAGAAGCACGTATTAGTACATACCTATTGCTCAACAAGCCAATAATAGACTCTCCTTTCAAACCACATTGCTTTGGGATTAATGTTCTCAAGTCTTTTACGTCAGGCCATCCATATGAGAATTTCCCAACGACAGCATATTGTAGTTTTTCCTTAATAATCATCTGCTCAATCTCCTCTTCATCCCATACTACCATGAGCTCTCCATGCAAATATGTGATATTCTTCATGGGTAGTGTAGGGCTATACGTAGTAGTAGAAGTATTAGCATTAAGGGTTGTTGCATAGGTTTGGTTCAGTAAGAGGTGAGTAGGTTGTGTAGGTTCTATTGTGTTAGCCTGGACAGCCATAATAGGCGGTTGTCTAGTGGCTGGAGAGGCCATTGTTGCCGTGAAAAGGTTGGAAATTTTTAGGGTTTCGGCTTGAACTAGAATGAGTTGCATTCGAGATTTCAGAGAATTGAGATTTATTGAAGATCTGGAAAGTTGACATTAAGAACTCAAATGCAGTATTACAATTTATAGATTGGCGAGTAAGAGACGATGAAGAGATATTGATATGGGAAAGGAAGTTAATGAGTAGGGGAAAGTTTTACTCCAAACATTTATATATACATAAGATCAGGACGCGTTGATGACGGGTTTGTACTTATAGTGGAATGTTCTACAGATTTCTAGGCACACACTATCAAATGGCAAAGGGGAAAAGAGTACTTCAAGAGAAAAGGAAATCAAGAAGGACCTTGAGGATGAAAGTAAAAGAAAATACGTTAATGAATTGGTTAAAGGAAGTTATGTGACCACCGACGATAAGAGGAATTATAATAAATTAGTAAGGTTGGCCAAAGGTGGACATTGATAGCATAAGAGAATTGTCTTGAAATAGAGATACAATTACAAAGGAAACAGGACAATCTGAAATAGTATTGGGATATTTCGTAAGTGAGGTATTAATAAGCGATGTAAACGATAACTCATGAGTGGTCACATTAAATATTATGCGTGCCCTTATGATCGATCATATGATATGTTAAAGGTACTGATTGAGCTGGGTATTACAGTTAAGGTAGCAAATGCTACAGGGCAGGTTGATATTGTTTTCTTCGAATGTTAAAGTAGGATAATCATGATGTAATAATATCGGGGAGAATAAGAATATGTGTATATAAGAGTAAGAAGATTATGATGTCATGAGAAGAGGAGAAGGGTAAGCAAGGGAAGTATGCTGCTAGTGAGGGTCAAGTAAGGTTTCCAAGAAAAGGGTTAAGGTGACGGTAGAGGCGAAGAGCGATCCGGATAAATATCTAAAGTAAGTAAGCAGGGAGGATAGAGTATGACAATATGGAATAAAAGACGAATGCGAAGATTCCAAAACAGATCTTGATAAATAGGTTTGAAGTAATAATTATGGACATGAATATAACCTGAAAAGGAATAATAAGATTTTATGAAAAGTGTCAAGGGAAGATGAGGACTCGACGCAAGGAGAAAGAAAAAGGTGTGCTTCGTGAAGATTTCATGATAAGAACAGGAACCAACAGAATATTAGAAGGACTATGATGCATGACTGTGATGCAAACAAGTAGTTAAGAGAACTACGGGACAATATGAGCTAGTTAATGAAAGGATGAGTCGTGGGAATGAATGGTAGAGAGTATCAACTCTTAATGGTAGTATAGATATAAATTAGAATTGGGAACTAAGAGCAAGAAGAACCTCAAGGATATTAGTAAAAAGATAGTTATTAAGGTTAAGACTGGAGGTCGAACACTCCATAAGGAGTCTTCGGTGTCATCGTTGATTCATGAGACTAGGTGACTGTTAGTTATGAATGGAAGAGGTGATCAATAATGAAAGCATCTAAATTATATCCGATATGTGTAAACATTTGACTTAGTACAAGAATCCAGTTAGCAAAAAGGAAATAAGTAAAACCATTCGATTAAAAGAAATCCGGCATTATATGGAATAGAGGAGCTGAAGGATCGCTAAGGTTGGCAAGATGACTATCAAAGACGGTTAATACTCGAATGTTATTAGTATATGAGTCCATCCTTTAAAAGGGGGAAGAAAAAATTCAGTTCGAAGATGAACTACAATATTCCCAAGTTCAAAAGAGGAAAATGTACTGGCTTGAAGGAGCCAAAATTTGAGATGAGCCGATATATCAAGAATGCGCTAAAGAAAGTGAGAATGGACTAAATGCAAGTATATTATGAGACAAATGTGGAAAAGGAGTGACAAAATGATGAAAATTTAGCGAATCAAAGAGAATAAGTTTCGTCAACACGATATGTTGTGTTTCGGGCGATGATTCGAATCACTCACACCGGAGAAATTTAGGTTACACCTAAATATGCCGTAACGTACTCTAAAAGGTAACAGGAGGAGTAAGAAGGGCCTGCAAGCTGACCAGGAATAAATATAAAGGACAATCGGGATTATTAAAAAGAACTTGTAGCACTAGAAGAAATGAAAGCTTTAAAAGAAAAATATTTATAGGAAGTTCAATGATCTTCAATGGAAAGGAAGATAGTGTGCCTATGGATAGCAAGACAGTAATACTGCCTGAGATTAGAAAGTACCTCGTAACTTGTGAAATTTCGAGTCGCCAATTGTATCAATTGTGAGAGTGCATGACATAGAACCATATAAACAATCGCTGTAATGAAACGGCCAGTAGAATGGTGCAAGGTCGACTAGTATAAAAGGGATGATCTAAAATAGAACCAAAGAAGCAAGCAAGGGAAGGTCCCATGTCTGAACAAGGGAATTTGTTTTCTAGCAGAGAAATAAATAGCAAGGCAAAAGAGTACAACAATTAAGAGTGCTCACAGATCAGCGGAGAGCCGTAGCAATCATGAGTTAAGACCATCTTAATGGCAACAGGTCCCGGGACATTAGCTATATATCAGTTGACCCTTGGGTATGTACATAGGCACATGAGGATATGGAATTAATGAATGAGTTCGACAAATAATTGGGAGAATATGAAAGATGACTAATGATCCCATAGTGTAAGAGCATGGAGATCAGGAACTAAAGGACGACAACCATGTCAAGACACTAATGAAAGCATCGTAAGCTTGCAAGCTACAACATTCAAGGATGAATGTTTCTAATGGGGGAAGGATGTTACACCTTGGATTTTTAGAGCATGAGCACGCCATGTATTTCACTGTATTAATGGGTTATCGGAGACGTCCCATGAAGTTTTGAAAGGTACAAGCCATAGGAAGTATGTAACAATGATGCTAAGGATGAATTACAATCTCGTAAGTCGTAACTGGAAAGGAAAACCTTGGAACTAAAGGATATGACCATTACCAAGTGTGATTAATGATAAATATCATGTATTGAGAGTTTCAGATGATTCCCGGATCTGGAAAATCAAAGAAAATCAGTTTGTCAAAAATTTGGAAAAAATTGGCAGAATTGTGGACAGCATTTTGGGTAAAATTTACAGGGATATATCTCTAGATATATCAGGAGTTTTGAGGTGTTTCAATAACCTAAAATGAAGTTCGTCGAGTCTAGTTTCCAACGCAACAAACCGTTCATCGATACAACATCGTAGTAGGGAGTTATGGGCATTTTAAAACTAACTGTCAGAAGCCCGCTAACCTATGCGGAAATTCTACAAACCACTTAAAAGGGCCCAACAATTTCAGCCCATTAGCCCAAAACCGAATTGGACTATTATATATATATATATATACCCCTTAAGTCACTTAACTCATCATTTTTCATCAATTTCTCACCATCTCTCACCTCCACACCTCTCTAGAATCTCCCACAACATTCATCCAATCTCCAAACCTCTCTAAACTTATCCCAAATCATCTATAACCTTCTTCCAACTTGTACAACATACACATATATTCCTACAAGTCTATATGACCATTTTGGGTCATTTTTATTTAATTTTTAACATAGCCTCAAGTCCTAGGATGTCCTAGAAACTTATCCAAATATATTCCAACATATTTTCAAGCCCAAACCAAGGATCAAACTAAAGATTAAAGTGGTTAAGGGTTTCCAAAGGAGGTCTTCACCTGTCTCCCCTTCTTAAATATTTTAGGATGAGTATATTATATATATAGGGGATATGGGGAAATGTGAGGCGTTATATACGCATAACCACCTGATCAGTTGGTATACTATGATATCGTCCCGGACGCGGGATGCCTGGATGCGGGATATATGGGTAAATGCATCGGGCTGCACGTTCCATAGCAATATAATATATATATATATATATATATATATATATATGGATCGGGCTGCACGTCCTGCAACACTATTATGTTATATATGTATATGAGAAATGTTTTCTTTTGAAAGCTAAGCATGCATGGTTTTCGCCTTATGAGGCAATCAGATGTACGAGTTATCTTTATCGCCTGTTATGTTCTATATTTCTTATTATGTTGTTATTCATGCCTTACATACTAAGTGCATTGTTCGTACTGACGTCTCTTCTTGTGGACGCTGCGTACATGCCCGCAAGTAGACAAGTAGACAGATCTGACCCATAGGAGCTTCATCAGCGGAATCTCAGGAGCGCTCCACTTACTGCGGAGCTGCAGTCTATTGGTATCGGTCTTCATGGTCACTTGTATTCTATGTAGAGGCTCGTAGACATGTATGTATAGTTAGACGTTTCATAACCCTACCGTTCATATCGTCGTGTAACATTTTAGTAGCCTTGATGGTTGGTGATAATGGACATAATTGTTGAATATTATATAGAGATGTGCTGTGTTATGTTGTTATATATGTCCTTAGAGATTATGATATCCATGAGCTATCTTTATGGTCCACCCAGAAATGATTATGAGATGTATGTTTAGAGGTGCTTGGTATGTTAGCTCCGGGTGCCCGTCATGGCCCTCTAGTTGGGTCGTGACACATAATCTCATGAACACACCAAAAACATTAGATACCATCCATATACATGGAAATTAGCTCAACAACACAGCCACAACATGTTCAAAACTGTCCATAAACTTAACGACTACAACACAACACTTTATGACCTTTCTTCCATAACTATATTCACTTTTAGGACGTGATAAACGTTCAAAATCAACTCAACATAAGAGATAGGATGAAGAACATACCTTAAACTTGAAGAAATTTAGCTACACCAACTTTCTTCAAGACCAAACTCACCACATCATCAAGTAGAAACAAGAACAATCACTTTTCATGAACTAGTTTGGTGTAATCTTGTTGAATTCTTGATTTAAGGGGTTAAGTGCTTAAGAAATGTGTATGGATTTGTCTAGAACTCAAATGAAGTGTAAATGATGAAAAAAGGGGAATAATAAGGTATTTATACCCTTTGAAAGTCGGTTCCACCGACTTTCTAAGTTGGGCCCGCGGAGCCATTTGGCAACTTATCTTAAATTTCCCATATCTCCCTACTCCGATGTTGTATCGACAAATGGTTTGTTGTGTTGGAAACTAAACGCGACGAACTTCATTTTCGGCTCTTCAAACACCTCAAAACTACTGATATACTAGGAGATATACTTCTCTAAAGTTGACCCAAAATTCTGTCGAATTTTTCCAAATTTTTGAAAAACTTATTTTCTTGGATTTGCTTGGTCCCGGAATCTTCCAAAACTCTCCATACATGATATTTATAATTATTTATACTTGATAATGATCATTTCCTTTGGTTCCAAGGTTGTCCTTCCCGGTTACGACTTACGAAATCGTAATTCATCCTTTAGTTCATTACTACATACTTCCCACGGCTTGCACCTTTCAAAAGATCATGGGATGTCTCTGATAATCCATTAGTATGGTGAAAAATGTGGCGTGCTAATGCTCTGAAAATGCTAGGTGTAACAGGTCATGCCACGACAGTCACCTTAGTCATGCCGGGCATCCCTAGACATAAGGGGAGGGTTGCTTCTAGCCCCACTCCGAAGAAGATCATTTTCTTCATTTAGGAAAAGAAGTTAGTAAACAAGGGGTGTTTAGCTTATCTGACTCATGTGCGTGACACGACGGCTGCATCTCCACTCCTTGAGTCCATTCCTATTGTGAGCGAGTTCGCGGAGGTATTCCCGTCTGATCTGCCGAGTATGCCACTCGATCGCGATATTGACTTCTGTATTGATTTGGATTCTGGAACTTGCCCTATTTCTATTCCGCCATATCGAATGGCACCTGCAGAGTTGAGAGAGCTTAAGGAGCAGTTACGGGATTTATTGAGCAAGGGTTGGTTAGATCGAGTTTCTCCCCTTGGGGTGCTCCTGTGTTATTTGTGAAGAAGAAAGATGGCACCTTGAGGATGTGCATTGACTATCGCCAGCTGAATGAGGTTACTATCTGGAACAAGTGTCCTATGCCTCGTATTGATGACTTATTTGACCAACTTCAGGGTGTGTCCATGTTTTCGAAGATTGACTTGCGTTCAGGCTACCACCAGTTGAGGATCAGGGCTGAGTATATTCCGAAGACAGCCTTTCGGACGAGATATGGACACTATGAGTTTCTGGTGATATCTTTTGGGCTTACCAATGCCCCAGCTGTATTTATGACTTTGATGAATGACATCTTTAGGACATTCTTTGACTCATTTTTTTATTGTATTTATTGATGATATGTTGGTGTATTCCAAGAGTAGAGAGGAGCACGAGAGCCATTTTCGTACTGTTCTTGTTTGCTAAGTTTTTGAAGTGTGAGCTTTGGTTTGAGTCTATGGCATTCTTGGGCCATGTGGTTTCTAAAGATGGGATTATGGTTGACCCACAGAAGACTGAGGCTGTGAGGGGTTGGACGAGGCCCACTACTGTTATCAAGGTTAGTAGTTTTGTGGGTTTGGCCAGCTATTACCGCCGCTTTGTGAAGGGTTTTGCTGCTATTGCTTCATTTTTTACCAGATTGACTCAAAAAAATGTTCCCTTCCAGTGGTCCGATGATTGTAAGGAGACCTTTCAAAATCTCAAGCTTCTTTTGACTTCAACCCCGATCATAGCATTACCCGTGAAGGGTAAGGATTACACGGTCTGTTGTGATACACCCCGTATGGGTTTGGGTGTTGTACTAATGCAGAAGGGTAGAGTGATAGCTTATGCTTCCTGTTAGTTGAAGATCCATGAGAAGAATTACCCCACCTATGATTTGGAGTTGTTGGCCGTGGTCTTTGCTTTAAATATTTGGAGGCATTATTTGTACGGTGTCTACGGTGAAGTTTTCACCGATCACCGTAGCCTTGAGTATGTGTTTACCTAGAGAGACCTTAATTCCATGCAGCACCGATGGATGGAGCTCCTGAAGGACTATGACATCTCTATTCTTTATCATCGTGGGAAGGCCAATATCGTGGTTGATGCCTTGAGTCGCAAGGCAGTGAGTATGCGAAGGTTAGCTCATTTGATTGTTTCTGAGCGTCCGAAGGAGATGGAGGTTCAGACTCTGGCCAACAGTTTCATTCGCCTTGATATTTCAGCCCCAAGCAGGGTTTTGGCTTGTGTAGAGGTGAGGTCAGCTTTATTGGATCAGATCAGGATTCATCAGTTTGAGGATGCTCAGTTGAGTAAGATTCGAGATAGAGTTTTAACGGGTGTGGCCAAAGAGGTCGTGATTGATTCTGAGGGCATTTTGAGGATTAAGGGACATATGTGCGTTCCTCGTGATGGTAATTTGATTTAGTTGATCTTGTTTGAGGCTCATAGGTCTCGATATTCCATTCATCCGGGGGCGACTAAGATGTATGGTGATTTTTGGCAGCACCATAGGTGGCGTCGGATGAAGAGAGATATAGTGGATTTTGTGGCTAAGTGTGGGAATTTTTAGCAAGTCAACTATGAGCACCAATGACCTGGCGGTGTACCTTAGAAGATGCCCATTCCTGAGTGGAAGTGGGAGAGGATTGCCATGGATTTGTTGCGGGTCTTCCGAAGACCCTTGGCAAGTTTGATTCTAATTGGGTGATAGTTGATCGGTTGACTAAGTCTGCTCATTTTGTTCCGATTCAGATTTCTTATACCGCAGAGAAGTTAGCCAAGTTATATATTCGAGATATTATGAGGTTACATGGGGTTCCCATTTCTATCGTATCTAATCGGGGTACTATCTTTACTTCCCGTTTCTGGAGCGCTTTTCATGAGGAGTTGGGTACCTGATTGAATCTCAGTATAGCTTTTCATCCCCAGACCGATAGCCAGTCTGAGCGGACCATTCAGGTGCTTGAGGACAATTTGAGAGCTTGTGTTATTGATTTTGGCGGTCATTGGGAACAACACTTACCCTTGGCAGATTTTGCATAATATGGCAGCTATCATTCGAGTATTAGCATGACGCCTTTTGAGGATTTATATGGTAGGAGATGTAGATCTCCGGTTGGCTAGTTTGATGGGTTCGAGGAGTGACCTTGGGGTATGGATCTGTTGAGAGAGTCCCTTGATAGAGTGAGAGTTATTCAAGCCAAGCTTTTTGCAGCTTAGAGTTGGCAGAAGATGTATACGGACCGAAAGGTTCGAGATTTAGAGTTTGCTATTGGTGACCAGGTTTTATTGAAAATCTCACCCATGAAGGGTGTTATGAAGTTTGGGAAGAGGGGAAAGTTGAGCCCCAGGTATATTGGCCCATTTGAGATTGTTGACTGTGTGGGCGATGTAGCTTACGAGTTAGCCTTGCCGCCAAGCTTGGCGGGAGTTCATCCAATTTTTCGTGTTTCTATGCTGAAGAAGTACCATACTGACGGTACTTACATTGTTCGTTTGGATTCGATATTACTTGATGAGAATTTGACATATGAGGAGGAGCATATTGCGATCTTTGATAGGCAATTTCGAAAGTAGAGGTCGAAGGAGATTGCTTCTGTGAAGGTGCAATAGAAGCACCACTCTGTTGAAGAGGCTACTTAGGAGACTGAGTCTGACATACGTAGCTGATATCCCCTATTGTTTGTTGATTCAAGTATTTCCCCGCTCTTTGTCCCTTGTTTGCTCGAGGACGAGTGATGGTTTAATTGTTATCTGATGTAACGACCCGTTTGGTCATTATAGTCATTCTGGCACTTTCTTTTCTTTCCGAGCTTGGTTACGTTACTTTTGACCTAAAGGGACCGTTGACACGCCTCTCGAGGTGTCTAGATTTCATTAGGGTGACCTTTTTTGAAATTTGGGCTTAAAGCGAAAAAGAGTTGACTCAAAATTGAATTTTGGGTAAACGAACCTTTTTTCAGAAATCTGTAGATTTCGAGAGGTCTGGATGGTCTTTTAGAACTTGTGTGTATATTTGATCCGATTTCCAATGCACTCGGATGCATTTTGGGACTTGGGCTGGAATTTGGAATTGAGGTATCGGGGGTTGAATCGGTCAACAAGACCTCCGTTGGGAATTCCTAGGCCATGGGTGAATTCGTAGCACATTTAATATGAGTCTGTGTATGTGGTTTGTGAGTAGATGGCCTCGGGAGTTTGTCAGGATTTCAGTAGTGATTGAGATAATTTTTGGGGATTTCTAGTACTGTTGTCCACCAGGGCGACACCGCCATAGGAGGGATGGCCGCTAGGATGGCCTATCTCTTTTGTAGCCTGACTTTCCCGACGGTCTGAGTGGACGTCGAGGCGGTGCCGTCGTAACGGTCCCGATGCCGTTGTATCGGTATCGGGGCTGTTATATTCATTAAGTGTGTATTAAAATCCCTTAGTCTATCATTTATTACTATTCCAAAAATTGATCTTTAGGGAGAAACTCAAGAGGATTCTTGGAGATGCTTCTTGGTGGTAAGTCCTTCTAATATCCTTAGCAATGCATTATTCCTAATCATCTTAGAATTCCTTCCCTTACAAGTTCATTAAGTGATGAAGATTAAAGTGGGTTTAATGAATGTTTTATCCAGGCTTCTAAATGATGAAATTTATTGGGTTTAGGCTAGATTATGATGTATCTAAGGTTGTTAGTCATATATCTTCCATTATTAGTGTAGGATTCTTGAATTTAAGAGTTAGGGTTTATACCCAAATTTGGGGTTATGCTTGAATTTCAAAGTTGGATGAACCCTTGAGTTAATTTAGCAATTGGTTGATGGGTTTTGATCACCTAATGCCTAATTGGCAAATTTACCCCCGAATTTTCTATCTTGACCTTGTGGGCCCCGCTTCCCCAAATTCTAAGGTTGGGTTTTGACCTATTTTAAAGTATAGCAATATAGGTATTGATCTTCATGATTTCTAACCTAGATTTCGAATATGCCTAGATTTCCTGATCTTGAGGCTCAGCGGAAAGGGAACGCTAAGGAGTGATTGTTGGTATTTTTGTTGTTCGGCCATCCAGGTAGGTTATGGCATACCCTTGGTGAGACTTCGTTTGGCGAACCATATTTAGATATTATTATTAGAGAAAGCATTTAAACCTTCGGGTATGAAGTTGGGTTGGATATTGTCTTAGGTTGGGCCCTGTTGTGTGATTGGGGTTGGCCACCCCGTGGTGTTGTGACTTGATTCTTTATTGTTATTTGGCTTGATGTCGCGTGCTAATAGTAGATATTGGAGACTATTGATATATCTTTTTCATGATATTGTGGTACCTCCCTTGTTGATGCTGATACCAGGATAGTATTCTATATGACTTTTGTAGTCTTTCGTGATATGGTTGGCATACCCAAGCTTGGTACTAGTGATATTGATCTTATTATTGATGTTGACTCATACATTGCACGCATTCTCATCCTTCATGGTATATTGTTGATACATTGATGATACTTGAGGAAACACTGGACTGAGCTGGGCTTAGTTGCATGAGAGTGACATGAGAGTTCGATATCCGATGGTTGTCCCGGAATTGTGGATTGAGAGACACGATTGTCGAGGTTTGTGCTAGTACCGTGAGGTATAAGGACTTCGCGGGTCTCCCATGGGTTGTGCTACCAGGACGTCGATACTTCCGTCTGGAGTACATGTGTACACGACATTGCATTGCATTTGCAGTCTTACATCATTGCATTGCATTGCATTGCATTATGGCTTATATTGTGATGATCTGGTGATTTACTTGTGTTGTTGGTTTCGGATTGGACATATTGAGACTGGGCATACTTGGGTTTGGATGCTTCAACCTAGGTGATGATGAATACTTGGTTCTGACTTGTGTTTGACTTATACTTGTTGATTTATCTGCCTATCTTTCTTTATTTCTGAATTATGTTAGCTATACTTAGTCGGCCTATGATACCAACTGGTACTATGGTTTTGTATTGACCTGCACTTGCTACATTCTTCTATGAAGGCAGAGTTCTAGGTTGGATCTGCTTCCATTTCCCGTGGCTGGTAGTCGATCAGTACAGCTTAGAGTTTATACGATGAGCACGAGACGTTCACTGCCTTGAAGACTCCTCTTATCTATGTCTTATTTTCCATTCTGAGATATATTCAGATTTGATGTATTATTATATTTCTAGACTTGTATATTTCTAGCTAGATGCTCTTGTATGAATTAGACCAGACTCTAGGGTGTATTTTCCTATTTCCGCACTTGTTCTATATCATTATCGTCAGACTTACGTGATTTATTCTCTTCCGCTTATTTAGTTATTTATTTACGTTTTTACTGTCATTGGGTTGAGGGTTCACTTACCGAGGTGGGGGAAGGCAAGTGCCCTCACGACTTAGCTAAATTGGTTTGTGACAAGCTGAGGGGATATTGAAAGAACCAGACACACTAACAAGGAAGCTGAGGGGATATTGTTGCTTAGTTATTTTAGACTCTTGGAGAGGATCAAATGAGAGACCAGCTAAGGGATCAGGTCCTTGTTCGTATGAAGGTCAACATTATAGCTGTAAAGTTGCTGGCACACACACCGATACAGCAGAGCAACAATGGAGTTGTTGTGTCCGGATGCATCTTGTCACTCTCATTTTAACTCTTCACTTATGTAAGCAACATATTCTAAGGAGAATACTATTCTTGCACAATCCAAAAATTGTTCCATACAGAGTGCAAGTCTCCACCTTTCAAGGTGTTCCTCAAGAACAGAGCCTCAACAACCCGAAGGATCAGGTCCGGAACTGAAGATGTTTTAGGTCCTTAGGTTGTTGAATCTTTGTTCTTTTGTGCTTAAACTATAAACCTACTCTTCCATAAAAAGAAGTTTTTTGTATGTGTTCTAAATTCTCAAGGTTTCTTCCACAAGATCTTGAGTGGTCCACTAGGCTAGATTAGCTTAGTTGTAGTAGTGTGTGGCTAGAGTTACTCATTGTGTTGAATTCTCAAAGGGTTCTTTTGAGTTGCAGGCTGTAGGGAGTCTAGATGTATTAGTGTGTTTGGCTAGGGGTAGTCAAGTGTGAGGGTTGTAGAAGCATTATTGTAAGGGTGAGGGGTTATGGGAGTTAACTTCTAGCTTGCAACACAGTTGTAACCTGAGTTGCTCGGTTAGTGGAGTTTAAATCCTACTGGGTAGGTCGTGGTTTTTAATCCCTTGAGCAAGGAGTTTTCCACGTAAAAATCTTGTGTTGATTCTTGTACTGCACTGCATAAGGGAACCTCTACACAACTAGGTCCCTCATATACAGTTTTGTGGACGGCCAACCTACATCAATGTATTTTTAAAATAGTTATAGACCTCGGAAGGTTGGTATATTTTCGTACAATTTAATTCATACCTTAGAAGGTCGGTATTTGATTTTCTCGGATTTTTTTTATTAATCGACCGACTTACTGAGGTTGGCTTCTTTAAAGAAATTTAAAAAATAAAAGGAGGTCAAAACCGACCTCAATCTAAGGTAGATTGTTTTAGGTCAGTTTCGAAAGTGTTTTTAGTAGTGATTATTCAATTTTGTTCTTTTTCTTCAACTTCAATCAATTTGGTTTATCTTTCAGAATACTAGTTGAGATAAATAAGTAAATTAATTATATTGTTTATCCATTTAGTGAAACTTGCTTTGCTTCTATCAGTGGTCGTTGTAATCATTATAAAAGATTTTCAGCAATAAAATTTACCAAGAATGACCTATGAAATACAAAGGATGACGATGCATTTTAGGCGGTCGAATAGTTCTTTATGTTGAAAAATCTCCGGTACAGCCATTCATTGATTTCTCTTAGTTACTTGTTCAAAAAAACTTAACACCTATAGCGAAATTTTTTATTTTTGCACTAATTGAATATCAGTGAAGGAGTATTAGGGAAAATTTATAGGTAACATCTGGACGAATGCTATAGTGACACGTGGCGATGAGGATGAGTAAGATCTGAGTCAGCACAACGAGTCCCGAAAGTATTTGTGTTACTCCGGAGACACGGTAATGTCTTTGGTCTCGGAAATCATAGATTTGAAGAGGCCTTCATAGAGACCAACAGTCAACCGTTACGCCGAGACCTTGAACCTTCCACGGACATTACTGAGCATATTTGTCGTCTTTATTACTCATTATTGCCCTAGCATTTTCGGGGACTCAATGATTGTTGGAACAACTATCATGGCGGCTAAGAAGACAAAGTTATTTGTAACACGGGAGAAAGATTTAGAGAGCTGCCAGAAGAAAATGCAATCACTTTCATCGATGAATACGCAATCAGAGTCACTTTGCCACACAACGATGCCCTGGTATCACCGTATCCATCGATTATCTCCAAGTAAAACGTGTACTGGTCGAACCAGGTAGTTCAACAAACATAATTCATTGGAAATGCTGGGAAAGATGGTTGTTAAATCCTGTATTTTTGTTCAATATATGTACGACTAAGTTGAGGTCGATGAATGCACTTAAACGTGAGATATGGAATTTTGAGCAAATAAAAACCGAGCTGCCTGCTTGTCCAACCTACTTGCTTGAGCTACTTAACACGTGTCGTGATGATTATACGAGGATGAGACACGTAATTAAATTAACTAGGGGCTGCATGTGGCCCCTCCAATTAAAGATATAGGTGATAAGTAGGTATGTCACCTACTTGCTTAAATGAAAGGACCCAAATAATTACCCAAAAACGGGGTTTGTTGGGTCGGCCAAGAGAGCCTTTTAAAGCCAGATTTACTTCATTTCTTTCACTCATTTTTTTAGACCAAACACACCAGATAGAACCCCTATAACTCCTATCCCAAAAGTTCCATACAAACTCTAAGCGATTTCAAGGGCTGCGACGTAATTCTTGTGCCGAAAAACCTTAACTACTTGCTAGTCTCCCTTTCTTCTTCTTATAGCTACATTGAGGGAATAATTTAAGATGTAGAGTTCCTAGGTTTTCTGGGTTCTACTTAGTTCCAGGTAAGTTTAAGCTTCTCCTTCCCTTACCTAAGCTTCTACAAGTTGTAGCTCGATCATAAAGGCTAGAACTTGCGAGTTTTGAAAAAGTAGCATGCGAATTGTTGTTGCACCACTGCTGACTGGTTGTGTTGCTCGATTTTAAAGAAAATATAAGTTAGAAACATACTTTTAGTAACCTGGAAAATCAATTTTAAGTGGCTGTGACTGTTGGGCTATTATAAGGTCATTTTGATAATGTGTTGTGGCTATAAATACATAAGAATAACTTGCGTATGTCATGGTTGCTATTCTATTTATTGATGAATGTTATAACGTGTGGACTAATTTGGAGCATTGTGTGTGGGGGCTGTTTCGAGGTGTTTTTGGACCTTGTTTTTGCTAGTTCTTGATGTTGTAACTTGGACATGTTGTTGTTGATATTGTTCTAGTTGTTTTTAGAGTTGGCTTGAATTTGAGGGAAGTGAAAAATATAGGGGAAGTGCTGCCCAATTTTTTGGAAGTGATCTACTAGCTTAGAAATACATTTTGAGCTTTTTTGCAGCTTAACCATAGTTCTAACGTCTTAATATAGGTTGATGTACTTCGGGCAGCATATACATATTGAGTCGTGGATTAAGCGTCAAAGGTATGTAATGGCTATCCCTTTTCTTTCATTGGCATGATCCCATAATTAGTAAGAGTTAAACGAATCATATGAAAGGAGCACCTACCATAGATACCATGTCTCTAGTCATGTTACAGCTTCCCGTGTGTTTACATCATATCTTTTGATACCATGTCTCTATTCATGTTACAGCTTCCCGTGTGTTTACATCATATCTTTTCGAGGGATTCCTATCCACTCCATGTCTTTTCTTGATAATAGAAAGAGATAGAGAGATATTTCAGTGCATTCTAGAGAGATATTTCAGTGCCTTCATGCATTCTATTAAATACATGCTATATAGCATCATATACATATATTTCCTGTAGCCTGGCCACTTGATCAGTAAGATATTATTATTGCTTGGCCTTACGGTCAGTGAGAGATGTTATTTCTTGGCCACTTAGTCAGTGAGACGTTATCATTTCCTGGCCTATGGTCAGTGAGAGTTTATATTTTCTTGGCTTTATGGTCAGTGAGATTTTACAGTTGCTTGACCACTTAGTTAGTGAGAGATACACCAAGCCCTATATGTGGCCGGCTAGCTATGATATTATTATATTGCATTTTGTTGAGTCGAATCAGGTGAGTATATCTCAAGGCATTCTTTAGCTCCTAGATTATTATGCTTTTCAGTTCAATTTTAGCTTTCTGTTATCCTATTGACTTACATACTCGGTACAATATTTCTTACTGACATCCCTTTTGTCGGGGAGGGGGGGATGCATTCATGCCTGCAGGTTTTAATAGATAGTCGGATAGTCCTCCTCGGGAGAGAGGACCAGACATCATCTCGAATAGTAAGCTCTACTTATTCAGAGTTTCCAGGTCCAAACTTTGGAGTTTCTTTTGTGTATATAGACTTGATGGGTAGGTCGAAGCCCTGTCCCGAGCATGATACAGTTATGTTACCTCTAGTGGCTTGTAGACGAGTCCTGTATTTTGTTTGTCAGTAATGTGGCCTTGTCGGCCCTTTATAGATATTCATTTTGGTACTGTTGGTTGTAGACATTCATAGCAGCCTCATCTTCCTACACAGTTATGCATATATTTTTGCACATGTTTGCCCTTTTGATGAGTTAGATATTATTTTTAGATGATTTAGAATGCGGCCTTATCAGCCTTGGTTGCTATTGTCTGTTTGCAGGTAGGCCTCGTCGACCTAAGTTGAGGTTTACCCCTCCAGGGTTACAATTATAGAGTGGTACGCTCCGGCCGAGTATGGCGCTGGGTGCCGATCACGCCTCTCTAGATTTGAGGCGTAAGAAACTTAGAATCAGAGCAGGTCTGTCTTAGGGAGTCTAAAAGCCGTGTCTACTAGAGCCTTGTTGGTAGATGCGTTGTGCACCACATTATATAAACAGGGAGCTACAGGGCATTTAGGAGTTTGTTACCCTTCATTCAAATCTAAATAGTGTTGTAGAGTTGAGTTATAGGGAGTTTGAGTTAAAATTCCGTATTGGTATTTCGGTACAGTGATGTCGGTGACTAGGAAGACTACGGGTAGTCAGAGCGGTAATGCAGCAGCGGGTGAGAGGACCAACAGGGCACCCCAATTAAATGGGGCCAAGTTTGAGGCCTAGGGTGAGAACCCTTGTCACCCATCACCGACTCCTCTACCACCTGAGGAGCTTCCGAGGGAGGCAGCACCTCCAGTACCCTTTCCTGTGCCATTTGGTCAGGATATTAGTAGTACAGTGCAAATCTTGATTCAGATAGTGGCCACCTAGAGGCAGTCGAGAGTACTGGCTAGTGCAGACCTTCAGAGGGGCCCAATAGTTCGAGTGTTCAAAAATTTCATGCATTAAAGCCTCAAGAGCATATGGATACTAGGAAGGATGAGCAATCGCAAAATTTAATCGATCAGCTCCACCGAATTTTTAGGGTGATGTATGCTTCGGAGATCGAGGTAGTAGAGTTAGCGGCTTTCAGGCTATGAGATATAGTCAAATTGTGGTATGAGGGATTGAAGCATTCCAGAGGACTTAACGCACCTCCAGTAAATTGGCATGAGTTTTCAAAGGCCTTCTTAGACCAATATGTATAGTTGGAGATATAAAAGTCTCATGTTGATCAGTTCTTAGCTGTGAGGCAGGGTAGTTCCAATGTCCGTGAGTATTGTCTCCATTTTGATTCCTTTTAAAAATATGCTCCATCTTTAGTTGACATGATGAGAACCAGGATCCACTAATTTATAGCGAGATTGCACCCGGATTATGTTGAGGCTTGTTCTACTACTGCACTGAATGATAATATGGATATATTTGGATTAAGGCATTTGGACAGAACTATTAAGATTGTAGACGCCAACAGCAGGCTACCGAGAGGATCGAGAGGGAGCAGCATAAGAGGGCGAGGTCCGCTAGTCTTCAGAGTGACTCTTGGGGGAGTTTCAGACCCCACTATCATGGTAGGCCACCCTGGCCACCACCACCTTAGTTCCAGGGGTACAGATCTGATCGTGATATCCCATCCAGACCAGATGAGAGTTCCCGTGTGTCAGTGTCGCAACAACAGAGGAGTTTAGGGTAGACCAAGCCACTACCACCGTAGATTGGTAATTGTGGTAGGGCACACTATGGGTGATGTCAGTATAGGTCGCGTGCTTCCTATACTAGTGGCAGTCCAGATCATTTTATGAGAGATTGTCCACAGAGGGGACAAGGTGGCAAGGTACAGCTGACTAGTTCTGTAGCAGGGTCATCTGCATTAGTGCGTCCCTCTTGGCGCGGGTCTCACTCGTCATATAACACCTCGTACCGTTAAACTAGGTTACTGTTACACCTCGGAAAAATTTTCGTTGGTACACAAGTGGATGAACTAGTGATGAATATGAGTGCATGATGTCTATGAGCAAGAAACGACGTTTGATGACCTTAGGCGAGATTTCGAAAGTATCCGATGTGAGACGAGGAAGTTGGCTAAGTTAAGATGAGATACAAGGTGAGCAATGCATGTGCATGGACGGGGGTGATTGAAATGACAAGTCTAAGAAATATGGGAGTCGTAAATTGCAATACGGTCCGTAAACTGGCAGTCGTAAACTGCCATGCAAGGTTTCAACTTTCTGCCCAGTCAAGAAATGGTAAAATACGACCAGGTGGACGGACCGTAAAGTGATTTACGGCCCGTAAACCATGGTCGTAAACCACCATGAAGGCAGCCCAGCTTCTGGTTCTGGAAATGGTTAAATACGCCCATGGAGGACGAGCCGTATAGTGGAATACGGGTCGTAAACCTCCATGGGCGACCACTGTTCATCTCAGCACAGATTTCACAAGTCATAAAATAAAGGGACCAACACTTGTTTTATTTCATTACAACATTACACCACTTCTCTCTAAAACTGCTCTCTACATTTATTATATGAGTTTTCAAGGATTATAAGCCATCAATAACATTAAGACAAGTGAATCAAGTGTAAGCAAGCCATTAAATACCATTCAAGTCAAGAAATGCAAATGGAGAAAAACTAGGGTTAGGCTCAAAGTGGGGTATTATCAACCAAAGCTTGTTCCTACAACTTCTAAGGTAAGATTCATGATTTTTACATGATGTTTAAGGTATTGGAGAATTAAAATACATGGATTGTAGAAAATGTGGTCAACTAGGTCATGAATGGTGAATAGTGACATTTTGAGGAATAGTTTGAATTGAATTATGAATGTTGTTGTGTTACGATATGAATGTATTATAAATGGTACTAAGATCATGAACTCAACACTTTAGACGAATGGACGAAGTTGGAGGTCATGACCATAAATATGGGAGAATTAGAAGCAAATTGAGAAATCTAGATAATGTGGATGATGTGAATGACTAATGGCCATTGTTATGATATTAATGAAGGTATAGACGCTAGCATTGGAAGGGAACGTGCAAGTGTAGAATAGTCCGACGAAAAGGTATGTAAGGCTAACCATTCTTTCATAAGGCATGGTTCTTGGCCAAATTTCTAATTCCTCTATATGAGTATGTTGTATTCAAGTGATTGACACTCCGAGCTCATAAGCTCACGATCCTTAACATGTACTACGATTGTACTACGCCTCTCATATGACGAGTAAGCCTAAGATATGGATGTAGCAATAATGACGGTGATAGTGATGACGATGATAATAATAATGATGCTAAAGGTGACTACGGGCTATTATATTCACATGTGCCTATGAAGGGCTATAATGACACCTCGAGCTTATAATGCCGGGTATAATATATGTATATGGATGTATATGATTATGTATAAAGTATGTATACGATTACGTAACGCACGCACACCTCTGCAGATGGTACGGATAACCCTGAAGCCTTGGTAGGGCCAGGTAGAAATAACATTGAGCCTTGGTTGGCTAAGTACGTATGAAACACCGAACCTTATGGTCGGGCACGCTATGTATGTATATAAGTGTATGGCTATGTATATAATATGAATATGAATGTGAAAAGACTATGTATACGAATGCGAATAAGGACATGTATACGAATATGAGCACAAGTATGGTACGAGTACTATTATGGAATACGGATGATGACGTAGGTGTACAAATACGTATGAAAAATGGAAAGTCCTACGAAAGGCAGGTAAGCGCTACGACGATGATATTATTGTCCCCCCCCCCCCCCCCCCTCTTATGCTATTTTATATGTTGTTCATGATGCTTATTTATTGATGTTGCTCATGCTTTACATACTCAGTACATTCTTCGTATTGACGTCCTTTTGTTTGTGGACGTTGCGTTATGCCCGCCGGTGCACAGGGAGACATACTTGATCCATAGCTGCTTATCCAGAGATTTCACAGCAGAGCTCCATTTCTTTCGGAGCCGCAGCTTTTGGGTACTCATTCTTTTGTGTATATAATTATGGGCATAGCGGGGTCCTGTCTCGCTCATACGATATGTCATACTCTTAGAGGCTCGTAGTCATGTGTATGTGGGTAGAGATGTTCGGCCATGTCGGCCCATGTTTTGTATATCTTTTGTTGGCCTCGTCGGCCTTGTACTTATGATGTGGCATAGAAGCCTATGATATGTTAAATGATGATGGTCGTCTAATGGGATCAATATGATTAACGATAAGAAAAGCACGAATTGACTTATGGTTCACCTAGATGTTATGTTATGTACGATAAGGGGGTGCCCGGGTGGGGTAGTACCGGGTGCTAGTCGCGGCCCCTAGTCGGGTCGTGACAAAAGTGGTATCAGAGCAGTTCAATCCTAGGATGTGTCTACGAGCCGTGTCTAGTAGAGTCTTGGTTATGGGTGTGTTGCGCGCCACACTTATAAACAAGAAGCTGCGGACATTTTAGGAATATATGACCTTCTTTCTTCATAAGAATCGTGCGATAGAGCTATGATGTAAGAAATTCTTGTTCCTAAATTGTGTGTTGTGTATTTCAGAGATGCCTAAAAAGAAAAAGGCTACAGCAGCCCAAAAGGGCAAGACGGTGGCAGAAAAGCGGACTGAAAGAGCACCGCCACCGGTAGTAGAGGAAGATGAGTCCCAGGGTGCGGCTTAATCTCAGTCCTCCCAGACAGTGCCTATTACCGAGGAGCACGTGGGAGCCTCAGCCCCAGCTCCAGCTCCTCCACCAAATGCTTCGGGCCAAGATGTAAAAAAGGCTATTACTTTATTGACTCAATTGGTTGCGGCCCAGGCTCAGAGGCACAGTTCAGGGTATGGTGATAGGGTTATTAGTGCAAGAGCCCGTGATTTCATTACTTTGAACCCTCCGGAATTCTTTGGGTCAAAACCGGAGGAGGATCCCCAGGACTTTATTGATGGTATGCTAAGGACGCTCCGGTTGATACATGCTTCAGACACCGAGTCGGTAGAGCTAGCGTCATATAGATTGAGAGATGTCTCGATCCAGTGGTATACGGTGTGGATGGCTTCACGGGGGGCCAATGCACCTCCCCCGGTATGGCAAGAGTTTGTTGATGCTTTTCTCCGTCATTATATGCCCCCAGAAGTTCGGCGAGCTAGGGCCGCAGGTGCACAGGGAGACAGACTTGACCCATAACTGCTTATCCAGAGATTGCACAGCAGAGCTCTATTTCTTTAGAAGCCGCAGCTTTTGGGTACTTATTCTTTTGTGTATATAATTATGGGCATAGCGGGGTCCTGTCCCGCTCATACGATATGTCATACTCCTAGAGGCTCGTAGTCATGTGTATGTGGGTAGAGATGTTCGGCCATGTCGGCCCACGTTTTGTATATCTTTTGTTGGCCTCGTCGGCCTTGTACTTATGATATGGCATAGAGGCCTATTATATGTTAAATGATGATGGTCGTCTAATGAGATCAATATGATTAACGATAAGAAAAGCACGAATTGACTTATGATTCACCCAAATGTTATGTTATGTACGATAAGGGGGTGCCCGGGTGGGGTAGCACCGGGTGCTCGTCGCGGCCCCTAGCCGGGTCGTGACAGTTACGCTCTTGATGATACAATAACGGATACGCGGAAGCAATAAAATAACAAGGAAAGTAAAGGATAGATAGATTGACACAAGAAAATGGAATTAAAAGCAACCTTAAGGTATATTAAACCTAAAGACCTCAATTAATTAACATTAACAAGCACCAAACTCTTAGGAAGACCTCAAGGGAATTAGATTCCCTTGCAACCATCCTCTCAACAAATCTCAAATCAACAAGAGCTTAAATTCATAAGACTCTCAATTGTTTCTCTCTCTAGAGACAAAACAAAACATTCAAAATATTTTCATAATTCATCAAAAAGGCCCCTAATGAAATAAAAGACTAGCTATTTATACTAACTAAATAATAGAAGACCCTATTATTACATAAATTCCATTAATGAGGCAAGGGCCTTGTTTGGCTAGTCTTGTGGGGATGGAAATCTTGAATTTGCGAATGTGTTCTCTTGCAAACATAGCCTTCCTTGCTCGTTGGCCACATTTGCGAATGTGGCCTCTTGCAAACATAGCCTTCCTTGCTCGTTGGCCACATTTGCGAATGTGGCCTCTTGCAAACATAGCCTTCCTTGCTCGTTGGCCACTTTAATGCTCTTCCATCTCCCATCCGTCCTCTCCATGCTATCATCCAAACTTTGGAACCACGAGACGGTCCTTTAAGTGTCCTTGAGGCAACTCGGCTTGCATCATTCTCCCCTTCTTGAAAAGGATTCGTCCTCGAATCTAAACCTTGCAAAACCATAAGGGAGACAAACAAAAACGTACTCCTCAAGGATTGAGGGTTAGCACACAATGCAATAATCACATATTCATGCCAAGGATGAACAAACTTGTGGTATAACCACACATCTATGACAATCATGACTAACATTTGCACACATGATATCAAGAAGTTGATTCCTCCAAGGTTCATGACATAAGGATAGAGTAATAAAACCAATGGATTCAAAATACGAAGTATGCAACTCGACATTGGTTCTATTTGACATGTAGTATAATGTCCAAACAAGAACACTCTCATTTTTCAAACAAGGACTCCCCCAAGATAGTGCTTTCAAATCACACAAGGTGGCACCCGGATCAAATGGGACGAACATCCATCTAATATGGTCAAGAACACAATCGGCTAGATCATAAGAGCCTTCTCCCACATAAGATATACTCCCTATATGCTCAAGAATGTCATCATATGCAAACAAGTAATAAAGAAAGGTATCACGTAAAATAACTTCCTCATCAATGTCACTCCCCAATGTAACCTCACCATACGGTTCAAGGACAAGATTATCCAAGGGGCTACTATGAAGTTGAACATTAAAGGAAGAATTTGCAATTTCTAGACAAGAATTACCTTCCTTTGTAACACTTTCCTTCCCCACAAATGGATCACAATTCCTCAAAGGAAGATCTCCATCATGGGAAAGAGTGTCTTCATCCCATAGTGGGTTACATATCACAGTATAGCCTCCAAAGGAAACTAAACGTTCAACATTACTAAACACCCCACTAGGTTCATCACTCTCAATAGTTATGTCATCCTCAAATAAAACATTATCTTTTACAAGAGAGTAATCCATGAACAATGAGGAGTCAAAGCATGTCATTTCACTCTCAAAAGAACCAATGTCATCTTTCAATGTACTTTTGCTCACATGACTATCTACATGACACACATCACCACTACAAATTGGGGTCTTATCACATGACATTAAAGTACGATCAAGAGACCCATTTTGACATGAAACAAACAAGGGTGAGATGTCACATTCTTTCAATTGACCAACTATATCAACATTATCACTAACTAGAGGTACATTAAACACATCACAAGGATCCTCAAGTAGTGAATTATCATTACAAGCAAGTTGATCAACACTAGTTGGTAGTATTTCAAACTCGCGAGGATTACTAACAAGATGACCATATGACATTGTACTACCAATCAATTCACAAGTGTCAACACTAGGTGGACACAAATCGATCTTGCAAGAAGAATCAATTTTGTCATCTAAAGGATCAACTAGTGTTTGAGCACCTTCATTCGATAATGCACTATCATTCAAAGCACAAGTGTCAACACTAGGTGGACATAAATCGACCTTACAAGAAGGATCAATTCGGTCATCAATAGGATCAACTAGTGTGGGGACACTTTCAACAATGGCATTAACAATACACAACAAAGAAGCATTAGGCTTAACGCAAGGTAAACTAACTTTCATGCTTGACTTGACATTAAAATCACACAAAGATGTAGGAGTATAAGGATAAGTGATCTTACCTTGGTGTTCATGCAAGCTCATTTGACCAATGGAAGGAATGGTTGTGGCCGCCGTCCTTGCCTTCAAGCATGGGGTTCCCTCAAAAGAGGTACCCCTCAAAGATTCATTTATTCTCACATGTGGCTTGGGATATTGGCTTCTCAATATCCTTTTCATGTCCTCCCAAGTCTTGATGGGACTCCTCACTTGTCTCCCACAACATTTCACATACTCCCAATATTTGACAAGCTTTGAGTCAAAAGTTTGAACGGTTAAGTCCATCTTCATTTCTTGTGAATAGTTGTAGCTAGCGAAGATTTCATCTATTATGGACTCCCATTTCTCATATTCTTCTCTACTAGCTTCCTTAGCCAAGGTAGGCCATTTCACATGGGTATCTCGCACTTTTGCACTTGGACTCTTCCTAGTAAGTATGCATGGAAAGAGAAATTTCCCTTTCTTGTCCACTACAAATCAATGCCAATCTTGTTCATGTGGGATTCCATGCCTTTGGAACCAAGAGACTCCTAAACATACATGACAATTATCCATTGGAAGCACATCACACCAAACCTCCTCTTGGTACTCGCCAAGTGAAATGGATACCATCACCCTCCTATTAACCCAATATCCTCCCTCATCATAATAAGGATTTCGCCGGATCACACAAGGTAACCTTAACACTTCAACCGCACGAGGGGTGATGAAATTTGTGTAACAATCGTCATCAAGCATGAGAAATACCTCACTACTACCAATGTTCACCTTGGTCTCCATGAATCGCCTCTTTGGGACCACCTTCTTTTGTATAGGATGACCCCAACTAGTATTCACATTCCCACTCATGCCACTTTGCTTCGAATAGGAATTACTACAAGAAGAAGCATATGCATGCCCACTAGAAGTCCTTCCATAATCAACATTAGCACTTCCACTACTTCCGTAGACATACCCTCCACGAGTCTTATTTGTATAAGGATTTTCCCCATAAGACCCATAAGACACGTGTGCAGGAGAGTCATACCTCGAGTCGTCTTCATCATCATGATGTATAGCATAAGAACCTTCGCCTTCATCATGTGAAGCATAACAAGTTTCTTCTTCATCCCCATCTTCCTCATGAGACACATGAGTACCACTCTCTTCATATTCTCCTTCAAAATGGTAATTCTCTCCTCGAACTTCCTCATGATCACCATTCCCCATATAGCCCTCATATTCCCCATCGTCACACTCTTGATAGCTCCCATAGTCCTCCTCTTCGTAACTATAACCATCATCGTCATAACAATCATAATCGCCACCACATGAATCGGAATCCATAGAGAAGTACCTGCAAAGAACACTTAGCAAACACGTTAGTAGTAAAGAAACCTCACTACACTCATGTTTACACTCGTTTGTGCTCGGCTAGCACCAGTCAAATGAACTCACACACACTCTTGCCTTTTACCACTCAAATAGATTGGCCGATGTTGATTCTCGATTGGATTCGGTTGCTTGCAAGGTGCACAATTACTACTCGAGATCGGAATGGATTCTTGTAGACTCAAGAAGAACGAGGACGACTCAATAAAAACAAACGCACTTAAGCCAAGAAATTAACAACGAGGTAAAAACGAAGAAAAACACGAAAGAATTGGCACGAAAGAAATGCGGACACAAGAACTAATTAGCAACTAATAAGGTCGATTACTAGTTGTTAATTAGTTTTAAGAATCAAAGAAAAGAAGTTAGGAAAGAATCAAACCATTTTGACACTTGGATTTGTTTTTCGAAAACTCTTCAGTGATTCACACTTTCCTTCCGCTTCGCGGATGAAAAGCGGATGCTCTCAGACAATCAGGCTTTCCTTCCGCTATGCGGACCAAAAGCGGATGAACGGTACTTTTTTTTTTTTTTTGAAAAATCAGAAATTTAGACTAAGTATTTCTGATTTTTTTTTTGTTGGGCCCACAAACATTTTTTCACAACTTTATTTGACAACTTTTGGATCAAATGGCCCTTTGGAGAGTCTTCTTCCTTATGAAGATTTGAAGGTCTTCAAGAACACAAGAACAATTCAAAAATTCAACTACCCTCAAACCAACTCCAAATTAGCTCAAATTTCGGATTTAAGTTCTCTTTGATGTAGAGAACAAAACCCAATAAGTTTTAACCTTCAATTTCAACCGAATCACAAGACCCACTTTTCAAGTTCTTGAGTTCTTTAAAGCTTCAAATACCAAAAATGGTAGATCCTTAAATCCTTGGTCAAATACCTCTAAATTTCGGATTTAGAGTCCTTATCCACTAGAGAACAAACCCCAATCAACTTGAACCTTCAATTCTTCTCCTTCTTTAAACCCACCAACCTTGTTCTTGAAGCTTTGAAGCTCAACAATGGTGGAACACAAACCCTAACTCCAAATAGCTCGAAATGGAAGATTTGGACTCTAGAAACACTAAGAAACTCTAATCTAACACTAGATTCAACAAAAATCAACAAGAAAATTCGAGTTTTTTTTTTTTGAATTTCGATTTTTTTTTGTTGAATCAAAACCCAAGACTAGATTTGGTGGAACAAATCTAAACTAAGCTCTGATACCAATTGATACAATAACGGATACGCAGAAGCAATAAAATAACAAGGAAATTAAAGGATAGATAGATTGACACAAGAAAATGGAATTAAAAGCAACCTTAAGGTATATTAAACCTAAAGACCTCAATTAATTAACATTAACAAGCACCAAACTCTTAGGAAGACCTCAAGGGAATTAGATTCCCTTGCAACCATCCTCTCAACAAATCTCAAATCAACAAGAGCTTAAATCCATAAGACTCTCAATTGTTTCTCTCTCTAGAGACAAAACAAAACATTCAAAATATTTTCATAATTCATCAAAAAGGCCCCTAATGAAATAAAAGACTAGCTATTTATACTAACTAAATAATAGAAGACCCTATTATTACATAAATGTCATTAATGAGGCAAGGGCCTTGTTTGACTAGTCTTGTGGAGATGGAAATCTTGAATTTGCGAATGTGGCCTCTTGCAAACATAGCCTTCCTTGCTCGTTGGCCACTTTAATGCTCTTCCATCTCCCATCCGTCCTCTCCATGCTATCATCCAAACTTTGGAACCACGAGACGGTCCTTTAAGTGTCCTTGAGGCAACTCGGCTTGTATCACTTGATTTGAGACTTAGAAGACCATATGAGAAGTGTGGGAAATAACTTTGTCTCAGTTCAGAAAAGTCCCATTTATATGACCAGTTCTACGGATCGTACATTATTATACGGCCCATATAACCAATCCTTGTTATGTAGGGGGGAAAATTCTAGTTTCTGCCAAGTTGGTGAAATGCCTCTATATGGATCGTATAATGTTATACGGACTGTATTTTAGTTCGTGAAACTCATTTAGGAAATTCCAGTTCCTGGAATTTTAATCATTGTCAAATACGGCCAAGTTATACAGACCGTATAACTTTATACGGACCGTATAATTTAACCGTACATATTCCCGACACAGTTAAGTATAAATACGCCATGTTTAGTTCTTTTTCCACTTTTCACATTCTCCACGCCCTAGAACGAAGATTTCCTTCTCCCAACAATCCAAAACACCAAGGTAAGCCTATTCCAATCATTCCAAGTCAATTCTAATATATATTCATGTAATCTAATGAGGAAAACATTGTTCCTAACCTAGGGTTTTCAAGCAAACCCATCTCAAGGTTCAAGGTTTAATAATTTTGAATTCTACTACAAGTTTTGGAGCATTACCAAGTCTGTAGGGCTTCTATCTATGTGTGGTAACATCTTTGTTCTTCCCCAGGCCACATTCCTCCATGATTATACAAGAGTTCACCAAAACTAGAGCTTTAGCCATATTCATGATAACCCTAAGTTCATGTCCTATTCCATGTTTTTAGGACTACTTCGTGATTGTGTTCTTAATATTCCCTTTTATTTATTGAGAATCTGCCCGTAATCTATGAAAAACCCATCCCTTGCAACTCATGGGTTCTACATGCAAGTTATTAATTACTATGTTTATTTTCATGAAACACACTACATGGTTACACGTTTTCATGCAAATATTTTGTCACGACCCAGCCCCGTGGGCCGCGACTGGTGTCCTTCTGGGACACCCCAAACGAACTCACACCCAGACCATCGTAATCAGACTCGTCCGAACTCAACGTACGTTATTCGAACTCATCATCGTAATCAGACATCTACCGAACACTTATCCTAAGCAGTCGCCCGTACAGATCAGACAAATCACAAATCAGGAAGGAGGCGGAATGTACATCGCCAAATTTCACACACACACATCAGAAGGGTGGCGGAATGCACATCGCCCCCAAATACATACACATACATACAAACTTAGAGGCCGACTTGGCCATAGTAGCGTACGGGCCGCTTAAGATCGCAAAACAGACTCACATGCAAACACACCGGACCCACGACCCACAAATCTGACTACAGGCCTCTAGACAAAACAGAACATAAGAACATAGGACGGGACAGGGCCCCGCCGTACCCACTCATCCAAATATACAGAATACAGACACAACAAAAGATATGTACCAAAAGTAGGCTCCGGATCAAGGGGAGCTTTCCAACACAGCAGAAGGAGTAGCCTAAACTGGAGGACCACCCAAACGAGCTTCTGTACCTGCGGGCATGAAACACAGCCCCCGAAGAAACGGGGGTCAGTACGGGAGAAGTACTGAGTATGTAAAGCAGAAGGTACAGAAATCACAAACATAGCTGGAGTCAGAAAGAACAAACACACCAACATCACAAACAAAGCAAACCTGTACGGGAGGCGAACGTACAAATGCAAATCAAATCATGTATAGGGTTTAGGAACGTGGTCACCCCCCGACGCTGGTGCCACAACACATCATAACTCCAGAAGTTTTCAAATCTCCGTACAGTCTCCAGACACATCATATCACACACACATCACATCATCAGAACATATCAAATGCCATATCACATCATAACTCCATAAACGGTAACCGGCCCTATGGCGAGGCCTCGGAAACCGTAACACATCATAACTCCCGAATATATTATAGCGCGCACGATCACAAAGTCGGCCCGGGTACCGACGAACGAAGTCATAGCAGACAGCACGAACAGAGTAGTGCCGAAACCATATGCATATTAAAAATAATTTTTCGGACTCAACATATCGTTTACATATAGATAGATACTGACGCCAGAAGGCTCGGAGTAGGAATCGAATTGATAAAAGTAGGCATAATAAGGTTACGAAATTCCAAACTGTCAAATTCGTAAGAAAACTGTTCATAAGTCATTTTTTCCGGAATTCTCACATCATCCCAAAGTACAGAACACGCATTAATGGCATAGGAAGTTTCAAACACATCCTTGAGTCATAAACAGAAGATTGCGAATCATAACAGACACAAGCGAATCAAACAAACCGAATAAGGGGAGCCTCGGGGCTCGCGGGCCCACCCCGGGTCAAATTGAGGCGGCGGACACAAATCACAGACTTTCGGCTCCATAGAGTCATCTACGAAAGTTTCGAAGGGTTTCGGACACAACAGCACAAGTTATGGAGGTACGAACATTCTTTTAACCAAAAGTGACAAAAAGGGGTTCAATCGCGCTGAGTGAATAGTGCTCGAACTTGAACTTCGATTTCCAAGAGCAGGGTTATTCCCGAGATTCCGAAATTTACCTAGTGGGTCTAGGACATGCCAAAAGAATGAGAGGTAGGCTTTACATACCTGGTTGGCGCCTTACGCTCCTCAAATCGCAATTCCCGTTTCGTCCAGAAACTGCAAATGGTCACTTTTACCAGTTACTATTCATGAGAATTAACATTTTAGTCTCTGGCTATATTTGGCCATCGAAATTTCGGCAGCATTTCCCCTATAAATCTAACACCCCCGAGACTTAGCTCGGCTCAAAATATAACAACATCAACAGCCCAAACATCATTACACAATACGAATCACAATCAAACACATTAACTTCACAATTGCACCTTATTTCATAAGTTGGTAATCCTATTTTCCAAACTTCGCAATTTCAACTCATATCCACATTATTGTATTCATTCATTCAAGATTCTTCCATTACATAACAAACAAGTTCCAAACCATATACAAACATCCCCAAGGTTCACTACTTTCCAATTTTTATTCAAAACACCAAAAGTTACGGCGAACGTTCTAACTTGCGTCGTTTCATTCCAAATTCGTCATCATCAACCATAAGTCTTATTTAAGGTCTTTAGTATCATAAATATACTATGATATACACAAATATACCGAATGTATACACTTTCCGATAACGTTCGAAATTATTTTCTAACACCAACTCAATTCCTTAATCAATCCTTTACAACATAATGACCACAACAACACATCATTCAAGCTAAATAAGATCAAATTCCTATGCCTTAAACCTTATAAAACCCACGGCCAAACACACTCTCTTTGCACACACACGCCATGCACAAACACAACACCATTCCAAAATCTTCATGCCAATTCAATCACTAACACATATGTATCCATTTCATAGCATTAAAACATAAAGATCTTACCTTTTTCTTGAATTTCCGATTTGCCGCGAACGTCGACCTTTTCCCAAACTACTTGTATCACGTTGGAGAGCGTCTTGAGCACTTCACAATATGTGAAGAACACGAAACTTTTGATCAATAACCAAGCTTGGAAATTTTCTTTCTCTTCTCCCTTAGCTACGGCCGAATGGGGTTTTTCTTTGGTGTTCTTAAAATTTTCTTTGTTCTAGATAATTACTAGCTACTAGATGATATATATCCAATATAGGAAGTCATGTGCATAGCACATGACATTAAATAAATGGGTTTGGGCCAACCTAGTGGCCGGCCCCCCTTCAAATTGTTGGGCCTCATTTCTTGTATTCCATTTTCTTAGCCCAATTCATAAAATGTCCCGTTTTGTAATTCCCGAAACTAATTTCCGAAGTTCCAAATTTACCCTCGGCCTTCCCCGACGTCTTAACATTAATAACTCCATAACCAACATATTCATATTCACCAAAATCAAAATATTTCCTCAACACACAAGTCTTCTTTATTTCTTGATTTCCCGTTATACGAAAATACGGGACATAACATATTTTATGTAACTACATCCATGTATCATGCAAGTCACATTTTATGAAAAACCATGGGCTCAGATGCCACCTATATTATGTTCATGTTTTTGGGAGTTGCACAAATTACTGAGAAGGCTTTAATAACCTGAAACTACGTTAGCCACCGTAGGATAAGAATCGCTTCCCCATGTCTAGGACGATTCCTTCATGTTTTATTGATTAGATCCTTTCATGCCATGTTTATATCTTATACCCCAAGCAAGGTATGAGAGCTTTGCTAGTCAAGTTAGGTACAAGACTCCACGTACTCACATGGTGATTCATGTTGTCGGTTATACTTATGCGCTCCCCACTTAAATCTTTTTACTCATGATATATATCTATATATATATATATTTCAGTTTCAGTTCCAGCTCTCATCATGTTATTTCATGTGCCATGTTTATGTTATTCAGTTGCTTTACATACCAGTACATTCAATGTGTTGACGTCCCCTTTCGATTGCCCGTGGGCCTGCATTTCACGACGCAGGTACGGATTTATAGGACGACGCATCTGCTCAGTAGGATCATCCACATATCAGCTTTTGGTGAGCCTCATCTTCTTCGGAGTTTAGTCATTTATCTATGTCCTATTAGTTATGCATTAAAGGTATGCTGGGGACCTTGTCCCAACAGTTATATTTGGCAGATCCATGTTCATGTTAGAGGTTTCATAGACTAGTCAGTTATGTTATGTCAGATATTTAGAGTTGTCCAGCCATTTTGGCTCGTTGTTATTATGTTTATTCAGACTATTCTGCATTATGATATTCTAATATTTTAAGACTTATGATTTATGGTCCCATGCTTTGATCAAATTATGTATGCTCCTCAATTATTTCATATCATTTCATGTCCATGTTGAGTCGGCAAGCCATATAGTTCGCTCAGTCACATGCAGTCAGGCATCGAGTGTCGTGTTACGCCTAGGCCATGGTTCGGGGCTTAACACGTCAACTGGTAGAGGTAGAGGTAGAGATAGAGGCAGGGGCACAACTTTTGTGTCACAACCCAAATGGGAGGTAGCAACGGCACCCCGCCTACCTACCAGGCACCACCATGACATATATCCGTAACCATACTAACTTAAATAAGTGGGCCAGGAGGGACGCCATAAGACATCTGAATAAGCATATAGAAAGCTCGACAAGAAACAACCCCAACATGGCATACATAAGATGTACTGACCTATAAAGCTGACATGAACATCTGTACAAAACGTCTATATACATGACATTTGTCTACATGCCTCTAAAGAGTACACAAGCGTCATAAGGTCGTGACAGGGCCCCGCCATACCCATAAACATGCATACATATCTATACTGATCCAAAAAGGCAACTCCGGAGCAAGTGGAGGGCAGTGACATTATCCGCTGAGCTAATAACCTACTGGGAGAACCGTCAACAATTATTTCCGGACCTACGGGCATGAAACGCAGCGTCCCCAGAAAAAGAGACGTCAGTACGAATAAAGCACCAAGTATGTAAGGCATGAAAATAACATAATAGAGACATGAAAGTAACATGAGACAAGAAGGAGTCAACCTGTAAATTGAACGCCTCTAAAGGTCATGATATTCATCAGTATGATACATGTGCGTAGATAACGTCTGGTCATACATATATATGCGTACGTAATGCCATCAAGCCTCTGTGGGCATCCCATCGTATCATATCGGCCTCTGTGGGCATCCCATCGTATCATATCGGCCTCTGTGGGCATAATCATCATCATATAACCAGTTGATCAGGTGGTAGTGCGTATATAACGCCATAACCTTTCCCATAACCCATATATATATATATATATATATATATAATGCATGAATGATAAAAAGACAATATGAATCTATCGGAGTGACATATGGTCCTTGTATCTCCGATTAGCGTTATGGAACTAACATCGTCAATGTAACACGCTTCCAAGAATTAATAAGCCATAAGACATAAATAAGTGTCTTAACATAGAGACAAGAAACATGAGCTTATAACATTTCTAAGAATAGAATCGTTATGAATATCGTTCGTTTCATTCTGGTTATGCAAAACGATGAAAGAGAATAGCCTTAACATACCTGGATAATATCCTTCTCAATCCACAAAAAATATTAACATAATCCTGTTGCGTCGACAATAAGTGAAATGATATCTGTTGACACCTAATATTTGACCTCAAAAAATTCAAATTAACTAGTCAAGCTTCTTGAATCGCAAACAAAGTAAAATAATTACTCGAAAATCAAAAAATATTGTCAAAACACTTTTTGGTTATATTTTGTCATTTCATTTGGCAAAATACCCTAATATATACCATGTATATCTTAAATATTAATTTTCGTAGATTTGAAGTCAATTTGCACACAAAACAAGGGTTTTAATTAAATACGCAATTTTAGTTTCAATTTAAGGTCATATTATACGCTGTCAAAGTCAAGAAGCTTTTAGTTATTTGAATAATTAATTCATCTCAGTCTCTGAATTATTTGGCTATTTTATAGCCTTTGAAGTACAAGAAGGCTATTTGTCAAATTCAAGTGCCATCCTTTTAATCCCAAAATTTCAGCCCAATTAACACCAAATCTGCACAACCTAAAACCCCAAGCCCAAACTTCTAAACAAGACCCGGCCCAAATCCCCTTAATAATCCTCAAACCCCTTTCTTCTCTTTTAATAAAAAAGAAGAAGAACCAAACGACCCCTAGACTATCGGAGAGCAGCCAAACGACCCTTGTTCCATCCTCTTCAATGTACACTCCAACTGCCAATGGTAATTTTGTTGATTTTCTTTCTTTTTCCAGTACGAATCCAACCAATTTACAGCTATTATTGTCTTTTAAATTTGAATTTCAACCCAATCAAAAGAGGGGGAAGTCCCGCATCGACCAATACAAACCCTAGGTCATTTTGGAGTTCTATAAATTGAACCCCTTTATGTTCAAAGAGAAAAAAAGGGGCTTTGAGACCAGAAAATTGGTTCTTATACCATTAAATGGGTTTTTCATAACCCTAAGAGTAAGAACACTAAGAAGTCCGGTTAACCCATTGGATTTCGAGGATGTTCTCGCTTAAATATAATTTTTGGAAGTTGTTTCCGCTCGTCGGAATACGACTCGGGTGAAAGGTGGTTCATTAACTCCTGTCGCCCCCGTCGCTGCACGTGAAAAAGGTAACGTTTTATGCTTTCTTTTATTTTTGTGCCTTTAAGTGTTTATGTGTGTTCTTATGTAGTTTTGTTTGTTCTGTATGATATTCTAGTCAGTAATGTAGTTAGTGCTACTATTAATATGATTAGTAGTTGCTCTAGTGATTTGGCTAGTAAATGTAGAATGACTAGGATAATAACTAGTCTTTGTTCGTAGGTTAATAGAACCATTCGGGGTTGGCTTCATATAACTAAGTTTGATTCACGGACTATTAGGATAACACATGGTGCTTAAGAACCCATAGACTAGTTAAATGAACAAAACATAGCACAAAGGAAGAAGGTTAACAGGAATCAAGAGTAGCATAGGTGGAAGTGAGCCATGAACAAGCTTTTATGAGTTCATGATAGAGGAAGGGAGCAATTATTAAATTCTGTAGCTAAAGGGATTAAAAGAAAGAAAAAATGAGACTAGAAAACTTTAATGGATAGTAGTATAAGGTCACCTCGTAATTGAATAACCTGTTAAACTAGATCACATAGGGAAATGAAGAGGTCTGAATAGAATGGTAATAGAGAGTTTTTACTTAGCCTTGAAACTACTATGATTTAGAATGATCCAGATTTGGAATCTGTCTGTTCTTACTTCTGTAAGTGTGTTTAGTCTGAACATTGTCTAGCCTTGGTTAATGACTTTGCAAAATTTTGATAGTTGTCCTGAGTGTTGATTTTTTCTGATTCCTTAACTGGCTGATCAATAGATGACATTAGTTGCCTTTCCTCATATTTGCTCCTGCTTATAAGTATAAAATTGGTTCAAGAAGAGTGATATTACGAATAAGCTGTGGTTAAAAAGATATTACAAGCCATTTCTTCTATGACTATTTACATTGACATTGAATCAGTAAAAATTAAAGTGTCATGGTTTATAACTGGTTTGGTTTAAGACTGTAATAAAGAAGGCTCTCTAAGATAGATTTAAAACAAGTTTACTTGCTTTTAGCCCAATTCTGTCTACTTGTTTGTGGTAGTAAAGAAAAAATTTTGTTCACTCAAAGCATACTTGGCTAAACCAGAATCTGCCCTTTCCTCTCTTGAGTGTTGAAGCTTTGACAAAAAGGGAACTCATTTGCTTTTAAGCCTGACTAAAAATATATCTCCCTAAAGTTGGTCTAACTTGAGTAACGTCTTGCTAAAGTAAAGGGGATGGGGGTAACTCATTTTCTGCTAATATCTTTTCATGTTTTGAAGCTCTAGTGACCTGCCTGGGCTTCTCCTCCTTCCAGAATGATTAAAGTATTACTTAAAACAAGTTTCTGAAAATCCTTGCCCATTTTTAGTATTAGCATGTTCCTTCTTTCCCTCTGAAAACCAAGAATGAGTCTCAAGGTGTTTAATATTGATGGAATTTATTTGTTGAGAATCCTGCTTGATATTTATACGATTTGTCATTTTAGAAACATGTTGGGAGAGATTGAAATCCATTGTAGTGTTGGCTGTGTCTTCCCAATTTCTGTCTAAGCCTGGAAAAATTCAGTTCATTGTTCACTGTTTTTGCATATCCAACAAGTTGGTGTACAAACTTCTTGAAAATAGTTTCTGATTGAGTTATTGGCTAACAGTAGTTCATTTTGGTTTTTGTCTAGTCAAAGTGCCTGTGATTGATTATTTGTTTCAGTAGCCACCAGCCTATAACTTGTTGTTTTCCAATTTCCTCTTAACCTGCCCTGTTATCTCTCTTTTTTGTATTCCCCATATCATGTTTCCTTAAGGTGGTAATGATCAATGTAAGGTAAACTTGCACTTTGGATAGTAGAATGGAATAGGACATTGTTATCTATTTAGCAAGTAAGTTCTGTGTTTATGTGCGAATGAAACTTGGGTAAACTGTTTTCTATTGTTGTCTTCAAAAGAAGGAATTAGTTTTGGAAAAGATAAAAGGAATATGTAGGACCCCAGTATTTTTGAAAGGAAAAGGATGTTCGTTTGTGTTTTACAAGATTAGTTGATCACTTGTTTTAAACTTTATAAAATTGTATAGTTTGTCCTTTCCTGTCTTATACTATTTGTTAAATCAAATCAACTTATGATAGCTGAAACCTAAATCAAATAGTTTGGGATGTAATTGATGCCTATTTGATGAATACTTTGTGGAAGGTGTAGCAAATTTTCAAATGTTTTAAGAGGCGCCTATTTGACTTAACCTTTAGTTCTTGGAATTGTTTAGACTTGTTTGAGTATGAGAAATCACTAAATTTCTAGGAATTCTTGGCTGTTGTCTGTATGCTCATCCACTTCTATACTCTGAGCTCTGTATCTTGCTTAGGATGTGTTAAGCCTATCCAAGGTTATTATATTCATTTAATGTGAAAGGCCTCATGTTTTGTTTATTATTACTTTTGACCAATTTGGCTGCTGAATACTCATTCTTCACCCTTCCCTTTTTGCATGACTTGGGGAAAACTCCCAATCTCAAATGTTTCCTGAGTTGCTGATGAACTCTGGAAAATATGCTGCATTTGAGGAGCTGTAAAAAGAACTGTTCACCTTCATCTTTAAGGCAAACAACTGGTGGTTCTTGAATCAGCTCACTGCTACAAAAGATGCACCTAGCTGCAGCCCTGTGATGCCGTGAACTGCTGTGCATTTTGGTCTTTCTACTGCCACTTGTTGTTGTTACTTTGCTGCTGCATTAAGGCTATCATTATGTTGCATCATTATTGGATTAGTTATTGTCACCCCCTTTGAGGCCAACAACTGCCACACATTAAGACACACATTGGCAAGGAAGTGTTAATTCAACTCTTACTTGGTTCTTTTCTTATGATGTTCTGCTGGTAATAGCTCAAGGCAAATGGTGGGATGGGTTTAGCCCCTTCTAATATTTTGCCATGCCTAAAGGTTCTAGCAACCTTTTTGATCTTGTGTGACATTGGAAGATGGTGGTAGCCCCCCTTCGTTGTCTTAGCCTATCAAACCTGATGTCCTGTTTTATATGTTTGTGGTCATTCTTTAAAGTTTGTTTACTCCCTTTAGGATCATGTTGAGTTGGTATACTTCCTTCCATGTTCTGATTCACCAATTGCTAAAGTCTTGGTCCTTATGTTTGTTCTGAGTGCTTGTTGTCCTTGTTTGTTTGTCAAGACTATTCTTTGAATCGTTGGAAACTACCCCAAATGACTGACTACTCAAATATACTCTTAAGTGAAGTTCTTCTCTATTCTTAGCGTTAAAAGCAATGTCTTTGTTTATAATTTGTGAAACTTAGACATTTTGTTATGGCATGAACTGGGGGAATTCCAAATCCCAACACTCAATGATCTTTCATGAGGTGAAGCAAGTGTTGCTTAAGAGGGTTGAAGTTGCTGTTACAATTAGGGATGTTCACTTTAAACAAAATAGCTGCTGCTTTGTAAGAATGTGCCTGCTGCCCTGTTGTGTTAATGTTGTCTTGGTGCTGCACCTTCTGAACTCCAAGTATTACACTTTGGCGAATTAGTTGTTGGTTTAAAACTAAAAAATACTGCACTTGATGTTGCCATTTTCATGAGAAGTTTCTTGCTACACTTGACTATACTTCACTAATGTTCTTGTTGCATGTGGTAGCAACTATTGCAGTATTGGTTCCCATTTCTTAAGGCTAAGTACTGCTATCTATTTTTTAGCCTAACTGTTGTTGGTTTTCTTAGTTAAAAAACTGCTGCAATTTGGTTGCCTTGCTAAGGATGTTTGCTGCATTCTTTAGCTGTTACTTGGCTGTTGTGATTACTTCAAACAGTTGCTGCAAATCTTGGCTGTTGTGATTACTTCAAACAGTTGCTGCAAATCTTGGCTCTTTACACCTTTTTTTGGGAGGTGTTTTACTGCTGCAGTTTGGCTGAATCATTGTTGCACTTGAGGATTGAATATGCTGCTTCATCTGGGTTGTTACCTTGTTGCTACTTCGATGCAACTTGAGAAGTTAAAAAGAACAGATTGCTACAGTGGTTTTTGGGAACTGATGTTATAATTGATCCAGTTCTGAACCAAGTTGCTACTGATGGCTGTTTATTGCTATTGCTTGTGTAGTTTGCTGCTGTATGTTAATCATTAACTGCTGTATGTTAATCATTAACTGCTGTCTTTGATTCTAGGAGAAACAATGCTTGAGCTGAAACAATACTTGAGCTGACTCTCACATTTTATGATTGAGCTGCAATCATGTTGGTGGCTAAGTTGTTTGCTTCAAAATAAACAGATGCTACACTTGGTTGAGAACCACTGCTGAATTTTGGTAGACTTGAGTTAATTATCTGTGTCTTTTGGGCCAAACTACTACTGTCATCTTGGCCTAAAAAACTTTTATTGCCTCAAGGCTGTTTCGAACAGTTAGTATTACTTCTGATATTTGATTTAAGAACGGATGCTATATTTATAAGAACATGTTAATGTGTAACATATGCTACACTTTGGGCCGATGAAAAAGTATTTAACTTGAGGCGACATTTTAAAAAAAGAACAGTATACTTGATGAAAATTTATTGATTTAAATAGATACTTAACATGAGCATGCCTAGTCTGGAAAGATTCTATCCCTCGGTGGGCAATGATGATCATAGTCTAGTTATAAAATAGGAACCAACATGCGCTTGGCGAGGTAATATAATGACTGAGGGGTCGCTATTTCGCAGCCGTGACATGTTCAGGGGTCCTTTATCCCATATTTGAAAGAAGCATGATTCTGAGCCTTTAGTAATCAAAGCTCTTATAGTTTGATGCGAAACCGAGGGATATTATATTTATATTCATAAACGTCACCCCGTGGGGTGGCGTATCCTTTTTTACTAATCATTCTCCGTTTTATTCTTGCGAGGTACAAATAAACAAGTTTGGGGTATACTACAAGGACTAATATTGCACAATTGGAGCATGCATATGGAATCCAAGCAATATGGAATGACAAGAAGAGAAGTAGTAGGAGACAAGGCAAAGACTTGGACATTTGGAGCTTTCAGACGAAGAATAAGGGAAGAACAGAATTGCAACAAAAGGTCCAAGAAGGCGAGGAGATAGGCTTGTCCGATTAACCTTTCTCCACCTTCATTCTCTCCCTCCCTTTAGTTATTTTGAAAATATTATGTTTTACTTGTTTTGTTTAAGTATCGTTGGAACCCTTATAGATTAGAACTTATGATTTACAGTTGTCAAAATTGATTTTCAAAGACATGTATAAAGCAGATGTGAAATACGAATTACTCTTAATATAAGCCTGCTTTTCATAATTTGACAATAAAATAGGATTGATGTATTAACTTTGAGAGTTTGAGCATAAATGACTTGGATTTAAGAATTAAATTGAATTTAAGGAAGGATGAGAGATTAGAAACAAATAAGGTAAACCTATGAGGATTATACTGCTATGCCCTAATAAAAGGGAGAACTTTACCTGAAAAACAAAAGATTTTTAAAGGAGTTTTAAAGGGTAGGCTTATGTGGTGTTCTTCTTAAGTCAAGTGCCCTCGAGTCTTAACCTAAGTGTCCAAGCCCGAAACCCGGCATTCAAGATGTGATATTTTGCGTAAATGACATTCCTTATTGCAGAAATGTAAACCTGAGCAATTTTTATCAAAAACAATTCATAGCATTAAGGCATATTATTAGAACCCATAAGTAAACCGCAATTGAGCAGATCCTTAATACCGGAGTGCCTAACACCTTCTCCGGGGGATCACCAGAACACTTATCCATACTTTGGTTAGATTAGGTTTCTTTTAAAATTGAAACGTTTTAAATGAACTCTTTTCGAATTGGTTTTTCCTAATTTCCTAAAAATTAGGTGGCAACTCTTAAAAATAAGTCCATTTAGAGTACCATTATGTAGAAGTATATTTTTTCCTTTTCCCCGGTATGATTGACAACCGTAAATCCTCGGGACACTTTCCTTTTTAAATGAGGCAAGTGCAAATGCGAATCGGAAAAAATACGACACGCTACAATATCGTCGTCAACATATAAGGTCATGGCTTGTTACACCTCGGACTTACGGATTTGTTTCCTTGTGAGTAGCCTAATGTGAGCTTAAGATGAACATGAAGTCCTTATGAGATTAAGGAGAGTGTTAAGTAGCTTAAAGTGCGTACCATAAGATTTCAAAGTCATATGGATATGTGATACTAAGTTTGTTGAAGAAAGTGAATGTAAGTCACGTTTAGGAAGGTTTTCGCGATAGTTGATTTGATATGTATTTAACAATGTCTTGAGGGGCTGCAATAGGGCTTATTTTATGGTTAAAGAAGTGTTAAATAAGTGTTAAGAAGGTTCCACAAGGATTGGAGGTCAAAAGAACCAACGAAAACGATTTGGGAAAAAGGGGAGTTATACGACCACTTATACTGTCAGTATAACTTTATGTGGTCCGTATAAGGGTCCGTATACCAGTTACAGTGAAGGGTCACCACTGGCGATATTATACGGTCACTTATACGGACCGTATAATATTATACGAACCGTATAAGTGTCCGTATAAATCCCGACGGGTAGCTTTATTTTCTTGTTTTAAATAGGTGACCCAAGTTCTATTTTTCATTTCCTATCTTCTCCACAACTTTTGAGAGCTCTAGAATATTCAACACACCTCATCAACACAAATCCAAGAAATAGGGGAAATGTTGCCCAATTTTCGTTAACTTATGAATTATTCTAGTTTGAATGTAAGTGTATCTTTAAGGCTTAACCATGGGATGAATCCTTCTAAATGTAGATTTTCCAAGCTTCGACAGTGAACGTTAAATGGTTAAAAAGACAAAGAGGTATGTAGGGCTAACCCTTCTTTCTTAAGGCATGATCCTATTGATGTACACCTTCATGTGAAATTCATAGTATCTTCCATGATGATTTCCTTCCTAGAATCACTAAAGCTCTTGATCTTTATATTCTGACGATACCATTGGTCTCATCCTATGATTGTTGATCCTCTAAGGAAGGATATAATGAAAATGATGATGATTTTGAGGACATATAGGTACTCCTATGTATATATATATTTATATATTAAAGTATGACTACTAAGAACACCGAGCTTATATGGCCGGGTATGATATCTACCGCGCGCACACCACTGCAGTTGGGTATGGATAACACTGAGCCTTGGTAGGGCCAGGTATGTATAACACCGAGTCTTGTCATTACCGGCTATGTGAGACACCGAACCTATAGTCGGGTATGGTACTACTATATAAGTAAGCATTATAAATGGAAGGTTCCTATTAGGAAAAAAGGTAAGAATGCATGATGAGTGTCGCTAGAGGTACAGATGGATCCATCATCTCATGACTCTTCTATCTTATGTCATCTCTTATGCTTCTATTATGATTTTGATTATAATTTACATACTCAGTACATTATTCGTACTGACGTCCTTTTGTTTGTGGACGTTGTGTCATGCCCGCAGGTGGACAGGGAGACAGACTTGATCCTTAGGCTGCTTATCCAGAGATTTCTTAGAGGAGCTCCATTGATCCGGAGCTGCAGCTGTGGGTACTATTATTTTGTGTATATATGGGCATGGCGAGGCCCTGTCCCATCCTTATGATAATGTTTCATACTCTTCTTAGAGGCTCGTAGACAGTCGTGTATAGTAGATGTCTTTTGCCTTGTCCCCTCATACTTTTGGTATATTATTTTGTTAAGCCTCATCGGCTTGTGTATATGTATATGGACGTAGTTATTGATGTTGATGTATAGAAGTGTTTTTATCCATTAGAAATGGTATTATTGAGGCATAGATTTTGTTGATAAGCCATGTGGCTCACCTAGATACGAATGTGAATGTACGATGGGAGGTGCCCGGTGGGTTAACTCCGGGTGCCCGTCATGGCCCTCCGATTGGGTCCTGACAAAAGTGGTATCAGAGCAGTTCTGTCCTAGGGTGTGTCTACGAGCCGTGTCCAGTAGAGTCTTGTTTATGGGTGTGTTGTGCGCCACACTTATAAAAAGGAAGCTGCGAGCATTTTTAGGAATGAATGACCTTCTTTCTTCATAGATCGTGCGATAGAGCTATGATATTAGGATTTCTCTTTCCTTAAGCGTGTGTTATATATTTCAGAAATGCCTGTAAAGAGGAAAGCTACAGCACCCCAAAAGGGAAAAACTGTGGTACAGAAGCAGGCCGAAAGAGTACCGCCAATTGTTAAAGAGGAGGGTGAGTCCCAGAATGTAGTTCAATCTCGGTCCTCTCACTCGTTACCTATTTCTGAGGGGCATGAGGGAGCCTCAGCCCCAGCTCCAGCACCCCCAGCTCCTTCACCAGAGGTTTCGGGACAAGAGGTGAAAGAGGCCATTCAATTGTTAACTCGATTGGTTGCCGCTCAGGCCCAGCAGCAATGTATGGGTCATGGTGATAGGGCGGTTAGTGCAAGAGCCCGCGATTTTATTAGCTTGAACCCTCTGGAATTATTCCGGTCAAAGCCGGATGAGGACCCTCAAAACTTTATTGATGGAATGTTGAGGACACTTCGATTAATGCATGCTTCCAACGTTGAATCGGTGGAGTTAGCATCGTATAGGTTGCCGGATGTTACGGTTTATTAGTATACGGTGTGGTTGTCTTCTAGGGGAGTTAATTGTTACACCTCGAAAAATCTTCCGTTGGTACGCAAGTGAATGAACTAGTGAAATACGAGTATCAGGTTAATGATGACTTAAGGGCATTTTGGGAAAGAGTTATAACGTCCCTTAGATTGCTAATGAAGTGTTAAACAAGTGCTAAGAAGGTTCCATAAGGATCGGAGATCAACGAAGTGACGAGAACAAGTTCAGTGGACTGGTGAGTTTTACGGCACATTATACGGACCGTATAATGTTTTACGGACCGTATAATGGACCGTAAAACCATCACAGCGAAGGTTGCTCACTTGTGCAATTTTACGGTCAATTATACGGACCGTATAAATTTTTACGGCCCGTATAATAAACCGTCAAATGTTCACAGTGAAGGGTGAAGGAAAGGCACGTTTTACGGTCAATTATACTGATCGTATAACGATTATACGGACCGTATAATGATTATACGGACCGTATAATGATTATACGGACAGTATAATAGACCCGACAGATCAGTGAATAGGTTATTTAATAGGGACCAAGTTCATAAAATCATTTCCACATTTCATCCCTTCTCTCTAAAACATCTCTCTACATTTATTACACAAGTTTTCAAGGATTATAAGCCATCAACAACATAAATCAAGTGAATCAAGGGTAAGGAAACCCATTAAAGACCATTCAAGTCAAGAAATCCAAATGGAGGAAAACTAGAGTTTTGCTCAAAGTGGAGTATTATCAACTAAAGCTTGTTCCTACAACATCTAAGGTAAGATTCATGATATTCATATGTTGTTTAAGGTATTTGAGAGTTAAAATGCTTGGTCATTAGAAGAGTATAGCAAAATGGGTTATGAATGATGAATAGTGACGTTTTTGAGAAATAGTTTGAATTGAATCATGATTGTTGTTGTGTTGTGACATGAATGTGTTATAAATGACGTTAAGACCATGAAATAGACATTGTATATGAATGGACGAAGTTGGGTGTTGTGACCATGAACATGGACAAATGAAAGTAAATTGAGAAACCTTGATAATGTGGATAATGTGGATGATTAATGGCCATTGATATGATATTATGAATGTATTGTTGACGTTTGGGAGTTGAATTACGATATGGACAAATGTTGTATAAATAAAGAAGATGTTGTCCGATTTTCTCTAGCTTTGGCCACGTGTGTTAGTTATCGATTCTAATGATAGTATGACCTTAATGAAGGTAGAAACGTGAGCACCGAAGGTGTACGTGCAACTGTAGAATAGTTCGACGAAAAGGTATGTAAGGCTAACCCTTCTTTCATAAGGCATGGTTCTTTGGCCAAATTTCTAAATCCTCTATACGAGTATGTTGTCTTCAAATGATTGATCTTCCGAGCTCGTAAACTCATAATCCTTGATATGTACTACGATTGTACTACGCTCCTCATTTGACGAGTAAGCCTATAAGATAGACGTAACGATAATAATGATGATAGAAATGTTAATAATAATAATAATGATGCTAAAGGTGCCTATGGGCTATTATACTTATGTGTGCCTATGAAGGGCTATAATGAAACCCCGATCTTATAACGCCGGGTAGAATATATGTATATGTAGGTATATGATTACGTAACGCTCGCACACATCTGCAGATGGTACGGATAACCTTGAAGCCTTGGTAGGGCCAGGTAGATATAACCTTGAGCCTTGGTTGGCCAAGTATGTATGAAACACCGAACCTCTATGGTCGGGTACGCTATGCATGCCTGTATATATATATATATATATATATATATATATATATATATATATGTATATGACATCATTAAGAGTACGAATATGTTATAAATATGAGATGTACATGATCATAAGGGTAACCAAGTACGAATATGGGTATATGTATGCGGATACGCAGTAGAAACAGAATGTCTCTATGGAAAGTAAGTAAGTGCCATGATGATGATATTATTGACTCCTCCCCTATGCAACTTCACATGTTATTCATTATGCTTCTATATCGATGTTGATCATGCTTTACATACTCAGTACAATCTTCGTACTGATGTCCTTTTGTTTGTGGACGCTGCGTCATGCCCGCAGGTGCACAGGGAGACAGACTTGATCCTTAGCTGCTTTCTCAGAGATTTCATAGCAGAGCTCCATTTCATTCGGAGCCGTAGCTTTTGGGTACTCATTCTTTTGTGTATATAGTTATGGGCATAGCGGGGTCCTGTCCCGCTCATGTAATATGTATACTCTTCTTAGAGGCTCGTAGACATGTGTATGTGGGTAGATATGTTTGGCCTTGTCGGCCTATGTTTTGTATATCATTTTGTTGGCCTCGTCGGCCTTGTACATTTGATGTGGAATAGATGCCTATGATGTTATCCAAGATGATTGTCGCCCTCTGCAGATGGTACGGATAACCCTGAAGCCTTGGTAGGGCCAGGTAGAAATAACATTGAGCCTTGGTTGGCTAAGTACGTATGAAACACCGAACCTTATGGTCGGGCACGCTATGTATGTATATAAGTGTATGTCTCTGTATATAATATGAATATGAATGTGAAAAGACTATGTATACGAATGTGAATAAGGACATGTATACGAATATGAGCATAAGTATGGTACGAGTACTATTATGGAATACGGATGATGACGTAGGTGTACAAATACGTATGAAAAATGGAAAGTCCTACGAAAGGCAGGTAAGCGCTACGACGATGCTATTATTGTCCCCCCCCCCCCCCCCCCCCCCCCCCTCCTATGCTATTTCATATGTTGGTACTGACGTCCTTTTGTTTGTGGACGCTGCGTCATGCCCGCAGGTGCACAGGGAGACAGACTTGATCCATAGCTGCTTATCCAGAGATTGCACAGCAGAGCTCCATTTCTTTCGGAGCCGCAGCTTTTGGGTACTCATTCTTTTGTGTATATAATTATGGGCATAGCGGGGTCCTGTCCCGCTCATACGATATGTCATACTCTTAGAGGCTCGTAGTCATGTGTATGTGGGTAGAGATGTTCGGCCATGTCGGCCCATGTTTTGTATATCTTTTGTTGGCCTCGTCGGCCTTGTACTTATGATGTGGCATAGAGGCCTATGATATGTTAAATGATGATGGTCGTCTAATGGGATCAATATGATTAACGATAAGAAAAGCACGAATTGACTTATGGTTCACCTAGATGTTATGTTATGTACGATAAGGGGGTGCCCGGGTGCTCGTCGCGGCCCCTAGCCGGGTCGTGACAGTTGGCGACTCAGCTTCTACATCTTGAACTCGCACTAGGTGATAAATGCACCCTTTTGTGATCATCTTCCTTGCCTTTAGGTAGGAAATAAACCTACCCTTTGGTGATGCCGTATTCCCTTTCCATTCTAGAACTGGTTCTCCCGGAAACTGGAAGCGAACCATTTTCATTCTACAATCAACATTGACATAACAAGAAGCCAACCAATCCATGCCCATAATAACATCAAAATCTATCATCTTTAGTTCATGCAAGTCAACTATAGTACGGCGGTCGCATATCACAACTATACAATCTCTATACACTCGGCTAGCTATCACCGATTCACTAACGGGTGTAGACACCTCAAAAAGTTTGATCGACTCCGGCTCGACCTTCAGTAGACCCGCAATATAAGGAGTAACATAAGACAATGTGGAGCCCGGATCAATCAAAGCATATATATCATGAGAGAATACCGATAATATACTTGTGACCACGTCAGGAGAAGGCTCAAGATCTTGGCGTCCAGCCAATGCATAAATACAGTGCTGAGGACCTCTAGAAGTGGGAGCTCTCCCTCTGCCTCTACCATGGCCAGCTGGCGCATGTAAACCTGGCCCCATAGGGCGTACAGATTTTGAAGATCCGGCTACCGACCCTGATGGCTGGGTCCCGCCTCTAACATGAACCGAGGGGAAATCACGCATGATATGGCCTGGCCGACCACATGAATAGCAAACGTCTGAACCTGATCGGCACTGACCCCAATGCAACTTCCCACACTGGGAACATCGTGGTACGGGTGGCCTCGCCTGACCCGAATCACCTCTAAACTGAGACCCTGAGAAACTCTGACTCAACCCTGAACGAGTAGATCTATCAAATCTCTGGCCTGAAGACCGTGGAGGCGCACAGGTCATAGAATAGCTTGAATGTCTGGGGAACTGCTGCCTATGCCCACCTCTAAACTCACCCGTCGAACCCGACGATCTTGCCCTCTTGCTATGACCCCTATCTTGCTCACGCTCACTTCTTTGTTGTTGTAAGCTTTCCTCTAAGTTCTGAGCATGGGCCTAAATGCGTGCAATATCCATACTGTCCTGAAGGGACGCAGTCAAACATCTATCCATCAAGTGTGGCCCTAGGCCTTTCACAAACCGGTGCACTTGATCACCCATATCCGCTACCATGGCTGAAGCATACCTAGCCAAGAAATTGAAGCGGAGACTATACTCTAGAGCACTCATGCTACATTACCTCAAATTCAAGAACTTATCGGCTCTAGCTCGCTGAACTTCCGGAGGCATATAGTGTCGGAGAAAAGCATCAACAAACTCTTGCCATACAGGGGGAGGTACATTGGCTCCCCGTGAAGCTATCCAAACCGTATACCATTGGACCGAGACATCTCTCAATCTATATGACGCTAACTCCACCGACTCGGTGTCTGAAGCGTGTATCAATCGGAGCGTCCTCAACATACCATCAATGAAGTCCTGAGGATCCTCCCCCGGCTTTGACCCAAAGAACTCCGGAGGGTTTAAAGTAATGAAATCACGGGCCCTTGCACTAACAGCCCTGTCACCCTGCCTCGTACCTTGCCGCTGACTCTGAGCAGCAACCAACTGTGTAAGCAATTGTATGGACTCTTTGACATCTTGGCCTGAAGCATGCGGAGGAGGAGCTGGAGCTACCTCACGCTCCTCAGTAACAGGCACTGTCTGGGAGGACTGGGATTGAGCTGCACTCTGGGCCTCATTTTCTTCTACTACCGGTGGCGGTGCTTTTCCAACCCGCTTTTCTGCCACCGTCTTGCCCTTTTAGGCCGTTGTAGCCTTTCTCTTTATAGGCATTCTCTGAAATACACAACACACTATTAAGGAACAAGAATTTCTTACATCATTGCTTTATCGCACGATTCTTATGAAGAAAGAAGGTCATTTATTCCTAAAATGTCCGCAACTTCTTGTTTATAAATGTGGCGTGCAACACACCCATAACCAAGACTCTACTAGACACAGCTCGTAGACACACCCTAGGACTGAACTGCTCTGATACCACTTTTGTCACGACCCGACTAGGGGGCCGCGACGAGCACCCGGTGCTACCCCACCCGGGCACCCCTTAACACACATTCACATAATATCTAGGCGATTCATAAATCAAGTCATGCATTCTAGTCATCAATCATATTAGTCCCATTGATCTTTCAACTACCAACACTTTACCAAGGTTATCAAATCTTTACTTGCAATATAAAATCCACAATATAACGACTAAAATGCTAAATAAACTTGCTCACTATCCCTTCACAACTCAACACACATGCACGGCTACATACACACTACACACTACATGGTCAACCTCAATAACATCATCCAATTTCCATCTTTAACATAGCATTCACCACAATAATAACCAAACACTAAATAAAATAATTGAAGCATGCTTACTACACATGCATACATGTGCACGGCCACATACCATATTCCTTTCCTTCATGAATTTCATCCATTTTAGCATACTACAACACATATAAACCATTTATAACACATAAAACAAGATCAGAACTCACCTTTCTTCTTCAACTTCTCACTTGACTACAACTTGGAAACTTGTATGATTATGAATTTTTCTTGCTTCAACAACAACTCCACCTTGTTAAGGACCCTTTAATTAGTTGGAAATAATTTTTGGAGGGATTTTGTCAATTTTTCTTGGCAATTTTTGCTAGGGCCGAATGGCCTAATTGTTTTTCTCCTTCTTTTCTTTTCTCTCAAAGTCTTGAAATTTCTACAGAACGTTAGGGAAAAGATGACTTAGTCATCTATTATTTAATGAATTAAACCCCCTTCATGGGCTAAGCCCACACCATGGCCGGTTGGGCCTCCCTTTTCTCTTAAAAAAATTCAAGCCCAATTATATTTTGGTTAGTTCTTGTAATTTATGAAAATATTTTTTTTTTCCGAATTCCAAATTTACCCTTCGTCTTCTTCCATATTCCCAAGAGTCATATTGCAACTTCACTTTATGCTCTTGACCCTTCTCATTATCTTCACTTCTAGGTTTTTCATAAACAACTCATGTGCCAAACAAAATAAAATGTGGCCTTGCTTGTTGTCTTCCCACGATTGTTTTGAATTATCCGATTGCATAAAATGCGGGATATAACATCATTCTTCGTAAACTTAGCTTGTAAGCATTTTCTTGCTCTTTTTATTACTCTTTACCGCATGTCGCTGCGTACTTAGATACTACGCAATTTTTGCTCGATACGGGGGATTCAAATTATGGTCCAACCATATCATAGTTCATGTCGGCATAAAGCATTCTCTTAAGGTGTCTTTCATTCTTTCCCTTCATGTCGGCCTCACGGTATACTCATTGTCAATTCATTTCTACTCCTTTCATGTATTCTCTTGGCATGCCGATATGTTTTGAACTCTGGCCCCGAGCTATTAAATTTCCTCTGCTGGCGTTTGAAAATGTTATGATTCCTTTTAGGTATAATATAATACGTTCTCCCCCCCCCCCCCCCCCTTTAAGGGGATCCTTATGTGTCAACAGTCTTCGAGTACCTTCGTCTACGATAATTACCTTATTCCACGTCTTTCTTTCCAACTTTGTGCATAACATATCGAAACTTCTTACCATAAGTTTTCCTTTCATTTTCTGTCTATATCATCATTTTGTCCACTATTAATCCTTTCACCCATTTAATTCACATACTCGTAAGTCTTCTTAACTATGCGTTAGTGTTACAGTTGTGCATCCATTTTTTTTTCAAGCGTCCCGCTACTTTTACTCACAGCACAGAATTCTTACAATTTCCACTCTCTTTATCCTTATTCATCGAATCTCTAACTATATTTATGACGCTATAACCGAGCGGTCTCCTATGTACATTCCTTACATTTTCTTCCATTTTTTTCTAAGATCAAATCTTTCAGACCTCACATGAATTCTCGCTCCACACCTTTAATTTCCAACTCAACAATGTCGACCCATTATCCTTATTCTTTCCTTGGTGCGTAACCGGGTTCCTATCGCTAATTCGTTAGGGTATCTTCCTTACTCCTATGGTTAGAGGTTTCCAATTATTTTGCTCTCAAATGTTCTCCTCTTCCTTCGACCAATACCTTTGTATACATTTTCCTACTTTCATCCTTAACCTTCCTTAGGTTCCTTCCTCCCCGAACACTTTTCCTTTCTTGTTATTTGCCGTATGGGTTCTGAAGTTCGTGAAATATTTCTTTTAACGCATAAATCTGTCCTATTCTTAAGTCACCCTCTCAGGAAAGCTCGTCCATGTCCGAGGCAACCACATTAATATGGCTACACATTTATTCCTTTATATACCTTTCAATGCCGAAGTCTTATAACATCGTCACTAAGCTTAGTCATTCCTTCTCTTACTTCACATTCCTTATCGTGGTCATTATTCTTTCAGACCCACTTATTGAAATGGGTTTTCGAACCCCACACATTCCTCTTTTATCTCATGTTACCATACTTTATCTTTTTCGCATGCCTACTTTGAGTTCTTACCCAAATAGTCTCGTGCTTTGCCGGTAGTTTCTCTCGGGGGCTTCCCTCACTGAGTTTTCTTACTTTTCATCTTTTTTCGACATTTTGACCTCCTTGTCTTCCATTAACTCACTCTCTTTCTTTTCCAAATATCGTTGTATTAAAATTTTCAACCTTAACTTGTAGTGAAAATAATAGCAGCTTACCTTGTAACACTTGTACCATTTACTTTTGTTGTTACTTGGACTTCGGTACCTTTACTCAATTGGTGCCTTCCATACCGTAGCACCGGTCGCTGGGACACACATCACGTGCCCACCAATATATTCGCATGTGGGGTGTCGTACGCATTCATATATATATATATATATAATTACTATCAACTAGCCCACAAAACTATCCTAATTCCAGAGCTGTGATGCACTCTCTGTCTTTTCACCAGCCTAGTCTGCCTCGTCTTACGCGACCTCTTATGGTCTCCAACCATCCCGTATATTTTAGTTTCCTTTAGGCTACTCTAACTTCTCATTTTCGCTTATGTTTCAATTTATAGAACTTTTAGTTCACTTCCCAGGGGGTCACCCATCCTAAAATTTCTCCCACCTTAGCACGCTTAACCTCGAAACTTCGATGGGATCCGGTGCCTTAATGCTGATATAATCGCGTCCGCTTCCTCGCGTGACCTTTATTACCTGATCTAGAGCAAATTGGGGTCTTACAGATTCCGAGACATTTTCATAACACGTTCTTCCCTTTACAATTACTATTTTACCCTTTTCAATCCTCAATATTCACCCTTCACCTTCGTGTATCACTGCCTTTCGTTCTAGATTCCCAGATTGCTGATGGTAACAAATATACCTTCGTCGTCGTTGCTTGTAAGTACTCGGGTATCAGTCTTTTCGGATTCCCACTCACCATTCTTGTATAATAATCTATAGCTAATTGTCGACTTTCTCTAAATCCTCCAACAAACCTTGCTCCTACTAAACCTCGAATGTTATCTATTTTAATCCTCTGGACTGCTAATCGTCTTGCTCGCTATTATTTTCCACGTCATACCAAATCCATAACCTTTTTGAAACAACTCATCCCACTTATTGTCCCTTTACGATATTTCCTTTCCACGCTCTTCCTATTAGGTGTTCCAGATCAAATAACCTAATTTTGAAAAATTCTGACCGAGTCTCTTTTACAAATTCTTACCACTCAAATTTGCACGCAGCAAATACCAACAATGCCTTACTGAGCATACGACTATATATCACATTCCAGCCGTCCACAGCTTCTAGTTTCAAGTAACAGAACAAATATATCAATACTTACCCCTGTGACTTTCCATATCGCCACTCACTTCTTCCGTCGTATGTAAGGCTTATATGAGGAATTTCAGTTCCTATGACTTGGCTCTATTGCATGATCTAAGACAGAAAGAAGGTCAACAATCCCTAAATGCCCCGTAGCCTCCTTTTTATAAATGTGGCACGCTTCACACCATAAACAGGACTCTACCGAACACGACTTGCAGACAACTCCTAGGACAACCTGCTCTGATACCACTTTGTCACACCCTAATCCCGCTAGGGTGTGATGGGCACCTGACCCCATACTCGGAGCCGAGCGAACCCGCTGACTCTCCTTACATACATAATCTTTTGGACTTTTAAATTAAATAAAGATGCAACGCATAGCACAACTTTCAGAAATATTCATTTTTGTTGCTTTCAAATCAAACAAAATCTGTAATCATATAGAACTTATATCATAACACAAATGACACATCGGCTGATGGAGCAGCTTACAGAATTGACAACCCCAACCCACGACTCTGTCTGCAAAGTCTCTAACATTAATCAGACATCATAGAACACATACTCTGACTCGGCAGCACTCCAGGAGCAAGTGGAGCTTGCCAACTCCACTGGAACATCTTCTATAATAGCTTCAGCTCATCTGGGTGTACCTGCGCGGCATGAAACGCAGCCCCCGAAGAAAGGGGGTCAGTACGGAAAATATACTGAGCATGTAAGGCCAGAATCACAATAAAAGAATTATAACTGATACAAAAGGTGCAGAAACATATACAATGTCCAGAATACCAAAACTCTCGCCTTTAGAGCGTAATCATGCATATCATTATCACATAGCGTACCCGGCCCGTTATGGGACTCGGTGGATAAAATCATATCATCATACTTTCGTATTATCATGCATACATATACATATACATATATATACCGTACCCGGCCCGCTAGTGAGGGACTCGGTGGATGAAGTCATACCGTACCCGACCCATTAAGGGACTCGGTGAATAGAATCATGCATGTGAACATCATATATCATACATATACCGTACCCGACCCTCTAGTGAGGGACTCGGTGAATCAAATCATCATATGCCCTCCTGGCCACCATAACACATCATCATCATCATTATATCATCATATACATATACCGTACCCGGCCCATGAAGGGACTCGGTGAACAATGTAATGGAACGCGCACGATAACATACTCGGCCCGGGACTCGGTGAATAGACATATTGAGGCGTGCACGAGCAGAGTAGTGAGAAACTATATGCATATAAATCAAGACTCGATAGACAAGTATACTTACCGACACCTGAAGGCTCAGAAACAAGTTTCGGGTCAATCCGACTCAGTATAAGAAAGTTATGAGCGTTTGAAGTACAAAACGTTCTACAAACGTTTCAGGAACCATTTTTGGAAAATCAAATCCATAATCATGTCAAGTACCTTTCGGATATCGTTATGGATCACATCGGATAGAGCTTTTGGAAGCATATGTACGTATCAAAATAGATCACAGACTCAATGGAATACTCAAACGTGTTATCATTTGACAATCAAGACATTAGCCATATCACTTATCTCTCGAATACCATTCAGATACATATCAAATAGATCTTCAGACATCATAGATACGCATCAAAATCATGTGAAACAGCTTATGGAAATCAAGAACGTTAGCCATCCTAGTGGCTCTAAGAATGGGAGTTTCTTTGAAATCATACATATACTTTGTCATATTGGTTTCAAAAAGATCATGCCAAAATAAAGAAAGGGTAAGCCTTACATACCTGTTCCACGTCCTATTAGCTACGCTTATTCGTCCAAACTTGCTAGTCTACATTCAAGAGAATTAACATAATCATTAGATTCATCGACATATACTTGTCTTAGTCTTTCAAATGAATTCATTCATATTCTACCGAAATTTCGGCAACATTTCCCCTGTAAATACACCATCCCCGAGAATCTAACTCGGCCAAATCAACAATCAACAATCAGAGAATTCAACTCGGCCAAATTATTAACAACATTACCAACAATCATACTTACAACTTCAACAATCAATCCCAAAACATATTCTAACATTAACAACTCTTGTCACACAATTCACGGCATTTCATTTATATCCAATTCAATCACATATACTCAAGCTACCACAAATGATCCCATATTTAAGTTTGTTAGACCCCGTATTTTATACGTCGAGTTATTCGCGAACGAATCGACGTGAGGTAGAAACCTCGGATTTTTAATTTCTAAACTAGACCTAATCGGTTATAAATTTTACTTAGTGTAAAAATGTTATTGGAGATTTGGAACTACTTAATTGTGTTGTTAAGTAAAAATTTGTGACAATAATGAGCCAACAAGAGTATCAAACGTCCAAGTTAAAAAGGATGACTCAAAGTCATCTAAAATAAGGCTAATGGAAGACATACAAATGTGCAATTAAATGTTGATTCATCCACTACATTTTCAATATATTGTGGACAATTAAATTGGAAGGAAAATACAAGTTATATTCGGCCATAAAAACTGAAATTTGGAGGAGAAAAGTTGGAGCATACAATTGAATATTTGAGCATCTACTACTTTATGAAAGTATACATTATTTTAGGAAGACATCACATGGTGGAGGGATCACTTTACATTAAATATTGCTCATCCATCTTGGCATGATTACAATAGACAAAGGGTGATGTATGAATCATTCACCACACTTACAATTGTCTTGTAAACAATTGAAAAGAATGAAGAAAGGAGAGACAAGGGAAGTAGGCTAGCTGAAAGTGAAGTGAAAGAATTAGAAAAAATTTAAGTGTAAAGTTAATGGAATGACTCATGCCATGAGTGGAGCATTGGACCAACTTGTAAGCATCAGATTTGAACCAAATAATTACCAAGATATCAGCCATCACAATTCATTTGTACTACACAACACAAAGAAAGAAAAACCTAATTCTAGAGAGAGAAAGTCTCGGCCAAGGGACTGATTTTTGAGCCCTTTGAGTCTTGATCCAAAAATTATTTTCCAAGGTGTTTCAACCCTTTAGAAGGTCCCTAGAACCTGAATATAGTCTTTGGAGCAACAAGAACCATTTTCATCTCAAATCACAAACTCTAGCCAAGTAGAGAAGTCAAGTTGTCAAGGTAAGATCTAACTTCTTTTGCTTGTATTAAGGGTGATGTAGATGAGTAAATATAAGTTGTATACATGAAATGATGTGTGTTGATGTTGGAACATGATAGTAGTTAGGGGGTTATATGTGTTGATGTTGAAGTATGGTTGTAACTTGATGAACATGAATCACATGCATAAAATCATGAAAGTTGGTGTTGGAATGTTAGTTGGCCATACAGACTGTTTTGGTGGAATTAATGGACTGATTTTATTTAATAAATATGGTTTTCAATATCATAGATCTCATGGTTAAAAGAATGAAAAGAATTGGAAGGTTAAAGGTGAAGTTATGTTAGTATGAAAATGATTGAATCTATGATTTTATGTGAAGTGATGTTGAAGCATGTTGAAACCGTTTGTGGACTGTTTTGTGAGGAAGTTAGTGAACTGTTTTTACATGATATTTTGATTGTTATTATCATGAATTTTATGATGGAATGAAGGTGTTTAATGGTTGGAGTCGAAACTAAAGTCGTTTGTGAGTTGTTGTAAGGATTGTGGAAATGACGATGTAGTTTAGTTGCGTATGAATTGATGTTGTACTTGTCGTGTGGATAGCTGGTCATAACCTACTGAAATTATATGAAAAGAAGACACGAAATAATGTGTAAGAATCATATATGGTTTGCTTAGAATGTTCGGAAACGTTTGCAAGAATTCCGAACATTGTTTAGGGACTGTTTTGGACATGTTATTGGACTGTTTTGGACATGTTGTGGTAATGGACTGTTTTGGACTTGTTGTTTTCATCAAGTTGGAAAAAATAATTATAGTTAAGAGTATAAATCATGTTGTCATAGTGGTTGGCCTGTTATAGAATCGTTTCGACGAAGTAATATGACTATAGGCTAACAAGAATAAATTGGATGTGGCATAATCGTATGTACACTATTTGTTGTAAGGTGCGGACTGTTTTGACACGTTGTCGTTATTGAACTTGGAAGATTAATGATATTTAAGATTATGCAATGTGTTGTATGTTGGATGGGCTGTTATAAGTTGTTACATGCAAACGTTAAGGCTACGAACTATTAGAAGTAACTTGAGAATGTAGTAGCCGTATGTGAATCGTTATTGCATGTTGTGAATGTGGGCTGTTTGGAATATTGTGTGGGCTGTCCGAATTGATATTGAACATATAATTATTGATGTTGGGCTGGTTGTATGTATTTGGGTTGGATACAAGAGCAAACGTCGCCTAAACATCTATAAAGGAGTTACTAACGTTAGAATACGCTTTGAATCTCCCCGTAACTTAAACGTAGTTGTTGACATCTTAATATAGGTTGAGATATTATTGGACAGCGTATACATATTGTGAGACGAATAAGCGCTAAAGGTATGTGAAGCTAACCCTTCTTTCTTTTTGGCATGATCGTTGTGAAACGAATATACGATATATATACGATTCCAAAGGAAACTCCTATTCCTAGAGCCACTAGGATGGCTATTGATTTTTCATTCCCATAACTTATGCTTTGATTCATATATATTAATGTGTACACATGATTTCAAAGATCCATTTGATATAATCCACAGGGACATCCGAAAGGTATATGAGATGATTATTATTTGAAATTGCGAACGATGGTTCGTGTTGACTATTCCATTGAGTCCTTAAAAATGTTTTGAATTGCATATAGTTTCTAACTACTCTGCTCGTGCAAATCTCAATATATCTTTCACCGAGTCCCGGGCCGGGTATGTTATCGTGCACACTGTATTGTTCGCTGAGTCCCTCATTAAAGGGCCGGGTACAATATATATATATATATATATATATATATATATATATATATATATATATATATATATATATATATATATATATATATATATATATATATATATATATGTATATTCTGAAGTTATGCTGTGATATGAAGTTATGCTATGTTACGGAGATATGCTGTGTTACGGAGATATATATTATATTCTGAAGTTATGCTGTGCTATGGCGCCAGAGACGGGGTGGCGACCATGTTCACCGAGTCCCATAATGGGGCCGGATATGATATATGATTTTGACATGCATGATTTATGTTTCGAAAGCAAGTATTTGGTATTCTGGTTATTGTACTCATTTTCTGTACTTCTTATTTCAATTATGATCCCGTTTACTGTATTTCATGCTTTACATGCTCGGTACATATTCCGTACTGACCCCCTTTCTTCGGGGGGGCTGCGTTTCATGCCCGCAGGTGCAGACATTCGCTTTGGTGATCCGACAGCTTAGGATTTTCCCCTTCTGCTATTTTGGAGAGCTTCATTGTTCCGGAGTCCAGACTTTGGTACAATCCTTCTCGGATATATATTTATATGCCTATGTGGACTAAGGGTACGACGGGGCCCTGTCCCGTCATATGTTACGTTACTGTTGATACTCTTAGAGGTCTGTGGACATATGTGTGGGTTGTGTATGGGTTCTGTGATATGATATTCGTCCATATGATGGCAGCCTTGCCGGCTTGCATATGATATTGTTATATGATGGCAGCCTTGTCGGCTTGCGTATTGTTTCATGATAAGATCGTTATATGATCCATATTCAGTTTGCTGTGAAATGAATATGTAACTAAGGAATATGTATACGGGTGTCCATGTCGGGCACCAGTCATGGCCTACGGGGTTGGGTCGTGACAAAGTATTAATCCAAAATCTTTCTAACATGATTCAAGAATACTTCTAACAATTCACACAATATTCAAACAACCCAATTAATGCACACTTCCACCCGAAATCTCACAACACCACCAAAGACAACAACACATTACTTTCTTTCAAATTTATGAACTTCACTAACAATCTACACATTAACAACATCATTCTTACAAGTATAATAAACCATACTAATGTCATACTAACTCCTTCAACAATTCTACAATGATCACAACTTCTTCTCAAGTTATCAACCTTCATTTTCATCATGGAATTCACAACAACAATAATCAAATTACTAAATAAAATCAATTCATTTGTTCTACACAACACAACTATATTCGACCACAACATCAATCTACACGGCCACAACATAGCATCCACACTTTCATGAATTCCATCCATTTCTTCACTCTACAACATATACGAACCATCCACAACATATAAAAGAAGATGAAACCTTACCTTTTTCCACTTGCCTTCTTACTTGGCTAGGGTCATGAACTTGCAAGAATGAATGGTTTTCTTGCTCCAACAACCATTCCATGTTAAAAAGGACCTTCCAATTGCTTAGAATACTAGGAGAAATAATTTTTTCTTGATCAATTTCCATGGAGCCAATTTCCTTGGCTAGGGCCGAATGCCCTTCTCCTCTTCTTCTTTTCTTTCTTTCTTGAAGTTTCGTGATTTTGTGTGGAGAAATATGACTAATATGTCATATATGTATATATATGCATATTCCATCCATGTGGGCCCAAGCCCACCACATTGGATGGCCACCATGGTCTTTCAAGAAGTTTCTTGAAGACATGTGAAATTCTCATTTTGCCCTTAGCCTTCCACAATATTACCATGAACCCTTTTGTGAATTTCCCTTTTTACCCTTAGCCTTTCTCAATATTTCCATACTAATAATATTCAAAAATAATATTCATAACAACTTGTACATTAAAATAATTTTTGAAAATGGTCTTGCCCCCAACTTATCACGACTATCTCAAATTATCCGAACGTACAAAATACGGGCTATAACAGAAAGATACAAGAGAAAAATGCAAGTAAAGCATAAAGACTAGTGAAACGACGCTAAGATATTTGAGCACCTTCAAATGCTCTTGAAAAGATCGCAACATAATGTGTGACAGAAAAGCTAAGAAAAAATAAAATAAAGAAACGCCACGGGATAATATGCCTAAAGTGTTACAAGTTGGAGTAAGGGAAATGGTGAAACAGTTCAAGCGAGACGATCGGAACAAACTGGTTACTGGATGACATTGAATTTATATGTCAAATTCAAAAATTCTTTCAGAATTGTACCAGTTAATAATAGACAGATCACAGAGCAGCTAGATAAGGTTATCATATGAGGGAACTCCAGCGCTACTTGATAGCCAACGCTAAAGATCGAGATTAAGAGCTAAAAGCAAAGTGACAATTAAAATTGTTTAATAATAAAGTCGAGAAGTGATACATGATGCTGAAGATTCCAGAGTATGGACTGTAACACAGAGCAACGTAAGGTTATTGAAGCAAAATAATGTTACACCAAGGGAAATTTCGTCTTATTCATAGAGTCTGCGAAGGGTCTACAGGTTACCAGAGGCATGAAATACTCCAGGGATTGTAAAGTCTAATAAATCGACGAGGGACGTCTCCGCGTGAGAGGTAAGATGAAGTGAACGATACGTCTTAAAGGAGTAACTATAGAAGATGAAAGAGTCGAGTTAAGACTACGTGCACCAGGAGAGAGTAAGATTTTAGCGGAAGAGCTCGCAATATAATCGTCAACCAACTGCGAAATGAAAAGGAGAGTAAAGACAACGCCGTGGAATTATCACCTCGAGAGGCAAGAGCAAGAACAAATATTATGGGATTGGTTACTTAGAGATTTGGAATGCGTTATAATAAACTGAAGGGATCGACCAATGAAGGAGGCATGTGCAGGGCATAATTCAGTAAAATAACGTTTAAGGAAGTATTGGAAGTGCAGAATTAGTTTAACATTCGAGAGGACGAATGTTCCAAAGGGGGGAAGGATGTTACACCCCAGAAAATTTCGTGTTACTAAGGCTACAGACGGCTTAATGTGAGCTCGAGGAGGAGCAAATATCACAAGTATAAATAATGAAATTCTACTGTAGTAGCATGAGTATGATATTTGGAATTCGTACAATATGATTGGAATAATACGTTAAAAGATATATAGCCCTCGTAACCGTAAGCTGAGGTGGGGCCCACATGATGGGATTTTTATAAAGGACATATGATAAGTTATATGGACAATATATGTAAAGTTAAACACAACTCAAGAAGGACCCTTGAGCCAAATTCAAGTGTAAGCCCTCCAAAAAGATGTTTTTTAAGTTACGTTTTCGGGTGATCTGACTTCGGGAGGCCATAACCCCATCATTATTTGGGAATTTGGGAAAACTCCTGAAATTAAAGTTGTAGACAATTGAAATATCTTTCCAACAGTAACTCGTGAGCCTGTATGTGACATCAGGATAAAGAGTTATGGACGTTTTAAGGCAGAAAGGTCAAGCTGGGCAGTGAATTGGGCCCAACCCGATTCCAAGTCGGGTCAGACCCATTTCCCTTGCTATTTAAGGGAATTTTTTAGCTTATCTTCCTCATCTTCATACCAAAAAAAATCCATAAAATTCTAAAGAGAGGGAAGAGAGCTTTTAGAGAGAGAAACCAAATTTTGATCACAATCTTAGCCCCGAATCTCGAAGTCCATGAAGAGAAAAGTGTTGTACGTTGCGTTGCCTTCAATTTGAGCTAAAAATCAGCCAAGAAGAAGAGTGTTGACGTGGTTTCTGCATACTTAAGGTAAGATTAAGGTCCCTTTTTCATTGTTAATAAGTTTATTTAGAGTTTTAACGGATTAGAACGGAGAAAATAACGTTATAAATTCGTTTGTTGTTGTGTTGAGATTTATTGATCGGGGGCTGTTTTAGTTGGATTAAATGGATGGAATTAGCTGAGTTATGATGTATAATAATTGTTGATGTTGTTGAAAAGTTGACTTTCTTGAATTTGGGAGAATAAAGTGTATGAAGATATCATATACAAAGCGTATACCGGGCTGGTTTTATATGATTTTCGTGGCTGTTTTGTGACAATATTTTGGGGCTGTTTGGTGGTAGTTATGAATTGTTTTGTGGGCTGGAATATCATGGGATTGGCTGTAGTTGTTGTTGTTGTTGTGTTTGTTGTTATACTATAGATATACGAAAATAAAGAAGTGTATACAAGCATTGGTATACGAATGTATATTGAGATGTTTTGGAAGTGATTTAAGAATGGATTTAATTCTAGTTTGATATGAAATTATTGGTGTTGTTGTTGGTAGTATTTTGATTGATGTTTGGCTAAATTGGAATCTCGAGGATTGTTAAGTTTTTAGGGGAAATGCTGCCCGAATTTTGTTAAGTTTCATTCGTACTTGGATTGGTTAGTAAGTGATGTGGATGATCTAACTGTGGCTTATGTTATCTTAATTTTGGACCTACGAGCTCGAGAAGGAGACGTTGGACATTTAAATAAGCGTTAAAGGTATGTAAAGCTAACCCTTTTTTTTTGGCAAGATCCATATGAAACAAACAGACGACAAATGTTTAACTCCAAAGAAGCTCCTATTCTTAGAGATACTAGCATGGCTAATGTTCTTGATTTCCAGAACCTATTTCATTATGTCTTGATACGTGTCTATGATTCCAGCCGTCCTATTTTGATATAATCCATAGTGACATTCGAAGGGTACTTGATATGACTATTGTCTTGATTTTCAAATGATGGTTCATTTTGATTATTCTATTGAGTCGCAGATATGATTTAGTTTTCATATGGTTGCTCACTACTCTGCTCGTGCATGCCTCAATATATCTTTCACAGAGTCCCGGGCCAGGATACGTTTTCGTGCACAGTTTCACTGTATTGTTCACCGAGTCTCTCACTAGAGGGCCGGGATACGGTATATATATATATATATGATGATATGATGATATGATGATGTGATGATGTGATTATGGCGCCAAGGATGGCATATGATGACTTTATTCACTGAGTCCCATAATGGGCCGGGTATGATATATGATAGTGACATGCATGATTTACATTACATAAGGCAAGTGTAATGGTATCTTTGATTGACATACTTGTCTCCTGTAATCTCTATTTCAGTGATGATCCTCTTTATTGTATTTCATGCTTTATATACTCAGTACATATCTCGTACTGACCCCCCTTTCTTCGGGGGGCTGCCTTTCATGCCCGCAGGTACAAATAGTCGTTTTGGTGACCCTTCAGCTTAGGACTTCTACTCAGCTGTCTTGAAGATGTCCAATGTTCCGGAGCCTAGACTTTTGGTACAAATCTTATGATGTATATGTATGTTTATCCAGGGGTACGGTGGGGCCCTGTCTCGTCATATTTCACTATCGATACTCTTAGAGGTCTGTAGACATATGTGTGGGTTGTGTATAAGTTTGTTCAACTGTGTCTATACGATGTGCTATGGATATTGTTATGTAGTGGCAGCCTTGTCAGCTTGCGTATGATATTGATATGTAGTGGCAGCCTGGTCGGCTTACGTATCATATTATGTTTTGATTAGTTGGGACTCCTCAGGAGACAGGTTATCCGAGTATGTATATATATGATGACGTTATGAACCTTTGGAGTTCTTATGCAAGTTTCCATATTGTTTCATAGATTCGGTTTGACTATACCTAACAGATATGTATATGAGTGTCCAACTCGGGCACTAGTCATGGCCCATGGGGTTGGGTCATGACAGTGTGTTGATGCTAAGGTTCGGTTGGGGGCTGTTTTAACCTAAAAATGGTGAATCAATTTTAATTAGTGTTGTTTTTATTGTTGTCATTGATTATATGATGAAAGTGAAGGAATTTGATATTTAAAGTTATGGTTGTATTGTGTTGGTAATGATCGGATTCTGGTTGTGTTGTTGTACTAGTGAAATTGGAGAACTAAGTGTAGTTAAGACTTGTATTGTGTTGTTATAATTGATGGGCTGCTTTAGGACTTGTTGTAATGTTAAGAAAGTTTTCTTGCATATAGAAGTTGAGGCCGTTGAATCACTAATTTGATAAGAACAAAATGTATAAGATATCGTATGCAAAGTGTATGTGGCTGGTTGGGTGTATATTTTAGATATTTGAGGTGTAACGGGCATTATTATGTTATGTGGGCTGTTTTGGAGTATCCTCGGATCTTGTTTCGACTAGTTCTTGATGTGATAACTTAGACGTGCCTTGGTTGATGCTATGTTGGTTGTTGTATAGTTGGCTTAAATGTGAGGAAATTGAGCGATATAGGGGTAGTGCTGCCCAATTGTCTAGAAATAAGCTACTAACGTTGAAGTACGTTTTATGCCTTTTCGTAGCTTAACCATAGTCTTGACGACTTAATATAGGTTGAGATATTTTGGGCAACGTATACATATCAAGTCACGGATTAAGCGCCAAAGGTATGTAAAGCTAACCCTTCCTTCTTTTTGGCATGATCTTTATGAAACAAACAGACAACGTGTATATGAATCCAAAGAAGCTTCTATTCTTGGAGACACTAGGACGGTTAATGTTCTTGATTCCCAGAACTGTTACACCTCGGAAAATCTTCCGTTGGTACGCAAGTGAATGACCTAGTGATGAGCACGAGTGTATGATGTTTCCAGGAGTCAGAGATAACATTTGATGACCCTAAATAAGATTCCAAAGGCAATCGCAATAAGAGAGAGGTTATGCTCCATAATGAATAATTATAGGTTTTGGAAGTTGCAAGTTTGCATTCTGGCCAGTGGTCGTAAAATGAAATACGGACCGTAAAGTGGTATATGGTCCGTAAACTGCCATGTCGTATTGTGGCTTCCAAAACTTCAAACTTTCTGCCAAATGATCAATGTTTAAATACAACCTGGAATACGGACCGTAAAGTGGTTTACGGCCCGTAAACCATGATCGTAAATCACCATGTCCCAGCCTGAGTTTCTGGTTCTGTTATGATTAAATACGACCACGAAGGACGGTCCGTAAACTGGAATACGGACCGTAAACCATGTTTACGACCACTATGCACTTCAAATCAGATTTTTAAGTCATTAAATAAGGGGACCAAGGCTTATTTCATTTCACTTCTACATCACACCCCTTCTCTCTAAAACATCTCTCTACATTTATTCCACAAGTTTTCAAGGGTTTTTAGTGATCAACAACACAAAATAAGTGAATCAAGTGTAAGCAAACCCATTAAAGATCATTCAAGTCAAGAAATCCAAATGGAGAAAAACTATGGTTTTTGCTCAAGTGGAGTATTTCGACTAAGGCTTGTTCCTACAATATCTAAGGTAAGATTTATGGTATTTATATATTGTTTAAGGTGTTTGGAAGTTGAAGTTCTTGGATTTTAGAAGAGTATAGCAAAATGGGTCATGAAAGATGAATAGTGACGTTTTGAGAAATAGTTAGAATTGAATCATGATTGTTGTTGTGTTGTGACATGAATGGGTTATAAATGACGTTAAGATCATGAAATAGGCATTGTATGTGAATGGACGAAATCGTGTGTTATGGTCTTGAATATGGAAAATTGGAAGTGAATTGAGAATATGGATAATGTAGATGACTAAAGGCTATTGTTATGATATTGTAAATGTATTGTTGACGTTTGGGAATTGAATTACGATATGGAGGAATGTTGTATAAATAAAGGAGATGCTGTCCGATTTTCCCTAGCTTTAGCCATTTATGCTAGTTGTCAATTCTAACGATATTATGACCTTGATGAAGGTATAAACGCAAGCGTGGAAGGGAACGTGCAAGTGTTATATAGTCGAACGAAAAGGTATGTAAGGCTAACCCTTCTTTCATAAGGCATGGTTCTTGGGCCAAACGTCTAAATCTCCTATAAGACTATGATTCCCTTCAAACGATTTGATTCTCCGAGCTAGTAAGCTCCCGATGCTCGATGTGCTACGATTGTACTAAGTTCCTCGTATGACGAGTAAGCCTATAGGGTAGATGTAACGATAATGACAATGATAGTGATGACGATGAGAATAAAATGATCCTAAAGATGCTTATGAGCTATTATATGTATGTGTGCCTATGAAGGGCTATAATAAGACCCCGAGCTTATGACGCCGGGTAAGAATATATGTATATGAATATGTATAGAGTATGTATATGATTATGAAACGCGCGCGCACTTCTGCAGAAGGTACGGATAACCCTGATGCCTTGGTAGGGCCAGGTATGTATGACCTTGAGCCTTGGTTGGCCAAGTATGTATGAAACACTGAACCTTTATGGTCGGGCACGCTATAGCTATATATATATATATATATATATGTGTGTGTGTGTGTGTGTATATGACATCAATATGAGTACGAATATGTTATAAAAATGAATGTGAAGGTAAATAAATACGGATATGGATGTTTGTACACGAATACGCAATAGAAATGGAATGTCCTTGTGGAAAGAAAGTAAGTTCTATGACGACGATATTATTATCTCCCATGTTATGTTATTTCATATGTTGACTCTTAAGCTTTCATATTGATATTGATCATGCTTTACATACTCAGTACATTCTTCGTACTAACATCCTTTTGTCTGTGGACACTGCGTCATGCCCGCAGGTGCACAGGGAGACAGGCTTGATCCATAGCTATATTTTCAGGGACTACATAGCGGAGCTCCATTTCATTCAGAGCTATAGCTTTTGGGTACTTATTCTTTTGTGTACATAATTATGGGCATAGCGGGGTCCTGTCCCGCTTATGTGATAGGTTATACTCTTCTTAGAGGCTCGTAGACATGTGTGTATGTGGATAGATATGTCTGGCCTTGTCGGCCTATATTTTGTATATCTTTTGATAGCCTCGTCGGCTTATATACATTTGATGTGGCTTAGATGTCAATGATGATTTAAAGATGTTGTCGTCCAATGGGACTAGCGTGATTAATAAGAAAGCGATGTATGTTTAATCGTATGGCTCACCTAGATGTAAGTATACGTGTAAGCCAAGGGTGCCCGGGTGGGCTAGCACCGGGTGCTCGTTGCGGCCCTCTACACGGGCCGTGACAAGAACTTATCTTATTATGTTTTGATACATGTCTATGATTTCAGGCGTCCTATTTTGATATAACCCATTGTGACATTCGAAGGGTACTTGATATGATTACTGTCTTGATTTCCAAATGATAGTTCATTTTGATTATTCTATTGAGTCTCAGATATGACTTAGTTTGCATATGGTTTCTCACTACTCTGCTCGTGCATGTCTCAATATATCTTTCAACTAGTCCCGGGCCGGGGTACGTTCTCGAGCATAGTTTAACTGCATTGTTCACCGAGTCCCTCACTAGAGGGCCGGGATACGGTATATATATATATGATGATGTGATTATGGCGCCAAGGATGGTATGTGATGACTTTATTGTCACCCCGTGGGCCATGACTAGTGCCCGAGCCGGACACTCGTATACGTACCTATTAAATATAGACAAACTGAATCTAAGAACAATATGGAAACTTGCAAAAGAGCTCCAAAGGTTCATAACGTCATCATACGTATATATCCAAATAACTTGTCTCCTGAGGAGTCACAACTGATCAAATCGTAATATGATACGCAAGCCGACAAGGCTGCCACTACAGGTGAACATATCCATAGCACATCGTATAGACACAGCTGAACAAAACGTATACACAACCTTCACATATGTCTACAGACCTCTAAGAGTATCAACAGTGAAATATGACGGGACAGGGCCCCGCCGTACCCCTGGATAAACATATATATACATCAAAGGATCTGTACCAAAAGTCTAGGCTCCGGAACAATGGAGCTCTCCAAGACAGCTGGGTAGAAGTCCTAAGCTGGAGGATCACCAAATCGAGTATCTGTACCTGCGGGCATGAAACGCAGCCCCCCGAAGAAACGGGGTCAGTACGAGATATGTACTAAGTATATAAAGCATGAAATACAATAAAGAGGATCATAACTGAAGTAGAGATTACAGGAGACAAATATGACTTTCAAAATACTAATACACTTGCCTTATGAAATGTAAAACATGCATATCAATATCATATATCATACCCGGCCCATTATGGGACTCGGTGAATAAAGTCATCATATACCATCCTTGGCGCCATAATCACATCATCATATCATCAAATCATCATATATATATATATATATATATATATATATATATATATATATATATATACCGTATCCCGGCCCTCTAGTGAGGGACTCGATGAACAATGCAGTGAAACTGTGCACGGGAACGTACCTCGGCCCGGGACTCAGTGAAAGACATATTGAGGCATGCACGAGCAGAGTAGTGAGCAACCATATGCAAACCAAGTCGTATCTGAGACTCAATAGAATAATCAAAATGTACCATCATTTGATAATCAAGACAATAGTCATATCAAGTATCCTTCGAATGTCACTATGGATTATATCAAAATAGACTTCAGGAATCATAGACACGTATCAAGACATAATAAAATAAGTCCTGGGAATCAAGTACATTAGTCATCCTAGTGTCTCTAACAATAGGAACTTTTTGAAATCATACATACGTCGTCTATTTGTTTCATAAAGATCATGCCAAAAGAAGGAAGGGTTAGCTTTACATACCTTTAACGCTTATTTAAATGTCAAACACTTCTCGAGCTCGTAGGTCTAAAATTAATATAACATAAGCCACATTTAGATCATCCACATCACTTACTAACCAATCCAAGTACGAATGAAACTTAACGAAATTCGGGCAGCATTTCCCCTGAAAACTTAATAATCCTCGAGATTCCAATTTAGCCAAATATCAATCAAAATACCACCAACAACAACACCAACAATTTCATATTAAACTAGAATTAAATACATTCTTAAATCATTTCCAAAACAGCCCAATATACATTCGTATACCAATGCTTGTATACACTTCTTTATTTTCGTATATCTATAGTATAACAACAAACACAACAACAACTACACCCAATCCCACGATATTCCAGCCGACAAAACAATTCATAACAACCACCAAACAACCCCAAAATATTGTCACAAAACAGCCACGAAAATCATATAACAACCCGGTATACGCTTTGTATATGATATCTTCATACACTTTATTCTCCCAAATTCAAGAGCAGCAACTTGTCAACAACATCAACAATTATTATACATCATAAATCAGCTAATTCCATCCATTTAATCTGACTAAAACAGTCCCCGATCTATAAATCTCAACAAAACAACAAACGAATTTTCAACGCTATTTTCTCCGTTTTAATCCGTTAAAACTCTAAATAAACTTATTAACAATGAAAAAGGGACCTTACTCTTACCTTAACTATCCAGCAACCACGTCAACACTCTTCTTCTTGGCTGATTTTCAACACAAATTGAAGGCAACGCAACGTACAACACTTTTCTCTTCATGAGCTTCGGGATTCGGGGCTCAGATTGTGATCAAAATTTGGTTTCTCTCTCTAAAAGCTCTCTTCCATCTCTCAAGAATTTTCTGGATTTTTTTTGGTATGAAGATGAGGAAGATAAGCTGAAAATTTCCCTTAAATAGCAAGGGAAATGGGCCTGACCCGACTTGGAATTGGGTTGGGCCCATTTCATTGCCCAGCTTGACCTTTTTGCCTTAAAAAGTCCATAACTCTTTATCCCGATGTCACATACAGGCCCACGAACTATGGTTGGAAAGGTATTTCAATTATCTACAACTTTTATTTTAGGCGTTTTCCTAAATTCCCAAATAATGATGGGGTTATGGCCTCCCGAAGTCAGATCACCCGAAAACGTAACTTAAAAACATCTTTTTGGAGGGCTTACACTTGGATTTGGCTCAAGGTTCCTTCTTGAGTTGTGTTTAACTTCACATTTATTGTCCATATAACTTATCATATGTCCTTTATAAAAATCCCATCATGTCGGCCCCACCTCAGCTTACGGTTACGAGGGCTATATATCTTTTAACGTATTATTCAAATCATATTGTACGAATTCCAAATATCATACTCATGCTACTATAGTAGAATTTCATTCTTTATACTTGTGATATTTTCTCCTCTTCGAGCTCACATTAAGCCGTCTGTAGCCTTAGTAACACGAAATTTTCTGGGGTGTAACATCCTTCCCCCCTTTGGAACATTCGTCCTCGAATGTTAAACTAATTCTGCACTTCCAATACTTCCTTAAACACTCTTTTACTGAATTATGCCCTGCACATGCCTCATTCATTGGTCGATCCCTTCAATTTATTATAACGCATTCCTGATCTCTAAGTAACCGTTCCCATAATATTTGTTCTTGCTCTTGCCTCTCGAGTTGATAAGTCCACGCCATTGTCTTTACTCTCCTTTTCATTTCGCAGTCTGTTGACGATTGTATTGCGAGCTCTTCCGCTGAAATCTTACTCTCTCTTGGTGCACGTAGTCTTAACTCGACTCTTTCTTCTTCTATAGTTACTCCTTTAAGACGTATCGTTTACTTCATCTTACCTCTCACGTGTAGACGTCCCTCATCGATTTATTAGACTTTACAATCCCTGGACTATTTCATGCCTCTGGTAACATGTAGACCCTTCGCAGACTTTACGAATAAGACAAAATTTTCCTTGGTGTAACATTATTTTGCTTCAATAACCTTACATTGCTCTGTGTTACAGTCCATACTCTGGAATCTTCAGCATCATGTATCACTTCTCGACTTTCTTATTAAACGATTTTAACTGTCACTTTTCTTTTAGCTCTTAATCTCGATCTTTAGAGTTGGCTATCAAGTAACGCTGGAGTTCCCTCATATGATAACCTTATCTAGCTGTTCTGTGATCTGTCTATTATTAACTGGTACAATTCTAAAAGAATTTTTGAATTTGACATATAAATTCAATGTCATCCAGTAACCAGTTTGTTCCGATCGTCTCGCTTGAACTGTTTCACCATTTCCCTTACTCCAACTTGTAACACTTTAGGCATATTATCCCGTGCCATTTCTTTATGTTGCGATCTTTTCAAGAGCATGCGAAAGTGCTCAAATACCATAGCGTCGTTTCACTTGTCTTTATGTTTTACTTGCATTTTTATCTTGTATCTTTCAATCGGTATCGGGGCTCAACTATGGCCATGTCCTATTTGCCCTCAGTACTAATTCTATCTTGGTAATTTGGCTCAAACCATCTTACACCTTTCCTTAATGTACGCAAAATATCATTACCGCATTGCTATTACAGAATCCTTACTCTTCTTATCAAGTACTCACTTGGTCTCATCCTTAGCATACAAATATTCGTAGGTTGCATAACTATTTTTGTACAGCTTGTATAAAATATGTCCAATCTTAGTCGTAGTCCTTCCTTCTCCTGGTTCATTCTGCTTTACATATTTCATCCGTACTAAATCTCGCTCGTAGCTATCTTGTAATACTCCTTTCCCTTTCTTTATTTTACCCTTTGATTTTCTCATATCCTACTATAGGAAATTTTCTATCTCTCCCCTTTGCTACCTATAAGTCGCAACATCATTAGCGCACAACTCTATTGCCAAATCTTAGCCTCTAATCTAGTATAGCATTGCTATTCTTTATAATATCTCTTAAGTTACTCGTTACCATTCTTTTGTCGTACTCTTTATTTTTATAAGAACCCACTTTGTAATGCCATATCATACAAGATCTTTACAAATGATCCTCGGTCTTGCCTCAAATACCATCCTGACTTCTATCCGTTTATTGCTGGCCTTCAGATCTTACTAATTTGTTTCGGCAAGGGATCTCACTTGAAGTTTAAGTATCCATATCAAACATATTGCAGTGTAAATTGCTTCCATCTTACACTTGCTTTATCTCACACCCCCTTCCCCCCTTTAGGGTGTACTTAAACCATTAGTTGTTTATATTCAGCTCTACGTCCCTATTTCCAATCTTCAAATTCATCTGATCCCTTTTTTTTTAATTCACTTGGCACACTGTACCATATACATATCTTTTCTTTATAATTTATGATTTTGATTATCCACGTACGAAACCTTAACAAAATCGTGAAGCGATGAGAACCTTTCCATATATAGTATAAAATCTTATCTGATAATTTGTACTCGAGTAATGCAATCAATGTAGCAACTCATCCAAGGCCACATTCCACTTAATCCAATCAATAATTAATTAGTACCTGTAGTCATTCCAAATTCTCAATTAGGTAGCACATATTTTCCAATGATAAGTGTCCAAAGTTCTCTTGTAACATCATCTTTATCCCAACCTACATCATCTGTTTCCTTTAATAAATTACAATACACCATTTTTTCCTCAAGCCTACAGTCCTTGTCCTTTAAGGATTTCACTATTTCCGAGGTAAAGTCATATACGCGCAGTACTTCTTTATGCCTTATGATCTTCTACCCTTGTTGTGTACCTACCACTGACTTCCAACTTACCCAAAATCATATCAAGTTCGTCTTAATGATAGTCTTATATTATCGCCTTGTCATCGTATTACACCTTTAAGGTCATAGCTATGTATTTCCCTTTTATTTTTACACTCGTACTCTATTAATTACGTCAATCTTGGGTGCTTCCTTTAGTATTCCTTTCCATTTCTCCATTCTATGTCAATCTTTTATTCTGTGCACGAGGAATCTCTTGCTACTCCTGTATCTTTCGGAAAACACTACTCTTACATAATCCCTTTCTCTTTTTCAAAGTGTACTCTGTTCATCCCTATTTGTTCTTATCATCCAAGTCATTTTCTGGCACTCATTCTGCTTCGTTACTCATCCTTTTATAGTTTGGTCTTTCACAGTTCTGTCACTTATATTACTCGTGTCCTCAGCTATACATGTCATAACCTATTACTGCACTGTTATCTCACTCGCTTCCTTCTTATTTCCTTCTTTTCTTGTGCTCGCTTTCATCTCCATTATCGCATAATCTTTATTCTGAACTTTCCCTATAGAACTTTATAAGTCTTTCTCATTCGTTCTATACCTTGCCTTTCCATTTCACATTTGCCTTTATACTTTAGTCACATAGATCACATCATATCTTTCAGTCACTTACTCACTGGTCTTTACTCATTCTCATAACAATCCTCATTATATTCACATTATATCCTGTTCGTAACCAATCCCATAATGTAACACTCTCTCCTCCTTTTTTTTTAACCTTATTCACGATTCTGACTATGGTTTAATCACACTCTGTGGAGTAGGCGTACCTAACCTTTTACCCTTTCTGGTTAATCTTAACCTCAATGCCTCACAAGCCATCTTACCAATACATTCATATTTGTCGTGATTCTTCTTCCTGTGTACCTTTGTCTCAATCATACTGTTATTTCTTCTCACTATAAACTCGTCGTAATTTATCCCTGCTTGTCAATTCAGTGATACCTCAATATAATACCCTATTAAGATTTGCCAGCCTTTTCTAAATCATCTCTTAGTATCTCAAGCCCTTCCAAATTATCCTATCACTTCATCAACAACACATGGAACACATGATCTAAGACAGCCCACAAGTTTGAGTTTCCCTTCTACAAATTCCATCTCCAATTAGTTGATTAAGAACTAATAAACTCAAGGAAATAAAGATATGGTAAAATGTTACCTCAAGAACACAAGAGCGCTCCAACTCCAAGATTGCGTCACTATGAAGCATCCTCCAAAACCACCACAAGAAGAAGGACTAGAATCCGACAAGCACCACGGGACTTCTAATGCTTGATTCACATAGTTTACCTTCAGATTTGTTCTTGGGTCATGAACGAACTATTTAGTTCATAAACTACTTGTTGTATGCTTTGTACTCTTCAAATAAAAGTGAAACTTAATTGCTGGACGTTTTTTCTCTTCAACATGAGCTTTTTCTAAGGTAAAATGTGGCTGGAAAGTATTCTGGTCCGTTCAAATGAATTCCAAACTTTGCTGCTCATATTTGCTTCTTCGAAATAAAATTTCCCAAATAAGAATGATGCCTCTTACAGATGACATGGAGGGTATCTCTTAAAGCTTTAATCCAACATGATAAATTTACCATACCGATGTCGACCTCATAATTACTATTATTATCAATTCAACCGTTAACTTTATTTCACGAAGTCGGACGTACTTGCAACTTAGTCAAATCTTACCATTACTGTTGACATGACCTTTCAAGACTTTTTACGAACTTATATCTCATTCTCTTTTTATTTCTTGGAAAATTTTGACAGAGTTTCCTCTATATTTCTTACTATCCCAAAACCTACACGCAGGAAATACCAACAATGCCTAACAGGGCCAACATATATATGTATATATTATATCGTATCCTAGCCGCACAGGGCTCTCCATATCAGTAACAGTATGAAAATGATGAACTTACCTCGTATGTCCAACTCAAACTGTACCTGTTACACTTTCTTGTTTACTTTCCCTTTCAATCTTTAACTGCAGGTTTCAATCATACCTGCAACATTCATACCATATCTAACATGTACCCTGCTTACCTATCTTTTTACTGATTCATTCAGCTTCTTCTGTTCACACCTTATAACTGAGCTTATCAACAATATATATACATTCAATCCATTTCCTTACTATACTTCAATAACCTACCTTGATGATGGCCAGTTTGCCATTCTGTATATACAATTTCTGATAACGTAACCTCGATGAAATATCTTATCTCTGTAACTCCCAGTAGCATCATTTACCTTCTCTTGTCGACACCACTCTCCTGCTGAAATCAAAAGTCAGTATATAAGGGATATCATTTCCTATCTCTTGGCTCTATCGCACGATCTAGAGTAAGAAGGAAAGGTAACATCCTAAATGTCCTGTAGCTTCCTGTTTATAGATGTGGTGCACAACACACCGATAAACAAGACTCTACTAGACACGGTCTGTAGACACTCCGAGGATGAACTGCTCTGATACCACTTTTTTCACGACCCAACCCCGTGGGCCATGACTAGGGCTCGAGCTGGACACTCGTATACGTAGCTGTTAAATATAGACAAACTGAATCTAAGAATAATATGGAAACTTGCAAAAGAACTCCAAAGGTTTATAACATCATCATACGTATATATCCGGATAACCTGTCTCCTGAGGAGTCACAACTGATCAAATCGTAATATGATACGCAAGCCGACAAGGCTGTCACTACATATCAATACCACAAGCAAAACTGTCACTACTACTATTGATATGTAGTGACAGCCTTGTCGGCTTGCGTATCATATTACGATTTGATCAGTTGTGACTCCTCAGGAGACAGGTTATCTGGATATATACGTATGATGATTTTATGAACCTTTGGAGTTCTTTTGTAAGTTTCCATATTGTTCTTAGATTCAGTTTGGCTATATCTAACAGGTACGTATACGAGTGTCCAGCCCGGGCACTAGTCATGGCCCGCGGGGCTGGGTCATGACAAAAGTGGTATCAGAGCAGTTCATCCTCGGAGTGTCTACAGACCGTGTCTAGTAGAGTCTTGTTTATCGGTGTGTTGTGCACCACATCTATAAACAGGAAGCTACAAGACATTTAGGATGTCATATTTCATTCTATATTAGATCGTGCGATAGAGCCAGAACCTAGGAAAGGTTGTTTCTGACCTCTTTTCTTGTAGGTAGGTGCAGATTGGCGAGAGATGAAGAGGTCAGCTTCAGATAGTGGGGGTGCTAATAAGGCCCCTAGAGTAAATTCAAGATCTCAGGCTCCAGGACCGAGCAAGAGGAGCCTCAGTTATTCTATCGAGACTGACCCCTCGGAGGACCCAGCGACGATTCCTCCAGAGTTTCTGATATCCAGGGAGGCGGTCCCCGAGGCCGTACCAGTTGCTCCTATGGCAGAGCACCACGTTAGACCGTGATGTGATTCTTTGAGTTAACAAAGAACCAATCGACCAGGATCTTGTTCTTGAAGCGATTGATGGGCAGAATTCGAGAAACAGACGTAAATCGGGCTATACGTCTCTAAATTGTGTGATTTCAAGACGAGGAGAAAGATGAAGATTTGAACTATAAAAATGGCTCTTGAATCATTTAAAACAAATAAATATTGAGGTTACAACGATGGAAAAAAAATTAGGATTCTGGGTATGAAATAAAACGAAATTATTTTCAAGAAACGTGTTCTTGAACGATCAAGAACCAACAAAGTTCCTAAGTCACCACTTCAAATCAACTTACGTGATAAAGAAACCCCACACGCTATTGAAAACAAGATAAAGACTATCACCACCTTGCTTGGAACCAAAAACAAGGATAAAGAACACCAAATAGAGAAAATAACTCTATTACAAAACTTAGGTTTATGCTAAAAACGTGAATAGTGTTTAACAAAGAATAAGAACCCTTTATATAGGCCTAGGGTCTCTTCTTTGATGACTACAAATCCCTATTCTACTCTAGAAAGGAAATGGCTAAAAATAAGGAAAGAAAAATCCCTATTCTACAAGGAAAAGAATAAAGAAAACTGAATCCTACTAGATCTAAGATAAAAGTCCTACTAATGATAGGAAATTAAATCCTACTAAAATATAAATCAAGAGACAAGAAACCTATTTAGAAAAGGATTCAAGAAACAAGAATTGGAAATAATCTTCAAACTTGAGCTTCTTGGACTTTTCTTTTTCTTGAATTTCAGTCTTGTGTTTCTTGATTTTCTTGAATTTCTTGATATTCTTCGTCTTTCATCATTCTCCCCTTGTTGAGAAAGACTCGTCCTCGAATCTAAAGGCTCCATAAATGGTGAAAGATTAGCAAAAAAAATTTGGGAACAATCCATACTCACCAGGCTCTAAGTTGCATTTTTCTAGCTTGTCATAGACCTTCATCATGTTGTCAACAAGCTTTGCATATGGTCGAACCGAATTCCACTTTCTTAGTAGTAACTTTGTTCCATGATTTCTCAAATATATCATCTTAAATTTATCTTCAATGTTTAAGCCATGATCAAAACCTATTTCTTTTTTATCTTCATAAATCTTGAAAACTCTCATGCCTATGTGGTGTTTACATGAAAAATCTGAGATAGTGCCATGAAAACCTTTATATAAATCAAATTCAACTACCTTTGGATCAAGGTTGGAGATCAAATCATGTCTTCTTAAGAACTCCTTGACAAATTTGCTACTCCCAGATTTGACATGGTTATAGCCATTAACCTCAATGAAATTTAGAGATCTTAAATTGACACATTCTTGCAAAGGTTCATCCTTTCGAGGAATAATTCTTGCTCGAACTACATCATATAATAAACTCTCATTCATAGACTCTTTTTTCAAAAACTCGTCCTTTTTCCCTTCCAAATCTTCATAGACTATTGGTCCTATGCAATACGCTGCTTTGGTTTGTGTGGAGTAAGGAATAAAATCTATATTCTTTTCAAAAGCTCTTAATGGTGGAAACTCAATCTCACAAATGGTTGGATGCTCTAATGGATCCTCATCAAACTTTGGAGGTAAATCCTCAACTTGTGGATATAATTCATTCTTCTCCTCCGTTTGCTGTTCCACATTGATGGGACCAATGATTTGCAATTTTGTCACAAAAGAATCATCAACATACTTGGAGTTTTTAGCAACATCTTCTGGAGTCAAGGGAAGCAACTTAATTTTTCGTCCATCCTTTGTAAAAGAATAGGTATTACGATATTCATCATAGTTAGCACACCTTTCATACACCCATGGACTTCCAAGTAATAAGCGGCAAGCATCCGTCTTTGTTACATCACACCAAACAAGATCGTTATATATTTTTCCAATAGAAAAAGAAACGAGGCATTGACGAGTTACCTCTAAGCCATCACCATTCTCAAATTCGATGCTGTAAGGATATGGATGATGCTTGGTTGACAAGCCAAGTTTAGAAACCATCTCTTCAGAAACAACATTAACATGACTTCCTTTATCAATGATTACCGAACATACCTTATCACGGGAGGTACATCTAGTACGGAAAAGAGATTCCTTTTTCCATAGTTTTTCATCTTCATGAACCCAACGTCCTCTTGTTTCTTGCATATAATGCATAATATTCCTCAACTATGCTCTGATACCAAATTGATGTGATTCTTCGAGTTAACAAAGAACCAATCGACCAAGATCTTGTTATTGAAGCGATTGATGGGCAGAATTCAAGAAACAGACGTAAATCGGGCTATACTTCTCGGAATTATGTGATTTCAAGACGAGGAGAAAGATGAGGGTACAACGATGGAAAGAAAATTAGGATTCGGGGTATGAAATAGAACAAAATTATTTTCAAGAAACGTGTTCTTGAACGATCAAGAACCAACAAAGTTCCTAAGTCACCACTTGAAATTAACTTACGTGATAAAGAAACACCACACACTATTGAAAACAAGATAAAGACTATCACCACCTTGCTTGGAACCAAAAACAAGGATAAAGAACACCAAATAGAGAAAATAACTCTATTACAAAACTTAGGTTTATGCTAAAAACGTGAATAGTGTTTAACAAAGAATAAGAACCCTTTATATAGGCCTAGGGTCTCTTCTTTGATGACTACAAATCCCTATTCTACTTTAGAAAGGAAATGGCTAAAAATAAGGAAAGTAAAATCCCTATTCTATAAGGAAAAGAATAAAGAAAACTGAATCCTACTAGATCTAAGATAAAAGTCCTACTAATGATAGGAAATTAAATCCTACTAAAATATAAATCAAGAGACAAGAAACCTATTTAGAAAAGGATTCAAGAAACAAGAATTGGAAATAATCTTCAAACTTGAGCTTCTTGGACTTTTCTTTTTCTTGAATTTCAGTCTTGTGTTTCTTGATTTTCTTGAATTTCTTGATATTCTTCATCTTTCATCAGACCGGCTACCCCGGTAAGTGTTACGGATTACTCCAGCCCCCTATCCTGGTCGTCGGTAAACCAGGAGTTGCCCGGTTATTTACATTCCTCAAACTCAGATGAGGAAGATGATGTAGGTCAGACGAGTAGATGACGGGCAGACGATGACGAGGAGCACACTTCACCTTATAGATCACCAGATCAGACTAGAGACCGATCGACTACAGGTATATGAGACTTTATTGAAATTTTCTATGTATGTGTATTTGCTATAGATTATTACCTAATAGCGGCGGGCGGAATCAAAGGGGCCGAGAACTAGGTATTCATAAAGAACGGCGACCAAGGTTTTCCCATCACCATGGGAATTTTGAAATCTCGGATGGAAAGTAGTCATACATACAGGTGGAAGTGGATATTGAGGTTACGTTATGAAATATTGTATATACAGAATGGCAAACTGGCCATCATCAAGGTAAGTTATTATAAGTATAGTAAGAAAATGGATTGAATGTATATTTGTTGTTGATAAGTTCAGTTATAAGGTGCGCACAGAAGAAGTTGAAGAAATCAGTAACGGTAAGCTGAATATATGTCAGATATAGAGTGAATGTTGCAGGTATGATTGAAACCTGCAGTTAATGATTGAAAGGGAAAATAAACAGGAAAGTGTAACAGTAGAGTTTAAGTTGGACATATGAGGTAAGTTCATCATTTTTATATTGTTATTGATATAGGGAGCCCTGTGCGGCTGTGATATGGGATAAAATATATGTATATATGTTGGCACTGTGAGGCATTGTTGGTATTTCCTGCGTGCAGGTTTTGAGATAGTAAGAAATGCAGAGGAAATTCTGCCAAAATTTTCCTAAGAATCAAAAGGGAATGAGATATAAGTATGTATATATGTTGGCACTGTGAGACATTGTTGGTATTTCCTGCGTGCAGGTTTTGAGATAGTATGAAATGCAGAGGAAATTCTGCCAAAATTTTCCTAAGAATTAAAAGGGAATGAGATATAAGTTCGTAAAAAGTCTTGAAAGGTCATGTCAACAGTGATGATAAGAGTTGACTAAGTTGTGAGTACGGCTGATTTCAAGAAATAAGTTAACCGTTGAATTGATAGTAATAGTAAGTATGAGGTCGATATCGATACGGTAAAAGAAAAAGAAATGCTAGGATAATTTTGAAGGGCTTGCAATACTAAGAGATGACTTAGAAAGGGCTGGCTAATCTTAATAGAGTGTTATATTGAGGTACCGACGGAATTGACAAGCAGGAATAAATTACGACGACTTTATAGTTAGAAAAAAGTAATAGTATGATTGAGACAAGAGTACAGAGGAGGAATAATTGTGACGAATGTGAATGTACTGAGAAGACAACCTGTGAGGAATTAAGGCTAAGATTGATCAGAAATAATCGTGAATAAGGTTAAGAAGTGTTACACTATAAGATTGATTACAGACAGGATATTATGTGGATATAACAAGGATTGTTATGAAGATGAGTAAAGCCTAGTGAGGAAGTGACTAAAGGATATGACGTGATCTATGCGACTAAAGTATAAAGGCAAATGTGAAATGGAAAGGCAAGGTATAGAACGAATAATAAAGACTTATAAAGTTCCGTAGGGGAAGTTCAGAATAAAGATTATATGGTAACAGAAATGATAGCGAGCACAAGAAAAGAAGGAGTAATTCAAAGAAGGAAATAAGGGGAAAGCGAGATAACAGTACAGTAATAGGTTATTACATGTATAGCCGAGAACACGAGTAATGTAAGTGATGGAACTGTGAAACATCAAACTATAGAAAGATGAGCAGTGAGGTAGAATGAGTGCTAGAAAATGACTGGGATGATAAGAACAAATAGGGATGAACAAAATATGTTTTGGAAATGAGAAAGGGAGTGTGCAGAAGTAGTGTTTTCCGAAGGATACAGGGGTGGCATGATATTTCTCGTGCACAGAATAAAAAAAGATGGACATAGATCGGAGAAGTGGAAAGGAATACTAAAGAAAGCACCTAAGATAGACGTAATTAAATGAGTACGAGTGTAAAATGAAAGGGAAATATATAGCTACGAACTTAAAGGTGACAAGGTGATAAGGTAAGACCATTATTAAGACAAACTTGATATGATTTTGAGTTAGTTAGAAGTCAGTGTTGGGTACACAACAAGGGTAAAAGAGCATAAGGCATAAAGGAGCACTGCGTGTACATTACTTCACCTCGGAAATAGTGAAATCTTTAAAGGACAAGGACTGTAGGCCTGAGGAACAAATAATGTATTGTAAATTATTGAAGGACACAAATGATATAGGTTGGGATAAAGATAATACTACAAGGGAACTTTGGACACTTATCATCGGAATATAAGTGCTACTTAATGGAGAATTTGGAACGACTATAAGTACTAACTAATTACTGATTGGAGTAAGTAGAATGTGGCCTTAGATGAGTTGCTACATGGGTTGCGTTACTCGAGTACAAATGGTCAGATTGTCAGATAGAAGGGTTCTCGTCGCTTCGAGATTTTGTTAAGATTTCGTACCCGGATAACCAAGTTATAGATTATAAAGAAAAGACATGGATATGGTATAGTATACCAAGTGAGTTAAAAAAATGGGGGATTAGATGAATTTGAGATTGGAAATAGGGATATAGAGCAGAATATAAACAAATAATGATATAAGTATACCCTTAAGGGGGGAAGCGAGTGAGAGAAATGCAAGTCTAAGATGGAAAAAATTGGTACTACAATATATTTGATATGGATGCTTAAACTTCAAGTGAGATTCCTTGTTGAAACAAGATGGTAAGATCTGAGAGTTAACAATAAATGGATAGAAGTCAGGATGGTATTTGAGACAGTGCTGAGAATTATTTGTAAAGATCTTGAATGACATGACATTAGAAAATGGGTGCTTATAAAAGGAAGAATACGACAAGAGAATGGAAACGAGTAACGTAAGGGATATTATAAAGGATAGCAGTGCTATACTGGATTAGAAGCTAAGATGTTGGCAATGGAGTTGTTTGCAAATGATATTGTGACTTATAAGTAGAAAAGGAGAAGGGACAGAAAATCTCCTATAGTAGGATGTGAGAAAATCAAGGGGGGAAATCAAGGGAAAGGAGTACGTTAGTACGGATGAGTTATGTAATGCATAATGAACTAGGAGAAGGAAGGACTATGACTAAGATTGGATATACTTTATGCAAGTTGTACAAGAATAGTCATACAACTTACGGATATTTGTATGCTAAGAATGAGACCAAGTGACTACTTGATAAGAAGAGTAAGGATTCAGTAATAACAATGCGGTTGTGATACTTTGGGTACATTAAGGAAGGATGTAGAGATGGTTTAAGCTAAATTACCAATATAGAATTAGTACTGAGGGCAAATAGGACATGGCCATAGTTGAGCCCCGATACTGATTGAAAGATACGAGAGGAGAAGGCAAGGTTAAGCATGAAGACTAGTAAGACGACGCTAAGGTATTTCTTGGGCTAATTTGAGAACCCACGTATATTCTTGTAAGATTGCAACATGATGTGTGATAGGAAAACTAAGAGCAAAATCTGAATGAAGAGGCAATAGAAGAGTTTGAATTAAAGATAAAGAAACGACACGATATGATATGCCTAAAGTGTTACAAGTTGGATCAAGGGAAATTGCGAAGTGGTTTAAGCGAGACGATCAGAACGAGCTGGTTACTACAAGACAGTGAATTTATATGTCAAATCAAGAAATCTTTCAGAATTAGACCAGTTAATAATAGACAGATCATAGAGCAACTATGTAAAGTTATTATATGAGGGAACTCTAGCGCTACTCAATAGCTGACTCTAAAGATCGAGATTAAGAGCTAAAGGCAAAGTAACGAAAGTGATAGTTAAACCTTTTAAAAAGAAATTCGAGAAGCGACACATGATGCCGAAGATTCCAGAATATGGACTGTAACAGAATCTTACACCTTGGAGAATGTCGTTTTAGTCATAGAGTCTGCGAAGGGTCCACAGGTTACCAGAAGCATGAAATACTCCAATGATTGTAAAGTCTAATAAATCGACGATGGATGTCTGTGCATTATAAGATCTTATTTAAAGATTAATAGGTAAAGTGAAGTGAACGATACATCTTAAGGGAGTAACTATAAGGAGAAAGAATCAAGTTATGACTAAGTGCACCGAGGAAAGAATAAGATTTCAGTAGAAGAGCTCACAATACAACTGTCAACCAACTATGAGATAAGGAGGAGAGTAAGGACAACGGTATGGAATTATAACCTCGAGAAGTAACAGAAAGAGGAAATATTACGGGAATGGTTACGTAGAGATCTAAAATGCATCGTAATAGATTGAAGGGAATCGACCAACGAAAGAGTCATGTGAAGAGCATAATTCAGTAAAAGCACATTTAAGGAAATACTGGGAGTACAGGACCAGTTTAACATTCGAGGACAAATGTCCAAAGGGGGGAAGGATGTTATATCCCGTATTTTTGTACGTTGGATTATCCGTAAGCTGGGCGACTTAAGCTCAAGGACAAGATTATTTTGAGATATGAGACAAGGACTTTTTAATCCCAATTTTTAATAAGTATACGATTTACTTGTAAATTATAGTTAGTGTGGAAATATTAGTGGAGATTAGGGATTAATTAACAATGATTAGATTATTAAGTGGGGATTTACAATTAATTAAGTCAATTAATGCATTAAGTGGGCCCTACTACAACATGGCCAAATCTGATTGGTCCATGTCATAGTGGGACACATGTCAATGATGCTTGGATGAGTGGGACACGTGTAAGGTTTGTGGGCAGCCTATATAAGGCATTGTAACGACTCATTAGTCATATTTTCCATTCACAAATTTAATGAAAGAGAGATAAGTTCTTAAACTAGAGAGAGAAGCTCATGGCCATGGAAGCTCACGGCCATGGATGATCATGAACTAGTTCATGATTTTGAAAGCAAGAAATTAGTTTCTAAGGTGTTCTATATATTCTAAAGTAATTGGCAACGTGAATTGAATCCTTGGGCAGCAAGAACACTTGCAAATTTTAATCCGCAAATTTCAGCAACGTTAGGAGACCAAGCTTGCTAAGGTAAGATTTAATCCTCTCCTACATGTTTTTGAGATGGTTTGGTCCTTGTATAATTTGGTGGAGGTGGAATTGGATGTAAGGAATTATGTGTGTTGATGCTAAGGTTCAGTTGGGGGCTGTTTTAACCTAAAAATGGTGAATCAATTTTAATTAGTGTAGTTGTTATTGTTGTCATTGATTATATGATGAAAGTGAAGGAATTTGATATTTAAAGTTATGGTTGTATTGTGTTGGTAATGATCGGATTCTGGTTGTGTTGTTGTTCTTGTGAAATTGGAGAACTAAGTGTAGTTAAGACTTGTATTGTGTTGCTATAATTGATGGGCTGCTTTAGGACTTGTTGTCATGTTAAGAATGTTTTCTTGCATATAGAAGTTGAGGTCGTTGTTGTGTTGTTTCTAATGTGAATCACTAATTTGATAAGAACAAAATGTATAAGATATCGTATGCGAAGCGTATGTGGCTTGTTGGGTGTATATTTTAGATATTTGAGGTGTAACGGGCATTATTATGTTATGTGGGCTGTTTTGGAGTATCCTCGGATCTTGTTTCGACTAGTTCTTGATGCGATAACTTAGACGTGCCTTGGTTGATGCTATGTTGGTTGTTGTATAGTTGGCTTAAATGTGAGGAAATTGAGCGATATAGGGGAAGTGCTGCCCAATTGTCTAGAAATAAGCTACTAACGTTGAAGTACGTTTTATGCCTTTTCGTAGCTTAACCATAGTCTTGACGTCTTAATATAGGTTGAGATATTTTGGGAAACGTATACATATCAAGTCACGGATTAAGCGCCAAAGGTATGTAAAGCTAAACCTTCCTTATTTTTGGCATGATCTTTATGAAACAAACAGACGTCACGCCCTATTTTGAACGGGTCCAATATAGTTTGCAACTTCCCGGTTATTCTAATTGGTTTAAAAAGGGTTAGAGTCGCCACCTTATTTTTTAGGAAAATCAGGAAACCTATATGTACTTGTGTGTCTACTCCATTTTAGTCCACAAAATATATGAGATTCAAGATAAGGGTTTTATTTACCCCGAGGGGAAGGTATTAAGCATCCCTCAGAGCCTGCCCGAAGACAGTTCTCAGACTTAGTTTAACTGAACACTAGAGGGGGATTATCTATCTGTTTATCATTATTATTACCTGTTTTCAAAATGTTGTGATTTCATGAAAAAGCTACACTAGATGATAATATGCTAAGTGTATACAGTGTATAAAAATGTATGTATATCAAGTATCAAGAATATATCGATATAAATGTACAAAGGAGTGTAAAGAAAACACACCTCGTTCGTATGGTAGTGTATTTGTTAGTAAAAACAAGTGTATATCTATTGGCACAAAAGTATATCAGTTGGTATAAAGAATATATACAACAATATAGAAGATGTATAAAAAATATAAGAGTATATAAAATAGGTATATAAAGAATGTGTGTCTATGTGTAATGTATGTATATTAAACATATAAAAAATGTATTTCAATTATCAAGGTGTATATCAAACATAAAATATATGAAGAATTGTATAACTATGTATATCAGTGAATAAAGAATGTAAAAGGAATCCCCGAGTATTCATTGGTGTAAAGAGCTTATATAATAAAGGAATTCAGAAAAAAAGTGAAGTCGATTTGACTTATTTCTACCGTTTCATAAAAGAGTGTTTGTTTAATGAATATCCTACCAAAAAAAATAGGGAACAAACGAATTGTAAAAAAAAATATTGGTAAAAAATAAATATAAGAAATTATGTATAAAAAATGAGTGAAAAGATATAACGTCTTTAAAGAATAAAAGATTGCAAATGGACAACCTAATAAATACCTAGCGTCAATAATGTGGATTTAACTTGAATAAAAGGTATATTAGTGTGTACGAAAAAATGTAAAATGTATGTTGTAAAAAATGTGCATTAAAGAATATAAAATAAAGGATGGACTAGTATGTTTGCCGAATAGTCAAAAGTGTGAATTTATTTAACACAGTATTTATACCAAGTCAATTTAATACAGTTATGAAAGTATTGACGGCCTAGGCCTTGCCTAGAGCGAATGACAATTTTAAGTTCAACAAACACAGCGACAAGTAAATAAATATATCAACCCGTCATTCCAAAAATAAAGTTTCCACTATACTATGAGTTTCTGTTTTATACAGTTTTTAAAAAAATGCGAAAAGTAAATACAAACAGTGATTCGGCTGCCTTCCGAGTGTCGTCTTCGGGATGTGTCTCCGGGTACCAATATAAACACTTAGTAAAAGTGTTAGTAAGAGAATAAATAACTATCGAATGAATTGAAGAAATAATGAATAAACAAAAAAATAAAAAAACCCGTCTTTTGTACATGGGAGGCCTTGGAAATTGACGGAAATTTATTTATCGGCCAAAAGTGTAGTATTTGTGATAAATTGCAAGATGAAAGAAAAGGTATTAGTTAAAAAAATTGAAAAAGTCAAAAAGTAAGGTATGTGACATAAAGTTTTTAAAAAGTGATTTTGATAAAGATTCTTTGAAAAAGTAATGTGACCAAAGTCCTTGAAAAAGTAGTTTGACAAAAAGTTATTGAAAAGATAATTTGACATAAAGTTTTTAAAAAAGTGATTTGACAAAAGAATGATGAAACTTGATTTGCCCCTAGGATTAGTGTAGTGTATGTAATGTAACAAATGTATAGGTGAATGATGTATGTAAAAAGAACATAAGAAAACAAATGAAAATATAGGTAAATATAAATATGATGTATAGCCAATGTAGAGTAAATGTAAATAGCAAAATATATAGAAAAAGAATAGGCATGTAGTGTGATGGTATTGACAAAAGTGTAAAAACAGACTTGACAATGTATACATGTATTGAAAATAAATAAAGTTGTAGAGACAATATAGCAAAAGATAATGCATAAAAAATGTAGAGACAATAAGTGCATTCGTTTTAATGAAAAGTTTGTCTCTTCTTTTCTTAGTAGTTAAGTAATGTAAATATGGATATGCATATGTATATAACGTATTTGTATATAATATATATAAAAGAATAGTTAGATGTAAGATAATATAAAGGAAAAGTGTGGAGAGTGTAAGGAAAATGTAAAGAAAAATGTATAGAGAATAGAAAAATATAGAAAGGCAATGTATATAAAATAAATTTAAAAATAATATAGATAAATAAATATAAAGGCAATGTATATAAAATATATATATATATATAAAGACAATGCAAGTAAATAAATGTAAATACAATATATATGAATAAGTAAAAAAACAATGTATGAATGAAATATAAAGACAATTTTTAAAAAATATAAAAAGAGGAAGAAAGTGCTAGCCTTGCTAGTCTTCCTATAGAAAGAAAATCTAGAGAGTGTAGAGAGAAGAAAAATGTGTGTGAGATAGTGTGCAAGTGATGAGAAAAATGAGAGGGGAAGTCCTCCTTTATATAGGCAAAGGTAAACCACTTTTTATCCAAACCCATGTGTCAAAACCATGGGCTTCACAAAACCATGGGCTTCTCAAAACCATGTGCTAAATCTTATCTGTGTTTAAAATTAGTTCCTCCGACTTCCATGTAATAATAGACTGTAACTAAAAATAATAAAGTATAAAAATATATTTAAGGTAATTTCGTGAATAAAGTAAAAAATGTGATTTGAATTAAGGAGACTTACTAATTAATTGAAGTAAAACTGTATTAGCATGTTGTTTATATACAAACGACTGTAACAAAATAACTATTTAAAATGAAAATAAATTGATAAAAATTCCTATTATTTAAAAATAAGGACAATCATGAATAAATTATATTAAAGTGAAAAAATGTATAAAAAAGTATATTGTGCTATTTAATGACAAGGAAGCCTAAAGAAGTTAATTTTTAAATACAGAGGGCCAATATTAGGTGTCAACAGCTTGTCCCTCTTCGGCCGGAGATGATGAAAGACTTTTCGGACGAAGACGTTGACGTGTAGCCAATTTTGGCTCGGCAAGGGTTTGCTAAAATGATATGTACAAAGAAAGTAGCCAGACATTAGCAAAGCTTTGACAATACTCTCCTTTTGTCAGTGGGGTTGTGATAAAAAGAAAAATGATAAAAAGGGAAAGATTGTTCACGGCCGAAAAACCTTTACGTACCCATGTCATCGCTTCAAAAATTGCCCCAATTTCGAGTTACGAGATGCTGGAAGGGTGCAATATTGTATACTTGCTGGGGTAAGAATGATTCTCGCCTCGATGTGACCGAACTCTACATAGAGTTTCCTACATATCTCGTCCATCACGATAATCAAGTCAATGTAGTTCGAAAGGTGGTAACTAATGGATGTTGTGGCAAATTTTGATCGTCTAGTCAAAATTTTGTCCCAGTGTTGTTAGAATGGTCCTAGCAAGTGTAGGACGAAGAACGGTCGTGCTCGAATTCGAGCTACCTACATATCCCTGAGATCGGAGTCAAACCGATTGTAGTTCGGGAAAATGATTTATTGCTCTAGGGGCAACCGAACTCTGAGCCATGGATTGAAATGGACTACAGAGTTGTGTCGGGATCCTGATGAAAACATCGGGTTGTGTGCCACAGCTCTGAATATAGAGGGGTCCTGGATTGTGTGTGAGTACCTTGATGCATACTCCGATTTGTGTGCCGGAGCCTTGAAATGAAATGAAATCTCGCGTTGTGTGCCGAGATCCTAATGCATACTCTGCTTTGTGTGCTAAAGCTTTGAGATGGAATTTTGAAGGTGGGCGCCTATTAAAAAAAATTAAAATACCCGTATTGGAAGGTGGGTGCCAGACTGAAAGTAACATACCCGCATTAGAAGGTGGGTGCCTGACTGAAATTAAAATACCCGCTTTAGAAGGTGGGCACCTGACTGAAATTAAAATACCCGCATTATGAGGTGGCGCCTGGACTGAAATTTAAAATACCCGCATTAGAAGCTCGGCGCCTGAACTGAAATTTAAAATACCCGCATTAGAAGGTGGGTGCCTGAACTGAAATTAAAATACCCGCATTAGAAGGTGGGCGCCTGTAAAAATATACTTGAAATGAAATACCCGCATTAGAAGGTGGGCGCCTGTAAAAACGTACTTGAAATGAAAATACCAGCATTAGAAGGTGGGCGCCTATAATTTTTTTTTTTGATGCATTTTTTGTTGTAAAGAATATTGCAAAATGAAGAAGTGAGGAGAGAATCACGTCTTGACTTCAGTTGGTACCAACAATTAGTTTTGCGCATAAGAATTCTATCAATTTCTTCCCAGCTAACCAAGATTGACTTCGTGATAGTTCCTACAGCTTCAAGTGGTACCTCAGACATACCTAAGTATCGACAAGATTTGTTCGTCTTGCTTCAAGTAAAGGTTTTAAACTATACCTATCCTCATGTTTCAAGTGCCCTCACTAGAAAGAAAGTCCCTTTTTCACACATATTCAATATTTTTTTTTAACTTTGGGACGTCTAGAGAAGTACACTCACACTCAGAAGGTTGTTCAATGCATGCAATTGTGATACCATAGGCTTGGCCGTCAAGTAAGTATCCACTAATGTGAGAACCCTTGGCATAGGATCACGTAGGGATTGTTACGGGTGTATATTGTAGGCTTTGGAAAATGGTAGGATATCATTTGGGTAGGGAGTGACTAATTCTTCCCTGAGCGTTGAACTATGTCCGTGCTTGGTATTTGTGTACTCTGACGCTGATCTGCTTCGTTTTGTTGTCCCTTTCTTTTGTATTTGTGTGACTTCTTTTGCAAGTTGGAGCACTTTTTTTTTTTTGGAGTTCGGGGTTGTATGCCCGAGACTCTGTGGGGATTAAGAGAATTGACCTGGGTTGTATGCCCGAAGTCCTGATGTTAATTCCGGGTTGTATGCCGGAATGTGAAAAATAAAGATGAATGACGGGTTGTATGCCCAAGATCCTGAATGATGTCTGATGATTTTTTTTTGTTGGGCTCCTTCTTGCTTTGGAGGTTGTTCTTCGTCTTTGTTTTCCTAGGACTGTTGAATCTTTTTTTTTTTTGGAAGCTTCAGCTTAGATCTCTAATCCACGGTTGCACATATCTAGTGCGCTCAGCGAGGTTGGGCCAAGAGAGGGATAGTGCGTGTAAGCACTCAGAAATAGTATAGTCTTATGATGTGGTTGTCAAAGAAAAGGCTTTAGGCTCAAAGGAGGAATGCTAGGGATAATGTCATTTGGTAGGCTAGAAAGGCTCAAACGGGTCAAACAAGGCCTACGATCCTTTCCTATATCAAGTGTTACTCATAATTTCGCCTCAACATACATTCAGGCCAAGTTCTAGATCACAATGAAATGCAATTGAACGCTATCTAAAGCTCACCACACAATGCACATGAAACAATGATGTTGGTTTTATTCTTGTCTTACAAGCATGCAAGAGAATTTTTCAAGTGTCACTTAAAGTGTGAATGAGAGGTACCAAAAGAATCTATGGTTTACCACGAAGTCAGTCCTCTCCATTCTATCGATTTTTACTTGTTTCTTTCCAATGCACATTCCTAACTGTGTTGGTACCAACCAAGTCAAAGACATGAATCTAAAAAATATTTTTTTGTATTTTTTGAATAAGGGGTACCGAACCCGAGAAGGGTTGCCTACGTATCTCATTTTTTATGAGAATCAGGTGCGCGTAGTTTGTTCAGAGAGGTAAGAACAAAGATTTTTTTTTCTTTTTATAAATAATTTTCGGACTTCTTTTTTGAATAATGAATACCAAACCCAAAAAGGGCCGCCTACGTATCTCATCAAAGAAGAGGATCAGGTGTGCGTAGTTCTTGCAGATAAGATGTAAAAAGAGGTGCCGATTGAAGGCAGTGTTTTGCAGGTACTCCGACAGATGGCAGAAGGGTGTGTTGATCGTAGGCACGGGGCTTTTGAAAATTATCCAGGAAGGGACCAATCATAGGCTCAGAGCTTGGACAGTACTAGGGTAAGCGGTCAGAAAAAATGAGCCGATCGCAGCCAGAGCATTGAAAATACTCTAACAGGCAACCGAGACGAAGGAGGTCAACTGTAGATGGAGCCTTGACCTTACTCCAGTACACTGACAAGATTGTTGTGGAGGAGAAGGTTGGACGTTGCCAGAGCTTTGACACTACTCTGCATGCATTGGCATGGTTGGCTAAGAGGAAATGTCAGCGTCAGCGGAGCTTTTAAAAAATAATCCACGTCCGCTGACAAGGTGATAAGGGGGAATGCCGACTTTTACGGAGTTTCTAAAAATATTCCGCGCGCATCAGTAAGGTAGAAATGATTGGGTACCAAACTGTTTGTGGAGCTTTGACATTCCTCCTAGTCAGTTGGCACAATTATTGTATAGTTGAGGGGGGAAGGATTTACATGTGTTGAACCCTTGGGGTTGAAAAATAAAGGCCGACACGCCAAGTTCCCATGGCTTGCGATGCTTGGAAGTGATAGCATCCATGGTATCTTAGAATTATTGAAGGACGTGGATGGTGATTTGGAAGTCCAAAAGGACCCATGACAAGATCTCAAACGAGGAAATTGCAAGACAAGCTTAATGGGCTGCAATCAACAATTCAAATGTGTCTTGTGATGGAAGAAGAGCTCCAGCCCAATTCAGATTTTTTCCTCAAGTCTTACACTTATTTGGAGGCCCAAATTAAAGTCCAAAGTGAAATGGAATGAGGCCCAAATCAGCCCCAAAAGAAGAAGTTTCCAACAGCCCAAATATTAGTTTCTAGAATAAATATTTAATTGTTATTTTAATCTATGTTGACTTGCATTGGTCAAAGTGTGGGTAGTCTTCTAGGTTGTTTTAATCTATGTTGACTGCCTTGGTCCAAGTGTGGGAAGGCTTCTATGCTTCTAGGGAAGATAATTCGCATTTATTTCTATTTTGACTAGCTTTTTCTTTACAACTATATAAAGGGTTGATTGTCATTCATTGTTAAGGAGATTTTGAAGAATATATTATATTGAGAGTTCTTTTGAACCTTTATGGCATTACTTTAGGATTTATCTTTCAACCTAACTAGTTCTTAGTTCAAGGTAGTAAGATAATTTCTTCTTTGATTTCTTTTTGGTATTCTTTCGAAGGCGATTAGTTCTAAATATTAATTGTTGTCTTAAGTTACTCATAAAGCGGTCAGGATCCGAATCTACTGTTTTTGATTGGTTATCTCAAGTAAAGGCGTTAGGTTTCTTCCTATAAATCTATATGTTGTTACTTGGATCTTGTCAACACTTTAGAACTTACGTTCTTGGAAATTCGTGGATTGTTCCTTCGAATTTCCCATATCTTTTATTTTCTAGTTTTTAGATTCTTTTCTATATTTGCTTCCGCACTTCTTACATTTTAATGATAAATTTGGGATCTCCCTAACCTCATTGTTATCAAGTGGTATCAGAGCGGTTGTATGAAGATTCTGTTCTTGATAATCTTGGGGATTTCTTGAAAAAAAAAAGAGCAAAAAAAAAGGAAAAAAAAAGTTGGGTGTTTGCTCTCCAAGAAATTTCTTCCATCTATTTGTTTTCTAAAGATTAAGATTGAAAACAAGAAGAGGGGATCCTAGATCTTTAATGATTAGAAGCAATCAAATTTTTTTTCTTAGTCTTTTATCTTGTTTAAAAAAAAAGTCCTTTTTGTTCGAGTCTTGTTTCAACTAAATTCTAATTCTTTCTAGGATTGGTTCTTCATTTTCTTTAGTGCCCAGAAATTCTTTGTTTTACTACTAAAGGCTTGATTCTGGTGGGGTTTAATTATAAATCCACAAAGTGTTTTCCCAAAGTTTATTTGAGCGGAAAAAGGCAAGAGTGAGAGAGAACAATTGAGGGAAAAAAAGCCAAAGTTTGAGTGATAAATAGTTTTTGAGATGACCAATACAGGTGGTAATGATGATGAAAGGAGGGCTCATCAAGAAGCTGAGATCCGAGGAAGAAATGACTTCACTCTACAAGCTATGCACCAACAAGTCGAAAGATGGACCTTGCAATTTCAAGAGATCAAGGATGCCATTGCTGAACAAAATGAGACAATAGCTTAGCTTAGGAGGGGAGATCAACATGTTGTACAACCACAAAATAATCCTACGCCTCAAAATAGAAGAAATATGCCCCATGCCCCTATTGTAAATCAAGATAACCCTATAGATGATTTTGTTGATGATCTTGATGTAAATCTAGATAGGGTATGGAGATATTGGAGGGGACAATGAGGAAGAGTGGAAGATGATAACATTAATAGCATAAAGATGAAGATGCCAACTTTCAAGGGCACAAGAGATCCAGACTTGTACCTTGATTGGGAGCGAAAAGTTCAAGCCATTTTTTATTGTCAAAACTATTCTGAAGATAAGAAGGTAAAGCTTGTCGTTGTTGAATTTTCTGACTATGCTTCTATTTGGTGGAAAAGGCTAACACGGGATAGACAACAAGATGGAGAACCACCCATTGCTACTTGGGCTGAGATGAAGAGAGTCATGAAGAAGAGGTTCGTGCCTTTCCACTTTCAATGAGACCTACAAATGCGTCTTCGAAGATTGGAGCAGGGAACCATGACTGTTGATGAATACTTCAAAGTTATGGATATGGCTATGATCCAAGCTAATTGTATGGAAGACAAAGAGGCCACTATGGCTAGATTTCTTAATGGTTTAAATAAAGAAATAGTTGATGTAGTAGAGATACAACAATATGTAACTTTAGATGAGTTAGTGGATATGGCTGTAAAACTAGAAAATCAAATTAAAGAAAGCAGCAAGCTAGCTCGTGGAGGAGTCGGCCAAACACCAATTCAAAGAAGCCATGGCCGAAACAAGATGTGACTTCTAGGCCTCAAGAAGACAAGGGGAAGGCCAAAGTAGATGACAAAGAGGGAGGTAAAACTTTTAATCCTAAATCACCAAAACCTTCTAGTTCTATTTAATGTTACAAATGTCATGGAAGAGGGCATATGATGCAGGAATGTCCAAATAGAAGAAATATTCTCATGAAAGAAGATGGAGAGTATGAGAGTGAAAAAAAGTGAGGTAGAGGAAGAAGAGGGAGGTGCGAGTGAAAATGATGTAGAGTTGCCTAATAGTGGTTTTGTTGGGGTAGCTAGGAAGATTCTTGATGGAGAAAATGAGAGTAAAAAAAGTGAGAAAGAGGAAGAAGAGGGAGGTGTGAGTGAAGATGATGTAGAACTTCCTTTTAATGATGGTTTGGTTGCAGTAGTTAGGAGGATTATGGCTATCAATTTGGGAGTAAATAGTGAAGAACAAAGGGAAAATATATTCCATACTAGGTGTGGGATAAGGGGGAGAACTTGTTCTATGATTATCGACAGTGGTAGTTGTGCTAATGTAGTGAGTTCACACTTGGTAGATACGTTTGGGTTTGCATGCATGAAACACCTTAAGCCCTATAGACTCCAATGGTTGAATGATAGTGGTGAACTGAAAGTCAACAAACAATGCATGATTTCATTCAATGTTAGCAGGTATGAGGATGATACTCTTTGTAATGTCATTCCTATGCAAGCTTGTCATATCTTGCTTGGTCATCCATGGCAATTCGATAGGAATACTTTTCATGATGGAAGGAAGAATAGATATTCACTTGAGCTTAATGGCAAGAAGTATACTCTTGCACCTTTAACACCTTCTCAGGTGTTTGAAGATCAAAAGAGATTGAGGGAATCAATGGGAAAACAAAGGGGACAGAAAAAAAGTGAGCTTTAGGGAAAAGAAATGAAAGATGGCCAAGAGAGAGAGAAAGAGGGCAGCAACTTAAGCAAAGAGATAAAAGAGGGTTTGAGTGGAAAAAAAAAGTTTTGGTGAGAGGAAAAAGGCAAAGGAAAAGAAAAAAAAGAGTCTCTATATAAAAGCGAAAGAGTGTTTGAATGGTAGAAAAGAGGGACTGCCCATAATACTACTTACTTACAAAGAAGTCTTGATTAATTCTGAGCTACTAACTTCTTCTTTGCCAAGTAGTGTTTTTTCTCTTTTGCAGGATTTTGATGATATCTTTCCTGAAGATATTCCTAAAGGTTTTCCACCTTTGCGTGGAATTGAACACCAAATTGACTTTGTGCCTGGTGCACAGATTCCAAATAGGCCTGCTTATAGGAGTAATCCTGAAGAGACAAAGGAGTTGCAAAGGCAGGTTGAAGAGTTGCTTAAAAAGGGGTTTGTGCGAGAGAGCCTGAGTCCTTGCTCAGTTCCTGTTCTATTGGTGCCCAAAAAATATGGATCTTGGAGAATGTGCATGGATTGTCGAGCTATCAACAAGATTACGGTAAAGTATCGTCATCCTATTCCTCGTCTTGATGACATGTTAGATCAATTGCATTGGTCCAAAATCTTTTCTAAAATTGATCTAAAAAGTGGTTACCATCAGATTCGAATGAATGGAAAACTGCTTTTAAGACCAAATATGAGCTTTATGAGTGGTTAGTTATGCCTTTTGGCTTGACTAATGCACCCAGCACGTTCATGAGATTGATGAATCATGTTTTTAAGGATTTTCATGGAAAGTTTGTGGTGGTTTATTTTGATGATATCTTGATCTTTTCTAAAACTCTAGATGAGCATGTAGAACACCTCAAACAAGTTTTTGAAGTTCTTAGAAAACAACAATTGTTTGCTAATCTCAAAAGGTGTGCCTTTTGTGTGGATCGTGTCGTATTCTTAGGTTTTGTGGTCAGTTCTAAGGGAGTTGAGGTTGATGAAGAGAAAATCAAGGCAATCAGAGAGTGGCCTAAACCATAGAGTGTAACTTAGGTTCGAAGTTTTCATGGGCTTGCTAGTTTTATAGGACATCTTTAGAGATTTTAGCACCATTGTTGCTCCTCTAACTGAAGTTATCAAGAAAGATAAGGGTTTTACATGGGGGAAAGACCAAGATGATGCTTTTAACTTGTTGAAAGAAAAATTATGTTCTGCTCCTCTTTTGCAATTACCTAATTTTTCTAAGTCTTTTGAGGTTGAATGTGATGCTTCTGGAAAAGGAATAGGTGCTGTTTTAATGCAGGAGTCCAAGCCTATTGCATACTTTAGTGAAAAGTTGAGTGGAGCTACATTGAACTACTCAACTTATGACAAAGAGCTCTATGCTTTGGTAAAGGCTTTAGCTACATGGCAACATTATTTGTGGCCTAGAGAGTTTGTGGTTAAGACTGATCATGGATCCTTGAGATATTTGAAGAGCCAAGGTAAGCTTAATCGTAGGCATGCAAAATGGTTTGAATTTATTGAAACTTTCCCATATGTGATTGCTTACAAGCAAGGAAAGGAGAATGTGGTTGCTGATGCACTGTCAAAAAGGTATGTCTTGGTCTCTACTCTTACTTCTAAGCTGATGGGTTTTGATCAAATCAAGGGCCTTTATGCTAATGATTCTAATTTTGGCATGGTTTTTGCAGAATGTAAGTTGGGTCCTTATGACAGGTTTAATCTTCAAGATGGGTTTCTTTTTAAGGAAAATAAATTGTGTATCCCTAATTGCTCGTTGCGTGAATTGTTTGTTAGGGAAGCACATTGTGGTGGACTCATGGGACACTTCGGAGTGCCCAAAACTTTGGATATACTTGTTGAACATTTCTTTTGTCCAGGCATGCGAAAGGATGTTGAGAAAGTGTGCTCTCAATGTCTTGAATGTAAACAGGCCAAATCGAAAGTGTTACCATATAGTCTTTATACTCCTTTACCTTTTCCCACTTCCCCTTGGTAAGCACAGTATATTTGTGGTGGTAGATAGATTTTCAAAAATGGCTCGCTTTATTCCATGTTTGAAGACTAATAATGCATCACATGTGGCTGATTTGTTTGTACAAGAAGTGGTTAAATTACCTGGTATACCTAAAACTATTATTAGTGATAGGGATGCTAAGTTTTTAAGTCACTTTTGGAGAGTTCTTTGGGGAAAGTTGGGAACTAAACTACTATTTTCTACGTCTTGTCACCCGCAACTGACGGGCAAACAGAAGTAGTTAATAGGACTTTAGGGAATATGTTGAGGGTTGTTATAAAAGGAAAATTAACATTTTGGGAAGAACATTTGGCCATGGTAGAGTTTGCCTATAATAGAACTGTCCATTCTTCTACAGGTAAGTCTCCTTTTGAAGTTGTTTATGGCTTTAATCCCCTCACCCCCCTTGATTTGCTGCCTTTGCCTACTGATAATATTGTTAATCTTGATGGTAGGAAGAAGGCTGAAATGATGAAGAAGATTCATGAACAAACAAAGCTTGCAATTGAGCGGAAGAATGAGCAGACTGCCTTAAGGAGAAATAAGGGGCGAAAATCTGTTATTTTTAAGCCCGGGGATCAAGTATGGGAGCATTTCAGAAAGGAAAGGTTTCCTGCCAAAAGAAGATCCAAACTAGACCCAAGAGGAGATGGTCCATTTGAAGTCCTTGAAAGGATTGGAGACAATGCTTACAAACTTGATCTTCCTAGTGAGTATCAAGTTAGTGCTACTTTCAATGTTTCTGATCTTTCCTTATTTGATGCAGGTTTAAATTCGAGGACGAATTCATCTCAAGAAGAGGGCAATGATAGCATCCGTGGTAGCTCAGAATTATTGAAGGACGTGGATGAAGATTTGGAGGCCAAAATTAAAGTCCAAAGTGAGATGGAATGAGGCCCAAATCAGCCCCAAAAGAAGAAGTTTCCAGCAGCCCAAATATTAGTTTCTAGAATAAATATTTAATTGTTGCTTTAATCTATATTGACTTGCATTGGTCCAAGTCTGGGTAGTCTTCTAGGTTGTTTTAATCTATGTTGACTACCTTGGTCAGAGTGTGGGAAGTCTTGTATGCTTCTAGGGAAGATAATTCGCATTTATTTCTATTTTGACTAGCTCTTTCTTTACAACTATATAAAGGGTTGATTGTCATTCATTGTAAAGGAGATTTTGAAGAATATATTATATTGAGAGTTCTTTTGAACCTTTGTGGCATTACTTTAGGATTTATGTTATAGCCCGTATTTTGTACGTTCGGAAAATCCGAGGTACTTGCGAAAAATTAGTGGCAAGCTATTTTCCGAAATTATTTTAACGCACAAGTTGTTGGCGAGTATTATTTATGAATATTATTAGTATGGAAATATTGAGAAAGGCCAAGGGCAAAAAGGGAAACATGCAAAATGGTTCATGGTAATATTGAGGAAAGTCTAGGGGAAAACTGGGAATTTCACAAATAATTCAAGAAAGTTCTTGAGAGCCATGTTGGCCGTGTGGCCTATGTGTGTATTTTTTAATTAAATGGGGCTACTTGAAAATATATATGGACCAAGGCTTATAAGGCAAGACATTAGTCATCTTTTAATTTAAAAATTTAAAGAAAAAGAAAGAAAATTCTAGAAAAAGATAGAAGGGGGCCATGTTTTCATATTTTTCTAATTGTAAGGCACAAGTGTATGTATATATATATATATATATATATATATATATATATATATATATATATATATATATATATAAGTGGTCAAGCAAGACTAACTAGTCATCTTTTACAATTCTAGAAGAGGGGAGAAGCATAGAAAAAAAAAGAGAAAGAAAAAGAAGGCTAGCATATTCGGCCATGGCTCCAAGAATTGAGCCATGGAAAATTGACTAAGAAAAACTATTTTCTTCTAGTTTTCCAAGCAATTGGAAGGCCCTGTACAACATGGAAGAGTTGTGGGAACAAGAAAATCATTCAATTGTACAAATTCATAACCCTAGCCAAGTGGGAACTTTAAGGGAAAAAGGTAAGAACCAATCTTCTTTTATGTGTTATAGATATTTGGTACATGTTGTAGTGTGTACAGATGAATAAAAGTCATGAAACTGTGAGTGTTATGTTGTAGCCGTGCATGGTTGGTGTTGGCCGTGAATGTGTAGTTGTGGCCGTGTGTGTGTGATGTGTTGTGTAGGAACGATGGATTAATTTTATGTAGTATGTTGGTTGTTGTTGTAATGTATAGAAATGAATGGAAAATTCATGAAAATATGCATGTAGTTGTTGTAGCCGAATGATGGGTGGTTTGACAAGTTGTAGTGAATTGATTCTATTTAATATTTTAGTTGTTGTATTGTGAATTTCATGAAGAAAAATCAAGGTTTGATGGCTTAAAATAAAGTTGTAATCGTTATCGGAATATTGAAGAAGTTAATGCGACATTAGCTCGAATTCTTACATTGCATGAGTAATATTGCTAATGCATGGTTGTTGATATGGCTTGTGAATCTAGAATAAGAGAAAATATGTTGCCAATGTTTTTATTGAAGTTGGAGAGGTTCGGGCGGCATGGTATGTTGATTGGATCATTTTGAATATTGTAGTGTTGCTAGAATAATTGTTGGCATTGTTGTTGGTTTGGCCGAGTTGGATTCTCGGATTGTATTGATATAAGTATTATGATATAAGTATTTTGATATAAGTATTCTGACATAAGTATTCTGATACAAGTATTCTGATATAAGTATTCTGATATAAGCATTCTGATATAAGTATTCTGTTTGAGTAATCTGCTACGAATATCCTGACAACACGTTCGATATTCCATCGAGTCTTGATCTGTGTGCATTTAGTTTCTCACTATTCTGCTCGTGCATATGTCATGATTTCCTTCGCCGAGTCCCGGGCCGGTATGTATCGTGCGTATGGTTCGCCGGGTTCCCCGTTTGAGGGCCGGGTGCCATATATGTATTCCGAAGTTAGATGCGTTATGGTGTTATGATGTGTTATGGTTCGCCGAACCACATATGATATGTTATTATGATATGATATTATGATTTGTGACGGAGATTACGAAGCAAAACTTCTGGAGTTAGATGTGTGTGGCGCCGAAGGCAGGGCGGCGCCACGTTTTCCCCGGGTCCCGCAAGGGACCGGATACCGTTCTTGGCATGCATGGTCTGTGTTTCCAGTAAGTTATTTTTATTAATTTTCATATCGCACTTACTCCTGTACTATCTTCTGTACTATTTGTTTCGCTTGTGATTCTGTTCATTTTATTCCATGCTTTACATACTCAGTACATATTCCGTACTGACCCCCTTACTTCGGGGGCTGCGTTTCATGCCACGCAAGTACACCCAGATGAGTAGAAGACTTTGCTAGGAGGTGTTTCAGCGGGATTGGCGAACTCCCCTTCCTCCCGGAGTGTTGCCGAGTCAGAGCGTATATCAGTTGTGATTTCTGATTTGTGTTAGAGACTTTGCAGACAGAGTCGTGGGTACAGAACATCAGTTTGTAAGCGGCTTCCTCAGCCGATGTGACATTTTGTGATATGTTACAGATTTCATATGTCTACATATTTTGTTTGATTTGTGAACAATAGAAAGAAAGTTTTTGAAAGCCTTACTGTATGTTTCATGTGATTTGATTTGAAAATTTGAAAAGAGTCTGTATGTAATCAGAGTCAGTGGGTTCGTTCGGCTCCGAATATGGGGTTGGGTGCCCATCACACCCTAATGAGGTTAGGTTGTGACAATTTATCTTTCAACCGAACTAGTTATTAGTTCAAGGTAGTAATGTACTACAAGAGTGTGAATCTGGAAAAAGTGTGCTCCAGGGATGGGAAGAATGTACAAGATTGTATTGTATTGAAAGGGATTGGTAGAATCAAAATGATGGTTGCAAAGATTGGAAATGGGTGTGAAAAATAATGTGGATGTGAGGGTGGTCGTAAAGACCAAAAAATGGGTGTGAGGGTTTGGAATGGTTCCAAGCTCAACACAAGTCAACCAAAATTGTCCAATAAAGCAGACGAGTCGGAAGAAGATATGTCTAGTATATATGTATGTCTAGTATATATGTACAACTAAAGAATGTCTAATATATATGTACAACTAAAGGATGTCTAATAAATACAGAATGTGCAACAAATAAAGAATATGTAAAATGCAAAAAGCATGTAGCAAATAAAGAATGAAATTAATCCGGCTAGAGCAGTGATCAAAATTATACATACAACGGCCTAAGTATTCTAAGAGTAGATTTACCTAAGCTGATAAAGAATATTCGGAAAACTGCGAGATGCCGAGTAGTAAGACTAGCCCACCAATCTCTGAAACTAAGGAGTTTGAAGAAGGTTCGGAGGAGTGCAAAAGCACAACTCGCGTGCATAATGTGTGTATGTGTACGGGCAAAGACTCAATTGACAGTGCGATGACAGTATAAAGAAAACAGTAACATGTAGTGTCTTCAATCAAATAAGGAACACAAGTTTGGCTTTGGCTCATGTCCTTTCAAAGATAATATTGTAGTAGTCCACGATATATACATAACAAGTAATAATAATAAAAACAAATAAATAATCACATATCCCTCAAGTGCTCACTTAAACTAAGTCTGTTAAGGTCAAAACCAAGATTTTCCCCAGCAGAGTCGCCTTTCTGTCACGCCCTATTTTGAACGGGTCCAATATAGTTTGCAACTTCCCGGTTATTCTAACTGGTTTAAAAAGGGTTAGAGTCACCACCTTATTTTTTAGGAAAATCAGGAAACCTATATGTACTTGTGTGTCTACTCCATTTTAGTCCACGAAATATATGAGATTCTAGATAAGAGTTTTATTTACCCCGAGGGGAAGGTATTATGCATCCCTCAGAGCCTGCCCGAAGACAGTCCTCAGACTTAGTTTAACTAAACACTAGAGGGGGATTATCTATATGTTTATCATTATTATTACCTGTTTTCAAAATGTTGTGATTTCATGAAAATCTACACTAGATGATAATATGCTAAGTGTATACAGTGTATAAAAATGTATGTATATCAAGTATCAAGAATTTGTTAAGAATATATATCGATATAAATGTACAAAGGAGTGTAAAGAAAACATACCTCGTTCATATGGTAGTGTATTTGTTAGTAAAACCAAGTGTATATCTATTGGCACAAAAGTATATCAGTTGGTGTAAAGAATATATACAACAATATAGAAGATGTATAAAAAATATAAGAGTATGTAAAATAGGTATATAAAGAATGTGTGTCTATGTGTAATGTATGTATATTAAACATATAAAAAATGTATTTCAATTATCAAGGTGTATATTAAACATAAAATATATGAAGAATTGTATAACTAGGTATATCGGTGAATAAAGAATGTAAAAGGAATCCCCGAGTATTCCTTGGTGTAAAGAGCTTATATAATAAAGGAATTCAGAATAAAGTGAAGTCGATTTGACTTATTTCTATCGTTTCATAAAAGAGTGTTTGTTTAATGAATATCCTACCAAAATAAATTGGGAACAAACGAATTGCAAAAAAAATATTGGTAAAAAATAAATATAAGAAATTATGTATAAAAAATGAGTGAAAAGATATAACGTCTTTAAAGAATAAAAGATTGCAAATGGACAACCTAATAAATACCTAGCGTCAATAATGTGGATTTAACTTGAATAAAAGGTATATTAGTGTGTATGAAAAAATGTAAAATGTATGTTGTAAAAAATGTGCATTAAAGAATATAAAATAAAGGAAGGATTAGTATGTTTTCCTAATAGTCAAAAGTGTGAATTTATTTAACACAGTATTTATACCAAGTGAATTTAATACAGTTATGAAAGTATTGACGGCCTAGGTCTTGCCTAGAGCGAATGACAATTTTAAGTTCAACAAACAAAGCGACAAGTAAATAAATATATCAACCCGTCATTCCAAAAATAAAGTTTCCACTATACTATGAGTTTCTGTTTTATACAGTTATAAAAAAAATGCGAAAAGTAAATACAAACAGTGATTCGGCTGCCTTCCGAGTGTCATCTTCGGGATGTGTCTCCGGGTACCTGTATAAACACTTAGTAAAAGTGTTAGTAAGAGAATAAATAACTATCGAATGAATTGAAGAAATAATGAATAAACAAAAAAATAAAAAAACCCGTCTTTTGTACATGGGAGGCCTTGGAAATTGACGGAAATTTATTTATCGGCCAAAAGTGTAGTATTTGTGATAAATTGCAAGATGAAAGAAAAGGTATTAGTTAAAAAAATTGAAAAAGTCAAAAAGTAAGGTATGTGACATAAAGTTTTTAAAAAGTGATTTTGATAAAGATTCTTTGAAAAAGTAATGTGACCAAAGTCCTTGAAAAAGTAGTTTGACAAAAAGTTATTGAAAAGATAATTTGACATAAAGTTTTTAAAAAAGTGATTTGACAAAAGAATGATGAAACTTGATTTGCCCCTAGGATTAGAGTAGTGTATGTAATGTAACAAATGTATAGGTGAATGATGTATGTAAAAAGAACATAAGAATACAAATGAAAATATAGGTAAATATAAATATGATGTATAGCCAATGTAGAGTAAATGTAAATAGCAAAATATATAGAAAAAAATAGACATGTAGTGTGATGGTATTGACTAAATTTTAAAGAAAATACTCCATGTATACATGTATTGAAAATATATATAAAAGAATAGATAGATGTAAGATAATATAAAGGAAAAGTGTGGAGAGTGTAAGGAAAATGTAAAGAAAAATGTATAGAGAATACAAAAATGTAGAAACAATATATGAAGAAATTTAAAGACACAATGTATATAAATAAATGTAAAAATAATATAGATAAATAAATATAAAGGCAATGCATATAAAAAAAATATATATAAAGACAATTCAAGTAAATAAATGTAAAGATAATATATATGAATAAGTAAAGAAGCAATGTATGAATGAAATATAAAGACAATTTTAAAAAAATATAAAAAGAGGAAGAAAGTGCTTGTCTTGCTAGTCTTCCTATAGAAAGAAAATCTAGAGAGTGTAGAGAGCAGAAAAAATGTGTGTGAGGTAGTGTGCAAGTGATGAGAAAAATGAGAGGGGAAGTCCTCCTTTATATAGGCAAAGGTAAACCACTTTTTATCCAAACTCATGGGCTTCACAAAACCATGGGCTTCACAAAACCATAGCTTCTCAAAACCATGTGCTAAATCTTATCTGTGTTTAAAATTAGTTCCTCCGACTTCCATGTAATAATAGACTGTAACTAAAAATAATAATGTATAAAAATATATTTAAGGTAATTTCAGGAATAAAGTAAAAAATGTGATTTGAATTAAGGAGACTTGCTAATTAATTGAAGTAAAACTGTATTAGCATGTTGTTTATATACAAATGACTATAACAAAATAATTATTTAATATGAAAATAAATTGATAAAATTCCTATTATTTAAAAATAAGGACAATCATCAATAAATTATATTAAAGTTAAAAAATGTATAAAAACAGTATATTGTGCTATTTAATGACACGGAAGCCTAAATAAGTTAATTTTTAAATACAGAGGGCCAAAATTGGGTGTCAACAGCTTCTCCCTCTTCGGTCGGAGATGATGAAAGAGTTTTCGGACGAAGACGTTGACGTGTAGCCAATTTTGGCTCGGCAAGGGATTGCTAAAATGATATGTACAAAGAAAGTAGCCAGACGTTAGCAGAGCTTTGACAATACTCTCCTTTTGTCAGCGGGGTTGTGATAAAAAGAAAAATGATAAAAAGGGGAGGATTGTTCAGGGCCGAAAAACATTCACGTACCCATGTCATCGCTTCTAAAATTGCCCAAATGTCGAGCTACGAGATGCTGGGAGGGTGCAATATTGTATACTTGCTGGGGTAAGAATGATTCTCGCCTCGATGAGACCGAACTCTACATAGAGTTTCCTACATATCTCGTCCATCACGAGAATCGGGTCAATGTAGTTCGAAAGGTGGTAACTAATGGATGCTGTGGCAAATTTTGATCGTCTAATCAAAATTTTGCCCCAGTGTTGTTAGAATGGTCCTAGCAAGTGTAGGACGAAGAACGGTCGTGCTCAAATTCGAGCTACCTACATATCCCTGAGATCGGAGTCAAACCGATTGTAGTTCGGGAAAATGATTTATTGCTATAGGTGCAACCGAACTCTGAGCCATAGATTGAAATGGACTACAGAGTTGTGTGTCAGGACCCTGATGAAAACATCGGGTTGTGTGCCACAGCTCTGAATGTAGAGGGGTCATGGATTGTGTGTGAGGACCTTGATGCATACTCCGGTTTGTGTACCGGAGCTGTGAAATGAAATAAAATCTCGTGTTGTGTGCTGAGATCCTGATGCATACTCTGCTTTGTGTTCCAAAGCTTTGAGATGGAATTTTGAAGGTAGCCTGCCTATTAAAAAAAAAAAAAAATACCCGTATTGGAAGGTGGGTTCCTAACTGAAAGTAAAATACCCGCATTAGAAGGTGGGTGACTGACTGAAATTAAAATACCCCCTTTAGAAGGTAGGCGCCTGACTGAAATTAAAATACCCGCATTATGAGGTGGGCGCATGGACTGAAATTTAAAATACCCGCATTAGAAGCTCGGCGCCTGAACTGAAATTTAAAATACCAGCATTAGAAGGTGGGCTCCTGAACTGAAATTAAAATACCCGCATTAGAAGGTGGGTGCTTGTAAAAATATACTTGAAATGAAATACCCGCATTAGAAGGTGGGCTCCTGTAAAAACGTACTTGAAATGAAAATACCCGCATTAGAAGGTGAGCGCCTATAATTATTTTTTTTGGATGAATTTTTTGTTGTTTTTATTGTAAAGAATATTGAAAAATGAAGAAGTGAGGAGAGAATCACGTCTTGACTTCAGTTGGTACCAACAACTAGTTTTGCGCATAAGAATTCTATCAATTTCTTCCCAGCTAACCGAGATTGACTTCGTGATAGTTCCTACAGCTTCAAGTGGTACCTCAGACATACCTAAGTATCGACAAGATTTGTTCGTCTTGCTTCAAGTAAAGTTTTTGAACTATACCTATCCTCATGTTTCAAGTGCCCTCACTAGAAAGAAAGTCCGTTTTTCACACGTTCAATATTTTTTTTTTAACTTTGGGACGTCTAGAGAAGTACACTCACACTCAGAAGGATGTTCAATGCATGCAATTGTGATACCATAGGCTTGGTCGTCATGTAAGTATCCACTAATGTGAGAACCCTTGGCATAGGATCACGTAGGGCTTGTTACAAGTGTGTATTGTAGGCTTGGGAAAATGGTAGGATATCATTTGGGTAGGGAGTGACTAATTCTTCCCTGAGCGTTGCACTATGTCCGTGCTTGGTATTTGTGTGCTCTGACGCTGATCTGCTTCGTTTTGTTGTCCCTTTCTTTTGTATTTATGTGACTTCTTTTGCAAGTTAGAGCCCATTTTTTTTTTGGTGTTCGGGGTTGTATGCCCGAGACTCTGTGGGGATTAAGAGAATTGACCTGGGTTGTATGCCCGAAGTCCTGATGTTAATTCCGGGTTGTATGCCGGAATGTGAAAAATAAAGATGAATGTCGGGTTGTATGCCCGAGATCCTGAATGATGTCTGATGATTTTTTTTTTGGGCTCCTTCTTGCTTTGGAGGTCGTTCTTCGTCTTTGTTTTCCTGGGACTGTTGAATCTTTTTTTTTTGGAAGCTTCATCTTGGATCTCTTATCCACGGTTGCACATTTCTAGTGCGCTCAGCGAGGTTGGGCCAAGAGAGGGATAGTGCGTGTAAGCACTCAGAAATGGTATAGTCTTATGATGTGGTTGTCAAACAAAAGGCTTTAGGCTCAAAGGAGGAATGCTAGGGATAATGTCATTTGGTAGGCTAAAAAGGCTCAAACGGGTCAAAGAAGGCCTACGACCCTTTCCTATACCAAGTGTTACTCATAATTTCTCCTCAACATACATTCAGGCCAAGTTCTAGATCACAATGAAATGCAATTGAACGCTATCTAAAGCTCACCACACAATGCACATGAAACAATGAGGTTGGTTTTCTTCTTATCTTACAAGCATGCAAGAGAATTTTTCAAGTGTCACTTAAAGTGTGAATGAGAGGTACCAAAAGAATCTATGGTTTACCACGAAGTCAATCCTCTCCATTCTATCGATTGTTACTTGTTTCTTTCCTATGCACATTCCTAACTGTGTTGGTACCAACCAAGTCAAAGACATGAATCTAAAAAATAGTTTTTTGTATTTTTTGAATAAGGGGTACCGAACCCGAAAAGGGTTGCCTACGTATCTCATTTTTTATGAGAATCAGGTGCGCGTAGTTCGTTCAGAGAGGTAAGAACAAAGATTTTTTTTTCTTTATATAAATAATTTTCATACTTTTTTTTTTGATTTTTTTTTGAATAATGAATTCCGAACCCAAAAAGGGCTGCCTACGTATCTCATCAATGAAGAGAATCAGGTGTGCGTAGTTCTTGCAGATAAGATGTAAAAAGAGGTGCCGATTGAAGGCAGAGTTTTACGGGTACACCGACAGATGGCAGAAGGGTGTGTCCGTCGTAGGCACGGGGCTTTTGAAAATTATCCAGGAAGGGACCGATCATAGGCTCAGAGCTTGGACAGTACTAGGGGAGGCGGTCAAAAAAATGAGCCGATCGCAGCCAGAGCATTGAAAATACTCTAACAGGCAGCCGAGACGAAGGAGGTCAACTGTAGATGGAGCCTTGACATTACTCCAATACACTGACAAGATTGTTATGGAGGAGAAGGTCGAACGTTGCCAGAGCTTTGACACTACTCTGCATCCATTGGCATGGTTGGCTATGAGGAAATCTCAGCGTCAACAGAGCTTTTAAAAAATAATCCGCGTCCGCTGACAAGGTGATAAGGGGTAATGCCGACTTTTACGGAGTTTCTAAAAATATTCCGCGCGCATCAGTAAGGTAGAAATGATTGGGTACCAAACTGTTTGTGAAGCTTTGACATTACTCCTAGTCAGTTGGCACAATTATTGTATAGTTGAGGGGGGAAGGATTTACATGTGTTGAACCCTTGGGGTTGAAAAATAAAGGCCGACACGCCAAGTTCCCATGGCTTGCGATGCTTGGAAGTGATAGCATCCAAGTATCTTAGAATTATTGAAGGACGTGGATGATGATTTGGAAGTTCCAAAAAGACCCATGACAAGATCTCAAACGAGGAAATTGCAAGACAAGCTTAATGGGCTGCAATCAACAATTCAAAAGTGTCTTGTGATGGAAGAAGAGCTCCAGCCCAATTCAGATTTTTTCCTCAAGTCTTACACTTATTTGGAGGCCCAAATTAAAGTCCAAAGTGAAATGGAATGAGGCCCAAATCAGCCCCAAAAGAAGAAGTTTCCTGTCACGACCCAGCCCCGTGGGCCGCGACTAGCACCCTACCTGGGTACCCAGACCGAATCGCACATTCATTTGCAAATCCAAACTTATTTCATAATTTTTCGAAATCATACCGAACATAATTTATATCAAATTATGTCTTAAGCGGTCGCGACAAATCAAAATATCATATCAAATACAAACGAAGCGGCGGAGTAGACATCGCCGGCCAAAAGTGCAAACATAAGCATAAGGGCCATTTGGGGCCAGCATAACAAACAGGCTGCCTTAAGACCAGAAAACAAAATCAGACCAACATATACAGGACCCTCACCCCACATACATAACTACAGGCCTCTATGAGTTCGAAACAAAAACACATGGCGAGACAGGGCCCCGCCGTACCCAAATAGTCAAATATACAACACATATACAAAGCAAAAGGAGTCTGTACCAAAGTGGACTCCGGATCAAATAGGAGTACTCCAGAATAGCAAGAAGTGAAGCCTACTGCGGAGGATCACCGATATCTGCACCTGCGGGCATAAAACGCAGCCCCCGAAGAAAGGGGGTCAGTACGAAATATGTACTGAGTATGTAAAGCACGGAGTACAAAAATATGGATCAAAACCGATAGCAAATCAAATGTCAAAGTGGAGTACAAATGGGTAGGTCAAAATCTATATCGAAATCATGTACGTATACATAATGCAAATGAAATCATGCAAACGCTTAGGAACGTGGTCGCCACTCCGACGCTGGCGCCACACATATCATAACACCAGAAGGTTTCAAATCTCCGTACATCCCCGAACACAAACATAATCATAGGTGAGCGTATCGCATCACGAGCCATATCACAGCATAACTCCAAACGGAACCCGGCCCTATGGCGAAGCCTCGGGAACCGTAACACAGCATACGGCCGAATTATTATAAGGCGCACGAATCATAACCGGCCCGGGAACCGGTGAACGAAGTCATCATAAGGCACGAGCGGAGTCGTGAGCAAACAAATGCAATCCATATTTCAAAATAGCCTTTCAAAACTTAGTAGTCTCATAAGTCATTTCATAGTACAAAATAATCGAATACTTAGTCGATACAAAGTTTCATTTCACAAAACGTTTCCAAAATATTACGTATGGCTCAAAACGTAACTTAGCATATCATAATATTCAAAGCATAGCCCATAGCAGAACGTTTCAAAATCAAAGGGTTCATATCAAATCTTATTCCAAAGGAGAGCCCGATAGGACAAATAGGGCGTCTCGGGGTTAGCGGGCCCACCTCGAGTCAAATTGAGGTGGCGAACATAATTCACGAACATTAACAGGCCAAAAGGTCATACATAATCATTACCAGGTGACCCGATCACATTTCGATAGGTTTCGGACGATTGGTGGCATTCTAGCCAAAATAGAGCCCTCAGGCTTCAATCGAATTGAATGAATAGTAACTTTTCTGTGGATCGGGTTTCGAGGAGCAGAAATGCTCCGGAAGTTCTCATATTCGGCTAACACACTAAGATATGCCAAATGAAGGAGTGGGAAGCTTTACATACCTCACAGATGTCGTAAGCTCTCCCGAAAGTCCAGTCCCGTTTCGTCAAAAATCTGCAAATGGTCAAAGTTACCAATTGAGATTCTTAGGCTTAAAAATGCCTTTAACTTCAATTTTTGCCTACCGAAATTTCGGCAGCATTTCCCCTATAAATCTAACATCCCCGAGGCTTAGCTCGGCTCAAAATACATCCACCACAACAGCCCACACATCAACAAACAACACAAACAACAATCAAACCATTCTAGCTTCAAAGATCTACTTTGTTATCTAAGTTGGCAACTTTCATTCAAACTTTCAAAACTCCAATTCTAACTCTACATAATCGAATTCATTTCTACATTCAAACTTATACAATCACATCCTAACTACAATCCAAGCCATACACGAAATTACACCAAAATCCATTATTTTCCAGAATTCTTTAAAACATCAAAAATCCACGACGAACATTCTAACTCACGTCGTTTCATTCCGAATTCATTAACATCATTATAAATTCATATCTAAAGTCTCTAGCACCTTAAATATACAATGATATACATAATGATACCGAAGGTATACACTTTCCGATAATATCCAAAATCATTTTCCAACGCCAATTTCATTCATCAATCAATCATTTACGACGTAAGGGTCACACCAACACATTATACCAACTTAACCAAGATCAATTCACATCATTTTTCCTCTCTATGGCTCACGGCCAATACACTCTATACACACACACCCACGGCTTTCTATTTACATCAAAATTACGGGATTTCCCTCTATTTCCAATCCTTAACATATTCACATCAATTCTATAACCTTAAAGGGGCAAAATTCTTACCTTTTCTTGAAAACCCGACTTGTCGTAAACGTCGTTCTTGCGCCAAACTAATTATACCCCGTTGAAGAGGGCCTTGAGTACTTCACAAATATGTGAAAACTTTGGATTTTTGGATCAACAATAGAACTTGGGAATTTCGTTTTCTCTCCTTTTCTAGTCACGGCCGAACCCTCCTTTTGTGCTTGTGTTCTTGATTTTGTTCTTTGACTTGATAATTACCAAGTATACTTAGTATATATCCTTTTAGGGGTCATGTGCATAGCACATGACCCTTTTAAAGTGGCTTGGGCCAATAGACATGGCCGGCCCCCTTCACTTGTTGGGCTTCAACTTTGGGTCATAATTTTCCTTGGCCCAATTAGCTAAAGTCCCGCTTTGTAATTCCCGAAACTAATTCCCGAAATTCCAAATTTATCCTCGGCCTTCCCCGAGGTCTTGACATTAATGATTCCATAACCAACATAGTCATATCCACTAAAATTAAATTATGTCCTTATAACACACAAGTCGTAATTATTTCTCGATTTCCAATTATACGAAAACACGGGACATAACATTCTCCCCCCCTTAAGAACATTCGTCCCCGAATGTTAAATAAATCTTATGAAGACTCATAAACATGACGGAAAAACCATTTTTATATATATCACACATGGCCCATCCGTTTATTGGTACAACAAATACACAAGTCTAGATTACAGGAGGCGTAGGGAATAAATGGGGGAATCTCTTCTTCATCTCATCCTCCGCCTCCCAAGTCATCTCTTCCCGGTTGTTATTGCGCCACAGAACCTTGACAGAAGGCACCTCCTTAGTGCGCAATCTCCTCACCTGACGATCCAGAATAGATACCGGCTGCTCGTCATAAGACAGCTGCTCCGTCACCTGAAGATCATCTACTGGGAATATCCTGGAAGGATCACCAATACATTTCCGCAACATAGACACATGAAACACCGGGTGTACGGCCTCCAAGTCGGATGGTAAGTCTAGCTCATAGGCGACCTCGCCTATCTTTCGAACGATCTGATACGGCCCAATGTACCGGGGGCTCAACTTACCCTTTCTACCGAATCTCATGACACCCTTCATGGGCGACACCTTCAGGAATACCCAGTCGCCAATCCGGAACTCTAACGGTCGACGTCGTCTATCTGCATAAGCTTTCTGTCGACTCTGAGCAGCCAATAATCGTTCTCGAATCAGCTTTACCTTATCTACAGCTTCCTGGATCACATCTGGCCCAATCAGCTTAGTCTCGCCCACGTCAAACCAACCAATAGGAGATCTGCATTTCCGGCCATACAGGGCTTCATACGGTGCCATCTGGATGCTGGAGTGATAACTGTTATTATAGGCAAACTCAATAAGCGGCAAATGATCATCCCAGCTGCCCCTGAAATCAATAACGCAGGCCCGTAACATATCTTCGAGCGTCTGAATAGTGCGCTCGGCCTGCCCGTCGGACTGAGGGTGAAAAGCTGTACTGAGACTCACCTGAGTCCCTAATCCCTCCTGAAATGACCTCCAGAAATTTGCTGTAAACTGGGTACCTCGGTCAGTAATAATAGATATAGGGACTCCGTGAAGTCTGACTATCTCTCTGATATACAATTTGGCATAGTCCTCAGCCGAATAAGTAGTCCGGACCGGAAGGAAATGGGCTGATTTCGTCAGCCTGTCCACAATAACCCAAATACAGTCGTACCTGCGTAGAGTACGCGGAAACCCAACAATGAAGTCCATATTAATCATCTCCCATTTCCAGGCTGGAATCTCCATCTCCTGTAACAATCCACCGGGCTTCTGGTGCTCGATTTTGACTTGCTGGCAGTTCGGGCACTGACTAACAAACTCAGCAATGTCTTTCTTCATGCCGTCCCACCAATACAAACACCTAAGATCCCGATACATCTTAGTGGAACCAGGATGAACAGAATACCGTGCATTATGGGCCTCGCCCATAATCTATCGCCGTAAGCCCGCAACGTCCGGTACACAGAATCTGCCGTCATATAATAATACCCCATCAGGCGAGATCTCAAACTGAGTATTTGCTTTATTAAGGGCCACATCTCTGTACTGAATCAAAAGAGGATCCTCAAACTGGCGCTGCTTTACCTCCTGAATAATAGATGACTCAGCAACTGGACGAACAGAAATCCCAGAATCTCCAGAATCCACCAAACGGACTCCGAGGCTGGCCAGCTGATGAATATCACGAACCAAATCTCTCTTATCAGATGGAACATCAGCCAGACTGCCCACGGACTTGCGGCTAAGCACGTCAGCTACCACATTGGCTTTCCCCGGATGGTACAGAATATCAACGTCGTAGTCCTTTAGTAGCTCAAGCCATCTCCGCTGCCGCAAATTTAGTTCCTTCTGCCTAAAAATATACTGGAGACTCTTATGGTCCGTATAGATATCAACATGGACCCCATATAAATAATGCCGCCAAATCTTCAAAGCATGAATCACCGCGGCCAACTCAAGATCATGAGTGGGATAGTTCTTCTCGTGCGGTCTGAGCTGCCGGGAAGCATAGGCTATGACTCGACCGTGCTGCATCAATACACATCCTATCCCAATACCAGAGGCGTAACAATAGACAACATACCCGTCAGATCCCTCTGGAAGAGCCAGAACTGGTGCTGTAATCAATCTCTCCTTCAGCATCTGAAAGCTGCGCTCGCAGGCATCCGACCACTGGAATTTTGCTGCTTTCTGGGTAAGCCTCGTCAGTGGTGCTGAAATAGAAGAGAAATCCTCCACGAACCTGCGGTAATACCCAGCCAATCCAAGAAACCTGCGCACCTCTGTCGGTGTAGTAGGCCTGGGCCAATTCTGCACAGCCTCAATCTTCTGCGCGTCGACCCGAATACCGTCTGCGCCGACAATATGGCCCAAGAATGCCACAGAAGTCAACCAGAACTCACACTTAGAGAATTTAGCATATAACTTCTGCTGACGGAGAACACCAAGTACCGTCCTCAAATGATCTGAATGCTCCTCGGCTGATCGCGAGTAAATCAGAATATCATCGATAAACACAATAACAAACATATCCAGAAAAGGCCGAAATACCCGGTTCATCAGATCCATAAATACTGCTGGAGCATTAGTCAGCCCGAAAGACATAACTCTGAACTCATAATGCCCGTACCGGGTCCTAAAGGCAGTCTTCGGGATATCTGACTCCCGTACTCGCACCTGATGATAACCAGAACGCAGATCTATCTTTGAAAAATGTCTAGCACCCTGCAGCTGGTCAAACAGATCATCAATCCGGGGGAGGGGATATTTATTCTTAATAGTCACCTTATTCAGCTGCCGGTAGTCAATACACATCCGCAACGACCCATCCTTCTTTCTGACAAACAATACCGGCGCTCCCCAGGGTGATGTGCTGGGCCTGATAAAACCCTTATCCAGCAAATCTTTCAGCTGCTCCTTCAACTCCTTCAACTCAGCTGGTGCCATCCTGTACGGAGGAATAGATATAGGCTGCGTATCCGGCATCAACTCAATAGTAAAATCAATCTCCCGCTCAGGCGGAAGGCCAGGAAGCTCGTCAGGAAATACATCTGGAAACTTACTGACGACCGGAACAGACTGAAGGGTAGGTACCTCCGCGGCAGTATCGTGCACACGAACCAAATGATAGATATACCCCTTCTGGATCATCTTCTTAGCCTTGAGGTATGAAATAAACTTACCCCTCGGCGATGCTGTAGATCCGAACCACTCTATGACTGGTTCCCCTGGAAACTGAAAACGGACTACCTTTTTCTGGCAGTCGACATTAGCATAACAGGAAGACAACCAGTCCATGCCCATAATGACGTCAAACTCAAGCATGTCTAACTCTATCAAATCAGCCTTAGTGCTACGATCATAAATGGTCACAGAACAATCCTTATAAATCTGTCTCGCTACAATAAAATCCCCAACTGGCGTAGCTACCTCAAATGGCTCTATAGGCTCAGACACTATCCCAATCTTACTAGCAACGAGCGGGGAAATATATGATAAAGTAGAGCCAGGGTCAATCAATGCATATACAGATCTGGAGAAAACCAGCAATGTACCTGTGACGACATTTGGCGAAGCCTCCTGATCCTGGCGGCTGGCCAAAGCATATATGCGGTTCGAGGGACCGCTAGAACCTGAAGCGCCACCGCGGCCTCGACCGCGTCCTGCCGGTGCTAAAATACCTCGCCCTCCAGGGCGTGCAACTGATGGAGCAGAAGAAGAATCAGCGGCTGACCCTGTCTGCTGAGCAGCACTACCAGAACCGCTAGCCAAAGGACAATCTCTCATAAAGTGGCCCTGACCACCACACGAAAAGCAAGCTCCAGTCGCTCGATAACACTCCCCGGGATGAGACTTCCCCCAATGAGGAAAACGGGGTCTGGGTGGTCTGGCCTGGCTGGGACCCCTGGGTACCTGTGAACCTGCCACTCTGGAGCTCTGACCGGCCCCAGACGGTCCTGTACTATCGAATCTCCGGCTGCCTGACTGAGTACTCTGGCCGGACGAAGGAAAATGCCTATCTGACTACTGCTGCTGAGGCTGTCCGCCTCGAGAATCTCCAGAATAGCCTGCGGACCTAGCCCTCTTGGGCGGCCTCCTATCTCGATCTCTGCCAGCAGGATCAGACCTGCGACGGTCCTCCATACCCATCGCATAGGCCTGAAGTCGGGCAATGTCCATGTCTGCCTGCAATGACACTGTCATACAGCTATCAACCAAATACCAGTCCAATCCCATAACATATCTGTGCATCCGATCGGACATATCTGCTACCACGGCCGGTGCATATCGGGCCAGAGAATCAAACTCAAGGTTATACTCGCGAACGCTCCGACCCCTCTGCTGCAGACGTAAGAATCGATCAGCCCGCGCCCGCCGTAACTCTGGTGGCAAAAAGTGGCGGGTGAATGCTGTCACAAACTGATCCCAAGTGGCTGGAGGGGCACCCTCTCCCCTAGACAGCTCCCAAGTCTCGTACCAGTGGGTAGCCACATCTCGAAGCCGGTGCGAAGCCAGCTCAACTGACTCGGTCTCTGAAGCCCTGACCAAGTCCAGTGAGCGTCACATCCCTCGAATAAAGTCATGGGGGTCCTCATCGGGCTTAGACCCGAAGAACTCTGGAGGGCCACATAACAGAAACTCCCGAACTCTCAGGCTGTCCCGCCTGTCATCGTCATCATCATCCCTCCGCCCGCGTCTGCGAGCCTGCCCTGCCACCAAGGTAGTCAACAACTGTACAACCTCTCTCAAGGTCCTATCCTCCGCCCCTGGCTGAGGAGCTGGAGTCTCGGGTGCGGGTACACGGACCTCTGGAGCTGCTGAAGGTCCTGCTCCAGGCTGTACTAGTGGGGGTGTAGCAGACCCCTCAGAATGAGGCACATCCTCAGGCAAATCATAGACACGAGCCCGGGTAGCTCGCTGTGCCTGACTAGTCTCTCCAATCCTCGCCTTGCCCTTCTAGGCCGCCGTTGCCTTCTTCGGAGGCATCACTACAAACACAAAGGCGAGTCAGATCAAAATCATCCTAATAGCACAGCTCTATCGCACGATCTAAGATTCCAAAGAAAGTAACATCCTAAATGCCCTGTAGCTTCCCGTTTATGGATGTGGTGCACAACACATCGATAAACAAGACTCTACGAGACACGGCCTGTAGACACTCCGAGGACAAACCGCTCTGATACCACTTTTGTCACGACCCAGCCCCGTGGGCCGCGACTGGCACCCTACCTGGGTACCCAGACCGAATCGCACATTCATTTGCAAATCCAAACTTATTTCATAATTTTTCGAAATCATACCGAACATAATTTATATCAAATTATGTCTTAAGCGGTCGCGTCAAATCAAAATATCATATCAAATACAAACGAAGCGGCGGAGTAGACATCGCCGGCCAAAAGTGCAAACATAAGCATAAGGGCCATTTGGGGCCAGCATAACAAACAGGCCGCCTTAAGACCAGAAAACAAAATCAGACCAACATATACAGGACCCTCACCCCACATACATAACTACAGGCCTCTATGAGTTCGAAACAAAAACACATAGCGAGACAGGGCCCCGCCGTACCCAAATAGTCAAATATACAACACATATAGAAAGCAAAAGGAGTCTGTACCAAAGTGGACTCCGGATCAAATAGGAGTACTCCGGAATAGCAAGAAGTGAAGCCTACTGCGGAGGATCACCGATATCTGCACCTGCGGGCATAAAACGCAGCCCCCGAAGAAAGGGGGTCAGTACGAAATATGTACTTAGTATGTAAAGCACGGAGTACAAAAATATGGATCAAAACCGATAGCAAATCAAATGTCAAAGTGGAGTACAAATGGGTAGGTCAAAATCTATATCGAAATCATGTACGTATACATAATGCAAATGAAATCATGCAAACGCTTAGGAACGTGGTCGCCACTCCGACGCTGGCGCCACACACAGCATAACAAGGTTTCAAATCTCCGTACATCCCCGAACACAAACATAATCATAGGTGAGCGTATCGCATCACGAGCCATATCACAGCATAACTCCAAACGGAACCCGGCCCTATGGCGAAGCCTCGGGAACCGTAACACAGCATACGGCCGAATTATTATAAGGCGCACGAATCATAACCGGCCCGGGAACCGGTGAACGAAGTCATCATAAGGCACGAGCGGAGTCGTGAGCAAACAAATGCAATCCATATTTCAAAATAGCCTTTCAAAACTTAGTAGTCTCATAAGTCATTTCATAGTACAAAATAATCGAATACTTAGTCGATACAAAGTTTCATTTCACAAAACGTTTCCAAAATATTACGTATGGCTCAAAACGTAACTTAGCATATCATAATATTCAAAGCATAGCCCATAGCAGAACGTTTCAAAATCAAAGGGTTCATATCAAATCTTATTCCAAAGGAGAGCCCGATAGGACAAATAGGGCGTCTCGGGGTTAGCGGGCCCACCTCGAGTCAAATTGAGGTGGCGAACATAATTCACGAACATTAACAGGCCAAAAGGTCATACATAATCATTACCAGGTGACCCGATCACATTTCGATAGGTTTCGGACGATTGGTGGCATTCTAGCCAAAATAGAGCCCTCAGGCTTCAATCGAATTGAATGAATAGTAACTTTTCTGTGGATCGGGTTTCGAGGAGCAGAAATGCTCCGGAAGTTCTCATATTCGGCTAACACACTAAGATATGCCAAATGAAGGAGTGGGAAGCTTTACATACCTCACAGATGTCGTAAGCTCTCCCGAAAGTCCAGTCCCGTTTCGTCAAAAATCTGCAAATGGTCAAAGTTACCAATTGAGATTCTTAGGCTTAAAAATGCCTTTAACTTCAATTTTTGCCTACCGAAATTTCGGCAGCATTTCCCCTATAAATCTAACATCCCCGAGGCTTAGCTCGGCTCAAAATACATCCACCACAACAGCCCACACATCAACAAACAACACAAACAACAATCAAACCATTCTAGCTTCAAAGATCTACTTTGTTATCTAAGTTGGCAACTTTCATTCAAACTTTCAAAACTCCAATTCTAACTCTACATAATCGAATTCATTTCTACATTCAAACTTATACAATCACATCCTAACTACAATCCAAGCCATACACGAAATTACACCAAAATCCATTATTTTCCAGAATTCTTTAAAACATCAAAAATCCACGACGAACATTCTAACTCACGTCGTTTCATTCCGAATTCATTAACATCATTATAAATTCATATCTAAAGTCTCTAGCACCTTAAATATACAATGATATACATAATGATACCGAAGGTATACACTTTCAGATAATATCCAAAATCATTTTCCAACGCCAATTTCATTCATCAATCAATCATTTACGACGTAAGGGTCACACCAACACATTATACCAACTTAACCAAGATCAATTCACATCATTTTTCCTCTCTATGGCTCACGGCCAATACACTCTATACACACACACCCACGGCTTTCTATTTACATCAAAATTACGGGATTTCCCTCTATTTCCAATCCTTAACATATTCACATCAATTCTATAACCTTAAAGGGGCAAAATTCTTACCTTTTCTTGAAAACCCGACTTGTCGTAAACGTCGTTCTTGCGCCAAACTAATTATACCCCGTTGAAGAGGGCCTTGAGTACTTCACAAATATGTGAAAACTTTGGATTTTTGGATCAACAATAGAACTTGCGAATTTCTTTTTCTCTCCTTTTCTAGTCACGGCCGAACCCTCCTTTTGTGCTTGTGTTCTTGATTTTGTTCTTTGACTTGATAATTACCATGTATACTTAGTATATATCCTTTTAGGGGTCATGTGCATAGCACATGACCCTTTTAAAGTGGCTTGGGCCAATAGACATGGCCGGCCCCCTTCACTTGTTGGGCTTCAACTTTGGGTCATAATTTTCCTTGGCCCAATTAGCTAAAGTCCCGCTTTGTAATTCCCGAAACTAATTCCCGAAATTCCAAATTTATCCTCGGCCTTCCCCGAGGTCTTGACATTAATGATTCCATAACCAACATAGTCATATCCACTAAAATTAAATTATGTCCTTATAACACACAAGTCGTAATTATTTCTCGATTTCCAATTATACGAAAACACGGGACATAACATTTCCAGCAGCCCAAATATTAGTTTCTAGAATAAATATTTAATATTTATTTTAATCTATGTTGACTTGCATTGGTCCAAGTGCGGGTAGTGTTCTAGTTTTTAGATTCTTTTCTATATTTGCTTCCGCACTTATTATATTTTAATTATAAATTTGGGATCTCCCTAACCTCGTTGTTATCAAGTGGTATCATAGCGGTTCTATCAAGATTCCATTCTTGATAATCTTGGGGATTTCTCGGAAAAAAAAAGAGCAAAAAAAATAATTAAAAAGTACTGTAGCAGTGAACAGTGACGAGAAAAAAAAAGGAAAAAAAAAGTTGTGTGTTTGTTCTCCAAGAAATTTCTTCCATCTATTTGTTTTCTAAAGATTAAGATAGAAAACAAGAAGAGGGGATCCTAGATCTTTAATGATTAGAAGCAATCAAATTTTTTTTTCTTAGTCTTTTATCTTGTTTAAAAAAAAGTCCTTTTTGTTCGAGTCTTATTTCAACTAAATTCTAATTCTTTCTAGGATTGGTTCTTCATTTTCTTTAGTGCCCAAAAATTCTTTGTTTTACTACTAAAGGCTTGATTCTAGTGGGGTTTAATTATAAATCTATAAAGTGTTTTCCCAAAGGTTATTTGAGCAGAAAAAGGCAAGAGTGAGTGAGAACAATTGAGGGAAAAAAAAGCCAAAGTTTGAGTGATAAATAGTTTTTGAGATGACCAATACAGGTGGTAGTGATGATGAAAGGAGGGCTCGTCAAGGGGCTGAGATTCGAGGAAGAAATGACTTCACTCTACAGGCTATGCACTAACAATTCGAAAGATGGACCTTGCAATTTCAAGAGATCAAGGATGCCATTGCTGAACAAAATGAGACAATAGCTTAACTTAGGAGGGGAGATCAACATGTTGTACAACCAAAAAATAATCCTAGGCCTCAAAATAGAAGAAATATGCCCTATGACCCTATTGTAAATCAAGAAAACCCTATAAATGATTTTGTTGATGATCTTGATGTAAATCTAGATAGGGTATGGAGAGATTGGAGGGGAAAATGAGGAAGAGTGGAAGATGATAACATTAATAGCATAAAGATGAAAATGCCAACTTTCAAGGGCACAAGAGATCCAAACTTATACTTTGATTGGGAGCGGAAAGTTGAAGCCATTTTTATTGTCACAACTATTCTGAAGCTAAGAAGGTAAAGCTTGCCGTTGTTGAATTTTATGACTATGCTTCTATTTGGTGGAAAAAGCTTACAAGGGATAGACAACAAGATGCAGAACCACCCATTGCTACTTGGGCTGAGATGAAGAGAGTCATGAAGAAGAGGTTCGTGCCTTCCCACTTTCAATGAGACCTACAAATGCGTCTTCGAAGATTGGAGCAAGGAACCATGACTGATGATGAATACTTCAAAGTTATGGATATGGCTATGATCCAAGCTAATTGTATGGAAGACGAAGAGGCCACTATGGCTAGATTTCTTAATGGTTTAAATAAAGAAATAGTTGATGTAGTAGAGATATGACAATATGTAACTTTAGATGAGTTAGTGGATATGGCTGTAAAACTAGAAAAGCAAATTAAAAGAAAGCAGCAAGCTAGCTCGTGGAGGAGTCGGCCAAACACAAATTCAAAGAAGACATGGCCGAAACAAGATGTGACTTCTAGGCCTCAAGAAGGAAAGGGGAAGGCCAAAGTAGATGACCAAGAGGGAGGTAAAACTTTTAATCCTAAATCACCAAAACCTTCTAGTTCTATTTAATGTTATAAATGTCATGGAAGAGGGCATATGATGCATGAATGTCCAAATAGAAGAAATATTCTCATGAAAGAAGATGGAGAGTATGAGAGTGGAAAAAGTGAGGTAGAGGAAGAAGGGGGAGGTGCGAGTGAAGATGACGTAGAGTTGCCTAATAGTGGTTTTGTTGGGGTAGCTAGGAAGATTCTTGATGGAGAAAATGAGAGTAAAAAAAGTGAGAAAGAGGAAGAAGAGGGAGGTGTGAGTGAAGATGATGTAGAACTTCCTTTTAATGATGGTTTGGTTGCAGTAGTTAGGAGGATTATGGCTATCAATTTGGGAGTCAATAGTGAAGAACAAAGGGAAAATATATTCCATACTAGGTGTGGGATAAGGGGGAGAACTTGTTCTATGATTATCGACAGTGGTAGTTGTGCTAATGTAGTGAGTTCACACTTAGTAGATACATTAGGGCTTGCATGCATGAAACACCCTAAGCCCTATAGACTCCAATGGTTGAATGATAGTGGTGAACTGAAAGTCAACAAACAATGCATGATTTCATTCAATGTTAGCAGGTATGAGGATGATACTCTTTGTAATGTCATTCCTATGCAAGCTTGTCATATCTTGCTTGGTCATCCATGGCAGTTCGATAGGAATACTTTTCATGATGGAAGGAAGAATAGATATTCACTTGAGCTTAATGGCAAGAAGTATACTCTTGCACCTTTAACACCTTCTTAGGTGTTTGAAGATCAAAAGAGATTGAGGGAATCAATGGGAAAACAAAGGGGACAGAAAAAAGGTGAGCTTGAGGGAAAACAAATGAAAGATGGCCAAGAGAGAGAGAAAGAGGGCAGCAACTTAAGCAAAGAGATAAAAGAGGGTTTGAGTGGAAAAAAAGAAAGTTTTGGTGAAAGGAAAGAGGCTAAGGAAAAGAAAAAAGCGAGTCTCTATATAAAAGCGAAAGAGTGTTTGAATGGTAGAAAAGAGGGACTGCCCATAATACTACTTACTTACAAAGAAGTCTTGATTAATTCTGAGCTACTAACTTCTTCTTTGCCAAGTAGTGTTTTTTCTCTTTTGCAGGATTTTGATGATATCTTTCTTGAAGATGTTCCTAAAGGTCTTCCACCTTTGCGTGGAATTGAACACCAAATTGACTTTGTGCCTGGTGCACAGATTCCAAATAGGCCTGCTTATAGGAGTAATCCTGAAGAGACAAAGGAGTTGCAAAGGCAGGTTGAAGAGTTGCTTAAAAAGGGGTTTGTGCGAGAGAGCCTGAGTCCTTGCTCAGTTCCTGTTCTATTGGTGCCCAAAAAAGATGGATCTTGGAGAATGTGCATGGATTGTCGAGCTATCAACAAGATTACGGTAAAGTATCGTCATCCTAGTCCTCGTCTTGATGACATTTGGATCAATTGCATGGGTCCAAAATCTTTTCTAAAATTGATCTAAAAAGTGGTTACCATCAGATTCGAATGAATCCTGGAGATGAATGGAAAACTTCTTTTAAGACCAAATATGGGATTTATGAGTGGTTAGTTATGCCTTTTGGCTTGACTAATGCACCCAGCACGTTCATGAGATTGATGAATCATGTTTTTAAGGATTTTCATGGAAAGTTTGTGGTGGTTTATTTTGATGATATCTTGATCTTTTCTAAAACTCTAGATGAGCATGTAGAACACCTCAAACAAGTTTTTGAAGTTCTTAGAAAACAACAATTGTTTGCTAATCTAAAAAAGTGTGCCTTTTGTGTGGATCGTGTCGTATTCTTGGGTTTTGTGGTCAGTTCTAAGGGTGTTGAGGTTGATGAAGAGAAAATCAAGGCAATCAGAGAGTGGCCTAAACTATAAAGTGTAACTGAGGTTCGAAGTTTTCATGGGCTTGCTAGTTTTATAGGAGATTTGTTAGAGATTTTAGCACCATTGCTGCTCCTCTAACTAAAGTTATCAAGAAAGATAAGGGTTTTACATGGGGGAAAGACCAAGATGATGCTTTTAACTTGTTGAAAGAAAAATTATATTCTGCTCCTCTTTTGCAATTACCTAATTTTTCTAAGTCTTTTGAGGTTGAACGTGATGCTTCTGGAAAAAGGAATAGGTGTTGTTTTAATGCAGGAGTCCAAGCCTATTGCATACTTTAGTGAAAAGTTGAGTGGAGCTACATTGAACTACTCAACTTATGACAAAGAGCTCTATGCTTTGGTAAAGGCTTTAGCTACATGGCAACATTATTTGTGGCCTAGAGAGTTTGTCGTTAAGACTGATCATGAATCCTTGAGGTATTTGAAGAGCCAAGGTAAGCTTAATCGTAGGCATGAAAAATGGGTTGAATTTATTGAAACTTTCCCATATGTGATTGCTTATAAGCAAGGAAAGGAGAATGTGGTTGCTGATGCACTATCAAGAAGGTATGTCTTGGTATCTACTCTTACTTCTAAGCTGATGCGTTTTGATCAAATCAAGGACCTTTATGCTAATGATTCTGATTTTGGCAAGGTTTTTGCAGAATGTAAGTTGGGTCCTTATGACAGGTTTAATCTTCAAGATGGGTTTCTTTTTAAGGAAAATAAATTGTGTATCCTTAATTGCTCTTTGCGTGAATTGTTTGTTAGGGAAGCACATTGTGGTGGACTCATGGGACACTTCGGAGTGCCCAAAACTTTGGATATACTTGCTGAACATTTCTTTTGGCTAGGCATGCGAAAGGATGTTGAGAAAGTGTGCTCTCAATGTCTTGAATGTAAACAAGCCAAATTGAAAGTGTTACCACATGGTCTTTATACTCCTTTACCTGTTCCCACTTCCCCTTGGTAAGGACAGCATATTTGTGGTGGTAGATAGATTTTCAAAAATGGCTCGCTTTATTCCATGTTTGAAGACTAATAATGCATCACATATGGATGATTTGTTTGTAAAAGAAGTTGTTAAATTACCTGGTATACCTAAAACTATTATTAGTGATAGGGATGCTATGTTTTTAAGTCACTTTTGGAGAGTTCTTTGGGGAAAGTTGGGAACTAAACTACTATTTTCTACGTCTTGTCACCCGCAAACTGACGGGCAAACAGAAGTAGTTAATAGGACTTTAGGGAATATGTTGAGGGTTGTTCTAAAAGGAAAATTAACATTTTGGGAAGAACATTTGGCCATGGTAGAGTTTGACTATAATAGAACTGTCCATTCTTCTACAGGTAAGTCTCCTTTTGAAGTTGTTTATGGCTTTAATCCCCTCACCCCCCTTGATTTGCTGCCTTTGCCTACTGATAATATTGTTAATCTTGATGGTAGGAAGAAGGATGAAACGATGAAGAAGATTCATGAACAAACAAAGCTTGCAATTCAGCGGAAGAATGAGCAGACTGCCTTAAGAAGAAATAAGGGGCGAAAATCTGTTATTTTTAAGCCCGGAGATCAAGTATGGGTGCATTTCAGGAAGGAAAGGTTTCCTGCCAAAAGAAGATCCAAACTTGACCCAAGAGGAGATGGTCCATTTGAAGTCCTTGAAAGGATTGGAGACAATGCTTACAAACTTGATCTCCCAAGTGAGTATCAAGTTAGTGCTACTTTCAATGTTTCTGATCTTTCCTTATTTTATGCAGGTTTAAATTCGAGGACGAATTCATCTGAAGAAGAGGGGAATGATAGCATCCATGGTAGCTCAGAATTATTGAAGGACGTGGATGAAGATTTATAAGTTCCAAGAAGACCCATGACAAGATCTCAACCGAGGAAATTGCAAGACAAGCTTAATGGGCTGCAATCAACAATTCAAAAGTGTCTTGTGATGGAAGAAAAGCTCCAGCCCAATTCAGATTTTTTCCTCAAGTCTTACACTTATTTAGAGGCCAAAATTAAAGTCCAAAGTGAGATGGAATGAGGCCCAAATCAGCCCCAAAAGTAGAAGTTTCCAGTAACCCAAATATTAGTTTCTAGAATAAATATTTAATTGTTGTTTTAATCTACGTTGACTTGCATTGGTCCAAGTGTGGGTAGTCTTCTAGGTTGTTTTAATCTATGTTGACTGCCTTGGTCCAAGTGTGGGAAGTCTTCTATGCTTCTAGGGAAGATAATTCGCATTTATTTCTATTTTGACTAGCTCTTTCTTTACAACTATATAAAGGGTTGATTGTCCTTCATTGTAAAGGAGATTTTGAAGAATATATTACAGTGAGAGTTCTTTTGAACCTTTGTGGCATTACTTTAGGATTTATCTTTCAACCGAACTAGTTCTTAGTTCAAGGTAGTAAGATAATTTCTTCTTTGATATCTTTGATTTCTTTTTGGTATTATTTCGAAGGCGATTAGTTCTAAATACTAATTGTTGTCTTAAGTTACTCATAAAGCGGTCAGGATCCGAATCTACTGTTTCTGATCTGTTATCTCAAGTATAGGCGTTAGATTTCTTCCTATAAATCTATATGTTGTTACTTGGATCTTGTCAACACTTTAGAACTTACGTTCTTGGAAATTTGTGGATTGTTCCTTCGAATTTCCCATATCTTTTATTTTCTAGTTTTTAGATTCTTTTCTATATTTGCTTCCGCACTTTCTTATATTTTAATTATAAATTTGGGATTCCTAACCTCGTTGTTATCAGGAAGAAGAAAAGCTTATATCCCAGAATTTGGGACCAAAACTAGGTGATGGTTGGGGTAAGGCTGGTATTGCCGCTGTTGGGTTTTGAATTTCAAGGGGTTGAATGACGCTCTTAGAAGCCTTTTTTGGAGAGCGTCTTTGAACTGCTCCAAAATAATTGTCCCAGTTTTTTATTCCGGTGAATTATTCTGAAACAGTGGGGAGACTGAACCCTTGTGTAGGGTTTCCTACGTATCTTGTCAGGACAAGAATCAGGTCAGACGTAGTTCGGGCAGATACAGTGTTGTATGTGATTTTTATGATTTCTATGAATTAGTGATTGTATTGAATAGAAGTGAGGCTATGAACAAGAGTGTGAATCTGGAAAAAGTGTGCTCCAGGGATGGGAAGAATATACAAGATTGTATTGTATTGAAAAGGATTGGTAGAATCAAAATGATGGTTGCAAATATTGGAAATGGGTGTAAAAAATAATGTGGATGTGAGGGTGGTCGTAAAGACCAAAAAATGGGTGTGAGGGTTTAGAAAGGTTCCGAGCTCAACACAAGTCAACCAAAATTGTTCGATAAAGCAGACGAGGCGGAAGAAGATATGTCTAGTATATATGTATGTCTAGTATATATGTACAACTAAAGAATGTCTAATATATATGTACAACTAAAGGATGTCTAATAAATACAGAATGTGCAACAAATAAAGAATATGTAAGATGCAAAAAACATGTAGCAAATAAAGAATGAAATTAATCCGGCTAGAGCAGTGATTAAAATTATACGTACAACGGCCTAAGTATTCTAAGATTACCTAAGCTGAAAAAGAATATTCGGAAAACTGCGAGATGGCGAGTAGTAAGACTAACCCACCAATCTCTAAAACTAAGGAGTTTGAAGAATAAATATAAGAAATTATGTATAAAAAATGAGTGAAAAGATGTAACGTCTTTAAAGTATAAAAGATTGCAAATGGACAACCTAATAAATACCTAGCGTCAATAATGTGGATTTATCTTGAATAAAAGGTATATTAGTGTGTACGAAAAACTGTAAAATGTATGTTGTAAAAAATGTGCATTAAAGAATATAAAATAAAGGATGGACTAGTATGTTTGCCTAGTAGTCAAAAGTGTGAATTTATTTAACACAGTATTTATACCAAATAAATTTAATACAGTTATCAAAGTATTGGCGGCCTAGGTCTTGCCTAGAGCGAATGACAATTTTAAGTTCAACAAACAAAGCGACAAGTAAATAAATATATCAACCCGTCATTCCAAAAATAATGTTTCCACTATACTATGAGTTTCTGTTTTATACAGTTATAAAAAAAATGCGAAAAGTAAATACAAACAGTGATTCGACTGCCTTCCGAGTGTCGTCTTCGGGATGTGTCTCCGGGTACGTGTATAAACACTTAGTAAAAGTGTTAGTAAGAGAATAAATAACTATCGAATGAATTGAAGAAATAATGAATAAACTTAAAATAAAAAAATACGTCTTTTGTACATGGGAGGCCTTGGAAATCGACGAAAATTTCTTCATCGGCCAAAAGTGTAGTATTTGTGATAAATTGCAAGATGAAAGAGAAAGTATTAGTTAAAAAAAATTGAAAAAGTCAAAAAGTAAGGTATGTGACATAAAGTCTTTAAAAAGTGATTTAATAAAGATTCTTTGAAAAAGTAATGTGACCAAAGTCCTTGAAAAAGTAGTTTGACAAAAAGTTATTGAAAAGATAATTTGACATAAAGTTTTTGAAAAAGTGATTTGACAAAAGAATGATGAAACTTGATTTGCCCCTAGGATTAGTGTAGTGTATGTAATGTAACAAATGTATAGGTGAATGATGTATGTAAAAAGAACATAAGAATACAAATGAAAATATAGGTAAATATAAATATGATGTATAGCCAATGTAGAGTAAATGTAAATACCAAAATATATAGAAAAACAATAGGCATGTAGTGTGATGGTATTGACAAAAGTTTAAAGAAAATACTTGACAATGTATACATGTATTGAAAATAAATAAAGTTGTAGAGACAATATAGCAAAAGATAATGCATAAAAAATGTAGAGACAATAAGTGCATTCCTTTTAATGAAAAATTTCTCTGTTCTTTTCTTAATAGTTAAGTAATGTAGATATGTATATGTATATGTATATGTATATAACATATTTGTATAAAATATATATAAAATAATAGATAGATGTAAGATAATATGAAGGAAAAGTGTGGAGAGTGTAAGGAAAATGTAAAGAAAAATGTATAGAGAATACAAAAATGTAGAAACAATATATGAAGAAATTTAAAGACACAATGTATATAAATAAATGTAAAAATAATGTAGATAAATAAATATAAAGGAATTGTATATAAAATATATATATATATAAATATATATATATATATATATATATATATATATATATATATATATAAAGACAATGCAAGTAAATAAATGTAAAGACAATATATATGAATAAGTAAAGAAGCAATGCATGAATGAAATATAAAGACAATTTTAAAAAAATATAAAAAGAGGAAGAAAGTGCTAGCCTTGCTAGTCTTCCTATAGAAAGAAAATCTAGAGAGTGTAGAGAGAAGAAAAATGTGTGTGAGGTAGTGTGCAAGTGATGAGAAAAATGAGAGAGGAAGTCCTCCTTTATATAGGCAAATGTAAACCACTTTTTATCCAAACCCATGTGCCAAAATCATGGGCTTCACAAAACCACGGGCTTCACAAAACCATGGCTTCTCAAAACCATGTGCTAAATCTTATCTGTGTTTAAAATTAGTTCCTCCGACTTCCATGTAATAATAGACTGTAACTAAAAATAATAAAGTATAAAAATATATTTAAGGTAATTTCGTGAATAAAGTAAAAAATGTGATTTGAATTAAGGAGACTTGCTAATTAATTGAAGTAAAACTGTATTAGCATGTTGTTTATATACAAATGACTGTAACAAAATAATTATTTAAAATGAAAATAAATTGATACAAATTCCTATTATTTAAAAATAAGGACAATCATCAATAAATTATATTAAAGTTAAAAAATGTATAAAAATAGTATATTGTGCTATTTAATATAGAGGGCCAAAATTGGGTGTCAACAACAGACGACGTGTATATGACTCCAAAGAAGCTTCTATTCTTAGAGACACTAGGATGGTTAATGTTCTTGATTCCCAGAACTTATCTTATTATGTTTTGATACATGTCTATGATTTCAGGCGTCCTATTTTGATATAACCCATTGTGACATTCGATGGGTACTTGATATGATTATTGTCTTGATTTCCAAATGATAGTTCATTTTGATTATTCTATTGAGTCTCAGATATGACTTAGTTTGCATATGGTTGCTCACTACTCTGCTCATGCATGTCTCAATATATCTTGCACCAAGTCCCGGGCTGGGGTACGTTCTCGTGCATAGTTTCACTGCATTGTTCACCGAGTCCCTCACTAGAGGGCCGGGATACGGTATATATATATATGATGATGATATGATGATGTGATTATGGCGCCAAGGATGGTATGTGATGACTTTATTCACCGAGTCCCATAATGGGCCGGGTAGGATATAAGATATTGATATGCATGTTTTACATTTTATAAGGCAAGTGCATTGGTATTTTGAAAGTCACATTTGTCTCCTGTAATCTCTATTTCAGTAATGATCCTCTCTATTGTATTTCATGCTCTGTATACTCAGTACATATCTCGTACTGACCCCCTTTCTTCGGGGGGCTGTGTTTCATGCCCACAGGTATGGATACTCGATTTGGTGATCCTCCAACCTAGGACTTCCACTCAGCTGTTTGGAGAGCTCCATTGTTCCGAAGCCTATCTTATTTTGGGTACAAATCTTTTGATGTATATATACATATATATATATATATATATATATATATATATATATATATATATATATATATATATATGTTTATCCATGGGTACGGCGGGCCCCTGTCCCGTCATATTTCACTATCGATACTCTTAGAGGTCTGTAGACATATGTGCGGGTTGTGTATAAGTTATGTCCAGCTGTGTCTATACGATGTGCTATGGATATGTTCGTCTGTAGTGGCGGCCTTGTCGGCTTGCGTATGGTATTAATATGTAGTGGCAGCCTTGTCGACTTGCGTATCATATTGACATGTAGTGGAAGCCTTGTCGGCTTGCGTATGACATGGTTTGATTAGTTGTGGCTCCTCAGGAGACAAATATCTGGATATATATGCATGATGGCGTTATGAACCTTCGGAGTTCTTTTGTAATTTTCCATATCGTTCTTAGATTCAGTTTGGCTATATCTAACAGGTACGTATACGAGTGTCCAGCCCGGGCACTAGTCATGGCCCACGGGGCTAGGTCGTGACAAAAGTGGTATCAGAGCAGTTCATCCTCAAAGTGTCTACATACCGTGTCTAGTAGAGTCTTGTTTATCGGTGTGTTGTGCACCATATATATAAACAGGAAGCTACAGGTCATTTAGGATGTCATCTTTCCTTCTGTCTTAGATCGTGCGATAGAGCCAGAACCTAGGAAAGGTTGTTTCTGACCTCTTTTCTTGTAGGTAGGTGCAGATTTGCGAGAGATGAAGAGGTCAGCTTCAGATAGTGGGGTGCTAAGAAGGCCCCTAGAGTAAATTCAGGATCTCAAGCTCCAGGACCGAGCAAGAGGAGCCTCAGTTATTCTATCGAGACTGACCCCTCGGAGGACCCAGCGACAATTCCTCCAGAGTTTCTGATATCCAGGAAGGCGGTCCCCGAGGCCGTACCAGTTGCCCTATGGCAGAGCACCACGTTAGACCGGCTACCCCGGTAAGTGTTACGGATTACTCTAGCCCCCTATCCTGGTCGTCGGTAAAACCAGGAGTTGCCCGGTTATCTACATTCCTCGGACTCAGATGAGGAAGATGATGAAGGCCAGACGAGTAGATGGCGGGCAGACGATGACGAGGAGCATACTTCACCTTATAGATCACCAGATCAGACTAGAGACCGATCGATTACAGGTATATGAGACTTTATTGAAATTTTCTATGTATGTGTATTTGCTATAGATTATTACCTAATAGCGGCGGGCGGAAATCAAAGGGGCCGACAACCAGGTATTCATAAATAACGGCGACCAAGGTGTTCCCATCACCATGGGAATTTTGAAATTTAGGATGGAAAGTAGTCATACATACAGGTGGAAGTGGATATTGAGGTTACGTTATGAGAAATTGTATATACAGAATGGCAAACTGGCCATCATCAAGTTAAGTTACTGTAAGTATAGTAAGAAAATGGATTGAATGTATATATGTTGTTGATAAGTTCAGTTATGAGGTGCGCACAGAAGAAGTTGAAGGAATCAGTAACGGTAAGCTGAATATATGTCAGATATAGAGTGAATGTTGCAGGTATGATTGAAACCTGCAGTTAAAGATTGAAAGGGAAAATAAACAGGAAAGTGTAACAGTACAGTTTAAGTTGGACATGTGAGGTAAGTTCATCATTTTTATGTTGTTATTGATATGGGGATCCCTGTGCGGCTGTGATATGGGATAAAATATATGTATATGTATTGGCACTGTGAGGCATTGTTGGCATTTCCTGCGTACAGGTTTTGAGATAGTAAGAAATGCAGAGGAAGTTCTGCCAAAATTTTCCTAAGAATCAAAAGGGAATGAGATATAAGTATGTATATATGTTGGCACTGTGAGGCATTGTTGGTATTTCCTGCGTGCAGGTTTTGAGATAGTAAGAAATGCAGAGGAAATTCTGCCAAAATTTTCCTAAGAATCAAAAGGGAATGAGATATAAGTTCGTAAAAAGTCTTGAAAGTTCATGTCAACAGTGATGATAAGAGTTGACTAAGTTGTGAGTACGGCTGACTTCAAGAAATAAGTTAACCGTTGAATTGATAGTAATAGTAATTATGAGGTCGATATCGATACGGTAAAAGAAAAAGAAATGTTAGGATAATTTGGAAGGGCTTGCAATACTAAGAGATGACTTAGAAAGGGCTGGCTAATCTTAATAGAGTGTTATATTGAGGTAACGACGGAATTGACAAGCAGGAATAAATTACGACGAGTTTATAGTTAGAAAAAAGTAATAGTATGATTGAGACAAGAGTACAGAGGAGGAAGAATTGTGACGAATGTGAATGTACTGATAAGACAGCCTGTGAGGTATTAAGGCTAAGATTTATCAGAAAGAATCGTGAATAAGGTTAAGAAGTGTTACACTATAAGATTGATTACGGACAGGATATTCTGTGCATATAACAAGGATTATTATGAAGATGAGTAAAGCCTAGTGCGGAAGTGACTAAAGGATATGACGTGATCTATACGACTAAAGTATAAAGGCAAATGTGAAATGGAAAGGCAAGGTATAGAACGAATAAGAAAGACTTATAAAGTTCTATAGGGGAAGTTCAGAATAAAGATTATATGGTAACAGAAATGATAGCGAGCACAAGAAAAGAAGGAGTAATTGAAAGAAGGAAATAAGGGGAAAGCGAGATAACAATACAGTAATAGGTTATTACATGTATAGCCGAGAACACGAGTAATGTAAGTGATGGAACTGTGAAACATCAAACTATAGAAAGATGAGCAGTGAGGTAGAATGAGTGCTAGAAAATGACTGGGATGATAAGAATAAATAGGGATAAACAGAATACGTTTTGGAAATGAGAAAGCGAGTATGCAGAAGTAGTGTTTTCCGAAGGATACAGGGGTGGCATGAGATTTCTCGTGCACAGAATAAAAAAATATGGACATAGATCGGAGAAGTGGAAAGGAATACTAAAGAAAGCACCCATGATAGACGTAATTAAATGAGTACGAGTGTAAAATGAAAGGGAAATATATAGCTACGAACTTAAAGGTGACCAGGTGATAAGGTAAGACCATTATTAAGACAAACTTGATACGATTTTGAGTTAGTTAGAAGTCAGTGTTTGGTACACAACAAGGGTAAAAGAGCATAAGGCATAAAGGAGTACTGCGTGTATATTACTTCACCTCGAAAATAGTGAAATCCTTAAATGACAAGGACTGTAGGCCTGAGGAACAAATAATGTATTGTAAATTATTGAAGGAAACAAATGATATAGGTTGGGATAAAGATAATACTACAAGGGAACTTTGGACACTTATCATCGGAATATAAGTGCTACTTAATGGAGAATTTGGAACGACTATAAGTACTAACTTATTACTGATTGGAGTAAGTAGAATGTGGCCTTAGATGAGTTGCTACATGTGTTGCGTTACTCGAGTACAAATGGTCAGATAGAAGGGTTCTTGTCGCTTCGAGATTTTGGTAAGATTTCGTACCCGGATAACCAAGTTATAGATTATAAAGAAAAGACATGAATATGGTCTAGTACACCAAGTGAGTTAAACAAAATGCGGGATCAGATGAATTTGAGATTGGAAATAGGGATATAGAGCAGAATATAAACAGATAATGATATAAGTATACCCTTAAGGGGGGAAGCGAGTGAGAGAAATGCAAGTGTAAGATGGAAACAATTGGTACTACAATATATTTGATATGGTTGCTTAAACTTCAAGTGAGATCCCTTATTGAAACAAGATGGTAAGATCTGAGAGTCAACAATAAATGGATAGAAGTCAGGATGGTATTTAAGACAATGCTGAGAATTATTTGTAAAGATCTTGAATGATATGACATTAGAAAGTGGGTGCTTATAAAAAGGAAGAATACGACAAGAGAATGGAAACGAGTAACGTAAGGGATATTATAAAGGATAGCAATGCTATACTGGATTAGAAGCTAAGATGTTGGCATGGAGTTGTTTGCAAATGATATTGTGACTTATAAATAGAAAAGGAGAAGGGACATAAAATCTCCTATAGTAGGATGTGAGAAAATCAAGGAAGGAAATCAAGGGAAAGGAGTACGACAACATAGACAACGAACGAGTTTTAGTACGGATGAGTTATGTAAAGCATAATGAACCAGGAGAAGGAAGGACTATGACTAAGATTGGATATACTTTATGCAAGTTGTACAAGAATAGTTATACAACTTACGGATATTTGTATGCTAAGAATGAGACCAAGTGAGTACTTGATAAGAAGAGTAAGGATTCAGTAATAACAATGCGGTTGTGATACTTTGGGTACATTAGATGTAAAGATGGTTTAAGCTAAATTACCAATATAGAATTAGTACTGAGGGCAAATAGGACATGGCCATAGTTGAGCCCCGATACTGATTGAAAGATACGAGAGGAGAAGGCAAGGTTAAGCATGAAGACTAGTAAGACGATCCTAAGGTATTTCTTGGGCTAATTTGAGAACCCATGTATATTCTTGTAAGATTGCAACATGATGCATGATAGGAAAACTAAAAGCAAAATCTGAATGAAGAGGCAATAGAAGAGTTTGAAATAAAGATAATGAAACGACACGAGATGATATGCCTAAAGTGTTACAAGTTGGATCAAGGGAAATTGCGAAGTGGTTTAAGCGAGACGATCAGAATGAGCTGGTTACTAGAAGACAATGAATTTATATGTCAAATCAAGAACTCTTTAAAAATTATACCAGTTAATAATAGATAGATCATAGAGCAGCTATGTAAAGTTATTATAGGAGGGAACTCTAGCGTTACTCAATAGCCGACTCTAAAGATCGAGCTTAAGAGCTAAAGGCAAAGTAACGAAAGTGACAGTTAAAACTTTTAAAAAGAAAGTCGAGAGCGACACATGATGCTGAAGATTCTAGAATACGGACTGTAACAGAATGTTACACCTTCGAGAATGTCGTTTTAGTCATAGAGTCTACGAAGGGTCCACAGGTTACCAGAAGCATGAAATACTCCAATGATTGTAAAGTCTAATAAATCGGCGAGGGATGTCTGCGCATTATAAGATCTTATTTAAAGATTAAAAGGTAAAGTGAAGTGAATGATACATCTGAAGGGAGTAACTATAAGGAGAAAGAATCAAGTTATGACTAAGTGCACCGAGGAAAGAATAAGATTTCAGTAGAAGAGCTCACAATACAACTGTCAACCAACTACGAGATAAGGAGGAGAATAAGGACAACGGTATGGAATTATAACCTCGAGAAGCAACAGAAAGAGGAAATATTACGGGAATGGTTACGTAGAGATCTAAAATGCATTGTAATAGATTGAAGGGAATCAACCAACGAAAGAGTCATGTGAAGAGCATAATTCAGTAAAAGCACATTTAAGGAAATACTGGGAGTACAGGACCAGTATAACATTCGGGGACGAATGTTCCAAAGGGGGGAAGGATGTTATATCTCGTATTTTTGTACGTTGGATTATCTGTAAGCTGGGCGATTTAAGCTCAAGGACAAGATTATTTTGAGATATGAGACAAGGACCTTTTAATCTCGATTTTTAATAAGTATACGATTTACTTGTAAATTACAATTAGTGTGGAAATATTAGTGGAGATTAGGGATTAATTAACCATGATTAGATTATTAAGTGGGGATTTATAATTAATTAAGTCAATTAATGCACTAAGTGGGCCCCACTACAACATGACCAAATCTGATTGGTCCATGTCATAGTGGGACACATGTGAATGATGCTTGGATGAGTGGGACACGTGTAAGGTTTGTGGGAAGCCTATATAAGGCATTGTAACGACTCATTAGTCATATTTTCCATTCACAAATTTAATGAAAGAGAGATAAGTTCTTAAACTAGAGAGAGAAGCTCATGGCCATGGCAGCTCACGACCATGGCTGATCATGAACTAGTTCAAGATTTTGAAAGCAAGAAATTAGTTTCTAAGGTGTTCTATATATTCTAAAGTGATTGGCAACGTGAATTGAATCCTTGGGGCAGCAACAACACTTGAAAATTTTAATCCGCAAATTTCAGTAACGTTAGGAGACCAAGCTTGCTAAGGTAAGATTTAATCCTCTCATACATGTTTTAGAGATGGTTTGGTCCTTGTATAATTTGGTGGAGGTGGAATTGGATGTAAGGAATTATGTGTGTTGATGCTAAGGTTCGGTTGGGGGCTATTTTAACCTAAAAATGGTGAATCAATTTTAATTAGTGTTGTTGTTATTGTTGTCATTGATTATATGATGAAAGTGAAGGAATTTTATATTTAAATTTAGGGTTGTATTGTGTTGGTAATGATCGGATTTTGGTTGTGTTGTTGTTCTTGTGAAATTGGAGAACTAAGTGTAGTTAAGACTTGTACTGTGTTGTTATAATTGATGGGCTGCTTTAGGACTTGTTGTAATGTTAAGAAAGTTTTCTTGCATATAGAAGTTAAGGTCGTTGTTGTGTTGTTGCTAATGTGAATCACTAATTTGATAAGAACAAAATGTATAAGGTATCGTATGCGAAGCGTATGTGGCTTGTTGGGTGTATATTTTAGATATTTGAGGTGTAACGGGCATTATTATGTTATGTGGGCTGTTTTGGAGTATCCTCGGATCTTGTTTCGACTAGTTCTTGATACGATAACTTAGACGTGCCTTGGTTGATGCTATGTTGGTTGTTGTATAGTTGGCTTAAATGTGAGGAAATTGAGCGATATAGGGGAAGTGCTGCCAATTGTCTAGAAATAAGCTACTAACGTTGAAGTACGTTTTATGCCTTTTCGTAGCTTAACCATAGTCTCGACGTCTTAATATAGGTTGAGATAATTTGGGCAATGTATACATATCAAGTCACAGATTAAGCGCCAAAGGTATGTAAAGCTAACCCTTCCTTCTTTTTGGCATGATCTTTATGAAACAAACAGACGACGTGTATATGACTCCAAAGAAGCTTCTATTCATAGAGACACTAGGATGGTTAATGTTCTTGATTCCCAGAACTTATCTTATTATGTTTTGATACATGTCTATGATTTCAGGCGTCCTATTTTGATATAACCCATTGTGACATTCGAAGGGTACTTGATATGATTATTGTCTTGATTTCCAAATGATAGTTCATTTTGATTATTCTATTAACTCTCAGATATGACTTAGTTTGCATATGGTTTCTCACTACTCTGCTCGTGCAAGTCTCAATATATCTTTCACCAAGTCCCGGGCTAGAGGGCCGGGAAATACAGCCACTATAGTTTCACTGCATTGTTCACCGAGTCCCTCACTAGAGGGCCGGGATACGGTATATATATATATATATATATATATATATATATATATGATATGATATGATATGATAATATGATGATGTGATTATGGCGCCAAGAATGGTATGTGATGACTTTATTCACCGAGTCCCATAATGGGCCGGCTAGGATATATCATATTGATATGCATGTTTTACATTTCATAAGGCAAGTGTATTGGTATTTTGAAAGTCACATTTGTCATGATCCTCTCTATTGTATTTCATGCTTTGTATACTAAGTACATATCTCGTACTGACCCTCTTTCTTCGGGGGACTGCGTTTCATGCCCCCAGGTATGGATACTCGATTTGATGATCCTCCAGCCTAGGACTTCCACTCAGCTGTTTGGAGAGCTCCATTGTTCCGGAGCCTATCTTATTTTGTGTATAGATCTTTTGATGTATATATATATATATGTTTATCCAGGGGTACGACGGGGCCCTGTCCCGTTATATTTCACTATCGATACTCTTAGAGGTCTGTAGACATATGTGTGGGTTGTGTATAAGTTATGTCCAGCTGTGTCTATACAATGTGCTATGGATATGTTCGTCTGTAGTGGCGGCCTTGTCGGCTTGCGTATGGTATTAATATGTAGTGGCAGCCTTGTCGACTTGCGTATCATATTGACATGTAGTGGCAGCCTTGTCGGCTTGCGTATGACATTATGTTTTGATTAGTTATGGCTTCTCAGGAGACAATTATCTAGATATATATACATGATGGCGTTATGAACCTTCGGAGTTCTTTTGTAAGTTTTCATATTGTTCTTAGATTCAGTTTGGCTATATCTAACAGGTACATATACGAGTGTCCAGCCCGGGCACTAGTCATGGCCCACGGGGCTGGGTCGTGACAGGCCTTTTAACTCCGATTTTTAATAAGTGCACGATTTGCTTGTAAATTTCAATTAGTGTGGAATTATTAGTGTAGATTAGGGATTAACTAACCATGATTAGATTATTAAGTGGGGATTAATGATTTTTTAGCCTAATTAGTGTACCAAGTAGACCCCATGATCAGAATTAACCATGGTTAGAATTAACCATGATCAGAATTATTAGGTGGGCCCCATAAAAAAATGTGGACAATTGTGATTGGGCATGAACGATGACATGCTATAGTGGGACACATGTCCTATGGATGGGCTGCCTATATAATATATATGATGACTAGTATTACATTCATCTTCAAGTTCATTTAAAGCAAGATAACCATGGCTGCCAATAAAACTATATGGCCAGCCCTTTTAATGCAATTACTTTGCAATTTTCATCTTGGTTTTGAAGGTGTTGTTTGTGGAAGTGTTGGGGAGACTCCTTTTCTGTCCATCCTACTCCCTTTCCTCTACTAATTAAGTGTCACGACCCAACCCCGTAGGCCGTGACTAGTGCCCGATCTGGGCACTCAAACACATTCTAGTATATAGCAGAAGCCGACAAGGCTTTATTTCCAATTTAGATAATTTACAGAAAAATTTTGGCAGAGTTTCCTTTGTTTTACGGACTATCCCATATACCCTGCACGCAGAAAATACCAACAAAGGCCACACAGGGCCAACAGAGTAACATTTAAATATATGCGGACCGGCCGCCGCGGCGAATGGGATCGCCCAAACACAACATATACACACAGCTGTACAGAAAGATCCCAACCCACAAACATGTTCACAGACCTCTAACAGACCGACAGAATCATATGACGGGACAGGGCCCTGCCGTACCCATGAACGAGAATATACATATATAGAGGTGACAGACTATACCAAAAGATGGCTCTGAATAAGAGAGCACTCCAAATAGCAGAATAAGGTCCTAAGCGGACGGATCGGCAAACCTGTCGTCGGTACCTGCGCGGCATGAAAACGCAGCCCCCGAGGAAAGGGGGTCAGTACGAAATATGTACTGAATATGTAAAGCCTGAATTACAGAAACAAAATCATAACTGGTACAGAACGTACAGAAAGTGAGCAGAAAATCCAAAGTATCAAATACATATTTCCAAAACATGCAGAGTGTGTACAGAAACATATTTCATATCAAATCCGGCCCCTGCCAAGGGACTCGGCAGACAGAACGTGGCCACCCTCCCGACGCTGGTGCCACAACACAGAAGAATCAGAATAGGGGCATAACCCCGTAGCATAATATGTCATATCAAATGGTCATAGCAAATCATATCAGAACAAGCGGACATGGCACATCATACTCCACAAACCCATGTACGCGTATACCTGCCCCCTCACATCGAGGCACAACGAACAATGCAGAGGATCACGCTTGACAACATATCCTGGCCCGGGCTCAGTGTGGGAAACATTGGGGCATCCACGAATGGAGTAGTGAGAGACTAATGCAATTTAAAAATATCATAAATGTTTTCAAAGACTCGGTGAAGCGTATCAAAGCCAAACAAATCCAACTGAGTTGGACGGGATCATAATAGATGCATTTCGGATATCATAATAAATTACAGAAGTATAACCTTCCTGAAGTCGTTCCGGGTGTCAAAATAATTTACAAGACTTAATAGGGTATTTAAAACAATATTCGTTAGGTAATTAAAAAGGGTAGTCAAACGTTTCTTTCAAAAATCGCTTAAAAGGAAAGCTTTAGTACATTAAGGGCAAAACCGGGAATAGTGGGCCCGCCTCGGGACAAACAAGGTGGCGGGCTCAAATTGTGCACTCTAAGCTTATGGGGTCACCTAAAAAGGTTCTACAAACATTCTATGACTTTCCAAGTAATTTAGAGCAAAGTTGCATTATTTCATGCAAAGCGTACTGAAATGATTCAATTCTACTGAAGGAAAAACTGAAATTTTCTCTTGCGGATTCCGAGGGCCAAGAAGTCTTTCGAGGCCCGGATCCGACCCTAACACACTAAGGGCATGCCAAGGGAAGAATTGGGGTTGCTTTACATACCTTTCAAGCTCCTCACGCCTTTCCAAACTCACTTCCCGTCTCGTCAAAAATCTGCAATTGGTCAAGTTTACCAATTGTGAGTTAAGAATACCAAAGTTTCAACTTAATGCATAATTGTCTACCGAATTTTTGGCAGCACTTCCCCTATACATATAGCACCCCCGAGAATTCAACTCGGTTAGAAAACATCAACAACAACCCAACCGACAACATCACCATCAACAAAGAACATTAAAAACACAATATGGCACAACTAGTTCTACTTGCCGACATAATGCCATAACCTTCATTTCAACTTCAATTTCCAAACCAATTTCAATGATTTCACATTCATTATCAAACTAGATAATCACAACATAGTTTAGAAGCGTTTCATATCGTTTCCTCAAATTATACACACGATATACATAATATACAAACTTTCCGCCAAAGTCATAACGCATTCGAAACTTCTAATCTTTGACTTACGTATTCATAACATGATTCCATCTTCCAAATTCATCAATACCCGTCATAATTTGCAACCTAATAACTTCATTTTCATAATGTCGTAAAATCATACTTAAACGACATAAGTTTTCTACATTCCATTTCAAAGCAAACTTATATCATTTTATCTTCATTTACATTGCAAACATCACAATAACACACTAACACACCAAATAACATTAATTCATCGCCATGTTCCAAGAACCCTACCACACGGCCAACTACTATATTCCAACTTCAACTTCCTTTTTCAATGTGAATTCCTCCATTAACATAACTAGAATTCAACATAATTTCGACTCACCATAATTATACTACACATATACACACACGGCTATAGGCTATCTCTCTTATCCACTTTGCAAACTTCTATGTTTCCATACAATCAATTCATCTCTACATACTACAACATAAACATGACTTTATAAGCCAAGAATAAGGGGTGAATTCTTACCTTTCTTACTCCCTCTTCTTCACTTGAATGAATGGTCACCTTGAAGAATTGAGTGCTTCTCTCTCCAAATCAACTACACCAAGTTGTAAAGGGACTTTGAATTAGTGAAAATCCGACAAGAGAATAATTTTTTTGGTAAGATTTTTGGTGGTTGAATTTCACTATGACCAGCCGAAACCCTTCTCCTTTCTTTGCTCTTGCTTGTTTTGTTTTTATCTTGTTCAATGTTTCTTGAATTCTCTTGAAACTTAACCCTTTTTTTATAATTAGTTGGTCACATGCTAAGTCACATGACCAACATCATGGGTTTGGGCCAAGCCATGGCATGGCCGGCCACCCCCTCACTTATGGGCCTTACTTTTCTTTCATTATTCTTGGCCCTATGACTTATACTCCATATTTTGTAATTCCCGAAACAAATTTCCAGAATTCCAAAATTGCCCTTAACCTTCCCCGACACTTTCACATTAATATTCTTTCATAACAACTCATGTGTTACATAAAATTAACTTAAGACCTTATTTTTCACAAATCAAGATTATTTCCAATTTTTCCAAATACGCAAAAGCACGGGATATAACATTAAGGTAAGAATTCAGCAACCCTTTTAAATAAATTCATCCTCACTTTGGAAAACTTCACCTTGAGTTCTTCTTGATGTAAAGATAAAGGTCTATGTAGTGTATTTGAGGATAAATTGTTTATGTTGGAGGGCTGGAAATATAATTATAGATAAGTATAGGTGCTGTTGTTCATGGAAATATTATGCTTTTTCCGTGTGTTTGTAATATTTCGAAGTAATGATCGAAAATCGTATTTTTGGTGTCGTAGTTTGGGTGTACTATTTGAGCTTGTATTAAAATGATATTGAAGCAGTTTTATTGTACATGGATGGTGGTTGATGTTGTTGTCGTGTTGTTGTTGATATGCCTCGTAAATTTTGAAGAAAGCAAGCGTATAAGATATCGCATAAGAAGCGTTTGTTGGTCTGTTTGGTGTATAATCTTAGATGTTAATGATTTGAATTGAAAAAGGATTAGGAGAGGTTATTGGGTTGTTATCATTGTTGTTGGTGTTGCTGTGCTAATCGGAGGTTAATTGGAAGTTCGGGTTAGGCGAGTTATGTAGAGGAAATGCTGCCCGATTTCCGTTAAGTTCTTAACTAATCAAAATACTAATCGAGAAGTATGAGCTAAGAAATGATTCCTATAAGTAATTGGTTGTAGATTTATAAGCTGGAGAGTTGTAGTTTATTAACAATGGTGTTACTTTCATATTAAATAGGCTAAAGGGGTGACGAAGAAAGCTTGGTTACGGTTAATCCATAACAGGTATGTAAAGATAACCCTTCTTTCTTTTTGGCATGATCTTTACGAAACAAACAGACGACATGTATATGACTCCAAAGAAGCTCCTATTCTTAGAGACACTAGGATGGCTAATGTTCTTGATTCCCAGAACTTATTTCATTATGTCTTGATACGTGTCTATGATTTCAGGCGTCCTATTTTGATATAATCTATAGTGACATTCGAAGGGTACTTGATATGACTATTGTCTTGATTTTCAAATGATAGTTCATTTTGATTATTCTATTGAGTCTCAGATATGACTTAGTTTGCATATGGTTGCTCACTACTCTGCTCGTGCATGTCTCAATATATCTTTCACCGAGTCCCGGGCAGGGTATGTTTTTGTGCACAGTTTCACTGCATTGTTCACCGAGTCCCTCACTAGAGGGTCGGGTACGGTATATATATATATATGATAATGATGATGATGATGATGATGTGATTATGGCACCGAAGATGGTATATGATGACTTTATTCACTGAGTCCCATAATGGGCCTGGTATGATATATGATATTGATATGCATGAAGGCAGTGTTGGGTAAGTTAGAAGCCAGTGTTGGGTACACAACAAGGCTAAAAGAGCATAAGGCATAAAGAAGTGCTACGTGTATATAACTTCACCTCGGAAATAGTGGAATCCTTAAAGGATAAGGACGATAGGCCTGAGGAACAAATGGGGTATTGTGAATTTATTAAAAGAAATAGATGATATAGGTTGGAATAAAGGTAATGTTATAAGAGAACTTTGGACACTTATCATCAGGATATAAGAGTTACCTAATTGAGAATTTGGAACGATTACAAGTGCTAATTAATTGTTGATTGGAGTAAATGGAATGTGGCCTTAGGTGAGTTACTACATTGGTTGCCTTACTCGTGTACAGATTATCAGATGAGATTTTGTACTATATATAGAAAGGTTCTCATCGCCTCGTGATTTTGTTAAGGTTTCGTACGTGGATAATTAAGGTTATAAATTATAAAGAAAAGACATGGATATGGTACAGTATACCAAGTGAGATAAAAAAAAAGAGATCAGGTGAATTTGAGATTGGAAATAGGGATATGGAGCGGATTATAAATAGATAATGGTATAAGTACGCCCTTAAGGGGGGAAGCAGGTGAGAGAAGTGCAAGTGTAACATGGAAACTGTCACACCCTGATCTTATTAGGGTGTGATGGGCACCCGACCCCACATGCGGAGCCGAGCGAACCCGCAGACTTTGATATCATACATACTCTTTTCAATTTACAGATCAAATCACAGGAAGCATATAGTAAGACTTCCAACAGAAACAGAGAACAGACATTGTCTTAAGAGGCCACGCGTATCAAACATATCAGACATATCGTATCAAATCCAGTAGGCAGGCGGAATGCACATCGCCTGAACACATACACATATACGAACATATAGGCCGTTTAGGCCATCATAGCAAACAGGGCCTCTTAGGACACAGATCTCAGACCAGACCAAACAGAATCTGTAGACATATGTGGCTGCTTACGAACCGACACTCTGTACCCACGACTCTGTCTGCAAAGTCTCTAACACAAATCAGAAAGCACAACTTATGTATAATCTGACTCGGCGACACTCCGATGGGAAGTGGAGCTCGCCAATCCCGCTGAAACCTCCTAGCCAAGTCTTCTGATCATCTGGGTGTACCTGCGTGGCATGAAACGCAGCCCCCGAAGAAGAGGGGTCAGTACGGAATATGTACTGAGTATGTAAAGCTAGAATGCAGGCAACAGAATCATAGTCAGAATCAAAAGTACAGAAGTATAACAGACGGAATCATAATCAGACTCGGATGTACAGATCGTAGGTACGGTATACATATAGTAGAACAACTTACTGGAACACAGACCATGCATGCCAAGAACGGTATCCAGTCCCTTGCGGGACCCGGGGAAGAACGCGACGCCGTCCTGCCTTCGGCGCCACTCACATCTAACTCCAGAAGTATTGCTCCGAAATCCCCGACACACAAATCATAATATCATAACATAATAGCAGATCATATGTGGTTCAGCGAACCGTAACACATCTAACTCCGGAATTCATCTACGGTGCCCGGTCCTCGAGCGAGGAACTCGGGAACCGTGCGCACGATATAAACCGGCCCGGGACTCGGCGAAGGAAATCATGACATATGCACGAGCAGAGTAGTGAGAAACTAAATGCACATAACCAAGACTCAATGGATTAATCTAACGTACTATCCGGATATCCGTTAACAGATTACTCATAACAGATTACTTATACCAGATTGCTTATACCAGAATGCTTATGTCAGAATACTTATTTCAGCATACTTATACCGGAATACTTACTTCAGAGTACTTATATCAAAGTTGGGAATACTCATATCAAATTACCCGTATCGGAGTACTTATATCAAAATACTCAAATCAGAATACATATTCCAAAATACTTGTATCAGAATTTTCCCATATCAGGACGCTTGTGTCAAATACTTACATCAGAATATTTATATCAGAATGCTTAGACCAGAATACTTATATCAGAATACGTATATCGGAATACTTAAATCAGAATTCGCCTATCAGAATTATTAGATACTTAAATTAGGGAGGACATACGAATCATAAATAGACTCGGAATCACATAATAGAATAACCCCAATGTACATATCAATATCATACCTTACTTGGCTCTAGGACATGCCAAAAGAATGAAAGGGTAAGCCTTACATACCTGTGCCGCGCCTTACTAGCTACGCTTATCCGTCCAAACTTCCTAGTCTACATTCAAAAGAATTCATCCATTCATTAGTTTCATTATCATATACTTGCCTTAACCTTTCAAACACATTCACTTATATTCTGTCGGAATTTCGGCAGCATCTCCCCTGTAAATATACCATCCCCAAGATTCTAACTCGGTCAATTTTTAATCAACAACAATCCGGGAATTCAACCCGGCCAAACCAACAAAAATACTAGCAACACTTCAATATTCAATTCCATTCAATTCAATTCAATTCAATTCACATAATGTTCCAACAACTTAATCTACATACTACTTCATCCGAGACCTTCAACTTCGATCACAACCATACATTTCATTGTCATTCATGTACGTTAACTTAAACAACACCCTTCGTTTTACACCACATAATCCATATCAAAAACAACTAAAGTGTCAAATAACATCAATTTACCATAACTTACCAAATCCTATACCATTCGGCCACAACAACAATACATAGGTTTTTATGAATTTCCATTCTTTTCTATACATTACAACAACAACCAATACACCACATAAATTTAATTCATTCTTCCTTACACAACACCTCATACATACGGCCAACACCATGCATCTACAACTACAACTTCAACATGCATGATTTCATACTTTTCATTCACTTTTACATATTACAACAACAAACATACTACATTAATTCAATCTTTCTTCACAACATCACACATACCATGCACGGCCAACACGCCATACATACATATTTCATGAATTCCATCCTTTTCTACATACCACAACATAAACAAAGCTTTCATAACATACAAAAGGGGATTAAATCTTACCTTTCTTCCTCAACCTCTTCACTTGACTAGAATGCGGAAACGACGAAACGGATGACTTATCTTCCGAAACAATTATGCCACGTTGTAGAGGACCCTTGAATTAGTGGGAATACAACAAGAAAATAATTTTTAGAACAAAATTTCATGGGGGTAAAATCCCCCACCTTGGCCGAATTGGCCATGGTGTTTTTCTCCTTGTTCTTTCTTTTCTTTCTCCCTCTCCAACTCTTAAATTAAAGATGAACAAGTCATCTTTTCATATTTGCACCCTAGTCCCTCAATTATGGTCACATGCCCCCTTTCTTTCTCTTCTAGACTTTTCTTTCATTTTCTTTCATTTTTTTTTTGAATTGTCTTATTTGGTCAAAGAAGACCAAATGTCTTCCTTGGTACACTTTAGCCCCCAAAGCAATGTGGGCATATAATTATGCCACACAACCAACATGGAAATTTCATGAACTTTCAAGACTTTTGTGAAATTCCCATTTTATCCCTCAACTTTCCTCAATATTACCATTGGTCATTTTGCGAATTTCTCTTTTTGCCCTTAACCTCTCTCAATATTTCCATGCAATAATATTCATAAATAATTTGTATAACAACTTGCACATTAAAACCATTTTTGGCAATGGTCTCGCCCTTAACTTTCCACGACGACCTTGAAATTTCCAAACGTACAATATACGGGCTATAAACGCTGCAATATATTTGATATGGATGCTTAAACTTCAAGTGAGATCCCTTGCTGAAACAAGTTAGCAGGATCTGAAGGCTAGCAATAAACCGATAGAAGTTAGGATGGTATTTGAGACAAGACCGAGGATCATTTGTAAATATCTTGTACGATCTGACATTAGGAAGTGGGTGCTTGTAAAAAGAAAGAGTACGACAACAGAATGGTAACGAGTAACTTAAGAGATATTATAAAGGATAGCTACGCTATACTGGATTAAAGGCTAAAATGTTGGCAATAGAGTTATTCGCTAATGATATTACGACTTATAAGTAGCGAGGAGAAGGGATAGAGAATCTCCTATAGTAGGATACGAGAAAATCAAAGGGTGAATAAAGGAAGGGAAAGAAGTATGACAAGATAGGCTACGAGCGAGTTTTAGTACGGATGAGTTATGTAAAGCATAATGAACCAGGAGAAGGAAAGACCATGACTAAGATTGGATATATTATATACAAGCTGTACAAGAATAGTTATGCAACCTACGAATATTTGTATGCTAAGAATGAGAACAAGTGAGTACTTGATAAGAAGAGTAAGGGATCCAGTAATAACAATGCGGCCGAGATATTTTGGGTACGTTAAGGAAAGGCGTAAGATGGTTTGAGCCAAATTACTGAGATAGAATTAGTACTGAGGGAAAATAGGACATGGCCATGGTTGAGCCGAAGATTTTCCCCGATACCAATTGTAAGATACGAGAGGAGAATGCAAGGTAAAGCATGAAGACTAGTGAAATGACGCTAAGGTATTTCTTAGGCTAATCTAAGCACCTTTGCATATTCTGGAACGATTGCAACATAATGTGTGACAGGAAACTAACAGCAAGATCGGAGTAAAGAGGCAATAGAAAAGCAAAAATTAAAAATAAAGAAACAACACGTGATAATGTGCCTAAAGTGTTACAAGTTGAGTTAAGGGAAATTATGAAATGGTTTAAGCGAGATGATCAGAACGACCTGGTTACTAGAAGATAGTGAATTTATATGTCGAATCAAAAAAAAAATTCTTACAGAATTATACCAGTTAATGATAGACGGAGCACAGAGCAGCTATGTAAAGTTATTATATGAGGGAACTCCAGCGCTACTTGATAGCCAACTCTAAAGATTAAGAATAAGAGCTATAAAGTAAAGTGATAGTTAGTCTTTTAAAGAAGTCGAGAAGTGATACATGAGGCTGAAGATTCCAGAATATGGACTGGAATAGCAGAGCAATGTAAGGTTATTGAAGTAAAATAATGTTACACCTTGGGAAATTTCGTTTTATCCGTAAAATCTGCGAAGGGTCTACAGGTTACCAGAGGCATGAAATACTCCAAGGATTGTAAAGTCTAATAAATCGACGAGGGACGTATGCGCGTTATAAAATCTTATTTAAAGATTAAGAGGTAAAGTGAAGTGAACGATACATCTTAAGGGAGTAACTATAGAAGAAGAAAGAGTCGAGTTATGACTAAGTACACCAGGGAGAGAGTAAGATTTCAGTTGAAGAACTCGCAATACAACTGTCAACCAATTGCGAAATAAAGAGGAGAGTAAAGACAACGACGTGGAATTATTACCTCAAGAAACAACAGAAAGAGGAAATATTACGGGAATAGTTACTTAGAGGTCTGGAATGCGTTACAATAAATTGAAGGGATTCGACCAATTAAAAAGGCATGTGAAAAGCATCATAATTCAATAAAAGAACATTTAAGGAAGTATTGGGAGCGCAGGACTAGTTTAACATTCGAGGACGAATGTTCCAAAGGGGGGAAGGATGTTACATCCCGTATTTTTGGACTAGGAAATTGAATCGTCCGATATGAGCAAAATTACCCTAGCCCGGAGAATTCGATCATATTCAAGGATAAAAATCGAGAGCTCGGTGTACAAAGAGTTTGAGGTCCCGAAATAATTTAGGCCTTAACAAGTGTGACCACGGTGATTGAGAATAATATTTTGTGTGTACCAAAAGGGATTATGGACTAGTGCTAGATGTTATATATCATAGTTTTGTACGTTGGATTATTCATAATAAGTTTAAGGACAAGATTAATTTTGAGATATGGGACAAGGACCTTTTAACCCCGATTTTTAATAAGTGCACGTTTTGCTTGTAAATTTCAATTAGTGTGGAAATATTAGTGGAGATTAGGGATTAACTAACCATGATTAGATTATTAAGTGGGGATTAATGATTAATTAGCCTAATTAGTGTACCAAGTGGGCCCCATGATCAGAATTATTAGGTGGGCCCCACAAAAACATGTGGACAATTGTGATTAGGCATGAATGATGACATGATATAGTGGGACACATGTCCTATGGATGGGCTGCCTATATAATATATATGATGACTAGTATTACATTCATCTTCAAGTTCATTTGAAGCAAGATAACCATGGCTGCAAAGAAAACCATACGGCCAGCAGAAGAAAACCATACGGCCAGCCCTTTTAATGCAATTACTTTGCAATTTTCATCTTGGTTTTGAAGGTGTTGTTTGTGGAAGTGTTGGGGACACTCCTTTTCTGTCCATCCTACTCCCTTTCCTCTACTAATTAAGGTAAGAATTAAGCAACCCTTTTAAATAAATTCGTCCTCACTTTGGAAAACTTCACCTTGAGTTCTTCTTGATGTAAAGATAAAGGTCCATGTAGTGTATTTGAGGATAAATTGTTTATGTTGGAGGGCTGGAAATATAATTAGAGATAAGTATATGTGTTGTTGTTCATGGCAATATTATGCTTTTTCTGTGTGTTTGTAATTTTACGAAGTAAAGATCGAAAATCGTATTTTTGGTGTCATAGTTTGGGTGGACTATTTCTGTTATATCCCGTATTTTTTGTACGTTGGATTATTCGTAAGTTAATCGACATAAGTTTAAGGACAAGATTATTTTTGAGATATGAGACAAGGACTTTTAATCCCGAATTTTTAATATGGCACGATTTGCTCGTAAATTCAATTAGTGTAGAAATATTAGTGGAGATTAGGGATTAATTATCCATGATTAGATTATTAAGTGGGGATTTTAATTAATTAAGCTAATTAATGCACTAAGTGGGGCCCACTACAACATGGCCAAATCTGATTGGCCCATGCCATAGTGGGACACATGTCAATGATGCTTGGTGAGTGGGACACGTGTCCATCATAGAGGCAGCATATAAGACCTTGGTTGATGACTATTTCATCAACCATAATTCATTTTCATCTTCACCAAAGTAAATTAAGAGGGAGGAACTCCTAAGCTAGAGAGAGAGAGAGAGTCACGGTATGGGAGCAACCTAATGAAGCTCACGACCAGCTCCCCCCCCCCCCCCCTTCTACACAATTAAATTTGTGATTTTCAAGTTCAATTAGAGGAAAATAAATAGAGATTACAACAGCCATGGCAGTTCTTGATCACCTGAATCTTGCAAAGGTAAGGTTTAATTGTCACCTACATGTTTTAGAAATAATTTTGTCTTTGTATTAATTGGTGGATGTGGAATTGGATGCAAGAATTGTGTATGTTGATGTTGAGACTTTGTTTGGCCCGTATAGGGGCTGTTTTAATCTAATAATGATGAGCTAATTTTAATTGGTATTGTTGTTGTTGTTTTCATGGATTAAATGATGGAAGTAAAGGAATTTGATGGTTAAAGTTGAAGTTATATATATTTAGTGGGTTGTTCTTGTTGAATTGAGGGATTAAGGGTTATGATTATGTATTGTGTTGTTGATCTTGTGATATTGGAGGACTAAGTGTAGTTAAGACTTATATTGTGATGTTGTAATCGATGGGCCGTTTTAGGACTTGTTGTAATGTTAAGATAATTTTCTTACATATAGGAGTTGAGGCCGTTGTTGTGTTGTTGCTAATGTGAATCACTAACAGGATAATAAAGGAATGTATAAGATATCGAATACGAAGCGTATGTGGCTTGTTGGGTGTATATTTTAGATATTTGAGGGGTATCGGGCATTGTTATGTTATGTGGATTGTTCGGAGTATTCATGAAACATGTCTTAGCTAGTCTTGATATAGTATTTGAACGTGTGGTTGTTGATGTTGACATGGTCGTTTTATAGTTGCCTTGAAAGTGAGGGAAGTGATCAACATAGGGGAAATGCAGCCCAATTTTCTAGAAATAAGCTACTAGTGTTGGGATGCGTTTTGAACCTTTCCGTAGCTTAACCATAGCTCTTGACGTTTTAATATAGGTTAAGACACATCGGGCAGCGTATACGTATTGTGTCACGGCTAATGTTCTTGATTTCCAGAAGCTATTTCATTATGTCTTGATACGTGTCTATGATTCCAGAAGTTCTATTTTGATATAATCCATAGTGACATTCGAAGGGTACTTGATATGACTACTGTCTTTATTTTCAAATGATAGTTCATTTTGATTAATCTATTGAGTCTCAGATATGACTTAGTTTGCATGTGGTTGCTCACTACTCTGCTCGTGCATGCCTCAATATATCTTTCACCGAGTCCCGAGCCGGGTATGTTTTCGTGCATAGTTTCACTGCATTGTTCACCGAGTCCCTCACTAGAGGGCCGGGTATGGTATATATATATATATATGATGAGGTGATATGATGATGTGATTATGGCGCCGAGGATGGTATATGATGACTTTATTCACCGAGTCCCATGATGGGCCGACTATGATATATGATATTGATATGCATGATTTACATTTCATAAGGCAAGTGTATTGGTATCTCTGATTGTCATACTTGTCTCCTGTAATCTCTATTTCAGTCATGACCCTCTTTATTGTATTTTATGCTTTATATACTCAGTAAATATCTCGTACTGACCACCTTCCTTCGGAGGGCTGCGTTTCATGCCCGCAGGTACAAATACTCGATTTGGTGATCCTCCAGCTTAGGACTTCTGCTTAGCTGTTTGGAGAGCTCCATTGTTTTGGAGCCCAGATATTTTGGTGCAGATCTTCTATATAGACTTATATATATATCCAGGGGTATGGCGGGGCCCTGTCCCGTCATATTTCACTCTTGTATTCTTAGAGGTCTGTAGACATATATGTGTGGGTTATGTATACATTTTGTTCAGTTGTGTCTATACGATGTGCTATGGATATGTTCGGCTGTAGTGGCAGCCTTGTCGGCTTGCTTATGGTATTGATATGTAATGGTAGCCTTGTCGGCTTGCGTATCATATTATGTTTTGATTAGTTGTGACTCCTTAGGAGGCAGGTTATCTGGATATATACGTATGATGACGTTATGAACCTTTGGAGTTCTTTTGCAAGTATCCATATTGTTCTTAGATTCAGTTTGACTATATCTAACAGGTATGTATACGAGTGTCCAGCTCGGGCACTAGTCATGGCCCACGGGGTTGGGTCGTGACAAAAGTGGTATCAGAGCAGTTCATCCACAGAGTGTCTACAGACCGTGTCTAGTAGAGTCTTTTTTATCGGTGTGTTGTTCACCACATCTATAAACAGGAAGCTACAGGACATTTAGGATGTTACCCTTCTTTCATATCTAAGATCGTGCGATAGAGCCCAGCCATAGGAAATGAAATTCCTTATACTAACCCTTGATTTCAGCTGAATAACGGCATTGACAGAAGAAAGTGACTGATGATATTGGAAGTTACAAAGTACACAGGTAAGCAACGGTGCGAAAGATGCATGTCGGATAAGGTAAGAATATTGAAGTATGATTGAAATGTAAAGTTGAAGAATGAAAGGGAACGTAGATAGGAAGGTATAACATGACAGATCGCTAAAGGATCAAGTACCTCTCGAGGTGTGATATATGAGGTAAGTTTCGACATCTTTATACTTTTACTTGAAATTTGGAGCCCTGTGTGGCTATGATATGATATGATATATACGTATATATGTTGGCCTTGTGAGGCATTGCTGGTATTTCCTGCGTGCAGGTTTTGGGATAGTAAGAAATACAAAGGAAACTCTGCCAAACTTTTCTTAGAGATAAAAAGGGAATGAGATATAAGTTCGTAAAAAGTCTTGAAAGGTCATGTCAACAGTAATGATAAGATTTGACTAAGGTGTAAGTACGTCTCACTTCGAGAAATAAAGTTAACGGTTGAATTGATAGTAATAGTAATTATGAGGTCGATATCGATATGGTAAATTTGTCATGTTGGATTAATGCTTTAAGAGATACCCTCCATGTCATTTGTAAGAGGCATCATTCTTATTTGGGAAATTTTATTTCAAAGAAGCAAATATGAGCAGCAGAGTTTGGAATTCATTTGAACGGACCAGAATACTTCCCAGCCACATTTTACCTTAGAAAAAGCTCATATTGAAGAGCAAAAAACGTCCACAATTAAGTTTCACTTTTATTTGAAGAGTACAAAGCATACATCAAGTAGTTTATGAATTAAATAGTTCGTTCATGGCCCAAGAACAAATCTTAAGGTAAACTATGTGAAGCAAACATTAGAAGTTCCGTGGTGCTTATCGGATTCTAGTTCTTTTTCTTGTGGTGGTTTTGGAAGATGCTTCATGGCGACGTAATCTTGGAGTTGGAGAGTTCTTGTGTTCTTGAGGTAACATTTCTTCATATCTTTATGTCCGTAAGTTTATTAGTTCTTAATCAACTAATTGGAGATGTAATTTGTAGAAGGAAAACTCAAACTTGTGGGCTGTCTTAGATCATGTGTTTCATGTGTTGTTGATGAAATGCTAGGATAATTTGGAAGGGCTTGTGACACTAAGGGATGATTTAGAAAAAGGTGGCGAATCTTAACAGAACGTTTTATTGAGGTATCGAGTGAACTGATAAGTAGGGATAAATTACGACGAGTTTATAGTTAGAAGAAGTAATAGTATGATTGAGACAAGAGTACAGAGGAAGAAGAATTCTCACGAATATGAATGTATTGATAAGCCAACTTGTGAGGTATTAACGATAAGATTGACTAGAAAAGAGTAAAAGGTTAAGAAGTGTTATGCTATAGGATTGATTACGAACAGGATGTAATGTGAATATCATAAGGGTTGTTATGAAAATGAGTAAAGCCTAGCGAGGAAGTGACTAAAAGATATGACGTGATCTATGTAATTAAAGTATTAAGGCGAGCTATAGAACGAATAAGAAAGACTTATGAAGTTCTTCTATAGGTACGTGATAACTGAAATGATAGCGAGCACAAGTGAAAAAGGAGTTAATTGAATGAAGGAAATAAGAAGAAAGCGAGATATCAGTGCAGTAATAGGTTATGACATGTATAGCCGAGAACACGAGTAATATCAGTGACGGAACTGTAAAAGGCCAAACTATAGAAAGATGAGCAACGAGGTAGAATGAGTGCCAGAAAATGACTGGGATAATAAGAATGAGAGGGGATGATCAGAATGAACAACATAAGTTTTGGAAGCGAAGAAAGGACTGTATAGAAGTAATATATCCTAAAGGACAAGGCGCTATTGAGATTAAGAATAGGGTTCCTCATGCGAGGATTAGAGGATTGATTATAACGGGAGGTAATAAGGTAAATTGAGAAGGACTGAATAAAAAAGAATTATCAAGACTGAAACAATAAAGTCGACGCCAAGGATAAGGCTTGAAATTGACTATAAGCAAAGAGATGAGAGTAGAAACACTTGGTCTAAGGTAAGTTCACATGACTACAGTACTTTAATACCTTGGGGCAATCTGCGATGGACTATGATAGACGGGCATTATAACACAAAGACTGAAGTCCAAGAGCGGTGTCCAGGAGTTCATGTACCCTGTACATCTTCATGACTAGCTTCATGACTGGATGGTTAAGAGTGACTTGGAAAAGCTACCTATATAGTGTGATTTCTGATTATGTATTGGTTGGGATAAAGATAATATTATAAGAAAACTTTGGACCCTTATCATCGGAATATAAGTGCTATATAATTGAGAATTTGGAATGACTATAAGTACTAACTAATTACTGATTGGAGTAAGTGGAATGTGGCCTTGGATACGTTGCTATATGGGTCACATTACTCGAGTACAGATGGTCAGATGAGATTTTATACTATATGTAGAAAAGTTCTCGTCGCTTCACGATTTTGTTAAGGTTTCGTACGTGGATAATCAAAATCAAATTATAAAGAAAAGATATGGATATGGTACAGTGTGCCAAGTGAATTGAAAAAAAATGGGGGGATCAGATGAATTTGAATATTGGAAATAGGGACGTAGAGCGGAATATAAACAGATAATAGTATAAGTACACCCTAAAGGGGGGAAGCAGGTGTGAGAAAAGCAAGTGTAAAATGGAAGCAATTTACACTGCAATATGTTTGATATGGATACTTAAACTTCAAGTGAAATCCCTTGCCGAAACAAGTTGGTAAGATCTGAAGCCAGCAATGAATGGATAGAAGTCAGGATGGTATTTGAGATGGTGCGGAGAAGCATCTGTAAAGATCTTGAATGATATGGCATTACAAAGTGGGTGCTTATAAAAAGAAAGAGTACGACAAAAGAATGGTAACGAGTAACTTAAGAGATATTATAAAGAATAGCAATGCTATACTAGATTAGAGGCTAAAATTTGGCAATAGAGTTGTGCGCTAATGATGTTGCGACTTATAAGTAGCAAAGGGGAGAGATAGAAAATCTCCTATAGTAGGGTATGAGAAAATCAAAGGATAAATAAAGAAAGGGAAAGGAGTATGACAAGATAGCTACGAGCGAGCTTTAGTACGGATGAAATATGTAAAGCAGAATGAACTAGGAGAAGGAAAGACTATGACTAAGATTGAACATACTTTATACAAGCTGTACAAGAATAGTTATGCAACCTACGAATATTTGTATGCTAAGGATGAGACCAAGTGAGTACTTGATAAGAAGAGTAGGGATTCAGTAATAACAATGCGGTTGAGAAATTTTAGGAACATTAAGGAAATGTGTAAGATGGTTTGAGCCAAATTACCGAGATAGAATTAGTACTGAGGGCAAATAGGACATGGCCATAGTTGAGCCCCGACACCGATTGAAAGACACAAGAGAAGAATGCAAGTAAAGCATAAAGACTAGTGAAACAATGCTAAGTTATTTGAGCACCTTCGCATGCTCTTGAAAAGATCGCAACATAATGTGTGACAGAAAAGCTAAGAGTAAAGTAAACTAAAGAAACGACACGGGATAATATGCCTAAAGTGTTACAAGTTGGAGTAAGGGAAATGGTGAAACAGTTCAAGCGAGACGATCGGAACAAACTGGTTACTGGATGACATTGAATTTATATGTCAAAATAAAAATTTTTTTCAGAGAGCTAAAAGCAAAGTGACAGTTAAAATCGTTTAATGAGAAAGTCGAGAAGTGATACATGATGCTGAAAATTCCAGGATATGGACGGTAACAACGGAGCACTGTAAGGTTATTGAAGTAAAATAACGTTACACCTTGGGAAATTTCATTTTATTCGTAACGTCTGCGAGGGGTCTACAGGATACCAGAGACATGAAATACTCCAAGGATTGTAAAGTCTAATAAATTGACGAGGAATGCCTACGCGTTATAAAACTTTATTTAAAGATGAAGAGATAAGATGAAATGAACGATACATCTTAAGGGAGTAACTAAAGAAGAAGTGTCACGACCCAGCCTCGTGGGCCATGACTAGTGCCCGAGCTGGACACTCGTATACATACATGTTAGATATAGTCAAACTGAACCTGAGCACATTATGGAAACTTGCAAAAGAATTCCAATGGATATATATATATATATCCAGATAACCTGTCTCCTGAGGAGTCACAACTAATCAAAACATAATATGGTACGCAAGCCGACAAGGCTGCCACTACATGTCAATATGATACACAAGCCGACAAGGCTGCCACTACATGTCAATATGATATGCAAGCCGACAAGGCTGCCACTACATATCAATACCATACGCAATCCGACAAGGCTGCCACAACAAACGAACATATCCATAGCACATCGTATAGACACAGCTGAACAAAACTTATATACAACCCACACATATGTCTACAGACCTCTAAGAGTATCGATAGTGAAATATGACGGGACAGGGCCCCGCCGTACCCCTGGATAAACATATATACATATACATCGAAAGATCAGCACCAAAAGTCTAGGCTCCGGAACAATAGAGCTTTCCAAGACAGCTGAGTAGAAATCCTAAGCTGGAGGATCACCAAATCGACTATCTGTACCTGCGGGCATGAAACGCAGCCCCCCGAAGAAAGGGGGCCAGTACGGGATATGTACTGAGTATATAAAGCATGAAATACAATAAAGAGAATCATGACTGAAGTAAAGATCACAGGAGACAAGTATGACATTCAAAATACCAATACTCTTGCCTTATGAAATATAGATCATGCATATCAATATCGTATATCATACCCGGCCCATTATGGGACTCGGTGAATAAAGTCATCACATACCATCCTTGGCGCCATAATCACATCATCACATCATCATATCATCATATCATATATATATATATATATATACCGTATCCTGGCCCTCTAGTGAGGGACTCGGTGATCAATGCAGTGAAATTATGCACGAGAACGTACCCCGGCCCAGGACTCGGTGAAAGATATATTGAGACATGCACGAGCAGAGTAGTGAGCAACCATATGCAAACTAAGTCATATTTGAGACTCAATAGAATAATCAAAATGAACTATCATTTGGAAATCAAGACAATAATCATATCAAGTACCCTTCGAATGTCACAATGGGTTATATCAAATTAGGACGCCTAAAATCATAGACATGTATCAAAACATAATAAGATATGTTCTGGGAACCAAGAACATTAACCATCCTAGTGTCTCTCAGAATAGAAGCTTCTTTGGAGTCATATACACGTCGTCTGTTTTTTTCATAAAGATCATGCCAAAAAGAAGGAAGGGCTAGCTTTACATACCTGTTGTAGATCGACCGTAACAAGCTTGCTTCGTCACCCCTTTAGCCTATTAATATGAGAGTAGCACTATCGTTAATAAACTACGACTTTCCAAACTTATAACTCTACAATCAATCACTTATGGTAATCACTCCTTAGTTTATACTCCTTGATTAGCATTTTGGTTAGTTAAGAACTTAACAGAAGTCGGGCAGCATTTCCTCTATATAACTCGCCTAACCCGAACTTCCAATTAATCTCCGATTATCACAACAATATCAACAACAACGATAACGGAAATAATCATATCAAATCTTTAAATTCCAGCCCATAAACAACTCAATCAACCACCAACAACCTACACGACAACAACCACAACAACTTATACGATTTGTGGCATAATTTTCATATTTCTCATCCCACAATTTAGCTATAACTTAGATAAAATTAAATATATCTAGGAGAGAGGATTTCTTACCTTATATGCCAAGAAATACTCTTTTTCCACGTTAAATGGACGTCAATTCTTTCCCCACAAATGGAAATACTCCATTTAACCATATATCATTGTTATTGCTGCCCCTCCTTTACAAAATGTGAATTACTTAATGATTTATGGAGTTTTCTTTACCATAGTGGGTTGTGGGTCCCAGTCCACAAGGATTACTTTTTGAAGGATTTTCCTAGATATGACACCTAGCTTCATAAATTGGCTAGTCATTGTTTGACTTTATTCACTTGCTGCCACCAACTAGAATTAGAAATTTAGTATCCTTGCTGGCCAACACGTGCCAAAGTCTCCATGTATCCATAATTAATTTCTTGATCTCAGTTCACTTTAATAACAATTATTTTTAATACACTTCATATACTTATTTCCATGATTAGGTGACATAGCACTAGTCCATAGTCGCCTTTGGTACACATAAAATATTATTCTCAATCACCGTGGTCACACTTGTCAAGTCCTAAATTATTTCAGGACATCAAACTCTTTGTACACCGAGCTCTCGATTTTCATCCTTGAATATGCCCGAATTCTCCGGGCTTGGGTAAATTTTCTCAGGTTGGACGATTAAATTTTTCTAGTCCAAAAATATGGGATACTATAGCTTGGACTGTATTTTACTCAAACAAATGTTGAAACTCGACAAAACTCATTTTCTTCGATTGGTTTAACTTCAAATCCTTACGATACATGTGTACTATCACTTTAACCACCTATACGCTTGGGGGATAACCCTGTGTCCGTTAGTAGTATCATTTAATTCGCACGCTTTCCGACGTATGAAAATACGGGATGTAACAAGAAGAAAGAATTGAGTTGTGACTAAGTGCACCAGGAAGAGAGTAAGATTTCAGCAGAAGAGCTCGCAATACAAATGTCAACCAACTGTGAAATAAGGAGGAGGGTAAAGACAACGACGTGGAATTATTACCTCGAGAAGCAACGGAAAGAGGAAATATTACAGGAATGGTTACTTAGAGATCTGGAATGCGTTATAATAAACTGAAAAGAATCGACCAACGAAAGAGGCATGTGAAGGGCATAATTAATAAAGAAAAACATTTAAGGAAGTATTGGGAGTGCTGCACTAGAGGACGAATGTTTAACATTCGGGGACGAATGTTCCAAAGGGGGGAAGGATGTTATATCCCGTATTTTTGGTACGTTGGATTATTCGTAAGTTAATCGACATAAGTTTAAGGACAAGATTATTTTTGAGATATGAGACAAGGACTTTTAATCCCGAATTTTTAATATGGCACGTTTGCTCGTAAATTCAATTAGTGTAGAAATATTAGTGGAGATTAGGGATTAATTATCCATGATTAGATTATTAAGTGGGGATCTTAATTAATTAAGTTAATTAATGCACTAAGTGGGCCCCACTAATACATGGCCAAATCTGATTGGTCCATGCCATAGTGGGACACATGTCAATGATGCTTGGTGAGTGGGACACATGTCCATCATAGAGGCAGCATATAAGACCATGGTTGATGACTATTTCATCAACCACAATTCATTTTCATCTTCACCAAAGTAAATTAAGAGGGAGGAACTCCTAAGCTAGAGAGAGAGAGAGTCACGGTATGGAAGCAACCTAATGAAGCTCACGGCCAGCTCCTCCCCCCCCCCCCCCCCCCTTCTACAAAATTAAATTAGTGATTTTCAAGTTCAAATAGAGGAAAAGAAATAGAGATTACAACAACCATGGCAACTCACGGCCATGGAAGTTCTTGATCAACTGAAGCTTGCTAAGGTAAGGTTTAATTGTCACCTACATGTTTTAGAAATAATTTGGTCTTTGTATGAATTGGTGGATGTGGAATTGGATGCAAGAATTGTGTATGTTGATGTTGAGACTTTGTTTGGGCCGTATAGGGGCTGTTTTAATCTAATAATGATGAGTTAATTTTAATTGGCATTGTTATGTTGTTGTTGTCATGGATTAAATGATGGAAGTAAAGGAATTTGATGGTTAAAGTTGAAGTTAAATATATTTAGTGGGTTGTTCTTGTTGAATTGAGGGATTAAGGGTTATGATTATGTATTGTGTTGTTGATCTTGTGAAATTGGAGGACTAAGTGTAGTTAAGACTTATATTGTGTTGTTGTAATCGATGGGCCGTTTTAGGTTTGTTGTTATGTTATGATAATTTTCTTGCATATAGGAGTTGAGGCCGTTGTTGTGTTGTTGCTAATGTGAATCACTAATTGGATAAGAAAGGAATGTATAAGATATCGAATACGAAGCGTATGTGTCTTGTTGGGTGTATATTTTAGATATTTGAGGTGTATCGGGCATTGTTATGTTATGTGGACTGTTCGGAGTATTCATGAAACATGTCTTAGCTAGTCTTGATATAGTATTTGAACGTGTGGTTGTTGATGTGGACTTGGTCGCTTTATAGTTGGCTTGAAAGTGAGGGAAGTGATCAACATAGGGGAAATGCTGCCCAATTTTCTAGAAATAAGCTACTAGTGTTGGGATGTGTTTTGAACCTTTCCGTAGCTTAACCATAGATCTTGACGTTTTAATATAGGTTAAGACACATCGGGCAGCGTATACGTATTGTATCACGGATAAGCGTTAAAGGTATGTAAAGCTACCTTTTCTTTCTTTAGGCAAGATTTATGTGAGACAAACTAATGACGGATGTATAAATCCCAAAGAAGCACTTACTCTTAGAGAAACTAGAATGGCTAATGTTCTTGATTTCCAGAAGCTATTTCATTATGTCTCGATACGTGTCTATGATTCCAGAAGTTCTATTTTGATATAATCCATAGTGACATTCGAAGGGTACTTGATATGACTACTGTCTTGATTTTCAAATGATAGTTCATTTTGATTAATCTATTGAGTCTCAGATATGACTTAGTTTGCATGTGGTTGCTCACTACTCTGCTCGTGCATGCCTCAATATATCTTTCACCGAGTCCCGGGCCGGGTATGTTTTCGTGCACAGTTTCACTGCATTGTTCACCTAGTCCCTCACTAGAGGGCCAGGTACGGTATATATATATATATATATATATATATATATATATATATATATGATGTGATTATGGTGCCGAGGATGGTATATGAAGACTTTATTCACCGAGTCCCATGATGGGCCAGCTATGATATATGATATTGATATGCATGATTTACATTTCATAAGGCAAGTGTATTGGTATCTCTGATTGTCATACTTGTCTCCTGTAATCTCTATTTCAGTCATGACCCTCTTTATTGTATTTTATGCTTTATATACTCAGTACATATCTCGTACTGACCCCCTTTCTTCGGGGGGCTGCGTTGCATGCCCGTAGGTACAGATACTCGATTTGGTGATCCTCCAGCTTAGGACTTCTGCTTAGCTGTTTGGAGAGATTCATTGTTTCGGAGCCCAAATATTTTGGTGCAGATCTTCTATATAGACTTATATATATATATATCTAGGGGTACGGCGGGGCCCTGTCCCGTCATATTTCACTCTTGTACTCTTAGAGGTCTGTAGACATATGTCTGGGTTGTGTATACGTTTTGTTCAGCTGTGTCTATACGATGTGCTATGGATATGTTCGTCTATAGTGGCAGCCTTGTCGGCTTGCTTATGGTATTGATATGTAATGGCAGCCTTGTCGGCTTGCGTATCATATTATGTTTTGATTAGTTTTGACTCCTTAGGAGACAGGTTATCTGGATATATACGTATGATGACGTTATGAACCTTTGGAGTTCTTTTGCAAGTTTCCATATTGTTCTTAGATTCAGTTTGACTATATCTAACAGGTATGTATACGAGTGTCCAGCTCGGGCACTAGTCATGGCCCACGGGGTTGGGTCGTGAAAGTTTCGAGCTTGTATTAAAATGATATTGAAGTAGTTTTATTGTACATGGATGGTGGTTGATGTTGTTGTTGATATGACTCGTAAATTTGGAAGAAAGCAAGCGTATAAGATATCGTATAAGAAGCGTATGTTGGTCTGTTTGTTGTATAATCTTAGATGTTAATGATTTGAATTGAAAAAGGATTAGGAGAGGTTATTGGGTTGTTATCATTGTTGTTGGTGTTGTTGTGCTAATCGGAGGTTAATTGAAAGTTCGGGTTAGGCGAGTTATGTATAGGAAATGCTGCCTGATTTCCGTTAAGTTCTTAACTAATCAAAATACTAATCGAGAAGTAAGCTGGAGATTTATAGTTTATTAACAATGGTGTTACTTTCGTATTAAATAGGCTAAAGGGGCGACGAAGCAAGCTTGGTTACAGTTTGTCACGACCCAACCCTATGGGCCATGTCACGCCCCGAACCATGGCCTGGACGAAACACGACACTCGGTGCCTTACTGCATGTGACCGAGTGAACCACATGGCTTGCTGAATCATCATGAGGTATAACATTAGCGGAATATAACGTGAATGCATGATGAGCCTTTATAAAATGTAGTAAGTCATAATACTTAATAAAAATACTTTTTTAAACATGAGTGCGGAAATAACATGAATGAGCCAAAATGGCTATAGGACTCCGAATGTCTGACATAACATAACTGACTTGTCTAGTCTATGAAACCTCTATCATGAGTCTGACTGGAAAACATACTTACTGGGACAAGGCCCCCGGCATACCTTAGATGCATAACTAATCATAAAACAAAAGTTGACTAAACCCCGAATGAGGTGGGGCTCACCAATAAGTTGATACGAATGCTATCCTACTGAGCAGATGTGTCGTCCTGTATATCAGTACCTGCATCGTGAAATGCAGGGCCCCGGGCAATAAAAGGGGACGTCAGCACATTGAATGTGCGGGTATGTGAAGCAACTAAAAGAAATAACATGGGACATGGAATAACATGATAAGAACTGAAACTGAAAACCTTGACATGAACATGAGCATGATCATGAGTACATATATATATCTAGCACAAGTAAAACATGATAAGTAGGGAGAGCATTTCATAAACCGACACATGATATCACCACGTGGATATGTGGAGTCTGGTACCTCACCGGACCAGCAGAGCCCCTATACCTTGCCAGGGTGTAAGGTGGTAACGTGCCTGATGGATCCATTCAGTGTAAAATTAAGGTATCGTCCTAACTGGGCGGAGGGATCCTTGTCCTATGGTGGCTACATAGTTTCAGGCTATCTGAGCCTTCTCGGTAATTCGTGCAACTCCCAAAAAAAAACATGAACAGAATATAGTTGGCTAAGAAGCCCATGATTTTCGTGAATTAACTTGTACTTGTCATGTAATCATGATTACATGAAATAACTTGTAAACATGATTTCATGTAATAACCTGTATTTAGTATGTATGTATCTTGTATCATAGCATGAAAGTAATTATATAATATAGTTGCATGAAAACTTGTAGACATGTAGGATATTCATGAAATAATCATTTTTATTTAAAAACATGCATGCAAGAACCCATGGAATACGAGATATGGGTTTTCATGGATTACGGACTGATTCTCAATAATCATATGGAGTTATTAAGAACACAATGATAGAATCATAGCTATTCATACATAATATAATCATGGACGTGGACCTAGGGTTATCATGAGCATGGTATAGAAACCCTAGTTTTCATAAGGATTCATACTTTACGGATTAAGAGGCGTGGGGAAGAACAATGATGTTCCCACACGTAGATAGCAACCCTAGATACCTTAGTCGCTCCAAAACTTCAATTAAAGACTTGAGCTTTGAAAAAGATTTCCAAAATCTTGAATTCTTGAACCTTGAGATGGGTTTTCTTGAAAACCCTAGTTTTAGAATGATAATTTCTTGTTTAGATTACAAGGATAGGTGTTAGAATTGAGTTGGAATAATTAGAGTAGGCTTACCTTGGTGTTCTTGATGATGGAAGAGGGTAGGAAGTCGTTCTAGAGCTTGAAGGAATGAAAAATAATGATTTGAACTGATATGGACGAATATATACTATTCTAGAAAAATTAATTTTTCGGCCCAGTTAAATACTGGCCGTATTTCACAATACCGGGCCGTATTTTGAAATACAGACAGCACTGTCTCTCTTCAGTAAAATGGCCATAACTCTTTGCACAGATGTTCGTTTGACCCCTATAATATACTGTTGGAAAGGTATTTCAAAGCTCTACAACTTTCATTAAGGAAGTTTTCCAAAATTCCAAATAAGTTTAGAAATACGGGCCGTATTTTGAAATACGGTTCGTATTTAACCATTTGACATCAAATTGCCAAATTCCAGAATGCTCAGAAATCCTTGGTTTCAGTTTACGATTTGAAATACGGGTCGTATTGTGAAATATGGTCTGTATTTAACCATATGGCATTCAACTGCCAAATCAAATCGTACCAGTTTACGATTTGATTTACGGCCCGTAAACTGAAATACTGTCACTGTTTATGGGCGTAAACGACCATCTTACAACTGAAGAGGAAATTTCCAATTCCCACATTTTTTATCTGGTTTTCTAAGTCTAGGATCATGGTCAAAGCATAGGTTAATGGTACGGGGTGTTACAATATCTCCCCCTTTGGGATCATTCGTCCTCGAATGATGGGTCATGGTTAAGAACATGGCTGGACATGGCTTGAATTCATGAACATGAAAGAAACATGACGTAAAACATAAGAGCCTGACATGGTTACATGGGAACATGGTCATGGATCATGAGAACTGAATACGTGATTACATGGAAACATGTACATGGGCAACATGAAACTGAGTAGCACCTACATGAATGAGAATCATGAAACATTTGTCCTCGATTTATGACTAGTGGTTAAGCATCGCTACTAACTCTGGAATTTACAAAATTTATGGCAGGACTTCCTTCATAATTCGGACCAACACACAACTCACAGGGTATCTGAATAAGCATGATGTGACATAACATGATTACTGCATCTTCATATATAGCTAACATAAATACTAAGCTGGCTTGAACACATGAATATCGGTTGAATGATTACATGATTACTATATATGGGGTTTGGAAGAAAGTCCGTAGGCACGAATGACATGAGTACTGGAAATAGGCACGAACATGACATGATTACCTGGGCATGGGCATGATATGGGTATGAAAGGCACGAGTAGAGTACGTCTGGGCATTAGTACCACATAGTACATGAATTACTCTGGAATTGGAACCGTTATACCCTTAAAACCCACTATTCGATCTATAACTTTATCTCATAACATAATTACCTAGTACTTGATCTCAATATCATGACAAAGATCACATTCTACGCACCTTATCTTGGCTACATGAAACTGTGACCCTCTGACATAATCTCTATAACACCTATCAACTTACAAAACACATAGTTCATATCGGCACCTTATCGCACGATCTCCCCCTTAGTTCAAAAGCTGACGTTTAAAGCCTATGGATCCCTTGAGTTAGCGATAAGTGGTAATCTAGTGGTTCTGCTAATTTTCTCTAATAAACTGACGACTCATTTCTTCAGCTTACTTCAAGCAAGTCTTACTTACTAGGAAAACTGGATTACTTAAATGAACGGGTTTCTAATGTACATAACTGGCATACTAGCTTTGTCAATCTTAAGGAAAACTCTTTTCTGATATCCCTTAAAGGCTCTTCTTGTGTAGCTTGCTATCTTATTGCTTAGATGGTTTTCTTCTTTCACCAATTTCTATACCTCAAATTTAAATTAAACCCTTTAGGTTCTAACACGCCTTCGGTGTATTCAGACAGTTACCCACTTAGTAGTGCTAACTTGACTAAGTAACTCAAATCGTACTTCTACTAACTCTGCTGAAAATTTCTAATTCACTGTATCTATTCAAACTTACTTACTATGCTTTTGTTAACCACTTGCTAGCATCATATTCTCTAATTCTTCTCTGAGTACTAAAGTGAAGCATAAGGTTATTTCTAACTTTTCCTCCTTATCTGACTCTATTCTGGGGTTGTATACTATCTTTCTGAACTATAGGCACGGATCACACCTAGGGAAATTTCATCTGTCTCAAACAAGGAATTGGAACAAATAACCCCAAACTCCCTATATACTTTCAAAATTATATCATACTATACACATCAGGGATAAATACTTAATCACATAACCTAAGAGGGAATTGTAATATCTTTTATCTCATAGTAATATCTGTCTCTTGTAGTAACTTACTAACGTCATCTCTCTAGGTCTGATCTGAATAAGCTTAAATAATTTAAAACTAACCCTAAAAAAAAATTCAGCATCGTCTGCTCGTGCTTTTCTGATCGCAACAGTCCCTTCCTAGTCATGTGCATAAATCATATGGCAAATATATATATATCCTAGAAAAGGTCGAGACTTTCTAGTATTACAGGTGGTTGACTCTTAGGCTATTTCCTGCTCAAAACTACCGTGGAAAATTTATGACTACTGCGGTTAACTTCATAACATCCTACCTCGTGGGGTCTTAAATATGAACCATCACCCTTATACTATAGCTCCATCGTCATGTCACGACCCGACTAGGGGGCCGCAACGAGCACCCGGTGCTATCCCACCCGGGCACCCCTTGACATACTTTCACATAACATCTAGGTGAGCCACATAGTAAAACATACATTTCTATCCATCAATCATACTAGTCTCTTTGGACAATAACCTCTTTATATCGTTATAGGCGTCTATACCACATCAATGTACATGGGCCGACGAGGCCAACAAAATGGTATACAAAAATATAGGCACACAAGGCCAAACGCATCTAACCACATACACATGTCTGCGAGCCTGTAAGAAGAGTATAACATATCACATAAGCGGGACAGGACCCCGCTATGCCCATAATTATATACACAAAAGAATAAGTACCCAAAAGCTATGGCTCCGAAGGAAATGGAGCTTTGCTATGCAGTCTCTGAGAATGCAGCTATGGATCAAGCCTGTCTCCTTGTGCACCTGCGGGCATGACGCAGCGTCCACAAATAAAAGGACGTCAATACGAAGAATGTACTGAGTATGTAAAGCATGATCAATATCAATATAGAAGCATAAATAGCAACATAAGAAACAGCATAGAATGGGAGATAGCCATATCATCGTCATGGGCACTTACTTGCCTTTCATAGGAACATTCCATTTCTAATACGTATTTGTGTACCTACATCATTATCCGTGTTCCATAATACTACCCGTACCATGTTTGTGCTCGTATTCGCATACATGCCCTTATTCATATACATATACATAGTCATATCATATTCATATTCGCGTCATATACATAATCATATCATATACATAGCATTTACATAGCATACCCGACCACGTAGGATCAGTGTTTCACACATACTTGGCCAACCAAGTCTCAAGGTTGCTCATACCTGGCCCTACCAAGGCTTCAGGGTTACATCTACCTGGCCCTACCAAGGCGTCAGGGTTACATCTACCTGGCCCTACCAACGCGTCTAGGTTATCCGTACCATCTGCAGAGGTGTGTGCGCGTTACGTAATCATATACATACTTATTTACATATCTTACACGGCCTCAGAAGCTCGAGGTTCCATAATAGTCGTACATAGATGCATATACATCATGGCTCATAAGCCTCTTTACTATTAACATCATTATCATTATCGTCATCGATATCATTATCACTATTATCATTATTCGTCATATCTATCTTTATAGGCTTACTCGTTATACGAGGAACTAGTACAATCGTAGCATATCGAGAATCATAAGCTCAGTAGCTTTGAAGATAGAAGCATTTGGAGAATATCATAAGCTCGTAGATGATTTAGATGTTTGGCCAAAGAACCATGCCTTATGAAAGTATGGTTAGCCCTACATACCTTTTTGTTCGACTATTTACCACTTGCACGTTCTCTTTCAACGGTTTCGTTTATACCTTCATTAAAGTCATACTATCGTTAGAATCGACAACTAGCCCATATGGATAAAGCTAGAGAAAATCGGACAGCATCTCCTTTATTTTTACGACATTCCTCCATAGCGTATATCAACTCCCAAACGTCAACAATGCAGTCACAATACCGCCGGCGCATTCGTTATCCCAAATGACATTACTCGGAACTCAAAATGACCCTATCTTGTTCTGAAGCCTGTCTTAGGGATATCTTTTTCCCTAACTCTCACTTGGTGATACCCGGACCTCAAATCAATCTTTGAAAACCATTTGGCACCTTGCAATTGATCAAGTAAGTCAGCAATCCTCGGAAGAGGATACTTGTTCTTAATCGTCACCTTATTCAATTGCCGGTAATCAATTCACATTCTCAAGGAGTCATCTTTCTTTTAGACAAACAATATGGGTGCTCCCCACAGGGATGAACTAGGCCTAATAAAACCTTTCTCAAGCTAGTCTTTCAATTGCTCCTTCAACTCTTTCGATTCTGCGGGAGCCATTCTATAAGGAGGAATTGATATGGGCTTGGTGCCCGGCAAAACATCAATGGAAAAATCAATCTCCCGCTCGGGAGGGAGGCCTGGAAGCTCTTTCGGGAACACATTCGGAAATTCATTTACTACAGGAACTGACTGAAGAGTTGGCGATTCAGCTTCTATATCTTGATCTCGTACTAGATGATAAATGCACCCTTTCGTGATCATTTTCCTCGCCTTTAGATAGGAAATAAACCTACCTTTTGGTGATGCCGTATCCCCTTTCCATTCTAAAACTAGTTCTCCCGGAAATTGGAAACGAACCATTTTCATCCTATAATCCACATTGGCATAATAAGAAGCCAACCAATCCATGCCCATAATAACATCAAAATCCACCATTTCTAACTCATGCAAGTCAATCATGGTACGACGATCACAAATCACAATTACATAATTTCTATATACCCGACTAGCTATTACCGATTCACCCACGGGTGTAGACACCTCAAAAGGTTTAATCGACTCTGGTTCGACTTTAAATCGACCCGCAACATACGGAGTAACATATGACAAGGTGGAGCCCGGATCAATCAAAGCATATACATTATGAGAGAATACCGATATTATACCTGTAACCACGTCAGGGGAAGACTAAAGGTCTTGGCGTCCAGCCAAAGCATAAACACGGTGCTGAGGACCACTAGAACTGGGAGCTCTCCCTCTACTTTTACCATGGCCGACGGGCGTATGTGAACCTGGCCCCATAGGGCGTACAGATGCCGAAGATCCAGCTATCGACCCCTGAAGGATGGGTCCTACCTCTATCATGAACTGAGGGGCAATCACGCATGATATGGCCTGGTCGACCACATGAATAGAAAACATCCGAACCCAACCGGCATCGACCCCAATGTAACTTCCCACGCTGGGAACATCGTAGTACAGGTGGCCTTGCCTGACCCGAATCATCTCTAAACTGAATCTCCGAATAATTCTGACTCGGCCCGGAATGAGTAGACCTATCGAATCTCTGGCCTGAAAACCGTAGAGGTGCACTAATCATAGAATAGCCGGAGTGCCTGGAAATCTGCTGTCTGTGCCCACCTCTGAACTCACTGATCGGACCTGAAGATCTGGCCCTCTTGCTATGGCCCCTATCCTGCTCGCGTTCACTTCTCTGTTATTGTAAACTTTCTTCTAAGTTCTGAGCATGAGCCTGAATACGTGCAATATCCATATTGTCCTGAAGGGACGCAGTCAAACATCTATCCATCAAATGTGGCCCGAGGCCGTTAACAAATCGGTGCACCCGGTCACCCATATTCGCTACCATGGACGAAGCATATCTAGCCAAAGAATTGAAGCGGAGACTATACTCTAGAGCACTCATGCTACCTTGCCTCAAATTCAAGAATTTATCGGCCCTAGCTCGCCGAACTTCTGGAGGCATATAATGACGGAGAAAAGCATCAACAAACTCTTGCCATACCAGGGGAGGTGCATTGGTTCCCCGTGAAGCCATCCAAACCGTATACCATTGGATCGAGACATCTCTCAATCTATATGACGCTAGCTCCACTGACTCGGTGTCCGAAGCATGTATCAATCGAAGCGTCCTATACATACCATCAATAAAATCTTGAGGGTCCTCCTCCGTTTTTGACCCGAAGAATTTTGGAGGGTTCAAAGTAATGAAGTCGCGGGCCTTTGCACTAACAACCCTATCACCTTGCCCTGAACATTGCCTCTGAGTCTGGGCCAAACCAATTGAGTCAGCAAATTAATGGCCTCTTTCACATCTTGGCCAGAAGCATCCGGTGGAGGAGCTAGAGGGGCTGGAGCTGGGGCTGAGGCTCCCTCACGCTCCTCTAATATAGGCACTGAATGGGAGGAGTGAGATTGAGCCGCACTCTGGGACTCACTTTACTCTACTACCGGTGGCGGTGCTCTTTCAGCCCGCTTTTCTAACACCGTCTTACCCTTTTGGGCTGCTGTAGCCTTTCTCTTTACAGGCATTTCTGAAATACACAACACACGATTAAGGAACAAGAATTTCTTATGTCTTAGCTCTACCGCACGATTCTTATGAAGAAAGAAGGTCAATCATTCCTAAAATGTCCGCAGCTTCTTGTCTATAACTGCGGCGCGCAACACACCCATAACCACGACTCTACTAGACATGGCTCGTAGACACACCCTAGGACTGAACTGCTCTGATACCACTTTTGTCACGACCCGACTAGGGGGCCGCGACGAGCACCCGGTGCTATACCACCCGGGCACCCCTTGATAAACTTTCACATAACATCTAGGTGAGCCACATAGTAAAACACACATTTCTATCCATCAATCATACTAGTCTCTTTGGACAATAACCTCTTTATATCATCATAGGTGTCTATATCACATCAATGTACATGGGCCGACGAGGCCAACAAAATGGTATACAAAAATATAGGCCGACAAGGCCAAACACATCTAACCACATACACATGTCTGCGAGCCTCTAAGAGGAGAATAACATATCACATAAGCGGGACAGGACCCCGCTATGCCCATAATTATGTACACAAAAGAATAAGTACCCAAAAGCTATGGCTCCGAAGGAAATGGAGCTTTGCTATGTAGTCTCTGAGAATGCAGCTATGGATCAAGCCTATCTCCCTGTGCACCTGCGGGCATGACGCGGCATCCACAAACAAAAGCACGTCAGTACGAAGAATGTACTGAGTATGTAAAGCATGATCAATATCAATATAGAAGCATAAATAGCAACATAAGAAATAACATAGAATGGGAGATAGCCATATCATCGTCATGGGCACTTACTTGCCTTTCATAGGAACATTCCATTTCTAATACGTATTTGTGTACCTACATCATTATCCGTGTTCCATAATAGTACCCGTACCATGTTTGTGCTCGTATTCGCAAACATGCCCTTATTCACATTCATATACATAGTCATATCATATTCATATTCGCGTTATATACATAATCATATCATATACATATCATTTACATAGCATACCCGACCACGTAGGATCGGTATTTCATACATACTTGGCCAACCAAGGCTCAAGGTTGCTCATACCTGGCCCTACCAAGGCTTCAGGGTTACATCTACCTGGCCCTACCAAGGCGTCAAGGTTACATCTACCTGGCCCTACAAAGGCGTCAGGGTTATCCGTACCATCTGCAGAGGTGTACGCGCGTTACGTAATGATATACATACTTATTTACATATCTTACCCGGCCTCATAAGCTCGGGGTTCCATAATAGTCGTACATAGATACATATACATCATGGCTCATAAGCCTATTTACTATTAACATCATTATCATCATCGTCATCATTATCGTCATCGATATCATTATCACTATTATCATCATTCGTCACATCTATCTTTATAGGCTTACTCGTTATACGAGGAACTAGTACAATCGTAGCATATCGAGAATAATAAGCTCAGTAGCTTTGAAGATAGAAGCATTTGGAGAATATCATAAACTCGTAGAAGATTTAGATGTTTGGCCAAAGAACCATGCCTTATGAAAGAAGGGTTAAAGCCCTACATACCTTTTTGTTCGACTATTTACCACTTGCACGTTCTCTTTCAACGGTTGCGTTTATACTTTCATTAAAGTCATACTATCGTTAGAATCGACAACTAGCACACATGGCTAAAGCTAGAGAAAATCGGACAGCATCTCCTTTATTTTTACGACATTCCTCTATAGCGTATATCAACTCCCAAACGTCAATAATGCATTCACAATACCATAACAATAATCATTATTCATCCACATTTCTAGACTTACTTTCAATTACTCATATCCATGGCTATAACACACAACTATGTACATTCACGTACATTGCTCATCTCATGTTCTCAACATCATTTATAACACATTTACATCACAGTACATGAAGACTCAGAACTCAATTCAAACTATTTCTCAAAATGTCACTATTCATCATTCATGACCCATTTTTCTATACTCATCTAATGTCCAAGCATTTTAACTCTCAAATACCTTAAACAACATATATATACCATAAATCTTACCTTAGATGTTGTAGGAACGAGCCTTGGTCAAAATACTCCACTTGAGCAAAAACCCTAGTTTTCCTTCAATAAGATTTTCTTGACTTGAATGATCTTAATGGGTTTCCTTACACTTGATTCACTTCATTTGTATTGTTGATAACTAATAATCCTTGAAATCTTGTGGAATAAATGTAGAGAGATGTTTTAGAGAGAAGGGATGAAGGTGGAAGTGAAATAATAAACTTGGTTCCCTTATTTAATAGCCCAAAATTTGATCTTAAATGAACTTCACAGTGGTCGTAAACTTGGTTTACGGTCCGTATTCCAGTTTACGGACCGTACTTCACGGTCGTGTTTAATCATATCAGAACCAGAAACCTAGGCTGAGACGTGGTGATTTATGGACACAGTTTACGAGCCGTAAACCACTTTACGGTCCGTATTTTGGGTCATATTTAACCATTTGCTCATTTGGCAGAAAGTTGAAGTTTTGGAAGCCAAAATACGACATGGCAGTTTACGGACCATATACCACTTTACGGTCCGTGTTTCATTTTACGACCAACTGGCCAGAATGCAAACCTGCAACTTTCACATTTCCAAAACCTTTAATTAGTTATTGTGGAGCATAACCTCTCTCTTATTGTAATTGCCTTCGTAATCTTACTTAGGGTCATCAAATGTTATTTCTTACTCATGAAAACATCGGATACTTGTACTCCTCGTGGGCCTATTCACTTGGACAACAATGGAGGATTTTTTCAAGGTGTAACAGGTCAAAAAGTCCAAATAAACTTACTCTCTAGGGTATATAACCTACGTGTGCTACCAAACCGAAATTTGTCTTTCAAATGGTACACACCTGATAAACACACCATGCACTATTTGGCAAGTCTTGGGTCTCGAATTTTCTTCCTGCCGCTTACACATTTCATACGTTCAGAATTCGATGGAAAAAGAATGTTACTTACTGCTCTAAGCTTTATGGCACGAGTTAGAATAATTCATGATGACTCTATCTGAACGTAACACATTGATAATGATTAGATTTACATCTTCCTCATCTATTGAGATGAAGAGTATTTAGTAGAACGGGAAACAATACACGAGTCCGAGTGATTTCTGAGAACATAGCTCTATTTCACGATCTGGAGTTGAAAGAAGTGAGACAATCTTAAATGTCTTGGTGGTCAACTGTTTATATGTGTGGCACGCACACACATATAAAAGTGACCCCGCTGGACACGTTTTCATAGACTCCCTAAGACACTTGAACCTAGCGCTCTGATACCATGCTTTGTCACTCCCCGAACCATGGCCTGGGCGAAACACGGCACTCGGTGCCTTACTGCATGTGACCGAGCGAACCACATGGCTTGCTGAATCATCATGAGGTATAACATGAGCGGAATATAACGTGAATGCATGATGAGCCTTTATAAAACGTAGTAAGTCATAATAGTTAATAAAAATACTTGTTTAAACATGAGTGCAGAAATAACATGAATGAACCAAAATGGATATACGACTCCGAATGTCTGACATAACATAACTGACTTGTCTAGTCTATGAAACCTCTATCATGAGTCTGACTGGAAAACATACTTACTGGGACAAGGCCCCCAGCATACCTTAGATGCATAACTAATCATAAAACAAAAGTTCACTAAACCCCGAATGAGGTGGGGCTCACCAATAAGCTGATACGAATGTTGTCCTACTGAGCAGATGTGTCGTCCTGTATATCAGTACCTGCATCATGAAATGCAGGCCCCCGGGCAATAAAAGGGGACGTTAGCACATTGAATGTACTGTTATGTGAAGCAACTGAAAGAAATAACATGGGACATGGAATAACATGATAAGAACTAAAACCGAAAACCTGGACATGAACATGAGCATAATCATGAGTACATATATATGTATAACATAAGTAAAACATGATAAGTAGGGAGAGCATTTCAGAAACCGACACATGGTATCACCACGTGGATACGTGGAGTCTGGTACATCGCCGGACCAGCAGAGCCCCTATACCTTGCCAGGGTGTAAGGTGGTAACGTGCTTGATGGATCCATTCAGTGTAAAATTAAGGTATCGTCCTAACTGGGTGGAGCGATCCTTGTCCTATGGTGGCTACATAGTTCCAGGCTATCTGAGTCTTCTCGGTAATTCGTGCAACTCCCAAAAAAAAACATGAACATAATATAGTTGGCTAAGAAGCCTATGATTTTCGTGGAATAACTTGTACTTGTCTTGTAATCATGATTTCACGAAATAACTTGTAAACATGGTTTCATGAAATAACCTGTATTTAGTATGTATGTATCTTGTATCATAGCATGAAAGTAATTATATAATATAGTTGCATGAAAACTTGTAGACATGTAGGATATTCATGAAATAATCATTTTTATTTAAAAACATGCATGCAAGAACCCATGGAATACGAGATATGGGTTTTCATGGATTACAGACTGATTTTCAATAATCATATGGAGTTATTAAGAACTCAATGATAGAATCATAGCAATTCATACATAATATAATCATGGACGTGGACCTAGGGTTATCATGAACATGATATAGAAAACCTAGTTTTCATAAGGATTCATACTTTATGGATTAAGAGGCGTGGGGAAGAACAATGATGTTCCCACACGTAGATAGCAACCCTACATACCTTAGTCGCTCCAAAACTTGAATTAAAGACTTGAGCTTTGAAAAAGATTTCCAAAATCTTGAATTCTTGAACCTTGAGATGGGTTTTCTTGAAAACCCTAGTTTTAGAATGATAATTTCTTGTTCAGATTACAAGGATAGGTGTTAGAATTGAGTTGGAATAATTAGAGTAGGCTTACCTTGGTGTTCTTGATAATGGAAGAGGGTAGAAAGTCGTTCTAGGGCTTGAAGGAATGTAAAATAATGATTTGAACTGATATGGACGAATATATACTGTTCTGGAAAAATTAAATTTTCGGCCCAGTTAAATACTGGCCGTATTTCAAAATACAGGCCGTATTTTGAAATACTGGCCGCATTTTGAAATACGGACAGCACAACCTCTCTTCAGTAAAATGGCCATAACTCTTTGCAAAAATGTCCGTTTGACCCCCATAATATACCCTTGGAAAGGTATTTCAAAGCTCTACAACTTTCATGAAGAAAGTTTTCCCAAATTCCAAAAACGGTTTTAAATACGGGCCGTATTTTGAAATACGATCCGTATTTAACCATTTGACATCAAATTCCCAAATTCCAGAATGCTCAGAAATCCTTGGTTTCAGTTTACGATTTGAAATACGGGCCGTATTGTGAAATACGGTCCGTATTTAACCATATGACATTCAACTGCCAAATCAAATCGTACCCGTTTACGATTTGATTTACGGACCGTAAACTGAAATACGATCACTGTTCATGGGCGTAAACCACCATCTTAAAATTCCCACATTCTTTATCTGGTTTTCTAAGTCTTGGATCATGGTCAAAGATTAGGTTAAAGGTACGAGGTATTACAGGCCATGACTAGTGCCCGAGCTGGACAATCATATACGAACCTATTAGATATAGTCAGACTAAACTAAGGACTGTATGGAAACTTGTAAAGGCAACTAAAGATTCATAACATCGCATATCATAACCCTGTCTCCTGAGGAGTCACAGCTAATCAAAGCATAATACAATACGCAAGCTGACAAGGCTGCCACTATATACGGGAATATCCAGAACAAATCATATCGACACAGCTGACCATAACCCATATATAACCAACATATGTCTACAGACCTCTAAGAGTATAAAAGTGAAATATGACGGGACAGGGCCCCGCCGTACCCCTGGATATATATAAGTCTATATCAAAAGATCTGTACCAAAATAGTCTAGGCTCCGGAACAATGGAGCTCTCCAAACAGCTGAGCAGAAGTCCTGAACTGGAGGACCACCAAACTGAGTGTATGTACCTGCGGGCATGAAACGCAACCCCCCGAAGAAAGGGGTCAGTACGAGATACGTACTGAGTATGTAAAGCATGAAATACAATAAGGAAACTCATAACTGAATAAAAGACTATAGGAGGCAAATATGATAATCAAAGATACCAATGCACCTGTGCCTTACGAGATGAGAATCATGCATGTCTATATCATATATCATACCCGACCCCTTATGGGACTCGGTGAATAAAGTCATCATATACCATACTCGGTACCATAATCACATCATCATCATCATCATATATATATATATACCGTACCCGGCCCTCTAGTGAGGGACTCGGTGAAGAATGTAGTGAAACTGTGCACGAAAACATACCCGGCCTGGTACTCGGTGAAAGATATATTAACAGCATGCACGAGCAGAGTAGTGAGCAACCATATACAAACTAAATCATAATCTGAGGCTCAATAGAATAGGTAGAATGAACTAATACTTGCGCATCAAAGATAAAAATCATATCAAGTACCCCTCGAATGTCACTATGGATTATATCAAATAGAACTTCAAGAATCATAGACACGTATCAAGATAATGTGAAATAGGTTCTGGATATCAAGAACATTAGCCATCCTAGTGTCTCTAAGAATAGGAGCTTCTTTGGAGTTATATGCTCGTCGTCTAATTGTTTCATAAAGATCATACCAAAAGAAAGAAGGGTTAGCTTTACATACCTTGTTTGCTTCTTAAACTAATCCAAACTTAAGTCTCGGGCTTCGCCAATCTACAAACAATACCAAATACGCCAATAATCAAATTAGGATACTCTTTCAAACCAATCGTTAATTACTTAGAAATCTAACGATATTCGGGCAGTATCTTCCCTAAAAACACAATAATCCTCGTGATTCCAACTTAGCCAAAATATAAATCACCATACCAACAACAATATCAACAAATACATATCCAAATAGAATCAAATCCATTGTTAAATCACCTGCAAAACCGCCCAATATACATTCCTATACCGATACTTGTACACACTTCTTTATTTTCGTATATACATAGTATAACAACAAACACAACAACAACAACTACATCCAATCCCACGATATTCTAGCACACCAAACAATTTATCACAACCACCAAACAGTCCATATGATAACAATAACAATTTATCCGATTTCCCGCAATTAATTTCGTAGTTTCCGTCTCTCAATTTAACTATGACTTGGACGAATTTAAATATATCTAGTAGAGGAGAATTCTTACCTTATATTCCAAGAACTAATCTTCCTCCACCTTGCTTCACTTCGAAGAAAGCCAAGATTCAACAACACGACAAAACGGAACAACGAGATCGAAGCGGTGAGCAGAACTCGTAACGAAATTAACTAATGTTGCTGCTCCGATATCTTGCCAAAGAAGTTCTCCTCCATTTAAGTTGCTAGAATAATTTGATGAATAAAAGAATACTTAAAGTGAAAGTATAAATCTTTTTTTTTAAGGCAAGAAAGCATTTCCCAAAAAGGAAAATGTTGCTGGATATATTTTTGCTGGGTTCGTTGTTGCCTTAATGAATTTGCTTAGAACGTTAGAGCATATAGTAAGGTTCTATATCTAGTATGTTGCTGAATTGATATGCAGTACGTTTTCATGTTTTCCATAATACAACTTTGTGAAAATAGTTACAATGTTCAATAATTAATAAGCTAACTTGCTTTACACGTGTCCCATATGAAAATTCATATACTTTGACTCATCAATCACTTATGACACCTAATGGCCTCCTTTGGTCCACCCACTGCCACTTGGAAAAACCCTCCACATAATATTTATCCAATGATCTTAATTAATTCCTTGTCCTCCACTATAATTTTCCATTGGACCAATTACACACATAATTAATTTCTTGGTCTCAATTCACTTAAACATGGACCACTTTTAACACACTTCATATACTCCTTATCATAATCATGTGGTAGAACTATAGTCCATAGCCTCTTTATAAATACACCAAATATTATTCTCAATCACTGTCTTCACACTTGTTAAGTCCTAAATTATTTCGGGACCAAATCATTTTGAGACTTCATTCCTTGTATACACCATGTTGTTGATTTTCATGCTTGAATATGACAAAATCCTCTGGGCTCAGGAAAATTTGCTCATGTTGGATGGTTTAATTTCCTAGTCCAAAAATACGGTGCATTATAGCTTGGACCGTATTTCATTCAAATGAATTTCAAACTTCGATGAAGCTTATTTTCTTCGATTTGTTTAACTTCTAATCCTTACGATACATCTGTACCACCATTGTAACCACCTATAAGGCTGGGGGATAACCTCATTTCCGTTACTAATGTTATTTAACTCGGGCGCTTTCCAATGCATGAAAACACGGGATGTAACATCCTTCCCCCTTTTAGAACATTCGTCCTCGAATGTTAAACTAGTCTTGTATAGGTATATTGGTTATGGTGATCTTATGACGAATCAATTATTCTTCTATCATGTTGTGCCTTTCCTTGCTTAACTTAATACCATTCTCCACCTGACTTCAGTTAATATTGAATTTCCAAAGAAAGTGGGCATAACTTAGCTACTTCCGTAATTGACTGCAACTTACTATATCCATCTATACTTGAAGCTTAAGTCGAGTTTTCCTTGTTGTGGAGTCATCTTTCCAGTAACACTGTAGAATAGGAGCTGTCTTTCCTTTGGGTATGTTTACCATCGTATATTTGTTCCTCCTGTTCTCTTTTCTCATTCTTATAGGTCTACTTCCACTCTTTATGTAGGTCGCATAGTCCGCAGCGTACCTCCTTCTTGGAGTTATCATTTTAATCCTCTGACATGCACTATCTATATCATTCCCTTTAAATAGTTGAAAACGAGTTTATGACTCTCGGTTGCAATACTTCCTTGATTCCTCAGGAATATCCTTTCAAGAGATATAAGTGAGTCACTCTCCTGATATGATTTTCCTTGATACTTGAACTCATCAATCCCATTTTTTGCCTCAACTAGTCTAGAAACCTTTCGTCCTTATCGTTACTCCTTCCCATAATCTTAATCATATAGTCATTACCTCTATACCCACATTATTAAATCGACCATGTGAATCATTTGTTACATACTGATACCATGTCATCTCTTGACCTCTCGCGATTACGTAATAATTAGGAACATTCTTCTTATCTTTAGAATCCTCTTCGGGTGTCTCTTCTCGCTTAACTTATACCTAAACAAGGTTAAAATACATGATGATCGTAAGGGGTTTTAAATCCCATGTTAATCATGTCCCATAATGAATCACTCGAGCGCACTCTTTTGAGGTAAATACTCGTATCATATCTTGAGTGAACACTATATAGGTAATTTTCCCTATAGCACCCCTATCATCACATTGAGGTAATACCTCTCTTCTGTCATATGCCCATTTTTCAAATCTGTTTCACAGTTTGCATTACTTTACAAAGTGCTATCTTGACTTTTCGTCCTTCTTTGGTCCTTCGGTCCATACCTCTTACAATTTCATTCTTACGTCTATGCTTGTCGTATCACCTCATAATGTCGAAGGTCAATTTCCCTTCGTTGTCTAATGTCTATAACTATCTCACCATAGGATAGATGCCTTTGTCATAGTGTTCTTTGCCAAAAATTCATTGAGACCCATAGGTAATCTTACACATTAGCCCTTTTTAGTAATATAGCTCATAACTAATCCTTCTGTTACAACCCAAACTTAAGGTGCCCGTCCTTTTGTCCGTTCTCTGTAAATTCACTATCTTTTAGTAACCAACTCGTTCTGATCGTTTCGCTAAAAAGATTTCACAATTTCCCTTAATCCAACTTATAACACTTTAGGAATATTATGTCATGTCGTTTCTTGTCATACTCCTTTCCCTTCCTTTATTCACCCTTTGATTTTCTCATATCCTACTGTAGGAGATTTTTCTATCCCTTCTCGTTTTGTACTTATAAGTCACAATATCATTAGCAAAAAACTCTATTGCCAACATCTTAGCCTCTAATCCAGTATAGCATTGCTATCCTTTATAATATCTCTTAAATTACTCGTTTCCATGCTCTTGTCGTATTCTTTCTTTTTATAAGCACCTACTGTCACGACCCAGCCCCATGGGCCATGACTAGTGCCCGAACTGGACACTCATATACATACCTGTTAAATATAATCACATTGAAACTACGACAATATGGGAATATGCAAGAGCAAGCTATAGACTCAAAACGCCGTATATCATAATAAACCTGTCTCCTGAGGAGTCACAGCTAACCAATACATGGCACGATATGCAAGCCGACAAGGCTGCCACTATATACCAATACGATACGCAAGCCGACAAGGCTGCCACTACAGATGAACATATCCATAATAAATCACATAGACACAGCTGAACAAACTTATACACAACCCACACATATGTCTACAGACCTCTAAGAGTATCGATAGTGAAATATGACGGGACAGGGCCCCGCCGTACCCCTGGATAAACATATATATATATATATATATATATCAAAAGATTTGTACCAAAAGTCAAGGATCCAGAACAATGGAGCTCTCGAAGACAGCTGAGTGGAAATCCTAAGCTGGAGGATCACCAAATCGAGTATCTGTACCTGCGGGCATGAAACGCAGCCCCCGCCCCCGCCCCCCCCCCCCCCCCCTCCGAAGAAAGAGGGTCAGTACGAGATATGTACTGAGGTATATAAAGCATAAAATACAATAAAGAGGATCATGACTGAAATAGAGGTTACAGGAGACAAGTATGACATTCGATGTTACACCTCGTAAAATTTTCCGTGAGCATACAATGAATAGACCAACGAAGAGTATAAGTGTACGATGTTCTACTAAGAAGGGAATGACTACCCATGAGTTTTGAAAACGCGAAGGTTGCAGATTTGCATTTCGGCCCAGTGGTCGTAAAACAGAATACGACCCGTAAAGTGATTTACGGACTGTAAAGTGCCATCGTCTTCCAACTATTAAAATTTCAACTTTCTGTCAAATGGTGAAATGGTAAAATACGACCCAGAATACTGACCGTAAATTGAAATACGGCTCGTAAACTATGACCGTAAACCACCATGACCTACAACAAACCTTTCTGTTTCTGATATGCTTAAATACGATCCTGAAGGACGGACCGTAAAACAGAATACGGCCCGTAAACTGGCTTTACGGCCACTGTACACCCCGACTACTGTTCACAAAAATCAGATTTTTATGTTAAGTATAAGGGACCCCAAACTCATTTTATTTAATTTCTCATCTTCACAATTCAAGAACTCTCTAGAATACAGCAAAACACTTCATCCACAAGAATTCAAAAGAATCAAAGGAAAATCAAGGTCAACAACACCAAATCCATGAAATCGAGAGTGTGAAACCTATCAAAGTTCATCTACACCAAGAAATATCAAAGGAAGTGAAATAGGGTTTTGGCATAAAAGAGTGTTGTTGCTCAAGGCTTGTTCCAACACTACCCAAGGTAAGTTCGATGACCTTCTCATGATGATTGAAGAATTAATACATTGAAACACTTGGATTATAGAAGAGTGTAGTAAATGGGTCATAAAATGTGAATAGTGTCATAGTTGAATGATAGTTGGATTGCATTATGAATGTTGATGAGTTGGGAGTAAAAATATGTTATAAATGACGTGCAGACCATGAAATAGGTGTGATGTATGAGAAAATGTGATGATGAGCTAAAACCCATAAATGTGGAGAAATTAGAGAAAAATGGTGGAATGTGGTAAATGTAGATAAATGATGATTGTTGAATACAATATTGTGAGCGTTTGGGAGTTAATATAGAATATGGGAAAAGTAGTATAACCAAAGGAAGTGCCACCCAATTTTCCCTAGAAATAGTGAACCGGTCTTATAGACGATTCACTAATGTTAATGCGATTCCTTTCGAAGGTTGAAAACACGAGCATTGAAGGAGGACGAGCAAGCGATAGCTTAGTTAAACGACAAAGGTATGTGAGGCTGGACCCTTCTTTCTAATGGCATGAATCTCATAGCATAATTTTCCCTCCTCTTCATGGGTTCCTATATTCCGGAAAGCTAAAAGCCTACATCTATGAATGGTAACATAAGATAAGAAATATGATATGAGGATCCTAAAATGGCATGATGATATTTATTGCTCACACTCACCTTATATGTTACTTCCTTCAAGGTGAGGCAGGATGTCAATACTAGCTCCATAATGAAAACGGGGGATCACGACTTTGCGTCACCCCGATAAAGTAAAGTTATTCATAAGCCTTATGCGTGTATTATGATAAGTATGTTACGATGAGCATGTATGATGATGATATAACACCGCGCCTAGTTGGCCGGGCACTCACCGCTAAGGCGGGCAGCTATACGATACACCATGGCCAAATGGCATGGGCAGACACCACTAGTGGGCGGCATGAGATGACACCCCGGACGCGGGAGGCTTGGACGCAGGCTCATGTTATGATTATCACACAGATCCGATATGGACGGGCAGTTTATACATTATGCATATATGATATGATGATGAGCATGAGTAAGACAGTATGACTTATTTTTCTTATACTTGACAATTAGATTTTGATGTTCCATATTAGTATCTTCTTTACATCATTGTCCTATTTCCTTGTTTATGCCTCTCATACTCAGTACAATATTCGTACTGACGTCTGTTTTCTTTGGACGCTGTGATCATGCCCACAGGTAGACAGGGAGGAGAGCTCGACCCAGACCAGCAGTAGCCGTCAGCTGATTGAAAGCACTCCTTTGTTCGGAGGTGTTTATGACGATTCATTTGTGTACATTCATGTATATGTATTTTTGGGCATGACGGGGTCCTGTCCCGTCCTTATGCTTAGCACTCCAATAGAGGCTCGTAGATGCGCAGTGTGGGTTAGATGGTCTCACGAGGTACTATTATATGTATATATTATTTTGATGGCCGAGAGGCAAATGTATTTAAAAAGTATTTATGTTTCCATATAAAATATTATTTTCCTACAATTTGAGTATAAAGTTCATAAAAGACCATTAAATGAGCAAGATAAGTAGTAGCACGAGCGGTGCTCGGTGGCTAGCCCCGGGTACCCGTCATGGCCCCTAGCTGGGTCGTGACAAAAGTGGTATTAGAGCAGTTCGTCCTAGGAAGTGCCTACGAGCCGTGTCTAGCAGAGTCTTGTTTATGGTGTGATGCGCGCCACATCAATAAACAAGAGGCTACAGAGCATTTAGGAAAAATGACCATTCTTCTTCTCATGAGATCGTGCGATAGAGCCATGTTTAAGACTTTATCCTCCCTAATAGTGTGTTGTGATTTCAGAATGCCGCCAAAGGGAAAGGCTACAGCTGCCCAGAACGGCAAGACTACGACAAAGAGGCGGGTAGAAAGAGAGCCTCTGATGAACATAGAAGAAGGAAAATCACACAATGAGGCCTTGTCTAATACCTCTTCTACCCTGCCTAATGTGGCAGAGCAAGGAGGAGCTCCAGCTCAAATCCCTCCTCCAATTACTTCGGGACAACAAATGACTGAGGCCATTAATTTATTGACGCAATTGGTTGCCGCCCAGGCGCAACGACAAAGTGCGAGCTCAAGTGATCGGGCAGCAAGTACCAAAGCCCGTGATTTCATGAGTCTAAATCCTCTGGATTTTTTCGGGTCAAAGCCGGATGAAGACCCGCAAGGTTTCATAGATGAGGTACTGAGGACATTGAAGATTGTCCATGCCTCTGAAACTGAATCCGTGGAGTTAGCATCTTATAGACTCCGGGATGTGGCTGTTTTATGGTACAACATCTGGGTATTATCAAGAGGAGAGAATGTGCCTCCTCTGGTTTGGCAGGAATTCGTGGATGCATTTATTCGTCACTATTTACCACCTGAGGTCCGCCGAGCTAGAGTGGACAGGTTTCTAAATCTGAGGCAAGGAAATATGAGTGCCCGGGAGTATAGCATGCAATTTAATTCTTTGGCTAGATATGCCCTAGCTATTGTGGCCGACATGGGAGATCGGGTACATAGATTTGTAAGTGGCCTAGGGCCACATTTATTCAGAGATTGATTAACGGCTTCCTTGCAAGAGGGGATGGATATTTCGCGAATACAGGCCCATGCTCAGAATTTAGAGGGGCGACAACAACCACCAAGAAGTGACCGCGATAGTGAAAGAAGGCAAGGCAAGAGGGCTAGATCTATGGGAGCAGGCAGTGGTTATAGAGGGGGATCAAGGCAGACATATTCTGGTTACTCAGACCAGTCAGTGACCAGTGCACCTCCCCGATTTACAGGTAGGAGATTTGATTGCTCCTTCCGTTCAGGACAGGGCCAGAGTTCGAGGGCCTCAGATTCCCAGTTCAGGGAAGATTGTAGCCAGAGGAGACCCCAGTACCGCGATGCAGCCAGTGCGGTAGATTGCATTCCGGACAGTACCGCCAAGGTTCGAACGCTTGCTATACTTGCGGCCAAGTTGGGTACATGATGAGAGATTGCCCATCGATGAGTGGTAGAGTTGGAGTTCAGCCCACAAGTTCGGCAGCTGGTTCTTCCTCAGCACGCCCGGTAGGAAAGACTCCCCAGATGTCAGCAAGCTGAGGTAGAGGCAGAGTGGCAGCATCTACTTCAGGTGCCACTCAGCCCCGTGTATATGCTTTAGCCGGATGGCAAGATCTCGAGTCCTCCCCGGATGTGGTTACAGGTATATTATCTATATTCTCCCGTGATGTGTACGCATTGATAGATCCCGGTTCTACTTTTTCTTATATTACTCCATATGTTGCTGGTTGTATTGGGGTGAAGCCTGAGTCAATTAAACCTTTTGAGGTACTCACTCCGATTGGTGATCCCGTGATAGCAAGGCAAGTGTACAAAAATTGTGTCGTTGTGATATGTGATCGTCAGACCAAAGCTGATTTTGTTGAGCTGAAAATGGTAGATTTCGATGTAATCATGGGTATGGATTGGTTGGCCTAGTGTTATGCAAATGTTGATTGCCTCACAAAAGTGGTTCGATTTGAATTTCCGGGAGAGCCCATACTTAAATGGAAGGGTAATGCAACATCTCCAAAGGGTAGGTTTATTTCCTACCTTAAGGCAAGGACGATGATAGCCAAGGGTTATATTTATCATTTAGTTCGGGTTCATGACACCGAGTCAAAGCCACCAACTTTCAATCAGTTCTGGTCGGGAATGAATTCCCAGATGTGTTTCCAGACGAACTTCCAGGTCTTCCTCCAGAGAGAGAGATTGACTTCGCCATTGATGTGTTGCCGGACACCGAGTCTATATCTATTCCTCCTTATCGAATGGCTCCGGCAGAATTAAAAGAGCTAAAGTCAGAGTTGAAAGACTTGCTTGAAAAGGGGTTTATTAGGCCCAGTTCATCACCGTGGGGAGCACCGGTCTTGTTTGTAAGAAAGAATGACGGATCTCTACGAATGTGTATCGACTACAGGCAATTGAATAAAGTGACGATAAAGAACAAGTATCCTCTTCCAGGGATTGATGACTTATTCGATCAATTGCAAGGTGCTAAGTGGTTTTCAAAAATAGATTTGAGGTCGGGCTACCATCAGGTGAGAGTTAGAGAAGCGGATATTCCCAAGACGGCCTTCAGAACGAGATATGGCCACTATGAATTCCGAGTGATGTCGTTTGGGCTGACTAATGCTCCGGCCGTGTTTATGGATTTGATGAACAACGTATTCAGGCCTCTCTTGGATTTATTTGTGATAGTGTTTATTGATGATATTCTGGTGTATTATCGCACGGAATCGGAATATGCTGATCATTTGCGAATTGTTCTTGGCATTTTTCGAGCTCGAGAAATGTATACAAAATTTTCAAAGTGCGAGTTCTGGCTAAATTCTGTGACATTTTTTGGGCCATGTTATCTCAGATGATGGCATTCGAGTCGACACTCAGAAAATTGAAGTTGTGAAGACATGGCCAAGGCCTACGACGCCTACAGAAGTTCATAGTTTTCTGGGTTTGGAAGGATACTATAGAAGATTCGTAGAGGGCTTCTCATTTATTTTGGCCCCATTGACGAAGCTAACCCAGAAGTCAGCAAAATTTTAGTGGAATGATGCTTATGAACGCAGCTTCCAAGAGTTGAAAGACAGGTTGACCTCAGCTCCGATCTTAACATTTCCAGAAGGGTCAGATGGCTATGTGGTGTATTGTGACGCTTCCGGTGTCGAATTAGGGTGCGTATTGATGGACCATGGTAAAGTTATTGCATATGCTTTGAGACAATTACGGAAACATGAAAGGAATTATCCGACTCATGATCTCGAATTGGCTGCGGTTATTCATGCCTTAAAAATATAGAGGCATTATTTGTATGGTGTGCATGTTGATATCTATACGGATCACAAGAGTCTTCAGTATATTTTCAAGCAGAAAGAGTTAAACCTATGGCAACTATTAAAAGATTTTGATGTGAACATTTTGTACCACCCCGGAAAAGCGAATGTAGTAGCCGATGCGCTTAGCCGCCGATCAATGGGCAGTCTATGTGAAGTCCCTCCGAAAAAGAAAGAAATGGTTTGTGAGCTCCGCCAACTAGCTATTCTTGGGGTACGTGTAATAGATTCGGGTAATGTGGGGATTAGTATTAGCAATCCCACAACTTCATCCTTGAACATAGAAGTGAAAGAGCGACAATATGAAGACTCCCAATTGTGCCATTACAGAGACCTATCTAATGAAAAGGAGAAGTCTCCATTTGAAGTTTCTATTGATGGGATTCTTAGGTACCGAGGCAGATTATGTGTGCCGAATGTAGCAGAAATGCGCCGACGAATTCTAGACGAAGCACATTGTTCTCGGTATTCTATTCATCGAGGTGCAACTTGTCACGACCCATCCCCGTAGGCCGTGATTGGTTCCCGTACTGGACACCCGTACCTGAACCTGTTAAATATAACCAAACTGAAACTACGATAATACGGAAACTTATAAAGGAACTCCAAAGTTCGTAACATTGTCACACACATATATATATATATATATATATATATATATATATATATATATATATATATATATATATATTTCCAGATCAACTGTCTCCTGAGGAGTCACAACTAATCATATCATGAAATAATACGCAAGCCGACAAGGCTGCCATCACATATCAATATCATATGCAAGCCGACAAGGCTGCCACTATAGACGAACATCATACCACAGCACATCGTATAGACACAGCCGAACGGAACACATACACAACCCACACATATGTCTACAGACCGCTAAGAGTACGAATAGCGAAATATGACGGGACAGGGCCCCGTCGTACCCCTGGATAACATATATATATATATATATATATATATATATCCTACGATTCAAACCAAAATTCTAGACTCCGGAACAACAGAGCTCTCCATGACAGGGGAAAGGGAGTCCTAAGCTGGCCGATCACCAAAGCGAATATCTGCACCTGCGGGCATGAAACGCAGCCCCCCGAAGAAAGGGGGTCAGTACGGAATATGTACTCAGCATGTAAAGCATGAAAAACAATAAACAGGATCACAACTGAAACAAGAGTATAGAAAATAGGTACAATGTCCAGAATACCAAAACACTTGTCTTTGAAACATAAATCATGCATGTCAATATCATATATCATACATATATATATATACCGTACCCGGCCCTCTAGTGAGGGACTCGGTGAATAAAGTTATCATATGCCCTTCTGGCCGCCATAACATGTCATCATATCATCATATCATCATATATATGTATATATACTGTACCCGGCCGTCTATTGATGGACTCGGTGAATAATGCAGTGAAACTATGCACGATAACATACCCGGCCCGGGACTCGGTGAAAGACATATTGAGGCATGCATGAGCAGAGTAGTGAGAAACTATATACAATTTAAAAAACATTTTCAAAGACTCAATAGAATGATCAACACAAATTACCATTTGAAAATCAGGAAAATAGTCGTATTAAATACCTTTCGAATGTCACTCGGAACATATCAAACATCCCTTGAATGTCATCATAAGTATATCATAAAGCCTTAAGGATCATAGTCATATGTCACTATAGTATGAAACACCTTATAGAAGTCCAGTCACTAGTTATCATAGAGTTCCTAAGAATAGGAACGGATATATATCGACTATTAACCAACGTACAGAAAACTGAAGAGGGATGCTCAATCACTTGAGAAGTGTAACATCAAGAAGTGAATAAGAATCATAAATATCACTCAAAGATTATGAATGGAATTACCCCAAAGTTCATATCATTCATCACTTAAATCTAAGACATGCCAAAAGAAAGAAGGGACATCTTCACATACCTGTTAGCGACTATTCGTGAATCCTTTTCGCCTCGTCGCTCTTTTAGCCTATTTATATAAAAGTAATGTTATCGTTAGTAACTATATTTTCTATTTCACAAATTTATAGCCCGTTTCTTATAGAACCTATATTTCAAATTATATATATTCTCGTTTAGGGTTTTCTATTATCTAAAGACTTAACGAAAATCGGGCAGCACTTCCCCTATATATTCGCCCATCCCGAGTTTCCAAATGCTCTCCTGTTGACACAGAAATACCAACAACAACATATGGACATAATCATATCTTCAATTCTTTCAATTCAACAAGAATAACAACATGTTCATACCAACACAACTTCAACCTTAACTTTCTAATTCTTTCCATTCCTTCACTATTTAATCCATGACAACAACAACAACTATAATGCAACTTAAAATTAATTTACCACGCCTAATTAGAACAGCCCCTTACACGGCTCAATTTACAATTCAACACCCACATCTACAACTTCTCATATTCATCATACATCAACAAGTTTATACAAGCTTAAATTGTTTCCAAAATGTGTATAAAAAAAGATCAAATCTTACCTTAATCAACTTGACTTCAAGGATCAATTCACGTTGCAATTCTTGAATGTGTATAACACTTTGCAATTCCAATTTATCCTCCTCACCCTCTCAATTCTCGGCCAAAATCTCCATGGCCGAGAGCTTCATAGTGTGTTCCCTATTTTTTTTGTTCTTGGTTGATTAATTGATGAAGAAAATGGCTTATGAGTCATATAGCAACTATTTATATGACCCCCTAGGCTCTACACGTGTCCCCCCTAGGTGTCATCTAGTTGATGACTTTTTTTTAAAAATTAAAATCGGGTGGGGCCCACTCATATACTTAACTTTAATTAATTTAATTAATTACTAATTCCCACTTAATAATCTAATCACAATTAATTAATTCCTAATCTCCAATAATAATATTTTTACACTAAATAAAATTTATAAACAATTTATGTAATAATTAAAGTTGAAAATTAAAGGTTTCTATTTCTTGTCCGAAAATAATTCTGCCTTTACCTTGAGTCGGTTTGCTTGCGAATAATCCCACGTATAAATATACGGGGTATAACACAACTAAAATGTATCATGATCTCAAGATGATGTATTGGTTCGATGGCATGAAGTGAGACGTAGCGGAATTTGTAGCACAGTGCCCAAATTGCCAACAAGTAAAAGTTGAACATCAGAAGCCAGGAGGCTTATTGCAAGCAATGGAAATCCCTACTTGGAAATGGGAAGTGATCAACATGGATTTTATTGTAGGATTACCCCGTTCTCGAGGCAAGTATGATTCGATATGGGTGATTTTGGACAGGCTCACAAAAGTAGCCCATTTTCTTCCAGTTAGAACCACGTACACAACAGAAGACTATGCGGAGTTGTATCTCAAGGAAATTGTGCGACTTCATGGTATACCATTATCTATTATAATAGATAGAGGAGCACAGTTTACAGCCAAGTTTTGGAAGTCCTTCCAAGAAGGAGCCACTCAAGTGAAGCTTAGCACGACATTTCATCCGCAGACTGACGGACAGGCCGAGCGTACTATTCAGACCTTGAAAGATATGCTACGAGCATGTGTGATATATTTCGGTGGAAGTTGGGATGATCATTTACCGCTAATCGAATTTGCGTACAATAATAGTTACTATTCCAACATTCAAATGGCTCATTTTGAAGCTTTATATGGAAGGAAATGTAGATCCCCAATCGGATGGTTTGAAATAGGAGAAGCACAATTAATAGGCCCCGAATTGATTCAACAAGCGGTGGAAAAAGTTAAGGTGATCCGATATCGATTCTTGACAGCCCAAAGCCGTCAAAAGTCTTATGCAGACAACCACCGACGAGACTTGGAATTCCAGGTTGACGATTGGGTATTTTTGAAAGTATCGCCAATGAAAGGGGTGATGAGATTTGGTCAGAAAGGGAAACTAAGCCCTAGATACATTGGACCCTATAGAGTTATCAGCAAGGTTGGTCATGTAGCCTATGAATTGGACTTGCCTTCGGAGCTTGAATTAGTCCACCCAGTTTTCCACGTTTCGATGCTCCGTAAGTGTATTGGAGATCCTACAAAGATTGTCTCGATAGATGATGTACAAGTAATAGAAAAGCTAACCTATGAAGAAGTACCTATTTCTATTCTCGACAGGCAAGTGCGAAAACTCCGAAACAAAGAGGTGGTTTCAGTTAAAGTCTTATGGCGAAACAATAACCGGAAAGAAATGACTTGGGAAGAAGAAGAGAGTATGAAGTCTAAGTATCCGCATTTATTTCGACCCCCATAGGAGATTCAAGATGAAACGCCAACGATATGAGGTACGTATGCTTATTTTTCATGCTTTTGGTCGTGTGTGGCCATAGATATGTCGATGTTGTAATGTAGCCCTGTGAGACGATGATATTATGGGATGTTGTGACAGGTTGGTAGTGCCAAATTACAGGGAAAATGTTATATCCCGTATTTTTGTACATTGGGCTAGTCGCGATAAGTTAAGGACAAGACTATTTTTGGATACGAGGTAGAGACTTGTAACCTCCGATTTTGTTTTAATGCACAAGTTGCTTATAAAATTTATTTGGTATAGAAATATTAATAGAGATTAAAGATTAATTAACCATGATTAGATTATTAAGTGGGATTAAAAACTTAATTACTTCACTAATTGGCCATTAGTGGTCGTGTGGGCCCCACCCATGGCATGGCCAAATTTGATTAGCTCAAGCCATGAGTGGGACATGTGTCCAACACTTAGGCATCATATAAATATTAAATTGATGACTAAGAGAGCCATTTATCATCTTCAACCAAAATAGAAAAACCTAGAGATAGAAAGAGAGGCTCTCGGCCATGGATGAGCTTGGTAAGCTCACAAGTTCTTGATCCAAAATAATTTTCCAAGGTGTTCTAGCTAAATTGGAAGGGAAATTGTGACGTGAAAGTGTTCATTAAGGCAACAAGAACAAGTATTATTTCAATTCACAAATCCTAGCCAAGTTGAGAAGTCAAGTGTTAAGGTAAGGTTAATCTTCTTTTACATGTATTAAGGGTGGTTTAAACGTGTTGTAGTTTGTAGAAATAGATGAAATTCGTGGAATTATGTGTGTTGGTATTGAGGCCGTGTAGGGGCTGTTTTGTGTAGGAAATGGTGAACAAATTTTACTAAGTATTTGGTTGTTGTTGTTATGACTTTTATGATGAGAATAAAGGTATTTAGTGGTTCAGGTTGGAGTTGTAATTGTTTGTGGGCTGTTGTAGAAGTTAATATGGTGTTAATATAGTTTCTTGCGTTTATGTCAATAATGTTGTTAACGTGTGGTTGTTGGTATAGTTCATGAATTTGAATGAACAAAATGTGTTGTTGTTGTTCTTGCTAAGCTTGGAAGATCAATGGTAATTAATATTATATGTTGTATTGTATGTTGGATGGGATGTTTTGGAATGTTGTACGGACTGTCCGGAGCGTTCTCGAGTCTTGTTTGAATAGTCTCGGGTTAGTACTTGAACGTATGATTGTTGATGTTGGCTTGGTTGTATGTTGCTGGTTTGAATATAAGGGAAACGTCGTCTAATTATCTAGAAAGTAGTTACTAATATTAGAATACGTTTTGAATCTCCCCGTAGCTTAACTGTAGTTCTTGACGTCTTAATATAGGTTGAAATACTATTGGGCAGCGTATACGTGCTGTGTTGCGAGTAAACGCTAAAGGTATGTAAAGCTGTCCCTTCTTTCTTTTGGCATGTCCTAGATGTAAGTAATGTACGATATAAGCTTTGGGGTAATTCTATTCACAAGTTTCCAAGCATGATTTATGATTCTTATTCACTTCTTGATGTTAGAACTCTCAGGATAGTCAAGCTATTGCCCTCGAGTCTTTTATATGATTGGCTAGTAAATGATGTATAAAAGTTCCTATTCTTAAAGGATTCTATAATGAATAATGTCCTTAACTTTCATAAGCTGTCTCGTATTGATTTGATACATGTCTATGATCCCTGAGACTTTCCTTAATATAGTTCTTAATGACATTTAGAGAGAACTTAATATGGTTGTTTTACTGATACTCGAGAGCAGATTAGTCTACTTATCTATTGAGTCTCAAAAGATGATTTATGTGCATATGGTTACTTACTACTCTACTCGTGCATACTGTTGTTACATCTTTCACCGAGTCCCTGGCCGGGTATGTTATCGTGCACAGTGTCCCTGCATTATTCACCGAGTCCCTTACCAAAGGGCCGGGTACGATATATGATGATATGATGATATGATATATAATTATGGCACCGAGTCCCATGATGGGCCGGGTACGGTATACGTGTACATGACTTTATTCACCGAGTCCCTTACTAGCGGGCCGGGTACGGTATATGTATATGATGATATGACTATGACACCGAGTCCCAAAATGGGCCGGGTACGGTATATCATAATGATATGCATGATTTTGTTTCATAAGGCACAGGTACAGTGACTTCTTGATTATTATACTTATCTCCTGGAATCTCTACTTCAGTTATGATCTTTCTTATGGTATTTCATGCTTTATATACTCAGTATCCCTTGAACGTCATTATGAATTATGTCGAAAGGAACTTTAGGAATCATAGACACGTATCGAGACAATATGAAATAACTTACGGAAATCAAGAACATTAACCACCCTAGTGTCTCTAAGAATAGGAGCTTATACATTCGTCGTTTGTTCATTTCATGTAAATCATGCCAAAACGAAAGAAGGGTTAGCTTTACATACCTTGTCGCTTCTCAAGTTAACCATAACATAGGTCTCGGGTTTCACCAATCTACAAACAATACCAAATATGCCAATAATCAAATTAGGATACTTTTTCAAACAAATCCTTAATTACTTAGAAATCTAACGATATTCGGGTAGTATCTTCTTACTTAAAAACTTAATAATCCTTATGATTCCAATTTATCCAAAATATCAATCACAATACCAACAACGATATCAACAAACACATATCCAAATAGAATTATGTCCATTTCTTAAATCACCTCCAAAACAGCCCAATATACATTCCTACACCGATGCTTGTATACACTTCTTTATTTTCGTATATACATAGTATAATAACAACTACAACCAATCCGACAATATTCCAGCACACCAAACAATTTATAACAACCACCGAACTGTCCACATGATAGCAATAACAATTTATCCGATTCCCCGCAATTAATTTCGTAGTTCCCGTCTCTCCATTTAACTGTGACCTGGACGAATTTAAATATATCTAATAGAGGAGAATTCTTACCTCATATGCCAAGAAATAATCTTCTTCCACCTTATTTTACTTCGAAGAAATCTCCGATTTGCTATCATTCGAAGCAAACCAACGTGGCATAACCTCTATATCGTTCTTCATGATTTTACTTCAGCACAAAAGAATTTTTTTCCTACCTTCATCGTGGCTACAAGTTCCTCGTAAGAAATATTTTTGTTTAGATGAGACTAAAATATACGTATGGACCCTTTTTTTTGGTTGCTGCATAGTATGAGATATGTATATATATATCTCACTTATAATTGAGGTAGGAATTTTACTCCAATGAATTGACCACGGGTCCGTCCCACTTAATTAGTACCTCCACTTGCCTTCCTAATAATCCACCGATATCCATGATAAGTATGAGTCATATTTTTGCTGCCACTTTTCCCATGAACCCACGTGGACTTTTGTCCACATGCCACTAATCCACTTATCCCTTGATTTATTATTTTGTCCCACTCCAGTTCAACATTTAACCACTTACTCACATGAATAATTTTTTATCTCAATTCACTTAAATAGTAATCATTTTTAATATACTTTAAATAGTCATTATTGTAATCATGTGTTATAGCATTAGTCCATGGCTTCTTTTTCCATACATGAAATATTATTCTCAATCACCGTGGTCACACTTGTTAAGTCTTAAATTATTTCGGGACCTCAAACTCTTTGTACACCGAGCTCTCGATTTTCATCCTTGAATATGATCGAATTCTCCGGGCTCGGGTAATTTTGCTCATATTGGACAATTAAATTTTTCTAGTCCAAAAATACGGGATATTATAGCTTGGACCGTATTTCATCAAATAAACTTCGAACCTCGACAAAACTTATTTTCTTAGATTTGTTTAACTTCAATTATTTATAACACATGTATACCATCACTACAACCACCCATAAGCTTGGGAGCATAACCTCGTTTTCGTTACTAATATCATTTAACTCGCACGCTTTCCAACACATGAAAATACGGGATGTAACATCCTCCCCCCCTTTTAGAACATTCGTCCTCGAATGTTAAACTAGTCCTGTACTTCCAATACTTCCTTAAATGTTCCTTTATTGAATTATGTCGTTCACATGCCTCTTTTGTTGGTCGATTCCCTTCAATTTATTATAACGCATTCCAGCTCTCTAAGGTTAATTCCCGTAATATTTCTTCTTGCTCTTGCCTCTCGAGGTGATAATTCCACGTTGTTGCCTTTACTCTCCTCTTCATTTTGCAGCTGGTTGTCGGTTGTATTGTGAGCTCTTCCGCTGAAATCTTACTCTCTCCCTGGTGCACTTAGTCTTAACTCGACTCTTACTTCTTCTATAGTTACTCCTTTAAGATGTATCGCTCACTTCACCTTACCCCTTAATATTTAAATGAGATTTTATAACGCGCAGACATCCTTCGTCGATTTATTAGACTTTACAATCCTTGTAGTATTTCATGCCTCTGGTAACCTGTAGACCCTTCGCAGATTCTTACGAATAAAACGAATTTTTCCAAGGTGTTACATTATTTTACTTCAATAACCTTACATTGCTCTGCTATTCCAGCCCGTCTTCTGGAATCTTCGGCATTATGTATCGCTTCTCGACATTCACTGTCAATTTACTTTTTTTTGCTCTTATCTCGATCTTTAGAGTTGGCTATCAAGTAGCGTTGGGGCTCCGTCATATAATAACTTTACATAGCTGCTCTGTGGTCTGTCTATTATTAACTGGTATAATTCTGAAAGAGTTTTTGATTTTGACCTGTAAATTCACTGTCATCCAGTAACCAGCTTGTTCAGATCGTCTCGCTTAAACTATTTCGCAATTTCCCTTAATCCAACTTGTGACACTTTAGGCATAGTATCTCGTGTCATTTCTTTATTTTTAATTCAAACCCTTCTATTGCTTCTTTACTGAGATTTTGCTCTTAATTCTCCTATCACGCATCAGAATATGCGTAAGTGCTCAAATGAGCCCAGTAGATATCTTAGCGTCGTCTCAGTAGTCTTCATGCTTTACCTTGCCTTCTCCTCTTTTATCTTACAATCGATATCGGGATAAAATCTTTGGCTCAACCATGGCCATGTCCTACTTGCCCTTAGTATGAATTCTATCTTGGTAATTTGGCTTAAACCATCTTTACATCTTTCCATAATACGCCCGAAATATTGTAACCACATTGTTATTACTGCATCCTTACTCTTCTTATCAAGTACTCACTCGGTCTTATTCTTAGCATACAAATATTCATAGGTTGTATAACTATTCTTGTACAACTTGTATTGAGTACATCCAACCTTAGTCGTAGTCTTTCCTTCTCCTGGTTCATTCTGCTTTACATATTTCATCCGTACTAAAACGCGCTCGTAGTCTATCTTGTCATACTCCTTTCGCTTCCTTTATCCACCCCTTTGATTTTCTCATATCCTACTATTGGAGATTTTCTATCCCTTCTCTTTGCTACTTATAAGTCGCAATATCATTAGCGCACAACTCTACTGCCAAATCTTAGCCTCTAATCTAGTATAGCATTTCTCTTCGTACTCTTTCTTTTTATAAGACCCATTTTCTAGTGTATTATCATTCAAGGTCTTTACAAATAATCCTTAGCACTGTCTCAAATACCATTCTGATTTCTATCCATTTATTGCTGGCTTTCAGATCTTACTAACTTGTTTCCGCAAGGGATCTCAGTTGAAGTTTAAGCATCCATATCAAATATATTGCAGTGTCAATTGTTTCCATCTTACACTTGCTTTTCTCACACCCGCTTCCCCCCTTTAGGATGTAATTATACCATTATCTGTTTATATTCCGCTCTAAGTCCCTATTTCCAATCTCAAATTCATTTGATCTTTTGTTTTCCAACTCCCTTGGTATGTTGTACCATATCCATATATTCTCTTTATAATTTATGATTTTGATTATCCACGTACGAAACCTTAACAAAATCGTGCAGCGACGAGAACCTTTCTACATGGAGTATAAAACCTCATCTGACCATCTGTACTCGAGTAATTGCAACCCATGTAGCAACTCATCCAAGGCCACACTCTACTTACTCCAATCAGTAATTAATTAGTACTTATAGTCGTTCCAAATTCTCAATTAGGTAACACTTATATTCCGATGATAAGTGTCCAAAGTTCTCTTATAATATTATCTTTACCCCAAACTATACATAATCAGAAAGCACACTATACAAGCAGCTTTTCCATGTCCCTCGATACATTTCCTTCCACTCCATACTGTCCCATGATTTTATGCTCCTCCTCAATAGTTATTGTGCCCCAAGTCGTTAGATGGTAGTGGTCTCTTTCCTCTCCTTGTAAAGCTTAGAACCCTTTACCAGCAATAGCCACCTTCTATAATCGCTTAATTCGTATACCCTTCTGAACCATCCAGTCGTGAAGCTAGTCATGAAGATGTACAGGGTACATGAACTCCTGGACACCGCTCTTGGACTTCAGTTTTTGTGTTACAATGCCCGTCTGTCATAGTCCATCGCTGATTGCCCCAGGGTATAGAAGTACTGTGGTCATATGAGCTTACCTTAGACCAAGTGTTTCTACTCTCATCCTTTTCTTATAGTCAATTTCAAGCCTTATCCTTGGTGTCGACTTTATTGTTTCCAACTTGACAATTCCTTTATCTTAGACTTTTCTTGCACTATAGTTATAAATCCTTTGTCATGATCGTCACCTTGATTAACCCCTACGGTAATAATTTCATAACAACATGACTAATTCAACACGAATACACCATAGTCCATCATCTACAACAATACAATTACTTAGTTATAACTACACCTTTAAGTTTGTAGCTATATATTTTCCATTTATTTTACACTCGTACTCAGTTAATTATGTCTATCTTGGGTGCTTCCTTTAATATTCCTTTACCATTTCCCCAGTCTATGTCCATCCTTTATTCTGTACACGAGGAATCTCATGCTACCTCTGTACCTTTTAGAAAACACTACTTCTGCATAATCCCTTTCTCATTTTCAAAACGTATTCTGTTCATCCCTATTTGACCTTATCATCCTAGTCATTTTCTCGCACTCATTCTACTTCGTTGCTCATCTTTTAGTAGTTTGGTCTTTCATAATTCCGTCACTTATATTACTCGTGTTCTCGGCTATACGTGTCATAACCCGTTATTACACTGTTATCTCGCTTTCTTCTTATTCCCTTCTTTCAATTACTCCATCTTTTCTTGTGCTCGCTATCATTTCTGTTACCACATAATCTTTATTCTGAAATTTTCCATACATAACTTTATAAGTCTTTCTTATTCGTTCTACAACTCGCTTTTCCGTTTCACACTTGCCTTTGTACTCTAATCACATAGATCACGTCATATCTTTTAGTCACTTCCTCACTAGGCTTTACTCATTTTCATAACAATCCTTATTATATTCGCATTATATCCTGTTTGTAATGAATCTTATAATGTAGCGCTTCGTAACCTTATTCAGGATTCTTACTATGGTTTAACTACCCTCTGTGGAGTAGGTGTACTTAACCTTTTACCCTTTCGAGTCAATCTTATCCTTAATACCTCACAAGTTGCCAAATCAATACATCATATTAGACACAATTCTTCTTCCTCTATACTCTTGTCTCAATCATATTATTACTTCTTTTAACTATAAACTCGTCGTAATTTATCCCTGTTTATCAATTCAATTGATACCTCAATGTAACACTCTATTAAAATTTGCTAGCCTTTTCTAAATCATCTCTTATTATCACAAGCACTTTCGAATTATCCTAGCATTTCTTTTTACCATATCGACATCGACCTCATAATTACTATTACTTATCAATTCAACAGTTAACTTTATTTCTCGAAGTCAGACTTGCAACTTGGTCAAATCCTATCATTACTGTTGACATGACCTTTCAAGACGTATTACGAACTTATATCTCATTCTTTTTTTATTCCTAGGAAAATTTTGGCAGAGTTTCCTCTGTAGTTCTTACTACCCCATAAGCTGCACGCAGGAAATACCAACAGTGCCTCATAGGGCCAACATATATATGTATATATTATATCGTATCATAGCCGCACAGGGCTCCCCATATATTATAACAATATGAAAATGATGAACTTACCTCGTATGTCCAACTCGAACTGTACCTGTTACACTTTCCCTTTCAATCTTTAACTGCAGGTTTCAATCATAACTGCAACATTCATACCGTATCTGACATGTACCCTGCTTACCTATCTTTTTACTGATTCGTTCAGCTTCTTCTGTTCACACCTTATAACTGAACTTATCAACAATATATATACATTCAATCCATTTTCTTACTATACTTCAATAACTTACCTTGATGATGGCTAGTTTGCCATTCTATATATACTATTTCTGATAACGTAACCTCGATGAAATATCTTACCTCTGTAACTCCCAGTAGCATTATTTACCTTCTCTTGTCGACACCATTCTCCTGCTGAAATCAAAGGTCAGTATATAAGGGATATCATTTCCTATCTCTTGGCTCTATCGCACGATCTAGAGTAAGAAGGAAAGGTAACATCCTAAATGTCCTGTAGTTTCCTGTTTATAGATGTGGTGCACAACACACCGATAAACAAGACTCTACTAGACACGGTCTGTAGATACTCCGAGGATGAACCGCTCTGATACCACTTTTGTCACGACCCAACCCCATGGGCCTTGACTAGTGCCCAAACTGGACACTCGTATACATACCTGTTAAATATAATCACATTGAAACTACGACAATATGGAAATTTGCAAGAGCAAGCTATAGACTGAAAATGCCGTATATCATAATAAACCTGTTTCCTGAGGAGTCACAGCTAACCAATACATTGCACGATATGCAAGCCGACAAGGCTGCCACTATATACTGATACGATACCCAAGCTGACAAGGCTGCCACTACAGACGAACATATCCATAATAAATCACATAGACACAGCTGAACAAAACTTATACACAACCCACACATATGTCTACAGACCTCTAAGAGTATCGATAGGGAAATATGACGGGACAGGGCCCCGCCGTACCCCTGGATAAACATATATATATATATATATCAAAAGATCTGTACCAAAATTCTAGGCTCCGGAACAATGGAGCTATCCAAGACAGCTGAGTGGAAATCCTAAGCTGGAGGATCACCAAATCGAGTATCTGTACCTGCGGGCATGAAACGCCCCCTAGAAGAAAGGGGGTTAGTACGAGATATGTACTGAATATATAAAGCATGAAATACAATAAAGAGGATCATGACTGAAATAGAGGTTACATGAGACAAGTATGACATTCGAGATACCAATACACTTGCCTTATGAAATGTAAATCATGCATATCAATATCATATATCATACCCAGCCCATTATGGGACTCGGAGAACAAAGTCATCACATACCATCCATGGCGCCATAATCACATCATCATATCATCACATCATCATATCCTGGCCCGGGAATTCTCCTCTATTAGATATATTTAAACTCGGTGAAACTGTGCACGAAAACATACCCTTGCCCGGGACTCGGTGAAAGATATAATAACAGTATGCACGAGCAGAGTAATGATTAACCATATGCAAATCAAATCATCATCTGAGACTCGATAGAATAGGTAGAATGAACTAACACTTGAGTATCAATGGAGACAGTCATATCAAGTATCCCTCGAACGTCATTATGAATTAGGTCGAAAGGAACTTCAGGAATCATAGACAAGTATCGAGACAATATGAAATAACTTATGGAAATCAAGAACATTAGCCACCCTAGTGTCTCTAAGAATAGGAGCTTATACATTCGTCGTTTGTTCATTTCATGTAAATCATGCCAAAACGAAAGAAGGGTTAGCTTTACATACCTTGTCGCTTCTCAAGTTAACCATACCTTAGGTCTCGGGTTTCACCAATCTACAAACAATACCAAATATGCCAATAATAAAATTAGGATACTTTTTCAAACAAATCCTTAATTACTTAGAAATCTAACGATATTCGGGTAGTATCTTCCTTAAAACCTTAATAATCCTTATGATTCCAATTTATCCAAAATATCAATCACAATACAAATAACGATATCAACAAACACATATCCAAATAGAATCAAGTCCATTTCTTAAATCACCTCCAAAACAGCCCAATATACATTCCTACACCGATGCTTGTATACACTTCTTTATTTTCGTATATACATAGTATAATAACAACTAAAACCAATACCACAATATTCCAGCACACCAAACAATTTATAACAACCACCGAACTGTCCACATGATAACAATAACAATTTATCCGATTCCCCGCAATTAATTTCATAGTTCCCGTCTCTCCATTTAACTGTGACCTGGACGAATTTAAATATATCTAATAGAGGAGAATTCTTACCTCATATGCCAAGAAATAATCTTCTTCCACCTTATTTTACTTCGAAGAAATCTCCATTTTGCTATCATTCGGAGCAAACCAACGTGGCATAACCTCAATATCGTTCCTCATGATTTTACTTCAGTACAAAAGAATTTTTTTCCTACCTTCATCGTGGCTACAAGTTCCTCGTAAGAAATATTTTTGTTTAGATGAGACTAAAATATACGTATGGACCCTTTTTTTGGTTGTTGCATAGTATGAGATATGTATATGCATCTCACTTATAATTGAGGTAGGAATTTTACTCCAATGAATTGACCACGGGTCCGTCCCACTTAATTAGTACCTCCACTTGCCTTCCTAATATCCCACCTATATCCATGATAACTATGAGTCATTTTTTTGCTGCCACTTTTCCCATGAACCCACGTGGACTTTTGTCCACATGCCAATAATCCACTTATCCCTTGATTTATTATTTTGTCCCACTCCAATTCAACATTTAACCACTTACTCACATGAATAATTTTTTATCTCAATTTACTTTAATAGTAATCATTTTTAATATACTTTAAATACTCATTATTATAATCATGTGTTATAGCATTAATCCATGGCCTCTTTTTCCATACATGAAATATTATTCTCAATCACCGTGGTCACACTTGTTAAGTCTTAAATTATTTCGGGACCTCAAACTCTTTGTACACTGAGCTCTCGATTTTCATCCTTGAATATGATCGAATTCTTCGGGCTCGGGTAATTTTTCTCATATTGGACAATTAAATTTTTCTAGTCCAAAAATACGGGATATTATAGCTTGGACAGTATTTCATCAAATAAACTTTGAACCTCGACAAAACTTATTTTCTTAGATTTGTTTAACTTCAAATATTTATAACGCATCTGTACCATCACTACAACCACCCATAAGCTTGGGAGGATAACCTCGTTTTCGTTACTAATATCATTTAACTCGCACGCTTTCCAACACATGAAAATACGGGATGTAACACCCACTTTCTAATGTCATATCATTCAAGACTTTTATAAACGATTCTCAGCACTGTCTCAAATGCCATCCTGACTTCTATCCATTTATTGCTAGCTTTCAGTTCTTACTAACTTGTTTCTGTTATGTCCCGTATTTTCGTATAACGGGAAATCAAGAAATAAATAAGACTTGTGTGTGTTGAGGAAATAATTTGATTCAAGTTGCTATGCTCATGTTGATTATGGAATCATTGATGTCAAGACCTCGGGGAAGGCCGAGGGTAAATTTGGAATTTTAGAAATTAGTTCCGGGAATTACCAAAACGGGACGTTTAGTGAATTGGGCCAAGAAAAATGCAACACAAAAATTGAGGCCCAAAACATGGAAGTGGCCGGCCAAGAGGCAAGCCCAAGCCACTTTTAAAGAGTCATGTGCTATGCACATGACTCCTATTTGGATATATATCAAGTATACTTGAGAATTTTCAAGATAAACACAAAGCAATTGAAGAACACCAAGCAAAAGGTGCTCTCGGCCGAAGGAGAGAAAAAGGAAAAAAAAAAAAAATTCTTGGCTTTGTTTCTAATCCAAACACCTAGTCTCTTTTGGAATGATTGATGAGTTCGAGGTGCTCTTCGTTGTGGTACAATTAGTTTGACGAAAGGGCGACGTTTGCGGCGAATCGGAATCTTAAGAAAAAGGTAAGATCTTTATGTTTTAATGCTATGAAATGGATACATATGTGTTAGTGATTGAATTGGCATGAAGATTTTGGAATGGTGTTGTGTTTGTGCATGGCGTGTGTGTGCAAAAAGAGTGTGTTTGGCCGTGGGTTTTATAAGGTTTAAGACATAAGAATTTGATCTTATTTAGCTTGAATGATGTGTTGTTGTGGTCATTATGTTGTAAAGGATTGATTAAGGAATTGAGTTGGTGTTAGAAAATAATTTCGGACGTTATCGGAAAGTGTATACCTTTGGTATATTTGTGTATATCATAGTATATATATGATACTAAAGACTTTAAATATGATTTATGGTTGATGATAATGAGTTTGGAATGAAACGACGCAAGTTAGAACGTTCGTCGTAACTTTTGGTGTTTTGAATGAAAATTGGAAAGTAGTGAACTTTGGGGAGGTTTGTATGTGGTTTGGAACTTGTTTGTTATGTAATGGAATAATCTTGAATGAATGAATACAATAATGTGGATATGAGTTGAAATTGTGAAGTTTGGAAATAGGATTACCAACTTATGGAATAAGGTGCAATTGTGAAGTTAGTGTGTTTGATTGTGATTCGTATTGTGTATTGATGTTTGGGCTGTTGATGTTGTTATATTTTGAGCCGAGCTAAGTCTCGGGGGTGTTAGATTTATAGGAGAAGTGCTGCCGAAATTTCGGTAGCCAAATATAGCCCAAAGACTAAAATGTTAATTCTCATGAATAGTAACTGGTAAAAGTGACCATTTGCAGTTTCTGGACGAAACGGGAATTGCGATTTGAGGAGCGTAAGGCGCCAACCAGGTATGTAAAGCCTACCTATCATTCTTTTGGCATGTCCTAGACATACTAGGTTAAGATCGGCCCCTCGGGAATAACCCTGCTCTTGGAAATCGAAGTTCAAGTTTGAGCACTATTCATTCAGCGCGATTGAACCCTTTTTGTCGCATTTGGTTAAAAGAATGTTCGTACCTCCATAACTTGTGCTGTTGTGTCCGAAACTCCTCGAAACTTCCGTAGATGGCTCTATGGAGCCGAAAGTCTGTGATTTGTGTCCGCCGCCTCAATTTGACCCGAGGTGGGCCCGCGAGCCCCGAGGCTCCCCTTATTCGGTTTGTTTGATTCATTTGTGTCCGTTATGATCCGCAACCGTCTGTTTAGGACCCAAGGATGTGTTTGAAACTTTCTATGCCATTAATGTACGTTCTGTACTTTGAATGATGTGAGATTTTCGGAAAATGACTTATGAACAGTTTTCTTGCGAATTTGGCAGTTTGGAACTTCGTAACTTTTATACGCATACTTTGATCAGTCTGATTCCTACTCCGATCCTTCGGGCGTCAGTATATACCTCTACGTAAACTATATGTTAAGTCCGACAAATTATTTTTGATATGCATATGATTTCTGCACTACTCTGTTCGTGCTGCCTGCTATGACTTCGTTCGTCGGTACCCGGGCCGACTTTGTGATCGTGCGCACTATAATATATTCGGGAGTTATGATGTGTTACGGTTTCCGAGGCCTCGCCATAGGGCCGGTTACCGTTTATGGAGTTATGATGTGATATGGCATTTGATACGTTCTGATGATATGATGTGTGTGTGATATGATGTGTCTGGAGACTGTACGGAGATTTGAAAACTTCTGGAGTTATGATGTGTTGTGGCACCAGCGTCGGGGGGTGACCACGTTCCTAAACCCTATACATGATTTGATTTGCATTTGTACGTTCGCCTCCCGCACAGGTTTGCTTGTTTGCGATGTCGGTGCGTTTGTTCTTTCTGACTCCAGCTGTGTTTGTGATTTCTGTACCTTCTGCTTTACATACTCAGTACTTCTTCCGTACTGACCCCCGTTTCTTCGGGGGCTGTGTTTCATGCCCGCAGGTACAGAAGCTCGTTTGGGTGGTCCTCCAGTTTAGGCTACTCATTCTGCTGTGTTGGAGAGCTCCCCTTTGATCCGGAGCCTACTTTTGGTACATATCTCTTGTTGTGTCTGTATTCTGTATATTTGGATGAGTGGGTACGGCGGGGCCCTGTCCCGTCCTACGTTCTTATGTTCTGTTTTGTCTAGAGCCCTGTAGTCAGATTTGTGGGTCGTGGGTCCGGTGTGTTTGCATGTGAGTCTGTTTTACGATCTTAAGTGGCCCGTACGCTACTATGGCCAAGTCGGCCTCTGAGTTTGTATGTATGTGTATGCATTTGGGGGCGATGTGCATTCCGCCACCCTTCTGATGTGTGTGTGTGAAATTTGGCGATGTACATTCCGCCTTCCTTCTGATTGTGATTTGTCTGATCTGTACGGGCGACTGCTTAGAATAAGTGTTCGGTAGATATCTGATTGTGACGTTGAGTTCGAATAACGTATGCTGAGTTCGGTTGAGTTTGAATTGCAATGATCTGGGTGTGAGTTCGTTTGGGGTGTCCCAGAAGGGCACCAGTCGCGGCCCACGGGGCTGGGTCGTGACAAAAGTGGTATCAGAGCGGTTTGTCCTCGGAATGTCTACAGGCCGTGTCTAGTGGAGTCTTGTTTATCGATGTGTTGTGCACCACATCTATAAACAGGAAGCTACAGGACATCTAGGATGTTGTGTTACCCTTTCTTTGGAATCTTAGATCGTGCGATAAAGCTATACTGTTAGGATGGTTCCTCCCAACGAATTGCTGTGTTCACAGCAAGGCTCCGAAAAGAGTGTTAGCGTCAGTATTTTGGGAAATTATTTCTGACCCTCTCCGTGCAGGTGATTGTAGGTTGGTGAAGGATGAAGAGGACGGCTTCCGACGATGAGGATGGGGGTGCCAAGAAGGCCCCCAGGCTGTCACCGGGGCCGAGTAGGTAGGGCCCCAGTTACTCGATCGAGACGGATCCTTCGGAGGATTCCCCGGAGGATAGCTACGATACGGATCCGTCGGAGGACCCCTCTACGACTCCTCCAGAGCCCCCGATTCCTGGGGCGGAGGATCCCGTGGAGGATGGCTACGACACAGATATCTCAGAGGATCTGGCGATGACCCCTCCGGAGCTTCTTACCTCCGCGGAGGAGGATAGTGATGAGGCAGGCCTATCGGAGCATTCTTCTGGGATGACTCAGGAGGAGATTTTCAAATATGCGCCAGCTCTTATCGTTAGGGAGAACCCTGATAGCCCAGCCACCTCGGAGAGTGCTATGGATTTCTCCGGTTCTTGGCCCGGGTCGTCAGTGAGCCGGGATTTGTCTGATCGTCCGTATCCCTCCGATTCAGATGCGGGTGATAATGGAGACCGGATAGGCAGGGAGCAGACAGACGTGGATGATAGTGGACATACCTCTCACGGCAGCTCCCCAGGTCAGATCCGATATTGATTATTTATAAGTGTATGAGTTTTTAGAATTTTCTATATGTGTATGATATTCGCAAAACGTTGTCCTATGAAGACGATGGAAATTTAAAGGAATTAGAGACCGGGTGACCCAAGGCAAGGGCGACTAAATATCCCCACCGTCCGAGTGATGTTGGAAATCCTGGATGAAGGTAAACAGGAAAACGCCTCCGATGCCGTTCGAGTTGGGCACGTGTGGTAAGTGTCGACGATGTTATAATTCCTATTTGAAGTCATCAGCCCTGTGTGGCTGCGTTACGACGTGATATGATGTGTATGTGTGTACATATGTGTTGGCCCTGTGAGGCGTGGTTGGTATTTCTGGTGTACAGGTTTCGGATAGTAAGAAATACAGAGGAAACTCTGCCCAAATTTTTCCAGAAATATAGAAGTAAATATGTAGACTAAGTACAAAAGGCCCCGCGATACTTATCGGGCTTTAGTTTTCTTCTGTCGGTGGCCAGAGAACACCTTACGGTGGCATTTCTATCGGATCACATCGACTATTTGGAGGCTTAAATTCGTGGGTTAGTTGTGATCATATGTATATGTGTATGAAAGTGAATGTTGGAAATTCAGAAAGGCGACAAGGTAATGGTACGGCTTAGCCGAGAGTGGGACCCGCTACGAAAAATTTCCGAAAGATTTGCTAAGACCCCGTTTGGCCTAAAATTGCGTGACAAAGGTCGTGCAGGGCAATTGATGGGATTATATCAGCCCTAACGCATCAGAATGCGTGAAAGTTTCGGGGTTAAGCGTGCTCAAGCCAGAGCAATTCTGGGATGGGTGACCCCCTGGGAAGTAACGCAAAAGTTTGCACAAGTGTAAGTATGATTAACGTAAATGGGAATTTGGGGTAACCAAAGGTGAATAGAATGTGTGGAGAATAATTAGTGCCCTTTCGAGAGTCGCGCGGAACGAGGCGGACTAAATGGGCGAAAAGGAAAGGATACAACACCTCTTGGGAAATTGAACGAATTTGAATAACAGCCAGGGATGTTCGCCGGTAAGGTATGAGTAAACGTGTGTAGGTGTATATGTATGTGTATGTCTGTGTATGATTCTCATTTGGTGCCTAGGAGGGCTAAGAGCTGAGCCGGCGACTAATGTTGTGATAAAGAAAAGATAAGCAGTGTGAGTAATTGGAAATTTGAAGGAATCGATACGTAAGACGCAAGGTAAATTGTGTGACGACTTGGTGAATGAGTTTGCAAATCAAGGGGCATTCTCATGAATTATTGGAGCTTTAATATGAATGATTTGATTCTAAATTGACATCCCATCTGTGGTGCTTCTGCACTTCTGATTCCGATGAGGCTCTACCTAGTACACCTCTGTACTTCTGCGCTCGACTAGGTTCCCGTCCGATGAACCTTTTGTACGCTTTGATTCCGAATCCGTTTCTGTCTGGCGCACCTCTGTGGGTCTGACTCTGGATATAAATCCGTCTGATATGCTTCGATGCGTTTGATTTTGACCGCGTGTGTGTTTGATACCCTTTGGTTTGTCTGATCACGATTCGGTATGAAACCACTTTGTATGTTTGCTTCTGAATTCGGGTTTGTTCGATATGATTCCGTACGACTGGCTTTGATTGTGAATCTGTTTGGTATATCTTAGTGTGTCTGATTCTACCTACGAATTCGTTTGATACGCCTTTGTACGTCTGACTCCGATCTCAGATGTGTCTGATATGCTTCCGTACCTTTGATGTTGACTACGAATCCGACCGCCATAGTTGAGTATGTCTGCCTCCGATTATGAATCCGTCCGGTTTTAGTTCTGAATCTATTTGGCATGAAGTTTCTGATATGAAGTAAAGTGAGATTACGACGATGTGGTAAGGAAACTCAGGAGTGTGAAAAGAAGATGATATTGACGATGATGTCTGGAAAGTGTCCGTCCCTTACAAGAATATAGTGTAGAGTTCGGTGATTACGTAGAGTCTCAGTTCGGTAATATACTGAGACAAGTTCCTCTGTACTCTTGTCTCAGTCATACTATTACTTCTTTTAACTATAAACTCATCGTAATTTATCCCTGCTTATCAATTCAATCGGTACCTTAATATAACATTCTATTAAGATTTGCCGGCCTTTTCTAAATCATCTCTTAGTATCACAAGCCCTTTCCAAATTCTTTTTACCATATCAATAACAACCTCATAATTACCAATTACTATCAATTCAGCAGCTAACTTATTTCTCAAGGTCAACCGTACTCGCAACTTAGTCAAACCCTATCATTACTATTGACATGACCTTTCAAGACATATTACGAACCCATATCATCTCTTTTTATTCCTAGGAAAAGTTTGGCAGAGTTTCCTCTGTATTTCTTACTATCCTAAAACCTGCACGCAGGAAATACCAACAATGCCTCACAGGGCAAACTTATATATGTATATAGCATATCATAGCCACACAGGGCTTCCAATACCAACAACAGTATGAAAATGATGAACTTACCTCGTATGTCCAACTCAAACTGTACCTGTTATACTTTTCTGTTTACTTTCCCTTTTAATCTTTAGCTGCATTTCAATCATACCTGCAACATTCATACCATATCTAGCATATACCTTGCTTACCGTTACTTATCTTTTTACTGATTTCTTCAGCTCCTCCTGTTCACACTTTATAACTGAACTTATCATCAACACATACATCCAATCCACTTTCTTACTATACTTACAATAACTTACCTTGATAATGACCGGTTCGCCATTCTGTATATACGATTTCTGACAACGTAACCTCGATGAACTATCTTACCTCTGTAAGTCCCAGTAGCATTATTCACCATCTCTTGTCGACACCACTCTCCTGCTGAAATCAAAGGTCAATATATAAGGGATATCATTTCCTATCTTTTGGCTCTATCGCACGATCTAGAGTAAGAAGGAAAAGTAACATCCTAAACGTCCTGTAGCTTCCTGTTTATAGATGTGGTGCACAACACACCGATAAACAAGACTCTACTAGACACGGTCTGTAGACACTCTGAGGATGAACTGCTCTGATACCACTTTTGTCACGACCCAACCCCATGGGCCATGACTAGTGCCCGAGCTGGACACTCATATACGAACCTGTAAGATATAGTCAGACTGAACTAAGGACTGTATAAAAACTTTTAAAGGCAAGTAAAGATTCATAACATCGCATATCATAACCCTGTCTCCTGAGGAGTCACAGCTAACCAAAGCATAATACAATACACAAGCTGACAAGGCTGCCACTACATACGGGAATATCCAGAACAAATCATATCGACACAGCTGACCATAACCCATATATAACCCACATATGTCTACAGAACTTTAAGAGTATAAAAGTGAAATATGACGGGACAGGGCCCCGCCGTACCCCTGGATATATATAAGTCTATATCAAAAGATCAGTACCAAAATAGTCTAGGCTCCGGAACAATGGAGCTCTCCAAACAGCTGAGCAGAAGTCCTAAACTGGAGGACCACCAAACCGAGTGTCTGTACCGACGGGCATGAAACGCAGCCCCCCAAAGAAAGGGGGTCAGTACGAGATATGTACAGAGTATGTAAAGCATGAAATACAATAAGGAAACTCATAACTGAAAAAAAAAACTACAGGAGGCAAATATGATAATCAAATATACCAATGCACCTGTGCCTTACGAGATGAGAATCATGCATGTCTATATCATATACCATACCTGGCCCATTCTGGGACTCGGTGAATAAAGTAATCATATACCATACTCGACGCCATAATCACATAATCATATATATATATATATATATATATATATATATATATATAGATATATATATATACCGTACCCGGTTCTCTAGTGAGGGACTCGGTGAACAATGCATTTAAACTGTGCACGAAAACATACCTGGCCCGGGACTCGGTGAAAGATATATTAACAGCATGCACGAGCAGAGTAGTGAGCAACCATATACAAACTAAATCATCATCTGGTACTCAATAGAATAGGTATAATGAACTAATTCTTGAGCATCAAAGATAACAATCATATCAAGTACCCCTCGAATGTCACTATGGATTATATCAAATAGATGTCACGACCTAACTAGGGGGCCGCGAGGAGCACCCGGTGCTATCCCACCGGGCACCCCTTGACATACTTTCACATAACATCTAGGTGAGCCACATAGTAAAACATACATTTCTATCCATCAATCATACTAGTCTCTTTGGACAACAACCTCTTTATATCGCCATAGTAGTCTATACCACATCAATGTACATGGGCCGACGAGGGCAACAAAATGGTATACAAAAATATAGGCCGACAAGGCCAAACACATCTAACCACATACACATGTCTACGAGCCTCTAAGAAGCGTATAACATATCACATAAGCGGGACAGGACCCTGCTATGCCCATAATTATGTACATAAAAGAATAAGTACCCAAAAGCTATGGCTCCGAAGGAAATGGAGCTTTGCTGTGTAGTCTCTGAGAATGCAGCTATGGATCAAGCATGTCTCCCTGTGCACCTGCGGGCATGACGCAGTGTCCACAAACAAAATGACGTCAGTACGAAGAATGTACTGAGTATGCAAAGCATGATCAATATCAATATAGAAGCATAAATAGCAACATACGAAATAGCATAGAATGGGAGATAGCCATATCATCGTCATGGGCCCTTACTTGCCTTTCATAGGAACTTTCCATTTCTAATACGTATTTGTGTACCTACATCATTATCCGTGTTCCATAATAGTACCCGTACCATGTTTGTGCTCGTATTCGCATACATGCCCTTATTCACATTCATATACATAGTCATATCATATTCATATTCGCATCATATACACAATCATATCATATACATAGCATTCACATAGCATACCCGACCACGTAGGATCGGTGTTTCATACATACTTGGCCAACCAAGGCTCAAGGTTGCTCATACCTGGCCCTACCAAGGCTTCAGGGTTACATCTACCTGGCCCTACTAAGGCGTCAGGGTTACATCTACCTGGCCCTTCCAAGGCGTCAGGGTTATCCGTACCATCTGCGGAGGTGTGCGCGCGTTACGTAATCATATACATACTTATTTACTTATTTGTGTACCTACATCATTATCTGTGTTCCATAGTAGTACCCGTACCATGTTTGTGCTGGTATTCGCATACATGCCCTTATTCACATTCATATACATAGTCATATCATATTCATATTCGCGTCATATACATAGCATTTACTGTCACACCCTAACCTTATTAGGGTGTGATGGGCACTCGACCCCACATACAGAGCCGAGCGAACCCGCAGACCTTGATTACACACCTAATTTTTTTTTTGAATTCTGAAAGTCAATTACAAATAAAATACATGTTGAGCTTTCAAAATTTTCTGCTTACTATTTCCAGAATTTAACAAATCTGTAATTATATAAAATTCACTATATAACACAAAATGACATATCGGCTGATGGAGCCGCATACAGACTGACTATCATTACCCACGACGTTGTCTGCAAAGTCTCTATTACTGATCAGACATCACAGCATACATACTCTGACTCGGCAGCACTACTGGAGGAAATGGAGTCCGCCAATCCACTGGATCATCTTCAGCTAATCTCGTCTATCCATTTGTGGGTACCTGCGCGGCATGAAACGCAGCCCCCGAAGAAGAGGGGGTCAGTACGGAATATGTACTGAGTATGTAAGGCTTGAGTACAGAAACGAAACCATGACTGAGACAGATAGAACAACATACAAATAGCTTATCCAGAATACCAAACACTTATTATTTTTCTTTTCCAGACACGAATCATACTTACTCATCTCGTATGCCAGACGGATTACAGAACGTACAAATTACTCAAATGATGTCATATAGCAAACGGAATACAGAATATACGGAAGGTCAGAATGCTTACTCTCCAACACAAGTCATGCATATCGGAGTCGGATATCATATCACATACGCGGTAATCCCCGGGGACATATACCACACCGGGACAAATACCATATCATACATACGGTAACCTCGGGGACAAATATCACGCCGAGGGACCGGTCACAGCCTATCATATACATGGTAAATTCGGGGACAGATAACACGCCGAGGAACCGGTGAACAATGCCAAGGGATGCGCACGATAACATAGGAACGTGGTCGCCACTCCTACCTTTGGCGCCACAACACATCATATTTCAGAAAATTTGCTCCGATCTCCGTCACACATCATAACATAACCACGGTACCCGGGGGCGGACAGATAACACATCACCCCGAACCCGGACACATCATACTTCATAATATATCCTCGGTAACCGGGGACGGACATATAACACAGTACCCCGGAACTGGACACATCATACTTCGGAATTCATATATGGAACCCGGCCCTCAATAGAGGACTCGGCGAACCATCCGCACGATACATACCGGCCCGGGACTCGGTGAAGAAAATCATAACATATGCACGAGCAGAATAGTGAGAAACCGAATGCACATAATGCAGACTCAATAAATTAATCAAACATATTCTCAGAATATCCATAACAGATTACTTATTACAGAATACTTATGTCAAATTACTTTTATCAGAATATTTCTATCAAAGTACTTATATCACTTTTACTCAATCAGGATACATATTCCAAATTACTTGTAGCATAATCTCTCATATCAGAACACTTATACCAAATACTCTCATCAGGATATTTATATCAGAATGTTCAGACCAACATACTTATGTTAGAATACGGATGTCAGATTTGCTTAAGTCAGGATTCACCTATCCAGGCTATTAGTTGCCTATATTAGGGAGAACATACGGATCACAAATAGACTCGGGATCATAGAATAGAATAACCCAAAGTTTATATCAATGTCATACCCTACTTAGCTCTAGGACATGCCAAAAGAATGAAAGGGTAAGCCTTACATACCTGCGCTGCGACCAACTAGTTACGCTTGTGCCTCCAACTTGTTAATCTACATTCAAGAGGATTCATCCATTCATTAGATTCGTTGTCACATACTTGCCCTAATCTTTCAAACACATTCACTTATATTCTGTCGGAATTTCGGCAGTATCTCCCCTGTAAATGTACCAACCCCGAGAATATGGCTCGGCCCAATTCAACAACAACCCAACCAACAACCAAGCTATGGCATCAATAATCAATTCAAGAATACATTCTAACATTAAACGTTGTTTTTACATAATCCAACAACGTCCACAATATTCCTACTAATATCAACGTTTATGCATTCGATTACTAATCCAAGACCATTCAAACAATATTCACGAATGCTTTAAACAATTGACACAATTTTTCAAACAACCCAACAATGCACCATGGAACCCGAAATCTTCCAACTTCCATAGGAACCATCACAACACATTTCTTTCATCAAACTTCACAAACTACACTAACAAACCACACTTTAATAACATTATTATCATGATTACAAGAAACTATATTTGATTCAAATTGGCTTCCAAAAACATCCCGCAACAATTACGACACCATCTTAGATCATTAAACTCTCATTTACATCACATAATCCACAACACAACAACCCAAACATACTAAATAAAATTAGTTCATTCTTTGACATGCAAAACAGTCCATTTTCGGCCAGCCCTTCAACACACACATTCCATAATTTTCATCCATTTTTTGCACATCACAACAACACATAATCATGCTAAATACACTTAATTCATCATTTCTACACACCACACACACACACGGCTACACACACTAATCTCAACTCCAACTTGAATCATCAAGTTCTCATTTTCATCATAGGATACTTATCAACAACAATCAAATTACCATATAAAAATTATTCCATTTTTTTCCTACACAACATGTACACACACGGCCAAGCTTCCAACATGCATGTTTTCATGCTTCTCTTCCATTTCCACATACCACAACATACACAAACCATTTATAACATATAAAAGAGGATTAATTCTTACCGTTTCCTCCCAACTTCTTTACTCAACCAAAGTGCGGAAAACAATGAAACGAATGGCCTATATTCCGAAACAATTACACCACGTTGTAGGGGGCCCTTGAATTAGTAGGAATACCACAAGAAAATAATTTTTGGGGCAAGATTTCATGGAGCCAATTTTCCATGGCTAGGGCCGAATATGGCCCCTTTTTTTTTCCTTCATCTTTCTTGTTTTATTTCTTGAATCCTCTAGAGACAAATAATGAATTGTCTTGTTTTTTTCAAGACTTATACATATATACATATATAGTGGCATGTGAGGGGCACATGCCCCTCTCTAGATTTTTCCTTTTTTCCCATTTGTAGAATTTTCTTCTCTTTTCCTCTTCTTTTTATTTTCTAGATTTTTCTTCAAATTTCCAATACTTGTGAAATGACCATTTTGCCCCTAGCCATTTCCAATATTTCCATGGGCCATTTTGCAAATTTTCCGTTTTCGCCCTCAACCTCTCACAATACTTCCATACTAATAATAGTCATAAACAATGTCTTCAACCACTCGTACATTGAAATAATTTTGAAAATCATCTCGCCCCTAATTTTCCACGACGGCTTTGGAATTTCCAAACGTTCAAAACACGGGCTATAACATTTACATAGCATACCCGACCACGTAGGATCGGTGTTTCATACATACTTGGCCAACCAAGGCTCAAGGTTGCTCATACTTGGCCCTACCAAGGCTTCAGGGTTACATCTACCTGGCCCTACCAAGGCGTCAGGGTTACATCTACCTGGCCCTACCAAGGCGTCAGGGTTATCCGTACCATCTGCGGAGGTGTGCGCGCGTTACGTAATCATATACATACTTATTTACTTATCTTACCCGGCCTCATAAGCTCGGGGTTCCATAATAGTCTACATAGATACATATACATCATGGCTCATAAGCCTCTTTACTATTAACATCATTATCATCATCGTCATCATTATCGTCATCGATATCATTATCACTATTATCATCATTCGTCACATCTATCTTTATAGGCTTACTCGTTATACGAGGAACTAGTACAATCGTAGCATATCGAGAATAATAAGCTCAGTAGCTTTGAAGATAAAAGCATTTGGAGAATATCATAAACTCGTAGAAGATTTAGATGTTTGGCCAAAGAACCATGCCTTATGAAAGAAGAGTTAGAGCCCTACATACCTTTTTGTTCGACTATTTACCACTTGCACGTTCTCTTTCAACGGTTGCGTTTATACTTTCATTAAAGTCATACTATCGTTAGAATCGACAACTAGCACACATGGCTAAAGCTAGAGAAAATCGGACAGCATCTCCTTTATTTTTACGACATTCCTCTATAGCGTATATCAACTCCCAAACGTCAATAATGCATTCACAATACCATAACAATAATCATTATTCATCCACATTTCTAGACTTACTTTCAATTACTCATATCCATGGCTATAACACACAACTATGTACATTCATGTACATTGCTCATCTCATGTTCTCAACATAATTTATAACACATTTACATCACAGTACATGAAGACTCATAACTCAATTCAAACTATTTCTCAAAATGTCACTATTCATCATTCATGACCCATTTTTCTATACTCATCTAATGTCCAAGCATTTTAACTCTCAAATACCTTAAACAACATATATATATACCATAAATCTTACCTTAGATGTTGTAGGAATGAGCCTTGGTCAAAATACTCCACTTGAGCAAAAACCCTAGTTTTCCTTCAATAAGATTTTCTTGACTTGAATGATCTTAATGGGTTTACTTACACTTGATTCACTTGATTTGTGTTGTTGATGACTAATAATCCTTGAAATCTTGTGGAATAAATGTAGAGAGATGTTTTATAGAGAAGGGATGAAAGGTGGAAGTGAAATAATAAACTTGGATCCCTTATTTAATAACCCAAAATCTGATCTTAAATGAACAGCACAGTGGTCGTAAACTTGGTTTACGGTCTGTATTCCAGTTTACGGACCGTCCTTCGCGGTCGTGTTTAATCATATCAGAACCAGAAACTCAGGCTGAGACGTGGTGATTTATGGACACAGTTTACGGGCCGTAAACCACTTTACGGTTCGTATTTTGGGTCATATTTAACCATTTGCACATTTGGTAGAAAGTTGAAGTTTTGGAAGCCAAAATACGACATGGCAGTTTATGGACCGTATACCACTTTACGGTTCGTGTTTCATTTTACGACCAACTGGCCAAAATGCAAACCTGCAACTTTCACATTTCCAAAACCTTTAATTAGTCATTGTGGAGCATAACCTCTCTCTTATTGCAATTGCCTTCAGAATCTTACTTAGGATCGTCAAATGTTATTTCTTACTCATGGAAACATCGGATACTCGTACTCCTCGCGGGCCTATTCACTTGGACAACAATGGAGGATTTTTCCGAGGTGTAACAATAGAACTTCAAGAATCATAGTCACGTATCAAGATAATGTGAAATTGGTTTTGGATATCAAGAACTTTATCCATCCTAGTGTCTCTAAGAATAGGAGCTTCTTTGGAGTTATATGCTCGTCGTCTATTTGTTTCATAAAGATCATGCCAAAAGAAAGAAGGGTTAGCTTTACATACCTTATCCGCTTCTTAAACTAATCCAAACTTAAGTCTCGGGCTTCGCCAATCTACAAACAATACCAAATACGCCAATAATCAAATTAGGATACTCTTTCAAACCAATCCTTAATTACTTAGAAATCTAACGATATTCGGGCATCATCTTCCCTAAAAACAAAATAATCCTCGTGATTCCAACTTAGCCAAAATATCAATCACCATACCAACAAAAATATCAATAAATACATATCCAAATAGAATCAAATCCATTCTTAAATCACCTCCAAAATAGCCCAATATGCATTCCTATACCGATACTTGTATACACTTCTTTATTTTCGTATATACATAGTATAACAACAAACACAACAATAAAAACTACAGCCAATCCCATGATATTCTAGCACACCAAACAATTTATAACAACCACCAAATAGTCCACATGATAACAATAACAATTTATACGATTTCCCGCAATTAATTTCGTAGTTCCCGTCTCTTAATTTAACTATGACCTGGACGAATTTAAATATATCTAGTAGAGGAGAAATCTTACCATATATTCCAAGAACTAATCTTCCTCCACCTTACTTCACTTTGAAGAAAGCCAAGATTCAACAACACGACAAAATGGAACAACGAGATCGAAGCGGTGAGCGGAACTCGTAACGAAATTAACTAATGTTGCTGCTCCGATATCTTGCCAAAGAAGTTCTCCTCCATTTAAGTTGCTAGAATGATTTGATGAATAAAAGAATAATTAAAGTGAAAGTATAAATCTTTTTTTTTAAAGCAAGAAAGCATTTCCCAAAAAGGAAAATGTTGCTGGATATATTTTTGCTCGGTTCGTTGTTGCCTTAATGAATTTGCTTAGAACGTTAGAGCATATAGTAAGGTTCTATATCTGGTATGTTGCTGAATTGATATGCAGTACGTTTTCATGTTTTCCATAATACAACTTTGTGAAAATAGTTACAATGTTCAATAATTAATAAGCTAACTTGCTTTACACGTGTCCCATATGAAAATTCATATACTTTGACTCATCAATCACTTATGACACCTAATGGCCTCCTTTGGTCCACCCACTGCCACTTGGCAAAACCCTCCACATAATATTTATCCAATGATCTTAATTAATTCCTTGTCCTTCACTATAATTTTTCATTGGACCAATTACACACATAATTAATTTCTTGATCTCAATTCACTTAAACATGGACCACTTTTAACACACTTCATATACTCCTTATCATAATGATGTGGTAGAACTCTAGTCCATAGCCTCTTTATACATACACCAAATATTATTCTCAATCACTGTCTTAACACTTGTTAAGTCCTAAATTATTTCGGGACCAAATCATTTTGAGACTTCATTCCTTGTATACACCATGTTGTTGATTTTCATGCTTGAATATGAAAAAATCCTCCGGGCTTGGGAAAATTTGCTCATGTTGGATGGTTTAATTTCCTAGTGGAAAAAATACGGTGCATTATAGCTTGGACCGTATTTCATTCAAATGAATTTCAAACTTCGATGAAACTTATTTTCTTCGATTTGTTTAACTTCTAATCCTTACGATACATCTGTACCACCACTGTAACCACCTATACGGCTGGGGGATAACCTCATTTCTATTACTAATGTTATTTAACTCGCGCGCTTTCCAATGCATGAAAACACGGGATGTAACACGGTTAATCTATAACAGGTATGTAAAGCTAACCCTTCCTTCTTTTTGGAATGATCTTTATGAAACAAACAGACGACGTGTACATGACTCCAAAGAAGCTCCTATTCTTAGAGACACTAGGATGGCTAATTTTCTTGATTCCCAGAACTTATTTCATTATGTCTTGATACGTGTCTATGATTTCAGGCGTCCTATTTTGATATAATCCATAGTGACATTCGAATGGTACTTGATATGGCTATTGTCTTGATTTTCAAATGATAGTTCATTTAGATTATTCTATTGAGTCTTAGATATGACTTAGTTTGCATATGGTTGCTCACTACTCTGCTCGTACATGCCTCAATATATCTTTCACCAAGTCCCGAGCCGGGTATGTTTTCGTGCACCGTTTTATTGCATTGTTCACCGAGTCCCTCACTAGAGGAATATATATATATATGATGATGATGTGATTATAGCACCGAAGATTGTATATGATGACTTTATTCACCGAGTCCCATAATGGGCCGGGTATGATATACGATATTGATATGCATGATCTATATTTCATAAGGCAAGAGTATTGGTATTTTGAATGTCATACTTGTCTCCTGTGATCTTTACTTCAGTCATGATTCTCTTTATTGTATTTCATGCTTTATATACTCAGTACATATCTCGTACTGACCCCCTTTCTTCGGGGGGCTGCGTTTCATGCCCGCAGGTACAGATACTCGATTTGGTGATCCTCCAGCTTAGGACTTCTGCTCAGCTGTTTGGAGAGCTCCACTGTTTCGGAGCCCAGATATTTTGGGGCAGATCTTCTATATAGACTTATATATATATATCAAGGGGTACGGCGGGGCCCTGTCCCGTCATATTTCACTCTTGTACTCTTAGAGGTCTGTAGACATATGTGTGGGTTGTGTATAAGTTTTGTTCAGCTGTATCTATGTGATTTGTTATGGATATTCCCGTGTGTATTGGCAGCCTTTTCGGCTTGCGTATCGTATTGGTATGTGGTGGCAGCCTTGTTGGCTTGCATATCGTTTTACATTTTGATTAGTTGTGACTCCTCAGGAGACAGGTTAACTTGATATATATGACGTTATGAATCCTTAGTTGCTATTATAGGTCCCATACAGTTCCTAGTTTCAGTCTGATTATATTTAACAGGTACGTATACGAGTGTCCAGCTCGGGCACTAGTCACGGCCCATGGGGTTGGGTCGTGACACTTTGATTATCATATTTGCCTCCTGTAATCTTTTATTCAGTTATGATTTTCTTTATTGTATTTCATGCTTTATATACTCAGTACATATCTCGTACTGACCCCCTGATACAATAATCACAACGAAAATGAAGAAAGAAGGACAAGAAAATAAAGGATAGATAATTTGACACAACTAAAGACCCAAATTAGCGACCAAAGTTCTTAGATTAGCTTGTCCTCTAATTTAGGAACTAAAGAGCACCAAACTCTTAGGATGACCAATAGGGATTCGACACCCTAATAACCAATCCTCTCACAAGTTCACAATCTCAAGCTTAGCAAGCTCTCAACACTCAAAAGAGTTTTACAATCTCAAAATATGAATAATCAAAATAGTCTAAGTCTTCCATGAAGAAGAAGAGAACTATTTATACTATGCTAGAAATAAAAGATAGCAAAATGACATAAATACCCTTAATGAGACAAGGGCCTTGTTTGGCTATTCTTCTTTCTTCAAAATCTTGAAATATCCTTTGCAAGAATAGCCAACTCTTCACCTTTTAGCCATTGTGGTAACTTCCCATTTCCTCTTCTTCTCCCCAATCAATCTTCATCAACAAATGGACTTGGGATCCAAGGTGGTCATCAAAAGTATACTGAAGAGCCTCCCACTTCATAAATAGGCTTTGCAAGTGTTGTAGTTCCCGGGCTTAGCTCCTTGTAAATGGCCTTGAGGCAAGTGGGCTTGCATCATTCTCCCCATCTTGAAGAGAATTTGTCCTCAAATTTGATGGCTCATCACTTTCCATTACAATGGGTGATAGGTCACAAATGTTGAAGGTCTTATGAACTTGATATTCCGGAGGGAGATCAATTTTGTAGGCATTATCATTAAGCTTCTCAAGGACTTCAAAGGGACCATCCCCACGCGGCATCAACTTTTTCTTCCTCTTGTTTGGGAATCTTTCTTTTCGGAAGTGCACCCACACCCAATCTCCCGGTTCAAGGACCACCTTCTTGAGTTGTTCTTTCCTGTAGCGTTCGGTGACATACTTACGCCGCATGGCCTCCTTCAACTCATCCAAAGTAGGTGTGGGCGGGAGTCCAATAATTCTTCTTGGTTTCACTTGAGTTTCCCACCACGTGGAGGCATACCCTTCAAATTGAGAAATGGCGTAAGATGCCTTTTTCACCTCGGACATGTCATTCGTCAAGAAGATTCTATCACAATGCATCGCCCAATCAAGGAATGTATCGGGATCACAACTTCCCTTGAAGGTTGGGAGAGTAACCTTGATGGAATTGAGACTCGTGTCTCGCCCTCCTCTATAACCGTGATTCCCATTGAAATCTCCATCGTCGTCATAACCTTGATGGTCACGGCCTTGGTACCCTTCACGAGCTTGGTACCCTCTTTGCCTACCCATGTGAGGGTTAGGACCATGCCTTCTACCCCTCTTTCAATAACCTCCTTGTGCTTGCCCTCGTTGCCTCCAACCTTGGTCACTATATCGTTCGTGCTCGAGTATAGCTTCTTCTATCTCATCGTCATTTGGTTGTTGGATGTTCGAATGGTGGTGGGGTAGCATAGGTACATTTAGGTGTGGATCATTTGGGGGTGGATCGTTTGGATGTGGGTCATTTGGAGTTTGATCTTGTGGGGGTGGGTTGTTCCGTTGGCCTATGGGAATGTTGTTTGGTAGGGTGAGAGTGGTGTTTTGAGAGGTGTTTTGTAGAGTGTTTTGGGGAGTGGGGTTATATAGATGATGGAAGGTGTCGGGTGACAATGTAAGTGAAGTGCTTCGAGTAGCTCCACTTGTGCCTCCTTGGTATTGTACTCGGGGCAAATACGAGACCTCCCTACTACCTCCTTCAATTGCTTTCACCCTACTTCCCATGTTTTCCATTCTACCATCCAGGGTTTCCATTCGACCACTCATACTACCAACCTTATCATTCAAGGCTTGCAAGGCCCTCATTACATCAACTAGTGTGAGTTCCCCGGTGGGGACTCGTGTTTCATCCTTCATAGCCATGGTACCTACTCAAGACACTCAACAAAACAAGCAAACACGTTAGATTAGTAAAATCAACTCACAATCGCTCAAGTATGCGCACCTTTAATTGCCTCACAAATTGCTTCCGCCAAAGATTGTGTGCTTGTTAATGTCGACTAGTCACAAGGGTTCAAATTATACTCTTGGTTGGAATAGATTCTTGTTAGACTAAGAAAGACGGACGACTCAATTCAATCTAGCGGACTTGAACCAAGAAATTAACAACGAAGCAAAAACGAAGAAAAGCACGAAAGAAATGCAGACACAAGAACTAGCAACCCCAAGTAGGAACAACTACTAAATGGCTACTTGTTGAGAGACACAAGAAAATTGAAATGCTAAAATCGGGAAATAAATTGAATTTCGGGCCCGGGTAGGTGATAACTTGAAAACATGGTCTCGAAGTCCCAAATGATCCAAGGTATCAATTTGAAATAATGAAAAATTTAAAATTTCTATACTCGTTTTTTTTTGGTTCCCTACCAAGGACTAGGGACACAAGACCATCAACTAAGGATCAAGAATTTTTGAGAAATAGAAGTGGGTTGAAATGAAATTTGGAATTGAAAAAGGTACCTGGAGTATACGGTTTGAGCTTGACAAAATATGGTCTGTATTGTGGTTTACGGTCCGTATACCGTGTCATTATTTAATGATGCCCAAAACAGAATGCTCCTTGCCTTTTACGACCCACAAGATACGGGCCGTATTGTGGTTTACGGTCCGTATTTTGCTTTAAGGTCCGTATTTAACGATGTCTTTCCGAGGCAGAATGCTCCAATCCTTGGTCCCTTTATACGGTTACGGAATACGGTCCGTATTGTGATTTACTGTCCGTATAGTGGTTTACGGTCCGTATTTAACGATTTGCCAAATTCCAGTGAGCTACTGTTTCCAGATCCAAGTTTACGACCCCAAATTATGGTCCATAAAGTGAATTACGGTCCGTAATTTGCAATGCTCCCAGCTTCAGCGATTTTTGGTGTTGAACTCGAACTTCTCAAATTTTGGACCAAATTTCATGGATCTGATGACGTTCCTGGGCCCACTCAGCCTCGTGTTTACCATTTTGGGGGTAGAAAAACACTTTTCTCAAATCTTGACTTGAAAACTTTGGATTAAATGCCCTTGTGGAGAGTCTTCTTCCCTATGAAGATTTGAAGATCTTCAAGAACACCAACAATTTCAAATTTTCAACTACCTTCAAATCAACTTGTTTTTCCTTCAAATTTCAGATTTAGACTCCCTACGACTTGTAGAACAAAGCCCAATATGTTTCAAGTCCCAATTTCACCCAAATCAACAAGACCCACTTCAAGTTCTTCAACTCAACAATGGTGAAAAGCTCAAAACAACTTTGAATGACTCAAAACTTCGGATTTGAAACCCTAAAACTCTAAGGAACTCAATTCTAACACTAGATTCAACAAAATCAACAAGAAAATTTGAGTTTTTTTTTTTGAATTTTGATTTTTTTTGTTGAATCAAAACCCAAGACTAGATTCGTTGGAACAAACCTAAGCTAAGCTCTGATACCAATTGATACAATAATCAAAACGAAAATTAAGAAAGCAGGACAAGAAAATAAAGGATAGATAATTTGACACAACTAAAGACCCAAATTAGCAACCAAAGATCATAGATTAACTTGACCTATAATTTATGAACTAAAGAGCACCAAACTCTTAGGATGACCAATAGGGATTTGACACCCTAATAACCAATCCTCCCACAAGTTCACAATCTCAAGCTTAGCAAGCTCTCAACACTCAAAAGAGTTTTACAATCTCAAAATATGAATAATCAAAATACTGTAAGTCTTCCATGAAGAAGAAGAGAACTATTTATACTATGCTAGAAATAAAAGCTAGCAAAATAACATAAACACCCTTAATGAGACAAGGGCCTTGTTTGGCTATTCTTCTTTCTTCAAAATCTTGAAATCTCCTTTGCAAGAATAGCCAACTCTTCATCTTTTAGCCATTGTGGTAACTTCCCATTTCCTCTTCTCTCCCCAATCAATCTTCATCAACAAATGGACTTGGGATCCAAGGTGGTCATCAAAAGTATACTCAAGAGCCTCCCACTTCATAAATAGGCTTTTCAAGTGTTGTAGTTCCCGGGCTTGGCTCCTTGTAAATGGCCTTGCGGCAAGTGGGCTTGCATCACCCCCTTTCTTCGGGGGGCTGGATTTCATGCCCGCAGGTACAGATACTCGGTTTGGTGACCCTCCAGCTTAGGACTTCTGCTCAGCTATTTTGGTGAGCTCCATTATTCCAGAGCCTGGATTATTTGGTATAGATCTTTTGATATAGACTTATGTATATGTCCAGGGGTACGGCGGGGCCCTGTCCCATCGTATTTCGCTTTTACACTCTTAGAGGTCTTTAGACATATGTGGGTTGTGAGCAGGTTTTGGCCAGCTGTGTCAATATGTTTTGTTTTGGATATTCCCGTGTATAATGGCAGCCTCGTCGGCTTGCGTATTGTGTTATGCTTTGATCAGCTATGATTCCTCAGGAGACAGTTTTATGATGATACGGCATTGTGAATCTTTGATTGATTTTACAAGTTTCCATTTCGTCCTTAATTTTAGTTTGACTATATCTAACAGGTTCGTATCGAGTGTCCAGTTCGGGCACTAGTCATGGCCCATGGGGTTGGGTCGTGACAAAAGTGGTATCAGAGCCAGGTTTTGATATCCCTTATATACTGACCTTTGATTTCAGCAGGAGAGTGGTGTCGACAAGAGAAGGTAAATAATGCTACTGGGAGTTACAGAGGCTAATATTTCATTTAGGTTACGTTATTATAATTTGTATATACAAAATGGCGATCGGTCATCATCAAGGTTAGTAATTTTAAATATAGTAAGAAAAGGGATTGAATGTATATATATTGATGATAAGTTCAGCTATAAAGTGTAAACAGAAGAAGCTGAAGGAATCAGTAAAAAGATAGGTAAGCAGGGTATATGTCAGATACGGTATGAATGTTGCAGGTATGATTGAAACCTGCAGTTAAAGATGGAAAGGGAAATTAAATAGGAAAGTATAACAGGTATAGTTTGAGTTGGACATACGAGGTAAGTTCATCATTTTCATACGGTTGTTGATATTGGGAGCCCTGTGTGGCTATCATATGATATATATGTACATATATATGTTGGCCCTGTGAGGCATGGTTGGTATTTCCTACGTGCAGGTTTTGGGATAGTAAGAAATACAGAGGAAACTCTGCCAAAATTTTCATAGAAATAAAAAGAGAATGAGATATAAGTTCGTAATATTCTCTAGTCCTGTATAAGTATACTGGTTATGGTGATCTTATAACGAATCAATTCTGACTAGAACTCGTCTATCATGTTGTGCCTCTCTTTTCTTAACTTAATACCATTCTCCACTTGACATCAGTTATTATTGAACTCCAAAGAAAGTAGTCAAAATTTAGCTAATTTCGTAAATGACTGCGACTTGCTATATCCATCTACACTTGAAGCTTAAGTCACGTTTTTCTTGTTTTGGAGTTATCTTTCCAGTAACATTGTAGAATAGGAGATGTCTTTCCCTTGGGTAGGTTTACCATCGCATATTGGTTCCTCTTCTTTGACTAAGTGGTGAGTACAGCTGACTTAGGGAAATAAGTTAACCGTTGAATTGATGGTAATAGTAGTTATGAGGTCGATATCAATATGGTAAAAAGGGAATGCTAGGACAATTTGGAAGGGCTTGTGATAATAAAAGATGATTTAGAAAAGGATGGCAAATTCTAATATAGTGTTATATTAAGGTATCAACTGAATTGACAAGCCCATAAATTACGACGAGTTTATAGTTAGAAGAAGTAATAGTATGATTGAGACAAGAGTACAGACGAAGAAGAATTGTGACTAATATGAATGTATTGATAAGACAGTTTGTGAGGTATTAAGGATAAGATTGACCAGATAGGGTAAAAGGTTAAGAAGTTGTCACGACCCAACCCCGTAGGCCGTGACTAGTGCCCGAGCTGGGCACTCGTATACACACCTGTTAGCTATAATCAGTCCACAACTAGCTTGATAAGGAACTTATATATAAAAAGACAAGACATCGTCTCAAAGCTGTCGTACATATATATATATATCAAGGCAACCTGTCTCCTGTAGAGTCACAACTACCAACAGATAACATCGTACGTGACCCGGCAAGGCTATCACAACATATGGGAACGTCCCAACCATACTAAACGCAAGCCGACAAGGCTGCCACTACGAATGGGAACGTCCCAAAACATAAGTCATACTAACACAGCTGAACAACATATATATAACCCACACACATGTCTACAGACCTCTAAGAGTAACAACAGTAACACATGACAGGACAGGGCCCCGCCGTACCCCTGGACAAAACATATATATACAACAAAAGGTTCTGCACCAAAATCTAGGCTCCGGGACAAGGGAGCACTCCAAGATAGCTGAATAGGAATCCTAAGTTGGCGGATCACCAAAGCGAACGTCTGTACCTGCGGGCATGAAACGCAGCACCCCGAAGAAAGGGGGTCAGTACGAGAAATGTACTGGGTATATAAAACATGAAATACAGTAAGAAAGATCATAACTGAAGTAGAGATTCCAGGAGACAAGTATAATAGCCAAGAAGTCAATGTACCTGTGCCTTACAATGAAATCATGCATATCATTGTCATATACCGTACCCAGCCCATTATGCGACTCGGTGAGTAAAGTCATATTATCATATCATCATATTATCATATCATCATATACATATACCGTACCCGGCCCATTATGGGACTCGGTGAATAAAGTCGTGTACACGTATACCATACCCGGCCCATCATGGGACTCGGTGCCATAGTCATATCATCATATCATCATATACCGTACCCGGCCCCTTAGTGAGGGACTCGGTGGATAATGTAGTAAAATGTACGTGATAACATACCCGGCCCGGGACTCGGTGAAAGATGTAATAACAGTATGCACGATCAGAGTAGCGAGTAACCATATGCAACTAAATCATCATCTGAGACTCAATAGATAAGTTGACTAACTAACACTCGAATATCAAAACGATAGTCATGTTAAGTTCTCTCTAAATGTCATTATGGACTATATTAAGTAAAGTCTCTGGGATCACAGACATGTGTCAAATTAATAAAAGAAAGCTTATGAAAGGTAAAGACATTAGTCGTTATAGAGTCCTTTAAGAATAGGAACTTTTATGTATCATTTACTGTCCAATCATATAGGAAACTCGAGGGCAGTAGCTCGACTACTTTAAGAGTTCTAACATCAAGAAGTGAATAAGAATCACAAATCATGCTCGGAACTTGTGAATAGAATTACCCTAAGGCTCTTATCATACAGTACTTACATCTAGGACATGCCAAAAGAAAGAAAGGATAGCTTTACAAACCTTTAGCGCTTATTCGCCACACAGCACTTATGCTGCCCAATAGTATCTCAACCTATATTAAGACGTCAAGAACTACGGTTAAGCTACGGGGAGATTCAAAACGTATTCTAACATTAGTAACTCCTTTCTAGATAATTAGATGATGTTCCTTACATTCAAACCAACTACACAATAGTCAAGCCAATACCAATAACTATACGTTCAAGTATTATACCGAAGCTATTCAAGGCAGATTCGAGAACACTCCGAACAGTCCAGACAACATTCCAAACAGCCCACATTCACAACATTCGATAACAATCCGCATACGACTACTCCATTTTCAAGTTATCCCTAATAATCCGTAGTCTTAACGTTTTCATCTAATCAACCCTATAACAGCCCAACAAACATACAACACAACACCTAATCTTAATTATCATTAATCTTTCAAGCTCAATAAGAACAACAATAGCATATCAAGACAGCCCCTAACTAACAACGTAAAGAGATGCCCGATAATCTCACGGGCACCTACGAACATGCCAAACAAACCATCCACTTTTATTATAAATTACTTAACACATTCTTTTCCTCCAAATTCACGAGTTACACCAGCAACTATATGGCAACACCATCATCTATAAAACTATATTAACATCACTATAATCCTTACAACAGCCCACAAACAAATTTAACTTAAACTTTAACCATTAAATACCTTCATTCTCTTCATAAAATCCATAACAACAACAATCAAAACACTAAGAAAAATCAGTTCACTATCTTCCACACCAAACAGCCCCCTACGGCTTCAACCATGCTTCAACATCAACACACATAATTTCATGGATTCAATTTATATTTACACATTTACAACACGTCTAAATCCTTACTAAAACGTGTAAAAAGATGATCAACCCTCACCTTAACAAATTGACTCCTAAACTTGGCTGAAATTTGCGAATTGAAAGAATAAATATTTTTGGTTGCTCCAATGGCTACTTCACGTTACTATAGACCTTCCAATTGGTTGGAATACTTGAAGAAAACTAATTTTTGATCACCAAGTTTGGAGCTCTCCATGGTAATTTTTGATCACCAAGTTTGGAGCTCTCCATGGTCAGCCATGGCCGAGAGCTCCTCTCTCTATCTCTATAATTTTTTTTTTGGTTGAAGTATGATGAAATGGTTTCATTAGTCATCAACTTTGCTTAAGTATGTTGCCTACAAGCTGGACACGTGTCCCACTCATGGCTTAAGCCATTCAAATTTGGCCATGCCATGGGTGGGGTCCACACGGCCACTAATGCATAATTAGTAAATAATTAATTCTTAATCCCCACTTAATAATCTAATCATGGTTAATTAATTCCTAATCTCCATTAATATTTCCATACCAATTAAAATTTATAAGCAATTTGTGCATTAATAAAAATCAGAGATTAGAAGTCTCTACCTCGTATCCCAAAATAGTTTTGCCCTTAAACTTATCGCGATTAGCTTAAAAATATTCCAATGTACAAAAGTACGGGATACAACATCCTTCCCCCCTTTAGAACATTCGTCCTCGAATGTTAAACTAGTCTCATAAGGTCTTATAAAGAGTTCGGGGGAGTCTCTGTAATAGTTATCACATATAGTTCACTCATTAATCAATATAACCAATTTAGGGGTTTAGATTACCTGTGGGTATAGGGAACAAGTAAGGATACTTATTCTTAATCTCTTCTTCGGCTTCCCAAGTCATCTCCTCCCTGTTATTATTCCGCCACAATACTTTAACAGAAGCCACGTCTTTGGTACGCAACCTTCTCACCTGGCTATCCAGTATAGCCACAGGGTTTTCCTCATACGATAGCTCCTCTGTTACCTGGACATCATCCACGAGGAATACCCTAGAAGGGTCAACAATACATTTGTGAAGCATAGACACATGAAACACTGGGTATACTGCTTCCAATTCAGATGGTAGGTCTAGCTCATAGGCAACCTTGCCTACCTTACGAACAATCCGATAAGGCCCAATGTACCTCGGGCTAAGCTTCCCCCTCTTGCCGAATATCATCACGCCCTTCATGGGTGACACCTTCAAGAATACCCAATCGCCAACCTGGAACTCTAAATGTCGACGTCGATTATCTGCATACGAATTCTGCCGACTCTGAGCAGCTAATAACCTTTCCTGAATAAGCTTCACTTTATCAACTGCTTGCTGAATCATATCTGGGCCAATTAACCTAGTCTTACCAACATCAAACCAGCCTATAGGTGACCTGCACTTCCTGCCATATAGAGCCTCATACGGTGCCATCTGGATGCTAGAATGGTAGCTATTATTATAAGCAAACTCAATAAGTGGCAAATGATCATCCCAGCTACCTCTAAAATCAATAATACAGGCCCGTAACATATCTTGTAGCGTCTGAATAGTACGCTCGGCCTGTCCGTCAGTTTGAGGGTGGAACGCTGTGCTAAGACTCACCTGTGTCCCTAATCCCTCCTGGAATGATCTCCAAAAATTAGCTGTAAATTGAGCTCCTCTATCGGAGATGATTTTTGTGGGAACCCCGTGAAGTCTCACTATCTCCTTAAGGTATAACCTCGCATAGTCCCCAGCTGAATAAGTAGTCCTGACTGGAAGAAAATGGGCTAATTTTGTCATCCTATCCACGATAACCCAAATAGAGTCATATCTTCGCGGAGTGCGAGGTAAACCTGTAACGAAGTCCGTATTAATCACCTCCTATTTCAAAGTTGGAATCTCTATCTCTTGTAATAATCCACCGGGATTTTAATGCTCGACCTTAACCTGTTGACAATTCGGGCACTGAGCGACAAACTCCGCTATATCCTTTTTCATGGCATCCCACCAATACAAACATCTGAGGTCATGATACATCTTCGTTGGTCCTGGATGAACAGAATAACGGGCATAGTGTGCCTCTTCCATAACCTGTCGTCGTAACCCTGCAACCTCAGGTACACATAATCTGCCTCTGTATCGTAGTACTCCGTCAAGTGCAATCTCGAATAGGGTCTCCTCCTTTTGAAGAGCTGCATCTCTATAATGTACAAGAACAGGGTCCTCGTACTGGTGCCTCTTCACCTCCTCTATGATAGAGGATTCAGCGACTCCTCGAACAGAAACTCCACCATCATCAGGATCGGCCAAACGGACTCCAAGGTTAGCTAACTGGCAAATCTCACGGACTATCTGTCACGACCCGACTAGGGGCCGTGACGAGTACCCCATACTTGTACCGAGCACCCCTTGTCTATCGTTTTACTTTTACCTCTTAGCAGGCCGTATGAACTGTGCCATATGTTTATTATATTTTATTTTTTTTGAACATTAACATTAGCAGCGTCATTATGAACATAGACTAGTAAACTTCGCTATCACTTTACATAGCAGCATTAAGATGCCAAAATACCACATATCTAACTGTACATAACTGACTGTGCATATCTGTCTACGAGCCTCTAGACATAGTACATTTATACATAGAAAGAGCCAAGTACTGTCGTGCCCGAGAATACCTACACAAAAATAGTACCACTGAAGTGAGGCTCCGGAACAACTGGAGCGCTGTGGGGTACCGCTGGTAGAGCTCCTAAGGATCAAGTCCACCTGTCTGCTGACCTGCGCGACATGAAACGCAGCGTCCACAAGAAGGGACGTCAGTACGAATAGTGTACCGAGTATGTAAGGCATGGAAGATAACCCAAGCAATAACATAGTGTATGATTAATAATGTCATGGAGTCATAGGACATAGAAAATAGAACTTAAATCATGTCATGTATTATCATATCGTATCATATCTTATCTTGTCTTGTCGTAGCATATCGCGTCATAGTATATCGTGTCATAGTATGTCAGGCTATAGTATATCATATCATAGCATAGCATGTTATAGCGTGTCGTGTCATAGCATAGCGTGTCATAGCATGTCTTACCATAGCATAGCATGTCATAGCGTATCATATCATAGCGTAGCTTGTCACATCATGTCCTGTCGTGGCAGATCATAGCATATCATTTCATAGTATAGCTCACCATAGCATATCTTATCATAGCATGTCTGGTCATGACATGGTAGGTTATATCATAGCACTGAACAATGTCGGCTCACCCACATAGCGCCGATATACACCGGCTCACCCATATATCCCGCGTCCGGGATGATAAGCCAGCTGATCAGGTGGCAGTGAAACATATTTCCCTTCCCATTCCCCCATGTATCCTTTCCCCCCAGCCCAGGTTCATATACATAGCTTGCATATATGTATTTGTATGCATATACACATCTTATATACGTACACATATTTTTGTATTCATATACATAGCTTGTATACATATACATGTCTTATATACATTTACTTGTCTTATATACATATACATATATTATATACTTATACATATCTTATATACATATACATGTTTTATATATATATATTATATAAATATACATGTTTTATATATATATATATATATATCATATAAGCACACAAGGGAGCCCAAGGAAAAATCATGTAGCCATCGGAGTGACGTAAGGTCGATGACCTCCGATTACATTATGGAATACTCGTGATCGCTTTTGGTCTCACCTCGAAGGGACGAATATTTTAAGGTGAGATGGTCAACGGAGAATAGTATTAAAGTAAACGTAGAATGAAATCGTGGGCGCCATAGATGACAGTTCATAGGCTTGGGAGTCTGTAGAAAGTAAAGTCATAGCTAGGGGATATAAATAAGATTCAAGAATTAGTTTATCACTTTCGTATTCACATAGAATACTTAGCTCAGGAATCTTAGTCATAGAATCGTTCCGATAGTACTTATCATAGGCATATCCTCTTGTCTAACATCATTGTCATCATTATCATCATGGAAGTCTCCTCGTTAGAGTACTTGTAGTACTTATCATTTGGTAACGAAATCGGGATCAAAGGATTCCCTTGGATTCAACTTCTAGTAGGTCCAACAAGGCTGTAAGGAAAATCCGAGAGTAACGGGCCCACCTCGGCCGGATGAGGTAGCGTATACTATTTGCATATGTTACATGTCATGGCGTTACTTGTGGGGGTTCTAGGGTAATCGAGTCCCATTTATGCAAGTTCTAGGAGTTTAAGGGGTCTTTCCATCATTTTGCACACTTTCTAGTTCAATTCTATTGAACAAAAAGGAGAAAATTTTAGGTGCGGATTCCGGGGAAGAGAGTTGTCCCTGAGGCTCGTACCCAACTTATTATATCTAAGACATGCCATAGAAAGAAGGGTGAAGCCTTACATACCTCTTTCTGCTCCGTTTGCTGTTCTAAATTCACGTTGCAATCTCGTCAAAATCTGCGAATTGGGCATGTTTACCAAAACTCTTATTAGTATACTTAGAGTTAGAATCTTAAGGAAACACTGGCTACCGAAATTTTGGAAGCATTTCCTCTGTAAATATACCATCCTCAACACTCAACACAACCAAATTCTCATCAATCACAATCCGGGAATTCAAACCCGGCCAAACTATTAACATAATTCAACAACTACACTAGCGATTCACATATTTCATTCAAGATGCATGATCTCAATTTACCACTTTCTTCAAAGCCTTCCAACTTCAATGAACACAATAGCAACCTTATAATATATATTCCAACAACATCATACTAATACCATTACATGATATCCATGCAAGAACATTGTCTTTCAATATACATAATCTTCCAATTATCAATACTTCACCAAACTTATCAAGCCTTTATTTGCAATATAAAATCTACAACACAACAACCAAAACATTAATTATAACTTGCTCATTATTCTTTCACAACTCACCAATAGACACGACCATACATCACGTACACACAGCCACATATACATGCCACAACTCACGGCCACAACATGCATGCACATCTACATTCTCTCCAAATTCATTGAACTTCCATTTTCCACATATCATTCACAATCATAACAACCAAACACTAGACAAAATAATTAAAATATGATTCCTACACATATATACACATGCTACACCTCACGGCTACAACACAACATCAATATTTCCATGAATTTCATCCACTTTCACATACTACAACATGCATAAATATTCATAACATCTAAAAAAAAGTGAATTCTTACCTTCTTCCTTAATTCTTCACTTGGCTAGAATTTGCAACCATATGAATATAGGTTTTCTTGCTCCACCAATCACCCCACTTTGCTTAGGATCCTTCAAGGGATTGTTTGGCTAGAAAAGAAAGATTTTTGGGTGAAACATTTCCAAGGTTCTTGTGGGCATAGGGGTGGCCGAATGGCCCTTCAAATTTTTCTCCTTGTTCTCTTGTTCTTGCTTGTCTTGAAATTTCTAGAAAATTGTGGAATAAGATGACTTAGTCATCCTTTAAATGGATGAAATTAAAATACCATGTGGGCTTAAGCCCACCAAGAGGTGGACGGCAAACATGGCCCAACCCTAGCCCACTTCTTTTTTTTTTCTCTTTTTTTTTTTGAGTTCTAGAATTCATGAAAAATTATTTCCCAAATTCCAAATTTGCCCTTCGTCTTCCTCCACGTTTCCACGAGTCATATTGTGAATTTCCTTTTTATGCCCTTGACCTTCCTCATCATTTCCACTTCTAATTTTCTTTTTATAAGCAACTCATATGCCAAACAAAATAAAATATGGCCTTGCTTGTCGTCCTCCCGCGATTGTCTTGAATTATCCGATTATACAAAATGCGGGATATAACATCCTCCCCCCCTTTAGAACATTCGTCCTCGAATGTTAAACTAGCCTCATAGCTTAGTATAATACTTTGGGGAGGTTTCTTTCATAAATACCTTACAGGTCGCTTAGCATATCCATTTTAGGAGCTTAGGTTGCCTTTATGTCGTAGGTCATTTAAGTTAGTTCCGAACGCTGGCCCTGCGTTAATAAGTCTCCTTTATTGGATCTTGAATCATCATAGTCCACTTTAGGTCCAACATGCTCTCCCCCCCTTTCATTAAGGGGCCTACGCACACCTCTGCCCTTTAGATGATCGTCGCCTCTTGCTATCCTTACAGTTGTAATTCCTTCTCCGTATAGTCTGCCGCATCCATCCCCTCACTAGACATGTTCCCGTATATCGCCATATCGTGGATTCCTTGCATTAGCTAGTGTGGAATCAATATCGGTCTCACCATGTGACATCTATACCCTTTTTCCTTCGTCACGTCCTTTGAGTTTCATTCAACTAACATGTTCCATGCATCGCGACACTGGTTGTTAGGGTTCTATGGTCACAGATAAGATGTCATGTGCTTATATACATTTCCACCACCATGTTACTTCCAGAAGCTAATCGAACTTCCTTTAGTCCTGAAGCTCTGTCATGCTTCCTCTCATTCCACTAGTCCAGTCCATCTCGGCCTGCATGACTCCCATGGGGTTTCTAACCACTCTACGTACTCCAATTTACTTTGGGCCGCCTAATTTTACCCTCGTCTCTTGTTCCCGCATTCATGAAATTTTCAGCATATTTCCCAGGGGGTCACCCATTCTGAGACTGCTCCCACCTAAGCACGCTTAACCTTGAAACTCTGGTGCATTTTAATACGCGAACGCTGGTGTAATTTTACCGTCTGCCCCGTACCGCCTTTGTCACATTATTTAAAGTAAGTCGGGGTCCTAACAGCTCCCAAAACGTCCTCACGGCGGGTCCCGCTCCTATTTTCACTTTCCTAACCATACAACTACCATATTGCCTCTGCTTAAATCTTCGCTATTTACTCCTATCCATTCATATAACTATCTTTTACCGGGGTTTCTAAATTCACACTGGTGGCGGGGACATCTCAGTCGCCATTACTTATAACCGCTAAACCTTTGACCCCTTTTTGAATTTCTACCTGCCGTTATTAATTAGTGTTCCTGCAGAGGTTACGTATACATAGAAAGTTTTAAAGAAAATCTCATATACTTGTAGCCGATCAATCTCGAGCCTGGCCCGGGGAGCTACCATGTGAAGTATGTTCTTCATTCTCGTCTGTCTGCTCATCGCTCGCCCGACCCTCGTCATTTCTCGCGTCCGAATCCGAAGAGAATAGCGGTGATTCCTGGTTCTCTGATGGCCGGAACAAGGGACAGAAGAAATCCGTAGCACTCTCCGAGGTGGCCGGACTGGCACGGTCCTCCATCACGAAGGTAACTGCGTGCCCCCGGAAGTCTCCTCATCCGTCGTCCCAGAAGAGTGCTCTGACGGGTCTGTGCCATGACTATCCTCCTCCCTGGAGGTAAGAAGCTCTGGTGGAGTCATCGTCGAATCCTCTGAGGGATCTGTATCATAGCCACTGTCTGTGGAGTCCCCTACCCTAGGGGTCAGAATCTCTGGAGGAATCGTCGCTGGGTCCTCCGACGGATCCGTATCATAGCTGTCCTCCGCGGGGTCCTCCGCTCTGGGAGTCAGAAAATCTGGAGGAGTTGTGGCTGGGTCCTCTGACAGGTCTGACTCAATCGAATAGCCGAGGCTCCCCCTACTCGGCTCTGGAGATACTCTAGGGGCCTTACTGGTGCCCCCATCATCTGAAGCTGATCTCTTCATCGACAGTACTGAAACCATAGCATAGGATTAGGAAAGGAATGTGGAAACCTAGTAGCATATCTCTATCGCACAATCTTAGAATACAAGGAAGGTCATATTTCCTAAATGTCCTGTAGCCTCATGTTTATAAGTGTGGCGCGCTACACACCCATAAACAAGACTCTACTGGACACGGCTCGTAGACAAACCCCTAGGACCGAACTGCTCTGATACCACTTCTGTCACGACCCGACTAGGAGCCGTGACGAGTACCCGATACTTGTACCGAGCACCCCTTGTCTATCGTTTTACTTTTACCTCTTAGCAGGCCGTATGAACTGTGCCATATGTTTATTATATATTTTTTTTTTGAACATTAACATTAGCAGCGTCATTATGAACATAGACTAGTAAACTTCGCTATCACTTTACATAGCAGCATTAAGATGCCAAAATACCACATATCTAACTGTACATAACTGACTGTGCATATCTGTCTACGAGCCTCTAGACATAGTACATTTATACATAGAAAGGGCCAAGTACTGTCGTGCCCGAGAATACCTACACAAAAATAGTACCACTAAAGTGAGGCTCCGGAACAACTGGAGCGCTGTGGGGTACCGCTGGTAGAGCTCCTAAGGATCAAGTCCACCTGTCTGCTGACCTGCGCGACATGAAACGCAGCGTCCACAAGAAGGGACGTCAGTACCAATAGTGTACCGAGTATGTAAGGCATGGAAGATAACACAAGCAATAACATAGTGTATGATTAATAATGTCATGGAGTCATAGGACATAGAAAATAGAACTTATATCATGTCATGTATTATCATATCGTATCATATCGTATCATATCTTATCTTGTCTTGTCGTAGCATATCGCGTCATAGTATATCGTGTCATAGTATGTCAGGCTATAGTATATCATATCATAGCATAGCATGTTATAGCGTGTCATGTCATAGCATAGCGTGTCATAGCATGTCTTACCATAGCATAGCATGTCATAGCGTATCATATCATAGCGTAGCTTGTCACATCATGTCCTGTCGTGGCAGATCATAGCATATCATGTCATAGTATAGCTCACCATAGCATATCTTATCATAGCATGTCTGGTCATGACATGGTAGATCATATCATAGCACCGAACAATGTCGGCTCACCCACATAGCGCGGATATACACCGGCTCACCCATATATCCCGCGTCCCGGCACCCCGCGTCCGGGATGATAAGCTAGCTGATCAGGTGGCAGTGAAACATATTTCCCTTCCCATTCCCCCATGTATCCTTTCCCCCCAGCCCAGGTTCATATACATAGCTTGCATATATGTACTTTGTATGCATATACACATCTTATATACATACACATATTTTTGTATTCATATACATAGCTTGTATACATATACATGTCTTATATACATTTACTTATCTTATATACATATACATATTTTATGTACTTATACATATCTTATATACATATACATGTTATATATATATATATATTGTCACGACCCAACCCCGTAGGCCGCGACTTGTGCCCTAGTTGGGCACTCTTACGTACCCTTACCCCAAATTCGCATAATAACAGAATGAACAGCTATAATAATTAAATGACATCGCTAGATAGCGTATAAGAGTGGATATAACGCACGATGGCCGATAAGGCCGTCACAGAATGTATAAACAACCCCAACGTATGCAAAACACACAGAATATATACAAACCCACATCACATGTCTACAGACCTCTACAAAACGAAAACATAATCATAAGACGGGATAGGGCCCCGTCGTACCCCTGAATGATCATATACATATGCAACAGAAGAGTCGGTACCAAAATATGGCTCCGGACAAAGGAGCACTTCAAAACAGCAGAGCAGATATCCTAAGCGGGCGGATCTCTGAAGCGGGTATCTGTACCTGCGCGGCATGAAAACGCAGCCCCCGAAGAAAGGGGGTCAGTACGAAATATGTACTGAATATGTAAAGCGGAATGAACAATAATCAGAATCATAATCGGAACAGAAGGTACAGAAAGTAAGTGTAATGTCCAGAGTATCAAAATGTAGATTTATCAAAACATAAGTAGTGCATGCAGAAACATATGCTAGATCCGGCCCCGCTAAGGGACATCGGTGAACAGAATATTGGCGCCCCCGTCTCCGGCGCCATAACACATCATACTTCAGAATAGGGAAAAGCTCCGTAACATAGCATATCATACCATATCATATCAGGTGGCCACAACATATCATAGCTCCACATATCAGAACATAGATGTACATGGAACATCATACTTCGGACCCATGTACATGTCATACCTGCCCCCTCACATCGAGGCACGGCGAACAATGCAGAGGAATACGCTTGATAACATATCCTGGTCCGGGCTCAGTGAAAGATGCATTGAGGCATCCACGAGTGGAGTAGTGAGAAACTAAATGCAATAAAAATAACATATATATTTCCAGAGACTCAATGAGGCATATCGAATAACAAATCAAATCAATGAAATCGGACGAAGTCATAGTAAGTGAATTTCGGATGTCACGATGAGTTACGGAAGCATAAATCTTTTTGAGATCGTTTCCAAGATCCAAAACAATTTATAAGACTTATCGGAATATTTAAAACAATTTTCAAATAATAGATAGGGGAGTAGTTAAAACATTCCCTTTTAAAGCCACTCGAAGACAAGTCATAAACACAAAAGGATAAAATCGGAAATAATGGGCCCACCTCGGGTCAACCGAGGTGGTGGTTACAGATTATGTCTAATAGACTTTATGAAGTCGCTTATGAAGGTTGTTAAGGTAATCGGATTTTACTTGCACAAGTTCTAGGGTTTAGACACTTCCCTAACTATTTGCAACTTAACTAATTAAATTCTACTGAAAGAAAATGGAGCAATTTCAAACGTGGATTCCGAAGAGTAGAGGTGTTCCCCGAGATCCAAATTTAAACCTAGAACATCTAAGACATGCCAAGAGAAAGAATGGGAGAGCTTTACATACCTTTCTTGCCTTTTACGGTTTCCAAAACTCCGATCCCGTTTCGTCAAAAATCTGCAAATGGTCACCTTTACCATTTACTATTCATGAGGTTCAAAATTCCAACTTTGGTTTAGTATTTGCCTACCGAAATTTCGGCAGCATCTCCCCTATAAATATGACACCCCGAGAATTTAACTTGGCTCAGATGTCAACAACAACCAAACCAACAACATTAATCCACAACGAGAATCGCATACTAACACGAATAGACATCTTTATGTCTAAGCGACGACTTGCAACTAACTTCACATTTTCAATCTAACATGGATGTTTTCATACTCATTTACTCATCAACGTCATTCCAACATCATTTAGAGGCATTACACATGGTTTTTCATATTATTCGCAAAATATACAAACTTTCCACCGGAACCATAATTCAACCAAAACTTCCATTCTACGACAAACATATTCATAACATATTATTGTCGTCTAACTTCATCAACGACAATCATAACTAGCACCTAAGTAATTCATTCTCATATTTACATCACAACTATATTAGAATACAAGCCTACCCAGAACACATATATGTAATTCTAATGCCAAACTTGAAGCGTTAAGTCTCTATTTACATTGTAACGATCGCGACGACGCAACTAACATGTTAAACAAAATAAATTCAACATATTTCCTCCTACCATATACCACACGGCCATAGGTCAAATTCCAATCTTATCAAATTTTCATCCACCTTTCACTTCCAATACAAATTCCACAATAACCACAACTATAATACAACACAAAATTCAACATAACCACACTACATGTATTCGGCCACATGCACACATGCACTTCCGCCACTCAAAATTCCATATTTCTATATTTCCTACTCATTTACATATACTACAACGCAAACAAACCTTCATAACATAATTAGAAGGGATGAATTCTTACCTTCCTCTTCAAGCTTCTTCACTCCACCAAATTATCCAAACGACGAAACCAATGGGCTATCTTCCGAAATAATTATACCAAGTTGTAGAGGGACCTTGAATTAGTAGGAATATAACAAGAAAACAATTTTTGAAATCAAAATTTGGAGGGTTGGTTTTTCTTGGTTATGGCCGAATGGCCCTTTTGTTTGCTCCCAATTTTTTTTGTTGTTTTCTCCTTCTTGCCTTGTCTTGAGTATTCTAGAAAATTAACAAGTCTTGCCTCTTTTATTAATTAGTTGGTCACATGATTGATCACATGACCAACTTATTGGACTTGGGCCAAGGCAAGGCCATGGCCGGCCACCCTTCATGGGTTGGGCTTGGCCTCCTAATTTTTTTCCAAGCCCAAAACCCTTAGCCCACATTGTTGGTAATTCATGAAACCACTTGTCGAAATTCCAATTTTGCCCTTAGTCTTTTCCAATTTTTCCACTTCTAAAACTTTTGTAACCAACTTATATATCTCAAATAAGACCAAAACATAGCATTGTCCTTAACTTACTACAATTATCTCAAAATGTCCAAATATTCAAAATACGGGTTATAACATATATATTATATAAATATACATGTTATATATATATATATATATATATATATATATATATATATATATCATATAAGCACACAAGGGAGCCCAAGGAAAAATCATGTAGCCATCGGAGTGACGTAAGGTCGGTGACCTCCGATTACATTATGGAATACTCGTGATCGCTTTTGGTCTCACCTCGAAGGGACGAATATTTTAAGGTGAGATGGTCAACGGAGAATAGTATTAAAGTAAACGTAGAATGAAATCGTGGGCGCCATAGATGACAGTTCATAGGCTTGGGAGTCTTTAGAAAGTAAAGTCATAGCTAGGGGATATAAATAAGATTCAAGAATTAGTTTATCACTTTCGTATTCACATAGAATACTTAGCTCAGGAATCTTAGTCATAGAATCTTTCCGGTAGTACTTATCATAGGCATATCATCTTGCCTACATCATTGTCATCATTATCATTATGGAAGTCTCCTCGTTAGAGTACTTATAGTACTTATCATTTGGTAACGAAATAGGGATCAAAGGATTCCCTTGGATTCAACTTCTAGTAAGTCCAACAAGGCTGTAAGGAAAATCCGAGAGTAACGGGCCTACCTCGGCCGGATGAGGTAGCGTATACTATTTGCATATGTTACATGTCATGGCGTTACTTGTGGGGGTTCTAGGGTAATCGAGTCCCATTTATGCAAGTTCTAGGAGTTTAAGGGGTCTTTCCATCATTTTGCACACTTTCTAGTTCAATTCTATTGAACAAAAAGGAGAAAACTTTAGGTGCGGATTCCGGGGAAGAGAGTTGTCCCTGAGGCTCGTACCCAACTTATTATATCTAAGACATGCCATAGAAAGAAGGGTGAAGCCTTACATACCTCTTTCTGCTCCGTTTGCTGTTCTAAATTCACGTTGCAATCTCGTCAAAATCTGCGAATTGGGCATGTTTACCAAAACTCTTATTAGGATACTTAGAGTTAGAATCTTAAGGAAACACTTGGCTACCGAAATTTTGGAAGAATTTCCTCTGTAAATATACCATCCTCAACACTCAACACAACCAAATTCTCATCAATCACAATCCGGGAATTCAAACCCGGCCAAAATATTAACATAATTCAACAACTACACTAGCGATTCACATATTTCATTCAAGATGCATGATCTCAATTTACCACTTTCTTCAAAGCCTTCCAACTTCAATGAACACAATAGCAACCTTATAATATATATTCCAACAACATCATACTAATACCATTACATGATATCCATGCAAGAACATTGTCTTTCAATATACATAATCTTCCAATTATCAATACTTCACCAAACTTATCAAGCCTTTATTTGCAATATAAAATCTACAACACAACAACCAAAACATTAATTATAACTTGCTCATTATTCTTTCACAACTCACCAATATACACGGCCATACATCACGTACACACGGCCACATATACATGCCACAACTCACGGCCACAACATGCATGCACATCTACATTCTCTCCAAATTCATTGAACTTCCATTTTCCACATATCATTCACAATCATAACAACCAAACACTAGACAAAATAATTAAAATATGATTCCTACACATATATACACATGCTACACCTCACGGCTACAACACAACATCAATATTTCCATGAATTTCATCCACTTTCACATACTACAACATGCATAAATATTCATAACATCTAAAAAAAAGTGAATTCTTACCTTCTTCCTTAATTCTTCACTTGGCTAGAATTTGCAACCATATGAATATAGGTTTTCTTGCTCCACCAATCACCCCACTTTGCTTAGGATCCTTCAAGGGATTGTTTGGCTAGAAAAGAAAGATTTTTGGATGAAACATTTCCAAGGTTCTTGTGGGCATAGGGGTGGCCGAATGGCCCTTCAAATTTTTCTCCTTGTTCTCTTGTTCTTGCTTGTCTTGAAATTTCTAGAAAATTGTGGAATAAGATGACTTAGTCATCCTTTAAATGGATGAAATTAAAATACCATGTGGGCTTTAGCCCACCAAGAGGTGGACGGCCAACATGGCCCAACCCTAGCCCACTTCTTTTTTTTTTCTCTTTTTTTTGAGTTCTAGAATTCATGAAAAATTATTTCCCAAATTCCAAATTTGCCCTTCGTCTTCCTCCACGTTTCCACGAGTCATATTGCGAATTTCCTTTTTATGCCCTTGACTTTCCTCATCATTTCCACTTCTAAATTTTTTTTTTATAAGCAACTCATATGCCAAACAAAATAAAATATGGCCTTGCTTGTCGTCCTCCCGCGATTGTCTTGAATTATCCGATTATACAAAATGCGGGATATAACATCCTCCCCCCCTTTAGAACATTCGTCCTCGAATGTTAAACTGGCCTCATAGCTTAGTATAATACTTCGGGGAGGTTTCTTTCATAAATACCTTACAGGTCGCTTAGCATAATCATTTTAGAAGCTTAGGTTGCCTTTATGTCGTAGGTCATTTAAGTTAGTTCCGAACGCTGGCCCTGCGTTAATAAGTCTCCTTTATTGGATCTTGAATCATCATAGTCCACTTTAGGTCCAACATGCTCTCCCCCCCTTTATTAAGGGGCCTACGCACGCCTCTACCCTTTATGTCACACCCTATCCTTATTAGGGTGTGATGGGCACCCGAGCCCACCTACGGAGCCGAGCGAACCCGCAGACTCTGATCACACGAAACGTACAATAGGACTTATAACAGAAACAGAGAACCGACATCGTCTTAAGCGGCCACGTGTATCAAACACATCAAACATATCATATCAAATGCCGTAAGCAGGCGGAATGTACATCGCCTGAACATACATACATATACGAACGTATAGGCCGTTTAGGCCATCATAGCAAACAGGGTCGCCTAGGTCACCGATCTCAGACCAGACCAAACAGAATCTGTAGACATATGAAGCTGCTTACGGACTGACTCTCAGTACCCACGACTCTGTCTGCAAAGTCTCTAACACAAATCAACAAGCACAACTTGTATATATACTCATACCCGGCGACACTCCGGAGAGAGGTGGAGCTCACCAATCCCGCTGAAACCTCCTAGCCAAGTCTTCTGACCATCTGGGTGTACCTGCGTGGCATGAAACGCAGCCCCCGAAGAAAAGGGATCAGTACGGAATATGTACTGAGTATGTAAGGCAAGAATACAGTAAATAGAATCATAATCAAAATCAAAAGTACAGAAGTATAATAGACGGAAACATAATCAGACTCAGATATACAGAGCATATATGCGATAAGCAGAATAACAGAAACAACTTACTGGGATACAGACCATGCATGCCAAGAACGGTATCCGGTCCTTTACAGGACCCGGGGAAAACATGGTCGCCTCCCGACCTTAGGCGCCACACACATCACACTTCAGAAGATTTGCTCCTGTCTCCGACACACATCATAATATCCGAATGTACATATACATATAGGCGGTTCAGCGAACCAAACACATCATACTTCGTAACACATCATACTTTGGAATTCATATACGGCGCCCGACCCTCAAGCGAGGAACTCGGGAACCGTGCGCACGATATAAACCGGCCCGGGACTCGGTGAAGGAAGCAGACTCTATGCACGAGCAGAAAATGAGAAACTAAATGCACATAATCAAGACTCAAGGGATTAACCTAACGTATTATCCGAATATCCGTAACAGATTACTTATACCAGAATTCTTATATCAGATTGCTTATGTCAGAATACATACTTGTATCAAAAAATTTCATATCGGGACACTTATGCCAAGTACTTTCATCAGAATATCCATGTCAAAATGCTCAGACCAACATACTTATATCAGAATGGTTATGTCAGAATACTTATCTCAGCATACTTATGTCAGAATACTTACTTCGGAATACTTATTTATAGCAGAGCTTTTCATATCAGAACGCTTATGCCTCAACTTCAACTTGATTTCTATCACGAATTTCTTCCATCTTAGCATACCACAGCACATATAAACCATTCATAACACATAAAACAAAATTAAAACTCACCCTTTTTCTTCAACTTCTTAACTAGCCTCAAGTTGGCCACGGATGAAAACGAATAATCTAACGCTTCCAATAACACTTCCACGTTAATGAGCACCTTTCAATTAGTAGGAGAGCTTGAAGAAAAGAATTTTCCATGATCATGTTGAGGGGCAAGTTTCGGCCAGCCATGGCTTTTTTTTCTCCTTTTTTTTTTTCTTCATTTCTCTTGAAATCTCTAGAGTTGTAAAATGGTGAATTGGTCCTCATTTTCAAGACTTAGTCACATTTATATATTCAAAGGGGCACATGGCCGGTCACGTGCCCTTTATTTTCTCCAATTTTCTAGATTCTTCTTTAGGTGTGAAAAGATGACAAATATGTATTACATATGTACATATGTATATTTCATCCAAGTAGGTTATGGCCCACACCTCACATGCATGTCACATGGTCTCCTTATTAATTTTCTAGAGAATTTATTTCAAGACATCCATTTATTTATTCTTCTTTCCTAATTCCCGGTTTGCCCCTCGACTTTCTTCAATATTACCATTGGTCATTTTGCGAACCTCTCTTTTGCACTTAACCTCTCACAATACTTTCATACTAATAATAGTCGTAAATAATATTTGTGACAACTCGTACATTAAAATAATTTTGAGAATGGTCTTGCCTTAACTATTCACGACAACTTTGGAAATTTCCAAACGTACGAAATACGGGCCATAACATCCTCCCCCCTTTAGAACATTCGTCCTCGAATGTTCAACTGACCTTATCGGGTCTTGTAGCACTTCGGGAGGGGGTTCCTTTATAGTTGGCCTTTTCTCCTTGCCCATTCCATATCTGTTATCCTACTTTCCTCATTATCAAACCCTTGAATCCTTACACGAGTCCTCATTCCATGTCATGGGTTTCTTTTTCTAGTACTTGAAAATATTGCGACCCCTCGCTGTCCTAAGATATTATGGTCTCCCCCCCTCTTTAAGGGGTTCCTCATATGCCAACAGTCCTCTCATGAAGTCTTCATTTATACATTATCCCTTACCTTCTTCCAACTTTGTACCTACATATCGAAAGCTTCTTATCGCACATTCTGCCTCTGCCTTCTGTCTATGCCGTCATTTTGTCCACATTTTCTATACTTTTCCATCCACAACTCGTACTTTTACTTGCTTGGCCCACCTGCTCGTGATTCTTCCTTAACTGCGCGTTGGTGATGTGACTGTACATCCATATTCCTTCAGCGTTCCGCTATTCTTGTCCTCAGCACAGGATCTTTACTCTCCTTATCCTTGCTCATACGTTATCATAGCTACATACTTATTCTTTTATGAATCTCCCCTCGTAACGTTATTACAGACCTAAGCATTCTTTCTTTCACTTTGTATCCCCTTATTCTAGCCACTATTCCTTTAGCCTCACTTATCAACATCGGTTCTCGAACCTCCTTCCGATATTCCGATCTCTCTGTTTCCTATCTGCTCATTCTCTTTCTCCTTCAAACACCATTACACTAGAGCTTCCAATCTCAACCTATAGTAAATTATTAACAACTTACTCTACAACCCTTGTACCATTTGTTCTTGTTGTCCCTCGAACTTCGGTACCCTTACGCGATCAATGCCTTTTTTTACCATAGCTCCGGTTGCTAGGGCACACACGCCATCGATGTTATCATATATGGAATATCCCACACATTCACGTATACCTATATATATTTTTACTATCAACTAGCCCACAAAATATCTCCGAACGCTATTCAAGCCTATCTTGATTCCTGAGCTGTGGCGCACTCTTTGTCTCTTTACCGAGTTAATCTGCCTCGTTCTACGCGTCTTCTTAAGGTCTCCAACCATCCTATATACTCTAGTTTCACTTAGGCTATTCTGTTTTTTTTCATTTGTCTTTACGTCAGAATATGTAGAATTCCTTGTGAACTTCCCAGGGGGTCACCCATCCCAGGATTGCTCCCACCTGAGCACGCTTAACCTCGAATCTTTGCTGGATTCCGATGCCTTAATGCTGATATTTTCGCGTCCACTTCCACACATGACCTTTACCACATGATTCGGGACTAGTCGAGGTCTTACAGATCCCGGGACACCCTCGTGGCACGTCTTTTCTTCCACAATTACCATTTTACCCTTTTCGGCCCTCGGTGCTCACCTTTTACTTTCGTGTGTAACTACTTTTCATCCTAGGTTCCCAGACCCCTGATGATAACAGATACACCTTCGTTGCCGTTATTTTATGGATGCCCTGATATCAGTCCGTTCGAATTTCCTACTTACCGCTTTTACATAACAATCTGTAGCAAAGTTAATTGTCAACTTCCTGAATCCTCCATCAGTCCTTGTCTCTCTTATGCCACCCCCATGTACACAGCGAATATCAATAATGTCTTACAGAACATACAACTACATCAAATTCTGGCCATCCGGAACTGCCAATTCTAGGTAGCAGGTCAAATACGTCAATACTTACCCCTGTGACTTTCCGTGTCACCACTTACCTCTTCCGTCGTATGTAAGGCTTACATATGGATTTCAGTTCTTACGGCTTGGCGCTATCGCACGATCTAGGACAGAAGGAAGGTCGACAATCCCTAAATGCCCTGTACCCTCCTGTTTATTAATGTGGCCGGCTTCACACCATAAACAGGACTCTACTGGACACGACTTTGCAGACAACCCCACGGACAGACCTCGCTCTGATACCACTTTGTCACACCCTATCCTCACTAGGGTGTGATGGGCACCCGACCCCACCTACGGAGCCGAGCGAACCCGCAGACTCTGATCACACGGAACGTACAATAGGACTTATAACAGAAACAGAGAACCGACATCGTCTTAAGCGGCCACGTGTATCAAACACATCAAACATATCATATCAAATGCCGTAAGCAGGCGGAATGTACATCGCCTGAACATACATACATATACGAACGTATAGGCCGTTTAGGCTATCATAGCAAACAGGGCCGCCTAGGACACCGATCTCAGACCAGACCAAACAGAATCTGTAGACATATGAGGCTGCTTACGGACTGACTCTCAGTACCCACGACTCTGTCTGCAAAGTCTCTAACACAAATCAACAAGCACAACTTGTATATATACTCATACCCGGCGACACTCCGGAGAGAGGTGGAGCTCGCCAATCCCGCTGAAACCTCCTAGCCAAGTCTTCTGACCATCTGGGTGTACCTGCGTGGCATGAAACGCAGCCCCCGAAGAAAAGGGGTCAGTACGGAATATGTACTGAGTATGTAAGGCAAGAATACAGTAAATAGAATCATAATCAAAATCAAAAGTACAGAAGTATAACAGACGGAAACATAATCAGACTCAGATATACAGAGCATATATGCGATAAGCAGAATAACAGAAACAACTTACTCGGATACAGACCATGCATGCCAAGAACGGTATCCGGTCCTTTACAGGACCCGGGGAAAACATGGTCGCCTCCCGACCTTAGGCGCCACACACATCACACTTCAGAAGATTTGCCCCTGTCTCCGACACACATCATAATATCCGAATGTACATATACATATAGGCGGTTCAGCGAACCAAACACATCATACTTCGTAACACATCATACTTTGGAATTCATATACGGCGCCCGGCCCTCAAGCGAGGAACTCGGGAACCGTGCGCACGATATAAACCGGCCCGGGACTCGGTGAAGGAAGCAGACTCTATGCACGAGCAGAAAATGAGAAACTAAATGCACATAATCAAGACTCAAGGGATTAACCTAACGTATTATCCGAATATCCGTAACAGATTACTTATACCAGAATTCTTATATCAGATTGCTTATATCAGAATACATACTTGTATCAAAAAATTTCATATCGGGACACTTATGCCAAGTACTTTCATCAGAATATCCATGTCAAAATGCTCAGACCAACATACTTATATCAGAATGATTATGTCAGAATACTTATCTCAGCATACTTATGTCAGAATACTTACTTCGGAATACTTATTTATAGCAGAGCTTTTCATATCAGAACGCTTATGCCATATACTTACATCAGACTATTTATATCAGAATTTTTCAGACCAGAATACTTATGTCAAATTACGGATGTCAGAATACTTAAGTCAGGATCCGCCTATCAGGATTATTAGATACTTAAACTAGGGAGGACATACAAATCATAAACAGACTCGGAATCACAGAATGGAATAGTCCCAATATATCAATATCATACCTTACTTGGCTCTAAGACAGGCCAAAAGAAAGAAAGGGTAAGCCTCACATACCTGTGCCGCGCCTTACCAGTTACAATTATGCATCCAACTTATTTGTCTACATGCAAGAGAATTCATCCATTCATTAGTTTCATTATCATATACTTTCCTTAACCTTTCAAACACATTCACTTATATTTTGCCGGAATTTCGGCAGCACCTCCCCTGTAAATATACCAACCCCGAGAATATGGCTCGGCCCCAAATCAACAACAACAAACCCGAGAATTCAACTCGGCCAAACCAACAACAATACCAACAATTATTCTAGCAACACTTCAATATCAAATTCAATCCACACAATATTTCAAACAACTCAAACAAGGCACCAACTCACCCGAAATTGCCTCCAAACCCGAGAACTACACCAAACACATTCTTCTCTTCCAAATTCATAACTTATACCGTTACACCACACATTAACAATACAATTCTCCTAAATACAAAAATTTCATAAAATTCACATAAATTTCCAAATCATTCCAAAACCAACATAACATTATTTTGAGTCATTAAACTTACACTTCTTATCATAGAATCCATAACGACGGCAACTAAAATGCTAACGACAATTTGTTCATTTTTCAACACACACCTAAGGATGATTTTCATTCTTTTCTTCACACTACAATATTCAAAACATACTAATTAACATTAATTCATAACTTTCATCACAACATACACACACGACCCAACACCACTTACACGGCCCAACACCACTTACACGGCCTCAACTTCAACTTGATTTCTATCACGAATTTCTTCCATCTTAGCATACCACAACACATATAAACCATTCATAACACATAAAACAAAATTAAAACTCACCCTTTTTCTTCAACTTCTTAACTTGCCTCAAGTTGGCCACGGATGAAAACGAATAATCTAACGCTTCCAATAACACTTCCACGTTAATGAGCACCTTTCAATTAGTAGGAGAGCTTGAAGAAAAGAATTTTCCATGATCATGTTGAGGGGCAAGTTTCGGCCAGCCATGGCTTTTTTTTCTCCTTTTTGTTTTTCTTCATTTCTCTTGAAATCTCTAGAGTTGTAAAATGGTGAATTGGTCCTCATTTTCAAGACTTAGTCACATTTATATATTCAAAGGGGCACATGGCCGGTCACGTGCCCTTTATTTTCTCCAATTTTCTAGATTCTTCTTTAGGTGTGAAAAGATGACAAATATGTATTACATATGTACATATGTATATTTCATCCAAGTAGGTTATGGCCCACACCTCACATGCATGTCACATGGTCTCCTTATTAATTTTCTAGAGAATTTATTTCAAGACATCCATTGATTTATTCTTCTTTCCTAATTCCCGGTTTGCCCCTCGACTTTCTTCAATATTACCATTGGTCATTTTGCGAACCTCTCTTTTGCACTTAACCTCTCACAATACTTTCATACTAATAATAGTCGTAAATAATATTTGTGACAACTCGTACATTAAAATAATTTTGAGAATGGTCTTGCCTTAACTTTTCACGACAACTTTGGAAATTTCCAAACGTACGAAATATGGGCCATAACACTTTAGATGATCGTCGCCTCTTGCAATCCTTACAGTTGTAATTCCTTCTCCGTATAGTCTGCCGCATCCATCCCCTCACTAGACATGTTCCCGTATATCGCCATTTCGTGGATTCCTTGCATTAGCAAGTGTGGAATCAATATCGGTCTCACCCTGTGTATCTGGCAATAAATCTATAGCGAACTCTATCTCCCGCTCAGGAGGAAGACCTAGAAGTTCATCTGGGAATTCGTTAACCGCCGGAACTGACTGAAGAGTCGGTACTTCTGCTGTCAAGTCATGCACACGGCCCAGATGATAAATATAACCCTTTCTAACCATCTTCCTTCCCTTGAGGTATGAAATTAACTTACCCCTCGGCGATGCCGTATTCCCTAACCATTCTATAGCTGGCTCTCCTGGGAACTGAAACCGAACTATCTTTTCTCTACAATCAACTTTAGCATAACAAGAAGCTAACCAGTTCATGCCCATAATAACATCAAACTCAGTCATATCTAACTCTATCAGGTCTGCTTTGGTGCAACGACTATTTATAATCACCGAACAATCTCTATATACATGCCTTGCTATAACAGAATCTCCTACCGGTGTAGCCACCTCAAATGGTTCTATCACTTCGGGTTTTATCCCGATTCTACTAGCAACAAAGGGGGAAATATACGATAAGGTGGAACCTGGATCTATCAATGCATATACGTCCCAAGAGAAAATTGATAGTGTACCTGTAACCACATTTGGTGACGCCTCCAGGTCCTGTCTACTAGCCAAAGCATATATGCGGTTCGAAGGACCGTTGGAACTGGAAGCTCCACCACGACCCCTACGAAGGCCTGCCGGCATCTGAATACCCTGCCTCATATGGCACATAGCCACAGAAGAAGATGAACCAACAACTAACCCAGTAGGCTGAGCTGCACTACCTGGACTACCCCCGAATGGACACTCCCTCATAATATGGCCTTGACGGCCGAAAGTAAAGTAAGCACCTATAGCAAATTGACATTCCCCAAAATGAGTCCTACCACAACGAGAACATCGAGGCAAAGGTGTCCTTGACTGGCGCGAACCCCTGTTCATGTGTGAACCTGAAACCCTGGAGCTCTGACCGGCTCTTGAATACCCTGTGCTATCGAATCTCCTACCTGCGAACTGTGGGGGTGCACTCCGGGCTGGCTGAGAAGGACATCTAATATACTGCTGAGGCTGCCCGCCTCGAAACTCACCAGAATAACCAGCCGATCTAGCTCTCTTATGCTGGCCTCTATCATGATCTCTATCGGGCTGACGCCCTCTGTGTCGATCCTCTACCCCCTGTGCGTATGCCTGTACCCGAGCAATATCCATACCTGGCTGAGAAGCCATTGCCATACAACTATCAATCAAATAACGATCCAGCCCCATCACATAACGATACACCCTATCAGCCATATCAGCTACAATAGTAGGCGCATATCTGGCCAACGAATCAAACTCAAGACTATAATCTCGAACGCTCCTGCCATTCTGCCTCAGATGTAAGAATCTATCAACTCCAGCTCATCTCATCTCTGGGGGCAAAAAGTGGCCAAGGAAGGCCTCCACGAACTCATCACATACTGCTGGAGGAGCACCCTCGGCCCTAGACAACTCCCAGGACTCATACCAATTAACAGCTACATCACGCAACCGATATGAAGCTAACTCAACAGACTCAGTCTCAGAAGCTCTAATTATCCTCAACGTACGCTGCATCTGCCGAATAAACTCCTGTGGATCCTCCGCGGGCTTTGACCCGTAGAACTCTGGGGGATTAGAAATCAAGAAATCACGAGCCCTCAAACTATCATGTCTATCCGCATAGTCAACCCCTAATCCATGCCTGCGAGCCTGCCCTACCGCTAATCTGGTCAGTAACTGAACTGCATCTGTCATGGCCCTATCCACCGCCCCTGACTGAGGAGCGGGAGGCTCGGGTACTGGAGCCTCGAGAGCTGGCGGTGGAGCCGCCCCCTGATCTGCAGCTATTGCTGCTGCTGCTCTAAGCTCCTCTGGTGGTGGCGGTGTAGTAGAGCTCGCTGACTGAAGCACAACCTCAGTCATAGACTGGGCACGGGCCCTAATAACTCTCCGGGTCTGCCTAGCCTCTCCCGCTACTGATTTGCCCTTCTGGGTAGCTGTCGCTTTCTTTGTAGGCATCGCTGTAAACATAATAATCCGTTAGGGAGGAATTATCCTGATAATACAGCTCTATCGCACGATCTAGAGTAAGAAGGAAAAATAACATCCTAAATGTCCTGTAGCCTCCTGTTTATAGATGTGGTGCACAACACACCGATAAACAAGACTCTACTAGACACGGTTTGTCACGACCCAACCCCATAGGCCGTGACTAGTGCCCGAGCTGGGCACTCGTATACACACCTGTTAGCTATAATCAGTCCACAACTAGCTTGATAAGGAACTTATATATAAAAAGACAAGACATCGTCTCAAAGCTGTCGCATATATATATATCAAGGCAACCTGTCTCCTGTGGAGTCACAACTACCAACAGATAACATCGTATGTGAGCCGGCAAGGCTATCACAACATATGGGAACGTCCCAACCATACACATAGGCAAGCCGACAAGGCTGCCACTACATACAACATCCCAGAATATATATACGTACGCAAGTCGACAAGGCTGCCACTACGAATGGGAACGTCCCAAAACATAAGTCATACTAACACAGCTGGACAACATATATATATAACCCACACACATGTCTACAAACCTCTAAGAGTGACAACAGTAACACATGATGGGACAGGGCCCCGCCATACCCCTTGACAAAACTCATATATACAAAAAAAGGTTCTGTACCAAAATCTAGGCTCCAGGACAAGGGAGCACTCCAAGATAGCTGAATAGGAATCCTAAGTTGGCGGATCACCAAAGCGAGCGTCTGTACCTACGGGCATGAAACGCAGCCCCCCCCCCCCCCCCCCGAAAAAAGGGGGTCAGTACGAGAAATGTACTGAGTATATAAAACATGAAATACAGTAATAAAGATTATAACTGAAGTAGAGATTCCAGGAGACAAGTATAATAGCCAAGAAGTCATTCTACCTGTGCCTTACAATGAAATCATGCATATCATTATCATATACCGTAGCCGGCCCATTATGGGACTCGGTGAATAAAGTCATATTATTATATAATCATATTAGCATATCATCATATACATATACCGTACCCGGCCCATTATGGTACTCGGTGAATAAAGTCGTATACACGTATACCATACCCGGCCCATCATGGGACTTGGTGCCATAGTCATATCATCATATCATCAGATACCGTACCCGGCCCCCTAGTGAGGGACTCGGTGGAGAATGTAGTAAAATGTACGTGATAACATACCCGGCCCGGGACTCGGTGAAAGATGTAACAACAGTATGCACGAGCAGAGTAGTGAGTAACCATATGAAACTAAATCATCATCTGAGACTCAATAGATAAGTGGACTAGCTAACACTCGAATATCAAAACGATAGTCATGTTAAGTTCTCTCTAAATGTCATTATGGACTATATTAAGTAAAGTCTCAGGGATCACAGACATGTGTCAAATTAATACAAGACAACTTATGAAAGTTAAAGACATTAGTCGTTATAGAGTCCTTTAAGAATAGGAACTTTTATGTATCATTTACTGTCCAATCATATAGGAAACTCGAGGGCACTAGCTCGACTACTTTAAGAGTTCTAACATCAAGAAGTGAATAAGAATCATAAATCATGCTCGGAACTTGTGAATAGAATTACCCTAAGGCTCTTACCATACAGTACTTACATCTAGGACATGCCAAAAGAAAGAAAGGATAGCTTTACATACCTTTAGAGCTTATTCGCCACACAGCATGTATGCTGCCCAATAGTATCTCAACCTATATTAAGACGTCAAGAACTAGGGTTAAGCTACGGGGAGATTCAAAAAATATTCTAACGTTAGTAACTCCTTTCTAGATAATTAGACGATGTTCCTTACATTCAAACCAATTACACAATAGTCAAGCCAATACCAATAACTATACGTTCAAGTATTATACCGAAGCTATTCAAGGCAGATTCGAGAACACTCCGAACAGTCCACACAACATTCCAAACAACCCACATTCACAACATTCGATAACAATCCGCATACGACTACTCCATTTTCAAGTTATCCCTAATAATCCGTAGTCTTAACGTTTTCATCTAATCAACCCTATAACAGCCCAACCAACATACAACTCAACACCTAATCTTAATTATCATTAATCTTCCAAGCTCAATAAGAACAACAATAGCATATCAAGACAGCCCCTAACTAACAACGTAATGAGATGCCCGATAATCTCACGGGCACCTACGAATATGCCAAACAAACCATCCACTTTTATTATAAATTACTTAACATATTCTTTTCCTCCAAATTCATGAGTTACACTGTTACACCTCAGAAAAAATTTCCGTTGGTACGTAAGTGAACGAACTAGTGATAAGTATGAGTGCATGATGTCCATGAGCAAGAAACGACATTTGATGACCTTAGGCGGGATTTTGAAGGTATCCGATGTGAGATGAGAAAGTTGGCTAAATTAAGATGAGATATAAGGTGAGCAATGCATGTGCATGGACGTGGGTGATTAAAATGAGAAGTCTAAGAAATATGGGAAGTTGCAGAATTGCAACTGCCCAGTGGTCGTAAAGTGCTAGGACGGACCGTAAACTGGTATACGGTCCGTAAACTAGCAGGTCGTAAACTGCCATGCAAGGCTTCAACTTTCTACCAGCCGAGAAATGGTAAAATACGACCAGGAGGACGGACCGTAAAGTGATTTACGGCCCGTAAACCATGGTCGTAAATCACCATGCAAGCAGCCAAAGCTTCTGGTTCTGGAAATGATTAAAGACAATCGCGAGGGATGGTCCGTAAACTGCAATACGGGCTATAAACCATTGTGGACGACCACTGTTCACCTCAGCACAGATTTTGCAAGTCATTAAATAAAGGGACCAACACTTGTTTTATTTCATTACAACATTACACCACTTCTCTCTAAAACCTATCTCTACATTTATTATACAAGTTTTCAAGGATATTTGAGGATCAACAACATAAAACAAGGTGAATCAAGAGTAAGAACATCATCAAAGATCATCTAGGTCAAGAAATCCAAATGGAGAAAAACTAGGGTTTTGCTCAAAGTGGAGTATTATTAACCAAAGCTTGTTCCTACAACTTCTAAGGTAAGATTCATGATTTTTACATGATGTTTAAGGTATTGAAGAGTTGAAATACATGGATTGTAGAAAATATGGTCAAGTAGGTCATACATGATGAATAGTGACATTTTGAGGAATAGTTTGAATTGAATCATGAATGTTGTTGTGTTGTGATATGAATGTATTATAAATGGTACTAAGATCATGGACTAGACACTTTAGACGAATGGACGAAGTTGGATGTTATGACCATGAATATGGGTGAATTAGAGGCAAATTAAGGAATCTAGATAATGTGAATGACTAATGGCCATTGTTATGATATTAATGAAGGTATAGACGCTAGCATTGGAAGGAAGCGTGCAAGTGTAGAATAGTCCGACGAAAAGGTATGTAAGGCTAACACTTCTTTCATAAGGCATGGTTCCTTGGCCAAACTCTTAAATCCTCTATATGAGTATGTTGTATTCAAATGATTGACACTCCGAGCTCATAAGCTCACGATTCTCGATATGTGCTACGACTGTGCTACGCACCCCATATGACGAGTAAGCATAAGATATAGATGTAGCGAAAATGATGATGATAGTGATGACGATGATAATAATAATGATGCTAAAGGTGCCTACGGGCTATTATACTTACATGTACCTATGAAGGGCTATAATGACACCCCGAGCTTATAACGCCGGGTAGGATATATGTATATGAATATGTATAAAGTATGTATACGATTACGAAACGCGCGCACACCTCTGCAGATGGTACGGATAACCCTGAAGCCTTGGTAGGGCCAGGTATGAGTAACTGTGAGCCTTGGTTGGCCAAGTATGTATGAAACACCAATCCTATGAGGTCGGGTATGCTATGTAAATGCTATGTATATGAAATGACAATGTATATAATATGAATATGAATGTGATAAGACTATGTATAAGAATACGAATAAGGACATGTATACGAATATGAGCACAAGTATGGTACGAGTACTATTATGGAATACGGATGATGACGTAGGTGTACAAATACGTATGAAAAATGGAAAGTCCTACGAAAGGCAGGTAAGTGCTATGACGATGATATTATTGTCTCCCCGTCCTATGATATTTCATATGTTGTTCATGATGCTTATTTGTTGATGTTGCTCATGCTTTACATACTCGGTACATTCTTCGTACTGACGTCCTTTTGTTGTGGACGCTGCGTCATGCTCGCAGGTGCACAGGGAGATAGACTTGATCCATAGCTTCCTATTCGGAGATTACATAGAGAGCTCCATTTCCTTCGGAGCCATATCTTCTGGGTACTCATTCTTTTGTGTATATAATTATGGGCATAGCGGGGTCCTGTCCCGCCAATGTGATATGTTATACTCTTAGAGGCTTGTAGACATGTGTGTGTGTGGGTAGATGTGTTTGGCCTTGTCGGCCTATGTTTTGTATATCATTTTGTCGGCCACGTTGGCCCATGTACATTGATGTGGCATAGATGCCTATGATGATATAAATGTGCTGTTGTCCAAATGGGACTAGTTGACGAATGAATGGAAATACATGTATAATTATGTGGCTCACCTAGATGTAAGCATAAGAGTAAGCTAAGAGGGTGCCCGGGTGGGCTAGTTGTCACGACCCAGCCCCGTGGGCCGCGACTGGAACCCTACCTGGGTACCCAGACCAAATCACATATTCATTTACCAAATCAGAACGTATTTCAGAATTTCATAAAAGTCATATCAACATAGGTTATATCAAAATATGTCTTAAGCGGTCGCACAAATCAAAATGTCATATCGAATCCAAACGGAGCGGCGGAATAGATATCGCCGGTCATAAGTGCAAATATACGCATAAGGGCCATTTAGGGCCATCATAACAAACTGACCGCTGTAAGACCAGAAAACAAAATCAAACAAACATACATAGGACCCTCGCCCCACATATATGACTACAGGCCTCTACGAATTCAAAACAAAGACATATGGCGAGACAGGGCCCCGCCGTACCCAAATAGTTAAATGTACAGAATATATACATAGCAAAAGAAGTTTGTACCAAAAGTGGACTCCGAGTCAAGAAGGAGTACTCCGAAATAGCAGAGAGTGAAACCTACAGTGGAGGGTCACCAATGTCTGTACCTGCAGGCATGAAACGCAGCCCCCGAAGAAAGGGGGTCAGTACAAAATATGTACTGAGTATGTAAAGCACGGAGTACAGAAATATGAGCCAAAACTGAAAGCAAACCGGATATCAAAGGGAAGTACCAATCAGTATGTCAAAATCCGTATCAAATCATATACATATACATAATGCAAACGAAATCATGCAAACGCTCAAGAACGTGGTCGCCACTCCGACACTGGCGCTACACACAGCATAACACCAGCAGGTTTCGAATCTCCGTACATCCCCGAACACAAACATAAGTGAGCGTATCGCATCACTAGCCATATCACAGCATAACTCCAAACGGAACCCGGCCCTATGGCGAGGCCTCGGGAACCGTAACACAGTATACGGCCGAATTATCATAGGGCGCACGAATCATAACCGGCCAGGGAACCGGTGAACGAAGTCATAGTAAGGCACGAAACAAATCAATTTCACATTGTCTTCTACTCCACTCAAGTCACGGCCACAACACCCAACACACACACACACACGGTTTTGCACACACATCAAAGTTACGGAATTCTCGTCTATTCTCAATCCTTATCACATTCATACAAATTCCATAACAAAAGAATAGCAAAATCCTTACCTTTTCTTAAATTTCCGACTTGCCGCAAACGCGCACCTTTCGCCAAACTAATTGTATCACGTTGAAGAGCGTCTTGAGTACACTACAAATATGGGAAGAACAAGATTTTTGGATGAGAATCAAAGCTAGGAAAATTATTTTTGTTTCTTGGAGAGGGTTCGGCCGAGAGCCTCTTGGCTTGGAGCTCTAGATTTTTTTTTTTTTGGTCTTTCTTGAATATTCTAAGGATAAGCATGTATATATATATCATGCTTGCTTGATTAATGATCACATGATAATCACATGACCTTTTTAATTCATGGCTTGGGCTAGCCATGGATCATGACCGGCCACCTTTGTGGTTTGGGCCTCAATTTTCTTTTATTTTTTGTTGAGCCCAATTCGTTAAAACTCTCGTTTTGTAATTCCCGAAACTAATTTCCGAAATTCCAAATTTACCCTCGGCCTTCCCCGATGTCTTAACATTAATGATTTCATAACCAACGTAGTCATATCCACTAAAATCAAAATATTTCCTCATAACACACAAGTCTTGATTATTTCTCGATTTCCAATTATACGAAAACACGGAACATAACATTCTCCCCCCTTTAAGAACATTCGTCCCCGAATGTTAAATTAACCTTATAAAGTCTTATGACCAAGGCTGGGGAGTTCTTTATTATTAGTGGCATACAAAATTATTTTTATCAACCAACATAGCAACTGAAAGATTTAGATTACCTGTGGACGTCGGGAATAAGTGAGGGTATTTCCTTTTCATCTCGTCCTCCGCCTCCTAAGTCATCTCCTCCCGATTATTGTTGCGCCACAGCACTTTGACGGAGGGCACTTCTTTAGTGCGTAGTCTCCGCACCTGTCGATCCAGAATAGATACAGGCTGCTCGTCATAAGATAACTGCTCCGTCACCTGAATGTCATCAACTGGGAATATCCTGGAAGGATCACCAATACATTTCCGCAACATAGACACATGAAACACCGGGTGTACGGCCTCCAAGTCGGATGGTAAGTCTAGCTCATAGGCGACCTCGCCTATCTTTCGAACGATCTGATACAGCCCAATGTATCGGGGGCTCAACTTACCCTTTCTACCGAATCTCATGACACCCTTCATGGGCGACACGTTCAGGAATACCCAGTCGCCAATCTGGAACTCTAACGGTCGACGTCGTCTATCTGCATAAGCTTTCTGTCGACTCTGAGCAGCCAATAATCGTTCCCGAATAAGCTTTACCTTATCTACAGCTTCCTGGATCACATCTGTCCCAATCAGCTTAGTCTCGCCCACGTCAAACCAGCTAATAGGAGATCTGCATTTCCTGCCATAAAGGGCCTCGTACGGAGCCATCTGAATGCTGGAGTGATAACTGTTATTATAGGCAAACTCAATAAGCGGCAAATGATCATCCCAGCTGCCCCTGAAATCAATAACGCAGGCCCGCAACATATCTTCGAGCGTCTGAATAGTGCGCTCGGCCTGCCCGTCGGACTGAGGGTAAAAAGCTGTACTAAGGCTCACCTGAGTCCCTAATCCCTCCTGAAATGACCTCCAGAAATTAGCTGTAAACTGGGCACCTCGGTCAGTAATAATAGATATAGGGACTCCGTGAAGTCTGACTATCTCTCTAATATACAATCTGGCATAGTCCTCAGCCGAATAAGTAGTCCGAACCGGAAGGAAATGGGTTGATTTCGTCAGCCTGTCAACAATAACCCAAATAGAATCATACCTGCGTGGAGTGCGCGGTAACCCAACAACGAAATCCATATTAATCATCTCCCATTTCCAGGCTGGAATTTCCATCTCCTGTAATAACCCACCGGGCTTCTGATGCTCGATCTTAACTTGCTGGCAGTTCGGGCACTGACTAACAAACTCAGCAATATCTTTCTTCATGTCGTCCCACCAATACAAACACCTGAGATCCCGATACATTTTAGTGGAACCAGGATGAACAGAATACTGTGCATTACGGGCCTCGCCCATAATCTGCCGCCGTAAGCCCGCAACGTCCGGTACACAGAATCTGCCGTCATATAATAATACTCCTTCAGGCGAGATCTCAAACTGAGTCTTTGCTTTATTAAGGGCCACATCTCTGTACTGAATCAGGAGAGGATCTTCGAACTGGCGCTGCTTTACCTCCTGAATAATAGATGATTCAGCAACTGGACGAACAGAAATCCCAGAATCTCCAGAATCCGCCAAACGAACTCCGAGGCTGGCCAGCTGATGAATATCACGAACCAAATCTCTCTTATCAGATGGTACACCAGCCAGACTGCCTACGGACTTGCGGCTAAGCGCATCAGCTACCACATTGGCTTTCCCCGGATGGTACAGAATATCAACGTCGTAATCCTTTAGTAACTCAAGCCATCTCCGCTGCCGCAAATTTAGCTCCTTCTGCTTAAAAATATACTGGAGACTCTTATGGTCCGTATAAATATCAACGTGGACCCCATATAAATAATGCCGCCAAATCTTCAAAGCATGAATTACTGCGGCTAACTCAAGATCATAAGTGGGATAATTCTTCTCGTGCGGTCTGAGCTGCCGGGAAGCATAGGCTATGACTCGACCGTGCTGCATCAATACACAACCTATCCCAATACCAGAGGCGTCACAATAGACAACATACCCGTCTGATCCCTCTGGAAGAGTCAATACTGGGGTCGTAACCAATCTCTCTTTCAGCATCTGAAAGCTGCGCTCGCAGGCATCGGTCCACTGAAATTTTGCTGCTTTCTGAGTAAGCCTCGTCAGTGGTGCTGCAATAGAAGAAAAATCCTCCACGAACCTGCGATAATATCCGGCCAATCCCAGAAAACTGCGCACCTCCATCGGTGTAGTAGGCCTGGGCCAATTCTGTACAGCCTCGATCATCTGCGTATCGACTCGAATACCGTCTGCACCGACAATATGGCCCAAGAATTCCACAAAAGTTAACCAGAATTCACATTTGGAGAATTTAGCGTATAACTTCTGTTGACGAAGAATACCAAGTACCGTCCTCAAATGATCTGAATGCTCCTCGGCTGATCGCGAATAAATCAGAATATCATCAATAAACACAATAACAAACATGTCCAGAAAAGGCCGAAATACCCGATTCATCAGATCCATAAATACCGCTGGAGCATTAGTCAGCCCGAAAGACATAACTCTAAACTCATAGTGCCCGTACCGGGTCCTGAAAGCAGTCTTCGGGATATCTGACTCCCGCACTCGCACCTGATGATAACCTGAGCGCAGATCTACCTTCGAAAAATATTTAGCACCCTGCAGCTGATCAAACAAGTCATCAATCCGGGGGAGGGGATATTTATTCTTAATAGTCACCTTATTCAGCTGCCGGTAGTCGATACACATCCGCAGTGACCCATCTTTCTTTCTAACAAACAATACCGGCGCTCCCCAGGGTGATGTGCTGGGTCTGATAAAGCCCTTATCCAACAAATCTTTCAGCTGCTCCTTCAACTCTTTCAACTCAGCCGGTGCCATCCTGTACGGGGGAATAGATATAGGCAGCGTATCCGGCATCAACTCTATAGTAAAATCAATCTCCCGCTCAGGCGGAAGGCCAGGAAGCTCGTCAGGAAATACATCTGGAAACTCACTGACGACCGGAACGGACTAGAGGGTAGGTATCTCCGCTGCAGTATCGTGCACACGAACCAAATGATAGATATAACCCTTCTGGATCATCTTCTTAGCCTTGAGGTATGAAATAAAATTACCCCTCGGCGATGCAGTAGATCCGAACCACTCTATGACTGGTTCCCCTGGAAACTGAAAACGGACTACCTTTTTCTGGCAGTCAACATTAGCATAACAGGAAGACAACCAGTCCATACCCATAATGACATCAAACTCAAGCATGTCTAACTCTATCAGATCAGCCTTAGTGCAACGATCATAAATAGTCACAGAACAATCCCTATAGATCTGTCTCGCTATAACAAAATCCCCAACTGTCGTAGCTACCTCAAATGGCTCTATAGGCTCAGACACTATCCCAATCTTACTAGCAACGAGCGGGGAAATATATGATAAAGTAGAACCAGGGTCAATCAATGCATATACAGATCTGGAGAAAACCAGTAATGTACCTGTGACGACGTTTGGCGAAGCCTCCTGATCCTGGTGGCTGGCCAAAGCATATATGCGGTTCGAAGGACCACTAGAACCTGAAACGCCACCGCGGCCTCGACCGCATCCCGCCGGTGTCGGCGCACCTCGCCCTGCAGGGCGTGCAACAGATGGAGCAGATGATGAACCGGCGGCTGACCCTGTCGGCTGAGCCACACTACCAGAACCGCTGGCCAACGGACAATCTCTCATAAAATGGCCCTGACCACCACACGAAAAACAAGCTCCAGTGGCTCGATAGCACTCCCCAGGATGAGACTTCCCGCAATGAGAACAACGGGGCCTGGGTGGTCTGGCCTGGCTGGGGCCTCTGGATACCTGTGAACCTGCCGCTCTGGAGCTCTGATCGGCCCCAGACGATCCCGCACTATCAAATCTCCGGCTTCCTGACTGAGTACTCCGGCCGGACGGAGGTAGCTGTCTGCCTGACTGCTGCTGCTGAGGCTGTCCGCCTCGAGAATCCCCGGAATAACCTGCGGACCTAGCCCTCTTGGGCGGCCTCCTGTCCCGGTCTCTACCAGAATGATCAGACCTGTGACGGTCCTCCATACCCATCGCATAGGCCTAAAGTCGGGCAATGTCCATATCTGTCTGCAATGACACTGCCATACAGCCGTCGATCAAATACCGATCCAATCCCATAACATATCTGTGCATCCGATCGGACATATCTGCTACCACGGCCGGTGCATATCGGGCCAGAGAATCAAACTCAAGATTATACTCGCGAACACTCCGACCCCTCTGCTGCAAATGTAAGAATCGGTCGGCCCATGCCCACCGCAACTCTGGGGGTAGAAAGTGGCGGGTGAAAGCAGTCACAAACTGGTCCCACGTAGCTGGAGGAGCACCCTCACCCCTAGATAACTCCCAAGTCTCGTACCACTGAGTGGCAACATCTCGAAGTCTGTGCGAAGCCAGCTCGACCGACTCGGTCTCTGAAGCCCTGACCAAGTCCAGTGAGCGCCGCATCCCCCGAATGAAATCGTGGGGGTCCTCGTCGGGCTTAGACCCAAAAAACTCTGGAGGGCCACATAATAAAAACTCCCGAACTATCAGGCTGTCCCGCCTGTCATCATCATCATCGTCCCTCCGCCCGCGTCGGCGAGCCTGTCCTGCCACCAGTGTAGTCAGCAACTGTACAGCCTCCCTCAGGGTCCTATCCTCCGCCCCTGGCTGAGGAGCTGGAGTCTCAGGAGCGGGTACACGGACCTCTGGAGCTGCTGAAGGTCCTGCTCCAGGCTGTACTAGTGGGGGTGTAGCAGACCCCTCAGAATGAGGCACAACCTCAGGCAAATCATAAACACGAGCCCGGGTAGATCGCTGTGCCTGACTAGTCTCTCTCATCCTCGCTTTGCCCTTCTGGGCCGCTGTTGCCTTTTTCGGAGGCATCAATGCAAACACAAGAACGAGTCAGGTCAGAATCATCCTAATAGCACAGCTCTATCGCACGATCTAAGATTCCAAAGAAAGTAACATCCTAAATGCCCTGTAGTTCCCTGTGTATAGATGTGGTGCACAACACATCGATAAACAAGACTCTACGAGACACGGCCTGTAGACATTCCGAGGACAGACTACTCTGATACCACTTTTGTCACGACCCAGCCCCGTGGGCCGCGACTGGCACCCTACTTGGGTACCCAGACCAAATCATATATTCATTTACCAAATCCGAACGTATTTCAGAATTTCATAAAAGTCATATCAACATAGGTTATATCAAAATATGTCTTAAGCGGTCGCACAAATCAAAATGTCATATTGAATCCAAACGGAGCGGCGGAATAGACATCGCCGGTCATAAGTGCAAATATACGCATAAGGGCCATTTAGGGCCATCATAACAAACTGACCGCTGTAAGACCAGAAAACAAAATCAAACAAACATACATAGGACCCTCGCCCCACATATATGACTACAGGCCTCTACGAATTCAAAACAAAGACATATGGCGAGACAGGGCCCCGCCGTACCCAAATAGTCAAATGTACAGAATATATACATAGCAAAAGAAGTCTGTACCAAAAGTGGACTCCGAGTCAACAAGGAGTACTCCGAAATAGCAGAGAGTGAAGCCTACAGTGGAGGGTCACCAATGTCTGTACCTGCGGGCATGAAACGCAGCCCCCGAAGAAAGGGGGTCAGTACGAAATATGTACTGAGTATGTAAAGCACGGAGTACAGAAATATGAGCCAAAACTGAAAGCAAACCGGATATCAAAGGGAAGTACCAATCAGTATGTCAAAATCCATATCAAATCATATACATATACATAATGCAAACGAAATCATGCAAACGCTCAAGAACGTGGTCGCCACTCCGACGCTGGCGCCACACACAGCATAACACCAGAAGGTTTCGAATCTCCATACATCCCCGAACACAAACATAAGTGAGCGTATCGCATCACTAGCCATATCACAGCATAACTCCAAATGGAACCCGGCCCTATGGCGAGGCCTCGGGAACCGTAACACAGCATACGGCCGAATTATCATAGGGCGCACGAATCATAACCGGCCCGGGAACCGGTGAACGAAGTCATAGTAAGGCACGAGCGGAGTCGTGATCAAACAAATGCAAATCATATTTCAAAATAGCCTTTCAAAACATAATGATTTCATAAGTCATTTTATAATCCAAAATGAACGAATACTTAGCTAATACGAAGGTTTACTTCACAAAAAGTTTCCAAAGTAGTGCGTATGGCACAAAACGTAATTTAACATATCATAATAATCAAAACATATTTCATAAGGGGAAGTTCCAAAACCGAAGATTTCAAATCAAACTTTGTCCAATAGGAGAGCCCAATAGGACAAATAGGGCGTCTCGGGGTTAGCGGGCCCACCTCGAGTCAAATTGAGGTGGCGAACATAATTTACGAACAGTTAGAGGCCAAAAGGTCATACATAATCATTTCCAAGTGACCCTATCACATTTCGATAGGTTTCGGACATTTGGTTGCATTCCAGCCAAAATAGAGCCTTTAGGCTTCAATTGAATTGAATGAATAGTAACCTTTTTGTGAATCGGGTTTCGAGGAGCAGAATTGCTCCGGAGGTTCCAATATTCACCTAACATACTAAGACATGCCAAACGAAGAAGTGGGGAGCTTTACATACCTTATAGACGTCTTATGCTCTCCTTAAAATCAAATCCCATTTCGTCCGAAATCTGCAAATGGTCAAAGTTACCAATTTGAGATTCTTAGGCTTAAAATTCCCATTAACTTGATTTTTGTCTACCGAAATTTCGGCAGCATTTCCCCTATAAATCTAACACCCCCGAGACTTAGCTCGGCTCGATAAACATCAACAACAACAACCCAAACGTCATCAAACAATATAAACCATAACTAAATCATTCTAACTTCAATATTCTTCCTTTTTCTATAAGTTGACAACTTTCATTCAAACTTCACAATACCAATTAATGTCCACATTATTGTATTCATTCACTCATTCAAGGTTATTCAAACACATCCCAATTATGTTCCAAACAATATACATAAGTTCTAGGAGTTCGTCACTTTCCATATTTCATCCGAAATGTCAACAGCTACGACGAACATACTAACTCGCATTGTTTCATTCCAAATTCATTAACAACAACCATAAGTCCCATTTAAAGTCTTTAGCATCATAATTATACAACAATATACACAATTATACAAAAGGTATACACTTTCCCATAATACCCCACAACCATTTCCAATGCCATTTCAATTCGTTAATCATTCATTTATGTTATAAAGGTCACAACGACGCCACAAACCAACTAAACAAATCAATTTCACATTGTCTTCTACTCCACTCAAGTCACGGCCACAACACCCAACACACACACACACATGGTTTTGCACACACATCAAAGTTACGGAATTCTCGTCTATTCTCAATCCTTATCACATTCATACAAATTCCATAACAAAAGAATAGCAAAATCTTTACCTTTTCTTAAATTTCCGACTTGCCGCAAACGCGCACCTTTCGCCAAACTAATTGTATCACGTTGAAGAGCGTCTTGAGTACACTACAAATATGGGAAGAACAAGATTTTTGGATGAGAATCAAAGCTAGGAAAATTATTTTTGTTTCTTGGAGAGGGTTCGGCCGAGAGCCTCTTGGCTTGGAGCTCTAGATTTTTTTTTTTTTGGTCTTTCTTGAACATTCTAAGGATAAGCATGTATATATATATCATGCTTGCTTGATTAATGATCACATGATAATCACATGACCTTTTTAATTCATGGCTTGGGCTAGCCATGGATCATGGCCGGCCACCTTTGTGGTTTGGGCCTCAATTTTCTTTTATTTTTTGTTGAGCCCAATTCGTTAAAACTCTCGTTTTGTAATTCCCGAAAATAATTTCCGAAATTCCAAATTTACCCTTGGCCTTCCCCGATGTCTTAACATTAATGATTTCATAGCCAGCATAGTCATATCCACTAAAATCAAAATATTTCCTCATAACACACAAGTCTTGATTATTTCTCGATTTCCAATTATACGAAAACACGGAACATAACACTAGCACCGGGTGCTCATCGCAGCCCCGAGTCGGGTCGTGACAAAACTGGTATCAGAGCAGTTCAGTCCTAGGGTGTGTCTACGAGCCGTGTCTAGTAGAGTCTTGGTTATGGGTGTGTCGCGCGCCACACTTATAAACAAGAAGCTGCGGACATTTTAGGAATAAATGACCTTCTTTCTTCATAAGAATCGTGCGATAGAGCTATGATGTAGGAAATTCTTGCTCCTAAATCGTGTGTTGTGTATTTCAGAGATGCCTAAAAAGGGAAAGACTACGCAGCCCAAAAGGGCAAGACGGTGGCAGAGAAGCGGGCTAAGAAAGCACCGCCACCGGTAGTAGAGGAAAGTGAGTCCCAGGGTGCGGCTCAATCTCAGTCCTCCCAGACAGTGCCCGTCTCTGAGGAGCGTGAGGAAGCCTCAGCCCCAGCTCCAGCATCTCCAGCTCCTCCGCCAAATGCTTCGGGCCAAGATATAAAAGAGGCCATTACGTTATTGACTCAATTGGTTGCCGCCCAGGATCAGAGGCACAGTTCAGGGTATGGTGATAGGGTTGTTAGTGCAAGAGTCCGTGATTTCATTACTTTGAACCCTCCGGAATTCTTTAGGTCAAAACCGGAGGAGGATCCCCAGGACTTTATTGATGGTATGCTAAGGACGCTCCGGTTGATACATGCTTCGGACACCGAGTCAGTGGAGTTAGCGTCATATAGATTGAGAGATGTCTCGATTCAGGGGTATACGGTATGGATGGCTTCACGGGGAGCAAATGCACTTACCCCGGTATGGCAAGATTTTGTTGATGCTATTCTCCGTCATTATATTCCCCCAGAAGTTCGGTGAGCTAGGGCCGATAAATTCTTAAATTTGAGGCAAGGCAGTATGAGTGCCCTAGAGTATAGCCTCCATTTTAACTCCTTGGCCAGGTATGCTTCGGCCATCGTAGCAGATATGGGTGACAGGGTACACCAATTTGTAAAGGGCCTGGGGCCCCATCTGATGGATAAATGCTTGACTGCATCCCTTCAGGATGGTATGGATATTGCACGCATTCAGGCACAGGATAAGTTGCTACATGGGTTGCATTACTCGAGTACAGATGGTTAGATGAGATTTTATACTATATATTGTGTCACGACCCAACCCCATGGGCCATGACTAGTGCCCGAACTGGACACTCGTATACAAACCTGTTAGATATAGTCAGACTAAAACGAAAGACAGTATGGGGACTTCTAAAAGCAACTAAAGATTCATAACGTCACATATCATAAACCTGTCTCCAGAGGAGTCACAGCTAACCAAAGCATAACACAATATGCAAACCGACAAGGCTGCCACTACATACGGGAATATCCAAAAAAAACCATATCAACACAGCTGACCGTAACCCATATACAACCCACATATGTCTACAGACCTCTAAGAGTATAAAAGTGAAATATGACGGGACAGGGCCCCGCCGTACCCCTGGACATAAATATAAGTCTATATCAAAAGATCTGTACCAAAATAGTCTAGGCTCTGGATCAATGGAGCTCTCCAAATAGCAGAGCAGAAGTCCTAAGCTGGAGGATCACCATATCGAGTATCTGTACCTGCGGGAATGAAACGCAGCCCCCCCCCCCCCCCCCGAAGAAAGGGTGTCAGTACGAGATATGTACTGAGTATATAAAGCATGAAATACAATAAAGAGAATCATAACTAAATAGAAAATTACAGGAGGCAAGTATGATAATCAAAGATACCAATGCACCTGTGCCTTACGAAATAAGAATCATGCATGTCTATACCATATACCATATCCGGCCCATTATGGGACTCGGTGAATAAAGTCATCATATACCATACTCGGCGCCATAATCACATCATCATCATATATATATATATATATACCGTACCTGGCCCTCTAGTGAGGGACTCGGTGAACAATGCAGTGAAACTGTGCACGAAAACATACACGGCCCGGGACTCGGTGAAAGATATATTACAGCATGCACGAGCAGAGTAGTGAGCAACCATATGCAAACTTAAACCATCATCTGAGACTCAATAGAATAATTAGAATGAACTAACAACACTTGAGAATCAAAGACAACAGTCATGTCAAGTACCCCTCGAATGTCATTATGGATTATATCAAATAGGACTTCTGGAATCATAGACACGTATCAAGACATAATGAAATAGCTTCTGGAAATCAAGAACATTAGCCATCCCAGTGTCTCTAAGAATAGGCGTTTCTTTGGAGTTTATACATTCGTCGTATGTTTGTCTCACATAGATCATGCCAAAAAGAAAGAAGGGTTAGCTTTACGTACCTGTTATAGATCAACCGTAACCAAGCTTGCTTCGTCGTCCCTTTAGCCTATTAATATGAGAGTAACAATATTGTTAATATACTACGACTTCCCAAACTTATAAATCTACAACCAATCATTTATGGGAATCACTCTTAGTTTATACTCTTTGATTAGTATTTTAATTAGTTAAGAACTTAACGAAAATCGGGCAGCATTTGCTCTATATAACTAGCCTAACCCGAACTTCTAATTAATCTCCGATTAGCACAGCAACACCAACAACAACGATAACAACCCAATAACCTCTCCTAAGCTTTTTTTCAATTCAAATCGTTAACATCTAAGATTATACCCCCAAACAGACCAACATACGCTCCTTATACGATATCTTATACGCTTTATTTTCCCCAAATTTACGAGCCATATCAACAACAACACGACAAAAACATCAACCACCATCCATATAAAATAAAACTACGTCAATATCATTCTAATAACAAGCTCGAAATAGTCCACCAAAACTACAACATCAAAAATACGATTTTCGATCTTTACATCGCAAAATTACAAACACACGGAAAAGAGTATAATATTACCGTGAACAACAGCACCCATACATATCTATAACTATATTTCTAGCCCTTCAACATAAACAAATTACCTTCAAATACAATACCATAATAATGACAACACTAATCAAACTTAATCCAATTAGAACAACTCCAATTCTGCCCATTTACAACGCCAACAATAATCATGTAATTTTCTTACTTCCAATTTCTTCTAATACAATTTAATCTCTCCATTACAACATCATTAACTCCAATTACATTTCAAGAAGAAGAAATCTTACCTTAAATTGATTAGGACAGATCCTATACTCACTTGCACCAATTGCACCATATCTTCTTCCTCAATTCAGTTTAAACCTTATGTTGCTGCCTCATTGAACATGTAAAGCGCCTTGAGGAATTTTTTTTTTTGAAAGCCAAGGCTGGACGTGAGCTTGGCAGCTATGGCTGCTCATGCTCCTTGCTTCAAATGAACTTGTTGTGAAGATGAATGTGTATTAGTGAGTCATCAATGTGTATATATAGGCATCTAGCCTTGTTGACACATACCCCCCCCCCCACTTGGCATGTCATCATTCATGCTATTTTTTAATTATTAAGTCTGGTGGGGCCCACTCAATGGTGTAATTAACTTAATTAATCCTTAATCCCCATTAATAATCTGATCATGGCTATTAATTAATCTCTAATCTTCACTTAATATTTCCACCCTAATTACAATTGATAAGCAGATCGTGCATTTATTAAAATTAGGATTAAAAAGTCCTAGTCACATATCTCAAAGATAACCTTGTCCTTGAACTTATGTCGATTAGCTTACGAGTAATCTGACGTGCAAAAACACGGGATATAACATCATTCCCCCCTTTAGAACATTCGTCCTTGAATGTTAATGTCACGACCCAACCCCGTAGGCCGTGACTAGTGCCCGATCTGGGCACTCAAACACATTCTAGTATATAGCAGAAGCCGACAAGGCTTTATTTCCAATTTAGATAATTTCCAGAAAAATTTCGGCAGAGTTTCCTTTGTTTTACGGACTATCCCATATACCCTGCACGCAGAAAATACCAACAAAGGCCACACAGGGCCAACAGAGTAACATTTAAATATATGCGGACCGGCCGCCGCGGCGAATGGGATCGCCCAAACATAACATATACACACAGCTGTACAGAGAGATCCCAACCCACAAACATGTCCACAGACCTCTAACAGACCAACAGAATCATATGACGGGACAGGGCCCCGCCGTACCCATGAACGAGAATATACATATATAGAAGTGACAGACTGTACCAAAAGATGGCTCTGAACAAAAGAGCGCTCCAATTGGCAGAAAAGATATCCTAGCCGGACGGATCGGCAAACCTATCGTCAGTACCTGCGCGGCATGAAAACGCAGCCCCGAGGAAAGGGGGTCAGTACGAAATATGTACTGGATATGTAAAGCCTGAATTACGGAAACAAAATCATAACTGGTACAGAACGTACAGAAAGTGAGCAGAAAATCCAAAGTATCCCAATACATATTTTCAAAACATGCAGAGTGTGTACAGAAACATATGTCATATCAAATCCGGCCCCTGCCAAGGGACTCGGCAGACAGAACGTGGCCACCCTCCCGACGCTGGTGCCACAACACAGAAGAATCAGAATAGGGGCATAACCCCGTAGCATAATATGTCATATCAATTGGCCATAGCAAATCATATCAGAACAAGCGGACATGGCACATCATACTCCACAAACCCATGTACGCGTATACCTGCCCCCTCACATCGAGGCACGGCGAACAATGCAGAGGATCACGCTTGACAACATATCCTGGCCCGGGCTCAGTGTGGGAAACATTGGGACATCCACGAGTGGAGTAGTGAGAGACTAATGCAATTAAAATATCATAAATGTTTTAATAGACTCGATGAGGCATATCAAAGACAAATCGATCCGATGAAGTCGAACGGGAACATAATAAACGAGCTTCGGATATCATAATGAATTACAGAAGTATAACCTTTCTGAAATCGTTCCGAGTGTCAAAAAAATTCATCGGACTCAATGGAATATTTAAAACAATATTTGTTAGGTAATTAGAATAGTAGTCAAAACGTTTCTTTTAAGAACTGCTCGAAAAGAAGACTTAAGTACATTAAGGGCAAAACCGGGAATAGTGGGCCCACCTCGGGACAAACAAGGCGGCGGGCTCAAATTATGCCCTTTTAAGCTTATGGGGTCACCTAAAAGGGTTCTACGGACATTCTATAGCTTTCCGAGTAATTTAGAGAAAGTTTGCATAATTTCAGGGAAAGCACACCAAATGGGCTCAATCTTACTGAAGGAAAAAGCGAGATTTTCAATTGCGGATTCCGAGGGGCAGAAAGTCTTCCGAGGCCCGAATCCGATTCTACTACACTTAGGCATGCCAAAAGAAGGATCGGGTTAGCTTTACATACCTTTTGAGCTTTTTGAGTCTATCCAAGCTCACTTCCCGTTTCGTCAAAAATCTGTAAATGGTCACATTTACCAGTTGTGAGTTATGGATGCCATGATTTCAACTTAATGCATATTTGTCTACCGAAATTTCGGCAGCACTTTCCCTATACATATAGCACCCCCGAGAATTCAACTCGGTTAGAAACCATCAACCACAACCCAAACGACAACATCAACATCAACAACGAACATTAAAAACACAAATATCCTTCAACTAGTCATCTTTCTAACAAGTTGACATAACCTTCATTCTAACCCAAACTTTCAAACTAATATCAATGATTTCACATTCATTAACAATCAAGATCATCACAATATAGTTCTAGAAACATTTCATATCGTTTTCCTTAAGTTATACACTCGATATACATAATATACAACTTTTCGTCAAAGTCATAACTTGTGCAAATCATCAAATCTTTGGCCTACAACTTCATAACATGCTTCCAACTTCCAAACTCATCAATGATCATCACAATTAGCAACTAAACAACTTCATTTTCTTAATGTCGGAAAAATCATACTAAAACGACATAGGTTCCTACATTCCAATTCAATACAAACTTATATCATTCTAACTTCATTTACATTGCAACCATCACAATAACACACTAACATACTAAACAACTTAATTCATTTCCATCCCAAATCCAACATACCACACGGCCAAAAGCCCTTTTTGTCAACTTCAACTAAATCATTCAACTTCCTATTCCAATATGCATTTCATCACAACTACAATTAGAATATAACATGAATTCAACACATTGTGGCTATACCACCTATACATACACACGGCTACAAGCCATATTCCAAACCCACTTCACAAACTTCCATTTTTCCATACAATCAACACATTTCTATATACTACAACACAAACAAGACTTAATAACACAAAGATAAGGGAGAAATTCTTACCTTTTCCTGAAGTCTTCTTCACTTGGAGATATGATCACTTTGATGAATCTAAAGCTTCTCCCTCCAAACCAACTATACCAAGTTACAAAGGGACCTTGAATTAGTGGAAATCCAACAAGAGAACAATTTTTAGAACAATATTTTTGGTAGCCAAATTTTCCTCCCAAACCCGAGACCTTCCTTCTCTTCTTCTAATTTTTTGCTCTTGTTTATCTTCTTGTTGATCTTATCCTAGTCTTCTAATGTGTATATAATTGGAGTGCTTGGTCACATGACCAAGCACATGACCCATAAAATGGGCTTGGACCAAGCCAAAGTGGCCGGCCAAGGTCCCCTCTTTGGGCCTCAATTCCACTTAAATATTTAAGCCCAATAACTTGTGAATCACATTTTGTAATTCCCGAAACTAATTTCCAAAATTCCAAAATTGCCCTTAGCTTTGTCCCACACCTCCATGACTCTAATCTTTCATACATAACTCCTATGTTCAACAAAATATCAAATTGACCTTATTTCTCAAAAATGAAAGATATTTCAAGTTTTTCCAAACGTTTGAAAACACGGGATATAACATCTTCCCCCCCTTAAGAACATTCGTCCTCGAATGTTAAATTAATCTTATAGGGTCTGAAAATACTTTGGGGGAGTTTCTGATTATAGACCACACATATGACATACGATTGATATTGAAAGGAAATTAAGCAGGAATTTAAGGTTACCTGTGGGCATAGGGAACAATTGAGGATATTTCTTTTTCATTTCCTCTTCAGCCTCCCAGGTCATTTCCTCCCTGTTACCGTTCCACCACAGTACCTTAACAGAGGCTACATCTTTATTCCGGAGGCTCCTTACCTGACGATCCAAAATAGATACGGGCTGCTCCTCGTACGATAGTTGCTCTGTCACCTGAATATCATTCACAGGAAATACTCTGGAAGGGTCACCAATGCACTTGCGGAGCATAGAGACATGGAACACCAGTTGTACCGCTTCCAAATCAGATGGCAAATCTAACTCATACGCGACATTTCCAGCTTTCCGAACAATCTGATAAGGCCCAATATAACGCGGACTGAGCTTACCCTTTCTGCCGAACCGCATCACTCCTTTCATAGGCGATACCTTCAGAAATACCCAATCACCAACCTGGAATTCCAAAGGACGACGCTGTTTATCAGCGTATGATTTCTGTCGACTCTGGGCTGCCAATAGCCGCTCCCGAATAAGTTTCACCTTATCAACGGCCTGCTGGATCATATCTGGGCCAATTAATTCTGTCTCGCCAATATCAAACCAGCCGATCGGTGATCTGCATTTCCTGCCATACAAAGCCTCGTACGTAGCCATCTGGATGCTGGAATGGTAGCTGTTATTATAAGAAAATTCAATCAATGGCAAGTGATCCTCCCAGCTACCTCTGAAATCAATAACACAGGCCCGCAACATATCTTCAAGTGTCTGGATAGTACACTCGGCCTGTCCGTCACTCTGTGGATGGAATGTTGTGCTCAGGCTCAGCTGAGTCCCTAATCCTTCCAGAAAAGATCTCCAGAAGTTCGCTGTGAACTGAGCACCTCTGTCAGTGATAATAGATATAGGAACTCCATGAAGTCGCACAATTTCTTTAATATAAAGCCTGGCATAATCCTCAGCGGAATAAGTAGTTCTGACGGGGAGAAAATGGGCTGATTTTGTTAGCCTATCAATAATAACCCAGATGGAATCACACTTGCGTGGAGTGCGAGGCAAACCTGTAATGAAGTCCATATTAATGATCTCCCACTTCCACGTCAGAATTTCCATTTCTTGCAACAGTCCACCCGGTTTCTGGTGTTCGATTTTGACCTGCTGACTATTTGGGCACTACGCGACGAATTCTGCGATATCCCGTTTCATACCGTCCCACCAATACATGCACCTAAGATCATGGTACATCTTCGTAGAACCAGGATGAACAGAATAGCGAGCATAGTGTGCCTCGCCCATAACCTGCTGCCGTAACCCTGCAATATCAGGTACACACAACCTGTCTCTGTATAGTAAGGTCCCGTCTGGTGCAAACTCGAACGGAGTCTTCTCCTTTTCATGGGTTGTGTCTCTGTATCGAGCTAAAACAGGATCTTCATATTGATGCCGCTTGATATCTTCCTTAATAGATGATTCAGAAACCCCTTGGACAGAAATCCGTGTACCTCCAGAATCGGCCAGACGAACCCCAAGATTAGCCAACTGATGAATATCACGTACTATCTCTCTCCTGTCCGGCTGTAAATCTGCCAAGCTACCTATAGATTTCCGGCTAAGCGCATCTGCAACAACATTAGCCTTGCCCGGATGATACAGAATATCCACGTCATAATCTTTCAGGAGCTCCAGCCACCTCCGCTGCCGCAAATTAAGGTCTTTCTGCTTGAAAAAATACTGGAGACTTTTATGATCTGTATAGATATCAACATGAACACCATATAAGTAGTGTCTCCACATCTTCAGAGCATGGATTACCGCTGCAAGCTCCAGATCGTGGGTAGGACAATTCTTTTCATGCTTTTTGAGCTGCCGGGAAGCATAAGCTATAACTCTGTCGTGCTCCATCAATACACAGCCTAATCCCACGCCAGAAGCGTCACAATAAATAACATACCCATCGGGTCCCTCTGGAAGAGTCAGAACTGGAGCTGAAGTCAACTTCTCTTTCAGCAACTGGAAGCTTCGTTCACATGCATCGGTCCACTGGAACTTAGCTCCCTTCTGAGTTAGCCTTGTCAAAGGCGCTGAAATCGAAGGAAACTTTTCCACAAATCTCCTGTAATAGCCTGCTAACCCCAGAAAACTACGTACCTCCGTGGGCATCGTGGGTCTGGGCCAATTCTTCACGGCCTCAATCTTCTGTGTATCCACCCGGACACCATCAGCTGCAATAACATGCCCCAGGAATGCCACTGAAGCCAGCCAGAATTCACATTTAGAAAATTTTGCATATAATTTCTGATGCCGAAGTACCCCCAATACCGCTCTCAGATGATCTGCGTGCTCTGCCTTGGACCGAGAATAAACCAGAATATCATCGATAAATACAATTACGATCATATCCAAGAATGTCCTGAATACCCGGTTCATTAAATCCATAAATACTGCAGGAGCATTAGTCAGCCCAAAAGACATAACTCTGAATTCATAATGCCCATATCTGGTCCGGAATGCTGTCTTAGGAATATCGGCCTCCCGTACCCGTACCTGATGATAGCCAGACCGAAGATCTATCTTCGAAAAATATTTGGTGCCCTGCAACTGATCAAACAAATCATCAATTCTGGGGAGGGGGTATTTATTCTTTATAGTTACCTTATTCAGCTGCCGATAATCAATACACATACGCAGCGACCCGTCTTTCTTACGCACAAATAATACCGGAGCTCCCCAGGGCGAAGTACTGGGTGTAATGAAGCCTTTTTCTAACAGATCCTTCAACTGCTCTTTCAGTTCTTTCAATTCTGCCGGTGCCATTCTGTACGGGGGAATAGATATAGGCTGAGTATCTGGAAGAAAATCAATAGTAAAATCTATCTCCCGCTCTAGAGGAAGGCCTGGAAGCTCATCTGGGAACACGTCTGGAAATTCATTAACCACGGGAACTGACTGAAGAGTCGACGTTTCTGCTGTCAAGTCTTGTACCCGAACTAGATGATAAATATACCCTTTTCTGATCATTTTCTTCGCCTTAAGGTATGAAATAAACTTACCTTTCGGCGATGCTGTATTACCGGTCCATTCTATAACTGGCTCCCCGGGAAACTGGAAACGAACTACCTTATTTTGGCAGTCAACATTAGCATAACAGGAGGCTAGCCAGTCCATTCCCATAATAACATCAAATTCAATCATATCTAATTCCACCAGATCAGCCTTAGTGTCTCGGCCATATACAGTTACAGAACAGTCTTTATATACCTGTTTCGCTACAATAAAGTCCCCAATCGGTGTGGCTACCTCAAACGGATCTATAGGTTCAGACATTATACCAATTTTACTAGCAACCAGAGGCGAAATATATGACAAAGTCGAACCTGGATCAATCAATGCATACACAGACCGAGAGAAAACCAATAATGTACCTGTAACGACATTAGGCGATGCCTCCTGATCCTGGCGGCTGGACAGAGCATAAATGCGGTTCGAAGGACCGCTAGTACCAGAAGCTCCACCACGACCTCTGCCGCGACCGACCGGTGCTGACGTACCCGGCCCAGTAGGGCGCATAGCAACTGATGAAGATGATGACCCGGCGGCTGATCCGGTAGGCTGCGCTGCACCACCCGCACTACCCTTATACGGGCAATCTCTCACAGAATGGCCTTGACGGCCACAAGAAAAACATGTACCGGTGGCTCTGTAGCACGTTCCCGGATGGTATCTACCACAATAGGAACACTGAGGCCTAGGTGGCCTCGTCTGACCAGAACCCCTATCTGTCCGCGAACCTGAAGCCCTGGAGCTCTGACCTGCTCCTGAATACCCTGGGCTATCAAATATGCGACCTGTAGGTTGTGGAGGTGCGCTCTGTGCCGGCTGGGATAGATGTCTACTAGGCTGCTGCGGCTACTGAGGCTGTCTGCCCCGAATATCTCCAGAATACCCAGATGATCTAGCCCTCTTGGGCTGTCTCCGATCCTGGCTCTTATCAGGCTGACGCTCCCTATACCGGTCCTCCATGCCCTGGGCGTGCGCCTGAATCCGGGCAATATCCATGCCGGGCTAAGCAGCCAATACCAAACAGCTGTCGACAAAATAACGGTCCAGCCCCATAATGTACCTGTGCATCCTGTCAGCCATAGTAGCTACCACAGCAGGTGCGTATCGGGCCAATGAGTCGAACTCCATACTGTACTCTCGAACACTGCGACCCCTCTGTCTCAGCAATAAGAATTTGTCAGCCTTGGCCCGCCGTAACTCCAGAGGCATAAAAAGGCTAAGAAAAGCCTGAGAAAAATCATCCCAAACTGCTGGGGGAGCGTCGTCCCCTCTAGATAACTCCCATGACTCGTACCAATTAGCCGCCACATCATACAACCGGTACGAGGCCAACGCAATTGACTCTGTCTCGGAAGCATTAATCAGCCGTAAAGTGCGCCGCATCTTCCTGATAAACTCCTCAGGATCCTCCTCGGGCTTTGTCCCGAAGAACTCTGGAGGGCCACAAGTCAAGAACTCACGAGCTCTCGAACTGTCACGCCTATATGCTCGGTCACCTTCCAATCCGTGTCCCTGAACTTGTCCCGCCACAAGTCTGGTCAATAGCTGGACTGCCTCTCTCATAGTCTGATCCTCAGTCCCTGGCCGTGGAGCTGGAGGCTCAGGTACTGGGATCTCAGGAGCTGGCGGTGGAGCCGCCCCTCGACCTGCAGCTGCTGCTGCTCCAATCTCCTCTACATGTGGCGGTGTGGATGAGCCCTCTGCCGGGGGAAAAATATCAGGAGCAATAGGTGCATGGGCCTGGTAACCCTCTGGGCCCGACTAGTCTCTCCCACAGCTGCCGCCTTGGCCTTTTGGGCCGCTGTCGCCTTTTGTGGAGGCATAACTGCAAATGTAACAATTCGTTAGGGAGGAGTCATCCTGATAACACAGCTCTATCGTACGATCTAAGACAGAAAGAAGGGTAGTATCCTAAATGCCTTGTAGCCTCCTGTTTATAGGTGTGGTGCACGACACACCGATAAACAAGACTCTACTAGATACGGTCTGTACACATTCCGAGGACAAACCGCTCTGATACCTCTTTTGTCACAACCCAACCCCGTAGGCCGTGACTAGTGCCCGATCTGGGCACTCAAACACATTCTAGTATATAGCAGAAGCCGACAAGGCTTTATTTCCAATTTAGATAATTTCCAGAAAAATTTTGGCAGAGTTTCCTTTGTTTTACGGACTATCCCATATACCCTGCACGCAGAAAATACCAACAAAGGCCAGACAGGGCCAACAGAGTAACATTTAAATATATGCGGACCGGCCACCGCGGCGAATGGGATCGCCCAAACACAACATATACACAGAGCTGTACAGAGAGATCCCAACCCATAAACATGTCCACAGACCACTAACAGACCGACAGAATCATATGACTGGACAGGGCCCCGCCGTACCCATGAACGAGAATATACATATATAGAAGTGACAGACTGTACCAAAAGATGGCTCTGAATAAAAGAGCGCTCCAATTGGCAGAAAAGATATCCTAGCCGGACGGATCGGCAAACCTATCGTCGGTACCTGCGCGGCATGAAAACGCAGCCCCCGAGGAAAGGGGGTCAGTACGAAATATGTACGGGATATGTAAAGCCTGAATTATGGAAACAAAATCATAACTGGTACAGAACGTACAGAAAGTGAGCAGAAAATCCAAAGTATCCAAATACATATTTTCAAAACATGCAGAGTGTGTACAGAAACATATGTCATATCAGATCCGGCCCCTGCCAAGGGACTCGGCAGACAGAACGTGGCCACCCTCCCGACGCTGGTGCCACAACACAGAAGAATCAGAATAGGGGCATAACCCCGTAGCCTAATATGTCATATCAATTGGCCATAGCAAATCATATCAGAACAAGCGGACATGGCACATCATACTCCACAAACCCATGTACGCGTATACCAGCCCCCTCACATCGAGGCACGGTGAACAATGCAGAGGATCACGCTTGACAACATATCCTGGCCCGGGCTCAGTGTGGGTAACATTGGGACATCCACAAGTGGAGTAGTGAGATACTAATGCAATTAAAATATCATAAATGTTTTAATAGACTCGATGAGGCATATCAAAGACAAATCGATCCGATGAAGTCGAACGGGAACATAATAAACGAGCTTCGGATATCATAATGAATTACAGAAGTATAACCTTTCTGAAATCGTTCCGAGTGTCAAAACAATTCATCGGACTCAATGGAATATTTAAAACAATATTTGTTAGGTAATTAGAATAGTAGTCAAAACGTTTCTTTTAAGAACTGTTCGAAAAGAAGACTTAAGTACATTAAGGGCAAAACCGGGAATAGTGGGCCCACCTCCGGACAAACAAGGCGGCGGGCTCAAATTATGCCCTTTTAAGCTTATGGGGTCACCTAAAAGGGTTCTACGGACATTCTATAGCTTTCCGAGTAATTTAGAGAAAGTTTGCATAATTTCAGGGAAAGCACACCAAATGGGCTCAATCTTACTGAAGGAAAAAGCGAGATTTTCAATTGCGGATTCCGAGGGGCAGAAAGTCTTCCGAGGCCCGAATCCGATTCTACTACACTTAGGCATGCCAAAAGAAGAATCGGGTTAGCTTTACATACCTTTTGAGCTTTTTGAGTCTATCCAAGCTCACTTCCCGTTTCGTCAAAAATCTGCAAATGGTCACATTTACCAGTTGTGAGTTATGGATGCCATGATTTCAACTTAATGCATATTTGTCTACCGAAATTTCGGCAGCACTTTCCCTATACATATAGCACCCCGAGAATTCAACTTGGCTAGAAACCATCAATCACAACCCAAACGACAACATCAACATCAACAACGAACATTAAAAACACAAATATCCTTCAACTAGTCATCTTTCTAACAAGTTGACATAACCTTCATTCTAACCCAAACTTTCAAACTAATATCAATGATTTCACATTCATTGACAATCAAGATCATCACAATATAGTTCTAGAAACATTTCATATCATTTTCCTTAAGTTATACACTCGATATACATAATATTCAACTTTTCGTCAAAGTCATAACTTGTGCAAAACATCAAATCTTTGGCCTACAACTTCATAACATGCTTCCAACTTCCAAACTCATCAATGATCGTCACAATTATCAACTAAACAACTTCATTTTCTTAATGTCGGAAAAATCATACTAAAACGACATAGGTTCCTACATTCCAACTCAATACAAACTTATATCATTCTAACTTCATTTACATTGCAACCATCACAATAACACACTAACATACTAAACAACTTAATTCATTTCCATCCCAAATCCAACATACCACACGGCCAAAAGCCCTTTTTGTCAACTTCAACTAAATCATTCAACTTCCTATTCCAATATGCATTTCATCACAACTACAACTAGAATATAACATGAATTCAACACATTGTGGCTATACCACCTATACATACACACGGCTACAAGCCATATTCCAAACCCACTTCATAAACTTCCATTTTTCCATACAATCAACACATTTCTATATACTACAACACAAACAAGACTTAATAACACAAAGATAAGGGAGAAATTCTTACCTTTTCCTGAAGTCTTCTTCACTTAGAGATATGATCACTTTGATGAATCTAAAGCTTCTCCCTCCAAACCAACTATACCAAGTTACAAAGGGACCTTGAATTAGTGGAAATCCAACAAGAGAACAATTTTTAGAACAATATTTTTTGTAGCCAAAATTTCCTCCCAAACCCGAGACCTTCCTTCTCTTCTTCTAATTTTTTGCTCTTGTTTATCTTCTTGTTGATCTTATCCTAGTCTTCTAATGTGTATATAATTGGAGTGCTTGGTCACATGACCAAGCACATGACCCATAAAATGGGCTTGGACCAAGCCAAAGTGGCCGGCCAAGGTCCCCTCTTTGGGCCTCAATTCCACTTAAATATTTGAGCCCAATAACTTGTGAATCACATTTTGTAATTCCCGAAACTAATTTCTAAAATTCCAAAATTGCCCTTAGCTTTGTCCCACACCTCCATGACTCTAATCTTTCATACATAACTCCTATGTTCAACAAAATATCAAATTGACTTTATTTCTCAAAAATGAAAGATATTTCAAGTTTTTCCAAACCTGTGAAAACACGGGATATAACAGTTAAACTAGTCCTGCACTCCCAATACTTCCTTAAATGTCTTTTTATTGAATTATGATGCTTTTCACATGCCTTTTTCATTGGTCGATCCCTTTAATTTACATAACGCATTCCAGATCTCTAAGTAACCATTCCCGTAATATTCCCTCTTGCTCTCCCCTCTCGAGGTAATAATTCCACATCATTGTCTTTACTCTCCTCTTTATTTCGCAGTTGGTTGACAGTTGTATTGCGAGCTCTGCTGCTAAAATCTTACTCTTCTCTCTGGTGCACTTAGTCATAACTCGACTCTTTCTTCTTTTATAAGTTACTCCCTTAAGATGTATCATTTACTTCATCTTACCTCTTAATCTTTACATAAGATTTTATAACGCGTAGACGTCCCTCGTCGATTTGCCTCTGGTAACCTTTAGACCCTTCGCAGATTCTTACGAATAAAACAAATTTTTCCAAGGTGTTACATTATTTTACTTCAATAACCTTACATTGCTCTACTGTTCCAGTCTATATTCTGGAATCTTCGGCCTCATGTATCACTTCTCGACTTCTTTAAAAGACTTTAACTGTCACTCTACTTTTTAGCTCTTAATCTAAATTCTTAGAGTTGGCTATCAAGTAGCGCTAGAGTTCCCTCATATAATACTTTTACATAGCTGCTCTGTGATCTGACTATCATTAACTAGTATAATTCTGAAAGAATTTTTTATCTGACATATAAATTCACCGTCTTCTAGTAACCAGCTCATTCTGATCATCTCGCTTAAACCATTTCACAATTTCCCTTAACCCAACTTGTAACACTTTAGGCATATTACCTCGTGTCGTTTCTTTATCTTTAATTCAAACTCTTCTATGGCCTCTTTACTCAGAGTTTTGCTCTTAGTTCTCCTATCACGCATCAGAATATGCGTAAGTGCTCAAATGAGCCCAAGAGATATCCTTGCGTCGTCTCAGTAGTCTTCATGCTATACCTTTCCTTCTCCTCTCTTATCTTACAATCGGTATCGGGATAAATCTTCGGCTCAGCCATGGCCATGTCCTATTTGCCCTTAGTATTAATTCTATCTCGGTAATTTGGCTTAAACCATCTTTACATCTTTCCTTAATGTGCCCGAAATATCGTAACCACATTGTTATTACTGAATCCTTACTCTTCTTATCAAACACTCACTTGGTCTTATTCTTAACATACAAATATTCGTAGGTTGTATAACTATTCTTTTACAACTTGTATAAAATATATCCAATCTTGGTCATAGTCTTTCCTTCTCCTGGTTCATTATGCTTTCCATGACTCATCCGTACTAAAACTTGCTCGTAGCGTATATTGCCATTCTCCTGTCCCTTCCTTTATTCACCCCTTTGATTTTCTCATATCCTACTATAGGAGATTTTCTATCCCTTCCCTTTGCTACTTATAAGTCGCAATATCATTAGCGCACAACTCTATTGCCAAATCTCAGCCTCTAATCTAGTATAGCATTGCTATCCTTTATAATATCTCTTAAGTTACTCGTTACCATTCTCTTGTCGTACTCTTTCTTTTTTATAAGCACGCACTTTTAATGTCATACAATTCAAGACCTTTACAAATGATTCTCAGCACTGTCTCAAATATCATCCTGACTTCTATCCGTTTATTGCTGGCTTTTAGATCTTACTAACTTGTTTCAGCAAGGGATCTCATTTGAAGTCTAAGTATCCATATCAAATATATATTGCAGTGTAAATTGTTTCCATTTTACATGTCATGACCCAACCCCGTGGGCCATGACTAGTGCCCGAGCTGGACACTCGTATATGTACCTGTTAGATATAGTCAGACTGAATCTAAGAATAATAGGGAAACTTGCAAAACTCCAAAGGTTCATAACGTCATCACACATATATATATATCAAGATAACCTGTCTCATGTGGAGTCACAACGAATCAAAACATAATACGACACACAAGCCGACAAGGCTGCCACTACATACCAATACGATACGCAAGCCGACAAGGCTGCCACTACGTACGAACATATCCATAGCAAACCACATAGACACAGCTGGACAAAACTTATACACAACCCACACTATGTCTACAGACCTCTAAGAGTATCGATAGTGAAATATGACGGGACAGGGCCCCGCCGTACCCCTGGATAAACATATATATACATCAAAAGATCTGCACCAAAAGTCTAGGCTCCGGAACAATGGAGCTTTCCAAGACAACTGAGTAGAAGTCCTAAGCTGGAGGATCACCAAATCGAGTATCCGTACCTGTGGGCATGAAACGCAACCCCCCGAAGAAAAGGGGTCAGTATGAGATATGTACTGAATATATAAAGCATGAAATACAATAAAGAGGATCATGACTAAAATAGAGATTACAAGAGACTAGTATGACATTCAAAATACCAATACACTTGCCATATGAAATGTAAAACATGCATATCAATATCATATATCATACCCGGCCCATTATGGGACTCGGTGAATAAATTCATCACATACCATCCTTGGCGCCATAATCACATCATCATATCATCATATATATAGATATATATATATATATATATATATATATATATATATATATATATATATATATATATATATATACACGTATCCCAGCCCTCTAGTGAGGGACTCGGTGAACAATACAGTGAACCTGTGCACGAAAACGTACCCCCGCCCGGGACTCGGTGAAAGATATATTGAGGCATGCACGAGCAGAGTAGTGAGCAACCATATGCAAATTAAGTTATATCCGAGACTCAATAGAATAATCAAAATGAACCATCATTTGATAATCAAGAAAATAGTCATATCGGGTATCCTTCGAATGTCACTATGGATTATATCAAAATAGATCTTCTGGAATCACAGACACGTATCCAGACATAATAAAATAAGTTCTGGGAATCAAGAACATTAGCCATTCTAGTGTCTCTAAGAATAGGAGCTTTTTGAAGTCACATATACATCGTCTATTTGTTTCATAAAGATCATGCCAAAAAGAAGGAAGGGTTGGCTTTACATACCTTTGGCGCTTAATCTGTGACTCGATATGTATACGTTGCCCAAAATATCTGAACCTATATTAAGACGTCAAGACTATGGTTAAGCTACGAAAAGGCATAAAATGTACTTCAACGTTAGTAGCTTATTTCTAAACAATTGGGCAGCACTTCCCCTATATCGCTCAATTTCCTCACATTTAAGCCAACTACACAACAACCAACATAGCATTAACCAAAGCACGTCTAAGTTATCGCATCAAGAACTAGTCGAAACAAGATCCGAGGATACTCCCAAACAGCCCACATAACATAATAATGCCCGATACACCTGAAATATCTAAAATATGCACCCAACAAGACACATACGCTTCGCATACAATATCTTATACATTTCTTTCTTATCAAATTAGTGATTCACATTAGCAACAACACAACAACGGCCTCAACTCCCATATGCAAGAAAACTATCTTTACATTAATAAGTCCTAAAGCAGCCCATCAATTATAACAACACAATACAAGTCTTAACTACACTTAGTCCTCCAATTTCACAAGAACAACAACACAACCAGAACCCGATCATTACTAACACAATACAACCATAACTTTAAATATCAAATTCCTTCACTTTCATCATATAATCAATGACAACAATAACAACAACACTAATTAAAATTGATTCACCATTTTTAGGTTAAAACAGCCCCCAGCCGAACCTTAGCATCAACACACATAATTCCTTATATCGAATTTCACATCTACCAAATTATACAAAGTCCAAACTACCTCTAAACATGTAGGGGGGAATTAAATCTTACGTTAACAAGCTTGGCTCCTTAACGTTGCTGAAATTTGTGGATTCAAATAACGTCTTTGCTGCCCCAAGAATTAATTCACATTGCTAATCACTTGGATGTTTACAACACCTTAGAATTTTAATTTTTTGCTACGAAAACCTTGAGCTCAACTAGGAGCAGCCATGGCTGAGCTTCTCTTTTTAATTCACAAAGTTGAAGATGGAGATGAAATGCTTGTATGACTAATGAATTAGTCATCAACCAAGCTTTTATATGCTGCCCCTAATGTATACACGTGCCCCACTATAGCATGGGCCAATCAGATTTGGCCATGTTGTAGTGGGGCCCACTCAGCCCACTAATAATTTAATTAATCTTAATTAATCACTAATCACCACTTAATAATCTAATCATGGTTAATTAATCCCTAATCTCCCCTAATATTTCTACTCCAACTGAATTTTACAAGCAATTCATGCACTTATTAAAAATCGGGATTAAAAGTCCTTGTCTCATATCCCAAAAATAATCTTATCCTTGATCTTATATCGATTAGCTTACAAATAACCCAATGTAAAAAAATACGGGGTATAACATTACACTTGATTTTCTCACACCCGCCTCCCCCCTTTAGGGTGTACTTATACCATTATCTTTTTATATTCTGCTCTGCGTCCCTATTTCCAATCTCAAATTCATCTGATCCTTTTTTTTCAACTCACTTGGTATACTGTACCATATCCATATCTTTTCTTTGTAATTTATAACATTGAATGTCCACGTACGAAACCTTCACAAATCATGAAGCGACGAGAACCTTTCTATATATAGTACAAAATCTCATCTGACCATCTGTACTCGAGTAATGCAACCCATGTAGCAACTCATCCAAGGCCACATTCCACTTACTCTAATCAGTAATTAATTAATACTTATAGTCATTCCAAATTCTCAATTAGGTAACACTTATATTCCTATGATAAGTGTCCAAAGTTCTCTTATAATAATATCCTTACCCCAACCTATACATAATTAGAAAGCACACTATACATGTAGCTTTTCCAGGTCCCTCGATACATTTCCTTCCACTCCATACTGTCCCATGATTTTATGCTCCTCCTGAATAGTTATTGTGCCCCAAGTCGTTAGATGGTAGTGGACTCTTTCCTCTCCTTGTAAAGCATAGAACCCTTTACTAGCAATAGCTACCTTCTTTAATCGCTTAATTCATATACCCCTCTTAACCATCTAGTCGTGAAGCTAGTCATGAAGATGTACAGGGTACATGAACTCCTGGACACCGCTCTTGGACTTCAGTTTTTGTGTTACAATGCCCGTTTATCATAGTCCATCGCCGATTGCGCCACGGTATAGAAGTCATGTGGTCATATGAGCTTACCTTAGACCAAATGTTTCTACTCTCATCCTTTTCTTATAGTCAATTTCAAGCCTTATCCTTGGTGTCGACTTTATTATTTCAAACTTGATAATTCCTTTATCTTAGACTTTTCTTGCACTATTGTTACAAATCCTTTGTCATGATCGTCACATTGATTAACCCCTACGGTAATAATTTCATCGCAATATAACTAATTCAACACGAATACACCATAGTCCATCAACTACAACAATACAATTACTTAGTTATAACTACACCTTTAAGTTTGTAGCTATATATTTCCCTTTTATTTAATACATGTACTCAATTAATTACGTCTATCTTGGGTGCTTCCTTTAATTTTCCCTTACCATTTTCCCAGTCTATGTCCATCTTTTATTCTGTACACGAGAAATCTCATGCTACCTTTGTACCCTTCAAAAAACACTATTTCTGCATACTCCCTTTCTCATTTTCAAAACGTATTCTGTTCATCCTTATTTGTTCTTATCATCCCAATCCTCTTTCTGGCACTCATTCTACCTCGTTGCTCATCTTTCTATAGTTTGGACTTTCACAGTTCCGTCACTTGTATTACTCGTGTTCTCGGCTATACATGTCATAACCTATTACTGCACTGTTATCTCGCTTTCTTCTTGTTTCCTTCTTTCAATTAACTCCTTCTTCTCTTATGCTCGCTATCATTTTCGTTATCACATGATCGTTATTCTGAACTTTCCCTATAAAAGAACTTTATAAGTCTTTCTTATTCGTTCTATAGCTCGCCTTTATACTTTAGTCACTTAGATCACGTTATATCGTTTAGTCACTTCCTCACTTGGCTTTGCTCATTTTCATAACAATCCTTATTATATTCACATTATATACTGGTCGTAATCAATCCTATAGTGTAACACTTCTTAACCTTTTACCCTTTCTGGTCAATTTTATCCTTAAGACCTCACAAGCTGTCTTATCAATACATTCATATTCGTCACAATTCTTCTTCCTCTGTACTCTTGTCTCAATCGTACCATTACTTCTTCTAACTATAAACTCATTGTAATTTACCCCTGCTTGTCAATTCAGTTGATACCTCAATATAACACTTTATTAAAATTTGCCAGCCTTTTGTAAATCATCTCTTATTATCACAAGCCCTTCAGAATTATCCTAGAATTTCTTTTTACCATATCGACATCGACCTCATAATTACTATTGCTATCAATTCAACAGTTAGCTTTATTTCTCGAAGTCAGACTTGAAACTTGGTCAAATCCTATCATTACTGTTGACACGACCTTTCAAGACATATTACGAACTTATATCTCATTCCCCTTTTATTTCTAGGAAAATTTTGGCAGAGTTTCCTCTGTATTTCTTACTACCCCATAACTTGCACGCAGGAAATACCAACAATGCCTCACAGGGCCAACATATATACGTATATATTATATCGTATCATAGCCACACAGGGCTCCCCATATCAATAACAGTATGAAAATGATGAACTTACCTCATATGTCCAACTCGAACTATACCTGTTACACTTTCCTGTTTACTTTCCCTTTCAATCTTTAACTGCAGGTTTCAATCATACCTGCAACATTCATACCATATCTGACATGTACTCTGCTTACCTATATTTTTACTGATTCGTTCAGCTTCTTCTGTTCACACTTTATAACTGAACTTATCATCAATATATATACATTCAATCCATCTTCTTACTATATTTACAATTACTAACCTTGATGATGACCAGTCGCCATTCTGTATATACAATTTCTGATACATAACCTCAATGTAACATTAGCCTCTGTAACTCCCAGTAGCATTATTTACCTTCTCTTGTCGACACCATTATCCTGCTGAAATCAAAGGTCAGTATATAAGGGATATCATTTCCTATCTCTTGGCTCTAGCGCATGATCTAAAGTAAGAAGGAAAAGAAACATCGTATTATATCCCGTATGTTTGCACGTTGGATTACTCGTAAGCTAATCGACATAAGTCCAAGGACAAGGTTATCTTTGAGATATGAGACAAGGACTTTTTAATTCCAATTTTAATAAATGCACGATCTGCTAATCAATTGTAATTTTAGTGGAAATATTAAGTGAATATTAGGGATTAATTAATAGCCATGATCAAATTATTAGTGGGGATTAAGGATTAATTAAGTTAATTACACCATTGAGTGGGCCCTACCAGACTTAATAATTGAAAAATAGCATGAATGATGACATGCCAAGTGGGGGGGGGGGGGGGTATGTGTCAACAAGGCTGGATGCCTATATATACACATTGATGACTCACTAATTCACATTCATCTTCACAACAAGTTCATTTGAACCAAGGAGCATGAGCAGCCATGGCTGCCAAGCTCACGGGCAGCCTTGGCACAAATCGAAGAAAATAAGATTCGTCGAGGTTAGAAATTTATTTGAATGGAATTCGGTCCAAGCTATAATATCCCGTCTAATGGACCAGGAAATTTGACCGTCCAACATGAGCAAATTTATCCGAGCCTCGAGGATTTGGTCATATTCAAGTATGGGAATCAAGAGATCAATGTGTAAAAGGAATGACGTCCCGAAATTATTTAGGACTCGAAATTGGAATGACGGTGATTGGAAATAATATTTTGTGTGTACCAAAAGGGGCTATGGACTACTGCTATGTCACATGATCATGACAATGAATATGGAGTGTATTAAAAATGATTACTATTTAAGTGAATCATGATCAAGAAATTAATTATGTGAGTACGGATTAAATATTGGATTTTAGTGGGAGACTAAATAACTAATTAGTGGATAATATCCATCATGAAGTCTTCCACGTGTAACTCTTATAAGATGCCAGCATATGACTTATTAGTGTGTGCGTGTATGTATCTAGTTATGGCCAATTTGAAGTCGTGTCTTTATTAATCATAGATAAAGGATACTTATTTACTTTGTAAATACTTCACCTTGTCCAAAATCATACCAGCAGCTTGTAAAGCTCCATTTTTGCCTTAATTGAGTTCTTACGACTTGAACAAGCAACTATATTTGATACTTCCATTGATGGAAATTTGGGCAGCAACATAACCACAATATTTGAGAGCAAAATGTTGAGCAACAATGTTACTAAATTGGGTTATGGGTTTCGCTCACCGTTTCGATCTCGTCATTTTGTTTTCGTGTTGTTTAGTTCGGGCTTTCTTCCAAGTGTAGTAAGGTGGAAGAAGAGTGGTTCTTGGAATATAAGGTAAGAATATAATTCATCTTCATGTATTCGAGTTTGAACGAGTCCTAGCTAGTTATTTGGTGAAGCAAGTGTGAAAGGAAAGGTTTGAATTTATTTTAAGAACTGAGTAGAATTGTGGACTGTTTTGAACGTGTTCTTGAGCTAATTATGGCTAGAATTGTTGGAACATTTTTTATTGTATTGTTGTTGTAGTTTTGATTGGTGTTTTACATGTTGATGAAGAAGGAGAAGTTATACGGCATAATGGTATATTGTGTATATAGGGGCTGTATTGATCATGTTCTTGAGTTGTTAATAATGGGGACCCTTAAGAAATGGCTTAATTATATGGTTGTGGGTGTTGTTGTTGAGGATTTGGCCAAGTTGAATTCTCGGGGTTTGTCGAATATATAAAGGAAATGCTGTCCAAATTTCTATAACTGGCGTGCTAGCTTAGGGTTGGATTCCTAAGTACTATTAGCTAATGTTTGGCATTTACTGACGTTGTTGTAGACCTTGGGATGCCCGAGACTTAGGTGTTGATTAGCTTAAGAGGCGGACAACGTATGTAAAGCTAACCCTTCGTTCTTTTTGGCATGATCGTTATAAACATATAGACGACGAGCATATAACTCCAAAGAAACTCCTATTCTCAGAGACACTAGGAAGGCTAATGTTCTTTATATCCAGAACCTATTTCAGATTGTCTTGATACGTGTCTATGATTCTTGAAGTTCTGTTTGGTATAATCCATAGTGACATTCGAAGGGTACTTGATATAACTGTTGTCTTTGATGCTCAAGTATTAGTTCATTCTACTTATTCTATTGAGTCTCAGATGATGATTTAATTTGTATATAGTTGCTCACTACTCTGCTCGTGCATGCTGTTAATATATCTTTCACCGAGTCCCGGGCCGGGTATGTTTTCGTGCACAGTTTCACTGCATTTTTCACCGAGTCCCTCACTAGAGGGCCGGGTACGGTATATATATATATATATATATATATATATATATATATATATATATATATATGATGATGATGATGTGATTATGCCGCCGAGTATGGTATATGATGACTTTATTCACCGAGTCCCATAATAGACCGGGTATGGTATATGATATAGACATGCATGATTCTCATCTCGTAAGACACAGGTGCATTGGTATCTTTGATTATCATATTTGCCTCCGGTAATCTTTTATTCAGTTATGAGTTCCTTATTGTATTTCATGATTTATATACTCAGTACATATCTCGTACTGACCCACTATCTTCTGGGGGCTGCGCTTCATGCCCGCAGGTACAGACACTCGGTTTGGTGATCCTCCAGTTTAGGACTTCTGCTCAGCTGTTTGGAGAGCTCTATTGTTCCGGAGCCCAGACTATTTTGGTACAGATCTTTTGATATAGACTTATGTATATGTCCAGGGTACGGCGGGGCCCTATCCCGTCATATTTCACTTTTGTACTCTGAGGGGTCTGTAGACATATGTGGGTTGTATATGGGTTATGGTCAGCTGCGTTGATATGGTTTGTTTTGGATATTCCCGTATTTAGTGGCAGCCTTGTCGGCTTGCGTATTGTGTTATGCTTTGGTTAGTTGTGACTCCTCAAGAGACAAGTTTATGATATGGGATGTTATGAATCTTTAGTTGCTTTTATAAGTTTCCATACTATCCTTAGTTTCAGTTTGACTATATTTAACAGGTTCGTATACGAGTGTCCAGTTCGGGCACTAGTCATGGCCCATGGGGTTGGGTCGTGACACATCCTAAATGCCCTATAGCTTCCTGTTTATAGATGTGGTGCACAACACACCGATAAACAATACTCTACTAGACACGGTCTGTAGACACTCCGAGGATGAACTGCTCTGATAACACTTTTGTCACGACCCAACCCCATGGGCCATTACTAGTGCCCAAACTGGACACTCGTATACAAACCTGTTAGATATAGTCAGACTAAAACCAAAGACAGTATGTGGACTTGTAAAAGAAACAAAAGATTCCTAACGTCACATATCATAAACCTGTCTCCTGAGGAGTCAAAACTAACAAAAGCATAACACAATACGCAAGCCGACAAGGTTGGCACTACATACGGGAATATCCAAAACATACCATATCAACACAGCTGACCGTAACCCATATACAACCCACATATGTCTACAGACCTCTAAGAGTATAAAAGTGAAATATGACGGGACAGGGCCCTGTCGTACCGCTGGACATATATATAAGTCTATATCAAAAGATCTGTAACAAAATAGTCTAGGCTCTAGATCAATGGAGCTCTCCAAACAGCTGAGCAGAAGTCCTAAGTTGGAGGATCACTAGTTCGAGTATCTGTACCTGCGGGCATGAAAGATACCAATGCACCTGTGCCTTACGAAATAAGAATCATGCATGTCTATACCATATACCATATCCGGCCCATTATGGGACTCGGTGAATAAAGTCATCATATACCATATATATATATATATATATATATATATACGTACCCGGCCCTCTAGTGAGGAACTCGGTGAACAATGTAGTGAAACTGTGCACGAAAACATACACGGCCCGGGACTCGGTGAAAGATATATTACGGCATGCACGAGCAGAGTAGTGAGCAACCATATGCAAACTAAATCATATCTAAGACTCAATAGAATAATCAAAATGAATTATCATTTGAAAATCAAGACAATAGTAGTGAGCAACCATATACAAACTTAAATCATCATCTGAGACTCAATAGAATAATTAGAATGAACTAACAACATTTAAGAATCAAAGACAACAGTCATGTCAAGTACCCCTCGAATGTCATTATGGATTATATCAAATAGGACTTCTGGAATCATAGACACGTATCAAGACAAAATGAAATAGCTTCTGGAAATCAAGAACATTAGCCATCCTAGTGTCTCTAAGAGTAGGAGTTTCATTGGATTTTATACATTCGTCGTCTGTTTGTCTCACATAGATCATGCCAAAAAGAAAGAAGGGTTAGCTTTACATACTTGTTATAGATCAACCGTAACCAAGCTTGCTTCGTCGTCCCTTTAGCCTATTAATATGAGAGTAACACTATTGTTAATAAACTACGACTTCCCAAACTTATAAATCTACAACCAATCATTTATGGGAATCACTCTTAGTTTATACTCCTTGATTAGTATTTTAATTAGTTAAGAACTTAACGGAAATCGGGCAGCATTTCCTCTATATAACTCGCCTAACCCGAACTTCCAATTAATCTCCGATTGGCACAGTAACACCAACAACAACGATAACAACCCAATAACCTCTCCTAATCCTTTTTCAATTCAAATCATTAACATCTAAGATTATACCCCCAAACAGACTAACATACGCTCCTTATATGATATCTTATACGCTTGCTTTTTCCCAAATTTATGAGCCATATCAACAACAACACGACAACAACATCAACCACCATCCATGTATAATAAAACTACTTCAATATCATTCTAATAATAAGCTCGAAACAGTCCACCAAAACTACAACATCAAAAATACGATTTTCGATCTTTACTTCGCAAAATTACACACACACGGAAAAGAGTATAATATTATCGTGAACAACAGCACCCATACATATCTATAACTATATTTCCAGCCCTTCAACATAAACAAATTACCTTCAAATACAATACCATAATTGTCACGACCCAACCCCGTCGGCCATGACTAGTGCCCAAGCTGGACATTCGTATACGTACATGTTAGATATAGTAAGACTAAAACTAAAGACAATATGGAAACTTGCAAAAACACTAAAGGTTCACAACGTCATATATATCAAGATAACCTGTCTCCTGAGGAGTCACAACTAATAAAAACGTAATACGATACGCAAGCCGATAAGGCTGCCACTACATACCAATATGATATGCAAGCCGACAAGGCTGCCACTACATACGATACGATATGCAAGCCGACAAGGCTGCCACTACAGACGGGAATATCCTTAGCAAATCATATAGACACAGCTGAACAAAACTTATACACAACCCACACATATGTCTACAGACCTTTAAGAGTATCAATAGTGAAATATGACGGGACAGGGCCCCGCCGTACCCCTGGATAAACATAAGTCTACATCAAAAGATCTGTACCAAAATAAGATAGGCTCTGGAACAACGGGGCTCTCCAAACAGCTGAGTAGAAATCCTAGGCTAAAGGATTACCAAATTGAGTATCCGTACCTGCGGGCATGAAACGCAGCCCCCCGAAGAAAGGGGGTAATTACGAGATATGTACTGAGTATATAAAGCATGAAATACAATAAAGAGGATCATGACTGAAATAGAGATTACAGGACACAAGTATGACAATCAAAATACCAACACACTTGCCTTATGAAACGTAAATCATGCATATCAACATCATATATCATACCCGACCCATTATGGGACTCGGTGAATAAAGTCATCATATACCATCCTCGGCGCTATAATCACATCATCATATATATATATATATATATATATATACATATATATATACCGTACCCGACCCTCTAGTGAGGGACTCGGTGAACAATGGAGTGAAACTGTCCACGAAAACATACCCGGCCCGGGACTCGGTGAAAGATATATTACGGCATGCACGAGCAGAGTAGTGAGCAACCATATGCAAACTAAATCATATCTGAGACTCAATAGAATAATCAAAATGAATTATCATTTGAAAATCAAGACAATAGTCATATCAAGTACCCTTTAAATGTCACTATGGAGTATATCAAAATAGGACGACTGGAGTCATAGACACGTATCAATACATAATGAAGTAAGTTCTGGAAATCAATAATGTTAGCCATCCTAGTGTCTCTAAGAATTGGAGTTTCTTTGGAGTCATATACTCATCGTCTGTTTGTTTTATAAAGATCATGCCAAAAAGAAAGAAGGGTTAGCTTTACATACCTTTAACGCTTATCCATGATACAATACATATATGCTGCCCGAAGTGTCTCAACCTACATTAAGACGTTAAGAACTATGGTTAAGCTACGGAAAGGTTCAAAACGTATTCCAACGTTAGTAGCTTATTTCTAGAAAATTGGGCGGCATTTCCCCTATATTGTTCATTTCTCTCATTTTCAAGCCAACTATAAAACGACCAAGTCAACATCAACAACCACACGTTCAAGTACTATATCAAGACTAGTCAAGACATGATTCAAGAATACTCCGAACAACCCACATAACATTCCGATCAGCCCACATATTACAACATTCAATAATCGTTAACATAACGGCTACGACATATTCAGGTTACTCTTAATGATTTATAACCATAACACTTTATCGAAACGACCTTATAATAGTCCAACAATTACAACCACCCATAAACAATCTTTCGGCCTACTAGAAGTACGTTTTGAACTTATCTTTTCTTTCGAATCGAGCAACACAATAATCAGTGGCTATTATCCATATACAAGAAAATCCCATTAATAACTTAACAACGTGCCCCAAACAGCCCCTAATTATAACATAACAATGCCCGATACACCTCGAACATCTAAAGATACAACAAACAAGCCACATACGCTTCGTATACGATATCTTATACATTTCTTTCTTCCAAATTGGTGATTCATATCAGCAACAACACAACAACGACATCAACTACTATATGCAAGAAAACCATCCTAATATTACAACAAGTCCTAAAACAACCCACCAATTATAACAACACAATACTAAATCTTAACTACACTTAGTCTTCCAATTCCACAAGAATAGCCCATGAAACCAATTTAAATTCTAGCATGATTTAAGCTTTCATTTCACAAATTCCACTTCCACCAAATCATACAAAGACCAAATCATCACCAAAACATGTAGGAGGGAATTAAATCTTACCTCAAATTTAATTAGGATAGATCCTACAATAACTCACCATTTGCACCACTTCATCTTCTTCAACTTAAAATCTAACCTTGTTGCTCCTTTAAATGCTTAGAACACCTTAGGAACTTGATTTTTCTTGCAACACTTGAGGTTGATCAAGGGCTGCCATGGCCGTGAGCTTGGCAGTCATGTGTTATATCCCGTATTTTTGTACATTTGATTATTCGTGAGCTAATCGACATAAATTCAAGGATAAGACTATTTTTGGGATATGAGACAAGGACTTTTAATCCCTGATTTTAATAAGTGCACGATCTGCTAATTAATTACAATTAGTGGAGATTAGGGATTAATTAACCATGATTAGATTATTAACTGGTAATTAGTGATTAATTAAATCAGTTAGTGGGCTGAATGGACCGCACTACAACATGGACAAATCTGATTGGTCCATGCTATAGTGGGGCATGTGTCCACGTTATGGGCTGCATATATAAAGGCATAAGAGGACTAATCTTAATCATCTTCTTCATTTCATAATTTTCTTGAAGCAAAAAGCTTATAGCACAACCATGGCACTCACGGCCAGAGGTTGCAGGGCTACGGCAACAGGTTATGGGAGAGGCATACTGTGCCCGTTATTTTGTTCATCCGGGGTCAACAAAGATGTATCATGACCTCAGATGCTTGTATTGGTGGGATGGCATGAAGAAGGGCATAGCGGAGTTTGTTGCTCAGTGCCCGAATTGCCAACAGGTTAAGATCGAGCATCAAAAACCTGGTGGATTATTACAGGAGATAGAGATCCCGACTTGCAAATGGGAAGCAATTAATATGGACTTCATTACAGGCCTACCTCGCACTCCACGGCAGTATGATTCTATATAGGTTATTGTAGATAGGCTGACAAGATCGGCCCATTTTCTTGCAGTCAGGACTACTTATTCAGCTGAGGACTATGCAAAGTTATATATCAAGGAGATAGTAAGACTTCACGGGGTTCCCACATCTATTATATCGGACAGAGGAGCTCAGTTTATAGCTAACTTCTGGAGATCATTCCAGGAAGAATTGGGGATACAAGTAAGTCTTAGCACAGCATTTCACCCTCAGACTGACGGACAGGCCGAGCGTACTATTTAGACGCTAAGAGATATGTTGTGGGCCTGTGTTATTAACTTTAGGGGTAGCTAGGACGATCATTTGCCACTTATCTAGTTTGCCTATAATAATAGCTACCATTCTAGTATCCGGATGGCACCGTATGAGGCTTTGTATGGCAGGAAGTGCAGGTCACCTATTGGCTGGTTTGATGTTGGTGAGGCTAAGTTAATCGGCCCAAATATGATTCAGCAAGCTGTTGATAAGGTGAAGCTTATTCGGGAAGGGTTATTAGCAGCTCAGAGTCGACAGAAGTCATATGTAGATAATCGACGTAGACACATAGAGTTCCAGATTGGTGATTGGGTATTCTTGAAGGTGTCACCCATGAAGGGTGTAATGAGATTCGGTAAGAGAGGGAAGCGTAGCCCGAGGTACATTGTACCTTATCAGATTGTTCGTAGGTTAGGCAAGGTTGCCTATGAATTGGACCTACCAGCTGATTTGGAAGCAGTGCACCCAGTCTTTCACGTGTCGATGCTTCGCAAATGTATTGGTGACCCTTCTAGAGTATTCCCCGTGGATGATGTCCAATTAATGGAGGAGTTGTCTTACGAGGAGAACCTTATATCTATACTTGATCGTTAGGTTAGAAAGTTGCGTACTAAGGATGTGGCTTCCGTCAAGATATTGTGGCGAAATAATAATCGGGAGGAGATGACCTGGGAAGCCGAAGAGGAGATGAAGAATAAGTATCCTTACTTGTTCCCTATACCTACAGATAATCTAAACTCCAAAATTGATTATATTGATTGATAGATAAAACTACATGTTGTAGCAATAAAAGAGATTCCCCTGAAATCTTTATAAGACCTTATGAGGCTAGTTTAACATTCGAGGACGAATGTTCTAAAGGGGGGAAGGATGTTATATCCCGTATTCTATTACATTGGAATATTTTTAAGCTAATCGAGATAAGTTAAGGACGAGATTATTTTGGGATATGAAATAGAGACTTTTAATCCCCGACTTTTAATTAATTCACGAATTGCTTATAAATTTTATTCGGTATAGAAATATTAGTGGAGATTAGGGATTAATTTACCATGATTACATTATTAAGTGGGGATTAGAGACTAATTATCACTAATTAGGAAATTAGTGGGCCAAGTGGACCCCACCATGGCATGGCCAAATCTAATTGGCCCATGCCATAAGTGGGGAACGTGTCCAGCCCTTGGACACCATATATATAGTGAATTGATGACTAATGGACTAGCCATTTCATTCAATTCATCTTCAACACTTTGTGAATTATAGAGATAGAGAGAGACTCAGCCATGGCTGTCCATGGTGAACCTCAAGAATTTGTAGCAAAAAAATTAATTTTCAAAGGTATTCCAACTATTTGAAGGATCAATAGCAACGTGAGTTTGGTTGTTAGGGGCAGCAAGAATACTTGTCTTTTAATTCACCAATTTCAGCAAATTAAGGAGCCAAGTTGTTAAGGTAAGGTTTAATATTATTTTACATGTTTTAGGGATGGTTTGGACTTGGATAATTTGGTAGATATGAATTGAATCTATAGAATTGTGTATGTTGATGTTGAGATATGGTTTTAGCCGTGTAAGGGGGGGGGGGGCTGTTTTAGTTAGAATTGGTGAATTAATTTTAAGTAGCATTTTGGTTATTGTTGTCATGGATTATATGATGAAAGTGAATGAATTAAATGGTTAAAGTTGAAGTTGAATTTGTTTTGTGGGCTGTTGTAAGGACTTATTGTGATATTAATGTAGTTTTCTTACATATGAATGAATGATGTTGTTGTGGTGTGTTTGCTGGTATAATTCACTAATTTAGATGAAAGGAGTGTATGAAATAACGTATAAGAAGCGTATGTGGTTTTCTTTGTGTATCCGTAGATGTTCGTAAGATTATCGGGCATCTCTATGTTGTTAATTAGAGGTTGTTTTGGGCATGTTGTTATTCTTGTTAAATTGGAGGATTAAGCATAGTTAAGATTATATATTGAATTATTGTATTGGATGAGCTGTTACAAGGTCGTTTCGATGAAAACGTGATGACTATAGACCATTAAGGATAACTTGAATATGTTGTATTCGTATGTAGATTATTATTGAATGTTGTAATATGTGGGCTGATTGGAATGTCATGTGGGCTGTTCGGAGTGTTGTTGAATCTTGTCTTGATTTGTCTTGATATAGTACTTAAACGTGTGGTTATGGATGTTGATTTGGTTGTTTTATAGTTGGCTTGAATATAAGGGAAATCCCGCCTAATCTTCTAGAAACGAACTACTAACGTTGGAATACGTTTTGAACCTTTCCATAGCTTAACCATAGTTCTTAACGTCTTAATATAGGTTGAGACACTGCGGGCAGCGTATACGTATTGTATTACGGATAAGCGTTGAAGGTATCTAAAGCTATCCCTTCTTTCTTTTGGCATGTCTTAGATATAAGTGACGTATGATATGAACTTTGGGATAATTCCATTCATAAGTTTCGAGTGTGATCCATGATCCTTATTCACTTCTTAATGTTAGAACTCTTAAGGTGATTGAGCTATTGCCTCTCAAGTCTTCTATCTGTTGGATAGTAGTCGGTATGTATAAGCTCCTATCCTTAGAGACTCTACGATGACTAATGATCTTGACTTCCGTAAGCTATTTCACATTATCTTGGTACATATGTATGATTCCTGAAGTTCTATTTTGATATAATCCATTGTGACATTCGAAGGATACTTGATATGATTATTGTCTTGATATTCAAGTGTTAGTTCATTCTAACTATTCTATCCAGTCTCAGATGATGATTTGATTTGCATATGGTTACTCGCTACTCTGCTCGTGCACGCTGTTATTATATCTTTCACCGAGTCCCCTGATGGGTCGGGTATGTATTCGTGCACAGTTTCACTGCATTATTCACCGAGTAACTCATTAGAGGGCCGGGTACGGTATATGTATATGATGTTATGATGATATGATTATGGCACCGAGTCCCATGATGGGTCGGGTATGGTATACGTGTACACGACTTTATTCACCGAGTCCCATAATGGGCCGTGTATGGTATATGATAATGATATACATGATTTTGTTTTGTAGGGGACAGGTACAGTGATTTCTTTATTATCATACTTGTCTCCTGGAACCTCTAATTCAATTGTGATCTTACATAATGTATTTCATGCTTTATATACTCAGTACATATCTCGTACTGACCCCCTTTCTTCGGGGGGGGGGGGGCTGCGTTTCATGCCCGCAGGTGCAAATACTCGCTTTGGTGATCCTTCAGCTTAGGACTTCTACTCAGCTGTCTTGGAGTGCTCCATTGTTCCGGAGCTTAGACTTTTGGTACAAATCCTTTTGATGTATATATATGTTTATCCAGGGGTACGTCGGGGCCCTGTCCCATCATATGTCACTGTTGATACTCTTAGAGGTCTGTAGACATATGTGTGGGTTGTGTACAGATGTTGTTCGGCTGTGTTAGCATGACTTATATTTGGGACGTTCCCATACGTAGTGGCAGCCTTGTCAGTTTGCATATACATATATTTTGGGATGTTGTATGTAGTAGCAGCATTGTCGGCTTGCATATATATATTTTGGGATGTTCCCGTATGTAGAGGTAGCCTTGTCGGCTTGCGTATTATGTCATGCTTGATTGATTGTGACTCCTCAGGAGATAGGTTACCTTTATGTATGTATGTAACAGTTCTGAGATGACGTTTTGTTTTTACAAGTTTCCATATTATGTTTAGTTTCGGGTTGATTATAGCTACAGGTACGTATACGAGTGTCCAGCTCGGGCACTAGTCACGGCCTACGGGGTTGGGCCATGACACTACACTTAATTGTTTTGATTAGTTGTGACTCCTCAGGAGACAGGTTATCTTAATATATATATGACGTTGTGAACCTTTAATGTTTTTGCAAGTTTCCATATTGTCTTTAGTTTCAGTTTGACTATATATAACAGGTACGTATACGAGTGTCCAGCTCGGGCACTAGTCATGGCCCACGGGGTTGGGTCGTGAAAAAAGTGGTATCAGAGCAGTTCATCCTCGGAGTGTCTACAGACCGTGTCTAGTAGAGTCTTGTTTATCGATGTGTTGTGCACCACATCTATAAACCGGAAGCTACAAGACATTTAGGATGTTTCTTTTCCTTCTTACTCTAGATCGTGCGATAGAGCTATATTATCAGGATAATCCCTCCCTAACGACTTATTGTGTTTACAGCTATGTGTTACACCCTAGAACATTTCATGTTACTAAGGCTGCAAACGGCTTAATGTGAGCTCAAGGAAGAGCAAATATTACAAGTATAAAGGCTGAAATTCTACTGTATTAGCATGAGGATAGCATGAGTATGATATTTGGAATTCGTACAATACAATTGGAATGATACGTTGAAAGATATATAGCCCCCGTAATCGTAAGCTGAGGTGGGGTCCACATGTCGAGATTTTATAAAGGACATATGAAAAGTTATATGGATAGTATATGTGAAGTTAAAACACAACTCAAGAAGGACCCTTGAGCCAAATCAAAGTGGAAGCCCTCCAAAAAGATGTTTTTAAGTTACGTTTTCGGGTGATCTGACTTCGGGAGACCATAATCCCATCATTATTTGGGAATTTGGGAAAACTCCTAAAATGAAAGTTGTAGATAATTGAAATACCTTTCCAACCATAGGTCGTGGGCCTGCATGTGACTTAGGGATAAAAAGTTATGGACGTTTTAAGGCAGAAAGGTCAAGCTGGATAGTGGGCTCGGCCCAACCCGATTCCAAGTCGGGTCAGGCCCACTTCCCTTGCTATTTAAGGGAAATTTTCAGCCTTATCTGCCTCATTTTTCATACCAAAGGTCCAGAATATTTTATATATAGAGAGAGGAGAGTTAGAGAGAGAAAGTGGAGAATCGATCAAGTTCGAGGCCCCGAATCCCGAGGCCCGTGAAGGATAAAGTGTAGTACAAGTTGTTGCCGTTGTTTTAAGCTAAAAATTGAACTTGGGGATGTTGTTTTCGTGGTGGCTGCTCATATAAGGTATGTTTAATATTTGAATGATGTTCTTACCCTGATCATTGATAGATTTGACGGGTTAGAATAGAGAAAATGACATTGAAAGATCGGTTATAATTTTTGGATATGAAATGACTTGGGGGCTGTTTTGGTATGATTAAATGGATAGAATTAGCTGGATATTGATATAAAATGATTGTTGATATGTTGTTCATAAGTTGCTGTTCTTGAATTTGGGAGAATAAAGTGTATGAAGATATCGTATACAACGCGTATACTGGGTTGTTTTGGTGTATATCTTTGGGAGTTGATGCTTTGAGTTTAAAGAGACTTATATGAGATGGTTGTTGTTATTGTTGGTTGTTGATTGTATTGTTAAATTGAATTGGAATTAGAGGGAGCGAAGATTACAGGGAAAATGCTGCCCGAATTTACGGAAGTTAATTACGAGCTTAGAGAAGTATATGAACCTTTTTTAAGTTGTCTACGGGGTTTCCTTTACCTTGATTGTGGATTGACCGGTGTTTGGAAGCATAAGTTAAGCTAATCACGTAAGCGACAAGGTATGTAAGGCAAACCTTTCTTCCTTTGGCATGATTCTTGCTGTTATTCATTCTATATGTACACCATATGATTCTATTCTTAGATGAATAAGGTCTAAATGTTTCTTGTGACGGCTTATTGATATTGTACTCCTGTTCTATTCCGAAGGGAACACCCATAAGGTGCCAAGTTGAGTTATGTATATGGTTTTACTAATGATTTCGAGGAAATGAGTTTTATACTAAAGGAAACATAAAGTTTGATTTACAAAACCATTCCGAAGGGGGTGCGAGATTTTACTACTTCATTTCGTTTACGATTTATGTCTACATTCCATAGTATCATCCCTTTGTACTGATATGATCACTTATTCTTTGGGTAAGGAAATAAGATGAAATTGAGTAGAATATAAGTAGTAAGAATTTGATAACAATTCTACCCTCAAACCTGAAAGTATGTCCTCCAAATCTAGTGAGATACAAATTTGATAACTTCTTATGAAAGTCTAAGGCTAATAACTGGATTGTGATGAATTAATTAGTGATTTATGCTTCGAATTGAAATTGTTATTTATGAATTGAGTTTGTGTTGATATGATGGCAATATTAAGCCGGAAGCGGCTGCCCGAAGGGGCCATCATTATTATGCCAGAAGCGGCCATCCGAAGGGACTATTGTGACACTAGCCTGAAGCGGCTGTCCGAAGGGACTATGCTGTTAAGATGTCGGAAGAGGCATATGTGTTGGATTACATTATTTACTTAAAGATTATTTTGAGACTTCATGTGCACATTTATGTTTCTTCCAGCGAAGGCTGCAGGTATTGATTTAGGTTGCGATTTCTTCTCTCCTAAGTCAAATTATAATTATGACTTGTTACCACCTTACATACTCAATACATTGTCCGTACTGACGTCCTTTTGCCTGGGGACGCTGTGTTTTTGCCCGCAGCCCCAGATTGTTTGACAGGTTAAGTGTATAGCTAGGATGCTTGGACCTCGGCTGGGATTGGCAAGTTCCACCTCATTCTGGAGCTGTGCTGAGTCATGTATCGATATGTATGATTGTGGGTATGTCAGGGCCCTGTCCTGACTCATAATGTTCAGTTTACTTCTTCGAGACTTCTGCAGACAGTGTCCTGTGGTATGTTTGTCGAGATGTCGACAAAGTGATGTCAGTTGAGTCATTTGTGGATTTTAAAAGAATATGTATTTTAGATGATTTCAATTGGTTTAAAGTACTTATTTGATTGAAGGTTTTCATAATCATTATAAAGATAATGATTTCTATCTGGAAAAGTTTTATGTTTTTAAAAGTTTTTGAAATGACAAGTTTTGATAGAGAGAATGTCAAGGGTTCGCTCGACTCTGATGAGAGTCGGGTGCCCGTCATGCCCTACCACTGTTAGGGTGTGACACTATGCCTCCAAAGAAAGCGACAGCTGCCCAGAAGGGCAAATCAGTAGCAGGAGATACTAGCTAGACTCGGAGAGTTACTAGGGCCCGTGCCCAATCTATGCCTGAGATTGTACTTCAATCGGCGAGTTCTGCTACACCGCCACCTCTAGAGGAGCTTAGAGCAGCAGCAGCTCCATATCAGGGGGCAGCTCCACCGCCAGCTCCCGAAGCCCCAGTACCTGAGCCTCCAGTTCCTCAGCCAGGGGCGGAGGATAGGGCCATGAGAGATGTTGTTCAGGTGCTGACCAGATTAGTAGCAGGGCAGGCTCGCAGGCACGGACTAGGAGTTGACCATGCGGATAGATCTTATAGTTTGAGGACTTATGACTTCTTATGTTGTAATCCTCCGGAGTTTTTCGGGCCAAAGCCCGAGGATGATCCGCAGGAGTTTATTCGGCAGATGCAGCGTACATTGAGGGTAATTAAGGCTTCTGAGACTGAGTCTGTTTAGTTGGCTTCGTATCGGTTGCGTGATGTAGCAGTTAATTGGTATGAGTCGTGGGAGTTCTCTAGGGGCGAGGGTGCTCGTCCAGTAGTGTGGGATGAGTTTGTAGAGGCTTTTCTTGGCCACTTCTTGCTTCCAGAGATGAGGCGAGCCAGAGTAGATAGATTCTTACATTTGAGGCAGAATGGCAGGAGTCTTCGAGAGTTTGATTCATTGGCCAGATATGCACCTACTATTGTAGCTGATATGGCTGATAGAGTGCATCGATACGTGATGGGTCTGGATCGTTATTTGTTTGATGGCTGTATGGTCGTGGCTCTTCAGCCAGGTATGGATATTGTTCGGGTACAGGCATATGCACAGGGGGTAGAGGATCGACACAGAGGATGTCAGCCAGATAGAGATTACGACAGAGGCCAGCATAAGAGGGCCAGATCGGCTGGTTATCCTGGTGAGTTTCGAGGCAGGCAGCCTCAGCAGTATATTAGATATTCTTTCCAACCAGCACTGAGTGCACCCCCACAGTTTACAGGTAGGAGATTTGACAACACAAGGTATTCAGGAGCCGGTCAGAGCTCCAAGGCTTTAGGTTCACAGATGAACAGGGGTTATGTCAGTGGAGGCCACCTTTGCCTCGATGTTCTCGGTGTGGTTGGCTCCATCCTGGGGAATGCAGTCTTGCTACAGGTGCTTGTTTTTCTTGTGGCCATCAAGGCCAAGTTATGAGAGAGTGTCCATATAGGGGTGGTCCGGGTGGTGTGGCTCAGCCTACTGGGTCGGTTGCTAGTTCATCTTCTTCTGTAGCTGTGCTCCCTATGGGGCAGGGTATGCAGACACCAGCAGGCCGTGGCAGAGCTCCTGGCGGAGCTTCCAGTTCTAGCGGTCCTTCGAACCGCATATATGTTTTGGCTAGTAGACCGGATCAGGAGGCGTCACCTAATGTGGTTACAGGTGTATTATCGATTTTCTCTCGGGACGTATATGCATTCATAGATCCAGGCTCCACCTTATCATATATATCTTGTCACGACCTAACCCCGTGGGCCATGACTAGTGCCCGAGCGGGACACTCACGTACCTGTTAGATATAGTCAGACTGAACTGAAAACAATATTGAAACTTGCAAAAACTCTAGAGGTTCATAACGTCATATATATATCAAGATAACCTGACTCCTGTGGAGTCACAATTAATCGAAACGTAATACGATATGCAAGCCGACAAGGCTACCACTACATACCGATACAATACGCAAGCCAACAAGGCTGCCACTACAGACGAACATATCTATAGGAAATCACATAGACACAGCTGAACAAAACTTATTCACAACCCACACATATGTCTACAGACCTCTAAGAGTATCGATAGTGAAATATGATGGGACAGGGCCCCGCCTGTGAGGACCCACAGCTGGGCGCTGACCATGCTGTGAACCTCTGGGTATCTGACCCCATAACTGACTGTTGTGGCATCTGCGCCCTGCTGACTAGTCATGACATACTCAGGTATTGTATGAGCAAGAGACACAGACAATTCGCACACGCTGCAGCGCTTCGAACCCGTGACCTCTCCCCTTTTGTCCTCCCGAAGGAGACGACTTTCACCAATTGAGCTGCAGCTCAATTGGTAAGAGTCGATTCCCTCAGGGGAATGTAAAGGGCTTGAGGTCACGGGTTCGAGGCGCTGCAGCGTGCTATCTCGAATTGTCTGTGATTTCCTGCCGTACAATACCTCCAGTAGTCATGACTAGTCAGCAGGGCGCAGATGCCACAGCAGTCAGTTATGGGGTCAGATACCCAAAGGTTCACAGCATGGTCAGCGCCCAGCTGTGGGTCCTCACACCGCCGTACCCCTGGATAAACATATATATACATCAAAAGATCTGTACCAAACGTCTAAGCTCCGGAACAATGGAGCTCTCCAAGACAGCTGAGTAGAAGTCCTAAGCTAGAGGATCACCAAATCGAGTATCCGTACCTGCGGGCATGAAACGCAGCCCCCCGATGAAAAAGGGGTCAGTACGGAATATGTACTGAGTATATAAAGCATGAAATACAATAAAGAGAGTAATAACTAAAATAGAGGTTACAGGAGACAAGGATGACATTCAAAATACCAATACACTTGCCTAATGAAATGTAAATCAGGCATATAAATAACATATATCATACCCGGCCCAGTATGGGACTCAGTGAATAAAGTCATCACATACCATCCTTGGCGCCATAATCACATCATCATATCATATTATCATCATATATATTGTTATATCCCGTATTTGTGTACATTGGAATATTTTTAAGCTAATCGAGGTAAGTTAAGGACGAGATTATTTTGGGATATGAAATAGAGACTTTTAATCCCCGACTTTAAATTAATGCACGACTTGCTTATAAATTTTATTTGGTATAGAAATATTAGTGGAGATTAGGGATTAATTAACCATGATTAGATTATTAAGTGGGGATTAGAGACTAATTATCATTAATTAGGCAATTAGTGGGCTAAGTGGACCCCACCATGGCATGGCCAAATCTGATTGGCCCATGCCATAAGTGGGCCACGTGTCCAGCCCTTGGACACCATAGATATAGTGAATTGATGACTAATGGACTAGCCATTTCATTCATTTCATCTTCAACACTTTGTGAATTATAGAGATAGAGAGAGACTCGGCCATGGCTGTCCATGGTGAAGCTCAAGAATTTGTAGAAAAAAAAATAATTTTCAAACGTATTCCAACTATTTGAAAGATCAATAGCAACGTGAGTTTTGTTGTTGGGGGCAGCAAGAAAACTTGTCTTTTAATTCACCAGTTTCAGCAAATTAAGGAGCCAAGTTGTTAAGGAAAGGTTTAATCTTCTTTTACATGTTTTAGGGATGGTGTGGACTTGGATAATTTGGTAGATATGAATTGAATCTAAAGAATTGTGTATGTTGATGTTGAGATGCGGTTTGAGTCGTGTAAGGGGGAGGGGGGTTGTTTTAATTAGAATTGGTGAATTAATTTTAAGTATCATTTTAGTTGTTTTTGTCATGGATTATATGATGAGAGTGAAGGAATTAAAAGGTTAAAGTTGTAGCTGAATTTGTTTTGTGGGTTGTTGTAAGGACTTATTGTGATATTAATGTAGTTTTCTTCCATATGAATGAATGATGTTGTTGTCGTGTGTTTGCTGGTATAATTCACTAATTTAGATGAAAGGAGTGTATGAAATAACATATAAGAAGCGTATATGGATTGCTTGGTGTATTCGCAGATGTTCGTAAGATTATCGGGCATCTCTATGTTGTTAATTAGGGGCTGTTTTGGGCATGTTGTTATTCTTGTGGAATTGGAGGATTAAGCATAGTTAAGATTATATATTGTATTGTTGTATTGGTTGAGCTGTTACAACGACGTTTCGATGAAAACGTTATGACTATAGACCATTAAGAATAACTTGAATATGTCGTAATCGTATGTGGATTATTATCGAATGTTGTAATATATGGGCTGATTGGAATGCCATGTGGGCTGTTCGGAGTGTTCTCGAATCTTGTCTTGATTAGTCTTGATATAATACTTAAACGTGTGGTTATGGATGTTGATTTGGTTGTTTTATAGTTGGCTTGAATATAAGGGAAATGCCGCCTAATCTTCTAGAATCGAACTACTAACGTTGGAATATGTTTTGAACCTTTCCATAGCTTAACCATAGTTCTTAACGTCTTAATATAGGTTGAGACACTGCGGACAACGTATACTTATTGTATTACGGATAAGCGTTGAAGGTATGTAAAACTATCCCTTCTATCTTTTGACATGTCTTAGATATAAGTGACGTATAATATGAACTTTGGGATAATTCCATTCATAAGTTTCGAGTGTGATCCATAATCCTTATTCACTTCTTGATGTTAGAACTCTTAAGGTGATTGAGCTATTGCCTCTCAAGTCTTCTATATGTTGGATAGTAGTCGGTATGTAAAAGCTTCTATCCTTAGAGACTCTACGATGACTAATGTTCTTGACTTCCATAAGCTATTTCACATTATCTTGGTACATGCCTATGATTCCTGAAGTTCTATTTTGATATAATCCATTGTGACATTCGAAGGATACTTGATAAGATTATTGTCTTGATATTCAACTGTTAGTTCATTCTATCTATTCTTTCGAGTCTCAGATGATGATTTGATTTGCATACGGTTACTCACTACTCTGCTCGTGCACGCTGTTATTATATCTTTCACCGAGTCCCCTGATGGGTCGGGTATGTATTCGTGCACAGTTTCACTGCATTGTTCACCGAGTCCCTCACTAGAGGGCCGGGTACGGTATATGTATATGATGATATGATGATTTGATTATGGCACCGAGTCCTATGATAGACCGGGTATGGTATACGTCTACAAGGCTTTATTCACCGAGTCCAATAATGGGCCGGGTATGGTATATGATAATGATATGTAGATTTTGTTTCGTAAGGCACGGGTACAGTGATATCTTGATTATCATACTTGTCTCCTGGAACCTCTACTTCAATTGTGATCTTACTTAATGTATTTCATGCTTTATATACTCAATGCATATCTCATACTGACTCCCTTTATTCGGGGGGGGGGGGGGGGGGGGGGGGGGGGGGGCTGCGTTTCATGCCAGCAGGTGTAGATACTCGCTTTGGTAATCCTCCAGCTTAGGACTTCTACTCAGCTGTCTTGGAGTGCTCCATTGTTCCGGAGCCTAGACTTTTGGTACAGATCCTTTTGATGTATATATATGTTTATCCAGGGGTACGGCAGGGTCCAGTCCCGTCATATGTCACTATTGATACTCTTAGAGGTCTGTAGACATATGTGTGGGTTGTGTACAGATGTTGTTCAGCTATGTTAGCATGACTTATATTCTGGACGTTCCCATACGTAGTGGCAGCCTTGTCGGCTTGCATATACATATATTTTGGGATGTTGTATGTAGTAGCAGCCTTGTCGGCTTACATATATATTTTGGAATGTTCCCGTATGTAGAGGCAGACTTGTCGGCTTGCGTATTATGTCGTGCTTGATTGATTGTGACTCCTTAGGAGACAGGTTACCTTGATGTATATATGTGACAGTTCTGAGACGACGTTTTGTTTTTACAAGTTTCCATATTATGTTTAGTTTCGGGTTGATTATAGCTAACAGGTATTTATACTAGTGTCCAGCTCGGGCACTAGTCACGGCCTACGGGGTTGGGCCGTGACAAAAGTGGTATCAGAGCAGTTCATCCTCGGAGTGTCTACAAACCGTCTCTAGTAGAGCCTTGTTTATCGGTGTGTTGTGCACCACATCTATAAACAGGAAGCTACAGGACATTTAGGATGTTATCTTTCCTTCTTACTCTAGATCGTGCGATAGAGCTATATTATCAGGATAATCCCTCCCTAACAGATTATTATGTTTACAGCGATGCCTCCAAAGAAAGTGACAGCTGCCCAGAGGGCAAATCAGTAGCAGTAGAGGCTAGCCAGACTCGGAGAGTTACTAGGGCCCGTGCCCAGTCTATGCCTGAGATTGTGTTCCAGTCAGCGAGCTCTGCTACACCGCCACCTCAAGAGGAACTCAGAGATGCAGCAGCTGTAGATCAGGGGGCGGCTCCACCGCCAGCTCCCGAGCCTCCCGCTCCCGAGCCTCCAGCTCCTCAGCCAGGGGCGGAGGATAGGGCCATGAGAGATGCAGTTCAGTTGCTCACCAGATTAGTGGCAGGGCAGGCTCGCAGGCATGGATTAGGAGTTGACCATGCGGATAGACATGATAGTTTAAGGGCTCGTGATTTCTTAAATTGTAATCCCCGGAGTTCTACGGGTCAAGGCCCGGGGATGATCCGCAGGAGTTTATTCGGCAGATGCAGCATACGTTGAGGATAATTAGGGCTTCTGAGACTGAGTCTGTTGAGTTGGCTTCGTATCGGTTGCGGGATGTAGCTGTTAATTGGTATGAGTCCTGGGAGTTGTCTAGGGGCGAGGGTGCTCCTCCAGCGGTATGGGATGAGTTTGTGGAGGCCTTCCTAGGCCACTTCTACCTCCGGAGATGAGGCGAGCCAGAGTTGATAGATTCTTACATTTGAGGCAGAACGGAAGGAGTGTTTGAGATTATAGTCTTGAATTTTATTCGTTGGCTAGACCTGCGCCCACTATTGTAGCTGATATGGCAGATAGAGTGCATCATTATGTGATGGGGCTGGATCGTTACTTGATTGATAGTTGTATGGTAATGGCTTCTCAGCCAGGTATCGGTATTGCTCGGGTACAGGCATATGCACAGGGGGTAGAGGATTGACACAGAGGACGCCAGCCAGATAGAGATTATGATAGAGGCCAGCATAAGAGAGCTAGATCAGCTGGTTATCCTGGTGAGTTTCGAGGCAGGCAGCCTCAGTAGTATAGTAGATATTCTTCCCAGCTAGCACGGAGTGCACCCCCACAGTTTACAGGCAGGAGATTTGATAGTACAGGGTATTCAGGAGCCGGTCAGAGCTCCAGGGCTTCAGGTTCACAGATGAACAGGGATTCGAGTCAGTCGAGGCCACCTTTTCCTCGGTGTTCTCGTTGTGGTAGGCCCCATTTTGGGGAATGTCGTCTCGCTACAGGTGCTTGTTTTACTTGTGGCCATCAAGGCCATGTCATCAGAGAGTGTCCGTATGGGGTTAATCCAGGTGGTGTGGTTCAGCCTACTGGGTCAGTTGCTGGTTCATCTTCTTCTGTGTCTATGCGCCCTATGGGGCAGGGTATTCATACACAAGCAGGCCGTGGTAGAGGTCGCAGTGGAGCTTCCAGTTCTAGCGGTCCTTCGAACCGCATATATGCTTTGGCTAGTAGACAGGACCAGGAGGCGTCACCAAATGTGGTTACAGGTATATTATTGATTTTCTCTCGGGACGTATATGCATTGATAGATCCAGGCTCCACCTTATCATATATATCTCCCTTTGTTGCTAGTAGAATCGGAATAGAGCCTGAGTTGATCGAACCATTTGAGGTAGCTACACCGGAAGGAGATTCTGTTATAACAAGGCAAGTATATAGAAATTGTTCGGTGGATATATATAGTCGTCATACCTTGGCAGATATGACTGAGTTTGATATGATTATGGGTATGGACTGGTTAGCTTCTTATTATGCTAACGTTGATTGTAGAGAAAAGATAGTTCGGTTTCAGTTCCCAGGAGAGCCAGCTATAGAGTGGTTAGGGAATACGGCATCGCCGAGGGGTAAGTTTATGTCATACCTCAAGGCAAGGAAGATGGTTATAAAGGGTTATATTTATCATCTGGTTCGTGTGCATGACTCTAAAGGAGAGGTACCGACTCTTCAGTCAGTTTCGATAGTCAACGAATTTCCAGATGTATTCCCGGATGAACTTCCAGGTCTTCCTCCTGAGCGGGAGATAGATTTCACTGTAGATGTATTGCCAGATACTCAGCCCATATCTATTCCTCCTTACAGAATGGCACCTGCAGAACTAAAGGAGTTAAAGGAGAAACTCAGAGAATTGTTAGAAAAGGGTTTCATTAGGCCCAGCACATCACCTTGGGCAGCACCGGTACTATTTGTGAGAAAGAAAGATGGGTCGCTACGGATGTGTATTGATTATAGGCAGCTGAATAAAGTGACAATAAAGAATAGATATCCCCTCCCCAGGATTGATGATCTATTTGACCAGTTGCAGGGTGCTAAGTGTTTCTCGAAGATAGACTTGCGGTCAGGCTATCACCGGGTGCAGGTAAAGGAGGCAGATATCCCGAAGACTGCATTCAGGACCCGATACGGGCATTATGAGTTTAGAGTAATGTCTTTTGGGCTGACCAATGCTCCAGCAGTATTTATGGATCTAATGAACCGAGTGTTCAATCCATTCCTAGACCTGTTCGTGATTGTATTTATTGATGATATTCTTGTCTATTCACGATCAGAAGAGAAGCATGCATATCATTTGAGGACGGTACTTAGGGTGCACCAGCACCAGAAGTTGTATGCTAAGTTCTCTAAATGTGAATTCTGGTTGACTTCAGTAGCAATCTTGGGGCATATAATTGGAGCTGATGGTATTCGGGTAGGTACACAGAAGATTGAGGCTGTCAAGACTTGGCCTAGACCTACGACACCTACTGAAGTATGTAGTTTTCTGGGGCTAGCAGGATATTACAGGAGATTCGTAGAGAAGTTTGCTTCGATTTCAGCAACTTTAAAAAGTCTAACTCAGAAAGCAGCTAAGTTCAAGTGGACCGATGCTTGTGAGCGAAGCTTCTAGTCGGTGAAAGATAAGTTGACCACGACTCCAATTCTTACTCTTCCTGAGGGACCAGATGGCTATGTCATTTATTGTGATGCTTCTGGTGTTGGGCTAGGTTGCGTATTGATGCAGTATGGCAGAGTTATAGCCTATGCCTCCCGGCAGCTCAGAAAGCACGAAAGGAATTATCCTACTAATGATCTGGAGTTAGCAGTGGTAATTCATGCTTTGAAGATATGGAGGCATTATTTATATGGCGTGCATGTTGATATTTACATGGATCACAAAAGTCTCCAATATATCATTAAGCAGAAGGAACTGAATTTGCGACAGAGAAGGTGGCTAGAGTTGCTGAAGGATTATGATGTTGATATTCTATACCATCCAGGGAAGGCAAACGTTGTAGCAGATGCACTAGTTTGACGGACGTGCAACCAGAAAGGAAGGAAATAGTTCATGAGATTTATCGGCTAGCTAGTCTTGGAGTCCGTTTGGCTGATTCTGGAGATGGTGGAGTTTCTATCCGAGAAGTTGTTGAATTCCCTATCATGGAAGAGGTAAAGTGACGCCAATACGAGTACCATGTTCTAGCACAATATAGGGATGCAGCCCTTCAAAAGGAGAAGACCCCCATTCGAGGTTACACCTGATGGAGTGCTACGATATGGAGGCAGATTATGTGTACCTGAGGTTGCAGGGCTACGGCAACAGGTTATGGGAGAGGCACACTGTGCCCGTTATTCTGTTCATCCAGGGTCAACAAAGATTTATCATGACCTCAGATGTTTGTATTGGTGGGATGGCATGAAGAAGGACATAGCGGAGTTTGTTGCTCTGTGCCCGAATTGCCAACAGGTTAAGATCGAGCATCAGAAGCCTGGTGGATTATTACAGGAGATGGAGATCCCGACTTGGAAATGGGAAGCAATTAATATGGACTTCATTACAGTCCTACCTCGCACTCTACGGAAGTATGATTCCATATGGGTTATTGTAGATATGATTCTATACAGGTTATTGTAGATAGGCTGACAAAATCGGCCCATTTTCTTCCAGTCAGGACTACTTATTCAGCTGAGGACTATGAAAAGTTATATATCAAGGAGATAGTAAAACTTCACGGGGTTCCCACATCTATTATATCGGACAGAGGAGCTCAGTTGACACCTAACTTCTGGAGATCATTCTAGGAAGAATTGGGGACACATGTGAGTTTTAGCACTGCATTTCACCCTCAGACTGACGGACAGGCCGAGCGTACTATTCAGACGCTAGGAGATATGTTGCGGGCCTGTGTTATTGACTTCAGGGGTATCTGGGATGATCATTTGCCACTTATCGAGTTTGCCTATAATAATAGCTACCATTCTAGCATCCGGATGGCACCGTATGAGGCTTTGTATGGCAGGAAGTGCAGGTCGCCTATTGGCTGGTTTGATATTGGTGAAGCTAAGTTAATCAGCCCAGATATGATTCAGCAAGCTGTTGATAAGGTGAAGCTTATTCGGGAAAGGTTATTAGCAGCTCAGAGTCGACAGAAGTCAAATGTAGATAATTGACGTCGACACTTAGAGTTCCAGATTGGTGATTGGGTATTCTTGAAGGTGTCACCCATGAAGGGAGTAATGAGATTCGGTAAGAGAGGGAAGCTTAGCCCGAGGTACATTGGGCCATATTAGATTGTTCGTAGGGTAGGCAAGGTTGCCTATGAGTTGGACCTACCATCTGATTTGGAAGTAGTGCACCCAGTCTTTAACGGGTCGATGCTTCGCAAATGTATTGGTGACCCTTCTAGAGTATTCCTCGTGGATGATGTCCAAGTAACGGAGGAGGTTTCTTACGAGGAGAACCCTGTAGCTATACTTGATCGTCAGCTGAGAAAGTTGCGTACTAAGAATGTGGCTTCCGTCAAGGTATTGTGGCCAAATAATAATCGGGAGGAGATGACCTGTGAAGCCGAAGAGGAGATGAAGAATAAGTATCCTTACTTGTTCCCTATGCCTACAGGTAATCTAAACTCCGAAATTGATTATATTGATTGATAGATGAAACTATATGTTGTAGCAATAAAAGTGATTCCCTCGAAATCTTTATAAGACCTTATGAGGCTAGTTTACCATTCTAGGACGAATGTTCTAAAAGGGGGACGGAAGTTATATCCCGTATTTTTGTACATTGGAATATTTTTAAGCTAATCGAGATAAGTTAAGGACGAGATTATTTTGGGATATGAAATAGAGACTTTTAATCCCCGACTTTTAATTAATGCACGAATTGCTTATAAATTTTATTTGGTATAGAAATATTAGTGGAGATTAGGGATTAATTAACCATGATTAGATTATTAAGTGCGGATTAGAGACTAATTATCATTAATTAGGCAATTAGTGGGCCAAGTGGACCCCACCATGGAATGGCCAAATCTGATTGGCCCATGCCATAAGTGGGCCACGTGTCCAGCCCTTGGACACCATATATATAGTGAATTGATGACTAATGGACTAGCCATTTCATTCATTTCATCTTCAACACTTTGTGAATTATAGAGATAGAGAGAGACTCGGCCATGGCTGTCCATGGTGAAGCTCAAGAATTTGTAGCAAAAAAAATAATTTTCCAAGGTATTCCAACTATTTGAAGGATCAATAGCAACGTAAGTTTGGTTGTTGGGGGCAGCAAGAATACTTGTCTTTTAATTTACCAATTTCAGCAAATTAAGGAGCCAAGTTGTTAAGGTAAGGTTTAATGTTCCTTTACATGTTTTAAGGATGGTTTGGACTTGGATAATTTGGTAGATATGAATTGAATCTAAAGAATTGTGTATGTTGATGTTGAGATGTGGTTTGAGCCGTGTAAGGGGGGGGGGGGGCTGTTTTAGTTAGAATTGGTGAATTAATTTTAAGTAGCATTTTGGTTGTTGTTGTCATGGATTATATGATGAGAGTGAAGGAATTAAATGGGTTAAGTTGTAGCTGAATTTGTTTTGTGGGCTGTTGTAAGGACTTATTGTGATATTAATGTAGTTTTCTTCCATATGAATGAATGATGTTGTTGTCGTGTGTTTGCTGGTATAATTCACTAATTTAGATGAAAGGAGTGTATGAAATAACATATAAGAAACGTATGTGGTTTTCTTGGTGTATTCGCAGATGTTCGTAAGATTATCGGGCATCTCTATGTTGTTAATTAGGGGCTGTTTTGGGCATGTTGTTATTCTTGTTGAATTGGAGGATTAAGCATAGTTAAGATTATATATAGTATTGTTGTATTGGTTGAACTGTTACAAGGTCGTTTCGATGAAAACGTTATGACTATAGACCATTAAGGATAACTTGAATATGTCGTAATCATATGTAGATTATTATCGATTGTTGTAATATGTGGGCTGATTGGAATGTCACGTGAGCTGTTCGGAGTGTTCTCGAATGTTGTCTTGATTAGTCTTGATATAATACATAAACGTGTGGTTATGGATGTTGATTTGGTTGTTTTATAGTTGGCTTGAATATAAGGGAAATGTCGCCTAATCTTCTAGAAACGAACTACTAACGTTGGAATACGTTTTGAACCTTTCCATAGCTTAACCATAGTTCATAACGTCTTAATATAGGTTGAGACACTGCGAGCAGCGTATATGTATTGTATTACGGATAAGCGTTGAAGGTAAGTAAAGCTATCCCTTTTTTCTTTTGGCATGTCTTGGATATAAGTGACGTATGATATGAACTTTGGGATAATTCCATTCATAAGTTTCGAGTGTGATCCATGATCCTTATTCACTTCTTGATGTTAGAACTCTTAAGGTGATTGAGCTATTGCCTCTCAAGTATTCTATATGTTGGATAGTGGTCAGTATGTATAAGCTCTTATCCTTAGAGACTCTACGATGACCAATGTTCATGACTTCCATAATCTATTTCACATTATCTTGGTACATGTCTATGATTCCTGAAGTTCTATTTTGATATAATCCATTGTGACATTCGAAGGATACTTGATATGATTATTGTCTTGATATTCAAGTGTTAGTTCATTCTATCTATTCTATCGAGTCGCAGATTATGATTTGATTTGCATATGGTTACTCACAACTGTAACACCCCGTACCTTTAATGAAAGTTTTGACCGCGATCCTAGACTTAGAACATCAGATAAAGAATGTGGAAATTGAAATTTTTCTGTTCAGTTGTGATATGGTGGTTTACGCCCATGAACAGTGACCGTATTTCAATTTACGACCATGAACAGTGCCCGTAAACTGAAACCAAGAATTTCTGAACATTCTGGAATTTGACATTTTGAGGTCATATGTTTAAATACGGACCGTATTTCAAAACGTATTTCGAATTTGGGAAAACTTCCTTGATGAAAGTTGTAGAGCATTGAAATACCTTTCCAACGGTATCTTACGGGGGTCAAACGGACATCTGTGCAAGGAGTTATAGCCATTTTACTGAAGCAACACAGTGCAGTCCAAAGTGCAGAATACGGTCCGTAAATCAATTTACGGCCCGTAAACTGACTTTACGACCAGCAGTGTTCAGGTCGTAAATTTCACTTTCACAGAACAATATATATTCGTCCATATCAGTTCAAGTCATTATTTTTCATTCCCTCAAACCCTAGAACAACCTCCTACTCTCCTCCAACATCAAGAACACCAAGGTAAGTCCATTCTAATTATTCCAACTCAATTCTAACATATATCCTTGTAATCTAAACAATAAATCATCATTCCTAATATAGGGTTTTCAAGAAAACCCATCTCAAGATTCAAGAATCAAGATTTGGGAAATCTTCTCCAAAATTCAAGTCTTTAATTCAGGTTTTGGAGCAATTAAGGGTTTGCAACATATTTCCTTCCAAAGTGATTCAAGCTAGGTTTTGGGTGTTCTTCAATAGAAAAGTGAATTGTTAAATCTTGTTTAACAAATTAAGGTATGCCTCTTTTGAACATACTCTTTTGATCGATTTTTTTTATAAACTCTTTGATTTTGATTCGTATGTCTCTTTTGAAAAATCTTATTTTGGAATGCATGACTTCTTTTTTTTGAAGGTTCTTTATTGAATAGAAAGGGTGAACTTCTCATACAAAACCCTAATGTATGTCTAAGATTTTAATAATGTTCTTACCCTTATCATTGATAGATTTGACGGGTTAGAATAGAGAAAATGACATTGAAAGCTCGGTTATGATTTTTGGATATCAAATGATTTGTGGGCTGTTTTGGTATGATTAAATGGATAGAATTAGTTGGATATTGATATAAAATAATTGTTGAGATTGTTGTTGATGTTGTTGTTCTTGAATTTGGAAGTATAAATATTATTCAAGATCTTTTAATGAATGAAAGGAAAAGAAATCTTTTCATGTTCCTTGAACTCTAATTCATGTTTAAATGGTGGTTAATGTGTGTGAGGGGACAAACCCACATTAAACCTAGATTGTAACAAACCCTATATATGTATGTGATATTATGAATGTTTTCCTCTAAAAGATATGTTTAATAATGATGGTTAAGGGTTGGTAATGATATTCTCATTGATGATTTAAGACATGGAAATCGTTCGTAAAGAAGTTATACGTTTTCAAACATTGGTCAGAATAACTTATCCTTTCAATATGGCATAATGCTCCGTAATGATAATTTGACTACAAAGATGATTTCTTTTAGACAAGGTCATGCGTGTGTAGGGTCAAGCCCGCATCGAACCTTACACGAACTATACTACTTTGTGAAACTCGCTTTTCCCCATTATTGGATGATTGAACTTAAATCTTCTAAAGGTTAGACCTTCAACTTGTTTTGTTGTAAAATGGGTTTCTTAAACTTGAAATTTGAATAAGATATTTGAATAAGATTCTCAATCGGTGGTAACTTGAAATGCCTCTATTTGGGATGATGACTTGAGAAGTGAGGTTTGGCCCTAAGCCATAATTGATAATTTAGTAATATGACATTATTTGTATTTTTGTTTGTGTTTTTGTAACTGTATGGTAAAGTTGTGTTTGTCCAGAGGACGATTAGCCTCCGTGGTTTCCTAACCAGGAGTATCGATTGATTGATTAGTTTGCCTATGAGTGGCTTGCTTTCTATCTTGTTTCCTGTGAGTGGCTTGTAGTGATATAGAATTCGTAAGTGAAATTCTTGGCATGGTAAATGGTAAAGAGTTAAATTGATATGCCTTTCGTTGATCGATATGTGTAATGAACTTAAATGTTATTGACGGTATGACTGCTTTGAGACAATTGGTGAATCGGCTTCTATGCCATGGACTTTGTTGTTCTGTTTGCCTTGCTATTCGGGAGGAGGAGTAGCCACTATGGATCCTAGTGTATTAATTGCCTTGCCATTCGGGAGGAGGAGTGGCCACTCCCGGGTTCGCTACCTGGGGTGCATTAATGGCCTTGCTATTCGGGAGGAAGAGTAGCCACCGTGAATCTATATTTCGGTGTATTGCGCAGTGTGCCTAGCCATTCGGGAGGATGAGTGGTTACCGGGGATTTCATATCCCGGTGTGTTTATGCCTAGCCATTCGGGAGGATGAGTGGTCACCGAGACTTTATAATTCGGTGTGGTGAGTTGTGACAAGGGAACCCTACGGTCATTCCCTCGATGTGATTGATTCTTGGGCTTGTGTCAGTATGTAAAATATTCGTATATGTGTAATATTCGTAATCTCTCATGGAACCGTTGTTGACAATAATGATCAATTTGAAAGGCATAATTAAAAGTTGTAACTTAACAAAAGACTTCATAATCGATTTTTTGATAATTCTTATGGAGATACACATGTTGAATACTTGTTTCTATATTGATTAATGGATTTGTAAACTGTTTAACAAATGATATTGAGAATCACAAAGTGGAATGGCTGTTTTTATGCTATCTTTTTCAGAACTGATTTCTTTATATATTATTATATTTTATTTTCATAATACTTGTTGTCCCCGAGGCACTCACTGAGTACAAAAGTACTCAGGCATACCATTGTTGTTTTTGATGGTATGTTAGGTAACGAAGAAGAGCAGGTTCGTGATACTTTCGACGCTTAATAGGACTTGCTACTGCTGTGGATTTGGTGAGCCCACATCCTTGTTCGTGGGACACTTTCCGTTTCATTTATTATTCTAGATTTCCGGGCTGCGTCCCGAAGTTTGACGATTGTTATGTCTCTTAGAAGCTCCATAGATAGTTGTCAGAATTGTTGGTAGATTGTCAAAAGTCTCGTACGACTTAATGGGTGTTTGCCACGTTGATGGCCATTGCTTATAAAGACTTCCGCTGATTTAATTCATGTGTTACATTTAATTTATAAATTGTTGGAGGCGAATATTGAACCTGGCGGGTTCAAGTATTATTATTATGTCGTTTAGGTTCTTCCGATGTTGTTCATGACGTCGGATGCCGGTCACGTCTAGGGTGGGTTTTGGGGCGTGACAACAACTCTGCTCGTGCACGCTGTTATTATATCTTTCACCGAGTCCCCTGATGGTCCGGATATGTATTCGTGCACAGTTTCACTGCATTGTTCACCGAGTCCCTCACTAGAGGGCCGGGTACGGTATATGTATATGGTGATATTGTTAGACCCCGTATTTTATACGTCGAGTTATTCGCGAAGGAATTGACGTGAGATAGAAATCTCGGATTTTTAATTTCTAAACTAGAACTAATCGGTTATAAATTTTTACTTAGTCTAAGAATGTTGATGGAAATTAGGAACTACTTAATTGCGGTGTTAAGTATAAATTAGTGGTAACAATGAGTCAATATGAACATTAACATGCCATGTCCAAAAGATGACTCAAAGTAATCTGAAATAAGGCTATTATGGAAGACATACAAATATGCATTTAATGTTGATTCATCCACTACACTTTCATTATATTGTGGACAATTAAATTGGAAGAAATATACATGTATATTCGGCCAAGGAGCTGAAATTTGGAGGAGGAAAAGGTGTTACACCTCGGAAGTTTCTCCGTACTTGTATAATGAGTGGAATGATGAAAAGTTGAGTGAATGATGTTTTGTTAAGTCGGGAATGGCTAATTAAGAATTTTTGGAAATAAGAAAGTCGTGGAAAATGTTTCAGCCAGTGGTCGTATATGTCACTATACGGCCCGTAAAGTGATTTACGGACCGTATAGTGCAATTGTCCTCCAGCTTGTCAAAAATCCCAACTTTCTGTAAATGTTGAATATGGTTAAATACGACCCAGTTTACGGCCCGTAAACTGGTTTACGGACCGTAAACCAGGTCGTAAACTACCATGTCCATCAAACAAAACTTTCTGTCTTTGAAATGGTTAAATACGACCACAGTGGACGGACCGTAAATCAAAATACGGTCCGTATATGGTGGTTTACGACCACTGTTCATCACGACAAGTTTTTATTAAAGATCAGATTTTGAATAATTAAAAGGGAACTTAAGCCCATTTCACGTCATTTTTCACCCAACACATCAAGAAAACTCTAGAGCGTTCTTCAACACTTCAACTCTAAGAATAGCAAGAAAATCCAAGGAAACCTAAGATTATCAACACCAAATTCATGAGAATAAGTGTAAGAACACATCAAAGGATCTTCTAAGTCAAGAAATTCCCAAGAAGGTGGAACTAGGGTTTTGGCTAATTGAAGTATTTCAACTTAAGGATTGTTCAACCATCCTCCAAGGTAAGTTTCGTGATTATTCCATATTGTTTGAAGTATTGGAAAGCTTAGACACTTGAAATGTAGAAGAACATAGAAATGGGTCATTTTTGAGTGAATAGTGACATAAATGAATGATAGTGGAATCGAACTATGAATATTGAAGTGTTGTGAGTACTAATACGTTATAAATGATGTTTATATCATGAAACAAGCATTAAATGCATGAAAACGCAAGGATGAGCTAGAAGTAGAAATAAGGGAAAATTGGAGGAAAATGGTGGATTTTTTGCCAAACACACGTAAATGACGATTGTCGATTATGATATTGCGAATAATATTATGAATATTGGGAGTTGATATAGAACGTGAGAAAAGTAGTATGAGCGAAGGAAGCGTTGTCCGACTTCTCCTAGAATTAGCGACACGTTCTTATAGTCAGTTACTAATGCTGATACGAATTCTCTTATGAAGGTAACGACGTGATATCGACGGAGAACAAGTGAGCGATATCTTAGCTAAACGACCAAGGTATGTGAGGCTAGTCCTTCTTTCTAAAGGCATGAATCTTTTAACTTGAATCCCTATTTCTTTCGTGAGTTCTTACATTCTAAGAAGTTAAAAGCTTATACTTATGAATGTCTATATGAGATAAGTTATACGACATGATGACACTAGAATGATGATGATGTTATTCCTTGCCTACACTCACCTTATGTACTAGTCCTTTCAAGGTAGGGCAGAATGTCCATGATGGTTCCATAATGTAATCGAGGGATCACGACCTTACGTCACCCGATAGAGTAAAGTTGATCATGAGTCTTATATACGCATTATGATAAGATAAGTATTTTATGATAAGCATATTACTATGAGCATTTACATTGAGCATGTCATGAGCATTTCACACCGGGCCTAGTTGGCCGGGCAGACACCGCTTCGGCGGGCGGCGATACGGATACACCACGACCTACGGGCGTGGGCAGACACCACTAGTGGGCGGCATGAGATGGTACCCCGGACGCGGGAGGCCTGGACGCGGGCTAATATTATTGATTATCACACCGTTCCGACATGGACGGGCAGCTTTCATATGATGCATACATGTTATGATGATGAGTACGACAGCATGCATTACTTCAAGTATGATTATCAGTCAGATTCAGTTGTCTCATATTGATGTTATCCTCATATTACTGATGTTTCCTTTCATTATGTACGCCTCTCATACTCGGTACAATAGTCGTGCTGACGTCCTTTCTTCAGACGCTGTGTTCATACCCACAGGTAGACAGGAAGGAGAACTTGGCCCAGGTCCTCAGTAGCTGTCATCTGTTAGATAGCACTACATTTGTTCGGAGGTGCTTATGACTATTCTTTTGATGTACATTCATATATACATATTTTGGGCATGACGGAGTCTTGTTCCGTCCATGTATTCATTATGTTAGTAGAGGCTCGTAGATACGCAGTGTGGGTTAGATGGTCTCACAAGAGGTTTTCATATGTATGTATATTATTTTGATAGCCGAGAGGCAAATGTATATAAAGTATTTATGTTTCGATTAAATATGATTTTCCTACAATTGATGTGTAAAATTGATAAAAGAGTATTAAATGAGCAAGCTAACTGGCTCCGGGTACCCGTCGTGGCCCCTAGCTGGGTCATGACAGAAGTGGTATCAGAGCAGCTCGCCCTAGGAAGTGTCTACGAGCCATGTCTAGTAGAGTCTTGTTTATGGTATGTTGTGCGCCACGCTAATAAACAAGAGGCTACAGGGCATTTAGGAAAATGACCATCTTTCTTCTCATGAGATCGTGCGATAGAGCCATGTCTAGGATTATATCATTCCTAAAAGTGCGTTATGGTTTCAGAAAATGCCGCCGAAAGGAAAAGCTATAGCTGCCCAGAAAGGCAAAGCTTCGACAAGAGGCAGGCGGAAAGAGAGCCTCCGGCAAATGTAGAGGAAAGTGAATCGCAAAGTGAGGCCGTACCCAATGTAGAAGAGCAGGGAGGAGCCTCAGCTCCGATTCCTCCACCGGGTGCTTCGGGACAACAAGTGTCCGAGGCCATACATTTATTGACGCAGTTGGTTGCCGCTCAGGCACAACGACAGAATGCGGGCCCAAGTGATCGTTCAGCTAGTGCAAGAGCCCGTGATTTCCTTACTCTAAATCCTCCAGAATTTGTCGGTTCGAAGCTGGATGAGGACCCACAAGGTTTTATCGATGAAATGCTGAGGACGTTAACACTTATGCATGCTTCTGAGACTGAATCTGTAGAGTTGGCCTCATATAGACTTCGCGACGTGGCGGTACTATGGTATAAGAATTGGGTGGTAACAAGAGGGGAGAATGCACCACCTCCCTTGTGGCAAGAGTTTGTAGATGCCTTTATTCATCACCACTTGCCACTTGAAGTCCACCGAGCTCGAGCGGACAGGTTCTTGAATTTGAAACAAGGAAGCATGAGTGCCCGAGAGTATAGTATGCAATTCAACTCATTGGCCCGGTATGCTCCGACTATGGTGGCTGACATGGGGGACCGAGTCTATAGATTTGTGAGTGGTTTAGGACCACACTTGTTCAGAGATTGCCTGACAGCCTCTTTGCAAGATGGGATGGATATTTCCCGGATACAGGCCCATGCTCAGAACCTCGAGGAACGACAACGACAGCAGAGAAGTGATCGTGAGGGTGACAGAAGACAAGGTAAGAGGGCTAGATCTATGGGGGAGAGCAGTGAGTACCGAGGGGGACCGAGACAGACATATTCTAGGCACTCAGGTCAGTCAGTGACTAGTGCACCTCCTAGATTCTCAGATAGGAGGGTTGACCGTTCTTTTCAGTCAGGCCAGAGGCAGAGTTCGAGGGCCTCAGATTCGCAGTCTAGGGGAGACTTTAGCCAGAGGAGACCTCCAGCACCGCGGTGTAGCCAGTGTGGCAAACTACATTCCGGACAGTGTCGCCAGGGTTCGGATGCTTGTTATGCTTGCGGGCAAGTTGGTCACATGATGAGAGATTGCCCCTCAGCGAGAGATAGAGCTGGGACTCAGCCTACAGGTTCAGCTGCGGGTTCTTCTTCAGCGCGCCCGACAGCACAGACTCCTCAGACTACAGCAGGTAGGGGCAGAGGTAGAGGGGGAGCATCTACTTCAGGTGTTATTCAGCCCCGTGTGTATGTTTTAGCTGGGCGACAGGATCTTGAGTCTTCCCCAGATGTTGTCAGAGGTACCTTGACTATATGTTTCCGTGACGTATATGCTCTTATTGATCCAGGTTCTACCTTCTCATATATTACTCCGTATATCACTGATTGTGTTGGGGTAAGACCTAAGCCAATTAAAACTTTCGAGGTATTCACTCCGGTTGGTGATCCTGTAATAGCGAGGCAAGGATATCAGAATTGTGTAGTTATTATAGATGATCGTCAGACAAAGGCTGATCTAATTGAACTTGAGATGATAGATTTTGACGTAATTATGGGTATGGACTGGTTGGCATCATGCTATGCTAATGTTTGTTGCCGGACAAAGGTAGTTCGATTCCAATTTCCGAGAGAGCCCATACTCGAGTGGAAGGGTAATACAGTTTCCCCAAAGGGTAGGTTTGTTTCCTACCTTAAGACAAGAAAGATGATAGCCAAGGGTTATATTTGTCATCTAGTTCGGGTTCATGACACGGAAGCGGAAGTGCCAACTTTCCAGTCTGTCCCGGTAGTGAATGAATTCCCATATGTGTTTCCCGACGAGTTACCAGGCCTTCCTCCAGAAAGGGAGATCGACTTTGCTATCGATGTACTACCAGATACCGAGCCTATTTCTATTCCTCCATATCGAATGGCTCCAGCAGAACTGAAAGAGCTAAAAGCACAGCTAAAAGATTTACTTGAGAAGGGGTTTATAAGGCCTAGTTCCTCGCCATGGGGAGCACCAGTCCTGTTCGTAAGGAAGAAAGACGGATCTCTACGAATGTGCATCGACTACAAGCAGTTGAACAAGGTGACAATAAAGAATAAATACCCTCTTCCTAGAATTTACGACTTGTTCGATCAATTGCAAGGTGCTAAATGGTTCTCCAAGATAGATTTGAGATCGGGTTATCATCAAGGGAGAATTAGGGAAGCAGATATTCCCAAGACCGCCTTCAGGACAAGATATGGTCACTACGAGTTTCGAGTAATGTCGTTCGGGTTGACGAATGCCTCGGCGGTGTTCATGAATTTAATGAATAATGTGTTCAGGCCGTTTTTGGATCTCTTTGTGATAGTATTCATCGACGATATTTTGGTGTACTCTCGCACAGAGTCAGAACATGCAGATCATCTAAGAATTGTTCTTGGCGTTCTTCGAGATCGGGAATTGTATGCAAAGTTTTCGAAGTGCGAGTTTTGGCTTAATTCTGTTGCATTCCTGGGTCATGTTATTTCAGATAATGGTATCCGAGTCGACACTCAGAAAATAGAAGCAGTGAAGACTTGGCCAAGACCTACGACGCCTACAGAAGTTCGTAGTTTCCTTGGGTTAGCAGGATACTATAGAAGATTTGTAGGGGGCTTCTCATCTATTTCAGCCCCATTGACAAAGTTAACCCAGAAGTCGGCTAAATTCCAGTGGAGTGATGCCTGTGAGCGTAGCTTCCAAGAGCTGAAAAACAGGTTGACCTCAGCGCCAGTGCTAACACTTCCAGAAGGATCAGATGGCTATGTAGTGTATTGTGACGCCTCCGGTGTGGGATTAGGATGTGTATTGATGCAGAATGGGAAAGTTATTGCATATGCTTCGAGACAGTTGCGAAAACATGAACAGAATTACCCCACTCATGATCTTGAGCTAGCTGCGGTCATTCATGCATTGAAAATATGGAGACACTACTTGTATGGTGTGCATGTGGACATCTATACGGATCACAAAAGCCTTCAATATATTTTCAAACAGAAGGAGTTGAACCTGCGGCAAAGGAGATGGTTAGAATTATTGACGGATTATGATGTGAACATTCTATATCATCCAGGGAAGGCGAATGTAGTAGCAGATGCACTTATCCGCCGATCGATGGGTAGTTTATGTGGAGTTCCTTCGGAAAAGCGAGAAATGGTTCGTGAAGTCCATCGGTTAGAAAATCTCGGCGTACGGCCCATTGATCAGGAGATGCAGGTATTAGCGTCAATGACCCCACAGTTTTATCATTGAATCTAGAAGTGAAGGAACGACAATATGAAGATCCTCAGCTAAGCCACTATCGAGATCTATCTAAGGAAAAGGAAGAGTCTCCATTCGAAGTTTCCATAGAAGGGGTTCTTAGATATCGAGGCCGGCTATGTGTACCGAATGTGGCAAACTTGCGCCAACGGATTTTAGAGGAAGCACATTATTCCCGGTATTCTATTCATCCAAGTGCAACCAAGATGTACCACGATCTCAAATTGGTATACTGGTGGGATGGCATGAAGCGAGACATAGCAGAATTTGTAGCACAGTGTCCGAATTGCCAGCAAGTGAAGGCCGAGCATCAAAAATCAGGAGGCTTATTGCAAGCAATGGAAATTCCTAAGTGGAAATGGGAAGAAATTAACATGGATTTTGTGGTAGGATTACCCCGTACGCGAGGGAAGTATGATTCTATATAGGTGATCGTGGATAGACTCACGAAAGCAGCTCATTTTCTCCCCGTTAGGACCACATATTCAGCGGAGGATTATGTTATATTGTATCTCAAGGAGATTGTACGACTTCACGGTATTCCTTTGGCCATTATCACAGACAGAGGGGCACAGTTCACAACCAAGTTTTGGAAGTCCTTTCAAGAAGGTCTAGGTACCCAAGTTAAGCTCAACACGGCGTTCCATCCGCAGACTGACGGACAAGCCGAGCGCACTATTCAGACCTTAGAGGATATGCTACGGGCATGTGTATTGGACTTTAGCGGTTGTTGGGATGAGCATTTGCCTCTTATTGAATTTGCCTATAATAACAACTATCATTCCAGCATTCAAATGGCCCCGTATGAAGCCTTATATGGAAGAAAATGCAGATCCCCAATTGGATGGTTTGAAACCGGAGAAGTACAACTGATTGGCCCGACTTGATCCAACAAGACTTTGAAAAGGTTAAGGTGATTCGAGACCGACTGTTAACAGCTCAAAGTCGCCAAAAGTCTTATGCAGATAATCGCTGACGAGATTTGGAATTTCAAGTGGGCGATTGGGTGTTCCTGAAGGTATCGCCGATGAAGGGAGTGATGATTTGGCAAGAAGGGAAAGATAAGTCCCAGATATATCGGACCCTACCAAATCATTCGCAAGGTGAGTCGAGTAGCCTATAAATTGGACTTGCCTTCAGATCTCGAATCCGTGCATCCAGTATTCCATGTTTCGATGCTCCGCAAGTGTATTGGAGACCCAACAAGAATAGTTCCGGTTGATGATGTGCAAGTAACAGAGAAGCTAACATACGAAGAAATGCCCATTGCCATTTTGGATAGACAAGTACGAAGGTGTCACGACCCAGCTCCGTGGGCCGCGACTGGTGCCCTATTTGGACATCCCAAAAGACTTACATACTAACTCGTCATATTCTAACTTAACTCAGATTTCATATTCATCAATTTAAACAGATTGAATACAAATATTATCTTAAGCTGTCGCGCGTACAAAATACCATATCAGAACCAACAGAGGCGGCGAAAGACACATTGCCGAATATATGCATATATACAAACATACAGGCCATTTAGGCCGCATCCAAATCTGACAGATTGGCGGAATGTACATCGCCAGATACATACACGTATACAAACAAATGGGCCGTTTTGGCCACAACAGCAAACGGGACTGCATTAAGACGCAGATCACAAACAAACGAACACACACATGACCCATGACCCACATTTATGACTACAGGCCTCTACAAATCATAACGGAATCATATGACGAGACATGGCCCCGCCGTACCCCAAATAGTCAAATATACGGAAACATATACATCACAAAAGATAGGTACCAACATATGGGCTCCGGATCAAAAGGAGCACTCTGTAATAGCAGAATGTGTGGCCTACACTGGCGGATCACGAACCTCTGTACCTGCGGGCATGAAACGCAGCCCCCGAAGAAAGGGGGTCAGTACGAAAGATGTACTGAGTATGTAAAGCATAAAGTACAGAAATCCAAACCGTAACTGAAGTGAAAGGTACAGAGAGAGAATACCGGATCAATATATCAAAACCTGTACTGAAGACATATGTACATAATGCAAATAGAAAATCATGCATAAGGCTCAGGAACGTGGTCACCACTCCGACGCTGGTGCCACAACACAGCATACTCCAGAAGGTTTCAAATCTCCGTACACCCCGAACACAACATATGATCACATCATATCGTATCATCAAAACATATCATAAGCCATATCACAGCATAACTCCATAAACGGAACCCGGCCCTATGGCGAGGTCTCGGGAACCGTAACACATCATACTGCCGAATATATCATAGTGCGCACGATCACAAACCGGCCCGGGATCCGGCGAACGATATCATAGTAATAGGCACGAGCAGAGTAGTGCTGAGACCATATGCATATACACAATTAAATTCCAAGACTCGACAAAAAAATACACATATTTATATATTGAGATCAGAAAGTTCAAAATAAGTATCGAGTCTGTCAGAATTAGTATACAAAAGATATGAGCCTTTAAATTTACAAAACTTTCGAAAAATACCTCATAAGCCATTTTTCTGAAAATTTAGTATCGTTCACATTTAGGAGTTTTCAAATAACTTATGGAACAAATCAAACGGAGCCTTAAGTTCATAGGCAAAAGTCCCCTCTTTATATCATACAAAAGTAGATTAAGTAAGACAAACGAAGGAAGTCTCGGGACTAGTGGGCCCACCTCGGGTCAAGTCGAGGTGGCGGACATAAATTATGAACATTAGACTCTATGGAGTTATCCATGAAAGTTCCAAAGCGATTCTATCACGTTTGTGCAAGTTATGGATGTTTGAACAGTTTTCCAACAAGACATAAGGATTATAGTTCAATTATATTGAATGAATAGTGCCAAAACTCAGACTCGAATTTCTATGAGCAGAATAACCTCCGAGACTCAAATCCAAACCTAGTACACCTAGGACATGCCAAAAGAAAGAGAGGGGTAGCTTTACATACCTTTTCCGCTTCCTACACGTCTCCAAAATCAAGTCGCAAGTTCGCCAAAATCTACAATTTGGTCACAATTACCAAATGTTAATTGTAAGGCTTTAAGATTACAATCTCAACCAATACTTGTCTACAAAAATTTGGGCAACATCTCCCCTATACATATAACATCCCCGAGATTTAAACTCGGCCAAAATAGCAGCAACCATACCAACAGCAATCTCAACAATATCATACATCGGCTAGAAATGCATTCTAACGTAAATAGTCTTCATTTCCAAATAATGCAACAACTCCCAATCTAACTTCGCATTTCCAACAAATCTCAACATTTTCACATTCATTACTAATCAAGATCATTCTAATTCTATTCGGGAGCATTTCATATCATTTTACAAAATATTTACAAAATATACCAAAATTTCCACCAAAACCATAATTCATCCAAAACCTCTAATCTTCAACACAAATATTCGTAACACATTTTCATCTCCCAATTTCATTATCAACAATCATGATTTGCACATTAACAATTCAGTTTCATAATTATATAAATTTCCCATAAATCCACAAATCTTCCTACAACACTTAACAACTACTTTTCTTACACATTTTTGGCTAACATTCTTCCATTTACTCCACAAAGCCATTACAACACAATTAACATAACAAATAGAATTTTTAATCTTCCCCTTCCATTACCTCATTTTCGGCCATATGCACACATGCACACCCACCATGCAAACTTCCATATTTCTATAAATTCTACCCATTTCTACATACTACAACATCAACAAGTCCTCATAACGTAATTAAAAGGGATTAATTCTTACCTTTTCTCTTCAACTTTTTCACTTGACCAAGGTGTGAGATTGATGAAACAAGTACCCTATCCTCCAAAACAACTACACCAAGTTGTAGAGGACCCTTGAATTAGTGGGAATACAACAAGAAAATAATTTTTGGAACAAGATTTTGAGGGACAAAAATTTGGAGCTATGGCCGAATGGCCTTCTCTTTTGCTCCTCTTGTTTTCTTTGTTTTTCTCCTTCTCACTTGTCTTGAAAGTTATAGGAGATTTTGATGAATAATTGACCCTTTTATTAATTTATCACATGATGAATTCCATGGGCTTGGATCTTTTTTTTTCTTTTTCCAAGTCATGGCCGCCACCCTATTGGGTTGGGCCTCCTTGTTCTCTTTTTTTTTTTTTTGAGCCCAATGACTTATGGATCACATTTTGTAATTCCCGAAACTAATTTTCAAAATTCCAATTTTGCCCCTAGCCTTCCTCAACACTTCCACACTAATATTCTTTCATGCACAACTCATATGTTAAATAAAAATCAATTATGACCTTATTTCTTACAAGTCAAAAATATTTCAAAATTTTCCGAATGCGCAAAACACGGAATATAACAGAAGGCTTCGAAATAAAAAGGTTGCTTAAGTCAAAGTTCTATGGCGGAGCAATAATCGGGAAGAAATGACTTGGGAAGCGGAGGAGAAGATGAAATCTATGTACCCCCATTTGTTCCAATCCCCAGAAGAGATTCAAGATGAGACGTCGATGGTGTAAGGTATGTATGTTTTAGTTTTATGTTTTTTTTGGTCGTGTGTGGACATGAATGTGTTGATATTGTGATATAGCCCTGTGAGGCGAAGATATTATGGGTTGTTGTAATGGAAAGGTAGTATCCAATTTACAAAGGAAACTCTGGCAAAATTTGTCCAGAATCCCCGAGTGTCGAACATTCGAGGACGAATGTTCCAAAAGGGGGGAAGAATGTTACACCTCGGAAGTTTCTCCGTACTTGTATAATGAGTGGAATGATGAAAAGTTGAGTGAATGATGTTTTGTTAAGTGGGGAATGGCTAATTAAGAATTTTTGGAAATAAGAAAGTCGCGAAATTTTTTTCAGCCAGTGGTCGTATATGGCACTATACGGCCCGTAAAGTGATTTACGGACCGTAAAGTGCAATCGTCCTCCAGCTTGTCAAAAATCCCAACTTTCTGTAAATGTTGAATATGGTTAAATACGACCCAGTTTACGGCCCATAAACTGGTTTACGGACTGTAAACCACGTCGTAAACTACCATGTCCATCAGCCAAAACTTTCTGTCTTTGAAATGGTTAAATACGACCACAGTGGACGGACCGTAAATCAAAATATGGTCCGTATATGGTGGTTTACGACCACTGTTCATCCCGACAAGTTTTCATTAAAGATCAGATTTTGAATAATTAAAAGGGAACTTAAGCCCATTTCACGTCATTTTTCACCCAACACTTCAAGAAAACTCTAGAGTGTTCTTCAACACTTCAACTCTAAGAATAGCAAGAAAATACAAGGAAACCTAAGATTATCAACACCAAATTCATGAGAATAAGTGTAAGAACACATCAAAGGATCTTCTAAGTCAAGAAATTCCCAAGAAGGTGGAACTAGGATTTTGGCTAATTGAAGTATTTCAACTTAAGGATTGTTCAACCATCCTCCAAGGTAAGTTTCATGATTATTCCATATTGTTTGAAGTATTGGAAAGGTTAGACACTTGAAATGTAGAAGAACATAGAAATGGGTCATTTTTGAGTGAATAGTGACATAAATGAATGATAGTGGAATCGAACTATGAATATTGAAGTGTTGTGAGTACTAATATGTTATAAATGATGTTTATATCATGAAACAAGCATTAAATGCATGAAAACGCAAGGAAGAGCTAGAAGTAGAAATAAGGGAAAATTGGAGGAAAATGGTGGATTTTGCCAAACGCACGTAAATGACGATTGTCGATTATGATATTGCGAATAATATTATGAATATTGGGAGTTGATATAGAACGTGAGAAAAGTAGTATGAGCGAAGGAAGCATTGTCCGACTTCTCCTAGAATTAGCAACACGTTCTTATTGTCAGTTACTAATGCTGATACGAATTCTCTTATGAAGGTAACGACGTGATATCGACGGAGAACAAGTGAGCGATATCTTAGCTAAACGACCAAGGTATGTGAGGCTAGTCCTTCTTTCTAAAGGCATGAATCTTTTAACTTGAATCCCTATTTCTTTCGTGAGTTCTTACATTCTAAGAAGTTAAAAGCTTATACTTATGAATGTCTATATGAGATAAGTTATACGACATGATGACACTAGAATGATGATGATGTTATTCCTTGCCTACACTCACCTTATGTACTAGTCCTTTCAAGGTGAGGCAGAATGTCCATGATGGTTCCATAATGTAATCGGGGGATCACGACCTTACGTCACCCCGATAGAGTAAAGTTGATCATGAGTCTTATATACGCATTATGATAAGTTAAGTATTTTATGATAAGCATATTACTATGAGCATTTACATTGAGCATGTCATGAGCATTTCACACCGGGCCTAGTTGGCTGGGCAGACACCGCTTCGGTGGGCGGCGATACGGATACACCACAACTTACGGGAGTGGGCAGACACCACTAGTGGGCAGCATGAGATGGTACCCCAGACGCGGGAGGCCTGGACGCGGGCTAATATTATTGATTATCACACCATTCCGACATGGACGGGCAGCTTGCATATGATGCATAAATGTTATGATGATGAGTACGATAGCATGCATTACTTCAAGTATGATTATCAGTCAGATTCAGTTGTCTCATATTGATGTTATCCTCATATTACTGATGTTTCCCTTCATTATGTACGCCTCTCATACTCGGTACAATAGTCGTACTGACGTCCTTTCTTTGGACGCTGTGTTCATGCCCACAGGTAGACAGGGAGGAGAGCTTGGCCCAGGTCCTCAGTAGCTGTCAACTGTTAGATAGCACTCCATTGTTCGGAGGTGCTTATGGCTATTCTTTTGATGTACATTCATATATGCATATTTTGGGCATGACGGAGTCTTGTTCCGTCCATGTATTCATTATGTTAGTAGAGGCTCGTAGATACGCAGTGTGGGTTAGATGGTCTCACAAGAGGTTTTCATATGTATGTATATTATTTTGATAGCCGAGAGGCAAATGTATATAAAGTATTTATGTTTCGATTAAATATGATTTTCCTACAATTGATGTGTAAAATTGATAAAAGAGTATTAAATGAGCAAGATAAGTAGTAGAGTGAGCGGTGCTCGGTAACTAGCTCCGGGTACCCGTCGTGGCCCCTAGTTGGGTCGTGACAAAAGGTTGGTCATGCAATTGAATATTGAAGCATGCATTACTTTATTAAAGTATACATTATTTTAGGAAGACATAACATGGTGGAGGGATCATTTCACATAAAATATGGATCATTCATCTTGGAATGATTACAATGGACCAAGGGTGGTGTGTGAATCATTCACCACACATGATATTGTCTTGTAAACAATTGAAAAGAAAGAAGAAAGGAAACAAAGATGAAAAATCAGCCAACACACTTAGCCGAAAGTTGAAGAGAAAAATTAGAAAATTTTAAGTGTAAAGTTAATGGAATGAATCATGCCATAAGTGGAGCATGTGACCAAATTATAGGCATCAAAGTTGAACCAAATAATGACCAAGAAATCAGCCATCACAATTCATTTCAACTACACAACACAAAGAAAGAAAACCTAAGCCTAGAGAGAGAGAGCATTCGGCCAAGGGGCTGATTTTTTGAGCTCTTTGAGTCTTGATCCAAAAATTATTTTCCAAGGTGTTTCAACCCTTTAGAAGGTCCCTAAAATGTGAAGATAGTATTTGGAGCAACAAGAACCATTTTCATCTCAAGTCACCAACTCTAGCCAAGTAGAGAAGTCAAGTTGTCAAGGTAAGATCTAACTTTCTTTTCCATGCATTAAGGGTGATGTAGATGAGTAGATATAAGTTTTATGTATGAAATAAGGTGTGATGATGTTGGAACATGATAGTAACCATGAGGTTATATGTGTTGATGTTGAAGTAAGGTTGTAACTGGAAGAACATGAATCACATGCATAAAATCATGAATGTTGGTGTTGGAATGTTGTTGTGACCGAGGGGACTGTTTTGGTGGAATTAATGAACTAGTTTTATTTAATAAATATGGATGTTACTATCATAGATCTCATGGTAAAAAGAATGTAAAGAATTGGAAGGCTAAAGGTGAAGTTGTGTTAGTATGAAAATAAAGTGAATCTATGATTTTATGTGAAGTGATGTTGAAGCATGTTGAAACCGTTTGTGGACTGTTTTGTGAGGAAGTTAGTGAACTGTTTTTACATGATATTTTGATTGTTATTATCATGAATTTTATGATGGAATGAAGGCGTTTAATGGTTGGAGTAGAAACTAAAGTCGTTTGTGAGTTGTTGTAAGAATTGTAGAAATGACGATGTAGCTTAGTTGCGTATGAATTGATGTTGTACTTGTCGTGTGGATAGCTGGTCATAACCTACTGAAATTATATGAAAATAAGACATGAAATAATGTGTAAGAATCATATGTGGTTTTCTTAGTATGTTCGTAAACGTTTGCAAGAATTCCGAACATTGTTTAGGGACTGTTTTGGACATGTTGTTGGACTGTTTTGGATATGTTGTGGTAATGGACTGTTTTGGACTTGTTGTTTTCATCAAGTTGGAAAAATAATTATAGTTAAGAGTATACATCATGTTGTCATAGTGTTTGGGCTGTTATAGAATCGTTTCGACGAAATAATATGACTATAGATTGACAAGAATAAATTGGATGTGTCATAATCGCATGTACACTATTATCTAGCGTTGTAAGGTGCGGGCTGTTTTGACACGTTGTTGTTATTGAACTTGGAAGATTAATGATAATTAAGATTATGCTTTGTATTGTATGTTGGATGGGCTGTTATAAGTTGTTACATGCAAACGTTAAGGCTACAAACTATTAGAAGTGACTTGAGAATGTCATAGCCGTATGTGAATCGTTATTGCATGTTGTGAATGCGGGCTGTTTGGAATATTGTGTGGGCTGTCCGGATTGATATTGAACATATCATTATTGATGTTGGGCTGGTTGTATGTACTTGGTTTGGATACAAGAGTAAACGTCGCCTAAACATCTAGAAAGGAGTTACTAACGTTAGAATACGTTTTGAATCTCCCCGTAACTTAAACGTAGTTGTTGGAATCTTAATATAGGTTGAAGTATTATCGGGCAGCGTATAAATATTGTGTGACGAATAAAGGCTAAAGGTATGTGAAGCTAACCCTTCTTTCTTTTTGGCATGATCGTTGTGAAATGAATATACGATTCCAAAGGAAACTCCTATTCCTAGAGCCACTAGGATGGCTATTGATTTTTGATTCCCATAACTTATGTTTTGATTCATCTATATTAATGTGTACACATGATTTCAAAGATTCATTTTGATATAATCCACAGGGACATCCGAAAGGTATATGAGATGACTATTATTTGACATTGCGAACGATGGTTCGTGTTGACTATTCTATTGAGTCTTTAAAAATGTTTTGAATTGCATATAGTTTCTCACTACTATGCTCGTGCATATCTCAATATATCTTTCACCGAGTCCCGGGTCGGGTATGTTATCGTGCACACTTTCACTGTATTGTTCGCCGAGTCGCTCATTAAAGGGCCGGGTACAATATATATATATGTATATTCTGAAGTTATGCTGTGATATGAAGTTATGCTGTGTTACGGAGTTATGCTGTGTTACGGAGATATGCTGTGTTTCGGAGATATATATTATATTCTGAAGTTATGCTGTGTTATGGCGCCAGAGACGGGGTGGCGACCATGTTCACCGAGTCCCATAATGTGGCCGGATATGATATATGATATTGACATGCATGATTTATGTTTCGAAAGCAAGTACTTGGTATTCTGGTTATTGTACTCATTTTCTGTACTTCTTATTTCAATTATGATCCCATTTTCTGTATTTCATGCTCTACATGCTCAGTACATATTCCGTACTGACCCCCTTTCTTCGGGGGGTTGCGTTTCATGCCCGCAGGTGCAGACATTCGATTTGGTGATCCGACAGCTTAAGATTTCCCCTCTGCTATTTGGAGAACTCCATTGTTCCGCAGTCCAGAATTTGGTACAAATCCTTCTCGGATATATATTTATATGCCTATGTGGACTAAGGGTACGACGGGGCCCTGTCCCATCATATGTTACGTTACTGTTGATACTCTTAGAGGTCTGTGGACATATGTGTGGGTTGTGTATGGGTTCTGTTCAGCTGTGTCTATACGATGTGCTGTGGTATGATGTTCGTATATGATGGCGGCCTTGTCGACTTGCATATGATGTTATTATATGATGGCAGCCTTGTCGACTTGCATTTATATGAATATTTATGTGACAGTTCTGAGACCATGGTTTGGTCGTTATAAGATCCATATTGAGTTTGATGTGAAATGAACATATAGCTAAAGAGTATGTATACGGGTGTCCATGTCGGGCACTAGTCACGGCTTACGGGTTGGGTCGTGACAAAAGTGATATCAGAGCGGTTTATCCTCGGAGTGTCTACAGACCGTGTCTAGTAGAGTCTTGTTTATCGGTGTGTTGTGCACCACATCTATAAACAGGAAGCTACAGGACAATTAGGATGTTACCTTTCTTTCATATCTGAGATCGTGCGATAGAGCCCAATCCATAGGAAATGAAATTCCTTATACTAACCCATGATTTCAGCTGATGAACGACATCGACAGAAGAAAGTGACTGATGATATTAGAAGTTACAAAGTACGCAGGTAAGCAAAGGTACGAAAGATATATGTCGAGTAAGGTATGGAAGTACTATTGAAATGTAAAATTGAAAATTTAAAGAGAAAGTAAACAGGAAAGTATAACAGGGCAGTTTGAGTTGGGCATACGAGGTATGTTCATCATTTTCATATTGTTGTTGATATTGGGAGCCCTGTGTGGCTATGATACGATACGATATGATATATATATATATATATATATATATGTTGGCCCTGTGAGGCATTGTTGGTATTTCCTGCGTGCAGGTTTGAGATAATAAGAAATACAGAGGAAACTCTGCCAAAATTTTCCTAGAAATAAAAAGAGAATGAGATGTAGGTTTGTAATACGTCCTGAAAGGTTCTGTCAGTAGTAATGACAGGATTTGACTAAGCTGCGAGTACGGCTGACCTCGAGAAATAAGTTAATTGCTGAATAGATGGTAATAGTAATTATGAGGTCAAGATCAATAGGGTAAAAAGGAAATGTTAAGATAATTTAGAAAAGGCTGGAGAATCTTAATAGAGTGTTATGTTGAGATATCAACTGAATTGATCAGTAGGGATAAATTACGATGAGTCTATAGTTAGAAGGAGTAATAGTATGATTGAGACAAGAGTACGGAGGAGGAAGAATTGTGACGAATACGAATGTATTGATAAGACAGCTTGTGAGGTATTAAGGGTAAGGTTGACCAGAAAGGGTAAAAGGTTAAAAAGTGTTACAATATAGGATTGGTTACGAATAGGATATTATGCGAGATTGTTATGAAAATGAGTAAAGCCTAGCGAGGAAGTAACTAAAAGATATGACGTGATCTATGTGACTAAAGTATAAAAGCGAGTTATAGTACAAATAAGAAAGACTTATCAAGTTCTGTAGGGAAAGTTTAAAATAAAGGGGTACACAATAACGGAAATGATAGCAAGTACGAGAAAAGGAAGAGTTAAATAAAAGAAGGAAATAAGAAGAAAGCGAGATAACAGTGCTATAATAAGTTATGACATCTGTAGCCGAGAATACGAGTAATATAAGTGACGGAACTGTGAAAGACCAAACTATAGAAAGGAGAGCAACGAGGTAAAATGAGTGCTAGAAAATGACTAGGATGATAAGAACACATAGGGATGAACATAATACGTTTTGAAAAAGAGAAAGAGATTATGCAGAGAATACAGAGGTAGCATGAGATTCCTCGTGCACAGAATAAAAGATGGACATGGACTGGAGAAATGGTAAGGGAATACTAAAGGAAACACCCAAGATAGACGTAATTAATTAAGTACGAGCATAAAATAAAAGGGAAATATATAGATACGAAATTAAAGGTGTAGTACGACGACAAGGTGATAAGATAAACCATTATTAACACGAACTTGGTGTGATTCCGAGTAAGTCAGAAGTCAGTGTTGGGTACACAACAAGGGTAAAAGAGCATAAGGCATAAAAGGAGTACTGCGTGTATATGACTTCACCGCGAAAATAGTGGAATCCTTAACGGACAAAAACTGAAGGAGCTGAAGTAACTGAAGGAGCAACTGAAAGATTTATTAGAAAAGGGCTTCATAAGGCCCAGTACATCACCTTGGGGAGCACCGGTATTATTTGTAAGGAAGAAGGATGGGTCGCTGCGGATGTGTATTGATTATAGGCAGCTGAATAAAGTAACAATAAAGAATAGGTATCCCCTCCCCAGGATCGATGGTTTATTCGACCAGTTGCAGGGTGCTAAGTGCTTCTCGAAGATTGACTTGCGGTCAGGTTATCACCAGGTGCGGGTAAAGGAGGCAGACATTCCAAAGACTGCATTCAGGACTCGATACAGGCATTACGAATTTAGAGTGATGTCCTTTGGATTGACCAATGCTCCAGCTGTATTTATGGATCTGATGAACAGAGTGTTCAAGCCATTTCTTGACCTGTTCGTAATTGTATTCATTGATGATATTCTGGTCTATTCACGATCAGAAGAGGAGCATGCAAATCATTTTAAAACGGTACTTGGGGTGCTTCAGCACCATAAATTGTATGCTAAGTTCTCTAAATGTGAATTCTTGTTGACTTCAGTAGCATTCTTGGGGCATATTATTAGAGCTGACGACGTTCGGGTAGATACGCAGAAGATTGAGGCAGTGAAGACTTAGCCTAGACCTACGACACCTACTGAAGTACGCAGCTTTCTGGGGCTAGCAGGGTATTACAGAAGGTTCGTAGTGATGTTTGCCTCAATTTCAGCACCTTTAACGAGGCTAACCTAGAAGGCAGCTAAGTTCCAGTGGACCGATGCTTGTGAGCGGAGTTTTCAGTTGCTGAAGGATAAATTGACTACGGTCCCAGTTCTAACTTTTCCTGAGGGACCGGATGGCTATGTCATTTATTGTGATGCTTCCGGTGTTGGAATAGGTTGTGTGCTGATGCAGCTTGGCAAAGTTATAGCCTATGCCTCCCGACAGCTCAGAAAGCACGAAAGAAATTATCCCACCCATGATCTGGAGTTAGCAGCGGTGATTCATGCTCTAAAAATATGGAGACATTATTTATATGGTGTGCATGTTGACCTTTATACAGATCATAAGAGTTTCCAGTACATCTGTAAGCAGAAGGAGCTGAATCTGCGGCAGAGGCGGTGGCTAGAGTTGCTGAAGGACTATGATGTTGACATTCTATACCATCCAGGGAAAGCAAATGTTATAGCAGATGCACTCGGGCGAAGATCCATGGGTAGTTTTGTCACGACCCAACCCCGTAGGCCGTGACTAGTGCCCGATCTGGGCACCCAAACACATTCAAGTATATAGCAGAAGCCAACACGGCTTTGTTTCAAATTTAACTAATTTCCAGAAAAATTTTGGCAGAGTTTCCTTCGTTTTACGGACTATCCAATATACCTTGCACGCAGAAAATACCAACAAAGGCCACACAGGGCCAACAAAGCAACATTTAAACATATGCGGACCGGCCGCCGCAACGAATGGGATCGCCCAAACACAACATATACACACATCCGTACAGAACGACCCCAACCCACAAACATGTCCACAGACCTCTAAACCGACCGACAGAATCATATGACGGGACAGGGCCCCGCCGTACCCATGAACGAAAAAATATATATATATATACAGTAGTGACGGACTATACCAAAAGATGGGCTCTAGATAAGAGAGCGCTCCAAAATAGCAGAATAAGATCCTAAGCGGACAGATCAGCAAACCTGTCGTCGGTACCTGCGCGGCATGAAAACGCAGCCCCCGAAGAAAGGGGGTCAGTACGAAATATGTACTGAATATGTAAAGCCTGAATTACAGAAACAAAATCACAACTGGTACAGAACGTACAAAAAGTAAACAGAAAACCCAAAGTATCAGATACATATTTTAAAAACATGCAGAGTGTGTACAGAAACATATGTCATATCAAATCCGGCCCCTGCCAGGGGACTCGGCAGACAGAACATGGCCACCCTCCCGACGATGGTGCCACAACACAGAATAATCAGAACAGGGGCATAACCCCGTAACATAATATGTCATATCAGATAGCCATAGCAAATCATATCAGAACAAGCGTACATGGCACAGCATACTCCACAAACCCATGTACACGTATACCTGCCCCCTCACATCGAGGCACGGCGAACAATGCAGGGGATTACGCTTGACAGCATATCCTGGCCCGGGCTCAGTATGGGAAACATTAGGGCATCCACGAGTGGAGTAGTGAGATACTAATGCAATTAAAATACCATAAATTTTTTAATAGACTCGATGAGGCATATCAAGACAAACCGATCCAATGAAGTCGGACGGGATCATAATAAATGAGTTTCGGGTATCATAATGAATTACAAAAGTATAACCTTTCTGAAATCGTTCCGAGTGTCAAAACAGGTTATCAGACTTAATGGAATATTGAAACAATGTTAGTTAGGTAATTAGAATGGTAGTCAAAACATTTCTTTCAAAAACCGCTCGAAAATAAGACCTAAGTACAATAAGGGCAAAACCGGGATTAGTGGGCCCACCTCGGAACAAGCAAGGCGGTGGGCTCAAATTACATATTTTAAGCTTATGGGGTCACCTATAAAGGTTCTACGGACATTCTATAGCTTTCCAAGGAGTTTAGAGAAAGTTTGCATAATTTCCAAGAAAACATACCAAAAGAGTTCAATCTTACTAAAAGAAAAAGTGATATTTTCACTTGCGGATTCCGAGGGGCAGAAAGTCTTTCGAGGCCCGAATCCGATCCTAATACACTTAGGGCATGCCAAGAGAAGAATCGGGGTAGCTTTACATACCTTTTGAGCTTTTTAAGCCTATCCAAGCTCATTCCCCGTTTCGTCGAAAATCTGCAAATGGTCACATTTACCAATTGTAAGTTATAGATGCTACGAATTCAATTCAACTCATATTTGTCTACCGAAATTTCGGCAGCACTTCCCCTATACATATAGCACCCCCGAGAATTCAACTCGGCTCAAACCCATCAACAACAACCCAAACAACAACACCAACATCAACAACAAACATTAGAAACACAATATGACACAACTAGTTCTACTTGCCGACATAATGCCATAACCTTCATTTCAACTTCAATTTCCAAACCAATCTCAAGGATTTCATATCCATTATCAATCTAGATCATCATAACATAGTTTAGAAGCATTTCATATCGTTTCCTCAAATTATACACACGGTATACATAATATACAAACTTTCCGCCAAAGTCATAATGCATTCGAAACTTCTAATCTTTGACTTACATATTCATAACATGATTCCATCTTCCAAATTCATCAATACCCATCATAATTTGCAACCTAATAACTTCATTTTCATAATGTCGTAAAATCATACTTAAGCGACATAAGTTTCTACATTCCATTTCAAAGCAAACTCATATCGTTTTACTTTCATTTACATTGCAAGAATCACAATAACACAACTAACACATTACACAAACTTGATTCATTTCTATTCCTACTCCAACATACCACACGGCCCAATGCTCTTTTTGCCAATTCATCCAATTTTATTCAACTTTCATTCTCAATATGAATTCCATCACATTCACAACTAGAATACAACATAATTTCAATTCTTCATTGGCATACAATGCATGCATACACACGGCTACACATATATACCACACACCCACTTTGCAAACTTCCATTTCTTCATACAATCAACACATTTCTACATACTACAACACAAACAAGACTTCATAACACAAGGATAAGGGATGAATTCTTTCCTTATTCTCTAGTCTTCTTCACTTGAACTTGTGATCACTTTGATGAACCAAGGCCTCCTTTCTCCAAACCAACTACACCAAGTTGAAGAGGCTACTCAATTTAGTAGGACAACCACAAAATACAAATTTTTAGAACAAGGTTTTTGGTGGCAAATTTCCCTATGGCAAACCCGAAACCCTCTATTTTTTGCTCTTGTTTTGCTTTGTTTTGTTCTTTCTAATTTCTTGAACTTTCTAAAGGGGTATGACTCATATAATTTTAACACGTGGAAAATTAATTGGGGCCATGGGTTTGGGCCATAGGTGGCCGGCCACCCTTCAAAATAATGGGCCTCATTTATCTCATTTTACAAGCCCAAAGACTTGTGAATCAATTTTTTGTAATTCCCGAAATTACTTTCCGAAATTCCAATTTTTTTGCCCTTAGCCTTCCCCGACACTTTCACATTAATATTCTTTCCCAAACAACTCATGTGCTAGATGTAATCAATTATGACTTTATTTCATACAAGTCAAGATTATTTCTAATTTTCCAAATGTGCGAAAACACGGGATATAACATCCTCCCCCCCTTTAGAACATTCGTCCTCGAATGTTAAATTAATCTTATAGGGTCTGGAAATACTTTGGGGGAGTTTATGTATATAGACAGCACATATGACACACATTAATTATTGAAATAGAACTAAGCAAGGATTCAAGATTACCTGTGGGCATAGGGAACAAATGAGGATATTTCTTCTTCATTTCCTCTTCATCCTCCCAGGTCATTTCCTCCCTATTATCGTTCCGCCACAGCTCCTTAACAGAGGCTACATCTTTGTTTCGGAGCTTTCTTACCTGGCGGTCCAAAATAGCTACGGGCTGCTCCTCATAAGATAACTACTCTTTCACCTGAATATCATCCACAGGAAATATTCTGGAGGGATCACCAATGCATTTGCGGAGCATAGATACATGGAATACCGGATGTACCGCCTCCAAATCAGATGGCAGATTTAACTCATAGGCGACATTTCCAATTTTTCTAACAATTTGATAAGGCCCAATATAACGCGGACCGAGCTTACGCTTTCTGCCAAACCGCATCATGCCTTTCATAGGCGATACCTTCAGAAATACCCAATCTCAAACCTGGAATTCCAAAGGACGACGCCGTTTATCAGCGTATGATTTCTGTCGACTCTGGGCTGCCAATAGCCGCTCCCGAATAAGTTTCACCTTATCTACGACCTGCTGGATCATATCTGGGCCTATTAATTCTGTCTCGCCAATATCAAACCAGCCGATCGGTGACCTGCATTTCCTGCCATACAGGGCCTCGTACGGAGCCATCTGGATGCTGGAATGGTAACTGTTATTATAAGCAAATTCAATCAATGGCAAGTGATCCTCCCAGCTACCTCTGAAATCAATAACATAGGCCCGCAACAATAATATTGAAGGAGGAAAAGGTTAGTCATGCAATTGAATATTGAAGCATGCATTACTTTATTAAAGTATACATTATTTTAGGAAGACATAACATGGTGGGGGGATCATTTCACATAAAATATGGATCATTCATCTTGGAATGATTACAATGGACCAAGGGTGGTGTGTGAATCATTCACCACACATGAGATTGTCTTGTAAACAATTGAAAAGAAAGAAGAAAGGAAACAAAGATGAAAAATCAGCCAACACACTTAGCCGAAAGTTGAAGAGAAAAATTAGAAAATTTTAAGTGTAAAGTTAATGGAATGAATCATGCCATAAGTGGAGCATGTGACCAACTTGTAGGCATCAAAGTTGAACCAATAATGACCAAGAAATCAGCCATCACAATTCATTTCAACTACACAACACAAAGAAAGAAAACCTAAGCCTAGAGAGAGAGAGCATTCAGCCAAGGGGCTGATTTTTTGAGCTCTTTGAGTCTTGATCCAAAAATTATTTTCCAAGGTGTTTCAACCCTTTAGAAGGTCCCTAAAACGTGACTATAGTCTTTGGAGCAACAAGAACCATTTTCATCTCAAGTCACCAACTCTAGCCAAGTAGAGAAGTAAAGTTGTCAAGGTAAGATCTAACTTTCTTTTCCATGCATTAAGGGTGATGTAGATGAGTAGATATAAGTTGTATGTATGAAATAAGGTGTGATGATGTTGTAATATGATAGTAACCATGAGGTTATATGTGTTGATGTTGAAGTATGGTTGTAACTTGAAGAACATGAATCGCATGCATAAAATCATGAATGTTGTTGTGACCGAGGGGACTGTTATGGTGGAATTAATGAACTAATTTTATTTAATAAATATGGATGTTACTATCATAGATCTCATGGTAAAAATAATGAAAAGAATTGGAAGGGTAAAGGTGAAGTTGTGTTAGTATGAAAATAAAGTGAATCTATGATTTTATGTGAAGTGATGTTGAAGCATGTTGAAACCGTTTGTGGACTGTTTTGTGAGGAAGTTAGTGAACTGTTTTTACATGATATTTTGATTGTTATTATCATGAATTTTATGATGGAATGAAGGAGTTTAATGGTTGGAGTTGAAACTAAAGTCGTTTGTGAGTTGTTGTAAGAATTGTAGAAATGACGATGTAGCTTAGTTGCATATGAATTGATTTTGTACTTGTCGTGTGGATAGCTGGTAATAACCTACTCAAATTATATGAAACGAAGACATGAAATAATGTGTAAGAATCATATGTGGTTTGCTTAGTATGTTCGTAAACGTTTGCAAGAATTCCGAACATTGTTTAGGGACTGTTTTGGACATGTTGTTGGACTGTTTTGGATATGTTGTGGTAATGGACTGTTTTGGACTTGTTGTTTTCATCAAGTTGGAAAAAATAATTATAGTTAAGAGTATACATAATGTTGTCATAGTGGTTGGGCTGTTATAGAATCGTTTCGACGAAATAATATGACTATAGATTGACAAGAAAAAATTGGATGTGTCATAATCGCATGTACACTATTATCTAGCCTTGTAAGGTGCAGGCTGTTTTGTCACGTTGTTGTTATTGAACTTGGAAGATTAATGATAATTAATATTATGCTTTGTATTGTATGTTGGATGGGCTGTTATAAGTTGTTACATGCAAACGTTAAGGCTACAAACTATTAGAAGTAACTTGAGAATGTCGTAGCCGTATGTGAATCGTTATTGCATGTTGTGAATGTGGGCTGTTTGGAATATTGTGTGGGATGTCCGGATTGATATTGAACATATAATTATTGATGTTGGGTTGGTTATATGTACTTGGTTTGGATACAAGAGTAAACGTCGCCTAAACATCTAGAAAGGAGTTACTAACGTTAGAATACGTTTTGAATCTCCCCGTAACTTAAACGTAGTTGTTGTCATCTAAATATAGGTTGAAGTATTATTGGGCAGCGTATACATATTGTGTGACGAATAAATGTTAAAGGTATGTGAAGCTAACCCTTCTTTCTTTTTGGCATGATCGTTGTGAAATGAATATACGATTCCAAAGAAAACTCCTATTCCTAGAGCCACTAGGATGACTATTGATTTTTGATTCCCATAACTTATGTTTTGATTCATCTATATTAATGTGTACACATGATTTCAAAGATTCATTTTGATATAATCCACAGGGACATCTGAAAGGTATATGATATGACTATTATTTTACATTGCGAACGATGGTTCGTGTTGACTATTCTATTAAGTCTTTAAAAATGTTTTGAATTGCATATAGTTTCTCACTACTCTGCTCGTGCATATCTCAATATATCTTTCACCGAGTCCCGGGCCGGGTAAATATGGATGTTACTATCATAGATCTCATGGTAAAAATAATGAAAAGAATTGGAAGGTTAAAGGTGAAGTTGTGTTAGTATGAAAATAAAGTGAATCTATGATTTTATGTGAAGTGATGTTGAAGCATGTTGAACCCGTCACCTAAACATCTAGAAAGGAGTTACTAACGTTAGAATACGTTTTGAATCTCCCCGTAACTTAAACGTAGTTGTTGTCATCTAAATATAGGTTGAAGTATTATTGGGCAGCGTATACATATTGTGTGACGAATAAATGTTAAAGGTATGTGAAGCTAACCCTTCTTTCTTTTTGGCATGATCGTTGTGAAATGAATATACGATTCCAAAGAAAACTCCTATTCCTAGAGCCACTAGGATGGCTATTGATTTTTGATTCCCATAACTTATGTTTTGATTCATCTATATTAATGTGTACACATGATTTCAAAGATTCATTTTGATATAATCCACAGGGACATCTGAAAGGTATATGATATGACTATTATTTGACATTGCGAACGATGGTTCGTGTTGACTATTCTATTAAGTCTTTAAAAATGTTTTGAATTGCATATAGTTTCTCACTACTCTGCTCGTGCATATCTCAATATATCTTTCACCGAGTCCCGGGCCGGGTAAATATGGATGTTACTATCATAGATCTCATGGTAAAAATAATGAAAAGAATTGGAAGGTTAAAGGTGAAGTTGTGTTAGTATGAAAATAAAGTGAATCTATGATTTTTTGTGAAGTGATGTTGAAGCATGTTGAACCCGTCACCTAAACATCTAGAAAGGAGTTACTAACGTTAGAATACGTTTTGAATCTCCCCGTAACTTAAACGTAGTTGTTGTCATCTAAATATAGGTTGAAGTATTATTGGGCAGCGTATACATATTGTGTGACGAATAAATGTTAAAGGTATGTGAAGCTAACCCTTCTTTCTTTTTGGCATGATCGTTGTGAAATGAATATACGATTCCAAAGAAAACTCCTATTCCTAGAGCCACTAGGATGGCTATTGATTTTTGATTCCCATAACTTATGTTTTGATTCATCTATATTAATGTGTACACATTATTTCAAAGATTCATTTTGATATAATCCACAGGGACATCTGAAAGGTATATGAGATGACTATTATTTGACATTGCGAACGATGGTTCGTGTTGACTATTCTATTAAGTCTTTAAAAATGTTTTGAATTGCATATAGTTTCTCACTACTCTGCTCGTGCATATCTCAATATATCTTTCACCGAGTCCCGGGCCGGGTATGTTATAGTGCACACTTTCACTGTATTGTTCGCCGAGTCCCTCATTAAAGGGCCGGGTACAATATATATATATGTATATTCTGAAGTTATGCTGTGTTATGAAGTTATGCTGTGATATGAAGTTATGCTGTGTTACGGAGTTATGCTGTGTTACGGAGATATGCTGTGTTACGGAGATATATATTATATTCTGAAGTTATGCTGTGTTATGGCGCCAGAGACGGGGTGGCGACCATGTTCACCGAGTCCCATAATGGAGCCGGATATGATATATGATATTGACATGCATGATTTATGTTTCGAAAGCAAGTACTTGATATTCTGGTTATTGTACTCATTTTCTGTACTTCTTATTTCAATTATGATCCCATTTTCTGTATTTCATACTCTACATGCTCGGTACATATTCCGTGCTGACCCCCTTTCTTCGGCGGGCTGCGTTTCATGCCCGCAGGTGCAGACATTCGCTTTGGTGATCCGACAGCTTAAAATTTCCCCTCTGCTATTTGGAGAACTCAATTGTTCCGCAGTCCAGAATTTGGTACAAATCCTTCTCGGATATATATTTATATGCCTATGTGGACTAAGGGTACGACGGGGCCCTGTCCCGTCATATGTTACGTTACTGTTGATACTCTTAGAGGTCTGTGGACATATGTGTGGGTTGTGTATGGGTTCTGTTCAGCTGTGTCTATACGATGTGTTGTGGTATGATGTTCGTATATGATGGCGGCCTTGTCGACTTGCATATGATGTTATTATATGATGGCAGCCTTGTCGGCTTGCATTTATATGAATATTTATCTGACAGTTCTGAGACCATGGTTTGGTCGTTATAAGATCCATATTGAGTTTGATGTGAAATGAACATATAGCTAAAGAGTATGTATACGGGTGTCCATGTCGGGCACCAGTCACGGCTTACGGGGTTGGGTCGTGACAGATATGATGACATGATGATATTATTATGGCACCGAGTCCCCTGATGGGCTGACATGATTTTGTTTCGTAAGGCACAGGTACAGTGATTTCTTGATTATCATACTTGTCTCCTGGAACCTCTACTTCAATTGTCATCATACTTAATGTATTTCATGCTTTATATACTCAGTACATATCTCGTACTGACCCTCTTTCTTCGGGGGGGGGGGGGGGGGGGGGGGGGGTCTGCGTTTCATGCCCGCAGGTGCAGTTACTCGCTTTGGTGATCCTTCAGCTTAGGACTTCTACTCAGCTGTCTTGGAGTGCTCCATTGTTCCAGAGCCTAGGCTTTTGGTACAAATCCTTCTGATGTATATATATGGTTATCCAGGGGTACGACGGGGCCCTGTCCTATCATATGTCACTGTTGATACTCTTAGAGGTCTGTAGACATATGTGTGGGTTGTGTACTGATGTTGTTCGGCTGTGTTAGCATGACTTATATTTGGGACGTTCCCATATGTAGTGGCAGCCTTGTCGGCTTGCATATACATATTGTTACATCCGGCATTTTTGCTTGTTCAAAAAAAAATTGAGATAAATTGACTTGTAATAAATAAGGCCATATTTGGACATTACTGGGTACGAATGTGTAGGTTATGAATACAATGGTGTGGAATTACGAAAGGTGGCCAAGGGCAAAATTGGAATTTTGGAAACTTGTTCCATGCATTATGAAAATTAGCCAATTGGGCTAAAAAAAAAAGAGAAAAACAAGGCCCAAATTGGGAAGCCCAACCGGCCAAGGGGGCCTTTGACCCAAGTCTATTAATTAGTCATGTGACTAACTATATAATTGGATAATTCTCTAGAACTTTCAAGAAAAACTCAAAGCAAGAACGAAAGAAAAAGAAAGGGAGCATTTCGGGTGGAGAAAAGAAAAGAAAGAAAAGAAAGAAAAAAATTTCTTGGAGCTAATCCTTGGTTCAAAAATTAAAGTCTTGTGAGATTAGTACTAAGCTCAAGGCCCTCTACAAGTTGATATAAGTATTGTGGCAAGAAAGCAACCTTAACCCCAAGTGAAGAAAGGTAAGAATTTTATGCTTTTGACATGTTATGAGAGGTGTATGTATGTTGTAGTAAGTTGAAATGAATGAAAAACATGAAAATTTTGTGTGTTGTGGTTGTATGTATGTTGGCCGAATATATGCATGTATATTGCATGATTATGGTAACTTGAATTCATGTTGAAATTTAGTTGTAGTGTGGTAGAAATTGTATTAGAAATGAATTGTGGAAGTTGGAGAAACATAGGTTGTAGTCGTGTGGTGTTGTGTGGTGATGGAATATGAATTTAATCTTGTTAATATATTAAGCGTGTTATGGTGAAGTGAATGGAAAGATAACAATCTTTATTGTCATGGAAAAGTGGTTATTAAGTTGTTGTAGGAAAATATGCAACTTTGTTATGGTTTATGTAAAAATGGAAATGAAAGTATCAAGAGGCAAATTATGATTAATGTTGATGAATTTGGAAGATGGAAATGTATAATGAACTTGTATGTTGAAGGTTAAGAGAATTGGATAAGTAGTGGCTTTGATGGAAAGTTTGTATGTTTGTATATCTTATGTATATCTTGTGAGGATGGTATGATATACCTCCGAATCGTGTTGTAATGAATTTGATGGGTAATGAACATCAAAATAATAAGTTTGGTTTGGAAGTGTAAGGTCGGAACGGAAAATGTTAAGTTATGACGGAAAGTTGGCAAATTGTGCCTTATTATGTATTTTGAGCTACTTGTCGTTATTATGAATATTGTTGTTGGGTTGTGTTGATTGTTTGGCTGTGTTTAACTTTTGGGGATGTCATATATACAGAGGAAATGCTGCCGAAATTTCGGTAGGCAAGTATGTGTTAAGTTTGGACTATTGAAAAGTTGAAACTAACAAATGGTAAACTTGACCATTTCTAGATTTTAGACGAAATTGGAATCGATGCCAAGCGAGCGTAAGGCGCTATCGAGGTATGTAAAGCCTTCCCCTTTATTCTTAGGCATGTTCTGAATGTAATAGGCTCGGCCGCGAGCCTTGAATACGACTCCGTTCCTCAGAATTCGAGATGGAAATCCGCTCCAATTCCTTCAGTACGATTGAAACTAATTTCTCATAAAATGCCTTTAAAGTGAACTTTTGTACGAAACTTTCTCAAACGGAGTCGGAATACTTCCGAATGATTATGGATGGCCTCATAAGATCTTTTATCAGTAATTTACGCATGTCACCTCGAGTTGGTCCGAGGTGGGCCCACGGGGCCCCGATACCTCTTGTATGGCCTCAATTGCCTTATTTTTGTCCGTTTTTCACAAGAAATATCTGAACTATCATTTTGACCATGATATGACTGTTGTTATATAAATCTTGCGAAATGGTTTTGGACATCTGAAAATCTGGTTCTGGTAATAATCTGTCGTGCCTTCCCAAGCAGGATATAGCCACATTTTATGAACGCTATCCGAATACTTCGATTTGACTCGCCATTTGGCCTACTTCAGTTTGATTGGGTCTGTATAATGATCTGTATGAATACGGTTTCTCATTAATCAGTTCGTGCATGTGCCATGATTCCTTTCACCGGTTTATATCTTGCGGAAGGGCCGCCGAGTCCCTTGTCGGGGGCCGGGTCCCATGTATGAATTCTGAAGTATGATGTGTCCGGTTCCGCGGTACTGTGGTATATGTCGTTCCCGGTTACCGTGTATATGTTACGAAGTATGATGTGTCCGGTTTCCCGGCGTGTGATCTGTCCCCGGGGTTACCGTGGTTATGATATGATGTGTTATGTGACGGAGATGTTCGATGATATGAAATCTTCTGAAATATGATATGTTGTGGCGCCAGAGGAAGGAGTGGCGACCACGTTCCTGTGCTCTATTATGATTCTGTCTGTCTGATTGGATTCTGATTCCGCCTGTCCGTATGGATTGTGATTCTGCCCGTCCATCTGGATCATAATTCTGTCCGTCCGTTTGATCTATGGTTCTGTCCGTTATACTTCTGTGCTTCCGGTTCATGTTATGATTATGTTTGTTATGTTTCTGCTTTACATACTCGGTACATTTTTCGTACTGACCCCCGGTTCTTCGGGGGCTGCGCTACATGCCCGCAGGTACAGACGCACCTGAAGATACGCCGCCAGTCTAGGGCTCAGATACTGCTATTTTGGAGAGCTCCTTTGGTCCGGAGCGTGTACTTTTGGTATATACCTCCTGTCTTCTGTATATTCTGTATGTATGGCAACTCCGGGTACGGCGGGGCCCTGTCCCGTCATATGACTCTGTAAGTCTGTTAGAGGCCTGTAGATATGTTTGTGGGTTAGGGTCTTTCTGTACGGATGTGTGTATGTTGTGTTTGGGGCGACCCCATTCGCCGCGGCGGCCGGTCCGCATATGTTTATATGTGGCTTTGTTGGCCGGTGTGGCCTTTGTTGGTATTTTCTGTGCGCAGGGTTATTTTGGATAGTCTGTAAAACAAAGGAAACTCTGCCAAAATTTTTCTGGAAATTATCTAAATTTGAAATATAGCCTTGACGGCTTCTGCTTTATACTTGAACGCGTTTGATAACAGTTGAGATAGCATTGGATATATGTGTTTGGGTGCCCAGATCGGGTACTAGTCACGACCTACGGGGTTGGGTCGTGACACATATATTTTGGGATGTTGTATGTAGTAGCAGCCTTGTCGGCTTGCATATATATATATATATATATTGGGATGTTCCCGTATGTAGAGACAGCCTTGTTGGCTTGCGTATTATGTCATGCTTGATTGATTGTGACTCCTCAGGAGACAGGTTACCTTGATGTATATATGTGACAGTTCTGAGACGACGTTTTGTTTTTACAAGTTTCCATATTATGCTTAGTTTCGGGTTGATTATAGCTAACAGGTACGTATACGAGTGTCCAGCTCGGGCACTAGTCACGGCCTATGGGGTTGGGCCGTGACATATATATATATATATATATATATATATATATATATATATATATATATATATATATATATATATATATATATACCGTATCCCGGCCCTCTAGCGAGGGACTCGGTGAACAATGCAGTGAAATTGTGCACGAAAATGTACCCCGGCCCGGGACTCGGTGAAATATATATTGAGGCATGCACGAGCAGAGTAGTGAGCAGCCATATGCAAACTAAGTCATATCTGAGACTCAATAGAATAATCAAAATGAACCATCATTTAATAATCAAGACAATAGTCATATCAAGTATCCTTCGAATGTGACTATGGGTTATATCAAAATAGATCTTCTGGAATCATAGACACGTATCAAGACATAATAAAATAAGTTCTGGGAATCAAGTACATTAGCCATCCTAGTGTCTCTAAGAATAGGAGCTTTTTGAAGTCATATATACGTCGTCTATTTGTTTCATAAAGATCATGCCAAAAGGAAGGAAGGGTTAGCTTTACATACCTGTCGTAGATCAATCGTAACCGAGCTTGCTTCATCGCCCCTTTAGCCTATTTAATATGAGAGTAACACTATTGTTAATAAACTACGACTTCCCGAACTTATAAATGTCACACCCTAATCCAGCTAGGGTGTGATGGGCACTCGACCCCATATCCGGAGCCGAGCGAAACCCACAAACTTTCTTTTCGTACATAATCTTTCCGGACTTTTAATCAAATAGAATGTAGTACATAGTAAAACTTACTGAAACATATATATATATTAAGAACTTAACGGAAATCGGGCAGCATTTCCTCTATATAACTTGCCTAATCCGAACTTCCAATTAGTCTCTGATTATCACAACAATACCAACAACAACGATAAAAGAAATAATCATATCAAATCCTTAAAATCCAATCCCTAAACAACTCAAACAACCCAATAACCTCTCTTAATCCTTTTCAATCCAAATCATTAACATCTAAGATTATACATCAAACAGACCAACATACGCTTCGTATACGATACGTTAAACACTTGTTTTCTTCCAAATTTGTGAACCATATCAATAACAACACGACAACAATAAGAACAACAACACATAACATACTTATAACCACACTTTTAATCTTTCAACTCAACAAGAACAACCCACAACTTCATGAACATCTAATCCAATTCATGTCTCAATAATTTCATAAAAACAAGTACAACTTAAATTATCAAGATTCCTTCATCTTTAACGCATAATCCATAACAATAATAACATCAACAACAATCAAACATAATCCAATTAAAATAACTCCAATTCTGCCCACTTACACGCTAACAATAATCATGTAATTTTCTTACTTCCAATTTTGTCTAATACACTTTAATCTCTCCATTACAACATCATTAACTCCAATTACATTACGAATAAAAGAAATCTTACCTTGAATTAGTTAGGACAGATCCTACAATCACTTGCACCAATTGCACCACTTCTTTTCCTCAACTTAAATTCTAACTTGCTGCCTCCATTGGGACATAAAGCACCTTGGGATTAATTTAAACTATATTTTTTTTCCTATCAAGGTGATGAAGAACAACCATGGCCGTGAGCTGCCATGGCTGTGTTATGCATTTTTGTTTCAAGATTTGTGAATGGAAAGTGTTTAACACTTAGTCATCATATGTCTTATATAGGCAGCCCCTCCATCGGACATGTGTCCACCCTTGTGACATGTGTCCCACTCAATTAACCACCAATCAGATTTAGCCATGTGTTGTGGGCCCACTTAGTGGTCTAATTAGCTTAATTAATCATTAATCCCCACTTAATAATCTGATCATGATTAATTAATCCCTAATATCCACTAATATTTCTACACTAATTGAAATTTACAACCAAATCGTGCACTTATTAAAATCGGGATTAAAGAGTCCTTGTCTCATATCTCAAAAATAACCTTGTCCTTAAATTCATATCGATTAGCTTACGAATAATCCAACGCACAAAAATACGGGGTATAACATTCTTCCCCCCTTTGGAACATTCGTCCTCGAATGTTAAACTAATCCTGCACTCCCAATACTTCCCTAAACGTTCTTTTACTGAATTATGCCCTTTACGTGCCTCTCAGTAACCATTTCCATAATATTTGTTCTTTCTATTGCCTCTCGAGGTGATAATTCCACATCGATGTCTTTACTCTCCTTCTCATTTCGCAGTTGGTTGCCGGTTGTATTGCGAGCTCTTCCGCTGAAATCTTACTCTCTCCCTGGTGCACGTAGTCTTAACTCGACTCTTTCTTCTTCTATAGTTACTCCTTTAAGACGTATCGTTCACTTCATCTTACCTCTCACGCGCCCTCATCGATTTATTAGACTTTACAATCCCTGGAGTATTTCATGCCTCTGGTAACCTGTAGACCCTTCGTAGACTCTACGAATAAGACGAAATTTCCCAGGGTGTAACATTATTTTACTTCAATAACCTTACATTGCTCTACTGTACAGTCCATATTCTGGAATCTTCGGCCTCATGTATTACTCCTCGACTTCTTTAGAAGACTTTAACTATCATTCTACTTTTTAGCTCTTAATCTCAATCCTTAGAGTTGGCTATCAAGTAGCGCAGGAGTATCCTCATATAATAACTTTACACAGCTGCTCTGCGATATAACTATCATTAACTAGTATAATTCTGAAAGAAGTTTTGATTTGATATATAAATTCACTGTCATCCCGCAACCCGCTTGTTCTGATCGTCGCGCTTAAACCATTTCCCTTAATCCAACTTATAACACCTTAGGCGTATTATCTCGTGTCGTTTGTTTATCTTTAATTAAAACTCTTCTATTGCCTCTTTACCCAGATTTTGCTCTTAATTTTGCTCTCACGCATCAGAATATGCGTAAGTGCTCAAATGAATCCAAGAGATATCTTAGCGTCGTATTAGTAGTCTTCATGTTTTACCTTGCCTTCTCCTTTCTTATCTTACAATCGATATCGGGACAATTCTTCGGCTCAGTCATGGCCATGTCCTATTTGCCCTTAATATTAATTCTGTCTTGGTAATTTGGCTTAAACCATCTTTACATCTCTCGTTAATGTGCCAGAAATATTGTAACCACATTGTTATTACTGAATCCTCACTCTTCTTATCAAATACTCACTTGGTCTCATTCTTAACATACCAATATTCGTAGGTTGTATAACTATTCTTGTACACTTGTATAAAATATATCCAATCTTAGTCATAGTCTTTCCTTCTCCGGGTTAATTATGCTTTCCATAACTCATCCGTACTAAAACTCGCTCGTAGCCTATCTTGTCATACTCCTTTCCCTTGGTTCATCCTTTGATTTTTCTCATATCCTATTATAGTGGATTTTCTGTCCCCTCTCCTTTGCTACTTATAAGTCACAACATCATTAGCAAACAATTCCATTGCCAACATCTTAACCTCTAATCCAGTATAGCATTGCTATCTTTCATAATATCTCTTAAGTTAGTCGTTACCATTCTCTTATCGTATTCTTTCTTTTTATAAGCATCCACTTTTAATGTCGTACAATTCAAGACCTTTGCAAATGATTCTCAACACCATCTCAAATATCATCCTGACTTCTATCCGTTTATTGCTGACTTTCAGATCTTACTAACTTGTTTCGGCAAGGGATATCACTTGAGGTTTAAGTATCCATATCAAACATATTGCAGTGTCAATTGTTTCCATTTTACACTTGCTTTTCTCACACCCGCTTCCCCCCTTTAGAGTGTACTTATACCCTTATCTGTTTATGTTCTGTTCTACGTCCCTATTCCCAATCTTCAAATTCATCTGATCCCCCTTTTTTGTTTCTTCAATTCACTTGGCACACTGTACCATATCCATATCCTTTCTTTATAATTTATGATTTTGATTATCCACGTACGAAACCTTAACAAATTCGTGAAGCGACGAGAACCTTTCTACATATAGTATAAACTCTTATCTGACCATCTGTACTCGAGTAATACAACCCATGTAGCAACTTATCCAAGATCACATTCCATTTATTCCGATCAGTAATTAGTTAGTGCTTATAGTCGTTCCAAATTCTCAATTAGGTAGCACTTATATTCTGATGATAAGTGTCCAAAGTTCTCTTATAATATTACCTTTATCCCAACCTATACATAATCAGGTAGCTTTTCCAAGTCCCTCTTAACCATCCAGTCATTAAGCTAGTCATGAAGATGTACAGGGTACATGAACTCCTGGACACCGCTCTTCGACTTCAGTCTTTGTGTTACAATGCCCGTTTATTATAGTCCATCGCAGATTTCCCCAAGGTAAAAAGTACTGTAGTCATGTGAGCTTACCTTAGAACAATTTTTTCTACTCTCATCCTTTTCTTATAGTAAATTTCAAACCTTATGCTTGGTGTCGACTTTATTGTTTCCGACTTGATAATTCCTTTTTATTCATTCCTTCTCAATTTATCTTATTACCTCCTGTTATAATCAATCCTCCAGTCCTCGCACGAGGAACCCTATTCTTAATATCAATAGCGTCTTGTCCTTTAGGATATATTACTTCTATACAGTCCATTCTTCGCTTCCAAAACTTATGTTGTTCATTCTGATCATCCCCTCTCATTCTTATTATCCCAGTCATTTTCTGGCACTTATTCTACCTCGTTGCTCATCTTTCTATAGTTTGGTCTTTTGCAATTTCATCACTTATATTGCTCGTGTTCTCGGCTATACATGTCATAACCTATTACTTCACTGTTATCTCGCTTTGTTCTTATTTCCTTCTTTCAATCAACTCCTTCTTCACTTATGCTCGCTATCATTTCCGTTATCGGATAATCTTTATTCTGATCTTTCCCTATAGAAGAACTTCATAAGTCTTTCTTGTTCATTCTATAGCTCGCCTTTGTACTTTAATCACATAGATCACGTCATATCTTTTAGTCACTTCCTCGCTAGGCTTTACTCATTTTCATAATAACCCTTATGATATTCACATTACATCCTGTTCGTAATCAATCCTATAGCGTAATACTTCTTAACTTTTTACCCTTCCTGGTCAATCTTATCCTCAATACCTCACAAGCCATTTTATCAATACATTCATATTCATCACAATTCTTCTTCCTCTGTACTCTTGTCTCAATCCTACTATTACTTCTTCTAACTATAAACTCGTCGTAATCTATCCCTACTTATCAGTTCACTCAATACCTCAATAAACGTTCTGTTAAGATTTGTCACCTTTTTCTAAATCATCCCTTAGTGTCACAAGCCCTTCCAAATTATCATAGTATTTCATCAACAACACATGAAACACATGATCTAAGACAGCCCACAAGTTTGAGTTTTCCTTCTACAAATTCCATCTCCAATTAGTTGATTAAGAACTAATAAACTCAAGGACATAAAGAGATGATGAAATGTTACCTCAAGAACACAAGAACGCTGCAACTCCAAAATTACGTCACCATGAAGCATCCTCCAAAACCACCACAAGAAGAAGAACTAGAATCCGACAAGCACCACGGGACTTCTAATGCTGGATTCACCTAGTTTACCTTCAGATTTGTTCTTGGGTCATGAACGAACTATTTAGTTCATACACTACTTGTTGTGTGCTTTGTACTCTTCAAATAAAAGTGAAACTTAATTATGGACGTTTTTGCTCTTCAACATGAGCTTTTTCTAAGGTAAAATGTGGCTGGAAAGTATTCTGGTCCGTTCGAATGAATTCCAAACTTTGCTGCTCATATTTGCTTCTTCCAAATAAAATTTCCCCAAATAAGAATGATGCCTCTTACAGATGACATGGAGGGTATCTCTTAAAGCTTTAATCCAACATTCTAAATTTACCATATCGATATCGACCTCATAATTACTATTACTATCAATTCAACCGTTAACTTTATTTCTCAAAGTCAGACGTACTTGTAACTTAGTCAAATCTTATCATTACTGTTGACATGACCTTTCAAGACTTTTTACGAACTTATATCTCATTCTCTTTTTATTTCTAGGAAAATTTTGGCAGAGTTTCCTCTGTATTTCTTACTATCCCAAAACCTGCACGCAGGAAATTCCAACAATGCCTCACAGGGCCAACATATATATATATATATATATATATATATATATATATATATATATATATATATATATATATATATATATATATATATATATTTTATATCGTATCATAGCCGCACTGCAGGTTTCAATCATACCTGCAACATTCATACCGTATCTGACATGTACCCTGCTTACCTATCTTTTTACTGATTCGTTCAGTTTCTTGTCTTTATCGTACGATCTAGAGTAAGAAGGAAACATGACATCCTAAATGTCCAATAGCTTCCGGTTTATAGATGTGGTGCACAACACACCGATAAACAAGACTCTACTAGACACGGTCTTTAGACACTCCGAGGATGAACTGCTCTGATACCACTTTTGTCACGACCCAACCCCGTGGGCCATGACTAGTGGTCGAGCTGGACACTCGTATACGTTCCTGTTAGATATAGTCAGACTGAACTGAAAACAATATGGAAACTTGCAAAAACCCTAGAGGTTCATAACGTCATATATATATCAAGATAACCTGTGTCCTGAGGAGTCACAATTAAAAGAAACGTAATACGATACGCAAGCCGAAAAGGCTGTGTTATGTCCCGTGTTTTCGCATAATTGGAAATTGAGAAACATAATTAAGACTTGTATGTTATGAGGAAATATTTTGATTCTAGTTAATATGACTATGTTGGTTATGAAACCATTGGTGCTAAGGCGTCGGGGAAGGCCGAGGGCAAATTTGGAATTTTGAAAATTTGTTTCGGAAATTACAAAACGGGATTTTTATGAATTGGGCCAAGAAAATTGAACAAAAAAAAAACTTAGGCCCAAAGACCATGGGGTGGCCGGCCATAAGGCAAGGTCCAAGCCCATTTTTAATGGTCATGTGATATACATGTGACCTTATTTTAGATATATATCAAGGATTTCCTTTGGAATTATCTAGACAAAATCACAACTCATCCTTGAGCTCAATAATACCCCTCTCGGCCGAACTATAGAGAAAGAGAGAAAGAAAATTCTCTAGCTTGGTTTGTGATCCAAAAATCTTGTTCTTCCCATATTTGTAGTGTACTCAAGACGCTCTTCAACGGGGTACAATTAGTTTGGTGAAAGGAGCGCGTTTGCGACAAGTCGGAACTTCAAGTAAAGGTAAGAATTTTGCCCTTTTAATGTTATGGAATTGGTATGAATATGTTAAGGATTGAGAATAGACGAGAATTTCGTAGTTTTGATGTGTGTATAGAACCGTGGGTGTGTGCATATATGGTGTTGTGGCTGTGACTTATGTGGTTTGGAAAGGAAGGCGAATCGAATTCTATTTAGTTGATTAGTTGCGCCGTTGTGGTATTTATGACGTAAATGAATGTTTAACGAATTGAATTGGCGTTGGGAATGGTTGCGGGTTATTATGGGAAAGTATATGATTTCGGTATATTTGTGTATATCCTTGTATAATTATGATAGTAAGCCTTTAAATGTGACTTATGGTTGTTGTTAACGAATTTTGAATGAAACAATGCGCGTTAGTATGTTCGTCGTAATTGTTGACGATTCAGATGAAATATGGAAAGTGACGAACTTCCTGAATTGGTGTATATTGTTTGGAACATAATTGGGATGTGTTTGAATAATCTTGAATGAGTGTATGAATACAATAAAGTGGACATTAGTTTGGTATTGTGAAGTTTGAATGAAAATTGTCAACTCATATAGAAAGGAAGAATATTGAAGTTAGAGTGCTTTAGTTGTGGTTTATGTTGTTTGTGATGTTTGGGTTGTTGTTGCTGATGTTTATTGAGCCGAGCTAAGTCTCGGGGGTGTTATATATATAGGGGAAATGCTGCCGAAATTTCGGTAGGCAAAAATGAAGTTAAGGGAATTCTTAAGCCTTAGAATCTCTAATTGGTAACTTTGACCATTTGCAGATTCTGGACGAAACTGGATTTGAGTTCGGGGTGAGCATAGGACGTTTATAAGATATGTAAAGCTTCCCACTTCTTCTTTTGGCATGTCTTAGTATGTTAGGTTGATATCGGAACCCCGGGAGCAATTCTGCTCCTCGAAATCCGATCTATAAAATGGTTACTATTCATTCAATTCAATTGAAGCCTAATGACCCTATTGTGGCTAGAAAGCAATCCAATGTCCGAAACCTATGTAAATGTTATCGGGTTACTTCGAAATCTCTACGTATGATCTTAAAGACCCTAAATGTCCATAAATTATGTTCGCCACCTCGACCTGACCCTAGGTGGGCCCGCTAACCCCGAGATGCCTTATTTGTCCTATTAGGCTCTCTTTTTGGATAAGCATCGATAAAGAACCTTCGATTTTGAAATTGTCCTCTATGAAATAATGTTCGGAACACTATGATATAACAAACTATGTTTTGAGCCATACGTACCACATTGGAAACATTTTGTGAAATAAACTTTCGTACCAACTAATTATTTGACTATTTTGGTTAATGAACTGACTTATGAAGTAATCAAGTTTTGAAAGGCTATTTTAATATACAAAGTGCAATGTTTGCTCACGACTCCGCTCGTGCCTTATTATGACATCGTTCACCGGTTCCCGGGCCGGTTATGATTCGTGCGCTCTATGATGATTCGGCCGTATGCTGTGTTACGGTTCCCCGAGGCCTCGCCATAGGGCCGGGTTTTGTTTGGAGTTATGTTGTGATATGGCTGTGATGCGATACGCTTATATGTGTGTGTTCGGGGGATGTACGGAGATTTGAACCTTCTGGTGTATGCTGTGTGTGGCACCAGCGTCGGAGTGGTGACCACGTTCTTGAGCGTTGCATGATTTTGTTTGCATTATATATTTATATAATTTTGATACAAAATTTTGATACTCCGTTCAGAACTCCTCTTTGTTATCTTTTTTGTTTTCAGTTGTGGCCTATATTTCTGTACTCCGTGCTTTACATACTCAGTACATATTTCGTACTGACCCACTTTCTTCGGGGGCTGCGTTTCATGCCCGCAGGTACAGACGCCGGTGACCCACCGCTGTAGGCCGTACTTTCCGCTATTTCGGAGTACTCCTCTTTGATCCGGAGTCCACTTTTGGTACATACATCTTTTGCCATGTGTATATTTCTGTGCATTTGACTATTTGGGTACGGCGGGGCCCTGTCTCGCCATATGTCTTTGTTTTGGATTCGTAGAGGCCGGTAGTCATATATGTGGGGCGAGGGTCCCATATGTGTTCGTTTAATTTTGATATTTGGTCTTAATGCGGTCCGTTGTTATGGTGGCCCCAAACGGCCTTATGCTTATGTTTGTTCTTATGACCGGCGATGGATATTCCGCCGCTCTTTCCTGATTTGATATGATATTTTGTTACACGCGACCGCTTAAGACGGATTTTGATATAAATTATGTTTGAAATGGCTTTTATGAAATTTTGTAATAAGTTTGGATTTGATAAATGAATATGCGATTCGGTCTGGGTGCCCAAGTAGGGTGCCAGTCGCGGCCCACGGGGCTGGGTCGTGACAAAAGTGGTATCAGAGCGGTTTGTCCTCGGAATGTCTACAGGCCGTGTCTCGTAGAGTCTTGTTTATCGATGTGTTGTGCACCACATCTATAAACAGGAGGCTACAGGGCATTTAGGGTGTTACTGTTCTTTGGAATCTTAGATCGTGCGATAGAGCTGTGCTATTAGGACGATTTTGATCTGACCCGTTATTGTGTTTGCAGTGATGCCTCCGAAGAAGGCAGCGGCGGCCCAGAAGGGCAAGGCAAGGATGGGAGAGACTAGTCAGGCACAGAGAGCTACCCGGGCTCGTGTTTATGATTTGCCCGAGGTTGTGCCCCATTCTGAGGGGTCCGCTACACCACCATTGGTACAGCCTGGAGCAGGTCCTTCAGCAGCTCCAGAGGCCCGAGTACCCGCTCCCGAGACTCCAGCTCCTCAGCCAGGGGCGGAGGACAGGACCCTGAGGAGGCTGTGCAGTTACTGACCACATTGGTAGCGGGGCAGGCTCGCAGACGCGGGCGGAGGGACGATGATGATGATGACAGGCGAGACAGCCTGCGGGTTCCAGAGTTCTTATTGTGTGGCCCTCCATGACTTTATTCGTGGGATGCGGCGCTCACTAGACTTGGTCAGGGCTTCAGAGACCGAGTCGGTCGAGTTGACCTCGCATAGACTTCGGGATGTTGCTACTCACTGGTATGAGACCTGGGAGCTATCCAGGGGTGAGGGTGCTCCTCCAGCTACTTGGGACGAGTTTGTGACTGCTTTCACCCGCCACTTTCTGCCCCCAGAGTTGCGACGGGCGCGGGTTGATCGATTTTTACATCTGCAGCAGAGGGGTTGGAGCGTTCGTGAGTATAATCTGGAGTTTGATTCCCGAGGCCCGGTATGCACCTACCGTAGTAGCAGATATGTCCGATCGGATGCACAGATATGTTATGGGGTTGGATCGTTATTTGATCGACGGCTGTATGGCAGTGTCATTGCAGACAGATATGGATATTGCCCGAATTCAGGCTTACACGCTGGGTATGGAGGACCGTCACAGGTTTGATTATTCTAGCAGAGATCGGGACAGGAGGCCGCCCAAGAGGGCTAGGTCCGCGGGATATACTGGAGATTCTCGAGGCGGACAGCCTCAGCAGCAGCAGACAGGCAGACAGCTTCCTCCGTCCGGCCGGAGTACTCAGTCAGGCGGCAGGAGATTTGATAGTGCAGGACCGTCTGGGGCTGGTCAGAGCTCCAGGGCGGCAGGTTCACAGGTATCTAGAGGCCCCAGCCAGGCCAGACCACCCAGGCCCCGTTGTTCTCATTGCGGGAAGTCTCATCCTGGGGAGTGCTATCGAGCTACTGGAGCTTGTTTTTTGTGCGGTGGTCAGGGACATTTTATGCGAGATTGTCCGTTGGCTAGCGGTTCTGGTAGTGTGGCTCAGCCGACAGGGTCAGCCGCCGGTTCATCATCTGCTCCATCTGTTGCACGCCCTGCAGGTCGAGGTGTGCCGACACCGGCGGGACGCGGTCGAGGCTGCGGTGGTGTTTCAGGTTGTAGCGGTCCCTCGAACCGCATATACGCATTGGCCAGCCGCCAGGATCAGGAGGCTTCGCCGAATGTCGTCACAGGTACACTACCGATTTTCTCCAGATCTGTATATGCACTGATTGATCATGGTTCTACCTTATCATATATTTCCCCACTTTTGCTAGTAAAATTGGGATAGTGTCTGAGCCTGTAGAGCCATTTGAGGTAGCTACGCCGGTTGGGGATTTTGTTATAGCGAGGCAGGTCTATAGGGATTGTTCTGTGACTATTTATGATCGTTGCACTAAAGCTGATTTGATAGAGTTAGACATGCTTGAGTTTGATGTCATTATGGGTATGGACTGGTTGTCTTCCTGTTATGCTAATGTTGACTGCCAGAAAAAGGTAGTCCGTTTTCAGTTTCCAGGGGAACCAGTTATAGAGTGGTTGAGGTCTACAGCATCGCCGAGGGGTAAGTTTATTTCATACCTCAAGGCTAAGAAGATGATCCAAAAAGGTTATATCTATCATTTGGTTCGTGTGCACGATACTGCAGCTGAGACACCTACCCTTCAGTCTGTTCTGGTCGTCAGTGAATTCCCAGATGTATTTCCTGACGAGCTTGCTGGCCTTCCGCCTGAGCGGGAGATCGATTTTACTATAGAGTTGATGCCGGATACGCAACCCATATCTATTCCTCCGTACAGAATGGCATCGGCGGAATTGAAGGAGTTGAAGGAGCAGCTGAAAGATTTGTTGGATAAGGGCTTTATCAGACCCAGCACATCACCCTGGGGAGCGCCGGTATTATTTGTGAGGAAGAAAGATGGGTCACTGCGGATGTGTATTGATTATCGGCAACTGAATAAGGTGACTATAAAGAATAAATATCCCCTCCCCCGGATTGATGATTTGTTTGATCAGTTGTAGGGTGCTAAATATTTTTCGAAGGTAGATCTGCGCTCAGGTTATCATCAGGTGCGACTGCGAGAATCAGATATCCCGAAGACTGCTTTTAGGACCCGGTACGGGCATTATGAATTCAGAGTTATGTCTTTCGGGTTGACTAACGCTCCAGCGGTATTTATGGATCTCATGAATCAGGTATTTCAGCCTTTCTTGGATATGTTTGTTATTGTGTTCATTGGCGATATTCTGATTTACTCGCGATCAGCCGAGGAGCATTCGGATCATTTGAGGACGGTACTTGGTATTCTCCGTCAATAGAAATTGTATGCTAAGTTCTCCAAATGTGAATTCTGGTTAACTTCTGTGGCATTCTTGGGCCATATTGTCGGCGCAGACGGTATTCGGGTCGATACGCAGAAGATTGAGGCTGTACAGAATTGGCCCAGGCCTACTACACCGACAGAGGTGCGCAGTTTTCTGGGATTAGCAGGGTATTATCGCAGGTTCATGGAGAATTTTTCTTCTATTGCAGCACCACTGACGAAGCTTACTCAGAAAGCAGCGAAATATCTGTGGACCGATGCCTGCGAGCGCAGCTTCCAGATATTGAAAGCAAAGTTAGTTTCAGCACCAGTTTTGACTCTTCCAGAGGGATCAGATGGGTATGTTGTCTATTGTGACGCCTCTGGTATTGGGATAGGTTGTGTGTTGATGCAGCACGGTCGAGTCATAGCCTATGCTTCCCGGCAGCTCAGACCGCACGAGAAGAATTATCCCACTCATGATCTTGAGTTGGCCGCGGTGATTCATGCTTTGAAGATTTGGCGGCATTATTTGTATGGGGTCCATGTTGATATTTATTCGGACCATAAGAGTCTCCAGTACATTTTTAAGCAGAAGGAACTAAATTTGCGGCAGCGGAGATGGCTTGAGTTACTGAAGGATTATGACGTTGATATTTTGTACCATCCTGGGAAAGCCAATGTGGTAGCGGATGCACTTAGCCGCAAGTCTATAGGCAGCTTGGCTGATGTACCGTCTGGTAAGAAAGATTTGGTTCGTGATATTCATCAGCTGGCCAGCCTTGGAGTTCGTTTGGCAGATTCTGGAGATTCTGGGATTTCTGTTCGTGCAGTTGCTAAATCATCTATTATACAGGAGGTAAAGCAGCGTCAGTTCGAAGATCCTATTCTGATTCAGTACAGAGATGTGGCCCTTAATAAAGCAAAGACTCCGTTTGAAATTTCGCCTGAAGGGGTATTATTATATGACGGCAGATTCTGTGTACCGGATGTTGCGGGCCTACGTTATTGATTTTCGAGGCAGCTGGGATGATCATTTGCCGCTGATTGAGTTTGCTTATAATAATAGTTATCACTCCAGCATTCAGATGGTGCCGTGCGAAGCCCTTTATGGTAGGAAATGCAGATCTCCTATTGGTTGGTTTGACGTGGGCGAAACTAAGCTGATTGGGCCAGGTGCGATCCAGGAAGCAGTAGATAAGGTAAAGCTTATTCGGGAGCGATTATTGGCTGCTCAGAGTCGACAGAAAGCTTATGCAGACAGATGACGTCGACCGTTAGAGTTCCAGATTAGCTACTGGGTATTTCTGAAGGTGTCGCCCATGAGGGGTGTTATGAGATTCGGTAAGAAGGGTAAGTTGAGCCCACGGTACATTGGGCCGTATCAGATTGTTCGAAAGATAGGCGAGGTCACCTACGAGCTAAACTTACCATCCGACTTGGAGGTTGTACACCCGGTATTTCATATGTCTATGTTGCGGAAATGTATTGGTGACCCTTCCAGGATATTCCCAGTGGATGACATTCAGGTAACGGAGCATTTGTCTTACGACGAACAGCCTATAACTATTCTGGATCGACAGGTGAGGAGACTACGCACTAAGGAAGTGCCCTCCGTTAAGGTCCTGTGGCGCAACGATAACCGGGAGGAGATGACTTGGGAGGCGGAGGACGAGATGAAGAAGAAATGCCCCCACTTGTTCCCGACGTCCACAGGTAATCTAAACTTTTCAGTTTGTTATGTTGATTGATAAAATGAATTACGTATGTCATTGTTAAAGGAGGGACTCCCCCACCATGATCATAAGACTGTATAAGATAAATTTAACATTCGGGGACGAATGTTCTTAAGGGGGGGAGAATGTTATGTCCCGTGTTTTCGCATAATTGGAAATTGAGAAAAATAATTAAGACTTGTATGTTGTGAGGAAATATTTTGATTCTAGTTAATATGACTATGTTGGTTATGAAACCATTGGTGCTAAGGCGTCGGGGAAGGCCGAGGGCAAATTTGGAATTTTGAAAATTTGTTTCGGGAATTACAAAACGGGATTTTTATGAATTGGGCCAAGAAAATTGAACAAAAAAAAAACTTAGGCCCAAAGACCATGGGGTGGCCGGCCATAAGCCAAGGTCCAAGCCCATTTTTAATGGTCATGTGATATACGTGTGACCTTATTTTAGATATATATCAAGGATTTCCTTTGGAATTATCTAGACAAAATCACAACTCATCCTTGAGCTCAATAATATCCCTCTCGGCTGAACTATAGAGAAAGAGAGAAAGAAAATTCTCTAGCTTGGTTTGTGATCCAAAAATCTTGTTCTTCCATATTTGTAGTGTACTCAAGACGCTCTTCAACGGGGTACAATTAGTTTGGTGAAAGGAGCGCGTTTGCGACAAGTCGGAACTTCAAGTAAAGGTAAGAATTTTGCCCTTTTAATGTTATGGAATTGGTATGAATATGTTAAGGATTGAGAATAGACGAGAATTTCGTAGTTTTGATGTGTGTATGGAACCGTGGGTGTGTGCATATATGGTGTTGTGGCTGTGACTTATGTGGTTTGGAAAGGAAGGCGAATCGAATTCTATTTAGTTGATTAGTTGCGCCGTTGTGGTATTTATGACGTAAATGAATGTTTAACGAATTGAATTGGCGTTGGGAATGGTTGCGGGTTATTATACCTGCAACATTCATACCGTATCTGACATGTACCCTGCTTACCTATCTTTTTACTGATTCGTTCAGTTTCTTGTCTTTATCGTACGATCTAGAGTAAGAAGGAAACATGACATCCTAAATGTCCAATAGCTTCCGGTTTATAGATGTGGTGCACAACACACCGATAAACAAGACTCTACTAGACACAGTCTTTAGACACTCCGAGGATGAACTGCTCTGATACCACTTTTGTCACGACCCAACCCCGTGGGCCATGACTAGTGGTCGAGCTGGACACTCGTATACGTTCCTGTTAGATATAGTCAGACTGAACTGAAAACAATATGGAAACTTGCAAAAACCCTAGAGGTTCATAACGTCATATATATATCAAGATAACCTGTGTCCTGAGGAGTCACAATTAATCGAAACGTAATACGATACGCAAGCCGAAAAGGCTGTGTTATGTCCCGTGTTTTCGCATAATTGGAAATTGAGAAACATAATTAAGACTTGTATGTTATGAGGAAATATTTTGATTCTAGTTAATATGACTATGTTGGTTATGAAACCATTGGTGCTAAGGCGTCGGGGAAGGCCGAGGGCAAATTTGGAATTTTGAAAATTTGTTTCGGAAATTACAAAACGGGATTTTTATGAATTGGGCCAAGAAAATTGAACAAAAAAAAAACTTAGGCCCAAAGACCATGGGGTGGCCGGCCATAAGGCAAGGTCCAAGCCCATTTTTAATGGTCATGTGATATACATGTGACCTTATTTTAGATATATATCAAGGATTTCCTTTGGAATTATCTAGACAAAATCACAACTCATCCTTGAGCTCAATAATACCCCTCTCGACCGAACTATAGAGAAAGAGAGAAAGAAAATTCTCTAGCTTGGTTTGTGATCCAAAAATCTTGTTCTTCCCATATTTGTAGTGTACTCAAGACGCTCTCCAACGGGGTACAATTAGTTTGGTGAAAGGAGCGCGTTTGCGACAAGTCGGAACTTCAAGTAAAGGTAAGAATTTTGCCCTTTTAATGTTATGGAATTGGTATGAATATGTTAAGGATTGAGAATAGACGAGAATTTCGTAGTTTTGATGTGTGTATGGAACCGTGGGTGTGTGCATATATGGTGTTGTGGCTGTGACTTATGTGGTTTGGAAAGGAAGGCGAATCGAATTCTATTTAGTTGATTAGTTGCGCCGTTGTGGTATTTATGACGTAAATGAATGTTTAACGAATTGAATTGGCGTTGGGAATGGTTGCGGGTTATTATGGGAAAGTATATGATTTCGGTATATTTGTGTATATCCTTGTATAATTATGATAGTAAGCCTTTAAATGTGACTTATGGTTGTTGTTAACGAATTTTGAATGAAACAATGCGCGTTAGTATGTTCGTCGTAATTGTTGACGATTCAGATGAAATATGGAAAGTGACGAACTTCCTGAATTGGTGTATATTGTTTGGAACATAATTGGGATGTGTTTGAATAATCTTGAATGAGTGAATGAATACAATAAAGTGGACATTAGTTTGGTATTGTGAAGTTTGAATGAAAATTGTCAACTTATATAGAAAGGAAGAATATTGAAGTTAGAGTGCTTTAGTTGTGGTTTATGTTGTTTGTGATGTTTGGGTTGTTGTTGCTGATGTTTATTGAGCCGAGCTAAGTCTCGGGGGTGTTTTATATATAGGGGAAATGCTGCCGAAATTTCGGTAGGCAAAAATGAAGTTAAGGGAATTCTTAAGCCTTAGAATCTCTAATTGGTAACTTTGACCATTTGCAGATTCTGGACGAAACGGGATTTGAGTTCGGGGTGAGCATAGGACGTTTATAAGGTATGTAAAGCTTCCCACTTCTTCTTTTGGCATGTCTTAGTATGTTAGGTTGATATCGGAACCCCGGGAGCAATTCTGCTCCTTGAAATCCGATCTATAAAATGGTTACTATTCATTCAATTCAATTGAAGCCTAATGACCCTATTGTGGCTAGAAAGCAATCCAATGTCCAAAACCTATGTAAATGTGATCGGGTTACCTCAAAATCTCTACGTATGATCTTACAGACCCTAAATGTCCATAAATTATGTTCGCCACCTCAATCTGACCCGAGGTGGGCCCGCTAACCCCGAGATGCCTTATTTGTCCTATTAGGCTCTCTTTTTGGATAAGCTTCGATAAAGAACCTTCGATTTTGAAATTGTCCTCTATGAAATAATGTTCGGAACACTATGATATAACAAACTATGTTTTGAGCCATACGTACCACTTTGGAAACATTTTGTGAAATAAACTTTCGTACCAACTAATTATTTGACTAATTTGGTTAATGAACTGACTTATGAAGTAATCAAGTTTTGAAAGGCTATTTTAATATAAAAAGTGCATTGTTTGCTCATGACTCCGCTCGTGCCTTATTATGACTTCGTTCACCGGTTCCCGGGCCGGTTATGATTCGTGCGCTCTATGATGATTCGGCCGTATGCTGTGTTACGGTTCCCCGAGGCCTCACCATAGGGCCGGGTTCCGTTTGGAGTTATGCTGTGATATGGCTGTGATGCGATACGCTCATATGTGTGTGTTCGGGGGATGTACGGAGATTTGAACCTTCTGGTGTATGCTGTGTGTGGCACCAGCGTCGGAGTGGTGACCACGTTCTTGAGCGTTGCATGATTTTGTTTGCATTATATATTTATATAATTTTGATACAAAATTTTGATACTCCGTTCAGAACTCCTCTTTGTTATCTTGATTGTTTTCAGTTGTGGCCTATATTTCTGTACTCCGTGCTTTACATACTCAGTACATATTTCGTACTGACCCCCTTTCTTCGGGGGCTGCGTTTCATGCCCGCAGGTACAGACGCCGGTGACCCACCACTGTAGGTCTTACTTTCCGCTATTTCGGAGTACTCCTCTTTGATCCGGAGTCCACGTTTGGTACATACATCTTTTGCCATGTGTATATTTCTGTGCATTTGACTATTTGGGTACGGCGGGGCCCTGTCTCGCCATATGTCTTTGTTTTAGATTCGTAGAGGCCGGTAGTCATATATATGGGGCGAGGGTCCTATATGTGTTCGTTTGATTTTGATATTTGGTCTTAATGCGGTCCGTTGTTATGGTGGCCCCAAACGGCCTTATGCTTATGTTTGTACTTATGACCGGCAATTGATATTCCGCCGCTCTTTCCTGATTTGATATGATATTTTGATACACGCGACCGCTTAAGACGGATTTTGATATAAATTATGTTTGAAATGGCTTTTATGAAATTTTGTAATAAGTTTGGATATGATAAATGAATATGCGATTTGGTCTGGGTGCCCAAGTAGGGTACCAGTCGCGGCCCACGGGGCTGGGTCGTGACAGTCTGCCACTACATACCGATACAATACGCAAGCCGACAAGGCTGCCACTACAGACGAACATATCCATAGCAAATCACATAGACACAGCTGAAAAAACTTATTCACAACCCACACTTATGTCTACAGACCTCTAAGAGTATCGATTGTGAAATATGACGGGACAGGGCCCCGCCGTATCCCTGGATAAACATATATATACATCAAAAGATTTGTACCAAAAGTCTAGGCTCCGGAACAATGGAGCTCTCCAAGACAGCTGAGTAGAAGTCCTAAGCTGGAGGATCACCAAATCGAGTATCCGTACCTGCGGGCGTGAAACGCATCCCCCGACGAAAAGGGGGTCAGTACGGAATATGTACTGAGTATATAAAGCATGAAATACAATAAAGAGGATCATAACTGAAATAGAGATTACAGGAGACAAGTATGACATTCAAAATACCAATACACTTGCCTTATGAAATGTAAATCATGCATATCAATGTCATATATCATACCCGGCCCATTATGGGACTCGGTGAATAAAGTCATCACATACCATCCTTGGCGCAATAATCACATCATCATATCATATATATATATATATATATATATATATATATATATATATATATATATATATATATATATAACGTATCCCGGCCCTCTAGTGAGGGACTCGGTGAACAATGCAGTGAAACTGTGCACGAAAACGTACCCCGGCCCGGGACTCGGTGAAAGATATATTGAGGCATACACGAGCAGAGTAGTGAGCAACCATATGAAAACTAAGTCATATCTGAGACTCAATAGAATAATCAAAATGAACCATCATGTTATGTCCCGTATATTCGTATAACGGGAAATCAAGAAATAAATAAGACTTGTGTGTGTTGAGGAGATATTTTGATTCAAGTTGCTATGCTCATGTTGATTATGAAATCATTGATGTCGAGACCTCGGGGAAGGCCGAGGGTAAATTTGGAATTTTGGAAATTAGTTCGGAAATTACAAAATGGGACTTTTAATGAATCGGGCCAAGAAAATTTAATACAAAAATTGAGGCCCAATTGAGTTAAGTGGCCGGCCAAGGGGGGGGGGGGGGGGCAAGCCCAAGCCCATTTCATTAAGGTCATGTGCATAGCACATGACCTATAATTGGATATATATCACATTGTAATGGGCATTATCTAGAACAAAAGAAAAGAATTTCAAGATCACCCACAAAAAAGGGCATTCGGCCGAAGGGTTTAGAAAAGAAAAAAAAATTCCTTGGCCTTGCTTCTACTCCAAACACCTAGTTTCTTTTGTAATGATTGATGAGTTCGAGGTGCTCTTCGTTGTGATACAATTAGTTTAACGAAAGGGCGACGTTTGCGGCGAGTCGGAAATTCAAGAAAAAGGTAAGATTTTTATGTTTTAATGTTATGAAATGGATATATATGTGATAGTGATTGATGTTGCATGAGGATTGTGGGATGGTGTTGTGTTTGTGCATGGTGTGTGTGTGTATAAAGGGTGTGTTTGGCCGTGAGGGGATGAGGTGCAAGGCATAAGAATTTTATCTTGTTTAGTTTGAATAATGTGTTGTTGTGATCTTTATGTTGTAAAGGATTGATTAAAGAATTGAGTTGGTGTTAGAAAATAATTTCGGACGTTATCGGAAAGCGTATACATTTGGTATATTTGTGTATATCATAGTATATTTATGACACTAAAGACCTTAAATAAGATTTATGGTTGATGATAACGAATTTGGAATGAAACGACGCAAGTTAGAACGTTCGTCGTAACTTTTGGTGTTTTGAATGAAAATTGGAAAGTAGTGAACTCTGGGGATGTTTTTATGTGATTTGGAACTTGTATGTAGTGTGTTTGAATAATTGGGAATGAGTGAATGAATGGACTAATGTGGAAATAGATTTGGAATTTTGAAGTTGAATCAAGAATTTGCCAACTTATGTATTAAAGTGAAATTTTGAAGTTAATGTAGTATGATTGTGGTTTGTATGGTTTAACGATGTTTGGGCTGTTGTTGTCGTTGTATTTTGAGCCGAGCTAAGTCTCGGGGGTGTTAGATTTATAGGGGAAGTGCTGCCGAAATTTCGGTAGCCAAATATAGCCCAAAGACGAAAATGTTAATTCTCATGAATAGTAACTGGTAAAAGTGACCATTTGCAGTTTCTGGACGAAACGGGAATTGCGATTTGAGGAGCGTAAGGCGCCAACCAGGTATGTAAAGCCTACCTATCATTCTTTTGGCATGTCCTAGACATACTAGGTTAAGATCGGCCCCTCGGGAATAATCCTACTCTTGGAAATCGAAGTTCAAGTTCGAGCACTATTCATTCAGCGCGATTGAACCCTTTTTGTCGCATTTGGTTAAAAGAATGTTCGTACCTCCATAACTTGTGCTGTCGTGTCCGAAACTCTTCGAAACTTTTGTAGATGGCTCTATGGAGCCGAAAGTCTGTGATTTGTGTCCGCCACCTCAATTTGACTCGAGGCGGGGCCCGCGAGCCCCGAGGCTCCCCTTATTCGGTTTGTTTGATTCGTTTGTGTCCGTTATGATCCGCAACCGTCTGTTTAGGACCCAAGGATGTGTTTGAAACTTCCTATGCCATTAATGTACGTTCTGTACTTTGAATGATGTGCGATTTTCGGAAAATGACTTATGAACAGTTTTTCTTGCGAATTTGACAGTTTGGAACTTCGTAACTTTTATACGCATACTTTGATCAGTCTGATTCCTACTCCGATCCTTCGGGCGTCAGTATATACCTCTACGTAAACTATATGTTAAGTCCGACAAATTATTTTTGATATGCATATGATTTCTGCACTACTCTGTTCGTGCTGTCTGCTATGACTTCGTTCGTCGGTACCCGGGCCGACTTTGTGATCGTGCGCACTATAATATATTCGGGAGTTATGATGTGTTACGGTTTCCGAGACCTCGCCATAGGGCCGGTTACCGCTTATGGAGTTATGATGTGATATGGCATTTGATACGTTCTGATGATATGATGTGTGTGTGATATGATGTGTCTGGAGATTGTACGGAGATTTGAAACCTTCTGGAGTTATGATGTGTTGTGGCACCAGCGTCGGGGGGTGACCACGTTCCTAAACCCTATACATGATTTGATTTGCATTTGTACGTTCGCCTCCCGCACAGGTTTGCTTTGTTTGTGATGTTGGTGTGTTTGTTCTTTCTGACTCCAGTTATGTTTGTGATTTCTGTACCTTCTGCTTCACATACTCAGTACTTCTCCCGTACTGACCCCCGTTTCTTCGGGGGCTGTGTTTCATGCCCGCAGGTACAGAAGCTCGTTTGGGTGGTCCTCCAGTTTAGGCTACTCATTCTGCTGTGTTGGAGAGCTCCCCTTTGATCCGGAGCCTACTTTTGGTACATATCTTTTGTTGTGTCTGTATTCTGTATATTTGGATGAGTGGGTACGGCGGGGCCCTGTCCCGTCCTATGTTCTTATGTTCTGTTTTGTCTAGAGGCCTGTAGTCAGATTTGTGGGTCGTGGGTCCGGTGTGTTTGCATGTGAGTCTGTTTTGCGATCTTAAGCGGCCCGTACGCTGCTATGGCCAAGTCGGCCTCTGAATTTGTATGTATGTGTATGTACTTGGGGGCGATGTGCATTCCGCCACCCTTCTGATGTGTGTGTGTGAAATTTGGCGATGTATATTCCGCCTCCTTTCTAATTTGTGATTTGTTTGATCTGTACGGGCGACTGCTCAGGACAAGTGTTCGGTAGTTGTCTGATTACGATGTTGAGTTCGAATAACATACGTTGAGATTGGACGAGTCTGATTAGGATGATCTGGGTGTGAGTTCGTTTGGGGTGTCCCAGAAGGGCACCAGTCGCGGCCCACGGGGCTGGGTCGTGACACATCATTTCATAATCAAGACAATAGTCATATCAAGTATCCTTCGAATGTCACTATGGGTTATATCAAAATAGATCTTCTAGAATCATAGACACGTATCAAGACATAATAAAATAAGTTTTGGGAATCAAGTACATTAGCCATCCTAGTGTGTCAAAGAATAGGAGCTTTTTTAAGTCATATACACATCGTCTATTTGTTTTATAAAGATCATGCCAAAAGGAAGGAAGGGTTAGCTTTACATACCTGTCGTAGATCAATCGTAACCGAGCTTGCTTCGTCGCCCCTTTAGCCTATTTAATATGAGAGTAACAGTATTGTTAATAACTACGACTTCCTGAACTTATAAATCTATAACTAATCACTTATGGGAATCACTCCTTGATTAGCATTTGAGTAGTTAAGAACTTAACGAAAATCGGGCAGTATTTCCTCTATATAACTTGCCTAATCCGAACTTCCAATTAGTCTCCGATTATCACAATAATACCAACAACAACGATAACAAAAATAATCATATCAAATCCTTAAAATCCTACCCCTAAAAAACTCAAACAACCCAATAACCTCTCTTAATCTTTTTCAATCCAAATCATTAACATCTAAGATTATACATCAAACAGACCAACATATGTTTCGTATACGATACGTTATACACTTGTTTTCTTCCAAATTTGTGAACCATATCAATAACAACACGACAAAAATAAGAACAACAACACATAAACATACTTATAACCACACTTTTAATCTTTCAACTCAACAAGAATAGCCCACAACTTCATGAACATCTAATCCAATTCGTGTCTCAATAATCTCATAAAAACAAATACAACATAAATTATCAAGATTCCTTCATCTTTAACACATAATCCATAACAATAATAACATCAACAACAATCAAACCCAATCCAATTAAAATAACTCCAATTCTGCCCACTTACACGCTAACAATAATCATGTTATTTTCTTACTTCCAATTTTGTCTAATACACTTTAATCTCTCCATTACAACATCATTAACTCCAATTACATTACAAGAAGAAGAAATCTTACCTTGAATTAGTTAGGACAGATCCTACAATCACTTGCACCAATTGCACCACTTCTTTTCCTCAACTTAAATTCTAACTTGCTTCCTCCATTGGGACATAAAGCACCTTGGGATTAATTTAAACTATATTTTTTTTGCTATCAAGGTGATGAAGAATAGCCATGGCTGTGTTATGCATTTTTGTTTCAAGATTTGTGAATGGAAAGTGTTTAACACTTAGTCATCATATGCCTTATATAGGCAGCCCCTCCATGGGACATGTGTCCCACTCAATTAACCACCAATCAGATTCAGCCATGTGTTGTGGGGCCCACTTAGTGGTCTAATTAGCTTAATTAATCATTAAACCCCACTTAATAATCTGATCATGATTAATTAATCCCTAATCTCCACTAATATTTCTACACTAATTGAAATTTACAACCAAATCGTGCACTTATTAAAATCGGGATTAAAGAGTCCTTGTCTCATATCTCAAAAATAACCTTGTCCTTGAATTCATATCGATTAGCTTACGAATAATCCAACATACAAAAATACGGGGTATAACATATCTCCCTTTGTTGCTAGTAGAATCGGAATAGAACCTGAGTCAATAGAACTATTTGAGGTAGCTACACTGGTAGGAGATTCTGTTATAGCAAAGCAAGTATATAGAAATTGTTCGGTGATTATATATAGTCGTCATACCGTGGCAGATCTAAAAGTGTTAGATATGATGGAGTTTGATGTTATTATAGGTATGGATTGGTTAGCTTCTTGTTATGATAACGTTGATTGTAGAGAAAAGATAGTCCGATTTCAGTTCCCAGGGGAGCCGATTATAGAGTGGATGGGGAATACAACATCGCCGAGGGGTAAGTTTATTTCATACCTCAAGGCAAGGAAGATGGTTAGAAAGGGTAAATTTATCATCTGGTTCGTGTGGATCACTTAGAAGTCGAGGTACCGACTCTCCAGTCAGTCCCGATAGTCAATGTATTTCCAGACGAACTTCCAGGTCTTCCTCCTGAGCGGGAGATAGAGTTTACTATAGATGTATTGCCAGATACTCAGCCCACATCTATTCCTCCTTATAGAATGAAACCTGCAGAGCTGAAGGAGTTAAAAGAGCAACTGAGGGACTTATTAGAAAAGGGCTTCATCAGGCGTAGCACATCACCTTGGGGAGCACCGGTATTATTTGTGAGAAAGAAAGACGGATCGCTGCGGATGTGCATTGATTATAGGTAGCTGAATAAAGTAACAATAAAGAATAGATATCCCCTCCCCAGGATTGATGATCTATTTGACCAGTTGCAAGGTGCTAAATGCTTTTCGAAGATAAACTTACGATCAGGCTATCACCAGGTGCGGGTGAAGGAGACAGATATTCCGAAGACTGCATTCAGGACCCGATACTGGCATTATGAGTTTAGAGTGATGTCTTTTGGGCTGACCAATGCTCCAGCAGTATTTATGGATTTAATGAACCGAGTGTTCAAACCATTCCTGGATATGTTCATGATTGTATTTATCGATGATATTCTGGTCTATTCACGTTCAGAAGAGGAGCATGCAGATCGTTTGAGGACAGTGCTTAGGGTGCTCCAACACCAGAAGTTGTATGCTAAGTTCTCTAAATGTGAATTATGGTTGACTTCAGTAGCATTCTTGGGGCACATTATTGGAGCTTATGATATCCGGGTAGATACCCAGAATATCGAGGCTGTAAAGACTTGGCCTAGACCTATGACACATACTGAGGTACGCAGTTTTCTAGGGCTAGCAGGATATTACCGGAGATTTGTAGAAAAGTTTACCTCCATTTCAGCGCCTTTAACAAGGCTAACTCAGAAGGCAGCTAAGTTCCAGTAGACTGATGCGTGTGAGAAAAGCTTCCAGTTGTTGAAAGACAAGCTGACTACGGCTCTAGTCTTAAATCTTCCAGAGGCACCAGATGGCTATGTTATTTATTATGATGCTTCAGGTGTTGGATTAGGTTGTGTATTGATGCAGCATGGTAGGGTTATAGCCTATGCTTCCCGACACTCAGGAAGCACGAAAGGAATTATCCTACTCATGATCTGGAATTAGCAGCGGCAATTCATGCCTTGAAGATATGGAGGCATTACTTATATGGTGTTCATGTTGATGTTTAAATGGATCACAAAAGTCTCCAATATATCTTTAAACAGAAAGAGCTGAATGTACGACAGAGGCGGTGGTTAGAGTTATTAAAAGATTATGATGTTGATATTCTATACCATCGAGGGAAAGAAAATGTTGTAGCAGATGCTCTTAGCCGTAAATCTATGGGTAGCTTGGCAGATGTGCAACCAAAAAAAAAGGAGATGGTCCATGAGATTTACCGTCTAGCTAACCTTGGAGTCCGTTTGGTTGATTCTGGAGATGATGGAGTTTCTGTTCGAGAAGTTGCTGAATCCTCTATCATAGAGGCGATAAAGAGACACTAGTACGAGGACCCTGTTCTGGCACGGTATAGAGATACAGCTCTTCAAAAGGAGAAGACCCCGTTCAAAGTTACACCTGATGGCGTGTTACGATATGAAGGCAGAATATGTGTACCTAAGGTTGCAGGGCTACGGCAATAGGTTATGGGAGAGGCACACTATGCCAGTTATTCTGTTCATCCAGGGTGGACAAAAATGTATCATGACCTCATATGTTTATATTGGTGGTGTCATGACCCAGCCCCGTTGTTCATGACTAGTGCCCGAGCTGGACACTCGTATACGTACCTGTTAGATATAGTCAAACTGATTCTAAGAACCATATGGAAACTTGCAAAGAACTCCAAAGGTTCATAACGTCATCATATATATATATATATCCCAATAACCTGTCTCCTGAGGAGTCACACTAATCAAAACCTAATATGATACGCAAGCCGACAAGGCTGCCACTACATGTCAATATGATACGCAAGTCGACAAGGCTGCAACTACATATCAATACCATACGCAAGCCGACAAGGCTGCCACTACAGACGAACGTATCCCTAGCACAACGTATAGACACAGCTGAACAAAAATTATACACAACCCACACATATGTTATTATATCCCATATTTTGTACGTTGGATTATTCGTAATCTAATCGACATAAGTTCAAGGACAAGATTATTTTGGGATATAAGACAAGGACTTTTTGATCCTAATTTTAATAATGCACGGTTTGCTAGTTAATTACTATTAGTATGGAAATATTAGTGGAGATTCAGGATCAACTAACCATGATTAGATTATTAAGTGGGGATTAATGATTAATTAGCCTAAATAGTGTACCAAGTGGGCCCCATGACCAGAATTAACCATGATCGGAATTATTAGGTGGGCCCCACAAAAAGATGTGGACAATTGTGATTGGGAATGAATGATGACAAGCCATAGTGGGACACATGTCTCATAAGTGGGACATGTGTCAAGTGGACAGCTTGCATATATATATATACACATATTTGATGAGTAATCCACGAATCACATTTCATTTTCATCTTCACCAAGCTGAATTGAGAGAGAGGCTCACAACCAGCCATGGCTAGCTCACGGCCAACTTCAAGGTTGGGAGAAAAATTACCAACAGCCATGGCAGCACCTTGTAAGCTCACGTCCTGCCCTCTTCCACACCATTAAATTTTTAATCTTCATCTTAATTTGGAGAAAGAATCATGAATAGCCATGGCTGCTACACAAGATCACGACCAGCTTCAATAGTGGAAAAAGAAATTATAATTCCCTAAGATGTTCTACACGTCCAAGGAGCAGCAAGGTTAGAGTTTAAGTTGAAGAAGATGAAGTGATGCAAATGGTGCAAGTTATTGTAGATCTGTCCCAATTAAATTTGAGGTAAGATTTCTTCTTTTGTTATGAAATTGGAGTTAAGGATGTTGTAATGGAGAGATTAATTTGTATTAAGTGGAATTGGAAGTAAGAAAATTGCATGATTAATGTTGGTGTATAATTGGGAAGAATTTGAGTTGTTCCAATTATATTTGGTTTGATTGTTATTGTTATTAATGTTATGGATTATGTGTTAAAGGTGAGAGGAAAGCTTAAATCATACTAGAATTTATATTGAGTTCATAGGCTGTTTTGTGGAATTGGAAAACTAAGTGTAGTTAAGATTTGTATTGTGTTGTTATAATTGATGGGCTGTTTTAGGACTTGCTGTAATGTTAAGATAGTTTTCTTGCATATAGAAGTTGATGTCGTTGTTGTGTTGTTGCTGATATGAATCACCAAACTTGGAAGAGAGAAACGTATAAAATATCATACACGAGCGTATGTGGTTTGTTTGGTATATTCTTAGATGTTCGTGAGATTATCGGACATTATTATGTTGTGATTAGGGGCTGATTTGGAATGTTGTGCGAGCTGTTTCGGGGTATTCTTGAATCTTGTTTTGGCTAGTTCTTGATATAGTAAACTGGACTTATGGTTGTTGATATTGATCTGGTTGTTTCATAATTAGTTTGAATGTGAGGGAAATGAACAATATAGGAGAAATGCCTCCCAATTTTCTAGGAATAGGCTACTAACGTTGAAGTACGTTTTTATGCCTTTCCGTAGCTTAACCATAGTCTTGACGTCTTAATATAGGTTGAGATACTTTGGGCAGCGTATACATATCAAGTCACGGATTAAGCGCCAAAGGTATGTAAAGCTAACCCTTCTTTCTTTTTGGCATGATCTTTATAAGACAAACAGACGACGTGTACATGACTCCAAAGAAGCTCCTATTGTTAGAGACACTAGGATGGCTAATGTACTTGATTCCCAAAACTTATTTTGTTATGTATTGATACGTGTCTATGATTCCAGACGTTCTATTTTGATATAATCCATAGTGACATTCGAAGGATACTTGATATGACTATTGTCTTGATTACCATGATGGTTCATTTTGATTATTCTATTGAGTCCCATATATGACTTAGTTAGCATATGGTTTCTCACTACTCTGTACGTGCATGCCTCAATATGTCTTTCATCGAGTCCCGAGTCGGGGTACGTTCTCGTGCACAGTTCCACTGCATTGTTAACCGAGTCCCTCAGTAGAGGACCGGGATACGGTATATGTTATATCCGACGTTTTTGCATATTCGGAAAATCCGAGATATTTTTTTTACTTGGAAGTAGTGAGGCTATATTTGAGCCTTATTTAGTATGAGTGTGTTGGCTATGAAATTGTTGGTGTGAAATACGAAGGAAGGCCAAGGGGCAAAGTTGGAATTTTGGAATTTTTTTCGGGAATTACAAAAATTGGAATTTTTAATGAATTGGGCTCAAAATAAAATAAGAGAAATTGAGGCCCAAGTGTTAAGGGGTGGCCGGCCATGTCACATGGCCCAAGCCCATGGTGGCTAATTAAATCATGTGCTAAATGTATATATTAAGAAGAGGCCTCATCTTTTAACATAGAAGCTTCAAGAAATTAAAAGAAAAGAAGAGAAAAAAAAAGAGAGAGAGAGGAGCAATCGGCTCCAAGGAAAGAAAGAAAAAATTTTCTAGCCTTCAATCTCAATCCAAAAACCTTGTTCTTCTTGAATTAGTAACAAGCTCAAGACGCTCTTCAAGGTGGTATAATTAGTTTGGCGAAAGAACCACGTTTGCGGAAAGTTGGAATTTAAAGAGAAGGTATGAATTCTATATTTTGTGTTATGGAATAAGTGTATGAGTTATAATGATTAGAACTAGATGAGAATCATGGAAGTATGGTGTGTGTGTGCATGGCGTGTGTGTGTGTAAATGATGTGTTGGCCGTGAGCCATGTTGGTGTGGAGGAAAAATGAATTCAAGTTCATTTAGTTTGTTAGTTGTGTCGTTGTGACCTTTGTGATGCAAATAAAGGTTTAATGACTTGGATTGACATTAGAAGTGCTTGCATGTAATTATGAGAAATTATATTAATTTTGCATGATTTTATATGAGTATGGGATTAAGGTTCTAAATGTGAAATATGATTGTTGTTAGTAAGCTTGGAAGGAAAATAATGTGATTTGGATATTTAGGTGAATTATGGTGTTGGTGGAAATTTTGTATATTTTTGTATATCTTGTGTATATATTGTAGAAATGATATGAAATGCTTCCAAATAACATTGTAACGATCTTGATTAGTAGTGAATATGAGAATATTGAGATTGGGTTGGAAATGTGAGATTGGAAATGAGAGTTATTACACTAGGTTGGAAGGAAGATTAGTTATGCCTTATTGCGTTTTGTAGTTGTTTTTGGGTTGGTTGTTGCTATTCTGAGCCGAGTTGTATTCTCGGGGTGTCGCATTTATAGGGGTAGTGCTGCCGAAATTTCGGTAGGCAAGCATTGGTTAAGGTTAGAAATTTTACGTCTCATGAATAGTAACTGATAAATGTGACCATTTGCAGTCTTTGGGCGAAACAGGAATCGAGTTTGGACGAGCGTAGGACGCAACCAAGGTATGTAAGGTCTTTTCCTTCTTTCTTAGGCACGTTCTAAATGTAATAGGCTCAGACGCGAGCCTCAGAAACGACCCTGTTCCTCGGAATTCGATATTGAAATTGGCTCCAAATCTTTCAGTAAGATTGAACTAGTTTCTTCTAAATTGCCGCCAAAATTGACCTTTAAGTGTGCAACGTTTGCTAATGGAGCCGGAATGCCCTAAAACTCTCATGAACGACTCCATATTACTTATGATCCATAATTTCATGTATGTCCACTCGGCTCGGCCCAAGGTGGGCCCACGAAATATTGGCATTTTCTGTATGGTTCCGATTAGCCCATTTCTGTCCGAAACTCACAGGTAACTCTTGGTTATTATTCTGTTCGCTATATGACAAGCATTATGGCTATAGTTATGAGTCTCATAATATATTCTGACGTCTGGAGCGGTTCTAGACATTTTATTTTGATATAATCTGTCGTGCCATTCCAAATGACATTTATGCGTATCTACTATGGATTTTGTCCGATTATTCGATTTGACCTATCATCTGGACTATTTCCGATTCATTGAGTCTGTATGCATATGGTTTCTCATTAATCTGTTCGTGGATGCCTCAATGCTTCCTTCACTGCGCCCGGGCCAGGTTCTGATACTCGTGCACATTCCACTGCATTGTTCACCGCGTCCCTCGGTGTGCGGGTCGGGTTCTGTTTACATCTGTATATGATTTGATAATGTGTTTGTATGGGGATGGCGGCTAGGATGGCATATGATCTGATCTGTTTGTCCACCGCGTCCCGTACTAAGAGGGCCGGGATCTGTTACCGCTTCCCTTATTAAAGGGCCGGGATCTGATATGTATGTATATGCTTATGACTCTGCATGCATGATTCTGTCTGTTACAGTTCTGTATGTCTGATCTGGAATATGATTCCGTCTGTCACACTTCTGGAAATATGATCTGGATCATGACTCTGTCTGATCCATTTCCGTGCGTCTGGTTCGGATTATGATTCAGTCTGTCACATTTTGTACATCTAACTCAGATTTCGATTTTGGTTAGCCACATTCTGCACTCCTGATCTGTGTTATGATTCTGTCAGCTATACTCTGTCCCTCTGATTCATATTACAGTTCTGTCGGCTATGCCCCGTGCATACGATATATATATATATATATATTGTGTGAATCTGTCCGTACACTTTGTAGTTCTGCTTCAGTTCCGAGTTCGAGTTCGTCCGTTATATTTTTGTACTTCTGATTCAGATTATGATTATTGTTGTTACATTTCGGCTTTACATACTCGGTACATTTTCCGTACTGACCCCCTGTTCTTCGGGGGCTGCGCTACATGCCCGCAGGTACAGACGCACCGCGTGATACGCCACCCGTGTAGGATCTCCGTTCTGCGGTTTGGAGTGCTCCCTTTTGATCCGGAGCTTATACTTTTGGTATATACCATTTTCTGTTGTATATTCTGTACATGTGTTTATTTGGGGTACGACGGGGCCCTGTCCCGTCATCTAATTCTGTTATGTCTGTTAGAGGCCTGTAGACATGTTTGTGGGTTGTGGGTTGTCACTGTTCTGGTAGGTACGTGTGAGATTACGACTTAAGTGATCCTGCTTGCTATGATAGCCTCAATGGCTTATGTATAAATCTATGTGTGTACATATATTTTGTGCGACGTATGCTATATCCGTATGAACCTATGTATGTTTAATTTAAGTAATTGGTTAGTACGCTAACTCTATCAGGTAGGTACGTATGGGTGCCCAGTTAGGACACCAGTCGCGACCCATGGGGTTGGGTCGTGACAAAAGTGGTATCAGAGCGGTTTGTCCTCGGAATTTCTACAGGCCGTGTCTAGTAGAGTCTTGTTTATCGGTGTGTTGTGCACCACATCTATAAACAGGAGGCTACAGGACATTCAGGATGTTACCCTTTCTTTGGATCTTAGATCGTGCGTTAGAGCTGTACTATCAGGATGTTTTCTTTTCTGACGAGATGTTATGTTTTCAGCGATGCCTCCAAAGAAGGCGACAACCGCCCAGAAGGGCAAGGCGGTGCCAGAGACCGGGGAGACTAGCCGGGCCCAGAGGGTTACCAGAGCCCACCCCCAGACCATGCCCGACGTTGTGCCCCAGTCAGAGGGTTCTACTGTACCACTACCGGAGGGGCCGGAAGCAGCTCTACCAGTAGCCCCGGAAGCCCCAGCTCCCCAACCAGAGGCTGAGAACAGGACTTTGAGGGAGGTCGTGCAGCTGTTGACGACGATAGTGGCAGGGCAGGCTCGCGGACGCGGGCGGAGGGGTGAGGATGATGATGACAGGTGTGATAGCCTGCGAGTCCGCGATTTTCTGACATGCGGTCCCCCAGAGTTTTTCGGGACCAAGCCCGAGGAGGACCCCCATGACTTCATTCGGGGGATGAGGCGCTCATTGGGACTGGTTAGGGCTTCGGCGACCGAGTCCGTTGAGCTAGCCTCGCACAGACTACGGGATGTGGCGGCTAATTGGTATGAGTCCTGGGAGTTATCCAGGGGTGAGGGTGCTCCCCCAGCTACCTGGGATGAGTTTGTGGCCGCTTTCCTTCGCCACTTTCTCCCCCCGGAGCTACGACGGGCGAGAGTTGACAAGTTTTTGCAGCTAAAGCAAAGAGGCAGGAGTGTCTGGGAGTATAATCTAGAGTTTGATTCCCTAGCCCGATATGCCCCTACTATTGTAGCCGATATGGAGGACAGAATGCACCGGTATGTGATGGGACTGGATGATTATCTAGTTGATGCCTGTATGGCGATGGCGGCACAGACAGATATGGACATCGCACGGTTACAGGCTTACGCCCAAGGGATGGAAGACCGTCATCGAGCGGATCAGCCCAGCAGAGATCGTGATGGGAGGCCGCCCAAAAGGGGCAGATCTGCAGGATATTTCGGAGATTTCCGAGGCGGATGGTCTCAGCAGCCGTCCGGTAGGTCCCTACCTCCGTCAGGCCGGGGTACCCAGTCCGCCGGGAGACGTTTTGATGGCGCAGGTCCGTCTGGGTCCGGCCAGAGTTCCAGAGCATCCGGTTCGCAGGTGAGTAGGGATTCTAGTCAGTCTAGGCCACCTATGCCCCGGTGTACTTATTGTGGGAAACTTCATCCGGGGGGGTGTTATCGCGCTACGGGCGCCTGCTATTTTTGTGGTAGTCCAGATCATAGGGTGAGGGAGTGCCCGTATAAGGGCAGTTCTGGTTCAGCACAGCCTCCTGGGTCGGTTGCCGGCTCATCTTCTCCTTCAGTAGCCATGCGCCCCACGGGGCGAGATATGCCGGCACCAGTGAGTCGTGGCAGAGGTCGTGGAGGAGCTTCCTGTTCCGGCGGTCCCTCGAACCGCGTATACGCTTTAACCAGCCGGCAGGACCCAAGAGCGTCCCCAAATGCTGACCCAGGTATATTGTTGATCTTTTTTTGAAAAATATGTATATTGACAGATCTGTACTTTGTATATTATGTGATTTTCTTCTTCTGGGTGTTAGTAAAAGTAAGGTAAAAATCCAAATCAATAGAACCGTCTGAGATAGTTATACGTATAGATGAAAATGAATATTAAAATTCGGAAGGGCGATATGGTCATTGCGCGGGTTGAACAGGGGTGGGACCCGCTACGGAAATTTTTCCGAATATTTTCCAAGACCCCAATTTGCCCTAAATGATGTGACAAAGGTCGTGCGGGGCAGTCGGCGCAATTATATTAGCATTAACGCACCAAAACGCATGAAAATTTCGAGGTTAAGCGTGCTGGAATCAGAGCAATTCTGGGATGGGTGACCCCCTGGGAAGTATACCCAATTTTCGTAAATCACTGAAGCATTAGTGGAAACGGTCTGATTCTAATCGAATTCTATCTGCCATACTTCTACGCCCCTGATCTTGACAAGACTCTGCCTATTATGCCTCCGTATTTCTGAATCTGATCACGTTTCTGTCTGATATGCCTCTGTACGTCCGACTCTGATCACAAATCTATCTGATACGTCTCTGTATGTCTGACTCTGATCACGGATCTGTCTGACCTAATTCCATACATCCTATTCTGACTACGAATCTATCCGCCATAGTTCAGTACATCTGACTCTGATTATGAATCTGTCCGATATGCTTAGGTACGTCTGGCTCTAGTTATGAACTTGTTTGATATGACGTAGGAATACGATAGCGTTGTAAGCATCCGAGGAGTGTGACAAGAGGTGAAAGATGCTGATGGCAATTGTAATATTCAAAAGAATTTTGAAGGAAAGAAAGGAACCTCCCCGAAATGTTATGAGACCCCCTAAGGTCAGTCGAAAATTCGAGGACGAATGTTCTAAAGGGGGAGAGGATGTTATATCCGGCGTTTTTGCATATTCGGAAAATCCGAGATATTTTTTTTTACTTGGAAGTAGTGAGGCTATATTTGAACCTTATTTAGTATGAGTGTGTTGGCTATGAAATTGTTGGTGTGAAATACGGAGGAAGGCCAAGGGGCAAAGTTGGAATTTTGGAAATTTGTTTCGGGAATTACAAAAATTGGAATTTTTAATGAATTGGGCTCAAAATAAAATAAGAGAAATTGAGGCCCAAGTGTTAAGGGGTGGCCGGCCATGTCACATGGCCCAAGCCCATGGTGGCTAATTAAATCATGTGCTAAATGTATATATTAAGAAGAGGCCTCATCTTTTAACATAGAAGCTTCAAGAAATTAAAATAAAAGAAGAGAAAAAAAAAAAAAAAGAGGAGCAATCGGCTCCAAGGAAAGAAAGAAGAGAAAATAAAGAAAAATTTTCTAGCCTTCAATCTCAATCCAAAAACCTTGTTCTTCTTGAATTAGTAACAAGCTCAAGACGCTCTTCAAGGTGGTATAATTAGTTTGGCGAAAGAACCACGTTTGCGGAAAGTTGAAATTTAAAGAGAAGGTATGAATTCTATATTTTGTGTTATGGAATAAGTGTATGAGTTATAATGATTATAACTAGATGAGAATCATGGAAGTATGGTGTGTGTGTGCATGGCGTGTGTGTGTGTAAATGATGTGTTGGCCGTGAGCCATGTTGGTGTGGAGGAAAAATGAATTCAAGTTCATTTAGTTTGTTAGTTGTGTCGTTGTGACCTTTGTGATGCAAATAAAGGTTTAATGACTTGGATTGACATTGGAAGTGCTTGCATGTAATTATGAGAAATTATATTAATTTTTCATGATTTTATATGAGTATGGGATTAAGGTTCTAAATGTGAAATATGATTGTTGTTAGTAAGCTTGGAAGGAAAATAATGTGATTTGGAAGTTTAGGTGAATTATGGTGTTGGTGGAAATTTTGTATATTTTTGTATATCTTGTGTATATATTGTAGAAATGATATGAAATGCTTCCAAATAACATTGTAACGATCTTGATTAGTAGTGAATATGAAAATATTGAGATTGGGTTGGAAATGTGAGATTGGAAATGAGAGTTATTACACTAGGTTGGAAGGAAGATTAGTTATGCCTTATTGCGTTTTGTAGTTGTTGTTGGTATTGTTGTTGGGTTGGTTGTTGCTATTCTGAGCCGAGTTGTATTCTCGGGGTGTCGCATTTATAGGGGAAGTGCTGCCGAAATTTCGGTAGGCAAGCATTGGTTAAGGTTAGAAATTTTAAGTCTCATGAATAGTAACTGATAAATGTGACCATTTGCAATCTTTGGGCGAAACAGGAATCGAGTTTGGACGAGCGTAGGACGCAACCAAGGTATGTAAGGTCTTTTCCTTCTTTCTTAGGCATGTTCTAAATGTAATAGGCTCAGACGCGAGCCTCAGAAACGACCATGTTCCTCGCAATTCGATATTGAAATGGCTCCAAATCCTTCAGTAAGATTGAACTAGTTTCTTCTAAATTGCAGCCAAAATTGACCTATAAGTGTGCAACGTTTGCTAATGGAGCCGGAATGCCCTAAAACTCTCATGAACGACTCCATATTACTTATGATCCATAATTTCATGTATGTCCACTCGGCTCGGCCCAAGGTGGGCCCACGAAATATTGGCATTTTCTGTATGGTTCCGATAAGCCCATTTCTGTCCGAAACTCACAGGTAACTCTTGGTTATTATTCTGTCCGCTATATCACAAGCATTATGGCTATAGTTATGAGTCTCATAATATATTCTGACGTCTAGAGCGGTTCTAGACATTTTATTTTGATATAATCTGTCGTGCCATTCCAAATGACATTTATGCGTATCTACTATGGATTTTGTCCGATTATTCGATTTGACCTATCATCTGGACTATTTCCGTTTCATTGAGTCTTTATGCATATGGTTTCTCATTAATCTGTTCGTGGATGCCTCAATGCTTCCTTCACTGCGCCCGGGCCAGGTTCTAATACTCGTGCACATTCCACTGCATTGTTCACCGCGTCCCTCGGTGTGCGGGCCGAGTTCTGGGGATGGCGGCCAGGATGGCATATGATCTGATCTGTTTGTCCACCGCGTCCCGTACTAAGAGGGCCGGGATCTGTTACCGTGTCCCTTATTAAAGGGTCGGGATCTGCTATGTATGTATATGCTTATGACTCTGCATGCATGATTCTGTCTGTTACAGTTCTGTATGTCTGATCTGGAATATGATTCTGTCTGTCACACTTCTGGAAATCTGATCTGGATCATGACTCTGTCTGATGCATTTCCGTGCGTCTGGTTCGGATTATGATTCAGTCTGTCACATTTTGTACATCTAACTCAGATTTCAATTTTGGTTAGCCACATTCTGCACTCCTGATCTGTGTTATGATTCTGTCAGCTATACTCTGTCCCTCTGATTCATAATACAGTTCTGTCGGCTATGCCCCGTGCATACGATATATATATATATTGTGTGAATCTGTCCGTACACTCTGTAGTTCTGCTTCGGTTCTGAGTTCGAGTTCGTCCGTTATATTTTTGTACTTCTGATTCAGATTATGATTATTGTTGTTACATTTCGGCTTTACATACTCGGTACATTTTCCGTACTGACCCCCTGTTCTTCGGGGGCTGCGCTACATGCCCGCAGGTACAGACGCACCGCGTGATACGCCACCCGTGTAGGATCTCCGTTCTGCGGTTTGAAGTGCTCCCTTTTGATCCGGAGCTTATACTTTTGGTATATACCTTTTTCTGTTGTATATTCTGTACATGTGTTTATTTGGGGTATCCATCATCTGATTCTGTTATGTCTGTTAGAGGCCTGTAGACATGTTTGTGGGTTGTGGGTTGTCACTGTTCTGGTAGGTACGTGTGAGATTGCGACTTAAGTGATCCTGCTTGCTATGATAGCCTCAACGGCTTATGTATAAATCTATGTGTGTACATATATTTTGTGCGACGTATGCTATATCCGTATGAACCTATGTGTGTTTAATTTAAGTAATTGGTTAGTACGTTAACTCTATCAGGTAGGTACGTATGGGTGCCTAGTTAGGACACCAGTCGCGACCCATGGGGTTGGGTCGTGACAGTATATATATATATATGATGATATAATGATATGATGATGTGGTTATGGCGCCAAGGATAGTATGTGATGACTTTATTCACCGAGTTCCATAATGGGCCGGGTATGATATATGATATTGATATGCATGATTTACATTTCATAAGGCAAATGTATCGGTATTTAGAATGTCATACTTGTCTCCTGTGACCTCTATTTCACTCATGATCCTCTTTATTGTATTACATGCTTTATATACTCAGTACATATTCCGTACTGACCCCCTTTCTTCGGGGGGCTGCGTTTCATGCCCGCAGGTACAGATACTCGATTATGTGATCCTCTAGCTTAGGATTTCTACTCAGCTGTCTTGGAGAGCTCCATTGTTCCGGAGCCTAGACTTTTGGTATAGATCTTTTGATGTATATATATATATATGTTCATCCAGGGGTACGGCGGGGCCCTTTCCCATCATATATCACTATCAATACTCTTAGAGGTCTGTAGACATATGTGTGGGTTGTACATAAGTTTTGTTGAGCTGTGTCTATACGATGTGCTATGGTTATGTTCGTCCATTGTGGCAGCCTTGTCGGCTTGCGTATGGTATTGATATGTAGTGGCAGCCTTGTCGGCTTGCGTACCATATTATGTTTTGATTAGTTGTGACTCCTCAGGAGACAGGTTATCCAGATATATATATATGATGACGTTACGAACCATTGGAATTCTTTTGCAAGTTTCCATATTATTCTTAGATTCAGTTGACTATATCTAACAGGTATGTATACGAGTGTCTAGCTCGGGCACTAGTCATAGCCCACGGGATTGGGTCGTGACAAAAGTGGTATCAGAGCAGTTCATCCTCAGAGTGTCTACAGACCGTGTCTAGTAGAGTCTTGTTTATCTGTGTGTTGTGCACCACATCTATAAACAGGAAGCTACAGGACATTTAGGATGTTACCTTTCCTTCTTAGTCTAGATCGTGCGATAGAGCCAAGAGATAGGAAATGATATCCCTTATATATTGACCTTTGATTTCAGCAGGAGAGTGGTGTCGACAAGAGAAGGTAAATAATGCTACTGGGAGTTACAGAGGTAAGATATTTCATCGAAGTTACGTTATCAGAAATTGTATATACAGAATGGCGAACCGGTCATCGTCAAGGTAAGTTATTGTAAGTATAGTAAGAAAGTGGATTGGATGTATATATTGATGATAAGTTCAGTTATAAAGTGTGAATAGAAGGAGCTGAAGAAATCAGTAAAAAGATAGGTAACGGTAAGCAGGGTATATGTTAGATATGGTATGAATGTTACAGGTATGATTGAAATGCAGCTAAAGATTAAAAGGGAAAGTAAACAGAAAAGTATAACAGGTACGGTTTGAGTTGGACATACGAGGTAGGTTCATCATTTTTATACTGTTGTTGGTATTGGGAACCCTGTGTGGCTATGATATGCTATATATATATATGTTGGCCCTGTGAGGCATTGTTGGTATTTCCTGCGTGCAGGTTTTGGGATAGTAAGAAATACAGAGGAAACTCTGCCAAAATTTTATAGAAATAAAAACGAGAATGAGATATAAGTTCGTAATATTCTTGAACGGTCGTGTCAATAGAAATGATGGGATTTGACTAAGCGGTGAGTACAGATGACTTCGAGGAATAAGTTAACCATTGAATTGATGGTAATAGTAATTATGAGGTCGATATCAATATGGTAAAAAGGAAATGCTAGGGCAATTTGGAAGGGCTTGTGATAATAAAAGATGATTTAGAAAAGGCTGACAAATCTTAATAGAGTGTTATATTGAGGTATTAAGGATAAGATTGACCAGAAAGGGTAAAGGGTTAAGAAGTGTTACACTATAGGATTGATTACGAACAGGATATAATGTGAATATAATAAGGATTGTTATGAATATAAGTAAAGCCTAGCGAGGAAGTAACTAAAAGATATGACGTGATCTATGTGATTAAAGTATAAAGGCAAATGTGAAATGGAAAGGCAAGGTATAGAACGAATGAGAAAGACTTGTAAAGTTCTATAGGGAAAGTTCGAAATAAAGATTACGCGATAACGGAAATAAAAGCGAGCACAAGAAAAGAAGGAAATAAGAAAGAAGCGAGCGAGATAATAGTGCAGTAATAGGTTATGACATGTATAGCCGAGGAAACGAGTAATATAAGTGACGGAACATTGAAGGAATAAACTATAAAGAGATGAGCAACGAAGCAGAATCAGTGCCAGAAAATGACTGGGATGATAAGAACAAATAGGGATGAACAAGAATACACTTTGAAAAAGGGAAAGGGATTATACAGGAGTAGTGGTTTCCGAAGGATACAGGGGTAGCGTGAGATTCCTCGTGCACAGAATAAAAGATGGACATAGACTGGAGAAACAAAAGGAGTTCTAAAGGAAACACCTAAGATAAACGTGATTAATTGGGTACGAGTATAGAACAAAAGGAAAATATATAGCTATGAACCTAAAGGTGTAGTAGGACGACAAGGTGATAAGATAAGATTGTCATTAAGATGAACTCGATATGATTTTGTGTAAGTTAGAAGTCGGTACTAGGTACACGACAAGGACAAGAGAGCATAAGGCATAAAGGAGTATTGCGTGTATATGACTTTACCTCGGAAATAGTGAAATCCTTAAAGGACAAGGTCTGTAGGCCTGAGGAACAAATGGTGTATTGTAAATTCATTAGAGGAAATAGATGATATAGGTTGGGATAAAGATTGTCACGACCCACCCCGTGGGCAATGACTAGTGCCCGACCTGGACACCCATATACATACCTATCGGGTATAGTCAACCTGAAATTTCGAACAATATGGAAACTCACAAAAGAACTCCGAAGGTTCAAAATGACATCATATATATACCCAGATAAACTGTCTCCTGAGGAGTCATAACTGATCAAATCATAAAATGATACGCAAGCCGACAAGGCTGCCACTACATATCAATATTATGTCATATGCAAGCCGACAAGGCTGCAATTACAGACAAACATCATATCATAGCACATCGTATAGGCACAGCTGAACAGAATTGATACACAACCCACACATATGTCTACAGACCTCTAAGAATATCGATAGGGAAATATGACGGGACAGGGCCCTGTTGTACCCCTGGATAAACATATACATATACATCATAAGATCTGTACCAAAAGTCTAGGCTCCGGAACAACGGAGCTTTCCAAGACAGCTGAGTAGAAGTCCTATGCTGAAGGGTCACCAAACCGTCTATCTGTACCTGCGGGCATGAAACGCAGCCCCCCGAAGAAAGGGGGTCAGTACGAGATATGTACTGAGTATATAAAGCATGAAATACAATAAGAAGGATCATAACTTAAGTAGAGATTCCAGGGGACAAGGATAACATCTAGAATACCAAAACACTTGCCTTTTGAAACATAAATCATGCATGTCAATGTCATATATCATACCCGGCCCATTATGGGACTCGGTGACATAATCATATCATCATCATATATATATATATAACGTGTCCTGGCCCTCTAGTTAGGGACTCGGTGAATAAAGTCATCCTTGGCGCCATAATCACATCACCATATCATCATATCATCATATCATCATATTATCACATCATCATATCATATATATATATATATATATATATATATATATATAACGTGTCCTGACCCTCTAGTGAGGGACTCGATGAACAATGTAGTGAAACTGTGCACGAAAACGTGTTCTGGCCCGGGACTCAGTGAAAGATATATTGAGGCATGCACGAGCAGAGTAGTGAGAAACTATATGCAAGTTAAAACACATCTGAGACTCGATAGAATAATCAAAACGAGCTATCATTTGAAAATCAAGGCAATAGTCATATCAAGTACCTTTCGAATATCACTATGGATTATATCAAAATAGAACTTTTGGAATCATATACACGTATTAAGACATAATGAAATAGCTTCTGGGAGTCAAGAACATTAGCCATCCTAGTGGCTCTAAGAATAGGAGCTTGTTTGAAATCATACATATACGTCGTCTGTTTGTTTCATAAAGATCATGCCAAAAGAAAGAAGGGTTAACTTTACATACCTCTCGTCGTCCAAGAAACTCAATCGAACCACGAACTCCCACAATTAACATGCCAAACCTATAGTTGTAATAATACGCACATAACTTTTAGAAGGTTTTCGTATATCGTATATATCAATTGATAACTTGATTCTATATCATTATTACCTCCCAATTCCATATATCATCACAACAGCCCAACAATAAAATATAACTCAACAACACAACATATAGATCCATAACTACTTCATAATACCTTATAACGAGCGATAAGATAGTTCTATAATTAATAGTACATCTCCCCCGTCTCTACTACTTTCCCTAGATTCATAACAACAAGAAGAACAACAACCACCATCAACTACAAGTCCAACAAGTAACTCATCAAAGAAAGCCCATATCAATCTATAACAACTACGACTATCGAATTCACGGTTTCTGATTACCATCCCATGAGTCCTTTGTTGAATACATAATAAAATCGCTAAACAAAATTCTTACGTCAATAGGCATAGAAAGAACATAACTTGCACTCTAGAATTCTTCAAATACTTGTTGAACACTTATACTATCTCCTATATAAGTAATTGGCCGAGTGCTTCTACACGCAATTTCAAAGATAAGAAACAAATCCCTCAAATGGGTTCTCCAAAATGAATATAGTTGCTGCCCACGTTTTTTTTTTGGTTCGCTCCTTCAAGGCAATTTGTAAGAAAATAAAATGTTTCAGCAATGTGGTGTTTCCTTCCATCTATTTATTCCTCCAAAAATAAATTCGTTAATGCCACTTTTGTCTAATTCACATGACAAAGACACATGGCACTCACTACCATCACTTGACGTAGCATTTGGTGAATTATGCAACTTCCTATAATTGCATAAGAATGAAACACGTACTGCCCTTGGAACAAACATTTGCCCTTGTCCAATATTACCTATAATGATGATTATCCCTTTGTGGGACCCACATATAAATGTTGTCCTCTTAGCATCATCCAAATATTTTAACTAATCATTTTTGTTTCATGCTACCTTCGGCCACTTTTAATTTTATCCACATAACTAGTCTCTTGATCTCAGTTTACTTAAATAGTAATCATTTTAGCATACTTTCTATACTTATTACCATATTCATGAGATATAGCATTAGCCCGTAGTCTCTTTTGCCACACACAAAAATGTTATTTGCAATCACTGTCATCGCACTTTTCCGTCTTAAATCATTTCGGAACTTCATTTCTTGTATACACTGAGTTCTTGATTTTCATGCTTGAATATAACTAAATCCTACGGCCTCGGTAAAATTGCTCATGTTGGACGGTTCAATTTCCTTGTCCGAAATACCGGACATTATAGCTTGGACCGTATTTCATTCAAATAAATTTCGAACCTCGACGAAACTTATTTTCTTCGATTTGTTTAACTTCTAATCCTTATGATACATCCGTCATCACTCTGACCACCTATAAGCTTTGGGGATAACCTCATTTCTGTTACTAGTGTTATTTAACTTACACACTTTCCAATGCATGAAAACACGGGATGTAACATCCTTCCCCCATTTAGGACATTCGTCCTCGAATGTTAAACTGGTCCTCCACTCCCAGTACTTCCTTAAATGTTCTTTTACTGAATTATGCTCTTCACATGACTCTTTCGTTGGTCGATTCCCTTCAATCTATTATAATGCATTTCAGATCTCTAAGTAACCATTCCCGTATTATTTCCCCTTTATGTTGCTTCTCGAGGTAATAATTCCACATCGTTGTCTTTACTCTCCTTCTTATCTCGTTGTTGGTTAACAGTTGTGCTGCGAGCTCTTCTGCTGAAATCTTACTCTCTCTCTGGTGCACTTAGTCATAACTTGACTCTTTCTTCTTCTATAGTTACTCCCTTAAGATGCATCGTTCCCTTCATCTTGCCTCTTAATCTTTGAATAAGATTTTATAACGCGCAGACGTCCCTCGTCGATTTATTAGACTTTACAATCCCTGGAGTATTTAATGCCTCTGGCAACCTGTAGACCCTTCGCAGACTCTACGACTAAAACGAATTTTTCTAAGGTGTTACATTATTTTACTTTAATAACCTGACATTGCTCTGCTGTTACAGTCCATATTCTGGAATCTTCGGTCTCATGTACCACTCATCGACTTCTTTAAAGGACTTTAACTGTCACTCTACTTTTTAGCTCTTAATCTCAATCCTTAGAGTTGGCTATCAAGTAGCGCTAGAGTTTCCTCATATTATAACTTTACATAGTTGCTCTGTAATCTGTCTATCATTAACTGGTATAATTCTGAAAGAATTGTTGATTTTCGACATATGAATTCACTATTTTAACCAGCTCATTCTGGTTGTCTAGATTAAACCATTTCACAATTTCCCTTAATCCAACATATAACACTTTAGGCATATTATCTCGTGTCGTTTCTTTATCTTTAATTCAAACTCTTCTATTGCCCTTTTACTCAGATTTTGCTCTTAGTTCTCCTATCACGCATCAGAATATGCGTAAGTGGTCAAATGAGCCCAAGAGATATCTTAGCGTCGTTTCAGTAGTCTTCATGCCTTACCTTGCATTCTCCTCTCATATCTTACAATCGGTATCGAGATAAATCTTTGGCTCAGCCATGGCCATGTCCTATTTTCCCTTATTATTGGAGACCCATAGAGAGACATACAAGCCCCAAAAGAAGGCCTATGAAGTATGGGACGTAGCTTGGAGAGGAATGAAAGAAGAAGCTATAAGATAGAAGGCCAACACTCAAAGTGGCTAGGTTCACAAAGGGGCAGAAACACAAATGTGGCTAGACGTTCAAAAGAAAGGCCATAGATGCAAAAGGTCACAATTGCAAGCTTTGAGGATTGGATGATGGCTATATGTGCAAGAGGAGCCTTTTCGGATTTCAAGCCAACACCCAACTAGCCAAACAAGGCCCTTGCCTCATTAATGGCATTTTTGTAATAACTAGCCTAGCTCTTAAGTCTCTTAGTATAAATACTAGACTTAGGTTATTTTCATCTTTAGATTATGTTGAATGAAGAAACTCTTATGAGAGATTGTAGTTGATAGCTTTAGATTAATATAGATTGTTTGGTTGGTTAACCAAGTGTTGCTTCCCAGTTGTGAAGTGAATTGTTTATTTTGCTCATTTGTGGATTCATTTGAGTCGTTTGTTGACTCGAATTGCTTAGGTTCTAGGATTTGTAAATCCGATTGGAAGGGTTAGGGTTTAATATACCCTTTCTTGTCCATAGATTTCTTGCTCTTGGGTCAAGTATCTATCCATCTATCCTCTTCCATTTCTATTCTTCATCCACCTTTTATTTTAATTTTCTTGTTCTTTTTGTTTTTCTAGAGTTTCCTAGGTAGAATCCTATCATTTGATATCAGAGCTAGTTTAAAAGAGTGTTCTTACATTCTTCAATCCTTGGTTCAAAAAACAAAAAAGAGAGAAACGAAAAAAAAAATCAAAAATCAGATTGTTGTTTCTTTGTTGTTGGATTTGAGGTTAGAATTGAGTTTGTTACTATCAACAACCTCTAAATCCGAAGTTACCTGTGATTTGGAGAAGTTTGAAGTGAATGATCACTGTTGAGCTTTCAAGCTTTGAAGAACTCAAGCACTTGAAAAGTGGGTCTTGTGATTTGGTTGAAATTAAAGGCTAAATTCTAGTAGGCTTTGTTCTCCAAATCAAACAGATCCTAGACCCGAAATTTGAGCGAATTCAGAGTTGAATTGAAGGTAGATGAAATTTTGAATTGTTCTTGTGTTCTTGAGGTTGTTCATATCTTCAAAGGAAAAAGGTGACCTAAAAGGAGTGTTTGATCTTCAAATTTTGGGTCAAAAGGCAAAAGGGGAAAATACCAGGTTTTGTGGGCCCAAGTACAAGGAAAATTTAGAAAAATAAGCATTCAAACAAATCCCAAGAGAAAAATTAAAGTCACAAAAGTTGGCCCATATGCGACACATGCTAGTAGCACCTGCTAGTCGCATGTAACATCTGCCAGTCGCAGGTGGTGTAGCATCTTGTGACAGAGAGTTGAAAATTTTGGTTTGCATCATCTGCTAGACGTAGATCACCATAGCATGTTGCACCTGAGAGAAGCATGTGCTGCACAGGTGTAGCATGTTACGCATTTCAGGTTTTTCAACTCTAATTCTCTTTTCATTCCATTCCTAATCCTTTCCTTTGATTCTTACAACTAATTAACAACTAGTAATCGATCTTATTAGTTGCTAATTAGTTCTTGAGTTCGAATTCATTTCGTGCCAATTCTTCTTAAGTTTTTCCATTTATTTCGTTGAAACTTCTTTGGCTCTTGTTCGTTTGATTTGAGTTGTCCTTCATTCATCTTAACAATAATCCATTCTACCACAAAGTATAAGCAACCGTGTGAATTCGATTGGTTAAGCGATTCATCAACAACTTCGAAGGCGCACGGGAGTATGGTAAGGTTTGAGAGTTAAATACGAGTGAAGCGAGGCTTTTATTACTAACGTTGTGTGCTAGTTTTTCAGGTTTAAAATGTCGGTTCAAAATACGCAAGACTCCCCTAACATGGAGGGAGTAGAATTGATTCTCCAAAGAATGGCGGTGATGGAATCCAAATTAGAAGCTAAGATAGATGCTATGGATGAGCAGATGGTGAATATTGAGAAGGTTCAAGCGGATGGTTCGAGTAGAATGGGCACTCCGTGTTCTCAGAATGAAGGTGATGGGGATAAAACACAAGACACTACACCAACCATTACCCCGGGACAAGTCCATGCCTTGTGCAATCCCAACACCACAACCACCTCCACCCAAAGAGCTCCACCACCCCAAACAAACAACCTTCCATCCCAAAACTCCACATTCCAAAACACCAATCGACAAACCTATCCCCAAGTTTACCAACACAACCCGAATGAGGCAATCCCTCAAGTAATCTTACAACAAACACCCAAGCTCCACCCCAAGTCCAAACACAAGATCCCTTTCCTAACCAAAACCAATACCAACACCACTACCAATACCCGATGAATGAAGAGGAATATGATGACTATCCACAAGGTAGATGGTGGGATGAGAACCGACAAGGAGGAAGGCGTGGAGGGATGACTAACCGGGGAAGGGGAGGAAGAGGAGGATTTGAAAGATTTTCGGGCCATGATGCTAGGTTCCAAGGTCGTGTGGACTTAAGAAGGACCCAAGGTTATGAAGACCGGGGAAGATGGCAAGATAATGAGCGCAATTTGAACACCATCTGTCACGACCCGACCAGGGGCCGCGACGAGTACCCGGGGCTAACCACCGAGCACCCCTCATCCTACTGTTTATCACTCTTACTAAATGCTTTTATTAATATTATACTCGAGTTTCGAGAAAATCATCATTCCTTCAAAAATATTAATACTTTTATATGCACAAGCCTTTTTGGTCATTGAAATAAAATACATACACACACACACATATATATAAATACACGTAGTAGCAGCCTCGTGAAACCATAACACCCACACTACGTATCTACGAGCCTCTACTAGAGTACTAGACTTAGGGATGCGACAGGACCCCGTCGTGCCCAAAACATATATGTACAGAAAAGGAAGACCATATGCACCTCCGGAACAATGGAGTGCTCTCAACAGCTGACAGCTCCTACGAATCTAGGGCAAGATCGCCTCCCTGTCTACCTGTGGGCATGAACGCAGCGTCCAAAGAAAAAGGACGTCAGTACGAACATTGTACTGAGTATGAGAGGCATAAGCAATAATATCACATCAATGAAATAAAGGAAACATCAATGAGGAACATATGTATCTGACCGTCACATGGAAAAGAAGTGATGCATGCTGACTTACTCATAATTATCATCATATCGTAAATGCATAAATATATATATAAGCTGCCCGTCCATATTGGATCGGTGTGACAATCAGTAGTATTATCCTGCGTCCAGGCCTCCCGCATCCGGGGTACCATCTCAAGCCGCCCACTAGTGGTGTCTGCCAATGCCATTCGGCCATGGTGTATAGTATAGATGCCCGCCTGAGCGGTGACTGCCCGGCCAAATAGGCGCAGTGTTATGTCATCATCATCATACGTGCTCATCATATTATGCTTATCATCATATGCTTATCATAGTATATGCACAGGGCTCAAGAACAACTACACTATATCGGGGTGACGTAAGGTCGTGATCCCCCGATTCCATTATGGGCACTCATTAACATCCTGCCTCACCTTGAAGGGAAGAGTATATGAGGTGAGTGTAAGCAATAATGACATCATTTCATGAACATTTAGAACTCCTGTACTCTAACTCATTACCTTATCTAGCAAATTAGGTCTATCAGCTTGTATTTTTTCGGGACTTAAGAGATTCATGGAGAAGAAAGAAAGTTACATTATAGGATTCATGCCATAGAAGAAAAGGACTAGCCTCACATACCTTTGTCGTTTATCTATCTTATCGCTCGATCGTCCTCCTTTGATGCTCGCGCCTCAACCTTCGAAAGGAATCGTATTAACATTAGTTACTCGGCTATAAGAACATTTCACTATTTCTTGGGAAAATTGGGCAGCACTTCCTTTGTTTATACTACTTTTCCCATATTCTACATCAACTCCTAATGTTAATAACAACATCCACAATATAGCATCAACAATCACCACTTATCTACTTTTACCACAATTCACCATTTCTCTTAGATTTCCCCACAATTATGATATAACTCGTTATCGCATTTTCTCATATATAACACTTATTTCATGGTCTAAATGTCACTTGTAACATTTTCACAATCACCGCATACCAACATTCATAATTCACTCCAATTACTATTCACACATTCATGACCCAATTCCTATGTTTTTCCACAATTCAAGTGTTTCAACTTTCAACCACTCAAACCATATAAAAAGAGTCATAAAACTCACCTAATGATGGATGAACAACTTTTGAGGGTAATTCCTCTTCTTGCACCAAAACCCTAACTCACTTTTCTTGAGTTTCCTTGGCTTAGATGAACTTTTAATGGGTTTCACAAACTGGATTTCATGTACTTGGTGTAGTTGACCATGGTTTTCCTTTGATTTCTTGTGCAAGAATGGTGGAGAAGGTTCTAGAGAGTTCTTAGAGAGAAGAGGGTGGAAGATGAAATGAAATGAAAAATGGAGGAGGGTCTTATATTAATTCATGAAATCAGTCCCGTCCGTAATGTATGGTGCGATCGACGGAGCGTCGATTGGATCGACGGGGCGTCGATCCGATCATCGATATCGTCAAATTTCCAGTGAACAATCTGTCATTTCTCCCCATTCGACGGTAAGAAGTACGGTCCGTCGAACTGATCAACGGAGCGTTGACCTATTCGTTGAGTGGTCTTTGTTCCAGCTCAGTTTTCGGCGCCATCGACGGGGCGTCGACCTGTTCGACGGCACAAAGGACGACTATCGAACCCCCTTTTTGTAGGGCTGTGGTGAAGTTTCGTTTAACGGACTTTTCTCCCTTGCCTTTAACTTCTCTAAAAATTTACGTTGGGATTCTTAAGTATTCCTTCTTACTTGTAGGGACATCATATTCACCTTAACTTTTGTTAGTTCCTTCATCGCTTAGCAACCCAAAGTTCCGGGGCGTAACATTCTTCCCCCCTTTTGGAACATTCGTCCTCGAATGTTAAGTACTCGGGAATTCTGCAAAAATTTCGCCCGAGTTTCCCCTGTAATATGGCGCTACCGTCTTGTCACAACAACCCATAATAATTTGCCTCACAGGGCCACAACACAATAAGATTCTAAGAAAGAGTTACGAAAGCTGCCAAGGAAAATAGGCAGTGGGTTTTGGTCTTGCATCAAAACGGCACCAATACCTACCTTACTAGCATCACATTCAATTTCAAAGATTTTGTCAAAATCGGGTAATTGCAAAAACGGTGCGGAGCTAAGTATTTGTTTTAGAGTTTCAAAAACCTTTGCTTGCTCCACACCCCAAGAAAAAGGTTTATCATTTCGGATTACCTCGGTCAAAGGAGCGGCTATGGTACTAAACCCCTTAACAAACCGCCTATAAAAACTTGCCAATCCATGAAAACTTCTAATATCATCACCAATGGATTTGGGAGTTGGCTAATTCTTAATAGCGTCTATTTTGGATTCATCAACCTCAACGCCCCTTGAACTCATAACAAACCCAAGAAAACAACTTCATCAACACAAAAAGAGCATTTAGCAACATTAGCATAAAGTTGTACTTGTCTAAGCACTTCAAACACACATTTAAAGTGAATAACATGCTCATCCATGGTTTTACTATACACCAAAATATCATCAAAGTAAAAAACCACGAATTTGCCCATAAAAGGTTTCATGACATGATTCATCAAACGCATGAAAGTATTACGAGCGTTAGTGAGACCAAAAGGCGTCACCAACCATTGATATAGACCAAACTTTGTCTTGAATGCGGTTTTCCACTCAATCTCCGGGTTTCATTCGGATTTGATGATACCCACTCCTAAGATCTACCTTAGAGAATATGCATGAACCATTCAACTCATCAAGCATGTCGTCAAGACGAGGTATGGGATGGCGATACTTTACCGTTATCTTGTTGATGGCTCGGCAGTCAACACACATGCGCCATGATCCATCTTTCTTTGGCACCAAGATCATGGGCACGACATAAGGACTCATACTTTCTCTCACAACTCCTTTTTCAAGGAGCTCATCCACTTGACTTTGAAGCTCCTTCGTGTCATCCCGGTTGGCTCTATAAGCCGGTTTGTTTGGTGTTCAATTCCCCCCAATTTGGCAATTGAGACCCCGGGATAAAGTCAATTTGGTGTTCAATTCCCCTCAAGGTAGGTAACCCTTTTGGGAGTTCCGTTGGGAACACATCATTAAATTCCTGCAAAAGAGAAGAAATAGAACTAGGAAAAGAATGGTTTAGTTCATTAGTGTGCAATTCATAGTCCCTATGCATGAGGAGAATCATCGGTTGACGCTCCCCCAATTCCCCTCCCTAATTTCCCCACAATTTGTCAAAAGGGACACCATGGTTTTTCCACTAAGGTCTCCTTTCTTTCCACTCACCCCTTGAGAACTACTCTCCTCTACTCCCTCTTCCCCCCCCACATTTTTATTTTGTAATGCACTATGACCTTTCTCCTTCAACTCCATCATTTTTTTATAGTTCTCACCCACTTGGGAGGGGGTCATGAGATTCAAGACATGTTTGACACCATTGTGGACAAGGGTGTATTGGTTAGTTCTCCCATTATGGTTGACGGACCTATCATATTGCCATGGTCGTCCAAGTAGAAGATGACACGCTTGCATGGGAAAAACATCACATAACACCTCATCGTGATACTTCCCAATCGTGAATTTGATGATATCTTGCCGAGTCACCTTCAGTTCACCACATTCATTGAGCCATTGATGTTTGTAAGGGTTTTCATGGCGGGTGGTGGGAAGTTTCAGGAAATAAACAAGGGTGGTACTAGCAACATTGGCACAACTCCCACTATCAATGATCATGATGCTAGTGTTTAGGTTAATGATGCACTTGGAATGAAAGAGATTTTCCGTTGACTTGGGTCATCCATTGCTTAGCTTATCATGGTTCTTCGCACCACATAGGCTCATCATCACCCTCAACACCATCCCTTTCACTATCATGTTATTCATTCTCATGATCGCCCTCATCATCTCCTTCCTCACATTCTTCCTCATCCTCACTATAAGTGTCTCTCAAAATAAACGCTCTACGATTAGGGCATTCGCTTGCTCTATGACCGAAGCCATGATATTTAAAGCATTGAATAGGAGTTTTTGTACCTCCTTCTTTGGGAGCAAAGTTCGGAGGTTGTTTGTCAACTTGCTTCTTAACTTGAGAATTCTTCACAAATGGTTTCTTCGCTTCTTGCATGGGGCCCTTATTCTTTTGCCAATTGGAGGAGGAGGCTCCTCGTTCTTTGTTATTGTTCCATGAACTCACATAGCCCCTTGACTTATTGATTTTGTCTTCCTTGAGACCCTCCTCTATTTCAATAGCCGCTTGAAGGGTTTCATCAGTGCTCCCATAGTTGTGGAGTCTCATTTGGGAGACAATGTCACTATTTAAACCGGCTCGGAACCGAGTCATAGCATTTAACTCATCCTCGTCAAAGTCGATTCTCATCTTGACAATTTGGAACTGATCATAATATTCTTCCACACTCTTTTTGATTTGCCTTAAAGTATACACCTTCTTGAGTTGTTCTTGTTTGTAGCGTTCGGTGACATACTTACGCCGCATGGCGTCCTTCAATTCATCCCAAGTCGGTGTGGGAGGAAGCCCAATAATTCTTCTTGCCTTCACTTGAGTTTCCCACCATGTGTAGGCATACCTTTCGAATTGAGCAATGGCATAAGACGTCTTTTTCACCTCGGACATGTCATTCATCAAGAAGATTCTATCACAATGCATTACCCAATCAAGAAATGCATAGGGGTCACTTCCTCCTTTGAAGATTGGGAGAGTAACCTTGATAGAATTGAGACTCGTGTCTCGCCCTCCTCTATAACCGTGATTCCCATTGAAATCTCCATCGTCATCATAACCTTAATGGTCACGACCTTGGTACCCTTCATGAGATTTGTACCTTCTTTGCCTACCTATATGAGGGTTAGGACCATGCTTTCCACCCCTCCCTCGATTACCTCCTTGTGCTTGCCCTCGTTGCCTCCAACCTTGGTCACCATATCGTTCGTGCTCGAGTATAGCTTCTTCTATCTCATCATCATTTGGTTGTTGGATGTTTGGATGGTGTTGGGCTGGCATAGCTGCATCTAGGTGTGGATCATTTGGTGGTGGATCATTTGGATGTGGGTCATTTGGAGTTTGATCTAGTGGGGGTGGATTGTTCCGTTGGCCTATGGGAATGTTGTTTGGTGGGGTGACAGTTGTGTTTTGTAGAGTGTTTTGGGGGTTTTTTTGGGGAGTGGGGTTATATAGATGATGGAAGGTGCTGGGTGACAATGTAAGTGAAGTGCTTCGAGTAGCTCCACTTGTGCCTCCTTGGTATTGCACTCGGGGCGAATACGAGACCTCCCTACTTCCTCCTTCAATTGCTTCCACCCTACTTCCCAAGTTTTCCATTCGACCATCCATGTTTTCCATTCGACCACCCATACTACCAATCTTATCGTTCAAGGCTTGCAAGGCCCTCGTTACATCAACTAGTGTGAGTTCCCCGGTGGGAACTTGTGTTTTAACCTCCATAGCCATGGTACCTATTAAGACACTCAACAAAACAAGTAAACACGTTATATTAGTAAAATCAACTTACAACCGCTCAAGTATGCGCACCTTTAATTGCCTCACAAATTGCTTCCGCTAAAGATTGTGTGCTTGTTAATGTTGACTAGTCCCAAGGGTTCAAATTCTACTCTTGGTCGGAATAGATTCTTGTTAGACTAAGAAAGACGGACAACTCAATTCAATCTAACGGACTTGAACCAAGAAATTAACAACGAATCAAAAACAAAGAAAAGCACGAAAGAATTGGCACGAAAGAAATGCGGACACAAGAACTAGCAAACACAAGTAGGAACAACTACTAAATGGCTACTAGTTGAGAGACACAAGAAAATGGAATGCTAAAATCGAGAAATAAATTGAATTTCGGGCCCGGGTAGGTTATAACTTGAAAACGTGGTCTTGAAGTCCCAAATGATCCAAGGTATAAATTTGAAATAATGAAAATTTTAAAATTTCTCTAATCGTTTTTTTTTTTGTTCCCTACCAAAGGACAGGGGACACAAGACCATCAATTAAGGATCATGAAATTTTGGAGAAATGGAAGTGGGATGAAATGAAATTTGGACTTGAAAAGTGTCACGACCCAACCCCGTAGGCCGTGACTTGTGCCCGAATTTGACACTCATATTTATCTGTTAACTCTAATAATTTATAATTAGCATGTCATGATCTCATTTGTATGTAAGAAGATAGTGAGTTATTTAGATTTGTCAAGTTCTGTATGCCTTAGTCATCCATCTCCCAAGGAGTTGCACTTATCAAACAACAACATTTATATATATTCCTAAGCAAGCCGACAAGGCTGCCATTACGACTGGGTACGCCCCAAACTTAAGTCAAAACATAAAACGCATCAATAACTGTAAACAGACCCACACCGATGTCCACAGACTTCTAAGAGTAACGACCGTATTATGTGGCGGGACAGGGCCCCGCCGTACCCAAATAAACACATACGGACACAACATAAGGAGGTTATACCACAAGCTAGCTCCGGAACAAAGGAGCAGTCCAAAATAGCTGAAGGATGATCTAAGCTGGCGGATCTCCAAAGCGAGCGTCTGTACCTGCGGGCATGAACGCAGCCCCCCGAAGGAAGGGGGTCAGTACGGAATATGTACTGAATATGTAAAGCTTGAAACATAGTATAGACTTATATTGAGACACGGTACATAGGATGCTTTGCAACAACAGAATTTCATAAAACTTGCCTTTGAACATATTTCATCTGTATCATTCTCATATCATTGCTATTATAGAGTTTTGTAGTCAAAGCTGCATAATCATTCTGTATAAAACATACATGACGTGTCCCGGCCCTTTTTATGAGGGACTCGGTAATTTAAAATCATAGCATCATAACATAAACATAGACGTGTCCCGGCCCTTTCCTGAGGGACTCGGTAATAAGGAATATGCCCTCCTGGCCACCATCATCTCCATATCATCATATCATCATATCATCACATCATCACATCATCATATCATCATCATATATATATACATAACGTGTCCCGGCCCTCTAGTGAGGGGCTCGGTGATTAATATAATAAATGTGCGCACGAAAACGTACCCTGGCCCGGGACTCAGTGAAGGATATAGCGGTAAGCACGAGCAGAATAATAAGCAACCACATATATGCAAATCATCTTTTTAGACTCAAGGGATAAGCAACTAACCCGCTCTAAGTGTCAAAATAATGTTCACCTTCAGTTCATTTCAAGTCTCATAACAAACTATTACAAGAAACGTTTTAGACTTCATGTACATATGTCACTTTAATATGGTATAGCTTTTGGAAGTCAAGTATGTCTTTAGTTGTGCAATTCTTTAAGTATAGGAACTTTCATGCATCGTTCATTAGTCACTCATACTGTAGGTACATGACAATAACATTAGTGAAATATAGATTCATAAGCCATACATGAACTAGAGAATAGAATTTACCCCAAAATTCATATCGTTTCATTCTTACGTCTAGGACATGCCAAAAGAAAGAAGGAATAGGCTTTACATACCTTTTGCGTTTAGTTGTATTCTAACTTGTACTTGATGCCCAACAATACTTATCCTATATCAAGATGTGAAGAACTACAATTAGTCTACAAGGGCATTCAACACGTATTGTGACATTCACAACTCCTTTCTAACAATTAAACGACGTTTCGTTCGCATTTAACCCAACTAGCGTTACAAGCTAACATGGCTAGTCGTTCTTTCATATATTGATCAAAACTTGTTTAAGCATGACTTAGGGAACTTGGGCAGTCCCTACACCACCCAAAATAGTCTCATACACACGGCAACCCAACACACACATCATTTCCATTCTTACTTAGCAATTTTCCAGTTTTAACTTGCAACAACACAACACTTTTCATGACTTTACTTTCATGAAATCTTGGAACTGTTTTAGCATCATCTTCACTCTTACAACAGCCCACAATCAGTTCAGTTTTAACTTGAATCATGGAATTTTACATTCACTACACGTTTGCAACAAAAACCAACATTCAACACACACAATTTCACTTCTAATCCCTAAAACTGTCCACGGTTTTTGGACTGCCCCTACCCCTCAACATAATTCGTTTCTTGAACACCTTAATTTACATATTCAACATGCATACAATACACTACAATGTCCACCACAACAACAATCAAATTATAGCCCAAAACAGTCCATGAATTCGTCCAAAACAGCCCCCTACCCGGTTTCATCACAACTACTCCAACTTCATGATTTTCATTCGTTTATCCAACTACAATGCATTCAATTCATTTCCAATACATGTTCAACAAGATTAAGCATGACTTCATCAGAATCTTCAACACATGATTCATTTTAAATTCGAGCAAAAACAGTCCAATAGCCAACATGCAACATCACAACCAAACTCCCACAATCTTTGTTCATTTACATATGTTGATACATATTCAATTCACTAACAATACATGCACAATGAAATCAGTCATAAACTCACCTCACACACGGCTCACTCTCTACTTCAACTACAACCACAATCCAACAACAACATGCATGAACTATACATTCAAATCATCATGCAACACAAGAAACAACAAACATTCTTACCTTTCAATCTTGTGCTTCACTTGGCCGAATTTTCAACTCTATTGAGTGCTTCACTTTCTTGTTTCTCTTCAACAACTAATACACTTTCTTACACACTAGATGAGGTATAGTTTTGATGGAGAAAAACTGGAATTTCTGGGCACAATATCACCCCACCCTCTCGGCTAGCTCTTAGTCGAGAGCACCTCTCTCTACTCTTTCTATCTCTAAATGTTTCTTGACTTGTGGTGATGAAAATTATGTTGTGAAGGTGTGGAGTGATCAGAATTTGTGTCAATATGTTCCCCTCATTGAGTTGGCCATGTGGATTACACTAAATTGGGTCAAGATTCTTTGACCAAAGCCTTACATGGCACGGCCAAACAAGGCATAAAGTGGACTGATTTTCTTTTTCTTTCCAATCCCACTTTTTAATCCAATTATGGTTAGTTTAATCCCAATTTTCCATTACTCGTTTAATGCCACACGAAAGTTGTGGATAAATTGTGACTCGACACGAAACCGGAAGTTAAAATCTCTACTTCATATCTTAAGATAGTCTTGCCTTTAACTCGTCGCGCTTATTTTAAAACGTCCCGACGTATGAAAATACGGGACATAACATCCTCCCCCCCTTTAGAACATTCGTCCTCGAATGTTGATTTTTATCCCGTTAGGTTCTATAAGGGTTTTGGGAAGGGTTTCCTCTATTGCTAACATATAAATTGAGCAGACAATTTAACACAATCAAGTAAAGGAGTTTAAATTACCTGCAAATTTGGAAAACAAGTGAGGATATTTCTTTTTCATCTCCTCTTCAGCCTCCCAAGTCACCTCCTCCCGATTATTGTTCTGCCACAACACTTTAACCGACGCCACATCTTTTGTTCGTAACCTCCTGATTTGTCGATCAAGTATGGCAATAGGTTGCTCTTCGTATGATAGCTCCTCTGTTACGTGAATATCGTCTGTAGGGAACACCCTGGAAGGATCGCCTATATACTTCCGAAGCATGGACACATGGAAGACCGGATGTACTGCTGCCAAATCCGCTGGCAGGTCTAACTCGTAAGCAACTTGGCCTACCTTACGAATGACCTGATAAGGTCCAATGTACCTTGGGCTCAACTTCCCTTTCTTGCCGAACCTCATAACACCCTTCATGGGTGACACTTTCAAGAACACCCAATCGCCAACCTGAAATTCCAAGTGTCGACGTCGATTATCCGCATACGCCTTCTGCCGACTCTGAGCTGCCAGTAATCTTTCCTGAATAAGTTTCACCTTATCAACAGCCTGCTGAACCATATCTGGGCCTATCAGCTTAGCCTCGCCAACATCAAACCAGCCTATAGGGGATCTGCATTTCCTGCCATACAGGGCTTCGTACGGCGCCATCTGCATGCTAGAGTGGTAACTGTTATTGTAAGAAAACTCGATAAGCGGCAAGTGATCCTCCCAGCTGCCTTTGAAATCAATAACACAAGCTCTCAACATATCTTGTAGCGTCTGGATGGTACGATCAGCCTGCCCGTCAGTCTGAGGATGAAATGCGGTGCTGAGACTCACCTGTGTCCCCAATCCCTCCTGGAAGGATCTCCAGAAGTTAGCTGTAAACTGGGCCCCTCTATCTGAGATAATAGCTGTGGGAACTCCATGAAGTCTCACTATCTCCTTAAGATACAGTCGGGCATAATCCTCAGCTGAGTACGTAGTCCTGACTGGAAGGAAGTGGGCTGATTTTGTCAGTCTATCAACAATAACCCAGACAGAGTCATTCTTCCGTGGAGTGCGAGGGAAACCTGTGACGAAGTCCATATTAATTACTTCCCATTTCCAGGTTGGAATTTCCATCTCCTGCAATAGCCCTCCGGGCTTCTGGTGCTCTATCTTGACCTGTTGACAATTTGGACACTGGGCCACAAATTCTGCTATGTCCTTTTTCATGCCGTTCCACCAGTACAAACACCTAAGATCATGATACATTTTTGTCAATCCCGGGTGAATAGAATAACGAGCATAGTGTGCTTCCCCCATTACCTGCTGCCGCAACCCTGCAACCTCAGGTACACATAATCTGTCTCTGTATCGTAGTACTCCATCGACTGACATCTTAAATGGGGTCTCATCCTTCTGAAGTGTTGTATCTCTATAATGTACCAGAACAGGATCCTCATATTGCTGTCTCTTTACCTCTTCTACAATAGAGGACTCAGCAACACCTCGTACAATAATGCTACCATTATCAGCATCAGCGAAACGAACTCCAAGACTAGCTAGCTGATGGATCTCACGAACTATCTCCTTCTTTTCTGGTTGTACGCCGGCCAAACAAGCCATAGATTTACGGCTGAGTGCATCTGCTACCACATTAGCCTTTCCTGGGTGATATAGAATATCAACATCATAATCCTTCAGCAACTCTAACCATCTCCCCTGTCGAAAATTCAGTTCCTTCTGCTTAAAAATATGCTGGAGACTCTTATGATCTGTATAAATATCAACATGCACGCCATACAGATAATGTCTCCATATCTTCAAAGCATGTATCACTGCTGCCAACTCCAGGTCATGTGTAGGATAATTTCTCTCATGTTTCCTGAGTTGTCGGGAGGCATAGGCTATAACTCTGCCGTGCTGCATCAACACGCAACCCAGCCCAACACCGGAAGCATCACAATAAACAACATAGCCATCTGGCCCCTCAGGAAGAGTTAGAACAGGAGCTGTAGTCAACTTATCTTTCAATAATTGAAAACTCCGTTCACAAGCATCGGTCCACTGGAATTTGGCTGCCTTCTGTGTTAGCCTTGTTAAAGGCGCTGAAATAGAGGCAAACTTTTCTACAAATCTCCTGTAATACCCTGCCAGCCCCAGAAAACTACGTACCTCAGTAGGCCTCGTAGGTCTAGGCCATGTTTTGACGGCCTCAATTTTCTGCGAATCTACCCGAATACCATCTGCTCCAACAATATGCCCCAGAAATGCTACAGAAGTCAACCAGAATTCACATTTAGAGAACTTAGCATATAACTTCTGGAGCTGGAGTACCCTGAGTACTGTCCTCAAATGCTCTGCATGCTCTTCTTCCGATCGTGAATAGATCAGAATATCATCAATGAATACAATCACGAACAAGTCAAGGAATGGCTTAAACACCCTGTTCATCAAGTCCATGAACACTGCTGGAGCATTGGTCAGCCCAAAAGACATCACTCTAAACTCGTAATGTCCATATCGAGTCCTGAATGCAGTCTTCGGAATATCTGTCTCCCTTACCCGCACCTGGTGATAACCTGACCGCAAGTCTATCTTTGAGAAGCATTTAGCACCCTGCAACTGATCAAATAAATCATCAATCCTGGGGAGGGGATATCTGTTCTTTATCGTGATTTTGTTCAGCTGCCTATAATCAATGCACATTCGCAGCGACCCATCTTTCTTCCGTACAAATAATACTGGTGCTCCCCAAGGTGATGTACTGGGCCTGATGAAACCCTTTTCCAGCTAATCTCTCAGTTGCTCCTTCAATTCTTTCAACTCTGCAGGTGCCATTCTGTAAGGAGGAATAGATATAGGTTGAGTGTCTGGCAATACATCTATAGTGAACTCTATCTCACGTTCAGGAGGAAGGCCTAGAAGTTCATCTGGAAATACACCTGGAAATTCATTAACCACCGGGACAGATTGTAGAGTCGGTGATTCTGCTTTCAAGTCATGCACACGAACCAGGTGATAAATATAGCCTTTTCTAACCATCTTCCTTTCCTTGAGGTATGAAATAAACTTACCCCTCGGCGATGCTGTGTTCCCCCTCCACTCTATAATTGGTTCCCCTGGAAACTGAAACCGAACTAATTTGCCTCGGCAATCAACGTTAGCATAGCAGGAAGCTAACCAATCCATCCCCATAATAACATCGAACTCAGTCATAGCTAACTCTATCAAATCTGCCCTGTTACAGCGATTACATATGACTACCAAACAATCTTTATATACTAGTTCTGCCAAGACAAAATCCCCTACTGGTGTAGCTACCTCAAATGGTTCTATAGGTTCAGATTTTATCCCAATTTTACTAGCAACAAAAGGGGAAATATATCATAATGTGGAACCGGGGTCTATCAATGCGTATACATCTCGGGAGAAAATCGATAATGTACCTGTGACCACATTTGGCGACGCTTCCTGATCCTGTCTGCTGGCTAAAGCATATAAGCGGTTGGAAGGACTGCCAGAACTAGAAGCCCCTCCACGGCCTCTGCCACGGCCTGCTGGTGTCGGAATACCTTGCCCCATAGGGCGCATAGCAACTGAAGAAGAAGAAGAACCCGCAACTGATCCCGTAGGCTGAGCTGGCCCACCTGCCCCACCCCCAAATCGACATTCCCTCATAGTATGGCCCTGACGGCCGCAAGAAAAGCAAGCACCAGTAATAAGACGTCATTCCCCTGGATGGCGTCTGCCACATCGAGGACATAGGGGTACAGGTGGTCTCATCTGGCCCGAATTCCTGTGCGTCTGGAACCCTGAAGTCATGGAGCTTTGACCAGCTCCCGAATACCCCGTGCTATCAAATCTTCTACCAGTAAATCGTGAAGGTGCACTCCGTGCCGGCTGGGAAGGATGTCGACTATACTGCTGTTGGGGCTGCCCGCCCCGAAAGTCACCAGAATGATACCCAGCTGATCTAGCTCTCTTATGTTGACCCCTGTCCTGCTCCCTATCAAATCGACGCCCTCTCTGTCGACCCTCAACTCCCTGGGCATATGCCTGCACTCGAGCGATATTTATACCGGGCTGAGATGCCATTGCCATGCAACTATCAATCAAATAATTATCCAAGCCCATTACATAACGATGCACCCTATCTGCCATGTCAGCTACCATAGCGGGCGCGTACCTAGCCAGCGAATCAAACTTGATGCTATAGTCCCGAACACTTCTACCATTCTGCCTCAGGTGTATAAATCTGTCAACTCTGGCTCGCCTCATCTCTGGAGGCAGAAAATGACCCAGAAAAGCCTCTACGAACTCGTCCCATACTGCTGGTGGAGCATCCTCACCCCTGGACAACTCCCAGGACTCATACCAATTAACTGCCACATCCCGCAACTGATAGGAAGCCAATTCGACCGACTCAGTCTCGGAAGATTTAGTCACCCGCAACGTACGCAGCATCTGTCGAATAAACTCCTGTGGATCCTCTGCGGGCTTTGACCCATAGAACTCTGGGGGTTTACAAGTCAGAAAATCGCGAACCCTCAAACTGTCGCGTCTATCCGCATCATCACCTCCAAACCCACGTCTGCGAGCCTGTCCCGATACCAACCTAGTCAATAACTGTACTGCTTCACGCATAGCCCTATCCTCTGCCCCTGGCTGGGGAGCTGGAGGCTCGGTTGCTGGAGCCGCAGGAGCTGGTGGTAAGTCTGTCTCCTGACCTGCAGCTGCTGCTGCCCTAGGCTCCTCTGATAGTGATGGTGTAGCGGAGCTCGCTGACTGAATTCTAATCCCAGGCAAATATTGGGAATAAGCTCTAGTGACTCTCCGGGTCCCACTGGTCTCCCCAACTACCGCTTTGCCCTTCTGGGCGGCTGTCGCCTTCTTTGGAGGCATCGCTGAAAACATAGCAATCTGTTAGGGAAAAATTTATCCTGATAATACAGCTCTATCGCACGATCTAGAATGAGAAGAAAAGATGACATCCTAAATGTCCTGTAGCTTCCTGTTTATAAACGTGGTGCACAACACATCGATAAACAAGACTCTACTAGACACAGTCTGTGGACACTCCGAGGATTTAACCGCTCTGATACCACTTTTGTCACGACCCAATCCCGTAAGCCGTGACTTGTGCCCGAATTGGACACTCATATTTATCTGTTAACTCTAATAATTTATAATTAGCATGTCATGATCTCATTTGTATGTAAGAAGATAGTGAGTTATTTAGATTTGTCAAGTTCTGTATGCCTTAGTCATCCATCTCCCAAGGAGTTGCACTTATCAAACAACAACATTTATATATATTCCTAAGCAAGCCGACAAGGCTGCCATTACGACTGGGTACGCCCCAAACATAAGTCAAAACATAAAACGCATCAACAACTGTAAACAGACCCACACCGATGTCCACAGACTTCTAAGAATAACGACCGTATTATGTGGCGGGACAGGGCCCCGCTGTACCCAAATAAACACATACGGACACAACATAAGGAGGTTATACCACAAGCTAGCTCCGGAACAAAGGAGCAGTCCAAAATAGCTGAAGGATGATCTAAGCTGGCGGATCTCCAAAGCGAGCGTCTGTACCTGCGGGCATGAACGCAGCCCCCCGAAGGAAGGGGGTCAGTACGGAATATGTACTGAATATGTAAAGCTTGAAACATAGTATAGACTTATATTGAGACACGGTACATAGGATGCATTGCAACAACAGAATTTCATAAAACTTGCCTTTGTATCATTCTCATATCATTGCTATTATAGAGTTTTGTAGTCAAAGCTGCATAATCATTCTGTATAAAACATACATGACGTGTCCCGGCCCTTTTTATGAGGGACTCGGTAATTTAAAATCATAGTATCATAACATAAACATAGACGTGTCCCGGCCCTTTCCTGAGGGACTCGGTAATAAGGAATATGCCCTCCTGGCCACCATCATCTCCATATCATCACATCATCACATCATCATATCATCATCATATATATATACATAACGTGTCCCGACCCTCTAGTGAGGGGCTCGGTGATTAATATAATAAATGTGCGCACGAAAAGGTACCCTGGCCCGGGACTCAGTGAAGGATATAGCGGTAAGCACGAGCAGAATAATAAGCAACCACATATATGCAAATCATCTTTTTAGACTCAAGGGATAAGCAACTAACCCGCTCTAAGTGTCAAAATAATGTTCACCTTCAGTTCATTTCAAGTCTCATAACAAACTATTACAAGAAACGTTTTAGACTTCATGTACATATGTCACTTTAATATGGTATAGCTTTTGGAAGTCAAGTATGTCTTTAGTTGTGCAATTCTTTAAGTATAGGAACTTTCATGCATCGTTCATTAGTCACTCATACTGTAGGTACATGACAATAACATTAGTGAAATATAGATTCATAAGCCATACATGAACTAGAGAATAGAATTTACCCCAAAATTCATATCGTTTCATTCTTACGTCTAGGACATGCCAAAAGAAAGAAGGAATAGGCTTTACATACCTTTTGCATTTAGTTGTATTCTAACTTGTACTTGCTGCCCAACAATACTTATCCTATATCAAGATGTGAAGAACTACAATTAGTCTACAAGGGCATTCAACACGTATTGTGACATTCACAACTCCTTTCTAACAATTAAACGACGTTTCGTTCGCATTTAACCCAACTAGCGTTACAAGCTAACATGGCTAGTCGTTCTTTCATATATTGATCAAAACTTGTTTAAGCATGACTTAGGGAACTTGGGCAGTCCCTACACCACCCAAAATAGTCTCATACACACGGCAACCCAACACACACATCATTTCCATTCTTACTTAGCAATTTTCCAGTTTTAACTTGCAACAACACAACACTTTTCATGACTTTCTTTCATGAAATCTTGGAACTGTTTTAGCATCATCTTCACTCTTACAACATCCCACAATCAGTTCAGTTTTAACTTGAATCATGGCATTTTACATTCACTACACGTTTGCAACAAAAACCAACATTCAACACACACAATTTCACTTCTAATCCCTAAAACTGTCCACGGTTTTTGGACTGCCCCTACCCCTCAACATAATTCGTTTATTGAACACCTTAATTTAAATATTCAACATGCATACAATACACTACAATGTCCACAACAACAACAATCAAATTATAGCCCAAAACAGTCCATGAATTCGTCCAAAACAGCCCCCTACCCGGTTTCATCACAACTACTCCAACTTCATGATTTTCATTCGTTTATCCAACTACAATGCATTCAATTCATTTACAATACATGTTCAACAATATTAAGCATGACTTCATCAGAATATTCAACACATGATTCATTTTAAATTCGAGCAAAAACAGTCCAATAGCCAACATGCAACATCACAACCAAACTCCCACAATCTTTGTTCATTTACATATGTTGATACATATTCAATTCACTAACAATACTTGCACAATGAAATCAGTCATAAACTCACCTCACACACGGCTCACTCTCTACTTCAACTACAACCACAATCCAACAACAACATGCATGAACTATACATTCAAATCATCATGCAACACAAGAAACAACAAACATTCTTACCTTTCAATCTTGTGCTTCACTTGGCCGAATTTTCAACTCTATTGAGTGCTTCACTTTCTTGTTTCTCTTCAACAACTAATACACTTTCTTACACACTAGATGAGGGATAGTTTTGATGGAGAAAAACTGGAATTTCTGGGCACAATATCACCCCACCCTCTCGGCTAGCTCTTAGCCGAGAGCACCTCTCTCTACTCTTTCTATCTCTAAATGTTTCTTGACTTGTGGTGATGAAAATTATGTTGTGAAGGTGTGGAGTGATCAGACTTTGTGTCAATATGTTCCCCTCATTGAGTTGGCCATGTGGATTACACTAAATTGGGTCAAGATTCTTTGACCAAAGCCTTACATGGCACGGCCAAACAAGGCATAAAGTGGACTGATTTTGTTTTCTTTCCAATCCCACTTTTTAATCCAATTATGGTTAGTTTAATCCCAATTTTCCATTACTAGTTTAATGCCACACGAAAGTTGTGGATAAATTGTGACTCGACACGAAACCGGAAGTTAAAATCTCTACTTCATATCTTAAGATAGTCTTGCCTTTAACTCGTCGCGCTTATTTTAAAACGTCCCGACGTATGAAAATACGGGACATAACAAAAAGGTACCTTGAGTATACGGTTTGAGGATGACAAAATACGGTCCATATTGTGGTTTACGATCCGTATTTCGTGTCCGTATTTAGTGATACCCAAAACAGAATGCTCATTTCCTTTTACGACCCACAAGATATGGGTCGTATTTTGTTTTACGGTCCGTATTTAACGATGTCTTTCCTAGGCAGAATGCTCCAATCCCGATCCTTTTATACGGTTAGGGAATACGGTTCGTATTTGTTATACCCCGTATTTTTGTACATTGGATTATTCGTAAGTTAATCCATGTAAGTTCAAGGACAAGGTTATTTTTGAGATATGAGACAAGGATTTTTTAAACCCGGTTTTAATAAAGTGCACGATTTGTTGTAAAAGTCAATTAGTGTAGAAATATTAGTGGAAATTAGGAATTAATTAACCATGATTAGATTATTAAGTGGTGATTAAGGGTTAATTAATTAATTAGTGTGTCAAATGGACCCTACTACAACATGGCCAAATCTGATTGGTCCATGCAATAGTGGAGTACGTGTAAAATTTATGGGCTGCATATATGTCATGACCCGGCTAGGGGCCGCGACGGGTACCCGGGGCTAACCGCCGAGCACCGCTCATACTAGTACTCCTTAGGCTTATTTAACAATCATTTATCGGATTCATGCTCGATTTATAAGTAAACCCGTTTTCCTTTAGGAACATAATGTTTTTATACACATGAGCCCTTAGGCTAGCAAAATAATATATATGTATATATTTACACAATGGCCACGCCATGAGACCACATGACCCACATTGAGTATCTACGAGCCTCTATGAGATGACATTTACAATTGTACACAAAAAAATCATCATAGGCACCTCCAGGACAATGGGGTGCTTTCAGTCAGCTAACAGCCTCTAAGAATCTGGAGCAAGATCTCCTCTCTGTCTGCCTGTGGGCATGAACACAGCGACCAAAGAAAACGGACGTCAGTATGAATATTGTACTGAGTATGTAAGGCAGGAATGAAATAAACAAACATAATAGGAAGATCATGAGTCGAGAGGCAAAGGTATAACCTGCACAAGTGTCATAGGCAATCACATTACTTACATATATCACATTTTATATAATCATGGTATACATGTCATCACATCATATGAATCATCTCATCATAGTCCTCGTCGTTAACCCACGTCCGGGTAACCATCATATGCCGCCCACCAGTGGTGATCATGCCCGACTATCTAGGCTCGGTGTAATATCGCAGCCCGCCTTAACGGTGACATGCCCGGCCATCGTGACGCTGTGGAATTATATCATCACAAAATCAATCATAACACATCACTCTTACACATCTCATACCATAGCATCATGTTATCATTTCTTGGTATTCCATGCTTCCCATAGTCGTATTACAAGTTAGCATTATTTATCATCTTATTGTCATAGCATACATTAGCGTTAGGAGCATACATTAGGCTTTAAGGCAACCACACTATGTCGGGGTGATGTAAGGTCGTGAACCCCCGATTGTCTTATGGACATTTCATGGGTATCATGCCTCACCTTGAAGGAAATAAGGCATAAGGCGAGTGGTAATAATAATAACATCATTAGCATTGTAGGAACATCGTGCCACAATTTCTTGAATCTCTATACTCTAGCTCATTGTCATTGTTATCGTGCTTATAGGTGATTCGATATATGGAAGGACTTATAAGCTTCATCTTATAGAAAGATTATGGAAAACTTGAAGGATTAATGCCTTTTGAAAGAAGCGTTAAGCCTCACATACCTTTCTCGTTTAAGCAATCTAGCGTTCGCTTATTCTCCTTCAATGTCACGTCTCTACCTTTAAAAGAGGATTCGTACTAACGTTAGTTAATCAACTATAAGAATGCACTACTATTTCTAGAGACAATTGGGCAGCACTTCCTTTGTTTATATTACTTTTCCCATATTCCATATCAACTCCCAACACCCACAACAACAACTACAATATAGCAATCAACAATCATCATTCATATACAATGACCATGATCCACCATTTCTCTTCATTTTTACCACCTTTATGGTTTTGCTTTCGCTATCTTATTTTCTCATGTATCACACTTATCTCACGGTCTACATGTCGTTTATAACGCATTCATACTCACAACACACTAACACTCATGATTCAATTCAACTACCATTCACTCATGGCACTATTCACACATTTAAGACCCATTTGCTATGCTTTTCTACAATTCAGGTATCTTAACTTTCCAATACCTTAAAAAACATGAAATGCTCATGAAACTTACCTTGGATGATGGTGGAACAAGCCTTGAGTGGAGTCTCTACTCTAGCACCAAAACCCTACTTCACCTCTTTTGGTTTTCTTTGAGGAAGATGAACTTTAGCTAGGTATCACACTCTTGTTTTCATGAATTTGGCGTTGTTGATCTTGATTTTCCCTTGATTCCCTTGAATCTAATTTTTGTGAACAGTACTCGGGATGCACAGTGGTCGTAAACCCAGTTTACGGGCCGTATTCTGGTTTACGGTCCGTCCTCCGCAACCGTATTTAAGCATATCAGAAATAGAAAGGTTTGCTGTAGGCCATGGTGGTTTACGGTCACAGTTTACGGGCCGTATTTCTATTTACGGTCCGTATTCTAAGTCATATTTAACCATTTCAACATTTGATAGAAAGTTGAAGTTTTGATAGTTGGAGGACGATGGCACTTTACGGTCCGTAAATCACTTTACGGGGCCGTATTGTGTTTTACGACCACTGGCTCGCAATGCAAATCTGCATCCTTCGTGTTTTCAAAACTCATTGGTAGTCATTCCCTTCTTAGTAAAACATCATACACTCGTACTCTTCGTTGGTCTATTCATTGTATGCTGACGGAAAATTTTCTGAGGTGTCACATTCTTCCCCCCTTTTGGAAACATTCGTCCTCGAATGTTAGATCATCGGGGATTCTAGAAAAATTTCGCCAAAGTTTCCTTTATAATATGGTACTACCGTCCTGCCATAATAACCCATAATATCACGTCACTGCATCACAAGGCTACAACACAACATCGACATATCTATGGCCACACACGACCAAAAGCATAAAGATAAAGGATACATACCTTATATTGTTGGTGTTTCATCTTGGATCTCTCCTGGGGGTTTGAATAAGTGTGGGTACTTGGACTCCATATTCTCTTCCACTTCCCAAGTCATTTCTTCCCGATTGTTGTTTTGCCACAATACTTTGACTGACGCTACTTCTTTATTTCGAAGATTTCGCACTTGCTTATCTAGGATGGCAATAGGCACCTCTTCATAGGTTAGCCTTTCCGTTACTTGCACATCATCTATCGGGACAATCCTTGTGGGATCTCCAACACACTTGCGGAGCATCGAAACATGAAAGACTGGATGGACTGGTTCAAGCTCCGAAGGAAAATCCAATTCATAGGCTACCTGGCCCACCTTGCGGAAGATTTTGTAGGGTCCAATGTATCTGGGACTTAGCTTCCCTTCCTTACCAAATCTCATTACCCCTTTCATGGGTGACACTTTCAAAAATACCCAATCATTAATTTGAAATTCCAAGTCTCGTCAGCGGTTGTCCGCGTAGTATTTTTGGCGACTTTGGGCTGTCAACAACCGATCTTGGATCACCTAGACTTTTTCTATCGCTTGTTGGATCAATTCGGGGCCCACTAATTGTGCTTCTCCTATTTCAAACCATCCGATTGGAGATCTGCATTTCCTTCCATATAAAGCTTCATATAGGGTCATTTGTATACTAGAATAATAGCTGTTGTTATATGCAAACTCAATTAGTGGAAAATGATCATCTCAACTACCACCAAAATCCAGCACACATGCTCGTAGCATATCTTCCAAGGTCTGAATAGTGCGCTCGGCTTGCCCATCGGTTTGCAGATGAAATGCCGTGCTAAACTTCACTTGCGTGCCCAAGCCTTCTTGAAAAGACTTCCAGAACATAGCTGTAAATTGTGCTCCTCTATCTGTAATAATAGATAATGGGATTCCATAGAGTCATACAATTTCTTTGAGATACAACCTTGCATAGTCTTCTGCTGAGTACGTGGTCCTGACTGGAAGAAAATGGGCTGCTTTCGTCAGCCTATCCACGATCACCCATATAGAGTCATACATGCCACGGGAATGGGGTAATCCCACGATGAAATCCATGTTGATCACTTCCCATTTCCAAGTAGGGATTTCCATTGCTTGCAATAAGCCTCCCAGCTTCTGGCGTTCGGCTTTTACCTGTTGGCAATTTGGACATTGTGCTACGAATTATGCTATGTCTCTCTTCATGCCATCCCACCAGTACATCATCTTGAGATCATGATACATTTTGGTTGCACCTGGGTGAATAGAATATCGAGAGCAATGTGCTTCTTCTAAAATTCGTCGGCGCATTTCTGCCACATTCGGCACACATAACCTGCCTCGGTACCTAAGAATTCCATCCATGGAAACTTCAAACGGAGACTTTTCTTTCCTATGAGATGTGTCTATATAACGACATAACTACGCACTGCCGTTCTTTCACTTCCATATCCAAGGATGAAAATGTGGAATCATTTATACTAATCCCGGCATCGCCCAAATCAATTACACGCACTCCAAGATTAGCCAATCGATGAAGTTCTTGAACCATCTCTTTCCTTTCCGGAGGGACTTCACATAAACTGCCCATTGATCGGCGGCTAAGTGCGTTGGCTACTACATTCGCCTTCCCGGGGTGGTATAAAAAGTTAACATCATAATCTTTTAATAATTCTAACCACCTCCTCTGTCGCAGGTTCAACTCTTTTTGCTTGAAGATGTACTGAAGACTTTTGTGATCTGTATAGATATCAACGTGCACACCGTACAAATAATGTCTCCACATTTTTAAGGCATGAATGACCGCAGCTAGTTCGAGATCATGAGTTGGATAATTATTCTCATGCTTCCGCAATTGTCTCGAAGCATATGCAATAACCTTACCATGCTGCATCAATACGCATCCCAATCCCACACCGGAAGCGTCACAATACACAACATAGCCATCTGGCCCTTTTGGAAGTGTTAGAACCGGGGCTGAGGTCAACCTGTTTTTCAACTCTTGGAAACTACGCTCACAGGCATCATCCTATTGAAACTTTGCTGACTTATGGTTAGCTTCGTCAATGGGGCTGAAATAGATGAAAAGCCCTCTACGAACCTTCGATAATAACCTACCAAACCCAGAAAACTATGGACTTCCGTGGGCGTCGTAGGCCTTGGCCAAGTCTTCACAGCTTCAATTTTCTGGGTGTCGACTCGAATACCATAATTTGAAATGACATGGCCCAGGAACGTCACATAATTCAGCCAGAACTCACACTTTGAAAATTTTGCATACAATTCTCGGGCTCGAAGAATACCAAGAAACATTCTCAGATGATCTGCATGTTTCGATTTCGTGCGAGAATACACCAGAATATCATCAATAAATACTATCGAAAATTGATCCAAGAGAGGCCGGAATACGTTGTTCATCAAATTCATTAACACAGCCGGAGCATTAGTCAACTCGAACGAGATCACTTGAAATTCATAGTGGCCATATCTCGTTCTGAAGGCTGTTTTAGGAATATCTGCTTCTCTAATTCTCACTTGATGGTAACCCGACCTCAAATCTATTTTGGAACCACTTGGAATAAGTCATCAATTCTTGGGAGAGGATATTTGTTCTTTATCGTCACCTTGTTCAATTGCCTATAGTGGATGCACATTCGCAGGGAACCATTTTTCTTTCTCACAAACAAGACCGGTGCTACCCACGGTGATGAACTGGGTCTAATGAATCCCTTCTCGAGCAAGTCTCTCAACTGCGCCTTTAGCTCTTTTAATTCCGTTGGGGCCATTCGATAAGGAGGAATGGAAATAGGCTTGGTATCCGGAAACATATCAATGGCGAAGTCAATCTCTCTTTCTAGAGGAAGTCATGGAAGTTCGTCTGGAAACACATCTGGGAATTCATTCACTACCGGAACTGACTGGAAAGTCGGCGGCTCTGCCTCGGTGTCGTGAACCCGAACTAGGTGATAGATATAACCCTTGGCTATCATCTTCCTTGCCTTGAGGTAGGAAATAAACCTGCCCTTTGGAGATGCTGTATTACCCTTCCATTCAAGCACGGGCTCTCCTGGAAATTGAAATCGAACCACTTTTGTGCGGCAATGTTATAGCCCGTATTTTGTACATTCGGATATTTCAAGGTAGCCGTGGTAAGTTAAGGGCAAGACTATTTTCTAAAATTATTTTAACGTACAAGTTGTTTATTAGTATGGAAATATTGAGAAAGGCTAAGGGTAAAAAGGAAAATTCACAAGAACATGGTAATATTATGGAAGGCTAGGGGAAAAATGGGAATTTCATAAAATATTCAAGAAGGTTCTTGAAAGGGCCATGTTCTCCGTGTGGTGTGAGAGGGTGGGACCCACCCATGGCTTGGCCAATAGCCTTGAGCCATGAGGTGGGGCATGTGTAGAAAGACTTGGAAGGAAAAAGGAAAAGAGAGAGAGGTGTTCGGCCATGGCTTGGCCGAACCTAGGGCCATGGAGAGCTATCAAGAAAAATTATTTTCTTCTAGTATTCAACCAAGTGGAACGTCCTTAACAACATGGAGTAGTTGTTGGAGCAAGCAAAGGATTCGTTGTGTAAGTTGTAGACCCTAGCCGAGTGGAGGAATCAAGGGATAAAGGTAAGGTTTAATCTTTTTTTTCGTATGTTATGGATGGTTTGTATATGTTGTAGAGTGAAGAAATGAATGAAATTCATGAAAGTATGTGTGTGTAAGTGATGGCCGAATAGGGGTGGTGTCGTGTAGATGTGATGACTTGGTTTTATTTAGTATTTTGATTGTTGTTGTTGTGGATTCCATGATGAAAATGAAGGTTTGATGACTTGAAATGAATTTGTAATTGTTGTGGGATTGTTGAAGAAGTTAATGCGACATTAGTGTGGTTTCTCATAATTCTGAGAATGGAGTTGTTAAGGTGTAGATTGTTGGTGTAGTTTATGAATTTGAAAGGAAAGGAAATGTGTTGTTATTGTTCTTGTTGAATTTGGAAGGTTTCGGGTGAAGTGGTATGTTGGTTGGGTTTTTTTGAATATTATGTAAATTGTTTGAAGTGTTCTTGAATCGTGTTAGAATGATTTCGGATTAACACTTGAATGTGAGATCATTGGTGTTAGCTTGACTATATGTGATTGAATTGAATATAAATGAAATGCCGTTGAATTGTGTGACAAGGGTTGTCAATGTTAGGATATATTTTGGATTGATTGTTGAAGTTGTTAGTATGAGTGTTAGTATTGTGGTTGATAATTTGGCCGAGTTGAATTCTCGGATTGTTGATTGATAATTTGGCCGAGTAGGATTCTCGGGGATGGTTGTATTTATAGGGGAAATGCTGCCGAAATTTCGGCAAATTATAAATGAATTTGTTTGAAAGACTAAGACAAGTGTGTGACGATATGTTTGATGATTGTGTAAATCTTTTTGAATGTAGACTAGCGATAGCGAGCTTGGACAATTAAGCGTAGCTAATAGGACGTGGAGCAGGTATGTAAGGCTTACCCTTTTCTTTCTTTTGGCATGATCTTTGTGAAACAAACAAACAAAGTATATGTATGATTTCAAAGAAACTCTTATTCTTACAGCCACTAGGATGGCTAATGTTCTTGACTTCCGAAAACGTTTTTGCTATGTCTTGATATGTGTGTATGGTTCCGAAAGTTCTACTTTGATTTGATCCATAACGATATTCGAGAGGTACTTGATATGACTATTGCTTTGATTTTCCAAAAATAGCTTCTGAAACGTTCAAAGAGGTTTCTGTAGTAAAGTTTCCCTAACTTTCTTATACTAACTCGGATTGCCTCGAAACGTGTTTATGATCTTTCACGTGTTGTTTGTGTACTTATTCATCGAGTCTTAAAGTTGTTTTATGTGCATATGGTTTCTCACGACTCTGCTCGTGCATGCCTTAATGTATCCTCCACTAAGTCCCGGGCCAGGACATGTTCTCGTGCGTACTCCACTGCATTGTTCACCGAGTCCCTCTCACTTGCGGGCCGGGACACGTTATATGTATATGTATATGATGATATGATGATATGGGGATGGCGGCCAGGATGGCATATGATGACTTCATTCACCGAGACCCGCAATAGAGGGTCGGGACACGTTATATGCATATAAGATATATGATGTTGACATGCATGATTTTATCCACCGAGTCCCTCACTTGAGGGCCGGGACACGTTACGCATATATGATATATGATGTGGACATGTATGATTTTATCCACCGAGTCCCTCACTGGAGGGCCGGGACAAGTTATATGTATACATGATATATGATGTGGATATGCACGATTTTCATTCAAAAAGACAAGTGTATTGATGTTTTAAAAGTCATGTTTGTTCAGGTAAATCTCGGTCTCAGCTATGATCCTCTTTACTACATTTCATGCCTTAAATGCTCAATACATTTTCCGTACTGACCCTCTTTCTTCGGGGGCTGCGTTTCATGCCACGCAGGTACACCCAAATGAGTAGAAGACTTTGTTAGAAGGTGTTCCAGCGGGATTGGCGAGCTCCACTTCCTTCGGGAGTGTTGCCGAGCCAGAGTATATATGTTATGATTTCTGATTGATGTTAGAGACTTTGCAGACAGAGTCACGTGTATAGAATGTCTGTCTTGTAAGAGGCTCCACCAGCAGATGTGTCATTATGTATTATGTTACAGATTCCTTATGATTACAGATTCTACTTGATCTGAGCACGATGAAAAGAAAGTTTCCGAAATCCTTACTATGTATTTCATGCTTATTTGATTTAAAAGTCCAAAGAGATTATGTATGTAATAAGAGTCAGTGGGTTCGCTCGGCTCCGAATATGGGGTCGGGTGCCCATCACACCCTAGCGAGATTAGGGTGTGACAGGCAATCAACATTTGCATAACACGAAGCCAACCAATCCATACCCATGATTTCATCGAAATCTACCATTTCCAGCTCAATCAAATCAGCCTTGGTCTGTCGATCACATATCAGAATGACACAATTCTTGTACACTCGTCTTGCTATCACGGGATCACCAACCGGAGTAAGCACCTCAAAGGGTTTAATTGACTCGGGTTTCACCCCAATACAACCAGCAATATATGGAGTAATATAAGAGAATGTAGAACCCGGATCTATCAACGCATACACATCACCGGAAGTATAGACAATATACCTGTAACCACATCTGGGGAGGACTCGAGATCCTGCCGTCCGGCTAGAGCATATACACGGGGCTGAGTGGCACCTGAAGTAGATGCTGCCCCTCGGCCTCTACCTCGGTCTGCTGTCATCTGAGGAGTCTGCCCCGCTGAGCGTGCTGATGAGGAACCCACTGCTGAGCCTGTAGGCGGAACCCCACCTCTGCCATATCGCGAGGGACAATCTCGCATCAAATGTCCGGTCTGCCCACAAACATAGTAAGCATCAGTGTCCTGACGACATGACCCTGAGTGTAATTTGCGGCACCGACTATATCGTGGAACTAGGGGTCTCCCCTGACTATAATCACCCTCAAACTGGGAACCTGAAGCCGAAGAACTCCGGAGGATTTAGGCTCATAAAATCACGGGCCTTGGTACTTGCTGCCCGGTCACTTGAACCCACATTCTGTCGTTGTGCCTGTGCAACAACTGGATGGCCTCAGTCATTTGTTGACCCGAAGCAGCCGGCGGAGGAATTTGAGCTGCGGCTCCTCCTTGCTATTCCACATTAGGCGGGGTAGAAGAAGTATTAGACAAGGCCTCGTTGTGTGATTCACCCTCTTCAATATTCATTGGGGGCTCTCTTTCTACCCGCCTCTTTGTCGTAGTCTTGCCCTTCTGGGCGGCTGTAGCTTTTCCCTTTGACGGCATTCTGAAATCATAACACACTATTAGGGAGGAAAAAATCTTATACACGGCTCTATCGCACGATCTCATAGAAGAAAGATGGTCATTTTTCCTAAATACCCTGTAGCCTCTTGTTTATTGATGTGGCGCGCTACACACCATAAACAAGACTCTACTAGACACGGCTCGTAGACACTTCCTAGGACCGAACTGCTCTGATACCACTTTTATCACGTCCTGGCTAGGGGCCGCGACGGGTACCCGGGGCTAACCGCCGAGCACCGCTCGTACTAGTACTCCTTAGGCTTATTTAACAATCATTTATCGGATTCATGCTCGATTTATAAGAAAACCCGTTTTCCATTAGGAACATAATGTTTTTATACACATGAGCCCTTAGGCTAGCAAAATAATATATATGTATATATTTACACAATGGCCACGCCATGAGACCACATGACCCACATTGAGTATCTACGAGCCTCTATGAGATGACATTTACAATTGTACACAAAAGAATCATCACAGGCACCTCCAGGACAATAGGGTGCTTTCAGTAAGCTAACAACCTCTAAGTATCTGGAGCAAGATCTCCTCCCTGTCTACCTGTGGGCATGAACACATCGTCCAAAGAAAACGGACGTCAGTACGAATATTGTACTGAGTATGTAAGGCAGGAATGAAATAAACAAACATAATAGGAAGATCATGAGTCGAGAGGCAAAGGTATAAACTGCACAAGTGTCATAGGCAATCGCATTACTTACATATATCACATTTTATATAATCATGGTATACATGTCATCACATCATATGAATCATCTCATCATAGTCCTCGTCGTTAACCCGCATCTGGGTAACCATCATATGCCGCCCACTAGTGGTGATCATGCCCGACCCTCTAGGCTCGGTGTAACATCGCAACTCGCCTTAGCGGTGACATGCTCGGCCATCGTGGCGCGGTGGAATTATATCAAAACAAAATCAATCATGACACATCACTCTTACACATCTCATACCATAGCATCATGTTATCATTTCTTGGTATTCCATGCATCCCATAGTTATATTACAAGTTAGCATTATTTTTCATCTTATTGTCATATCATACATTAGCGTTAGGAGCATACATTAGGCTTTAAGGCAACCACACTATGTCGGGGTGACGTAAGGTCGTGAACCCCCGATTGTGTTATGGACGTTTCATGGGTATCATGCCTCGCCTTGAAGGAAATAAGGCATAAGGTGAGTGTTAATAATAATAACATCATTAGCATTGTAGGAACATCATGCCACAATTTCTTGAATCTCTATACTCTAGCTTATTGTCATTGTTATCATGCTTATAGGTGATTTGATATATGGAAGGACTCATAAGCTTCATCTTATAGAAGGATTATGGAAAACCTGAAGGATTCATGCCTTTTGAAAGAAAACTTAAGCCTCACATACCTTTGTCGTTTAAGCAATCTAGTGTTCGCTTATTCTCCTTCAATGTCACGTCTCTACCTTGATAAGGGGATTCGTACTAACGTTAGTTAATCAACTATAAGAATGCACTACTATTTCTAGAGAAAATTGGGCAGCACTTCCTTTGTTTATACTACTTTTCCCATATTCCATATCAACTCCCAACACCCACAACAACAACTACAATATAGCAATCAACAATCATCATTCATATACAATGACCATGATCCACCATTTCTCTTCATTTTTACCACCTTTATGGTTTTGGGTTCGCTATCATTTTCTCTCATGTATCACATTTATCTCATGGTCTACATGTCGTTTATAACGCATTCATACTCACAACACACTAACATTCATGATTCAATTCAACTACCATTCACTCATGGCACTATTCACTCATTTATGACCCATTTGCTATGCTTTTCTACAATTCGGGTATCTTAACCTTCCAATACCTTAAACAACATGAAATGGTCATTAAACTTACCTTAGATAATGGTGGAACAAGCCTTGAGTGGAATCTCTACTCTAGCACCAAAACCGTACTTCACCTCATTTGGTTTTCTTTGAGGAAGATGAACTTGAGCTTGGTATCACACTCTTGTTTTCATGAATTTGGCGTTGTTGATCTTGATTTTCCCTTGATTCCCTTTAATTCTTGTGGATGAGTGTTTTGGAGTATTCTAGAGAATTCTTGAATTGTGAAGATGAGAAATGAAATGAAATGATCTTGGGGTCCCTTATACTTAACTTGAAAATCTGATTTTTGTGAACAGTAGTCGGGATGCACAGTGGCCGTAAACCCAGTTTACGTGCCGTATTCTGTTTTACGGTCCGTCCTCCACGACTGTATTTAAGCATATCAGAAACAAAAAGGTTTGTTGTAGGCCATGGTGGTTTACGGTCGCAGTTTACGGGCCGTATTTCGATTTACGGTCCGTATTCTGAGTCATATTTAACCATTTCAACATTTGACAGAAAGTTGAAGTTTTGATAGTTGGAGGACGATGGCACTTTACAGTCCGTAAATCAATTTACGGGCCGTATTGTGTTTTACGACCACTGGGTCGCAATGCAAATCTGCAACCTTTGCGTTTTCAAAACTCATTGGTAGTCATTCCCTTCTTAGTAAAACATCGTACACTCATACTCTTCGTTGGTCTATTCATTGTATGCTCACGAAAAATTTTCCGAGGTGTCACGATATATAAGATATAAGATGACTCATTATTCACAACATCATCTTCATAATTTCTTGAAACCATTTGCTTAGCACAGCCATGGCAATTCTTCATCATCTTGATAGCAAAAAATATAGTTTAAATTAAATTCCAAGGTGCTTTACATGTTCAAGGAGGTAGCAACATAAGAATTTAAATTGAAGAAGAAGAAGTGGTGCAATTGCTGCAAGTGATTGTAGGATCTATCCTAATCAATTTAAGGTAAGATTTCTTCTTCTTGAAATGTAATTGGAGTTAATGATGTTGTAATGCAGAGATTAAATTGTGTTAGACGAAATTGGAAGTAAGAAAATTACATGATTATTGTTGGCGTGTAAGTGGGGCGAATTGGAGTTGTTCTAATCGGATTGGGTTTGATTGTTGTTGTTGTTGTTATTATTGTTATGGATTATGTGTTAAAAATGAAGGAATCTTGATAATTTATGAGATTGTTGGGACATGAATTGGATTAGATGTTAATGAAGTTGTGGGCTGTTCTTGTTGATTTGAAATATTAAAAGTGTGGTTATAAGTATGTTTATGTGTTGTTGTTCTTGTTGTTGTCGTGTTGTTGTTGATATGGTGCCTAAATTTGGAAGAAAGAAGTGTATAAGGTATCTCATACGAAGCGTATGTTGGTCTGTTTGGTGTATAATATTAGATGTTAATGATTTGGATTGAAAAAGGGTTAAGAGAGCTTATTGGGTTGTTTGAGTTGTTTATGGGCTGAATTTTAAGGATTTGATATGATTATTTCTATTATCGTTGTTGGTGGTATTGTTGTTATCACCGGAGATTAGTTGGAAGTTTGGGTTAGGCGAGTTATATAGAGGAAATGCTGCCCGATTTCCGTTAAGTTCTTAACTAATTAAAATACAAATCAAGGAGTATAAACTAAGAAGTGATTCCCATAAGTGATTGGTTGTAGCTTATTAAGTTTGGGAAATCGTAGTTTATTAACAATAGTGTTACTCTCATATTAATAGGCTAAAGGGACAACGAAGCAAGCTTGGTTACGGTTGATCTATAACAGGTATGTAAAGCTAACCCTTCTTTCTTTTGGCATGATCTATGTGAGACAAACAGACGACGAATGTATAACTCCAAAGAAGCTCCTATTCTTAGAGACACTAGGATGGCTAATTTTCTTGATTCCCAGACCTTACTTCATTATTTCTTGATACGTGTCTACGTTTCCTGAAGTTCTATTTGATATATTCCATAGTGACATTCGAAGGATACTTGACATGACCGTTGTCTTTGATTTTCAAATGATAGTTCGTTTTGAATATTCTATTGAGTCTCAGATATAACTTAGTTTGCATATGGTTGCTCACTACTCTGCTCGTGCATGCTGTTAATGTATCTTTCACCGAGTCCCGGGCTGGGTTTGTTTTCGTGCACAGTATATATATATACATGTATATGATGATGATGATGTGATTATGGCGCCGAGTATGGTATATGATGACTTATTCACCGAGTCCCATAATGGGCCAGATATGGTATATGATATCGACATGCATGATTTTCATATCGTAAGGCACAGGTGCATTGGTATCTTTGATTATCATACTTTCCTCCTGTAATCGTTTATGCAGTTGTGATTTTCCTTATTGCATTACATGCTTTATATACTCAGTACATATCTCGTACTGACCCCCTTTCTTCGGGGGGTTGCGTTTCATGCCTGCAGGTACAGATACACGATTTGGTGATCCTCCAACTTAGGACTTCTGCTCAGCTGTTTGGAGTGCTACATTGTTTCAGAGCCTAGATATTTTGGTACAGATCTTCTATATAGACTTATATATATATCTAGGGGTACGGCGGGGCCCTGTCCCGTCATATTTCACTCTTGTACTCTTAGAGGTCTGTAGACATGTGTGGGTTGTATATAAGTTTTGGTCAGCTGTCTATTTGGTTTGCTTTGGATATCCCCTTGAATAGTGGCAACCTTGTCAGCTTGCGTATCGTGTTATTGTTATGCTTTGGATATCCCCGTGTATAGTGGCAGCCTTGTCGGCTTGCATATTGTGTTATTGTTATGCTGTGACTCCTCTGGAGACAGGTTTATGATATGTGGTGTTGTGAACCCTTCGTTTGTTTTTACAAGTTTCCATATTGTCCTTAGTTTTGGTTTGACTATATTTAACAGGTTCGTATACGGGTGTCCAGTTCGGGCACTAGTCATGGCCCATGGGGTTGGGTCGTGACAAAAGTGGTATCAGAGCAGTTCATCCTCGGAGTGTCTACAGACCGTGTCTAGTAGAGTCTTGTTTATCGGTGTGTTGTGCACCACATCTATAAACAGGAAGCTACAGGACATTTAGGATGTTTCTTTTCCTTCTTACTCTAGATCGTGCGATAGAGCTATATTATCAGGAAAATCCCTCCCTAACGACTTATTGTGTTTACAGCTATGCCTCCAAAGAAAGCGACGGCTGCCCAGAAGGGCAAATCAGTAGCAGGAGATACTAGCCATACTCGGAGAGTTACTAGGGCCCGTGCCCAATCTATGCCTGAGATTGTACTTCAGTCAGCGAGTTCTACTACACCGCCATCTCCAAAGGAGCTTGGAGCAGCAGCAGCTCCATTTTAGGGGGCGGTACCACCGCCAGCTCCCGAGGCCCTAGTACCTGAGCCTCTGCTCCTCAGCCAGGGGCGGAGGATAGGGCTATGAGAGATGCAATTCAGCTGCTGACCAGATTAGTAGCAGGGCAGGCTCGCAGGCATGGACTAGGAGTTGACCATGCGGATAGATCTGATAGTTTGAGGGCCCATGATTTATTAAATTGTAATCCTCCAGAGTTTTTCGGGTCAAAGCCCGAGGATGATCCGCATGAGTTAATTCGGCAGATGCAGCGTACATTGAGGATAATCAAGGCTTCTGAGACTGAGTCTGTTGAGTTGGCTTCGTATCGGCTGCGTGATGTAGCTGTTAATTGGTATGAGTCGTGGGAGTTATCGAGGGGTGAGGGTGCTCCTCCAGCAGTATGGGGTGAGTTTGTGGAGTACTTCCTTGGCCACTTCCTGCCTCCAGAGATGAGGCGAGCCAAAGTGGATAGATTCTTACATTTGATTCGTTGGCTAGGTATGCGCCTACTATTGTAGCTGATATGGCTGATAGAGTGCATCATTATGTGATGGGGCTGGATCGTTATTTGATTAATGGCTGTATGGCAGTGTCTCTTCAGCCAGGTATGGATATTTCTTGGGTACAAGCATATGCACAGGGGTTAGAGGATCGACACAGAGGACGTCAGCCAGATAAAGGTTACGACAGAGGCCAGCATAAGAGGGCTAGATCGGCTGGTTATCCTGGTGAGTTTCGAGGCAGGCAGCCTCAGCAGTATATTAGATATTCTTCCTAGCCAGCACGGAGTGCACCCCCACAGTTTACAGGTAGGAGATTTGACAGCACAGGGTATTCAGGAGCCGGTCAGAGCTCCAAGGCTTCAGGTTCACAGATGAACAGGGGTTCGAGTCAGTGGAGGCCACCTTTGCCTCGGTGTTCTCGGTGTGGTAGGCTCCATTCTGGGGAATTTCATCTTGCTACAGGTGCTTGTTTTTCTTGCGGCCATCAAGGCCATATTATGAGAGAGTGTCTGTATGGAGGCGGTCCAGGCGGGGTGGCTCAGCCCACTGGATCGGTTGCTGGTTCATCTTCTTCTGTAGCTATGCGCCCTATGGGGCAGGGTATTCAGACATCAGCTGGTCGTGGTAGAGGTCGTGGCGGAGCTTCCAGTTCTGGCGGTCCTTCGCATATATGACTTGGCTAGTAGGCAGGATCAAGAAGCGTCACCGAATGTGGTTACAGGTATATTATCGATTTTCTCTCGGGACGTATATGCATTGATAGATCCAGGCTCCACCTTGTCATATATATCTCCCTTTGTTGCTAGTAGAATCGGGATAAAACCTGAGTTGATAGAACCATTTGAAGTAGCTACACCGGTAGGAGATTCTGTCATAGCAAAGCAAGTATATAGAAATTGTTCAGTGATTATATATAGTCGTCACACCGTGGCAGATCTGATAGAGTTAGATATGAAAAATCTTGATGTTATTATGGGTATGGATTGGTTAGCTTCTTGTTATGCTAACTTTGATTGTAGAGAAAGGATAGTTCGATTTCAATTCCCAGGAGAGCCGACTATAGAGTCGATGGGGAATACAGCATCGCCGAGGGGTAAGTTTATTTCATACCTCGAGGCAAGGAAGATGGTTAGAAAGGGTTATATTATCATCTGGTTCGTGTGCATGACTTGAAAGCAGAGGTACCTATTCTTCAGTCAGTCCCGATAGTTAATGAATTTCCAGATGTATTCCCAGATGAACTTCCAGGTCTTCCTCCTGAGCGGGAGATAGAGTTTACTATAGATGTATTGCTAGATACTCATCCCATATCTATTCCTCCTTATAGAATGGCACCTGGAGAGCTGAAGGAGACAAAAGAGCAACTGAGGGACGTATTAGAAACGGGCTTCATCAGGCCTAGCACATCACCTTGGGGAGCACCGGTATTATTTGTGAGAAAGAAAGATGGGTCGCTGCGGATGTGTATTGATTATAGGCAGCTGAATAAAGTAACAATAAAGAATAGATATCCCCTCCCCAGGATTGATGATTTATTTGACCAGTTACAGGGTGCTAAATGTTTTTCGAAGATAGACTTACGGTCAGGCTATCATCAGGTGCGGGTGAAGGACGCAGATATTCCGAAGACTGCATTCAGGACCCGATACGGGCATTATGAGTTTAGAGTGATGTCTTTTGGGATGACCAATGCTCCAGCAGTATTTATGGATTTAATGAACCGACTGTTCAAACCATTCCTAGATATGTTCGTGATTGTGTTTATCGATGATATTTTGGTCTATTCACGTTCAGAAGAGGAGCATGCAGATCATTTGAGGACGGTACTTAGGGTGCTCCAACACCAGAAGTTGTATGCTAAGTTCTCTAAATGCGAATTCTGGTTTACTTCAGTAGCATTCTTGGGGCATATTGTTGGATCTGATGGTATTCGGGTAGATACACTGAAAATCGAGGCTGTAAAGACTTGGCATAGACCTACGACACCTACTGAGGTACGTAGTTTTCTGGGACTAGCAGGATATTACCAGAGATTTGTACAAAAGTTTGCCTCAATTTCTGCGCCTTTAACAAGGCTAACTCAGAAGACAGCTAAGTTTCAGTGGACTGATGCGTTTGAGCAAAGCTTCCAGTTGTTGAAAGACAAGCTGACTACGACTGTAGTCTTAACTCTTCCAGAGGGACCAGATGGCTATGTTATTTATTGTGATGCGTCAGGTGTAGGACTAGGTTGTATATTGATGCAGCATGGCAGGGTTATAGCCTATGCTTCCGGACAGCTCAGAAAGGACAAAAGGAATTATCCTACTCATGATCTGGAGTTAGCAGCGGTAATTCATGCATTGAAGATATGGAGACATTACTTATATGGTGTTCATGTTGATGTTTATACGGATCACAAGAGTCTCCAATATATCTTTAAGCAGAAAGAGCTGAATTTGCGACAGAGGCGGTGGTTAGAGTTATTAAAGGATTATGATGTTGATATCCTATACCATCCAGGGAAAGAAAATGTTGTAGCAGATGCCCTTAGCCATAAATCTATGGGTAGCTTGACAGATGTGCAACCAGAAAAGAAGGATATAGTTCGTGAGATTTACCGACTAGCTAACCTTGGAGTCCGTTTGGCTGATTCTGGAGATGGTGGAGTTTCTATTCGAGAAGTTGCTGAATCCTCTATCATAGAAGAGGTAAAGAGGCACTAGTACGAGGACCCTGTTCTAGCACGATATAGAGATACAACTCTTCAAAAGGAGAAGACCCCATTGGAGGTTACACCTGACGGAGTATTACGATATGGAGGCAGATTATGTGTACCTGAGGTTGCAGGGCTACGGCAACAGGTTATGGAAGAGACACACTATGCCCGTTATTCTGTTCATCTAGGGGTCAACGAAGATGTATCATTACCTCAGATGTTTATATTGGTGGGATGGCACGAAGAAGGACATAGCGGAGTTTGTTGCTCAGTGCCTGAATTGTCAACAGGTTAAGGTCGAGCATCAGAAGCCTGGTGGATTATTACAGGAGATAGAGATCCCAACCTGGAAATGGGAAGTAATTAATATGGACTTCATTACAGGTTTACCTCGCACTCCACAAAAGTATGAATCTGTATGGGTTATTGTAGATAGGCTGACAAAATCAGCCCATTTTCTTCCAGTTAGGACTACTTATTCAGCTGAGGACTATGCAAGGTTATATATCAGGGAGATAGTGAGACTCCATGGGGTTCCCACATCTATTATCTCAGACAGGGGAGCTCAGTTTACAGCTAACTTCTAGAGATCATTCTAGAAGGGATTGGGGACACAGGTGAGTCTTAGCACAACATTTCACCCTCAGACTGACGGACTGGCCGAGCATACTATTCAGACGCTAGAAGATATGTTGCGAGCCTGTATCATTGACTTCAGAGGTAGCTGGGACGATCAAATTCCACTTGTCGAGTTTGCTTATAATAATAGTTACCATTCTAGTATCTAGATGGCACCGTATGATGCTTTATATGGGAGAAAGTACAGGTCACCTATCGGGTGGTTTGATGTTGGTGAGACTAAATTGATAGGCCCAGACATGATTCAACAAGCTGTTGATAAGGTGAAGCTTATTCAGGAAAGATTATTGGCAGCCCAGAGTCGACAGAAGTCAAATGCAGATAACCGACGTCGACACTTAGAGTTCCCGATCGGTGATTGGGTTTTCTTGAAGGTGTCGCCCATGAAGGGTGTGATGAGATTCGGTAAGAAAGGGAAGCTTAGCCCGAGATACATTGGGGCTTATCAGATTATTCGTAGGGAGGCAAGGTTGCTATGAGTTGGACCTACCATCTGATTTGGAAGCAGTACATCTTGCCTTTCACGTATCAATGCTTCGTAAATGTATTGGTGACCCTTCTAGAGTATTCCCTATAGACGATGTCCAGGTAACAGAGGGGTTGTCTTATAATGAGAGCCCTATAGCTATACTTGATCGCCAAGTCAGGAGATTACGTACTAAGGACGTGACTTCTGTCAAGGTATTGTGGCGAAACAATAATAGAGAAGAGACGACCTGGGAAGCCGAAGACGAGATGAAAAATAAGTATCCTTACTTGTTTCCTATGCCTACAGGTAATATTAATCCCTACCTAACTATATTGATTGATAGATAAACGTATATGTTATTGTGGCCGTGTGAGGCATTTGTGGGTTGCTAAACGCAAGTTGATAGGAATAGCAATAAAGGAGACTTTCCCGAGACTTTACTTAGACACTATAAGACTAGTTTAACATTCGAGGAAGAATGTTCTAAAAGGCGGAAGGATGTTATACCCCGTATTTTTGTACATTGGATTATTCGTAAGTTAATAGACGTAAGTTCAAGGACAAGGTTATTTTTGAGATATGAGACAAGGATTTTTTAAACCCGATTTTAATAAAGTGCACGATTTGTTGTAAATTTCAATTAGTGTAGAAATATTAGTGGAAATTAGGAATTAATTAACCAGGATTATATTATTAAGTGGTGATTAAGGGTTAATTAAACTAATTAGTGTGTCAAATGGACCCCACTACAACATGGCCAACTCTCATTGGTCCATGCTATAGTGGGGCACGTGTAAAATTTATGGGCAGCATTTATAAGACATAAGATGACTCATTATTCACAACATCATCTTCATAATTTATTGAAACCATTTGCTTAGCACAGCCATGGCAGCTCACGGCCATGGCAATTCTTCATCATCTTGACAGCAAAAAATATAGTTTAAATTAAATTCCAAGGTGCTTTACATGTTCAAGGAGGTAGCAACATAAGAATTTAAATTGAAGAAAAAGAAGTGGTGCAATTGGTGCAAGTGATTGTAGGATCTGTCCTAATAAATTTAAGGTAGGATTTCTTCTTCTTGAAATGTAATTGGAGTTAATGATGTTGTAATGGAGAGATTAAATTGTGTTAGACGAAATTGGAAGTAAGAACATTACATGATTATTGTTGGCGTGTAAGTGGGCAGAATTGGAGTTGTTCTAATTGGATTGGGATTGATTGTTGTTGTTGGTTTTGTTATTATTGTTATGGATTATGTGTTAAAAATGAAAGAATCTTGATAATTTAGGTTGTAGTTTTTTTTATGAGATTGTTGAGACATGAATTGGATTAGATGTTCATGAAGTTGTGGGTTGTTCTTGTTGATTTGAAAGATTAAAAGTGTGGTTATAAGTATGTTTATGTGTTATTGTTCTTGTTGTTGTCGTGTTGTTGTTGATATGGCGCCTAAATTTGGACGAAAGAAGTGTATAAGGTATCTCATACGAAGCGTATGTTGGTCTGTTTGGTGTATAATATTAGATGTTAATGATTTGGATTGAAAAAGGGTTAAGAGAGCTTATTGGGTTGTTTGAGTTCTTTATGGGCTGGATTTAAAGGATTTGATATGATTATTTCTATTATCGTTGTTGTTGGTATTGTTGTGATCACCGGAGATTAGTTGGAAGTTTGGGTTAGGCGAGTTATATAGAGGAAATGCTGCCCGATTTCCGTTAAGTTCTTAACTAATTAAAATACAAATCAAGGAGTATAAACTAAGAAGTGATTCCCATAAGTGATTGGTTGTAGCTTATTAAGTTTGGGAAATCGTAGTTTATTAACAATAGTGTTACTCTCATATTAATAGGCTAAAGGGACGACGAAGCAAGCTTGGTTACGGTTGATCTATAACAGGTATATAAAGCTAACCCTTCTTTCTTTTGGCATGATCTATGTGAGACAAACAGACGACGAATGTATAACTCCAAAGAAGCTCCTATTCTTAGAGACACTAGGATGGCTAATGTTCTTGATTCCCAGACCTTACTTCATTATTTCTTGATTCGTGTCTACGATTCCTAAAGTTCTATTTGATATATTCCATAGTGACATTCGAAGGATACTTGACATGACCGTTGTCTTTGATTTTCAAATGATAGTTTGTTTTGAATATTCTATTGAGTCTCAGATATAACTTAGTTTGCATATGGTTGCCCACTACTCTGCTCGTGCATGCTGTTAATGTATCTTTCACCGAGTCCCGGGCCGGGTATGTTTTCGTGCACAGTTTCACTGCGTTGTTCACCGAGTCCCTCACTAGAGGGCCGGGTACGATATATATATATATATGTATATGATGATGATGATGTGATTATGGCGCCGAGTATGGTATATGATGACTTATTCACCGAGTCCCATAATGGGCCAGATATGGTATATGATATCGACATGCATGATTTTCATATCGTAAGGCACAGGTGAATTGGTTTCTTTGATTATCATACATGCCTCCTGTAATCGTTTATGCAGTTGTGATTTTCCTTATTGCATTACATGCTTTATATACTCAGTACATATCTCGTACTGACCCCCTTTCTTCGCGGGGTTGCGTTTCATGCCTGCAGGTACAGATACACGATTTGGTGATCCTCCAGCTTAGGACTTCTGCTCAGCTGTTTGGAGAGCTCCGTTGTTTCAGAGCCTAGATATTTTGGTACAGATCTTCTATATAGACTTATATATATATCTAGGGGTACGACGGGGCCCTGTCCCGTCATATTTCACTCTTGTACTCTAAGAGGTCTGTAGACATGTGTGGGTTGTATATAAGTTTTGGTCAGCTGTCTATTTGGTTTGCTTTGGATATCCCCTTGAATAGTGGCAGCCTTGTCAGCCTGCGTATCGTGTTATTGTTATGCTTTGGATATCTGCGTGTATAGTGGCAGCCTTTTCGGCTTGCATATTGTGTTATTGTTATGCTGTGACTCCTCGGGAGACAGGTTTATGATATGTGGTGTTGCGAACCCTTCGTTTGTTTTTACAAGTTTCCATAATGTCCTTAGTTCTAGTTTGACTATATTTAACAGGTTCGTATACGGGGGTCCAGTTCGGGCACTAGTCATGGCCTATGGGGCTGGGTTGTGACAGTATTGTGATTTACGGTCTGTATTTAACGATGTTGCCAAATTCCAGTGAGCTACAATTTCAAGACCCAAGTTTACGACCCCAGATTACGATCCGTAATGTAATTTACGGTACGTAATTTGCAATGTTCCTAGCTTTAGCGATTTTCGTGTTGATCTCGAACTTCTTGAATTTTTTACCAAATTTCTTGGATCTGATGACGTTCCTGAGCCCACTCAACCTAGTATTTACCCCTTTGGGGGTAGGAAAACACTTTTCCCAAATCTTGACTTGAAAACTTTGGATTAAATGCCCTTTTGGAGAGTCTTCTTCCCTATGAAGATTTGAAGATCTTCAAGAACACCAATAATTTCAAATTTCCAACTACCTTCAAATCAACTTGTTTTTCCTTCAAATTTCAGATTTAGACTCCCCAAGACTTCTAAAACAAAGCCCAATAAGTTTCAAGTCCCAATTTCACCGAAATCAACAAGACTCACTTCAAGTTCTTCAAGTTTTTCAAAAGCTTCAAGTCAAAAATAATGGATTCTTCAATAGTGACCCGATTGACACAAAATTTGAAGATTTGAACCCTAACGTATTAAGGAACAAGAATCTAATAACAAAACAACAAAATAAACAAAAAAAAATTGGGGTTTTTTTTCTAGGATTTTTTTTTAATAGTAACAAACCCTAGGCTTGATTTGATAGAACAAATCTAATCCAAGCTCTGATACTAATTGATACAAGATTAAGAACAGAATCAACAAGAAAATGCAGGAAATAAAAGAGATAGGTAATTTGACACAACTTAGACTCAATTTAGCAACCAAAGGTATAGAAAAACTAAGACCTCTAAATTTAAGAACAAGAAGCAACCAAATTCTTAGGATGACCAAGAGGGATTAGAATCCCTAATAACCTATCCTCTCAATAAACACCCAATCCAAGGCTAAGAAATCACTCAATTCTCAAGAGTTACAATATCCAAATATCAAGTAATAATAATCAAAATAGTCTAAGTCTTCCAAATGAAAGAAACTACTATTTATACTAAAGCTCAAAAGAAGACAACTACATTATTACACTTTTACCCTTAATAAAGTAAGGGCCTTGTTTGGGTGTCTTCTTTTGGGTTCAAAGCTTGAATTTGCAAATCTTCAAGTAATGTCCACATTTCAAGCATGACCATCTTCAACCCTCTTCTCCAAACAATCCTCCCATGCTATCATGAACACTTGAAATCCCCGGGAAGGTGCTAGAATGTATTCAAGTACGTCCCTCCTCTTGAACAATGCTTGCATAGCTTGAAGTTCCCTCGTTTGGCTCCTTGTAAAAGGTCTTGATGCCACTCGAATTGTATCATTCTCCTCTTCTTAAAGAGAATTTGTCCTCAAATTTAAGGGATCATCATCGTGCACCAACATAAGAGAGAGATCAAACACATTGAAGGTGTTATGAACTTGGTATTCGGGTGGAAGATCAATTTTGTATGCATTATCATTTAGTCGTTCAAGTACTTCAAATGGACCATCTCCTCTAGGCATCAACTTGGTATTTCTTTTGTTAGGAAACCTCTCTTTCCGAAAATGTACCCTAATCCAATCACCCGGTTCAAGCACAACTCGTTTGCGGCCTTTGTTTGCTCTCTTAGCCGTTTGTTGATTCTTTTTATCAAGGTGAAGCCTCACCTTCTCATGCAACTTCTTCATGGCCTCGTGTCACGACCCAGCCCCGTGGGCCATGACTGGCACCCTAGCCTCCTGTTTATAGATGCGGTGCACAACACACCGATAAACAAGACTTTACGAGACACGGCCTGTAGACATTCCGAGGACAAACCGCTCTGATACCACTTTTGTCACGACCCAGCCCCGTGGGCCATGACTGGCACCCTACTTCGGCACCCAGACAGACTTACATATCCAATTATCATATCCAAACTTAGCTCAGAGTTCACAATAGTTATTTTAAACATAATTTACAACAAAACTTGTCTTAAGCGGTCGCATACCAAAAGATCATATCGGAACAAATAGAAGCGGCGGAATGCACATCGCCGATCATACGTACAAATATAAACATAAGGGCCATTTTGGCCACCATAACAGACGGACCGCATTAAGACACAGATCGTAATCGAACAGACACATATAGGACCCTCGACCCACAAACATGACTACAGGCCTCTACAAATACAAAACGAAAACATATGACGGGACAGGGCCCCGCCGTACCCCAAATAGTCAAATATATAGATACATGTACATCACAAAAGATTTATACCAACATATGGGCTCCGAATCAAAAGTAGCACTCTGTAATAGCAGGACGGGGAGCCTACAGTAGTGGATCACCGGCTTCTGTACCTGCGGGCATGAAACGCAGCCCCCGAAGAAAGAGGGTCAGTACGAAAGATGTACTGAGTATGTAAAGCATAGAGTGCAGAAGTATAAACCATAAATGAAACCAAACAGGATACAAAAAAAAGGAATACTGACCAGTATATCAAAATCTGTACCAAAACGTATGTACATAATGCAGATAAAAATCATGCAAAGCTCAGGAACGTGGTCACCCCTCCGACGCAAGTGCCACACACAGCATAACACCAGAAGGTTCAAATCTCCGTACATCCCCGAACACACACATATCATCATAACATATCACCAGCCATATCACAGCATAACTCCAAACGGAACCCGGCCCTATGGCGAGGTCTCGGGAACCGTAACACAATATACGGCCAAATTAATCATAGGGCGCACGAATCATAACCGGCCCGGGAACCGGTGGACGAAATCATAATAAGGGCACGAGCGGAGTCTTGAGAAAACAATGCAATTTATATATCAAAATACTCTTGCAAACTTGATAAAATCATATGTTGACTCATTAGTCAAAATAGTTCGAACAATTAATCAAAACGGGGTTCATTTCACAAAAGTATTTCCAAAATGGTAATTATGGTTCAAAATATAATTTAGGATATCGTGGCAATCAAAATATTATTTTTCGATAGCCAAATTCACAAACGAAAATCCTTTGCCGACATTACACAAAAATGAGACTAATAGAACAAACAAAAGAGTCTCGGAGTTAGCGGGCCCACCTCGGGTCAAGTCGAGGTGGCGGACATGAATCGCGGACATTTGGGGTCTATGGAATCATACATGGAGGTTTCGGAGCAAATCGATTACATTTACAAAAGTTTTGAACATATGGTCACTTTCTAACAAAATATGAGTTTTATAGCTCAATTCAATTGAGTGAATAGTACTCGATTTCCATTTCGGATTTCAAGGAACAGAATTGCCCACGGGGCTCCAATATCGACCTAGTATACCTAGGACATGCCAAAAGAAGGAATGGGGTAGCCTTACATACCTTTCTCACTTCTTACGCTTGTTCAAACTCGATTCTCGTTTCGTCCAAAATCTACAAATGGTCAAAGTTACCAATTAGGAATTTCAAGACTTAAGAATTCACTTAACTTCATATTTGTCTACCGAAATTTCGGCAGCACTTCCCCTATACATATAACACCCCCGTGGCTTAGCTCGGCTCAATATATATCAACAACACAACCCACAATACCAAAGTTATCACGAATCACATCAAAATGGTTCTAACGTCAATATTCTTCTTTTCTACATAAAGCAATACTTCCATTTCAAGTTTCAAATTTCCAAACAAATCTCAAGGATTTTCACATTCATCATTAACAAAGATCATCACAATATAATTTAGAAACATTTCATATCATTTGTACGAAATATTCATACGATATGCAAAATATACAACTTTCCACCAAAGTCATAATTCATTCAAAACTTCTAATCTTTAACATACTTATTCATAACATGCTTCCATATCCCAAATTCATCAACAATTATCATAATTTGCACCTTAACAACTCCATTTTCATAATGTCATAAAATCATACTAAAACGACATAAACTTCTACATTCCATTTCAATGCAAACTTATATCATTTCATCTTCATTTGCATTGCAAGCATCACAATAACACAACTAACATGTTAAACCAAATTAATTCATTCTCATTCCAACTTCAAATACCACACGGCCAACATTCAATTTTTTTTCCATCTTCCATCAAATTCATTCACTTTCATTTCCAATATACATTCCATCCTACATACAACTAGAAGGCAACATAAAATTCAACTCATCACACCTATACATTACTACACACACACAGCCACACATACATATGCACACCCACTTTGCCAACTTCCATATTTTCATGAATTCTACTAATTTCCATATACTATAACACAAACAAACCTTCATAATATAATAATATGGGATAAATTCTTACCCTCTTCTCCAATCTTCTTCACTCAAACATGTTGCCATATTGAAGGAATAAGTGCTCCTTCTTCCCAAACAATTGCACCAAGTTGTAGAGGACACTCAATTTAGTAGGAAAATCACAAGATACAAATTTTTGGAGGAATATTTTTGAGGGTGAACTTGGCAAGCCTAGGGCCGAATATGCCCTTCCTTTTGTTGCTCTTCTTGCTTGTTTTCTTGTCTTATGTTTTTGTCTTTAATCTTCTATGAGATAAGGACATACTTATATTATTTAGCACATGGATTTTTTTTTTATTAAGCTCATGGGTTGGGCCACCATGTGGCCGGCCACCCCTATAGAATTGGGCTCCATTTTCCTTTTCATTGTTTTGAGCCCAATTAGCTAAAATTCTCATTTTTTTTTTGGTTTTTTTGAAATTTCCGAAACTAATTTCCAAGATTCCAATTTTGCCCTTGGCCTTCCTCCGTGTTTCCACATCAATATTTTTTTCATGAACAACCCACACATATATGAATTCAAATCAACATGTGACCTTATTCCTTACAAATCAAAATTATCTCAAATTTTCCCGAATACACGAAAATACGGGATATAACATCCTCCCCCCTTTTGAACATTCGTCCTCGAATGTTAGATTAGTCTTATAGGGTCTGTAAGTACTTTGGGGAGTTTTCTTTTATGGTCAGCACAATTGATACACATTCGTCTCTGAATATAGCCAATTAAGAAGTTTAGATTACCTGTGGGCATAAGAAACAAATGAGAACACTTCTTTCTCATTCCGTCCTCTACTCCCAAGGTCACTGCTTCTCCATTAGTTTCGCCATAAGACCTTAATAGGGGGTATATCTTTAGGGCGTAATCTCTGCACCTGGCGATCCAGAATAATTACAGATTGTTCTTCATCCAACAATTCTTCCGTCACTTGAATATCATTCACTGGAAATGTTCTGGAGGGATCACCAACACATTTACGGAACATGAATACATGAAATGCCGGATGTACCGTTTCCAGATCAAATGGTAGATCTCGCTCGTAAGTGACATTCTCAATCCTTTAAATAAACTGATAAAGTCCGATATATTGCGGACTGAGATTACTCTTTTTGTCGAATCACATTACACCTTTCATAGTTGATACTTTCAAAAACACCCAATCACTAAGCTGAAATTCCAATGGTCGACGTCGTATATCAGCACACGATTTATGCCGACTCTAAGTGGCTAATTGTCCCCCTCGGATAAGTTTTACTTTATCAACGGCCCGCTGGATTATATCTGGATCGATTAATTCTGTTTCGCCAATATCAAACTAACCGATTAGTGACCTGAATTTCCTGCCATACAAAGCCTCATAGGGGCCATCTGGATGCTAGAATAGTAGCTGTTATTATAAGCAAACTCGATCAATGGCAGGTGACCATCCCAGCTACCAACGAAGTCAATAATACAGGCCTGCAGCATATCTTCTAGCGTTTGTACAGTGTACTCGGCCTGTCTGTTGCTCTGAGGTTGGGATACTGAGCTCAGACTTATCTGAGCCCCTAATCCTTCCTGAAAACAAATCTTCAAAACTTAGTCATAAACTGAGTACCTCTGTCAGTGACAATAAATATGGGATTTCCATGGAGTCTCACTATTCCTTTAAGACATATAGTCTGGTATAATCCTCAGCTGAATCGGGGGTTCCGACGGAAAGGAAATGGACTGGTTTTGTCAGCCTATTAACCATACCCTATATGGAAATCATACTTTCGCGGGGTGCGAGACAAACCCGTAATGAGATCCATATTAATGATCTCCAATTTCCAAATCAGAATTCTATTTCCTGAAATAGTCCACCCGGTTTCTGATGCTAAATTTTGACTTGTTGACAATTCGGGCACTGGGCAACGAGCCTTGCAATGTCCTGTCTCATACTATTCCATCAGTATAGGCATCCGAGATCATGGTACACTTTAGTAGATTCAGGATAAACAGAATACCGAATATTATGCGCTCCGCTCAGAATTGGCTGTTGCAGCCCTACGATGTCGGGCACACACAGTCTGCCTTCGTATAACCATACCCATCAGGTGAAACCTCGAACTGGGTCTTTTTCTTTGTTGAAGGTCGTCTCTCTACCATACCAAATAGACTCCTCAAACTGACACTGTTTTTACCTCTCCACAATCGATGATTCTGCAACTTCTCAGATGAAAATTTCGATATCTTCATAACCGACCAAACGGACTCCAAGGCTAGCCGACTGATAAGTTTTACAACCCAATTCTTTGTTGCCGAACGTACGCCGGTCAATGCCATCCATAGGTTCACGACTAAGTGCGTTTGTCACAACGTTAGCCCTTCTAGGGTGACACAAAATATTAACATCATAATTTTTAAATAATTCGAACCATCTTTTCTGCCGCGAATTCAGCTCCTTTTTCTTAAAATATATATATATATATACTGAAAGCTCTTAGGGTCCGTGTAAATATCAATGCGGACCCCGTGTAAGTAATGCCGCCGTATCTTTAAAGCATGAGTCACCGTAGCTAATTCCAGTTCATGAGCGAAATAATTTTCCCTCGTGCAGTCTGAGCTGCCGGGGAACATAGGTTATAATCCGACCACTTCCAGACAACTACATATTTCAGTCGATGTCGAAGGCCTAGGCTAGTCCTTTATCGCTTCAGTCTTCTATATGTCAGTTGTTTTCATGTATACTTACTTTGCTTATTCTCCTTCGTTCCCCCTCTTTGGGGTTATACTTACACCCCATTCGTATCTTTTCTTTCTACCTACAACTTGGTTATTTTCGTACGAAACCTTAACAGAATCATAATTACATAGTACACAATCTTATTCAATAGCTGACACTCAGATATCGTAATGAATATAACAATTTATCTTTTAATAATTATATTCCTCCTCATTGGATGATTTGGCCAAGTTATTCCTTCTTTCACACCCGTCCCTTGTCCGTCGTTCTGTTTTTCGCAATATTGGAATTACCTGATATGCCCATGATTCATCATTCCATACCATAGGTTTCCTTTGTCCTGCACTACTACATTTTAGTCCGTTTTCACAAATAATTCCCGTGCTTTACCCATTAACTCTTTTAGAGGTTTCGCTTAATTACGTTTCTCACGGTTCACTTTTCTGACATTTTGTTTACCTTCCACTCAATCATTCTCTTTTCTTTCCAAACATTGTCGTATTAGAATCTTCCAATCTCAACTGGTAGAAAAATGAATATCAGTTTATTTCGTAACATCTGTACCATACCTTTCACTTTGTCTCGTAAATTCTGTCCGGTGAATGTTTTCCGTACATTACAACAATGGCTATCAGGGTCTGCCAACTCAATCGACACAATCATAAATGGGGGCCCTACACATACATATATATATATCACTACCCTTGCTTTTACAATACGTCTTCAATCACTTATTCATACTTACTCTAGTTTCAGAGTTGCGCTGCTTTTCTTCCCTTTTTAGCAATCTAATCCTTTTCAGCTCGTGTGGCCCCTATAAAGTTTCTAGCCATATCACACATCCTAATTCCCTTTTGGTTACCCAGAATTTCCTATTCTTCTCTCATATCTAAGTTTGCGAAAATTTTTGTACATTTCCCAGGGGGTCACCCATCCCAGAATTGCTCTGGCCCTGGCATGCTTAACCTTACAACTTTAATGAATTTAGGCACGTTAAGGCCGGTATAATTGCACCGATTGCCCCACACAGCCTTTGTCACGTAATTTAAGACAAATCGGGGCCTTAACAACTTTTCAAAACGTCCTCGTAGCGGGTCCCACCCCGTCCTAACGAGAATTCTATTACTTTTCTGACTTTATGATTACCGTGTCGCCCCTTGTAAATCCTCAATATTTACCTTCATGTGTATATATATAATTTCAGACAGCCCACGAGTTTAAATTCATATTCCACAAATTCCATCTCCAATTAGCCGAGAAAAAGCTAATAAAATATTACTGTAGGATATCTTCCGACCACCAGCAAAAGAAAGCTAGAGTCCGACGAACCTCGCGGAATCTTTTAGTACTTAATTCACATAATTACCTCCACGTTTATATATATATATATATATATATATATATATCCATGTATTGGAGTCGAGAGCGAACCGCTCAGTTCCCGACTGCTTGTCATACACTTTGTATTCTTTCAGTTTAGAGGAAACTTGGTCGTCGGACATTTTTGCCCTTCACATGGGTTGTGCTAAAACAAAATGGGTTGGAACATATTTCTGGTCCCTCCGAATAAGTTACGAATTTGCTACTCGTATATGCTTCCTCGAGATAGAATTTTTTCCCGATAAGGGTAATACTTCTTACAAATAACATGGAGGGTACCTCTTAAACTTTTAATCCACCATAATAGATTTATCATATCGGTATCGACCTTCAAGACAGGTTAAGAATTTATATCTCATTTCCCTTTTCGTATTTCTAGAAAAATTTGGGCAGAGGTTCCTCTGTATTTCTTACTATCCCAAAACCTGTACACAGGAAATACCAACCATGCCTCACAGGGCCAACACATATACGTATATACATATCATATCATATCACATCATAGCCACACGGGGCTAACAATTACAGATAGAAGTATACAGATGTCGAGGCTTACCTCACATGCCCAATTCAAACTGCACCTGCTACACTTTCCCGTTTATTTCTCTTTTCAATGTCCGACTTTATGTTTTAATCGTGCTTCAGAATACCTTACCCAGCATACGTCTTTCATACCATTACTTACCTGTGTATTGTGTAGAATCCCATATTATCAATCGCTGTCTTACGTCGATACCGTTCTCCAGCTGCATTCAAGGGTTAGTAAGAAAAGGAATTCATTTCCTACAACTGGCTCTATCGCACGATCTAAGATCCAAAGAAAAGTAACACCCTAAGTGCCCTGTAGCCTCCTGTTTATAGATGCGGTGCACAACACACCGATAAACAAGACTTTACGAGACACGGCCTGTAGACATTCCGAGGACAAACCGCTCTGATACCACTTTTGTCACGACCCAGCCCCGTGGGCCATGACTGGCACCCTACTTCGGCACCCAGACAGACTTACATATCCAATTATCATATCCAAACTTAGCTCAGAGTTCACAATAGTTATTTTAAACATAATTTACAACAAAACTTGTCTTAAGCGGTCGCATACCAAAAGATCATATCGGAACAAATAGAAGCGGCGGAATGCACATCGCCGATCATACGTACAAATATAAACATAAGGGCCATTTTGGCCACCATAACAGACGGACCGCATTAAGACACAGATCGTAATCGAACAGACACATATAGGACCCTCGACCCACAAACATGACTACAGGCCTCTACAAATACAAAACGAAAACATATGACGGGACAGGGCCCCGCCGTACCCCAAATAGTCAAATATACAGATACATGTACATCACAAAAGATTTATACCGATATATGGGCTCCGAATCAAAAGGAGCACTCTGTAATAGCAGGACGGGGAGCCTACAGTAGTGGATCACCGGCGTCTGTACCTGCGGGAATGAAACGCAGCCCCCGAAGAAAGGGGGTCAGTACGAAAGATGTACTGAGTATGTAAAGCATAGACTGCAGAAGTATAAACCATAACTGAAACCAAACAGGATACAAAAAAAAGGAATACTGACCAGTATATCAAAATCTGTACCAAAACGTATGTACATAATGCAGATAAAAATCATGCAAAGCTCAGGAACGTGGTCACCCCTCCGACGCAGGTGCCACACACAGCATAACACCAGAAGGTTCAAATCTCCGTACATCCCCGAACACACACATATCATCATAACATATCACCAGCAATATCACAGCATAACTCCAAACGGAACCCGGCCCTATGGCGAGGTCTCGGGAACCGTAACACCGCATACGGCCGAATTAATCATAGGGCGCACGAATCATAACCGGCCCGGGAACCGGTGGACGAAATCATAATGAGGGCACGAGCGGAGTCGTGAGCAAACAATGCAATTTATATATCAAAATACTCTTGCAAACTTGATAAAATCATATGTTGACTCATTAGTCAGAATAGTTCGAACAATTAATCAAAACGGGATTCATTTCACAAAAGTATTTCCAAAATGGTAATTATGGTTCAAAATATAATTTAGGATATCGTGGCAATCAAAATATTATTTTTCGATAGCCAAATTCACAAACGAAAATCCTTTGCCGACATTACACAAAATTGAGACTAATAGAACAAACAAAAGAGTCTCGGAGTTAGCGGGCCCACCTCGGGTCAAGTCGAGGTGGCGGACATGAATCGCGGACATTTGGGGTCTATGGAATCATACATGGAGGTTTCAGAGCAAATCAATTACATTTACAAAAGTTTTGAACATATGGTCACTTTCCAACAAAATATGAGTTTTATAGTTCAATTCAATTGAGTGAATAGTACTCGATTTCCATTTCGGATTTCAAGGAACAGAATTGCCCCCGGGGCTCCAATATCGACCTAGTATACCTAGGACATGCCAAAAGAAGGAATGGGGTAGCCTTACATACCTTTCTCACTTCTTACGCTTGTTCAAACTCGATTCCCGTTTCGTCCAAAATCTACAAATGGTCAAAGTTACCAATTAGGAATTTCAAGACTTAAGAATTCACTTAACTTCATATTTGTCTACCGAAATTTCGGCAGCACTTCCCCTGTACATATAACACCCCCGAGGCTTAGCTCGGCTCAATATATATCAACAACACAACCCACAATACCAAAGTTATCACGAATCACATCAAAATGGTTCTAACGTCAATATTCTTCTTTTCTACATAAAGCAATACTTCCATTTCAAGTTTCAAATTTCCAAACAAATCTCAAGGATTTTCACATTCATCATTAACCAAGATCATCACAATATAATTTAGAAACATTTCATATCATTTGTACGAAATATTCATACGATATGCAAAATATACAACTTTCCACCAAAGTCATAATTCATTCAAAACTTCTAATCTTTAACATACTTATTCATAACATGCTTCCATATCCCAAATTCATCAACAATTATCATAATTTGCACCTTAACAACTCCATTTTCATAATGTCATAAAATCATACTAAAACGACATAAACTTCTACATTCCATTTCAATGCAAACTTATATCATTTCATCTTCATTTGCATTGCAAGCATCACCATAACACAACTAACATGTTAAACCAAATTAATTCATTCTCATTCCAACTTCAAATACCACACGGCCAACATTCAATTTTTTTTCCATCTTCCATCAAATTCATTCACTTTCATTTCCAATATACATTCCATCCTACATACAACTAGAAGGCAACATAAAATTCAACTCATCACACCTATACATTACTACACACACACGGCCACACATACATATGCACACCCACTTTGCAAACTTCCATATTTTCATGAATTCTACTCATTTCCATATACTATAACACAAAGAAACCTTCAAAATATAATAATATGGGATAAATTATTACCCTTTTCTCCAATCTTCTTCACTCAAACATGTTGCCATATTGAAGGAATAAGTGCTCCTTCTTCCCAAACAATTGCACCAAGTTGTAGAGGACACTCAATTTAGTAGGAAAATCACAAGATACAAATTTTTGGAGGAAGATATTTTAGGGTGAACTTGGCAAGCCTAGGGCCGAATATGCCCTTCCTTTTGTTGCTCTTCTTGCTTGTTTTCTTGTCTTATGTTTTTGTCTTGAATCTTCTATGAGATAAGGACATACTTATATTATTTAGCACATGGAAATTTTTTTTATTAAGCTCATGGGTTGGGCCACCATGTGGCCGGCCACCCCTATAGAATTGGGCTTCATTTTCCTTTTCATTGTTTTGAGCCCAATTAGCTAAAATTCTCATTTTTTTTTTTGGTTTTTTTGAAATTTCCGAAACTAATTTCCAAGATTCCAATTTTTCCCTTGGCCTTCCTCCGTGTTTCCACATTAATATTTTTTTCATGAACAACCCACACATATATGAATTCAAATCAACATTGTCACGACCCAACCCCGTAGGCCGTGACTAGTGCCCTATCTGGGCACTCGAACACATTCTAGTATATAGCATAAGCCGACAAGGCTTTATTTGAAATTTAGTTAATTTCCAGAAAAATTTCGGCAGAGTTTCCTTTATTTTACGGACTATCCCATATACCCTGCACGCAGAAAATACCAACAAAGACCACACAGGGCCAACAGAGTAACATTTAAATATATGCGGACCGGCCGCCGCGGCGAATGGAATCGCCCGAACACAACATAAGCACACAACTGTACAGAAAGATCCCAACCCACAAACATGTCCACAGACCTCTAAACAGACCGACAGAATCATATGACGGGACAGGGCCCCGCCGTACCCATGAACGAGAATATACATATATAGAAGTGACAGACTATACCAAAAGATGGCTCTGAATAAAAGAGCGCTCCAAAAATAGCAGAATGAGATCCTAAGCGGACGGATCAGCAAACCTATCGTCGGTACCTGCGCGGCATGAAAACGCAGCCCCCGAGGAAAGGGGGTCAGTACGAAATATGTACTGAATATGTAAAGCCTGAGTTACAGAAACAAAATCATAACTGGTGCAGAACATACAGAAAGTAAACGGAAAATCCAAAGTATCAGATACATATTTCCAAAACATGCAGAGTGTGTACAGAACATATGTCATATCAAATTCGGCCCTTGCCAGGGGACTCGGTAGACAGAACGTGGCCACCCTCCCGACGCTGGTGCCACAACACAGAAGAATCAGAATAGGGGCATAACCCCGTAACATAATATGTCCTATCAGATGGCCATAGTAAATCATATCAGAACAAACGTACATGGCACAGCATACTCCACAAACCCATGTACGCATATACCTGCCCCCTCACATCGAGGCACGGCAAACAATGCAGGGGATTACGCTTGACAAGATATCCTGGCCCGGGCTCAGTGTGGGAAACATTGGGGCATCCACGAATGGAGTAGTGAGAGAATAATGCAAGTAAAATATCATGAATGTTTCCATAGACTCGATGAGGCATATCAAAGACAAACCGATCCAATGAAGTCGGAAGGAATCATAGTAAATGAGTTTCGAGTATCAAAACAATTTATCAGACTTAATGGAATATTTAAAACCATATTCGTTAGGTAATTAAAAGGGTAGTCGAAACATTTCTTTCAAAAATCGTTCGAAAAGGCGACTTTAGTACATTAAGGGCAAAACCGGGAATAGCGGGCCCACCTCGGAACAAGCAAGGCGATGGGCTCAAATTACGCCCTTTAAGCTTATGGGGTCACCTATAAAGGTTCTACGGACATTCTATAGCTTTTCAAGGAGTTTAGAGAAAGTTTGCATAATTTCAGGAAAAGCATATCAAAATGGTTCAATTCTACTAAAGGAAAAACTGAGATTTTCTCTTGCGGATTCCGATGACCAAGAAGGTCTTTTGAGGCCCGAATCCGATCATAAAACACTTAGACATGCCAAAAGAAGAATCGGGGTAGCTTTACATACCTTTCACGCTCCTTAAGCCTTTCCAAACTCACTTCCCGTTTCGTCGAAAAACTGCAATTGGTCAAGTTTACCAATTGTGAGTTATGAATACCATTATTCCAACTTAAAGCATATTTGTCTACCGAAATTTCGGCAGCACTTCCCCTATACATATAGCCCCCCGAGAATTCAACTCAGCTAGAAATCATCAACAACAACCCAAACAACAACATTAACATCAACCAAAAACATCAAAAACACAAATATCCTTCAACTAGTCATTTTTTTCTCACAAGTTGGCATAACCTTCATTCTAATCCAAACCTTAACTAATATCAATGATTTCACATCCATTATCACTCAAAATCATCACAATAGAGATTTAGAGACATTTCATATCATTTTCCTTAAGTTATACACTTGATATACATAATATACAACTTTCCGCCAAAGTCATAATTTGTTCAAAACATCAAATCTTTGGCATACATATTAATAACATGTTTCCAACTTCCAAATTCATCAATGACCATCACAATTAACAACCAAACAACTTCATTCTCTTAATGTCAGAAAATCATACTAGAACGACATAAGTTTCTACATTCCAATTCAATACAACTTATATCATTCTATCTTCATTTACATAGCAAGCATCACAATAACCCACTAACACACTAAGCCACTTAATTCATTTCTATCCCAAGCCAAACACACCCTACGGCCATATGCCCATTTTATCAATTATCAACTAAATTCATCCAACTTTAATTTCCAATATGCATTTCACCACAATCACAACTAGAATGCAACATAAATTTCAACTCATTTCAATTACACATTAACACACACACACGGCCACATTCTATATTCCACACCCACTTTGCAAACTTCCATTTTTCTATACAATCAACTCATTTCTACATACTACAACACAAACAAGACTTCATAACACAATAATAAGGGATAAATTCTTACCTTTTTACTCAATCTTCTTCACTTGAATATAAGGTCAACTTGAAGGAACAAGACCTCTTTCTTCCAAACCAACTACACCAAGTTGAGAAGGGACCTTGAATTAGTAGAAATCCAACAAGGGAAAAATTTTTAAGACAAGATTTTTGGTGGCTATTTTTTTCTCCCAAACCCGAAACCCTTTGCTCTTCTTGCTCTTGTTTGTTTTGTTCTTCCTCTTCTAACTTTTCTTGAACCTTCATATGTATATAATAGTCCCTTAATTAAATTGTCACATGCTTGCCATGTGACTTGGGTTTGGGCCAAGTATGTTGGCCGGCCACCCTTGTCAAGGAATGGGCCTCATTGCTTCTTATTTTTGCAAGCCCAAATGGCTACAAATTTTTATTTTTGCAATTCCCGAAACTAATTTCCGAAATTCCACGTTTTGCCCTTAGCCTTATCCCACACTTCCACGACAATATTCTTTCATACACAACTCCTATGTCAAGTGAAAATTAGTTATGACCTTATTTCTTACAAGTCAAGATTGTTTCTAAATTTTTCCAACGTGTGAAAACACGGGATATAACATCCTCCCCCCCTTTAGAACATTCGTCCTCGCATGTTAAATTAATCTTATAGGGTCTGAAAATACTTTGGGGAAGTTTATGTTTATAGACAGCACATATGACACACATTCATTATTGAAATAAAATTAAGCAAGGATTCAGGATTACCTGTGGGTATAGGGAACAGATGAGGGTATTTCTTTTTCATTTCCTCTTCGGCCTCCCATGTCATTTCCTCCCTATTATTGTTCCACCACAATACCTTGACAGAGGCTACATCTTTGTTCCGAAGCTTTCTTACCTGGCAGTCCAAGATAGCTACGAGCTGCTCCTCGTAAGATAACTGCTCTGTCACCTGAATATCATCTGCAGGAAATATTCTGGAGGGATCACCGATGCATTTGCGGTGCATAGACACATGGAATACCAGATGTACCGCTTCCAAATCTGATGGCAGATCTAACTCATAGGCGACATTCCCAATTTTTCTAATAATCTGATAAGGCCCAATATAACGCGGACTAAGCTTACCCTTTCTGCCGAACCGCATTACGCCTTTCATAGGCGATACCTTTAGAAATACCTAATCACCAACCTGGAATTCCAAAGGACGACGTCGTTTGTCAGCGTATGATTTCTGTCGACTCTGGGCTGCCAATAGTCGCTCCCGAATAAGTTTCACCTTATCAACGGCTTGCTGGATCATATCCGGGCCGATTAAATCTGTCTCGCCAATATCAAACCAGCCGATAGGTGACCTGCATTTCCTACCATATAAAGCCTCGTACGGAGCCATCTGGATGCTGGAATGGTAGCTGTTATTATAAGAAAATTCAATCAATGGCAAGTGATCCTCCCAGCTACCTCTGAAATCAATAACGCAGGCCCGCAACATATCTTCAAGCGTCTGGATAGTGCGCTCGGCCTGTCCGTCACTCTGAGGATGGAAAGCTGTGCTCAGGCTCAGTTGAGTCCCTAATCCTTCCTGAAAAGATCTCCAGAAGTTCGCCGTGAACTGAGCACCTCTGTCAGTGATAATAGATATAGGAACTCCATGAAGCTTCACTATTTCTTTAATATAAAGCCTGGAATAATCCTCGGCGGAATAAGTAGTTCTGACAGGGAGAAAATGGGCTGATTTAGTCAGCCTATCAACAATAACCCAGATGGAATCATACTTCCGTGGAGTGCGAGGCAAACCGGTAATGAAGTCCATATTAATGATCTCCCACTTCCACGTCGGAATTTCCATTTCCTGCAACAGTCCACCTGGTTTCTGATGTTCAATTTTGACCTGTTGACAATTGGGACACTGGGCGACGAACTCTGCGATATCCCGTTTCATGCCATCCCACCAGTATAAGCATCGGAGATCATGGTACATCTTCGTAGACCCAGGATGGACCGAATAGCGAGCATAATGTGCCTCGCTCATAACCTGCTGCCGAAGACCTGCAATATCAGGTGCACACAACCTGCCCCTAAATAATAAAGTCCCGTCCGGAGTGAACTCGAACGAAGTCTTCTCCTTATCATAGGTTGTGTCTCTGTATCGTGCCAAAACAGGATCTTCATATTGATGCCGCTTGATATCTTCCTTAATAGATGATTCGGAAACCCCTCGGACAGAAATCCGTGTACCTCCAGAATCGGCCAGACGAACCCCAAGATTAGCCAACTGATGAATGTCACGTACTATCTCTCTCCTGTCTGGCTGTAAATCTACCAAGCTGCCCATAGATTTCCGGCTAAGCGCATCTACAACAACATTAGCCTTGCCCGGATGATACAGAATATCCACATCATAGTCTTTCAGGAGCTCCAGCCACCTCCGCTGCCGCACATTAAGCTCTTTCTGCCTGAAAATATACTGGAGACTCTTATGATCTGTATAGATATCAACATGAACGCCATATAAATAATGTCTCCATATCTTTAGGGCATGGATCACTGCTGCAAGCTCCAGATCGTGAGTAGGATAATTCTTTTCATGCTTTTTCAATTGCCGAGAAGCATAAGCTATAACTCTGCCGTGCTGCATCAATACACAGCCCAATCCCACGCCAGAAGCGTCACAATAAATAACATATCCATCAGGTCCCTCTGGAAGAGTCAGAACTGGGGCTGTAGTCAGCTTCTCTTTCAGCAACTGGAAGCTTCGTTCACAAGCATCAATCCACTGGAACTTGGCTCCCTTCTGAGTTAGCCTTGTCAAAGGCGCTGAAATCGAAGCAAACTTTTCCACAAATCTTCTGTAATAGCCTGCTAACCCCAGGAAACTACGTACCTCTGTGGGCGTCGTGGGTCTAGGCCAATTTTTCACGGCATCAATCTTCTGTGTGTCCACCCGGACACCATCAGCTGCAATAACATGTCCCAAGAATGCCACTGAGGCCAGCCAGAATTCACATTTAGAAAATTTTGCATATAATTTCTGATGCCGAAGTACCCCTAATAGCGCTCTCAGATGATCTGCGTGCTCTGCCTCGGACCGAGAATAAACCAGGATATCATCGATAAATACAATTACGAACATGTCTAAGAACGGCTTGAATACCCGGTTCATTAAATTCATGAATACCGCAGGAGCATTAGTCATCCCAAAAGACATAACTCTGAATTCATAATGCCCATATCTGGTCCGGAATACTGTCTTAGGAATATCGGCCTCCCGTACCCGTACCTGATGATAGCCAGACCGAAGATCTATCTTCGAAAAATACTTGGCGCCCTGCAACTGATCAAACAAATCGTCAATTCTGGGGAGGGGGTATTTATTCTTTATGGTTACCTTATTCAGCTGTCGATAATCAATACACATACGCAACGACCCGTCTTTCTTACGCACAAATAATACCGGGGCTCCCCAAGGTGAAGTACTGGGTCTAATGAAGCCTTTTTCTAACAGATCCTTCAACTGCTCTTTCAGTTCTTTCAATTCTGCCGGTGCCATTCTGTACGGGGGAATAGATATCGGCTGAGTATCTGGAAGCAAATCAATAGTAAAATCTATCTCCCGCTCTGGAGGAAGGCCTGGAAGCTCTTCTGGGAACACATCTGGAAATTCATTAACCACGGGAACTGACTGAAGAGTCGGCGTTTCTGCTGTCAAGTCTTGTACCTGAACCAGATGATAAAAATAACCCTTTCTGATCATTTTCTTTGCCTTAAGGTATGAAATAAACTTACCTTTCGGCGATGCTGTATTACCGGCCCATTCTATAACTGGCTCCCCAGGAAACTGGAAACGAACTACCTTATTTTGGCAGTCAACATTAGCATAACAGGAGGCTAGCCAGTCCATACCCATAATAACATCGAACTCGATCATATCTAACTCCACCAGATCTGCCTTAGTGTCTCGGCCGCATATAATTACAGAACAGTCTTTATATACCGGTTTTGCTACAATAAAGTCCCCAATCGGTGTGGCTACCTCAAACGGCTCTATAGGTTCAGATGTTATACCAATTTTACAAGCAACCAGAGGCGAAATATATGACAAGGTCGAACCTGGAGCAATCAATGCATACACAGACCGAGAGAAAACCGATAATGTACCTGTAACGACATAAGGCGATGCCTCCTGATCCTGGCGGCTGGACAGAGCATAAATGCGGTTCGAAGGACCGCTAGTACCAGAAGCTCCACCACGGCCACTGCCGCGACCCGCCGGTGCTGATGTACCCGGCCCCGTAGGGCGCATAGCCACTGATGAAGATGAAGACCCGGCGGCTGATCCGGTAGGCTGCGCTGCACCACCCGAACTACCCTTATACGGGCAATCTCTCACAGAATGGCCCTGACGGCCACAAGAAAAACATGCACCGGTGGCTCTGTAGCACTCCCCAGGATGGTATCTGCCACAATAAGAACACTGAGGCCTAGGTGGCCTCGTCTGACCATAACCCCTGTCTGCCCGCGAACCTGAAGCCCTGGAGCTCTGACCTGCTCCTGAATAACATGGGCTATCAAATCTGTGACCTGTAGGCTGTGGAGGTGCGCTCTGTGCCGGCTGGGATAGATGTCTGCTAGGCTGCTGCGGCTGCTGAGGCTGCTGAGGCTGCCTGCCCCGAAAATCTCCAGAATACCCAGACGATCTGGCCCTCTTGGGCTGTCTCCGATCCTGGCTCCTATCAGGCTGACGCTCCCTATGCCGGTCCTCCATGCCCTGGGCGTGGGCCTGAATCCGGGCAATATCCATGCCGGGCTGAGCAGCCAATACCAAACAGCTGTCGACAAAATAACGGTCCAGTCCCATAATATACCTGTGCATCCTGTCAGCCATAGTAGCTACCACAGCAGGTGCGTATCGGGCCAATGAGTCGAACTCCATACTGTACTCTCGAACACTGCGACCCCTCTGTCTCAGTAATAAGAATCTGTCAGCCTTGGCCCGCCGTAGCTCCGGGGGCAGAAAATGACTAAGAAAAGCCTGAGAAAAATCATCCCAAACTACTGGGGGAGCGCCGTCGCCTCTGGATAACTCCCATGACTCGTACCAATTTGCCGCTACATCATACAACCGGTACGAAGCCAATGTGACTGACTCTGTCGCGGAAGCATTAATAAACTGTAAGGTGCGCCGCATCTTCCTGATGAACTCCTCGGGATCCTCCTCGGGCTTTGTCCCGAAGAACTCTGGAGGGCCACAAGTCAAGAACTCACGAGCTCTCGAACTATCACGCCTATATGCTCGGTCACCTCCCAATCCGTGCCCCTGAACCTGTCCCGCCACAAGTCTGGTCAATAGCTGGACTGCCTCTCTCATAGTCTGATCCTCAGTCCCTGGCCGTGGAGCTGGAGGCTCAGGTACTGGAATCTCGGGAGCTGGCGGTGGAGCCGCCCCCCGACCTGCAACTGCTGCTGCTCCAATCTCCTCTACATGTGGCGGTGTGGAAGAGCCCTCCGCCGGGGGCAAAATATCAGGAGCAATATGAGCATGGGCCCTGGTAACCCTCTGGGCCCGACTAGTCTCTCCCACAGCTGCTGCCTTGGCCTTTTGGGCCGCTGTCGCCTTCTTTGGAGGCATAACTGCAAATGTAACAATTCGTTAGGGAGGAATCATCCTGATAACACAGCTCTATCGCACGATCTAAGACAGAAAGAAGGGTAGTATCCTAAATGCACTGTAGCCTCCTGTTTATAGGTGTGGTGCACGACACACCGATAAACAAGACTCTACTAGACACGGTCTGTAGACATTCCGAGGACGAACCGCTCTGATACCACTTTTGTCACGACCCAACCCCGTAGGCCGTGACTAGTGCCCTATCTGGGCACTCGAACACATTATAGTATATAGCAGAAGCCGACAAGGCTTTATTTGAAATTTAGTTAATTTCCAGAAAAATTTCGGCAGAGTTTCCTTTATTTTACGGACTATCCCATATACCCTGCACGCAGAAAATACTAACAAAGACCACACAGGGCCAACAGAGTAACATTTAAATATATGCGGACCGGCCGCCGCGGCGAATGGAATCGCCCGAACACAACATAAGCACACAACTGTACAGAAAGATCCCAACCCACAAACATGTCCACAGACCTCTAAAAAGACCGATAGAATCATATGACGGGACAGGGCCCCGCCGTACCCATGAACGAGAATATACATATATAGAAGTGACAGACTATACCAAAAGATGGCTCTGAATAAAAGAGCGCTCCAAAAATAGCAGAATGAGATCCTAAGCGGACGGATCAGCAAACCTGTCGTCGGTACCTGCGCGGCATGAAAACGCAGCCCCCGAGGAAAGGGGGTCAGTACGAAATATGTACTGAATATGTAAAGCCTGAGTTACAGAAACAAAATCATAACTGGTGCAGAACATACAGAAAGTAAACGGAAAATCCAAAGTATCAGATACATATTTCCAAAACATGCAGAGTGTGTACAGAACATATGTCATATCAAATCCGGCCCCTGCCAGGGGACTCGGCAGACAGAACGTGGCCACCCTCCCAACGCTGGTGCCACAACACAGAAGAATCAGAATAGGGGCATAACCCCGTAACATAATATGTCCTATCAGATGGCCATAGTAAATCATATCAGAACAAACGTACATGGCACAGCATACTCCACAAACCCATGTACGCATATACCTGCCCCCTCACATCGAGGCACGACGAACAATGCAGGGGATTACGCTTGACAACATATCCTGGCCCGGGCTCAGTGTGGAAAACATTGGGGCATCCACGAATGGAGTAGTGAGAGACTAATGCAAGTAAAATATCATGAATGTTTCCATAGACTCGATGAGGCATATCAAAGACAAACCGATCCAATGAAGTCGGAAGGAATCATAGTAAATGAGTTTCGAGTATCAAAACAATTTATCAGACTTAATGGAATATTTAAAACCATATTCGTTAGGTAATTAAAAGGGTAGTCGAAACGTTTCTTTCAAAAATCGTTCGAAAAGGCGACTTTAGTACATTAAGGGCAAAACCGGGAATAGCGGGTCCACCTCGGAACAAGCAAGGCGGTGGGCTCAAATTACGCCCTTTAAGCTTATGGGGTCACCTATAAAGGTTCTACGGACATTCTATAGCTTTTCAAGGAGTTTAGAGAAAGTTTGCATAATTTCAGGAAAAGCATATCAAAATGGTTCAATTCTACTAAAGGAAAAACTGAGATTTTCTCTTGCGGATTCCGATGACCAAGAAGGTCTTTTGAGGCCCGAATCCGATCATAAAACACTTAGACATGCCAAAAGAAGAATCGGGGTAGCTTTACATACCTTTCACGCTCCTTAAGCCTTTCCAAACTCACTTCCCGTTTCGTCGAAAAACTGCAATTGGTCAAGTTTACCAATTGTGTGTTATGAATACCATTATTCCAACTTAAAGCATATTTGTCTACCGAAATTTCGGCAGCACTTCCCCTATACATATAGCACCCCGAGAATTCAACTCGGCTAGAAATCATCAACAACAACCCAAACAACAACATTAACATCAACCAAGAACATCAAAAACACAAATATCCTTCAACTAGTCATTCTTTTCTCACAAGTTGGCATAACCTTCATTCTAATCCAAACCTTAACTAATATCAATGATTTCACATCCATTATCACTCAAAATCATCACAATAGAGATTTAGAGACATTTCATATCATTTTCCTTAAGTTATACACTTGATATACATAATATACAACTTTCCGCCAAAGTCATAACTTGTTCAAAACATCAAATATTTGGCATACATATTAATAACATGTTTCCAACTTCCAAATTCATCAATGACCATCACAATTAACAACCAAACAACTTCATTCTCTTAATGTCAGAAAATCATACTAGAACGACATAAGTTTCTACATTCCAATTCAATACAACTTATATCATTCTATCTTCATTTACATAGCAAGCATCACAATAACCCACTAACACACTAAGCCACTTAATTCATTTCTATCCCAAGCCAAACACACCCTACGGCCATATGCCCATTTTATCAATTATCAACTAAATTCATCCAACTTTCATTTCCAATATGCATTTCACCACAATCACAACTAGAATGCAACATAAATTTCAACTCATTTCAATTACACATTGACACACACACATGGCCACATTTTATATTCCACACCCACTTTGCAAACTTTCATTTTTCTATACAATCAACTCATTTCTACATACTACAACACAAACAAGACTTCATAACACAATAATAAGGGATAAATTCTTACCTTTTTACTCAATCTTCTTCACTTGAATATAAGGTCAACTTGAAGGAACAAGACCTCTTTCTTCCAAACCAACTACACCAAGTTGAGAAGGGACCTTGAATTAGTAGAAATCCAACAAGGGAAAAATTTTTAAGACAAGATTTTTGGTGGCTATTTTTTTCTCCCAAACCCGAAACCCTTTTCTCTTCTTGCTCTTGTTTGTTTTGTTCTTCCTCTTCTAACTTTTCTTGAACCTTCATATGTATATAATAGTCCCTTAATTAAATTGTCACATGCTTGCCATGTGACTTGGGTTTGGGCCAAGTATGTTGGTCGGCCACCCTTGTCAAGGAATGGGCCTCATTGCTTCTTATTTTTGCAAGCCCAAATGACTACAAATTTTTATTTGTGCAATTCCCGAAACTAATTTACGAAATTCCACGTTTTGCCCTTAGCCTTATCCCACACTTCCACGACAATATTCTTTCATACACAACTCCTATGTCAAGTGAAAATTAGTTATGACCTTATTTCTTACAAGTCAAGATTGTTTCTAAATTTTTCCAACGTGTGAAAACCCGGGATATAACAAACATGTGACCTTATTCCTTACAAATCAAAATTATCTCAAATTTTCCCGAATACACGAAAATACGGGATATAACACCTCGGCTCGTTTGTTACCATCTAAACTCAACACAACATCTTGAGACAAAGGGGTTAGATCTAAAGGGGTTAGGGGGTTAAAACCATAAACCACTTCAAAAGGTGACATGCCAATAGTGCGATGAATGACTCTATTGTAAGCAAATTCAACCAAAGGCAATTGATCTTCCCAAGATGCTAGTTTCCCTTTAACCATGGCCCTAAGCATAGAACCTAAGGTCCTATTGACAACTTCGGTTTGGCCATCAGTTTGTGGGTGACAAGAGGTAGAATGATGCAAGCCCACTTGCCTCAAGGTCATTTACAAGGAGCCAAGCCCGGGAATTACAACACTTGCAAAGCCTATTCATGAAGCGGGAGGCTCTTGAGTATACCTTTGATGAGCACCTTGGATCCCAAGTCCATTTGTTGATGAAGATTGCTTGGGGAGAAGAAGAGGAAATGGGAAGTTACCACAATGGCTAAAAGATGAAGAGTTGGCTATTCTTGCAAAGGAGATTTCAAGATTTTGAAGAAAGAAAAATAGCCAAACAAGGCCCTTGTCTCATTAAGGGTGTTTATGTCATTTTGCCATCTTTTATTTCTACCATAGTATAAATAGTTCTTTTCTTCTTCATAGAGGACTTAGACAATTTTGATTATTCATATTTTGAGATTGTAAAACTCTTTTGAGTGTTGAGAGCTTGCTAAGATTGAGATTGTGAACTTGTGAACTTGTGAGAGGATTGGTTATTAGGGTGTCAAATCCCTATTGGTCATCCTAAGAGTTTGGTGCTCTTTAGTTCCTAAATTAGAGGTCAAGTTAATCTAAGAACTTTGGTTTCTAATTTGGGTCTTTAGTTGTGTCAAATTATATATCCTTTACGTTCTTGTCCTTTTTCTTCATTTTCGTATTGATTATTGCATCAATTGGTATCAGAGATTAGCTTAGGTTTGTTCCAACAAATATAGTCTTGGGTTTTGATTCAACAAAAAAAATTGAAATTCAAAAAAAAAAAATCTCAAATTTTCTTGTTGATTTTGTTGAATCTAGTGTTATATTTGAGTTCCTTAGAGTTTTAGGGCTTCAAATCCGATGTTTCGAGTCATTCCAAGTTGTATTGAGATTTTCACCATTGTTGAGTTGAACAACTTGAAGTGGGTCTTGTTGATCTGGGTGAAATTGGTACTTGAAACTTATTGGGCTTTGTTCTACAAGTCTTGGTGAGTCTAGATCAGAAAATTGAAGGAAAAACAAGTTGATTTGAAGCTAGTTGAAATTTTGAAATTTTTGGTGTTCTTGAAGACCTTCAAATCTTCATAAGGAAGAAGACTCTCCAAAGGGGCATTTAATCCAAAGTTTTCAAGTCGAGATTTGGGGAAAAGTGTTTTTCTACCCCAAAATGGTAATCACTAGGTTTTTGTGGGCCCACGGACATCAATAAGGTCAGAAATCTGACCCAAGATCCAAGAAATTTGAATACGAGACGTCTTCAGGGAAACTGGTATACGGTCCATTGTGCGGACCGTATAAAATTCTACGGAACGTCAAAATTGCATCGTCAAATTCCAGCCAACAAAGTTGCTTACCGTGACGCGTTGACGGTTCAATTGTGCGGTCATAAAAGTTTCTACGGACCGTCAAATCTCAGCGTAAAAATCAGTCCATAAAATTTGCTTACTGTGACGCGTTGACGGTATAATTATACGGTTCGCATAATTTCCTGCGGAGCGTCAAAATTCCACTGCAGAAAGTACAATATCTCCAGAGTTTTGACGATCTACGTATATCCGTCAAAATTTATACAGACCGTATAAAAACCTGATTCCCAGCCGTATAATTTTCAGGGTATGAGTTAATTTCATCTTGTTTCTTTGATTTCCAAAGCCTCATATCTTGTTCTCAAATCAAAAATTTCTTGAGCCTTGATTGTAAGTGATCCCTATTCCTTAGGTAGGGAACAAAAATTTTCGTTATTTCAAATTGATACATTAGCTCAATTTAGGCTTCAAGACCCTGTTCTCAAGTTATCACCTACCCGGGCCCGATTTTAGCATTTCATTTTCTTGTGTCTCTCAACTAGTAGCCATTTAGAAGTTGTTCCTACTAGTGTTTGCTAGTTCTTGTGTCCGCATTTCTTTCGTGCCAATTCTTTCGTGCTTTTCTTCGTTTTGCTTCGTTGTTAATTTCTTGGTTCAAGTCTGTTAGATTGAATTGAGTCATCCGTCATTCTTAGTCTAACAGGAATCTATTCTGACCAAGAGTAGAATTTGAACCCTTGTGACTAGTCGACATTAACAAGCACACAATCTTTGGCGGAAGCAATTTGTGAGGCAATTAAAGGTGTGCATACTTGAGCGATTGTGAGTTGATTTTTACTAATCTAACGTGTTTGCTTGTTTTTTTTAGTGTCTTAATAGGTATGTCACGACCCAACCCCAGTGTCCATGATTAGTGCCCGAGCTGGACATTCGTATACGAACCTGTTAGACATAATCAGAATGAAACTAAGAACAGTATGGAAACTTGTAAAAACAAATGAAAGACTCATCGCCATATAGCATAAACCTGTCTCCTGAGGAGTCACGACTAACCATAGCATAACACAATACGCAAGCCGACAAGGCTGCCACTATATACGGGAATATCCAAAACAAACCATATCGACACAGTCAGATACAACCCACTATATGTCTACAGACCTCTAAGAGTGTACAAGTGAAGTATGACAGAAAAGGGCCCCGCCGTACCCCTGGATATGCATAAGTTTACATCAAAAGATCTATACCAAAATAATCTAGGCTCCGGAACAATGGAGCTCTCTAAAACAGTTGAGCAGAAGTCCTAAGCTGGAGGATCACCAAACCGAGTATCTGTACCTGCGGGCATGAAAAGGGGTCAGTACGAGATATGTACTGAGTATATAAAACATGAAATACAATAAAGAAAATCATAACTGAATAAAATATTACAGGAGGCAAGTATGATAATCAAAGATACCAATGCACCTGTGCCTTACGAGATGAGAATCATGCATGTCTATATCATATACCATACCCAGCCCATTATGGGACTCGGTGAATAAAGTCATCATATACCATACCCGGCCCATCATGGGACTCGGTGCCATAATCATATCATCATATATACACATACGTACCCGGCCCTCTAGTGAGGGACTCGATGAACAATGCAGTGAAACTGTGCACGAAAGCATACCCAGCTCGGGACTCAGTGAAAGATATATTAACGGCATGCATGAGCAGAATAATGAGCAACCATATGCAAACTAAATCATCATCTGAGACTCAATAGAATAATTAGAATGAACTAACACTTGAGAATCAAAGACAATAATCATGGCAAGTACCCCTCGAATATCACTATGGATTATATCAAATAGAACTTCAGGAATCATAGACACGTATCAGGACATAATGAAATAGCTTCTGGAAATCAAGAACATTAGCGATCCTAGTGTCTCTAAGAATAGGAGCTTCTTTGGAGTTTATACATTCGTCGTCTGTTTATCTCACATAGATCATGCCAAAAAGAAAGAAGGGTTATCTTTACAAACCTTACGTCGTCCTAGGAACTCAACTTAATCACGAACTTTCCACAATTAGTATACGAAACCTATAACCATAGGAATAGGTACACAACTTTAGAGGGCTTTCGTATATTGTTTACATCAATGATGATTCGGTTCGAAAATGAAATGGACAGCATCTCCCCTAATATTTAACGACCACCACTCAATCAACAAAACCAACAACAACGACGACAACTCAATAACCTCTCTTAATCCATTTTCAACTCAAATCATTAACATCTAAGATTATACACAAAACAGACCAACATACGCTTCATATACGATACCTTATACACTTCGTTCTTCCAAATTATGAGCCATATCAAAAAAAACACGACAACAACATCAACTACCATCCATATACAAGAAAACAACTTCAATATCATTTTACTAACAAGCTCAAAATAGTCCACCAAACTACAACATCGAAAATACAATTTTCGACCTTTACTTCGCAAGATCACAAATACATGGAAAAGAGTATAATACCACCATGAACAACAAGAAAAACGACACATACACATACTTATAACTATATTTCCATCCCTTCAACATAACCAGATCATCCTCAAATACACTACATGAACCTTAATTTCTACACTAAGAAGAACTTATGGTGAAATCTCCCCCAAGTTAAAGATGAACTGATTTAAAAGGATTGTTGAATTCTTACCTTAGTTCATTGAAGAAAGAGCATAGGATGAACTATAGATAAGCGTTCCCGAAACTCTAATAAATAAAACCTCCAAACCAAGATGAAAATTAACAATTTAATTATCTTGAAGGGGGCTGGCTGTGAGCTTCAAGAGCAGCCATGGCTATGTGAAATTCTTGCTTCAAATGACTCTGTGAAGATGAAGTTGATTAAATGAGTTATCAACAAGATTATATATGCCACCAGCCACAATGAAATGTGTCCCACTATGGCATGGACCAATCAGATTCGACCATGTTGTAGTAGGGTCCATTTAGTACACTAATTAACTTAATTAATCATTAATCCCCGCTTAATAACCTAATAATGGTTAATTAATCCCTAATCTCCACTAATATTTCTACACTAATTGTAATTTAGAAGCAAATCGTGCACTTATTAAAATTGGGGATTAAAAGTCCTTGTCTCAAAATAATATTGTCCTTGAACTTATGTCGATTAGCTTACGAATAATCCAACGTGCAAAAATACGGGATATAACATCCTTCCCCCCTTTAAAACATTCGTCCTCGAATGTTAAACTAATTCTATAGGGTCTTATAAAAATTTCAGGAAAGTCCCCTTTATCGCTATACCTACTAACCTGTATCCAACAACCCATAGATGGCTCACAGGGCTACAATATCATTAGTCTCATCTATCAATCAATATAGTCAAGTAAGGGATTAATATTACCTATAGGCGTAAGGACCAAGTAAGGCTACTTATTCTTAATCTCATCTTCGGCTTCCCAGGTCATCTCTTCCTTATTATTATTTTGCCATAATACTTTGACGGAAGCCACATCCTTAGTACGCAACCTTCTAACTTGGCGATCAAGTATATCTATAGGGCTCTCCTCGTAAAACAACTCCTCCGTTACCGGGACATCATCTACAGGGAATACTCTAGAAGGGTCACCAATACAATTACGAAGCATTGACACATGAAATACTGGATGTACTGCTTCCAAATCAGATGGTAGGTCCAACTCATAGGCAACCTTCCCTACCCTACGAATAATCTGATAGGGCCCAATGTACCTTGGGCTAAGCTTCCCTTTCTTGCCGAATCTCATCACACCCTTCATGGGCGACACTTTCAAGAACACCCAATCACCAATCTGAAACTCTAAGTGTTGTCATCGGTTATCTGCATATGACTTCTGCCAACTCTGGGCTGCCAATAATCTTTCCTGAATAAGCTTCACCTTATCAACACCTTGCTGAATCATGTCTGGGCCTATCAATTTAGTCTCACCAACATCAAACCAACCGATAGGTGACCTGCACTTCCTCCCATATAAGGCCTCATACGGTGCCATCTGAATACTAGAATGGTAGCTATTATTATAGGCAAACTCAATAAGTGGCAAATGATCGTCCCAGCTACCTCTAAAGTAAATAATACAGGCTCACAACATATCTTCTAGCGTCTGAATGGTACTTTCGGCCTGTCCGTCAGTCTGAGGGTGAAATGCTGTGCTAAGACTCACCTGTGTCCCCAATCCCTTCTGGAATGATCTCCAGAAGTGAGCGGTAAACTAAGCTCCTCTGTCTTAGATAATAGATGTGGGAACCCCATGAAGTCTCACTATCTCCTTAATGTATAACCTCACATAGTCCTCGGCTGAATAAGTAGTTCCGACTGGAAGAAAATGGGTTGATTTTATCAAACTATCCACAATAACCCATATAGAGTCATACTTCTGTGGAGTGTGAGGAAAACCCGTAATGAAGTCCATTTTAATTACTTCCCATTTCCAAGTTGGGATCTCTATCTCCTGTAATAACCCACCAGGGTTCTGATGCTCGACCTTAACCTGTTGACAATTCGAGCACTGAGCAACAAACTCTGCTATGTCCCTTTTCATGCCATCCCACCAATATAAACATCTGAGGTCATGATACATCTTCGTTGACCTTGGATGAACAGAATAATGGGCATAGTGTGCCTCTTCCATAACCTGTTGTCGTAGCCCTGCAACTTCAGGTACACATAATCTGCCTCCATGTCGTAGCACTCCGTCAGGTGTAACCTCGGATGGGGTCTTTTCCTTTTGAAGAGATGTATCTCTATATTGTGCCAGAACGGGGTCCCCGTACTGGTGCCTCTTTACCTCTTCTATGATAGAGGATTCAGCAACTTCTCGAATAGAAACTCTACCATCTCCAGAATCAGCCAAACGGACTCCAAGGTTAGCTAGCCAGTAAATCTCATGAACTATCTCCTTCCTTTCCGGTTGCACGTCTGTCAGGCTACCCATAGATTTACGGCTAAGAGCATCTGCTACAACATTTGCTTTCCCAGGATGGTATAGAATATCAACATCATAATCCTTAAGTAACTCTATCCACCGTCTCTATCGTAAATTCAGCTCCTTCTGCTTAAAGATATATTGGAGACTCTTATAATCCATATAAATATCAACATGAACACCATATAAATAATGTCTCCATATCTTCAAGGCATGAATTACCGCTGCTAGCTCCAGATCATGAGTAGGATAATTCCTTTCGTGCTGTTTGAGCTGTCGGGAGGCATAGGCTATAACCCTACCATGTTGCATCAACACACAACCTAGTCCAACACCTGAAGCATCACAATAAATAACATAGCCATCTGGTCCCTCAGGAAGAGTTAGAACTGGAGCCGTAGTCAACTTATCTTTCAGCAACTGGAATCTTTGCTCACAAGCATCAGTCCACTGGAACTTAGCTGCCTTCTGAGTTAGCCTTGTTAAAGGCGCTGAAATCGAGGCAAACTTTTCTACGAATCTCCTGTAATATCCTGCTAGCCCCAGAAAACTGCGTACCTCAGTAGGTGTCGTAGGTCTAGGCCAAGACTTTATAGCCTCAATCATCCGTGTATCTACCCGAATACCATCAGCTCCAATAATATGCCCCAAGAATGCTACTGAAGTCAACCAGAATTAACATTTAGAAAACTTAGCATACAACTTTTGGTGCTGGAGCACTCTAAGTACCGTTTTCAAATGGTCTACATGCTCATCTTCTGAACGTGAATAGACCAGAATATCATCGATAAACACAATCACGAACATATCTATGAATGGTTCGCACCTGATGATAGCCTGACCGTAGGTCTATTTTCGAAAAACACTTAGCACCCTGCAACTGGTCAAATAGATTGTCAATCCTGGGGAGGGCATACCTATTCTTTATTATTACTATATTCAGCTGCCTATAATCAATACATATCTGCAACGACCCATCTTTCTTTCTCACAAATAATACCGGTGCTCTCCAAGGTGATGTGCTAGGCCTGATGAAGCCCTTTTCTAACAAGTCCCTCAGTTGCTCCTTTAACTCCTTCAACTCTGCAGGTGTCATTCTATAAGGAGGAATAGATATGGGCTGTGTATCTGGAAATACATCTATAATAAAATCTATTTCCCATTCAGGAGGAAGACCTGGAAGTTCATCTGGGAATAGATCTAGAAATTGATTATATATCAGGACTGACTGAAGAGTCGGTACCTCTGCTTTCATATCATGCACATGAACCAGATGATAAATATAACCCTTTCTAACTATCTTCCTTGCCTCGAGGTATGAAATAAACTTACCCTTCGGCGATGCCGTATTCCCTATCTATTCTATAATCGGCTCTCCTGGGAACAGAAATCGAATTATCTTTTCTCTACAATCAACGTTAGCATAACAGGAAGCTAACCAATCCATACCCATAATAACATCAAATTCAGTCATATCTAACTCTATCAGATCTGCCATGGTACGAAGACTATATATAACCACTGAACAATCTCTATATACTTGCTTTGCTATAACAGAATCTCCTACCGGTGTGGATACCTCAAATGGTTCTATCAACTCAGGTTTTATTTCGATTCTACTAGCAACAAAGGGAGATATATATGATAAGGTGGAGCTTGGATCTACCAATGCATATATGTCCCGAGAGAAAATCGATAATATACCTATAACCACATTCAGTGACGCCTCCTGATCGTGCCTACTAGCCAAGGCATATATGCGGTTCAAAGGACCGCTAGAACTGGAAGATCTGCCATGACCTCTACCACGGCGTGCTGGTGTCTGAATACCCTGGTCCATAGGGCGCATAGCTACAGAAGAAGATGAACCAGCAACCGACCCAGTAGGCTGAGCCATACGACTTACACCATCTCCATAGGGACACTCGCTCATCATAGGGCCTTGACGGCCACAAGAAAAACTAGCACCTGTAACCCAACGACATTCCCCAAAATGGGGCCTACCACATCGAGAACACCTAGGCAATGGTGGCCTCGACTGACTCGAACCCCTATTCATCTGTGAACCTGAATCCTTGGAGCTCTAACCGGCCCCTGAATACCCTGTGCTATCATATCTCCTACCTGTGAACTGTGAGGGTGCACTCTTGTTATATCCCGTGTTTTCACGCGTTTGGAAAATTTGAAATATCTTGGATTTTTGAGAAATGAGGTCAAATTTGATTTTATTTGACATAGGAGTTATGCATGAAGTAATATTAATGTGAAAGTGTCGGGGAAGGTTAAGGGCAAAATTGGAATTTCGGAAATTAGTTTCGGGAATTGTAAAACAAGGATTTAAATCCATTGGGCCAAGAAAAGGGAAGAGCAAAATTTGGGCCCAACATTAAGGGGTGGCCGGCCAAATAGGCCCAAACCCACCTTATTAATGAATAATTCTCCATGTGTGAAATAAGTATATGAGTCATCTTCCTTTTTAGAAAGTTCAAGAATTGAAAAGAAGAACAAAACAAAGCAAAACAAGAGCAAAACAAATAAAGGGTTTCGGGTTTGGCCATAGATTTTCACCCACCAAAAACCTTGCTCCTAAAATTTTTCTTTTGTGGTATTTCTACTAAGTTGAGTACCCTTTTCAACTTGGTGTAGTTGTTTTGGAGGAAGGAGCCCTTGTTTCATCAATTTGATCATATATCCAAGTGAAGAAGACTAGAGTAAAAGGTAAGGATTCATTCCTTTTTATTGTGTTATGAAGTTTTGTTTGTGTTGTAGTATGTGGGAATGAGTTGATTGTACGGAAAAATGGAAGTTTACCTAGTGGGTATGTATATAGGCATGTGGCCGTGTATATATGTATGTGTATAATTATAATGTGTTGAATTTATATCATATTCTAGTTGGGGTTAGGGTGAAATGCATATTGGAAATGAAAGGTGAATGAATTTGATAGAAGTTGGAAAATAGTGATGTAGCCGTGGGGTGTCTTTGGTAGAATGAGAATGAATCAATTTTGTTTAACAAGTTAGTAGTGTTGTTGTGATGTTTGCAAGGTATATGAAAGTAAAACGATGTAAGATTGCATTGAAATGGAATGTAGAAAATTAAAAATAATGTTCTTGCATGAATGGCATGTAATGATATTAGTATGGTGTTGTCGTAATATATATTATAAGGTTGAGATTGTGTTCATTGGATTTCGGAGGTTTTGAAGAAAGTAGTAAATTGATATCATGTATCTTGAATTGAATATGTGAATCGCTAATGTGGTTGTTGAATTTATATTGATAGTTTGGCCGGGTTTGAATTCCCGGATTGTGATTGATGAGAATTTGACTAAGTTGAATGTTGAGGATGGTATATTTACAGAGGAAGTGCTGCTGAAATTTCGGTAGCCAAGTATTACCTTAAGATTTCAACTCTAAATACCTTAATGAATGTTTGGGTAAATGTGACCAAATTGCAGATTTTGGCGGATTTGCAGCTTGAATTCGGAATAGCAAAAGGAGCGGAAAGAGGTATGTAAGGCTTCACCCTTCTTTCTATGGCATGTCTTAGGTGTAATAAGTCGGGTACGAGCCTCGGGGACAACCCTATTCCCCGGAACCCGCACCTAAAGTTTTCTCCTTTTTGTTCAATAGAATTGAACTGGAAAGTGTGCAAAATGATGGAAAGATCGTCTAAACCCATAGAACTTGCATAAATGGGACCCGAGTACCCTAGAACCCTCACAAGTAATGCTATGACATGTAACGTATGCAAATAGTATACGCTGCCTCATCCGGCCCGAGGTGGGCCCGTTATTCTCGGATTTTCCTTATTGGCTTGTCTGACTTACTTGAAGTGAATCTAAAGGGGACCTTTGATCCCGATTTCGTCACCAAATGATAGGTATTATGACTACTCTAACGAGGATACTTCCATGATGATAATGACAACAATGATGCTAGACAAGAGTATATGCCTATGATAAGTACTACCGGAACGATTCCATGACTAAGATTTCTAAGCTAAGTATTCTATGTGAATAGGAAAATGATAAACTAATTCTTGAATCTTAATTATATCCCCTAGCTATGACTTTACTTTCTAAAGACTCCCAAGTCTATGAACTGTCATCTATGACGCCCACGATTTCATTCTACGTTTACGTTAATACTATTCTCCGTTGACCATCTCACCTTAAAATATTCGTTCCTTCGGGGTGAGACAAGAACGATCACGAGTATTCCATAATGTAATCGGAGGTCACCGACCTTACGTCACTCCGATGGCTACATGATTTTTCCTTGGGCTCCTTTGTGTGCTTATATGATAGATATATATAAAACACGTATATGTATACAAGCTATGTATATGAATACAAAAATATATGTGTACGCATATAAGATGTGTATATGCATACAAAGTACATATATGCAAGCTATGTATATGAACCTGGGCTGGGGGGAAGGGATACATGGGGGAATGGGAAGGGAAATATGTTTCACTGCCACCTGATCAGCTGGCTTATCATCCCGGACGCGGGATATATGGGTGAGCCGGTGCATATCGGCGCTATGTGGGTGAGCCGACATTGTTCGGCGCTATGATATGACCTACCATGTCATGACCAGACATGCTATGATAAGATATGCTATGGTAAGCTATACTATGACATGATATGCTATGATCTGCCACGACAGGACATGACATGACAAGCTATGCTATGCTATGATACGCTATGACATGCTATGCTATGGTAAGACATGCTATGACACGCTATGCTATGACACGACACGCTATAACATGCTATGCTATGATATGATGTACTATGATATGATATACTATAGCCTGACATACTATGACACGATATACTATGACGCGATATGCTACGACAAGACAAGATAAGATATGATACGATATGATACGATATGATAATACATGGCATGATATAAGTTCTATTTTCTATGTCCTATGACTCCATGATATTATTAATTATACACTATGTTATTGCTTGTGTTATCTTCCATGCCTTACATACTCGGTACACTATTCGTACTGACGTCCCTTCTTGTGGATGCGGCGTTTCATGCCGCGCAGGTCAGCAGACAGGTGGACTTGATCCTTAGGAGCTCTACCAGCTGTACTCTACAACGCTCCAGTTGTTCTGGAGCCTCACTTCAGTGGTAATATTTTGTGTATGTATTTTCGGGCACGACAGTACTCGGCCCTTTCTATGTATAAATGTACTACGTCTAGAGGCTCGTAGACAGATATGCACAGTTAGTTATGTACAGTTAGATATGTGGTATTTTGGCATCTTAATGCTGCTATGTAAACTTATAGCGAAGTCTACTAGTCTATGTTCATAATGACGCTGCTAATGTTAATGTTCAAAAAAAAAAACATATGGCACAGTTCATACGGCCGGCTAAGAGGTAAGAGTAAAATGATAGATAAGGGGTGCTCGGTACAAGTATCGGGTACTCGTCACGGCCCCTAGTCGGGTCGTGACAAATAATGGAGAGAATGATAAGACTCAAAGGATATTTCGGATGAAAACGACTATTGTAATAAAAGTACCTACGATTGGTGGTTTGGAAATTTTTGAAAGAAAGAAAGAACGCAGCGTTTGTGAAGGAGCTAAAAGGGTTCATTGGATACTAGAAAATAGTTCATGGACCATTAATGATACGGAGCATAAGAATATACGCTATGAATTTATATGAATCATCGATGTGAAGTGATGCTCGATCATATTTGTAAGGAATCCCCACCGGAGAGCCAACAAGAAATAACGAAGGATGAAATGATCACCAATACAAAGAGATCAAAAACAAGTATACTTGTTTCGAGAAATGTGAGAGAAGGGAATAAAGAAAAAGTTGTAGTAAGAACTCAAGATGTTGCGAGCTAAGAAGTTAGGTGAATTCGGATCATAAGTTACCATAAGTGTAACTGGACTGCGATGGGTATTTATAGCATGATAAGCGAAACTCTAATACTATGGATCAGGTAAGAGCAAGGAACAGACTGTGGCCATATCGGATTGTCAAGTGAAGATTACGTACCAAAGACGTGATTTCTATTAAGGTATTGTAACGAAACAGTAACAGAGAAGAGATGACCTGGGAAGGACAAGGATAATGAATTGGCGCAATGGATTGGAAAACCCATGACACGAAATGAGGACTCATGTAAAGATAAGGAATGGGCATAAAGAGAAGGATAACTATGAGAGGGACCTTCCCGAAGTATTATGACACCCCATGAGGTCAGTTGAACATTCGAGGACGAATGTTCTAAAGGGGGGGAGGATGTTATAGCCCGTATTTTGTACGTTCGGATAATTCGAGATAGTCGTGATAAGTTGGGGGAAAGACCATTTTCAAAAATTATTTTAATGTACAAGTTGTTATGAATATTATTTATGAATATTATTAGTATGGAAATATTGAGAAAGGCTAAGGGTAAAAAGGGAAATTCACAAAAGGGTTCATGGTAATATTGTGGAAGGCTAAGGGCAAAATGGGAATTTCACAAGTCTTCAAGAAACTTCTTGAAAGACCATGGTGGCCGTCCAAGTGTGGTCGGCTTGGGCCCACATGGATGGAATATGCATATATATATATATATATAAATATATATATATATATATGACATATTAGTCATATTTCTCCACACAAAATCAAGAAACTTCAAGAAAGAAAGAAAAGAAGAAGAGGAGAAGGGCATTCAGCCCTAGCCAAGGAAATTGGCTCCATGGAAATTATCCACCTAGTCCCATAACGGGCCGGGTACGCTATGTGATAATGATATGCATGATTACGCTCTAAAGGCGAGAGTTTTGGTATTCTGCACATTGTATATGTTTCTGCACCTTTTGTATCAGTTATAATTCTTTTATTGTGATTCTGGCCTTACATGCTCAGTATATTTTCCGTACTGACCCCCTTTCTTCGGGGGCTGCGTTTCATGCCGCGCAGGTACACCCAGATGAGCTGAAGCTATTATAGAAGATGTTCCAGCGGAGTTGGCAAACTCCACTTTCTCCCGGAGTGCTGCCGAGTCAGAGTATGTTTGCTATGATGTCTGATTAATGTTAGAGACTTTGCAGACAAAGTCGTGGGTAGGGGTTGTCAGTTCTGTAAGCGGCTCCATCAGCCGATGTGTCATTTGTGTTATGATATAAGTTCTATATGATTACAGATTTTGTTTGATTTGAAAGCAGCGAAAAAGAATATTTCTGAAAGTTGTGCAATGCGTTTTATCTATATTTAATTTAAAAGTCCAAAAGATTATGTATGTAAGGAGAGTCAGCGGGTTCGCTCGGCTCTGAGTATGGGGTCGGGTGCCCATCACACCCTAGCGGGATTAGGGCGTGACACTTTCAATCGGTATCGGGGATCAACTATGGCCATGTCCTATTTGCCCTCAATACTAATTCTATCTCGGTAATTTGGCTCAAACAATCTTACGCCTTTCCTTAATGTACCCAAAATATCTCAACCGCATTGTTATTATTGGATTCTTACTCTTCTTCTCAAGTACTCACTTGTTCTCATTCTTAGCATACAAATATTCGTAGGTTGCATAACTATTCTTGTACAACTTACATAAAATATATCCAATCTTAATCATAGTCTTTCCTTCTCCTGGCTGATTATGCTTTACATAACTCATCCGTACTAAACTCGTTCTTAGCCTATCTTGTCATACTCCTTTCCCTTCCTTTATTCACCCCTTTGATTTTCTCATATCCTACTATAGGAGATTTTGTATCCCTTTTCTATGTTACTTATAAGCCGCAATATCATTAGCGCACAACTCTATTGCCAAATCTTAGCCTCTAATCTAGTATAGCATTGTTATCCTTCGTAATATCTCTTAAGTTACTCGTTACCATTCCTTTGTCGTACTCTTTCCTTTTATAAGCACCCACTTTGTAATGCCATATCATTCAAGATCTTTACAGATGCTTCTCCGCACCATCTCAAATACCATCCTGACTCCTATCCATTCATTGTTGGCTTTCAAATCTTACTAATCTTATCTCAGCAAGGGATCTCACTTAAAGTTTAAGCATCCATATCAAATATATTTTAGTGTCAATTGTTTCCATCTTATACTTGGATTTCTCTCACCCGCTTCCCCCCTTAAGGGTGTACTTATACCATTATCGGTTTATATTCTGCTCTATGTCCCTATTTCCAATCTCAATTTCATCTGATCTTTTTTTTTTCCAATTCACTTGGTATACTGCACCATGTCCATGTCTTTTCATTATAATTTATAACTTTGATTGTCCACGTACGAAACCTTAAAAAAATCGTGACGCGACGAAAACCTTTCTACATATAGTATAAAATCTCATCTGACCATCTGTACTCAAGTAATGCAACCCACGTAGCAACTTATCCAAGGCCACATTCCACTTACTTTGATCAGTAATTAGTTAGTACTTATAGTCGTTACAAATTCTCAATTAGGTAGCACTTATATTCCGATGATAAGTATCCAAAGTTCTCTTGTAATATTACCTATATCCCAACCTATACATAATCAGAAAGCACACCATACAAGTAGCTTTCCCAAGTCCCTCTTAACCATCCAGTCATGAAGCTAGTCATGAAGATGTACAGTGTACATGAACTCCTGGACACCGCTTATGGACTTCAGTCTTTGTGTTACAATGCCCGTTTATCATAGTCCATCACAGATTGCCCCAAGGTAAAAAGTACTATAGTTATGTGAGCTTACCTTAGACCAAGTGTTTCTACTCTCATCCTTTTCTTATAGTCAATTTCAAGCCTTATCCTTGGTGTCGACTTTATTGTTTCTAACTTGATAATTCCTTTATCTTAGACTTTTCTTGCACTATTGTTATAAATCCTTTGTCATGATCGTCACCTTGATTAACCCTTGTGGTAATAATTTCAAGCAATATAACTAATTCAACATGAATACACCATAGTCCATCAACTACAACAATACATACTTAATTATAACTACACCTTTAAGTTCGTGGCAATTTTTATTTCATACTCATACTCAATTAAGTACGTCTATCTTGGTTGCTTCCTCTAGTATTCCCTTACCATTTCTCCAGTCTATGTCCATCTTTTATTCTGTACACGAAGAATCTCATGCTACCTCTGTACCCTTCAGAAAACACTACTTCTGCATAATCCCTTTCTCATTTTCAAAACATATTCTGTTCATCCCTATTTGTTATTATCATCCCAATCCTTTTTCTGGCACTCATTCTACCACGTTGCTCATCTTTCTATAGTTGGTCTTTCACAGTTCCGTCACTTATATTACTCGTGTTATCGGCTATACATGTCATAACCTATTACTGCACTGTTATCTCGCTATCATCTTGTTTCCTTCTTTTAATTAAGTCCTTCTTCTCTTGTGCTCCCTATCATTTCCGTTATCACATAATCTTTATTCTGAACTTTCCCTACAGAAGAACTCTATAAGTCTTTCTTATTCGTTCTGTAGCTCGCCTTTATACTTTAGTCACATAGATCACGCTATATCTTTTAGTCACTTCCTCGCTAGGCTTTACTCATTTTCATAACAATCCTTATTGTATTCGCATTATAGTGTAGCACTTCTTAACCTTATTCACAATCCTTACTGTGGTTTAGCTACACTCTGTAGAGTAGGTGTACTTAACCTTTTACCCTTTCGGGTCAATATTATCCTTAATACCTCACAAACCGCCATATCAATACATTCATATTCGTCACAACTCTTCCTCCTCCGTACTCTTGTCTCAATCATACCATTACTCCTTTTAACTATAAACTCGTCATAATTTATCCCTGCTTATCAATTCATTCGGTACCTCAATATAACGCTCTATTAAGATTTGCCGCCCTTTTATAAATCATCTCTTAGTATCTCAAGCCCTTCCAAATTATCCCAGCATTTCTTTTTTACCATATCGATATCGACCTCATAATTACTATTACTAGCAATTCAACAGTTAACTCTATTTCTCGAAGCCAGACTTGCAACTTGGTCAAATCCTATCATTACTGTTGACATGACCCTTCAAGACATATTACGAACTTAAATCTCATTCCCTTTTTATTTCTAGGAAAATTTTGGCAGAGTTTCCTCTGTATTTCTTACTATCCCAAAACTTACACGCAGGAAATACCAACAATGCCTTACAGGGCCAACATATACAAATATATTATATCATATCATAGCCGCACAGGGCTCCCCGTATTAATAACAGTATGAGAATGACGAACTTACCTCGTATGTCCAACTCAAACTGTACCTGTTACACTTTCCTGTTTATTTTCCCTTTCAATCTTTAACTGCGTTTCAATCATACTTCAATATTATTACCTTATCCGACATGCATCTTTCACACCGTTGCTTACCTGTGTACTTTGTAACTTCCAATATCATCAGTCACTTTCTTCTGTCGATGCCGTTCTTCAGCTGAAATCAAGGGTTAGTATAAGGAATTTCATTTCCTATGGTTGGGCTCTATCGCACGATCTTAGATATAAAAGAAGGGTAACATAATAATGCCTGTTACACCTCAAATATCTAAAATATACACCAACAAGCCACATACGCTTCGTATACGAAATCTTATACATTTTGTTCTTATCAAATTAGTGATTCACATTAGCAAGAACACAACAACGGCCTCAACTTCTATATGCAAGAAAACTTTCTTAACATTACAACAAGTCCTAAAGCAGCCCATCAATTATAACAACACAATACAAGTCTTAACTACACTTAGTTCTCCAATTTCACAAGAACAACAACACAACCAGAATCCGATCATTACCAACACAATACAACCATAAGTTTAAATATCAAATTCCTTCACTTTCATCATATAGTCAATGACAACAATAACAACAACACTAATTAAAATTGATTCATCATTTTTAGGTTAAAACATCCCCCAACCAAACCTTAGCATCAACACACATAATTCTTTACATCCAATTCCACCTCCACCAAATTATACAAGGACCAAACCATCCCTAAAAGATGTAGGAGAGGATTAAATCTTACCTTAGCAAGCTTTGTCTCCTAACGTTGCTGCCCCAAGGATTAAATTCACGTTGCCAATCACTTTAGAATATATAGAACACCTTAGAAACTAATTTCTTGCTTTCAAAATCATGAACTAGTTCATGATCAGCCATGGCCGTGAGCTGCCATGACCATGAGCTTCTCTCTCTAGTTTAAGAACTTATCTCTCTTTCATTAAATTTATGAATGGAAAATATGACTAATGAGTCATTACAATGCCTTATATAGGCTGCCCACAAACCTTACATGTGTCCCACTCATCCAAGCATCATTGACATGTGTCCCACTATGACATGGACCAATCAGATTTGTCCATGTTGTAGTGGGGCCCACTTAGTGCTTTAATTGACTTAATTAATTGTAAATCCCCACTTAATAATCTAATCATGGTTAATTAATCCCTAATCTCCACTAATATTTCCACACTAATTGTAATTTACAAATAAATCGTATACTTATTAAAAATCGGGATTAAAAGGTCCTTATATCTCCAAATAATCTTGTCCTTGAGCTTAAGTCGCCCAGCTTATGGATAATCCAACGTACAAAAATACGGGATATAACAAGGTCCTTGTCCCATATCTCAAAATTAATCTTGTCCTTAAACTTATTTATGAATAATCCAACGTACAAAAATACGAGATATAACATCTAGCACTAGTCCATAGTCCCTTTTGGTACACACAAAATATTATTCTCAATTACCGTGGTCATACTTGTTAAGGCCTAAATTATTTCGGGACCTCAAACTCTTTGTACACCGAGCTCTCTATTTTTATCCTTGAATATGATGGAATTCTCCGGGCTCGGGTAATTTTGCTCATATCGGACGATTCAATTTTGCTCTTCAGCCAGGTATGGATATTGCTCGGGTACAGGCATAGGCACAGGGGGTAGAGGATCGACACACAGGACGTCAGCCAGATAGAGATTTCGATAGAGGCCAGCATAAGAGGGATAGATCGGCTGGTTATCCTGGTGAGTTTCGACGCAGGCAGCCTCAGCAGTATATTAGATATTCTTCCCAACCAGCACGGAGTGCACCCCCACAGTTTGCCGGTAGGAGATTTGACAGCACGGGGTATTCAGGAGCCGGTCAGAGCTCCAAGGCTTCAGGTTCACAGATGAACAGAGGTTCGAGTCAGTGGAGGCCACCTTTGCCTCGGTGTTCTCGGTGTGGTAGGCTCCATTCTGGGGAATGTCGTCTTGCTACAGGTGCTTGTTTTTCTTGCGGCCGTCAAGGCCATGTTATGAGAGAGTGTCCGTATGGGGGTTGTCCGTGTGGTGTGGCTCAGCCTACTGGGTAGGTTGCTGGTTCACCTTCTTCGGTAGCTATGCGCCCTATGGGGCAGGGTATTCAGACACCAGCAGGCCGTGGCAGAGGTCGTGGCGGAGCTTCCAGTTCTAGCGGTCCTTCGAACCGCATATATGTTTTGGCTAGTAGACAGGATCAGGAGGCGTCACCGAATGTGGTTATAGGTATATTATCGATTTTCTCTCGAGACGTATATGCATTGATAGATCCAGGATCCACCTTATCATATATATCTCCCTTTGTTGCTGGTAGTATCGGAATAGAACCTGAGTTGATAGAACCATTTGAGGTAGCTACACCGGCAGGAGATTCTGTTATAGCAAATCAAGTATATAGAAATTGTTCGGTGATTATATATAGTCGTCATACCGTGGCAGATCTGATAGAGTTAGATATGAAGTAGTTTGATGTTATTATGGGTATGGATTGGTTAGCTTCTTGTTATGCTAATGTTGATTGTAGAGAAAAGATAGTCTGATTTCAGTTCCCAGGGGAGCCGATTATAGAGTGGATGGGGAATATAGCATCGCCGAGGGGTATGTTTATTTCATACCTCGAGGCAAGGAAGATGGTTAGAAAGGGTTATATTTATCATCTGGTTCGTGTGCATGACTTGAAAGTAGAGGTACCGACTCTTCAGTCAGTTCCGATAGTTAATGAATTTCCAAATGTATTTCAAGACGAACTTCCAGGTCATCCTCCTGAGTGGGAGATAGAGTTTACTATAGATGTATTGCCAGATACTCAGCCCATATCTATTCCTCCTTATAGAATGGCACCTGCAGAGCTGAAAGAGTTAAAAGAGCAACTGAGGGACTTATTAGAAAAGGGCTTCATCAGGCCTAGCACATCACCTTGGGGAGCACCGGTATTATTTGTGAGAAAGAAAGATGGATCGCTTCTGTCATGACCCAACCCCGTAGGACGTGACTAGTGCCCGAGCTGGAGACTCGTGTACACACCTGTTACCTATAATCAATTCATAACCAACATAATATGGAACCTATAAAAATGAAACGTTGTCTCGGGACTGTCACATGTACATATCAAGGCAACCTGCCTCCTGAGAAGTCACAACCATCAAGAGATAACATAGTACACAAGCCGACAAGGCTGTCACTACATACAACATCCCAAAATATGTATATACGCAAGCCGACAAGGCTGCCACTACGAATGAGAACGTCCCAAAATATAAGTCACATAGGCACAACTGAAAAACATATATATAAAACCCACACATATGTCTACAGACCTCTAAGAGTATCAACAGTGACATATGACGGGACAGGGCCCCGCCGTACCCCTGGATAAGCATATATATACATCAAAAAGGATATGTACCAAAAGTCTAGGCTCCGGGACAATGGAGCACTCCAAGACGGCTGAGTGGAAATCCTAAGCTGGAGGATCACCAAAGCGAGTGTCTGCACCTGCGGGCATGAAACGCAGCCCCCCGAAGAAAGGGGGGTCAGTACGAGATATGTACTGAGTATATAAAGCATGAAATACACTGAGAAGGATCATAACTGAAGTAGAGGGTCCAGGAGACAAGTATAATAATCAAGAAATCTCTGTACCTGTGCCTTACGAAACAAAATCATACATATCATTATCATATACCGTACCCGGCCCATTATGGGACTCGGTGCTATAATCATATCATCATGTACATATACCGTGCCCGACCCTCTAGTAAGGGACTCGGTGAATAAAGTCGTGTACACGTATACTGTACCCGGCCCATCATGGGACTCAGCGCCATAATCATATCATCGTATCATCACATCATCATATCATCATATAACGTACCCGGCCCTCTAGTGAGGGACTCGGTGAATAATGTAGTGAAACTGTGCATGATAACATACCCGGCCCGGGACTCGGTGAATAATACAATAACAGTATGGACGAGTAGAATATCATGAGCATCCATATGCAACTAAATCATCATCTGAGACTCAATAGAATAAGTAGAGTAACTAACATTCGAGTATCAAAGGCGATAGTCATGTTGAGTACCCTTTAAATGTCACTATGGACTGTATCAAATAGAGCCTCAGGAATCATAGACATGTATCAAGATAATATTAAATAGCTTATGAAAGTCAAGGACATTAGTCATCGTATAGTCTCTAAGAATAAGAGCTTATACATACCGACTACTATCAAACGTATAGAAGACTTGAGAGGCAATAGCTCAATTACCTTAAGAGTTCTAATATTAAGAAGTGAATAAGAATCATGAATCACACTCGAAACTTATGAATAGAATTACCCCAAAGCTCATATCATACGTCACTTATATCTAAGACATGCCAAAAGAAAGAAGGGATAGCTTCACATACCTTTAGCGCTTATTCGCAACACAACACGTATACGCTGCCCAGTCGTGTCTCAACCTATATTAAGACGTCAAGAACTATGGTTAAGTTACAGGGAGATTCAAAACGTATCCCAACGTTAGCAACTACTTTCTAGATAATTTAGACGACGGTTTCCTTACATTCAAACCAATTACATAATAGTCAAGCCAACACCAATAACTATACGTTCAAGTATTATACCGAAGCTATTCAAGGCAGATTCGAGACCACTCAAAACAGTCCACACAACATTCCAAACAGCCCACATTCACAACATTCCATAACAATCCACATACGACTACTACATCTTCAAGTTATCCCTAATAATTCGTAGCCTTAACGTTTTTATCTAAACAGCCCAACCAATATACAACACAATGTATAATCTGAACTATCATTAATATTCCAAGCTCAACAAGATCAACAACAACATATCAAAACAGCCCCCAACTAACAACGTAAAGAGATGCCCGATAATCTCACGAACACCTACGAACATGCCAAACGAACCATCTACGTTCATTATGCATTACTTAATACATTCTTTCCATCCAAGTTCATGAACTATACCAGCAACCACACGTTAACAACATCACCTTCTTATGTGCAAGAAAATTACATTAACATCATATTAACTCCTACAACAGCCCACAAAACAATTACAACTTCAACTTTAACCATTTAATTCCTTCATTCTCATCACATAATCCATGACAACAATAACCAAAATATTAATTTAAATCAGTTCACCAATTTCAAATAAAACAGCCCCTACGGCTTCAACAACATTCCAACACCAACATACATAATTTCATACATCAAATTCACATTTACACATTCACAACACGTCCAAATTCATCCTAAAACATATAGAAAATGATCAACTCTTACCTTAACAAATTGGCTCCTTAATTTGCTGAATTTAATGTCTTCAATTAATTCAATCTTGTTGCCCCTAGGATCAATCCCACGTTGCTATGGACCCTCTAAAGGGTTGAATTACCTTGTAATATTAATTTTCTGATCACAAAACTTGAGACCTTCCATGGTCAGCCATGGCCTAAGCTTCACCTCTCTCTATCTCTATATTTCTTGAAATATTGAAATGAGCTCTTAGTCATCAATTTTACATTATATATGCAGCCCCTAAGAGTGACAAGTGTCCCACTCAAGGCTAGAGCCTATCAAATTTGGCCATGCCATGGGTGTGGCCCACACGGCCACTATCACTTAGTTAACATTAATTTAATATTAAAATAATCCCTAATCCTCACTTAATAATCTAATCACAATTAATTAATTCCTAATCTCCAATAATAATATTTTTACACTAAATAAAATTTATAACAATTAGTTCTAATTTAGAAATTAAAAATTAAGGGTTTCTATTTCGTGTCCGAGAAGGGTTTCGTCTTTAACTCGCGTCGATTCTTTTTCGAATAACTCGACGTAAAAAAATATGGGGTATAATAGCTGCGGATGTGTATTGATTATAGGCAGCTGAATAAAGTAACAATAAAGAATAGATATCCCCTCCCCAGGATTGATGAACTATTTGATCAGTTGCAGGGTGCTAAATGGTTTTCGAATATAGACTTACGATCAGGCTATCACCAGGTGCGGGTGAAGGAGGCAGATATTTCGAAGACTGCATTCAGGACCCGATACAGGCATTATGAGTTTAGAGTGATGTCTTTTGGGCTGTCCAATGCTCCAGCGGTATTTATGGATTAAATGAACTGAATGTTCAGACCATTCCTGGATATGTTCGTGATTGTATTTTTCGATGATATTCTGGTCTATTCACGTTCAGAAGAGGAGCATGCAGATCATTTGAGGATGATACTTAGGGTGCTCCAAGACCAGAAGTTGTATGCTAAGTTCTCTAAATGTGAATTCTGGTTGACTTCAGTAGCATTCTTGGGGCACATTATTGGAGCTGATGGTATCCGGGTAGATACACAGAAGATCGAGGCTATAAAGACTTGGCCTAGACCTATGACACCTACTGATATACGTAGTTTTCTAGGGCTAGCAGGATATTACCAGAGATTTGTTGAAACGTTTGCCTCAATTTCAGCGCCTTTAACAAGGCTAACTCAGAAGACAGCTAAGTTCTAGTGGACTGATGCATGTGAGCAAAGCTTCCAGTTGTTGAAAGACAAGCTGACTACGGCTCCAGTCTTAACTCTTCCAGAGGGACCAGATGGCTATGTTATTTATTGTGATGCTTCAAGTGTTGGATTAGGTTGTGTATTGATGCAACATGGTAGGGTTATAGCCTATGCTTCCCGACAGCTCAGGAAGCACGAAAGGAATTATCCTACTCATGATATGGAATTTGCGGCGGTAATTCATGCCTTGAAGATATGGAGGAATTACTTATATGGTGTTCATGTTGATGTTTATACGGATCACAAAAGTCTCCAATATATCTTTAAGCAGAAAGAGTTGAATGTGCGACAGAGGCGGTGGTTAGAGTTATTAAAAGATTATGATGATGATATTCTATACCATCCAGGGAAAGCAAATGTTGTAGCAGATGCTCTAAGCTGTAAATCTATGGGTAGCTTGACAGATGTGCAACCAAAAAAGAAGGAGATGGTCCGTGGGATTTACCGTCTAGCTAACCTTGGAGTGCGTTTGGTTGATTCTGGAGATGATGGAGTTTCTGTTCGAGAAGTTGCTGAATCCACTATCATAGAGGCGGTAAAGAGACACCAGTACGAGGACCCTGTTCTGGCACGGTATAGAGATACAGCTCTTCAAAAGGAGAAGACCCCGTTCAAAGTTACACCTGATGGCGTGTTACGATATGATGGCAGACTATGTGTACCTGAGGTTGCAGGGCTACAGCAACAGGCTATGGGAGAGGCACACTATGCCCGTTATTCTGTTCATCCAGGGTCGACGAAAATGTATCATGACCTCAAATATTTATATTGGTGGGATGGCATGAAGAAGGACATAGCGGAGTTTGTTGCTCAGTGCCCGAATTGTCAACAGGCTAAGGTCGAATCAGAAGCCTGGTGGGTTATTACAGGAGATAGATATCCCAACCTGGAAATGGGAAGTAATTAATGTGGACTTCATTATAGGTTTACCTCGCACTCCACGGAAGTATGACTCTATATGGGTTATTGTGGATAGGCTGACAAAATCAGCCCATTTTCTTCCAGTCAGGACTACTTATTCATTTGGGGACTATGCAAAGTTATATATCAGAGAGATAGTGAGACTCCATGGGGTTCCCATATCTATTATCTCAGACAGAGGAGCTCAGTTTACAGCTAACTTCTGGAGATCATTCCAGGAGGGATTTGGGAAACAGGTGAGTCTTAGCACAACATTTCACCTTCAGACTGACAGGCAGGCCGAGCGTACTATTCAGAAGCTAGGAGATATGTTGCGGGCCTGTATTATTGATTTCAGAGGTAGCTGGGACGATCATTTGCCACTTATCGAGTTTGCTTATAATAATAGCTACCATTCTAGTATCTAGATGGCACCGTATGAGGCCTTATATGGGAGGAAGTGCATGTCACACCCCGACCTTACTAGGGTGTGATGGGCACCCGACCCTTACTTAGGGCCGAGCGAACCCACTGACTTTTAATACTCACATAATCTCTTGGACTTTTAAAATCAAATAAAGATGAAATACTTAGTAAAATTCTTCAGAAATATTCTTTTTCGTTACTTTCAAATCAAACAAAACTTGTAATCATATGAAATTTAAATCAAAACACGAATGACGCATCGGCTGATAGAGCCGCTTACTGAACTGACAACCAATAACCACAACTCTGTCTGCAAAGTCTCTAACTTCGAATAAGACATCATAGCATAGTACGCTGTCTCAGCTACACTCAAGGGCCAAATGGAGCTCGCCAACTTCGCTGGAACATCTTCTATAATAGCTTTTGCTCATCTGGGTGTACCTGCGCGGCATGAAACGCAGCCCCCGAAGAAGAGGGGTCAGTACGAGCAATGTACTGAGTATGTAAGGCATGAATAGTAACATAGTAAGGAATATAAATATGAACAGTAACAGGATGGAAATATAGAGTATATCATGAGGTGAAAGAGTAACCTGTACATCTGAGTGCCTCTTAGGGCGGATGCCATGCATGCTTAGCTTTCTTTGAAAAACTTTTCTTGTTCATATATATAGAAAATAGAACATGTCATATTGCCGAGGCGTCAGCTCCAATCCATTTAACCCCATATATATATATCATACTTTACTTTCTTTGAAAACATTTCTTTTTCATATATATAGGAAATAGAAAGTATCATATTGCCGAGGCGTCGGCAGCTGATCCATTTAACCACATATCCCGCGTCCGGGCATCCCGCGTCCGGGACGATATCATATTATACCAACTGATCAGGTGGCTACGCGTATATAACGCTCTGACCTTTCCCCTTACCCCATATACATATACATGTACATATATCAGCGTCTATAGCGCTCTGGCACTTTATCCCATCTTCCCCATATACATATACATGTACATATATCAGCGTATATAGCGCTCTGGCCCTTTTTCCCATCTTCCCCATATACATATACGTATACATATATCATATAGCAACATGCAGGAGAGCCCAAAGAAAGTCATGTAACTATCGGAGTGACGTAAGGTCGGTAACCTCCTATTACATTATGGAATAATCAGGATCTTCATGTCTCACCTTGAAGGGACTGGTATTATAAGGTGAGACTATCAATAAAGAATGGCGTTAGGAGAAAACATAGAATAAGATTATACGCCTCATAAAACATCAATTCATACACTTTGGAGTCTTTAGAAATTACAGTCATAACAAAGGACTAGAATTGAAATCAAGAACTAGCTCATTGTTCTTATATTCATATTGAATCCTTAACTTACGACTTTTGGACATGAAACCATTCTTGTCATAATCATCCTAGACATATTCTCTTCTTTGACATCATCGTTATCATTTCAAAAAAAACATGGCCATCGTTATAGTCATAAAAGCTTATAAAATTATAAACCTTTGTTTTGGAAGAGTATAAACATTTTGGAAAAACATTTACGGTTTATCAGGAAGAGAATCATACCTTAGAGTCATAAACATCTAACTTTTTAAAAACAAGGAAAATATGGAAACACTTATGAACTCATAACATCGGGATCATGCCTTTGAAAGAAAGGGACGAGCCTTAACATACCTGTTCCACACCCTATTAGCTACGTTTAATTGTCCAAGCTCGCTACCGCTATTCTACATTCAAGAAGGTTAACGCAATCATTAGATTCATCACCATATATTTCTCTTAATTCTTCAAATAAATTCACTTATGATCTGCCGAAATTTCGGCAGCACCTCCCCTGTAAATACACCATCCCCGAGAATCTAACTCGGCCAATTCAACAACAAACCCGAGAATGGAACTCGGCCACATTATCAACAACAATACCAACAATTATTCTAACAATACTACAATATTCATAATGATCCAATGCTACCCGAATCCTCCAACTTCAACAAAAGTATTAACCACACATTTTTCTCATTCTAGATTCATAAACCATATAAACAACCATGCATTAACAACATCATTCATACAATGTAAGAATCCAAGCTAGTGTCGCATTAATTTTCTTCGACAATCCTATAACGATTACAACTTCATTTCCAAGTCATTAAACCTTCATTTTCTTATGGATTCCATAACAACAACAACTAAAATATCACATAGGATCAATTCACCATAACTTGCCAAACCAACCCCTATTCAGCCACAATAACATCATACATGCTTTCATGCATTTTTGTCCATTTCTATATATTACAACAACAACCAAAAGACTAAGTAAAATTAATTCATTCTTTCTACACAACACCATTCCATTCGGATACAACACCAACACACACACATGCCATGAATTCCATCCATTTCTATATACTTCAACATACATAATTCATCTATAACATATGTAAAAGAGGATTGAACACATACCTTCCTTTCCACTCATCTTCTTTTCGACTAGACTTGTAATCGCAAGAATGAATGATTTTCTTGCTCCAACAACTTCACCACGTTATAGAGGACCTTCAATTGGTAGGAAAACTAGGAGAAAATAATTTGTTTTGATCAACTTTTCCTCATGGCCATGTTCGGCCACCATGGCCGAATACACTTCTATTTTTTTTTTCTTTCTTGTTTCTTCAATTGGAATGATGAATAATTTATGATCTCTCATATATATATAGTCCTTATGAGCATGTGTGGGGCACATGCCCTCTTCTCCTTTTTTTTTCTAGAAATTTCTTCCTTTTTCTTGAATTTTCTAAAATAAGCAAAGAAGACTAATTGTCTTCTTGTGTAAGCTTGGTCCATATATATTCATCACATGGCCATAAAAGAGTGGGGCCCACATACACACACACACACACACTCCCCCGGCCAAATGGCCCTTTCGTGAATTTTCTTGAACACTTTGGTCCTTTAAGAACATTCTTGAACACTTTGTGAAATTCCCGTTTTGCCCCTAGCCTTCCACAATATTACCATGGGCCATTTTGTAAATTTTCCTTTTTACTCTTAACCTTTCTCAACATTTCCATACTACCAATGTTCATAAATGATATTCATAACCAACTTGTACATTAGAATAATTTTGGAAGATGGTCATTCCCTTAACTTTGCCACGACTACCTTGAAATATCCGAACGTATAAAATATGGGATATAACAGTGCAGGTCACCTATTGGTTGGTTTGATGTTGGTGAGATTAAATTAATAGGCCCAGACATGATTCAGCAACCTGTTGATAAGGTGAAGCTTATTCAGGAGAGGTTATTGGCAGCCTAGAGTCGACAGAAGTCATATGCAGAAAATCTACGTCGACACTTAGAGTTTCAGGTTGGTGATTGGGTATTCTTGAAGGTGTCACCCATGAAGGGTGTAATGAGATTTGGCAAGAAGGGAAAGCTTATCCCAAGGTACATTTGGCCTTATCAGATTATCCGTAGGGTAGGCAAGGTTGCCTATGAGTTAGACCTACCATCTGATTTGGAAGCAGTACATCCAGTATTTCATGTGTCAATGCTTCGCAAATGTATTGGTGACCCTTCTAGAGTATTCCCCGTGGATGATGTCCAGGTGACGGAGGAGCTGTCCTACGAGGAGAACCCTATAGCTATACTTGATCAGCAAGTTAGAAGATTGCGTACTAAGGATGTGGCTTCCGTCAAAGTATTATGGCGAAATAATAATAGAGAAGAGATGACCTGGGAAGCCGAAGATGAGATGAAGAATAAGTATCCTTACTTGTTCCCTATGCCTGCAGGTAATTTAAATTCCTCACTTGATTATATTGATTGGTAGATGAGACTACATGTTATAGCAATAAGGGAGACTTCCCCGATATTTTTTTAAGACTTTATAGGACCAATTTAACATTCGAGGACGAATGTTCTAAAGGGGAGAAGAATGTCATACCCCGTATTTTTATACATTGGTTTATTCGTGAGCTAACCGACATAAATTCAAGGATAAGATTATTTTTGGGATATGAGACAAGGACTTTTAATCCCCGATTTTAATAAGTGCACGATCTGCTAATTAATTACAATTAGTGTAGCAATATTAGTGGAGATTAGGGATTAATTAACCATGATTAGATTATTAATTGGGGATTAGTGATTAATTAAGGATTAATTAGCCTAATTAAGATTAAGTAGTGCTAAGTGGGCCCCACTATAACATGGCCAAATCTGATTGGTCCATGCTATAGTGGGACACATGTCTCATAGGTGGGCAGCATATATAAGCTAGTTGATGACTACGCATTGTTCATTATTCATCTTCACAAACTTAGTGAAAGAGAGAGAAGCTCCTAAGCAAGACAGAGAACCACACGGCCATGGCTATGGCAGCAACTTCATGAAGCTCACAGCCAGCTTTTGTTTACACCATTAAATTGCTAAATTGAAGAAGGTAGTATGAACAGCCATGGCTGCCAAGCTCACGGCCATGGCAGCCCTTGATCTACCTCAAGTGTTGCAAGAAAAATCAAGTTCCTAAGGTGCTCTAAGCATTTAAAGGAGCAGCAAGGTTAGAATTTATGTTGAAGAAGATGAAGTGGTGCAAATGGTGAAGTTATTGTAGGATCTGTCCTAATTAAATTTGAGGTAAGATTTAATTCCCTCCTACATGTTTTAGTGATGATTTGGTCTTTGTACAATTTGGTGGAAGTGGAATTTGTGAAATGAAAGCTTAAATCATGGTAGAATTTATATTGGTTTCATAGGTTGTTCTTGTGGAATTGGAAGACTAAGTGTAGTTAAGATTTTGTATTGTGTTGTTATAATTGGTGGGCTGTTTTAGGACTTGTTGTAATATTAGGATGGTTTTCTTGCATATAGTAGTTGATGTCGCTGTTGTGTTGTTGCTGATATGAATCACCAATTTGGAAGAAAGAAATGTATAAGATATCGTATACGAAGCGTATGTGGCTTGTTTGGTGTATCTTTGGATCTTCGAGGTGTATCGGGCATTGTTATGTTGTAATTAGGGGTTGTTTAGGGCATGTTGTTGTTAAGTTATTAATGGGATTTGCTTGTATATGTATAATAGCCACTGATTATTGTGTTGCTCGATTCAAAAGAAAAGATAAGTTCAAAACGAACTTCTAGTAGTCTGAAAGATTGATTATGGGTGGTTGTAATGGTTGGACTATTATAAGGTCGTTTCGATAAAGTGTTATGGTTATAAATCAATAAGAGTAACTTGAATATGTCGTAGCCGTTATGTTAACGATTATTGAATGTTGTAACATGTGGGCTGATTGGAATGTTATGTGGGCTATTCGGAGTATTCTTGAATCATGTCTTGGCTAGTCTTGATATAGTACTTGAACGTGTGGTTGTTGATGTTGACTTGGTCGTTTTATAGTTGGCTTGAAAATGAGAGAAATGAACAATATAGGGGAAATGCCTCCCAATTTCTAGAAATAGGCTACTAACGTTGGAATACGTTTTGAACGTTTCCGTAGCTTAACCATAGTTCTTAACGTCTTAATATAGGTTGAGACACTTCAGGCAGCATATTGGTATTGTATCACGGATAAGCGTTAAAGGTATGTAAAGTTAACCCTTCTTTCTTTTTGGCATGATCTTTATAAAACAAACAGACGATGAGTATATAACTCCAAAGAAACTCCAATTCTTAGAGACACTAGGATGGCTAACGTTATTGATTTCCAGAACTTACTTCATTATGTCTTGATACGTGTCTATGACTCCAGCCTTCCTATTTTAATATAATCCATAGTTGTTATATCCCGCATTTTTGTGCAATCGGATAACTCAAGATAATCGCGGGAAGATGACAAACAAGGCTTCATTTTTATTTTTGTTTGGCATATGAGTTGTTAATGAAGAATTTTGAAGTGGGAATGTTGAGAAAGGTCAAGGGTATAAAGGGAAATTCGCAACTTGACTCGTGGAAAAATGGAGGAAGACGAAGGGTAAATTTGGAATTCGGAAAAATTTATTTTTCATGAAGAGCAAAATAGAACAAAAAAAATAAAAATGGGTTTGGAATTAAAGGGGCCATTTGGGCCATCCAATTGGAGTGGGCTTAGCCCATCTAGAAGCTTAATGGATAAATAAAAGATGACTAAGTCATCTTATTCACTTATTTCCCTAGAAATTTCAAGAAGCTCCAAGAACAAAAGAAGGAGGAGAAAAATAAAAGGGGCATTCGGCCACCTTCAACCCCAACAAAAATCTTGGAAAAATTTTGCCAAAAATTATTTTCTCCTAGCCAAACAATCCCTTGAAGGGTCCTTAACAAAGTGGAGTGGTTATTGAAGCAAGAAAAACCTATATTCATACAAGTTGTAAGTTCTATACAAGTGAAGAATCAAGGAAAAAGGTGAGGTTTAATCCCTTTTCTTATATGTTATGGGTGATTATGTATGTTGTAGTGTGCAAAAGTGAATGAAAATCATGAAAATAGAGATGTATGTTGTGGCCATATATATGGTGTTTGGCCGTGCATGTATATATAGGTGTAGGAATAATGATTTAATTATTTTATCTAGTATTTGGTTGTTGTTGTTGTGGGTGTTAGGTTGATAATGAAAATTGGATGATTCTAGTGAAATTGTGGTTTCTTGTGAATTATGGAAAAAGTTAGAATGGCACTAGTGAAGTTTCTTATAATGGTGGTAATGATATTGTTAGTGTATCGGGTGGAGTAGTGTATTATTGAAGCCGTTTGAATATTATGTGAATCGAATTAAATGTGAATGAAGTGTTGTTGAATTGTGTGACAAAGGTTGCAAATAATGGGTTGATTGTTGAAGTTATTAGTTTGATGGTTGGCATTATTGTTGGTAGTTTGGCCGGGTTGAATTCTCGGATTGTTGTTGATTGAAAATTGGCTAAGTTGAACTTTTGGGAATGGTGTATTTACAGGGGAAGTGCTGCCGAAATTTCGGTAGCCAAGTATTATCTTAATATTCCAATTCTAGATGCTCTAACCAAAGTTTGGTAAATATGACCAATTTATAGATTGTGGCGGATTTGCAACTTGAATTTGGAATAGCATAAGGAGCGGAAATAGGTATGTAAGGCTTTACTCTTCCTTCTATGGCATGTCTTAGACGTAATAGGTCGGATACGAGCCTTGGGGACAACCCTATTCTCCGGAATCCGCACCTAAAGTTACCTCTTTTTCATTCAGAAGAATTGAATTAAAAATTGTGTGAAATGTTGGAAAAACTTCCTAAACCTCTAGAACTTGCATAAATAGGACCCGACTACCTTAAAACCCTCACAAGTAACGCCATGACATGTAACATATGCAAATTGTGTACGCTACCTCGTTCGGCCCGAGGTGGGCCCATTGTTCCCGGGTTTTCCTTATTGTCCCGCTTGACTTATTTTGAAGCAGAATCCAAAGGAAACTTTTGATCCTTATCCCGATTATCAAACGATAAGTACTGTACCATTCTAATGGAAATATGTCTATGATGACTATGATAACGATGATGCTAAGGAAGAGAATACATGTATGATAAGTATGACAAGAATGATTCCATGACTAAGTGTTATATCCCGCATTTTATGCAATCGGATAATTCAAGACAAATGCGGGAAAACAACAAGCAAGGCAATATTTTATTTTGTTTGGCACATGAGTTGCTTATGAAGAGTCTAGAAGTGGAAATATGGAGAACGACGAAGGGCAAATTTGGAAGTTGGAAAAATTATTTCCATAAATTACAAGAACTAGCTAAGAATATAAAGTGGGCTTGACATATTTTTTTTAAGGAAATTTGAGGCCCAAACGTCCATGCATATGGGTCAAGCCCATAGTGAATAAAAATTTGGTCAATAAAAAGATGACTAAGTCATCTTTATCACAACAAGCTCTAGAAATTTCAAGAAAAACAAGAACAAAAGAAAGAAGGAGAAAACCCTAAGGCATTTCGGCCATAGTAAAATTTCCCAAGGAAAATTGATAAAATTCTTCCAAAAATCATTTCCTACCAAGATAAAGGTGCTTAACAAGGTGGAGTTGTTGTTGGAGCAAGAACAACTCATAATCCTACAAGTTGCCAAAAGATAGGCAAGTGAGAAGTTGAAGAAGAAAGGTGAGTATTGATCTTGTTTTATGAGTTATGCATGGTTTATATGTGTAGTAGTATGTTAAAATTGATGAAAATCATGAAGGAGAGGAATATGAAGCATGGCCGTGTATGTATATGTATATATATATGTGTGTAGAAAGTGTGTTTTAATTATCTTGCCTAGTGTTGGTTGTTATGGTTGTGAATGAAATGTGGAAAATAGAAGTTGAATGAATTTTAGGAGAGATTGTAGTATGCATGCATGTGGCCGTGTGTTGTGTGTAGTGGTGTGGCCGTGTGGTTGTGGTATAATATGGAGGAGAACGAGTCAATTTTATGTAGTGCTTTGATTGTCGTTAGGTTGCGGATTCTTTGTGTTAATGATTATCTATGAACCTTAGCAAAGTTGAAATGGTGGAGACTTGCTTTAGAAGTTAAACAAATGGAATGTAATGTTTCTTTGTATGCATGAAAGACTATATGATTAGTGTGATGTCGTTGGAACGTATACATGAGCTCGTTATTGATTTTATTGAAGTTGGACGGTTTTTGAAAAAAAAAAAGTAGTGAATTGTTTGAATATGGAAGTTGCTAGTGTAGTCGTTGAATTCATATCGATAGTTTGGCCGGGTTTGAATTCCCGGATTGTGATTGATGCGAATTTGAATATGTTGAATGTCGAGGATGGTATAATTACAGAGGAAATGCTGCCAAAATTTCGGTAGCCAAGTGTTTCCTTAAGATTCTAATTCAAAGTGTACTAATGAAAGTTTTGGTAAAAATGACCAATTCGCAGATTTCGACGAGATTGTGACGTGAATTTGGAGTAGCTAAAGAGCGGAAAGAGGTATGCAAGGCTTCACCTTTCTTTCTATGGCATGTCTTAACTAAAAGAAGTCGGGTACGAGCCTCGGGGACAACCCTAATCCCTGGAATCCGCACCTAAAGTTTTCAACTTTTCGTTCAATTGAATTGAAGTAGAAAGTGTGCAAAATGATGAAAAGACCTTCTAGACCCCTATAACTTGCCTAAGTGGGACCCGATTACCCTAAGACTCATACAAGTAACGTTATGACACGTAATATGGGTAAATTATATACGCTACCTCGTCCGGCCCGAGGTGGGCCCGTTACTCTCGGATTTTCCTATAATCTTGGTTAACGTACTTGAAGTGAATCAAAAGGGGGCCTTTGATCCCGATTTCGTCACCAAGTGATAAGTACTATGACTACTCCAGCGGGAGTGTTTCTATGATGATAATGATAATGACAATGTCGGACAAGAGAATGTAGCTATGATAGGTACGACCGGAACGACTCTACGGCTAAGCTAAGTACCTAATATAAACATGAAAGCGATAAACTAATTTTTGAATCATATTTATATTTTCTAGCTATAACTTTATTTTCTAAGATTCCAAAACTTATGACTGTCATCTAAAATGCTTAAGATTTCGTTTTCGGTTACTGTAACACTATTCTCCGTTGATAGTCTCGCCTTAAAATACTTGTTCCTTCAAGGTGAGACGAAGCTATCACTAGCATTCCGTAATGTAATCGGAGGTCTCCGACCTTATGTCACTCCGATGGATACATGATTTTCCTTGGCTCTCTTGTGTGCTTATATGATATAGGTACATAAAACGGGTATACGTGTATGGGTATGTATATATATATGGTAAAGTAAATGTATATAAGACATGTATATGCATAAAAGATGAGTAAATGTATATGTATGTGTATGTGGGGAAAAAGGGAAGGGCCACTGTTATATCACCACCTGATTCAGCTGGATTCCATCCTGGACGCGGGATGCCCGGACGCGGGATATGGGATGAGCCGTACGCGGCGTCTGTATATATATATATATATATATATATATATATATATATATATATATATATATATAATGTGTGATACATATGTGACGTAATATGTTGGGTCATCGTTGGGGAGGGGGTTGGGAGAGCCGATTGTATTCGGCGTCTGTAAATGTAAATGAAAGATACCGTCTACTGAATTGTACTGTTTTCTGTATACATGAATAAGGGACACCGACGGGGTTGGGAGAGCCGATTGTATTCGGCGTCTGTAAATGTGAGCAAAAGATACCGTTACTGAAATGTACTGTTTTCTGTACACGAGAATAAGTAATATAAAAATGTTGATTCCTATGCCTATGAAAAGAAACGTTTCAAAGATGAAAAGAAAAGCCTACATGACAGCCGGCCTAAAGAGGGGCGTTCCTATGTACAGGTTACGTTCTTGCCTCGTTATACGCCCTATGGCTCCGTGATATTATTATTGATCGTACTTTATGTTACTGCTTGCATTGTTTTCCATGCCTTACATACTCGGTACATTATTCGTACTGACGTCCCTTCTTGTGGACGCTGCGTTTCATGCCGCGCAGGTCAGCAGGTATACGGACAAGATTCCTAGTGCCCTATCAGCAGCATTCGACAGCGCTCCAGTTGTTCCGGAGCCTTATTTCATCGGTACTTTTTTGTGTATGTATTTTCGGGCGCGACAGTACTCGGCCCTTTCTCTGTATAAATGTACTATGTCTAGAGGCTCGTAGACAGATATACACAGTCAGCTATGTACAGTTTAATGTATTTTATTCCGAATGGTCCGCGTTCTGGTGTAACGCGATATTAGAAAGTTTACTGCAAATGTTAATGTTTAGAAAAAAAAAATATGGCACTGTTTATATAGGATAGCTAAGGGGTGCTCGGTACAAGTATCGGGTACTCGTCACGGCCCCTGGTCGGGTCGTGACAGAAGTGGTATCAGAGCAGTTCGGTCCTAGGGTTTGTCTACGAGCCGTGTCCAGTAGAGTCTTGTCTATGGGTGTGTAGCGCGCCATACTTATAGACAGGAGGCTACGGGGCATTTAGGATATGTGACCTTCTTTGTATTATGAAATCGTGCGATAGAGCTATGTTACCAGGCTTCCATGCTCCTTTTCTAAAACCGATGTTATGGTTTCAGTAATGCCGCCGAAGAGAAAGGCTACGACGGCCGAGAAAGCCAAGGGGGTGGCGGTCCGCAGAGTTGAACAGGAGCTAGACGAAGAAGAATCTCACAATGAAGCTCCCCCTCAGACTGTTCCTGCACCCCCTGCACCGGCAGAGCAGGGAAGAGCTCCAGCTCCAGCCCCCACACCTCCAGTTCCACCGCCAGCAGCTCCGGGCCAGCAGTTGGCAGAGGCCATCCAGTTATTGACCCAGCTAGTCGCCACACAAGCTCAGCTGCAAGATGTGGACACAGGCGACAGGGCGGTAAGCGCAAGGGCCCGAGACTTTATTACCCTGAAGCCGCCAGAGTTCTATGGATCGAAGCCAGAGGAGGACCCGCAGGGTTTTATAGACGAGATGCTGAGGACTCTGAGGATCATACATGCTTCGGATACGGAGTCCGTAGAGTTGGCTTCATACAGGCTGCGGGATGTGGCAGTTCTGTGGTACGGTAACTGGATATCATCGAGGGGAGCAAATGCACCCCCTCCGATTTGGCAGGAGTTCACTGAGGCTTTCCTACGACATTTCCTACCGCCAGAGGTTTGACGGGCTCGAGCCGATATGTTCTTGAACCTGAAACAGGGAAATATGAGCGTTCGGGAATACAGTCTTCGTTTCAACTCGCTAGCCAGGTATGCCCCCGCCCTGATAGCCGATAGGGGAGACCATGTGCACCGGTTTGTAAGTGGGCTAGGGCCACATTTGGTTAAGGAGTGTTTGACGGCCTCACTCCAAGACGGGATGACTATTACCCGCATCCAGGCCCACGCCCAAAATCTGGAAGAGCAGTATCAGACACGGAGAGAGGAAAGCTATCCAGATAGGGGTTCCAAAAAAAAGGCAGATTTTCCAGGGGTAGGAGCGAGTATAGAGGGGGGCAGGCACAAGAGCAATCTGGGTATTCGGACCAACCAGCGGCCAGTGCACCTCCTCGATTTGCGGAATGGGGATTTGACCGACCTACCAATTCAGGAACAGGACAAGGCTCTAAGGCTTCAAGACTCCAGTACAGAGCCGATTCTACCAGGACGGGGCTTCCCCCACCACGATGTGCTCGGTGTGGCAAGCCACACTCTGGGCAGTGCTACCTAGATACCGGTGGTTGTTTTGCCTGTGGTCGGACTGACCATTTTGTACGTGATTGCCCACTAAAGGATGGAGGAGGCCAAACTCAGCCAGCCGGATCAGCGATCGGTTCGTCGTCGACCGTGCGCCCTCGTGGACAGACTTCTCAGGCTCCAGCAGGCCGCGGCCAAGGTAGAGGAGGAGCACCTAGTTCAGCCTGTCCTCCGCACCGCCTATATGCACTGACAGGACGACAGGACCCTGAGCCTTCCGCAGACGCGGCCATAGGTACTTTTTCAGTATCCTCTGTGATAGACGTGTGTTAATTAATTCAAAATTTATTTTTTTTCCCTATACTGTCCTCTGTATTACTGAACACATTGAGAATTTGGAAATTTGGACGGAAAGTGGCCATACGCATAGGTCAAAGGCGAACACCCGAAAATTGCGAAGGTTAGAACTGTAAATAAAGGAAAAGACGTGTTACGCGGACGTTTCGAAAACTGCCGAGACCCCAACTCGTTCCATATTATGCGGCATAAGTAGTACGAGGAAGCGGAAGTAAAATTATTGACACCGAGACATCGAAATGCATTAAAGCTTCAAGGTTAAGCGTGCTCAGGTGGGAGTAATCCCATGATGGGTGACCCCCTGGGAAATATGCTGAAAATTTTGTAAATGCGAAAACAAGAGATGAGTGTAAAAGTAGGCAGCCTAGAGTAAATTGGGGTGTGGAAAGAGGTGAGAAACCCCATACGAGCCATATAGGCCGAGATGGATTAAACTAACAGAAAAAGAAAAGCCATGACAACAGAAAGCTTTAAGGATGACGGAGAAAAGTACAGGTGTCACAGGGTGAGACCGATATTGAGTCCACACTAGCTAAGGCAAGAAATCCCTGATATGACGATATACGGGAACATGTCTAGTGAGGGGATAGACGCAGCGGACGCCATGAAGAAGGAATTTCAACCGTAAAGATCGTAAAAAGGGCAACCTAAGCTTCTAAGATGAATATGCTAAGCGACAGGAGGTATTTACAAAGGAGACCTCCCCGAAATATTATACTACGCTATGAGGCAAGTTTAACATTCGAGGACGAATGTTCTAAAGGGGGGGAGGATGTTATATCCCGCATTTTATGCAATCGGATAATTCAAGACAAATGCGGGAAAACAACAAGCAAGGCAATATTTTATTTTGTTTGGCACATGAGTTGCTTATGAAGAGTCTAGAAGTGGAAATATGGAGAACGACGAAGGGCAAATTTGGAAGTTGGTAAAATTGTTTCCATAAATTACAAGAACTAGCTAAGAATATAAAGTGGGCTTGACATATTTTTTTTAAGGAAATTTGAGGCCCAAACGTCCATGCATATGGGTCAAGCCCATAGTGAATAAAAATTTGGTCAATAAAAAGATGACTAAGTCATCTTTATCACAACAAGCTCTAAAAATTTCAAGAAAAACAAGAACAAAAGAAAGAAGGAGAAAACCCTAAGGCATTTCGGCCATAGTAAACTTTCCCAAGGAAAATTGATAAAATTCTTCCAAAAATCATTTCCTACCAAGCTAAAGGTGCTTAACAAGGTGGAGTTGTTGTTGGAGCAAGAACAACTCATAATCCTACAAGTTGCCAAAAGATAGGCAAGTGAGAAGTTGAAGAAGAAAGGTGAGTATTGATCTTGTTTTATGAGTTATGCATGGTGTATATGTGTAGTAGTATGTTAAAATTGATGAAAATCATGAAGGAGAGGAGTATGAAGCATGGCCGTGTATGTATATGTATATATATATGTGTGTAGAAAGTGTGTTTTAATTATCTTGCCTAGTGTTGGTTGATATGGTTGTGAATGAAATGTGGAAAATGGAAGTTGAATGAATTTTAGGAGAGATTGTAGTATGCATGCATGTGGCCATGTGTTGTGTGTAGTGGTGTGGCCGTGTGGTTGTGGTATAATATGGAGGAGAACGAGTCAATTTTATGTAGTGCTTTGATTGTCGTTAGGTTGCGGATTCTTTGTGTTAATGATTATCTATGAACCTTAGCAAAGTTGAAATGGTGGAGACTTGCTTTAGAAGTTAAACGAATGGAATGTAATGTTTCTTTGTATGCATGAAAGACTATATGATTAGTGTGATGTCGTTGGAACGTATACATGAGCTCGTTATTGATTTTATTGAAGTTGGACGGTTTTTGAAAAAAAACAAAGTAGTGAATTGTTTGAATATGGAAGTTGCTAGTGTAGTCGTTGAATTCATATCGATAGTTTGGCCGGGTTTGAATTCCCGGATTGTGATTGATGCGAATTTGAATATGTTGAATGTCGAGGATGGTATAATTACAGAGGAAATGCTGCCAAAATTTCGGTAGCCAAGTGTTTCCTTAAGATTCTAATTCAAAGTGTACTAATGAAAGTTTTGGTAAAAATGACCAATTCGCAGATTTCGACGAGATTGTGACGTGAATTTGGAGTAGCTAAAGGAGCGGAAAGAGGTATGTAAGGCTTCACCTTTCTTTCTATGGCATGTCTTAACTAAAAGAAGTCGGGTACGAGCCTTAAGACTCCAAGTTTATTATATATTTGCCTACCGAAATTTCGGCAGCACTTCCCCTATATATATAACATCCCCGAGACTTAGCTCGGCTTAATATATCAACACAACAACCCAACAACAACATCAATAACAACAACAAGTATCACAAAACACATAATATGGCATACTAGCCATCTTTCCAACATAACATCACATCTTTCATTCCGACCTTACATTTCCAAACCAATCTTACCATTTTCATATTCATCACTTATCAAGGCCATTACAACATGATTCGGAGGCATGTCATATCGTTTTCACCAAATATACATAAAGTATACACAATATACAAGTCTCCTGTCAAAGACATAATTCACCCACAACTTCCAATCTTTTAGCAAGCATGTTCATGACATATTCATATCTTCCAACTTCATTAATGACAATCCTAATTTGCCTCGTACTACTTTCATTTCCATATTTACATAAGTTACAATAAATTTGCATACTTTCTTATAACAACATAGCAACCATTTTTCCATGACAACAAGAACTATTATCTTTTCATTTACTTCACCATAACACACTTAACATACTAACAAAACTTAATTCACTTCCATTTCACTCCTTACATCTCACGGCCACATACTATTTTTTTTTCCAACTTTCACTTCCAATACACTTTCTTCTATAACTACAACAAGATTCCAACATGAATTCAAGTCATCATAGGCATGCAATATATATGCATACTCACGGCCAACATGCATACAATCCCAACACACAAAATTTTCATGCTTTTCATTCATTTCCACTTACTACATCATACATACACCTCCCATAACATAACAAAAGCATAAAATTCTTACCTTTCCTTCAAGTTCCTCACTTGCCACTAGAGTTGTCCTCTTGCCAAGATAATTATATCAAGTTGTAGAGAATCTTGAGCTTGGTAATAATCCCACAAGAATTGAATTTTTGAACCAAAGAGATTGGCTCCAAGAATTTTTCTTTCTTTTTCTCTTTTCTCTCTCTCTTAGCCGAACCCTCTTTGTTTTTTTGTTCTTGGTTTTTCTTTGTTTCTCTTGAATGTTCTAAGGATATGGATGCATATATAATATCACATGGAAATTAATTCCATGGGCTTGGGTCAATGGTGCATGGCCGGTTGGGCTCCCTTGGATTTGGGCCTCACTTTCTTATTTTTTTTTTTAGTCCCATTGTTGGCTAAATAATTGTAATTCATGGAACAAGTTTCCAAAATTCCGATTTTTGCCCTTGGCCTCCTTTCGTAATTCCACACCAATGCATTCATAGCCGACACATTCATACCAAGTAAAGTCCAAGTATGGCCTTATTCATTACAAATCAAGTTATCTCAAATTTTTTTGATTATGCAAAAATGCCGGATGTAACATAAAGTGTGAAATACAATAAGGAAGATCATAACTGAAGTAGAGATTCCAGGAGACAAGTATGATAATCAAGAAATCACTGTACCTGTGCCTTATGAAACAAAATCATGCATATCATTATCATATATCGTACCCGACCCATTATAGGACCCGGTGAATAAAATCATATCATCATATCATCATACCATCATATCATCATATACATATACCGTACTCGGCCCTCTAGTGAGGGACTCGGTGAATAAAGTCGTGTACACGTATACCGTACCCGGCCCATCATGGGACTCGGTGCCATAATCATATCATCGTATCATCACATCATCATATCATCATATAACGTACCCGACCCTCTAGTGAGGGACTCGGTGAACAATGCAGTGAAACTGTGCACGAATACATACCCGGCCCGGGACTCGGTGAATGATACAATAACAGTATGCACGAGTAGAATATCATAAGTAGTCATATACAACTAAATCATCATCTGAGACTCAATAGAGTAAGTAGACTGACCAACACTTGAATATCAAGGCAATAGTCATGTTAAGTAATCTTGGAATGTCAATATGAACTATATCAAATAGAGCCTCGGGAATCATATGTCATGTGTCAAGATAATACGAAACAGCTATTGAAAGTCAAGAACATTAATCATCATAGAGTCTTAAGAATAGGAACTTTTACATCTCAACTATTATCCAACGTATAGAGGACTCGAGGGGCAATAGCTCATTTACTTAAGAGTTCTAATATCAAGAACCGAATAAGAATCATGAATTACACTCAAGACTTATGAGTAGAATTACCCCAAAGCTCATATCATTCATCGCTTAAATCTAAGACATGCCAAAAGAAAGAAGGGATAGCTTTACATACTTGTTTAACGACTATTCGCAAATCCGTTCGCTTTGTCGCCCCCTTTATCCTATTTAACGTCAAAGTAACGTTATCGTTAGTAACTATACTTTCTAGTTCATAAATCCGTAGCCCATCGGTTATAGAACTTATACTTTCTCGTTAAGGGTTTTGTCACGACCCAACCCCGTAGGCCATGACTAGTGCCCGATCTGGGCACTCAAACACATTCTAGTATATGGCAGAAGCCGACAAGGCTTTATTTCAAATTTAGCTAATTTTTAGAAAATTTCGGCAGAGTTTCCTTTGTTTTACGGACTATCCCAAATACCCTGCACGCAGAAAATACCAACAAAGGCCTCACAGGGCCAACCAAGCAACATCTAAATATATGCGGACCGGCCGCCGCGGCGAAGGGGATCGCCCAAACACAACACATACACATATCTGTACAGAAAGATCCCAACCCACAAACATGTCCACAGACCTCTAAACAGACCGACAGAATCATATGACGGGACAGGGCCCCGCCGTACCCATGAACGAGAATATACATATATAGAAGTGACAGACTATACCAAAAGATGGCTCTGGATAAAAGAGCGCTCCAAAAATAGCAGAATGAGATCCTAAGCAGACGGGTCAGCAAACCTGTCGTCGGTACCTGCGCGGCATGAAAACGCAGCCCCCGAAGAAAGGGGGTCAGTACGAAATATGTACTGAATATGTAAAGCCTGAGCTGCAGAAACAAAATCATAACTGGTGCAGAACATACAGAAAGTAACCGGAAAATCCAAGGTATCAGATACATATTTCCAAAACATGCAGAGTGTGTACAGAACATATGTCATATCAAATCCGGCCCCTGCCAAGGGACTCGGCAGACAGAACGTGGCCACCCTCCCGACGCTGGTGCCACAACACAGAAGAATCAGAATAGGGGCATAACCCCGTAACATAATATGTCATATCAGATGGCCATAGTAAATCATATCAGAACAAGCGTACATGGCACAGCATACTCCACAAACCCATGTACGTATATACCTGCCCCCTCACATCGGGGCACGACGAACAATGCAGGGGATTTCGCTTGACAACATATCCTGGCCCGGGCTCAGTGTGGGAAACATTGGGGCATCCACGAATAGAGTCGTGAGAAACTTATGCAAGTAAAATGTCATAAATGTTTCCATAGACTCGATGAGGCATATCAAAGACAAACCGATCCGATGAAGTCGGAAGGAATCATAGTAAATGAGTTTCGAGTATCAAAACAATTTATCAGACTTAATGGAATATTTAAAACCATATTAGTTAGGTAATTAGAAGGGTAGTCGAAACGTTTCTTTCAAAAATCGTTCAAAAAGGGGACTTTAGTACATTAAGGGCAAAACCGGGAATAGCGGGCCCACCTCGGAACAAGCAAGGCGGTGGGCTCAAATTACGCCCTTTAAGCTTATGGGGTCACCTATAAAGGTTCTACGGACATTCTATAGCTTTTCAAGGAGTTTAGAGAAAGTCTACATACTTTCAGGAAAAGCATATCAAAATGGTTCAATTCTACTGAAGGAAAAACTGAGATTTTCTCTTGCGGATTCCAATGGCCAAGAAGGTCTTTTGAGGCCCGAATCCGATCCTAAAACACTTAGACATGCCAAAAGAAGGATCGGGGTAGCTTTACATACCTTTCAAGCTCCTTACGCCTTTCTAAACTCACTTCCCGTTTCGTCAAAAATCTGCAAATGGTCAAGTTTGCCAATTGTAAGTTATAGATGCTACAAATTCAATTCAACTCTTATTTGTCCACCAAAATTTCGGCAGCATTTCCCCTATACATATAGCACCCCCGAGAACTTAACTCGGCTCACAATCATCAACAACAACCCAAGCAACAACATCAACATCAACAACAACATTAGAAACACAATATGGCAACACTAGTTCTACTTGCCGACATAATGTCATAACCTTTACTTTAACCTTAACTTTCAAACTATTCTCAACAATTTCACATTCATTATTAATCTAGATTATCACAACATAGTTTCAAAGCATTTCATATCGTTTTCCACAAGATATTCATACGATGTACATAATATACAAACTTTCCGCCAAAGTCATAACGCATTCCAAACTTCTAATCTTTGACTTACGTATTCATAACATGATTCCATCTTCCAAATTCATCAATACCCGTCATAATTTGCAACCTAATAACTTCATTTTCATAATGTCGCAAAATCATACTTAAACGACATAAGTTTTCTACATTCCATTTCAAAGCAAACTCATATCGTTTTACTTTCATTTACATTGCAAGAATCATAATAACACAATTAACACACTGGACGAACTTAATCCATTTCCATTCCACACACCCCATACCACACGGCCAAACACCCCACTACCAACTACTATCCAATTCATTCAATTTTCATTTCCAAGATGTATTTCATCCCATCCACAACTAGAATATGATATAAATTCAACACCTTACAATTATACACATACATATATATACACGGCCACATGCCTATATACATATCCACTCGGTAAACTTCTATTTTTCCGTACAAACAACTCATTCTCACATACTACAACACAAACAAAACTTCATAACACAATAAAAAGGAATGAATCCTTACCTTTTTCTCTAGTCTTCTTTACTTGAACTAGTGATCAAATTGAGGAACCAAGTGCTTCTTCCTCCAAGACAACTACACCAAGTTGAAGAGGCTACCCAAATTAGTAGGAAAACCACAAAATATGAATTTTTGAAACAAGAATTTTGAGGCTTATTTTTGCACTCCAAAGCCGAAACCCTCTTCTCTTTCTCCTCTCTTGTTTTGTTTTTCTTGTCTTCTAAATTTTTCTTGAACTTTCAATGTATCTTATAGCCCCTTAATTAAATTGTCACATGGTTGCCATGTGACTTGGGTTTGGGCCAAGTATGTTGGCCGGCCACCCCTTATGAGTTGGGCCCAAATTTTTCTTTCAATTATTTGGGCCCAATGGATTATAATTCCCGTTTTGTAATTCCCGAAACTAATTTTCGAAATTCCAAATTTGCCCTTAGCGTTCCTCGACACTTCCATATTAATATTCTTTTCATAACAACCCAAGGGTTACATAAATTCAATTATGACCTTATTTCATACAAGTCCAAATTATTTCCAATTTTCCAAAGGTGTGAAAACACGGGATATAACATCCTCCCCTCCTTTAGAACATTCGTCCTCGAATGTAAAATTAATCTTATAGGGTTTGAAAACACTTTGGGGGAGTTCATGGTTACAAACAACACATATGACATACGATTGGCATTGAAATGAAATTAAGTAGGGATTCAAGGTTACCTGTGGGCATAGGGAACAGATGAGGATATTTCTTCTTCATTTCTTCCTCAGACTCCCAGGTCATTTCCTCCCTATTCTCGTTCCGCCACAGTACCTTAACAGAGGCTACATCCTTATTACGGAGCCTCCGTACCTGACGGTCCAAAATAGCTACGGGCTGCTCTTCATAAGATAACTGCTCCGTCACCTGAATATCATCCGCAGGAAATATTCTGGAGGGATCACCAATGCATTTGCGGAGTATAGACACATGGAATACCGGATGTACCGCTTCCAAATCAGATGGCAGATCTAACTCATATGCGACATTTCCAATTTTTCGCACAATCAGATAAGGCCCAATATAACGCGGACTAAGCTTGCCCTTTCTGCCGAACCGCATTACGCCTTTCATAGGCGATACCTTCAGAAATACCCAATCACCAACCTGGAATTCCAAAGGACGACGCCATTTATCAGCGTATGATTTCTGTCGACTCGGGGCTGCCAATAGTCGCTCTCGGATATGTTTCACCTTATCAACTGCCTGCTGGACCATATCTGGGCCGATTAATTCTGTCTCGCCAATATCAAACTAGCCAATAGGTGACCTGCATTTCCTACCATATAAAGCCTCGCACGGAGCCATCTGGATGCTGGAATGGTAGCTGTTATTATAAGAAAATTCAATCAATGGGAAGTGATCCTCCCAGCTACCTCTGAAATCAATAACACAGGCTCGCAACATATCTTCAAGCGTCTGGATAGTGCGCTCAGCCTGTCCGTCACTCTGAGGATGGAAAGCTGTGCTCAGGCTTAGCTGAGTCCCTAATCCTTCCTGAAAAGATCTCCAGAAGTTTGCCGTGAACTGAGCACCTCTGTCAGTGATAATAGATATAGGAACTCCATGAAGCTTCACTATTTCTTTAATATAAAGCCTGGCATAATCCTCAGCGGAATAAGTAGTCCTGACGTGGAGAAAATGGGCTGATTTTGTCAGCCTATCAACAATAACCCAGATGGAATCATACTTCCGTGGAGTGCGAGGCAACCCTGTAATGAAGTCCATATTAATTATCTCCCACTTCGACGTCGGAATTTCCATTTCCTGCAACAGTCCACCCGGCTTCTGGTGTTCAATCTTGACCTGCTGACAATTGGGACACTGGGCGACGAACTCTGCGATGTCCCGTTTCATGCCATCCCACCAGTATAAGCATCGGAGATCATGGTACATCTTCGTAGACCCAGGATGGACCGAATAGCGAGCATAGTGTGCCTCGCTCATAACCTGCTACCGAAGACCTGCAATGTCAGGTACACACAACCTGCCCCTGAATAATAAAGTCCCGTCCGGAGTGAACTCGAACGGAGTCTTCTCCTTATCATAGGCTGTGTCTCTGTATTGTGCCAAAACAGGATCTTCATATTGATGCCGTTTGATATCTTCCTTAATAGATGATTCAGAAACCCCTCGGACAGAAATCCGTGTACCTCCAGAATCGGCCAGACGAACCCCAAGATTAGCCAACTGATGAATGTCACATACTATCTCTCTCCTGTCTGGCTGTAAATCTACCAGGCTGCTCATAGATTTCTGGCTAAGCGCATCTGCAACAACATTAGCCTTTCCCGGATGATACAGAATATCCACATCATAGTCTTTCAGGAGCTCCAGCCACCTCCGCTGCCGCAAATTAAGCTCTTTCTGCCTGAAAATATATTGGAGACTCTTATGATCTGTATAGATATCAACATGAATGCCATATAAATAATGTCTCCATATCTTCAGGGCATGGATCACTGCCGCAAGCTCCAGATCGTGAGTAGGGTAATTCTTTTCATGCTTTTTCAATTGCCGAGAAGCATAAGCTATAACTCTGCCGTGCTGCATCAATACACAGCCCAATTCCACGCCAGAAGCGTCGCAATAAATAACATATCCATCGGGTCCCTCTGGAAGAGTCAGAACTGGGGCTGTGGTCAGCTTCTCTTTCAGCAACTGGAAGCTTCGTTCACAAGCATCAGTCCACTGGAACTTGGCTCCCTTCTGAGTTAGCCTCGTCAAAGGCGCTGAAATCGAAGCAAATTTTTCCACAAACCTTCTGTAATAGCCTGCTAACCCCAGGAAGCTACGTACCTCTGTGGGCGTCGTGGGTCTGGGCCAATTTTTCACGGCATCAATCTTCTGTGTATCCACCCGGACACCATCAGCTGCAATAATATGGCCCAGAAATGCCACTGAAGCCAGCCAGAATTCACATTTAGAAAATTTTGCATATAATTCCTGATGCCGAAGTACCCCCAATACCGCTCTCAGATGATCTGCGTGCTCTGCCTCGGACCGAGAATAGACCAGAATGTCATCGATAAATACAATTACGAACATATCCAAGAATGGCCTGAATACCCAGTTCATTAGATCCATGAATACCGCAGGAGCATTAGTCAGCCCAAAAGACATAACTCTGAATTCATAATGCCCATATCTGGTCCGGAATGCTGTCTTAGGAATATCGGCCTCCCGTACCTGTACCTGATGATAGCCAGACCGAAGATCTATCTTCGAAAAATACTTGGCGCCCTGCAACTGATCAAACAAATCGTCAATTCTGGGGAGGGGGTATTTATTCTTTATGGTTACCTTATTCAGCTGTCGATAATCGATACACATACGCAACGACCCATCTTTCTTACGCACAAATAATACCGGGGCTCCCCAAGGCGAAGTGCTGGGTCTAATGAAGCCTTTTTCTAACAGATCCTTCAACTGCTCTTTCAGTTCTTTCAATTCTGCCGGTGCCATTCTGTACGGGGGAATAGATATCGGCTGAGTATCTGGAAGCAAATCAATAGTAAAATCTATCTCCCGCTCTGGAGGAAGGCCTGGAAGCTCTTCTGGGAACACATCTGGAAATTCATTAACCACGGGAACTGACTGAAGAGTCGGCGTTTCTGCGGTCAAGTCTTGTACCCAAACCAGATGATAAAAATAACCCTTTCTGATCATTTTCTTTGCCTTAAGGTATGAAATAAACTTACCTTTCGGCGATGCTGTATTACCGGCCCATTCTATAACTGGCTCCCCAGGAAACTGGAAACGAACTACCTTATTTTGGCAATCAACATTAGCATAACAGGAGGCTAGCCAGTCCATTCCCATAATGACATCGAACTCGATCATATCTAACTCCACCAGATCTGCCTTAGTGTCTCGGCCGCATATAATTACAGAACAGTCTTTATACACCTGTTTCGCTACAATAAAGTCCCCAATCGGTGTGGCTACCTCAAACGGCTCTATAGGTTCAGACGTTATACCAATTTTATTAGCAACCAGAGGCGAAATATATGACAAGGTCGAACCTGGATCAATCAATGCATACACAGACCGAGAGAAAACCAATAATGTACCTGTAACGACATTAGGCGATGCCTCCTGATCCTGGCGGCTGGACAGAGCATAAATGCGGTTCGAAGGACCGCTAGTACTAGAAGCTCCCCCACGGCCTCTGCCGCGACCCGCTGGTGCTGAAATACCTGGCCCCGTAGGGCGCATAGCCACTGATGAAGATGAAGACCCGGCGGCTGATCCGGTAGGCTGCGCTGCACCACCCGAACTACCCTTATACGGGCAATCTCTCACAGAATGGCCTTGACGGCCATAAGAAAAACATGCACCGGTGGCTCTGTAGCACTCCCGAGGATGGTATCTGCCACAATAAGAACACTGAGGCCTAGGTGGCCTCGTCTGACCAGAAACCCTGTCTGTCCGCGAACCTGAAGCCCTGGAGCTCTGACCTGCTCCTGAATAACCTGGGCTATCAAATCTGCGACCTGTAGGCTGTGGGGGTGCGCTCTGTGCCGGCTGGGATAGATGTCTGCTAGGCTGCTGCGGCTGCTGAGGCTGCCTGCCCCGAGAATCTCCAGAATACCCAGATGATCTAGCCCTCTTGAGCTGTCTCCGAACCTGGCTCCTATCAGGTTGACGCTCCCTATGCCAGTCCTCCATGCCCTGGGCGTGGGCCTGAATCCGGGCAATATCCATGCCGGGCTGAGCAGCCAATACCAAACAGCTGTCGACAAAATAACGGTCCAGCCCCATAATGTACCTGTGCATCCTGTCAGCCATAGTAGCTACCACAGCAGGTGCGTATCGGGCCAATGAGTCGAACTCCATACTATACTCTCGAACACTGCGACCCCTCTGCCTCAGCAACAAGAATCTGTCAGCCTTGGCCCGCCGTAATTCCGGAGGCAGAAAGTGGCTAAGAAAAGCCTGAGAAAAATCATCCCAAACTGCTGGGGGAGCGCCGTCGCCTCTGGATAACTCCCATGACTCGTACCAATTTGCCGCTACATCATATAACCGGTACGAAGCCAATGCAACTGACTCTGTCTCGGAAGCATTAATAAACTGTAAGGTGCGCCGCATCTTCCTGATGAACTCCTCGGGATCCTCCTCGGGCTTTGTCCCGAAGAACTCTGGAGAGCCACAAGTCAAGAACTCACGGGCTCTCGAACTGTCACGCCTGTAAGCCCGGTCACCTCCCAGTCCGTGCCCCTGAACTTGTCCTGCAACAAGTCTAGTCAATAGCTGGACTGCCTCTCTCATAGTCTGATCCTCAGTCCCTGGCCGTGGAGTTGGAGGCTCAGGTACTGGAATCTCGGGAGCTGGCGGTGGATCCGCCCCTCGACCTGCAGCTGCTGCTGCTCCAATCTCCTCTACGTGTGGCGGTGTGGAAGAGCCCTCTGCCGGGGGCAAAATATCAGGAGCAATATGAGCATGGGCCCTGGTAACCCTCTGGGCCCGACTAGTCTCTCCCACAGCTGCTGCCTTGGCCTTTTGGGCCGCTGTCGCCTTCTTTTGAGGCATAACTGCAAATGTAACAATTCGTTAGGGAGGAATCATCCTGATAACACAGCTTTATCGCACGATCTAAGACAGAAAGAAGGGTAGTATCCTAAATGCCCTGTAGCCTCCTGTTTATAGGTGTGGTGCACAACACACCGATAAACAAGACTCTACTATACACGGTCTGTAGACATTCCGAGGACGAACCGCTTTGATACCACTTTTGTCACGACCCAACCCCGTAGGCCATGACTAGTGCCCGATCTGGGCACTCAAACGCATTCTAGTATATGGCAGAAGCCGACAAGGCTTTATTTCAAATTTAGCTAATTTTTAGAAAATTTTGGCAGAGTTTCCTTTGTTTTACGGACTATCCCAAATACCCTGCACGCAGAAAATACCAACAAAGGCCTCACAGGGCCAACCAAGCAACATCTAAATATATGCGGACCGGCCGCCGCGGCGAAGGGGATCGCCCAAACACAACACATACACATATCTGTACAGAAAGATCCCAACCCACAAACATGTCCACAGACCTCTAAACAGACCGACAGAATCATATGACGGGACAGGGCCCCGCCGTACCCATGAACGAGAATATACATATATAGAAGTGACAGACTATACCAAAAGATGGCTCTGGATAAAAGAGCGCTCCAAAAATAGCAGAATGAGATCCTAAGCAGACGGGTCAGCAAACCTGTCGTCGGTACCTGCGCGGCATGAAAACGCAGCCCCCGAAGAAAGGGGGTCAGTACGAAATATGTACTGAATATGTAAAGCCTGAGCTGCAGAAACAAAATCATAACTGGTGCAGAACATACAGAAAGTAACCGGAAAATCCAAGGTATCAGATACATATTTCCAAAACATGCAGAGTGTGTATAGAACATATGTCATATCAAATCCGGCCCCTGCCAAGGGACTCGGCAGACAGAACGTGGCCACCCTCCCGACGCTGGTGCCACAACACTGAAGAATCAGAATAGGGGCATAACCCCGTAACATAATATGTCATATCAGATGGCCATAGTAAATCATATCAGAACAAGCGTACATGGCACAGCATACTCCACAAACCCATGTACGTATATACCTGCCCCCTCACATCGGGGCACGGCGAACAATGCAGGGGATTTCGCTTGACAACATATCCTGGCCCGGGCTCAGTGTGGGAAACATTGGGGCATCCACGAATAGAGTCGTGAGAAACCTATGCAAGTAAAATGTCATAAATGTTTCCATAGACTCGATGAGGCATATCAAAGACAAACCGATCCGATGAAGTCGGAAGGAATCATAGTAAATGAGTTTCTAGTATCAAAACAATTTATCAGACTTAATGGAATATTTAAAACCATATTAGTTAGGTAATTAGAAGGGTAGTCGAAACGTTTCTTTCAAAAATCGTTCAAAAAGGGGACTTTAGTACATTAAGGGCAAAACCGGGAATAGCGGGCCCACCTCGGAACAAGCAAGGCGATGGGCTCAAATTACGCCCTTTATCATACCATCATATCATCATATACATATACCGTACCCGGCCCTCTAGTAAGGGACTCGGTGAATAAAGTCGTGTACACGTATACCGTACCCGGCCCATCATGGGACTCGGTGCTATAATCATATCATCGTATCATCACATCATCATATCATCATATAACATACTCGGCCCTCTAGTGAGGGGCTCGGTGAACAATGCAGTGAAACTGTGCACGAATACATACCCGGCCCGGGACTCGGTGAATGATACAATAACAGTATGCACGAGTAGAATATGATAAGTAGTCATATACAACTAAATCATCGTCTGAGACTTAATAGAGTAAGTAGACTGACCAACACTCGAATATCAAGGCAATAGTCATGTTAAGTACTCTTGGAATGTCAATATGAACTATATCAAATAGAGCCTCGGGAATCATATGTCATGTGTCAAGATAATACGAAACAACTATTGAAAGTCAAGAACATTAATCATCATAGAGTCTTAAGAATAGGAACTTTTACATCTCAACTATTATCCAACGTATAGAGGACTCGAGGGGCAATAGCTCATTTACTTAAGAGTTCTAATATCAAGAACCGAATAAGAATCATGAATTACACTCAAGACTTATGAGTAGAATTACCCTAAAGCTCATATCATTCATCGCTTAAATCTAAGACATGCCAAAAGAAAGAAGAGATGACTTTACATACCTGTTTAACGACTATTCGCAAATCCGTTCGCTTTGTCGCCCCCTTTAGCCTATTTAATGTCAAAGTAACGTTATCGTTAGTAACTATACTTTCTAGTTCATAAATCCGTAGCCCATCGCTTATAGAACTTATTCTTTAACTTATACTTTCTCGTTAAGGGTTTTTCATTAGTTAAGGGCTTAACGAAAATCGGACAGCATTTCCCCTATATATTCGCCTAACCCGAATTTTCCATTATTCTCCTGTTAACACAAAAATACTAACAACAGAGATATACATATAAAATTCTCACAATTCATCCCATAACAATTCTAACTCCATTTCAACCCACGATTTCACATAACAACAATTTCATGTATTTTCTTACTTCCAATTTCGTCCAATTCAATTTTAATAATATCATTACAACATTATTAACACAACTACACTATAGGATAGCAAAATCTTACCACAATTTCCTCGGAGAAATTTGTACGCTCAATTGCTCCAATTTTGCAATTTCTTCTTCTCCAACTTAATATCCAATGTTGCTATCACCTCCTTGAACTTGTAATTCACTTGGAAATTGATCAAACAAGCAACAAAAAATATTTTTCTCCTCCATCCATGGTTGGCAGAGAGCAGCCATGGAAATGTTCTTGCTTTCTCTTTTTTTTTTTTTCTAAGATAATCTTGTGAAATGAAAAAAAATGACCTGTTTGTTCATCCTTAAACCATATATATATGGTTCACCTACCATGGACACGTGCCCCCCCCCCCCCTTTTATGACTCACAAAATTATTTTCTTAACTTGTTTTATTTATTTTTAATTTTTTTTAATTTTCGGGTGGGGCCCACTTTGAATAATTAAATTAATTAATTTTCATAAATCATTAATCCTCACTTAATAATCTAATCACAATTAATTTAATACTAATCTCTAATAATATTTCTACACTGAATAATATTTATAAACAATTTATGTAATAATTAAAATTTAAAATTAAAGATTTCTATTTCGTGTCCGAAAATGATCTCGTCTTTAACTTGAGTCGATTCGCTTGCGAATAACTCGACGTATAAATATACGAGGTATAACAATCATATCATCATATACATATACTGTACCTGGCCCTCTAGTGAGGGACTCGGTGAACAATGCAGTGAAACGGTGCACGAATACATACCCGGCCCATCAGGGGACTCGGTGAAAGATATAATAACAGCGTGCACGAGCAGAGTAGTGAGTAACCATATGCAAATCAAATCATCATCTGAGACTCGATAGAATAGATAGAATGAACTAACACTTGAATATCAAGACAATAATCATATCAAGGATCCTTCGAATGTCACAATGGATTATATCAAAATAGAACTTCAGGAATCATAGACATGTACCAAGATAATGTGAAATAGCTTATGGAAGTCAAGAACATTAGTCATCGTAGAGTCTCTAAGGATAAGAGCTTATTCATACCGACTACTATCCAACATATAGAAGACTTGAGAGGCAATAGCTCAATCACCTTAAGAGTTCTAACATCAAGAAGTGAATAAGGATCATGGATCACACTCGAAACTTATGAATGGAATTATCTCAAAGTTCATATCATACGTCACTTATATCTAAGACATGCCAAAAGAAAGAAGGGATAACTTTACATACCTTCAACTCTTATCCGTAATACAATACGTATACGCTGCCCGCAGTGTCTCAACATATATTAAGACGTTAAGAACTATGGTTAAGCTATCGAAAGGTTCAAAACGTATTCCAACGTTAGTAGTTCGTTTCTAGAAGATTAGGCGGCATTTCCCTTATATTCAAGACAACTATAAAACAACCAAATCAACATCCATAACCACACGTTTAGGTACTATGTCAAGACTAATCAAGACAAGATTCGAGAACACTCCGAACAGCCCACATGACATTCCAATCAGCCCACAGATTACAACATTCGATAATAATCTACATACGATTACGACATATTCAAGTTATCCTTAATGGTCTATAGTCATAATGTTTTCATCGAAACGACCTTGTAACAGCTCAACCAATGCAACAATACAATATATAATCTTAACTATGCTTAATCCTCCAATTCAACAAGAATAACAACATGCCCAAAACAGCCCCTAATTAACAACATAGAGATGCCCGATAATCTTACTAACATCTATGGATACACCAAGCAAACCACATACGCTTCTTATACGTTATTTCATGCACTCCTTTCATCTAAATTAGTGAATTATACCAGCAAGCACACGACAACAACATCATTCATTCATAAGCAAGAAAACTACATTGATATCACAATAAGTCCTTACAACAGCCCACAAAACAAATTCAACTTCAACTTTAACCATTTAATTCCTTCACTTTCATCATATAATCCATGACGACAACAACAAAAATGCTACTTAGCTCCTTAATTTGCTGAAATTGGTGAATTAAAAGACAAGTATTCTTGCTGCCCCCAACAACCAAACTCACGTTGGTATTGATCCTTCAAATAGTTGGAATACCTTGGAAAATTAAATTTTTTGCTACAAATTCTTGAGCTTCACCATGGACAGCCATGGCCGAGTCTCTCTCTATCTCTATAATTCACAAAGTGTTGAAGATGAAATGAATGAAATGGCTAGTCCATTAGTCATCAATTCACTATATATATGGTGTCCAAGGGCCAGCACGTGCCCCACTTATGGCATGGGCCAATCAGATTTGACCATGCCATGGTGGGGTCCACTTGGCCCACTAATTGCCTAATTAATGATAATTAGTCTCTAATCCCCACTTAATAATCTAATCATGGTTAATTAATCCCCAATCTCCACTAATATTTCTATACCAAATAAAATTTATAAGCAATTCGTGCATTAATTAAAAGTCGGGGATTAAAAGTCTCTATTTCATATCCCAAAATAATCTCATCCTTAACTTATCTCGGTTAGCTTAAAAATATTCCAATGTACAAAAATACGGGATATAACATGATAGTTCATTTTGATTATTCTATTGAGTCTCAGATATGATTTAGTTTGCATATGGTTGCTCACTACTCTGCTCGTGCATGCTGTAATATATCTTTCACCGAGTCCCAGGCCATATCTATTGCTCCTTATAAAATGTCACCTACAGAGCTGAAGGAGTTAAAAGAGCAACAGAGGGACTTATTAGAAAAAGGGCTTCATCAGGCCTAGCACATCACCTTGGGGAGCATCAGTATTATTTGTGAGAAAGAAAGATGGATCGCTGCGGATGTGTATAGATTATAGGTAGCTGAATAAAGTAACAATAAAGAATAGATATCCCCTCCCCAGGATTGATGAGCTATTTGACCAGTTGCAGGGTGCTAAATGCTTTTCGAGGATAGACTTACGATCAGGCTATCACCAGGTGCGGGTGAAGGAGGCAGATATTCCGAAGACTGCATTCAGGACCCGATACGGGCATTATGAGTTTAGAGTGATGTCTTTTGAGCTGACCAATGCTCCAGCTGTATTTATGGATTTAATTAACTGAGTGTTCAAACCATTCCTGGATATGTTCGTGTTTGTATTTATCGATGATATTATGGTCTATTCACGTTCATAAGAGGAGCATACAGATCATTTGAGGACGGTACTTAGGGTGCTACAAGACCAGAAGTTGTATGCTAAGTTCTCTAAATGTGAATTCTGGTTGACTTCAGTAGCATTCTTGGGGCACATTATTGGAGCTGATGCTATCCGGGTAGATACGCAGAAGATCGAGGCTTTATAGACTTGACCTAGACCTATGACACCTACTGAGGTACGCAGTTTTCTAGGGCTAGCAGGATATTACCGGAGATTTGTAGAAAAGGTTTCCTCAATTTCAGCGCCTTTAACAAGGCTAACTCAGAAGACAGCTAAGTTCTAGTGGACTGATGCATGTGAGCAAAGCTTCCAGTTGTTGAAAGACAAGCTAACTACGGCTCTAGTCTTAACTCTTCCAGAGGGACAAGATGGCTATGTTATTTATTGTGATTCTTCAAGTGTTGGATTAGGTTGTGTATTGATGCAGCATGGTAGGGTTATAGCCTATGCTTCCCGACAGCTCAGGAAGCACGAAAGGAATTATCCTACTCATGATATGGAATTTGCAGCAGCAATTCATGCCTTGAAGATATGGAGGCATTACTTATATGGTGTTCATGTTGATGTTTATACGGATCACAAAAGTGTCTGATATATCTTTAAGCAGAAAGACCTGAATGTGCGATAGAGGCGGTGGTTAGAGTTATTAAAAGATTATGATGTTGATATTCTATACCATCCAGGGAAAGCAAATGTTGTAGCAGATGCTCTTAGCTGTAAATCTATGGGTCGCTTGACAAATGTGCAACCAGAAAAGAAGGAGATGGTCCGTGAGATTTACCGTCTACCTAACCTTGGAGTCCGTTTGGTTGATTCTGGAGATGATGGAGTTTCTGTTCGAGAAGTTGCTGAATCCTCTATCGTAGAGGCGGTAAAGAGACACCAGTACGAGGACCCTGTTCTGGCACGGTATAGAGATACAGCTCTTCAAAAGGATAAGACCCCGTTCAAAGTTACACCTGATGTCGTGTTATGATATGAAGGCAGACTATGTGTACCTGAGGTTGTAGGGCTATGGTAACAGGTTATGGGAGAGGCACACTATGCCCGTTATTCTGTTCATCCAGGGTCGACGAAAATGTATTATGACCTCAGATGTTTATACTGGTGGGATGGCATGAAGAAGGAAAGAGCGAAGTTTGTTGCTCAGTGTCACACCCTAATTCCGCTAGGGTGTGATGGGCACCCGACCCTTACCTAGGGTCGAGCGAACCCTTAGACTCTTGCTGCACATAAAATCATGTCAAACTTTTCAAATCAAATGAGATGAAATACATCGTAAATGTTTTTTTCCAGAAATATTCTTTCACGTAGCTTCCAAGCATAACGAATCAATAATCATACAAAATTCAGTACATAACACAGACCGACATTTTGGCTGACGGAGCCGCTTACAGACTGACAACCAATACCCACGACGCTGTCTGCAAAGTCTCTAACGTAATCCAGAAAGCATAACATACCAACTCTGACTCGGCAGCACTCCGGGAACAAATGGAGCTTGCCATCTGCACTGGAACATCTTCTATACTGTCTTCAACTCACCTGGGAGTACCTGCGCGGCTTGAAACGCAGCCCCCCGAAAAGAGGGGGTCAGTACGAAATATGTACTGAGTATGTAAAGCATACAACACAGAAAGCAAAGTCATAACTGAAATACGATATATAGAAAGCGAGCACAATAGCCAGCATACTAAGGAGTCGTATCCGGCGTACAACAGGCAAAAGCAGTTCCGGAGAAATCAACACGGCAATCGGGATGACAAAATGTTTGCTTTCTTTTGGAAAACATCTTTGTTTCACACACATAGAAGAATCAACGCACAATTTCCGCGGCCATAAGTCCAGCGGTCACAATCACACATACCGCGGTCAAGTATCCAGCGGTTTTCTATCACAAGTTCGACATACCGCGGTCAAGGGTCCAGCGGTCTATGTCGGCATAAGCACAAGTGCGGCAGACGCGGTCAAGGGTCCAGCAGTCAATGCCACACGTCCGGCATGACGCGGTCAAGGGTCCAGCAGTCAATGTCGGGCACGCCGCGGTCGAGGGTCCAGCGGCCAATATCACATATGCGCATATTCACATAACCGGCCCGGGACTCGGTAACACAGAAGATAACCAGACAAAATGCCAAATTATCACTTTCTAAACATAATCACACATGCCAGGATCATGCATCACACAAGACTCAGGTATACCAAAATCGCATATCAGAAAATAAAGAAAATAAGTAGTTTGTCCAGAATCTCAGGGTAAGATTTTTAAAAATGCTTTAGATGTCAAAAACATTTTATCATGCTCATGAAGGTGGTCATAACAACTATCATATAGTGAACAGCATAATAACCAGGAGTTACCTGCGAACTCCGGACAAGAGTACATTGGCTAAAGCCGTACATCACATGTCAGGGTTTCGGTCCCCACAATTGGGTCAATAATCATTAAAATCCGTCTCGGGATAGATAAAATATGTTGTATCCCGTATTTTTGAACGTCAGATTATTTGCTGAGATGGGACCCACACATCGAGATTTTTTTGGGACATCTGAAAACTCATATGAATCACATATGAGAAGTTAAACACAACTCAAGAAGGACCCTTGGGCCAAATCAAAGTGGAAGTCCTCCAAACGAATATTTTAAGAAAACGTTTTCGGGTGATCTGACTTCAAGGGGCAAAAACGGTATTATAAGTTTGGAATTTGGAAACGTACCAAGAACTAGAAGTTGTAGATAATTGAATTAGCTTTCCAACCATAGGTCGTGGGTGCCCAGGTGATGTCGGTACAAGGATATATGAACGTTTTAAGGTCGAAAGGTCAGTGGGCTAGGCCCAACTCGGGACCAAACCGAGTTGGCCCAAAAAAATCAAAACAAATAATAAGGCCCAAATTTGTGAGGCCCAACCGGCCATGGTTATGGCCCAAGCCCATATTAAATAAAATCTGGTCAATAAATAAGATGACTAAGTCATCTTATTCCACATAATGTTCTAGAAATTTCAAGAAAAGCAAGAACAAGAGAGAGGATAAAAACTTAAGGCCATTTCGGCCAAGAGCAATTTTCACAAGAAAAATTTGCAAAAATTCTCCAAAAATCATTTTCTACCAAGTAAAGGGTGATTAACAAGGTGGAGTTGTTGTTGGAGCAAGAAAAATTCAAAATCATACAAGTTGTCAAGTTGTAGTCAAGTGAGAAGTTGAAGAAGAAAGGTGAGTTTTGATCTTGTTTTATGTGTTATATATGGTTTATATGTGTTGTAGTATGCTAAAATGGATGAAATTCATGAAGGAGAGAAATATAGTATATGGCCGTGTATATATATATGTGTGTGGGAGTCATGCTTCAATTATTTTAATTAGTGTTTAGTTGTTATTGTTATTAATGATATGTGGAAAATGGATGTTGAATGAGTTTGGAGAGATTGTAGTGGTGTATACATGTTGGAGTCGTGTAAGTGTGCATGGTATATGTGGTCGTGTATACTTGATGTATAGTCGTGTATATTGGTGAGTTGTGAAAGAATAATGAGCGAGTTGTAATTAATATCTTAATCGTTGTGTTGTAGATGTTATATCGCAAATAAAGACTTGACAAGTTTGGTGAAGTATTGGCAATTGGAAGTTTGTGTAAATTGAAAATAATGTTTTTGTATGGAAGACATGTAATGGTATTACTATGATGTTGTTGGAATATATGTATTATAAGGTTATTGTTGTTTCATTGGAATTGGAGAGTATTGAAGGAGGTAGAATGTTAATTGAAGTGTTGGAATGCACCTTGAATGGAATATGTGAATTTTTAGTGTGATTGTTGAATTATGTTAATAGTTTGGCCGGGTTTGAATTCCCGGATTGTGATTGATGAGAATTTGGCTATGTTGAATGTTGAGGATGGTATATTTACAGAGGAAGTGCTGCCGAAATTTCGGTAGCCAAGTGGTTCCTTAAGATTCTAACTCTAAGTACCCTAATGAAAGTTTGGGTAAATGTGACCAATTTGCAGATTTTGACGAGATTGCAACGTGAATTCGGAATAGCAAAAGAAGCGGAAAGAGGTATGTAAGGCTTCACCATTCTTTCTATGGCATGTCTTAGTTGAAATAAGTTGGGTACCAGCCTCGGGGACAACTCGGTTCCCCGGAATCCGCACCTAAAGTTTTCCACTTTTTGTTCAATAGAATTGAACTAGAAAGTGTGCCAATTGTTGGAAAAACCTCCTACACCCTTAGAACTTGTATAAATGGGACCCGATTACCCTAAGACCCTCACAAGTAACGCTATGACATGTAACATAAGTAAATCGTATACGCTACCTCATCCGGCCCGAGGTGGGCCCGCTACTCTCGGATTTTTCCTTACAGTCTTGCTTGACTTACTTGAAGTGAATCCAAAGGGAACCTTTGATCCCGATTTCGATACCAAATGATAAATACTATGACTCCTCTAACGAGGGCACTTCCATGACGATAATGATAACAATGACGTTAGATAAGAGAATATGCCTATGATACGTACTACCGGAACGACTCTATGACTAAGATGACTAAGCTAAGTATCTTATGTAAACATGAAAATGATAAACTAATTTTTGAATCTTATTTATATTTCCTAGCTATGACTTTATTTTCTAAAAGATTTCAAAGTCTATGAACCGTCATCTATGATGCCCCGATTTCATTCTACGTTTACTTTAATATTATTCCCCGTTGGTAGTCTCACCTTAAAATACTCGTTCCTTCAAGGTGAGACAAAGCGATCACGAGTATTCTATAATATAATTGGAGGTCACCGACCTTACGTCACTCCGATGACTACATGACTCTTCTTTGGGCTTTCCTGCGTGCCTATGAGACATATGTATATAGGATACGTAAATGCATATAAGACATGTAAATGTATGTAAGATATGTGTATATATTTTTTTAAAACATGCACATGACGAAAGAGCTAGAGCGCTATAGACGCTGATGTACCTACACGACACACGTATATGTATATGATAAAAGAGCTAGAGCGCTATAGACGCTGATATATGTACATGATATATGCATGTGTATACGGGGAAAATGGAGGTAAGGGCAGAGCGTTATGAACGCATATCCACCTGATCAGTTGGCATTACATGATATGATATCTGTCACGACCCAACCCCGTGGGCCGCGATTGGTATCCTAACTGGATACCCATACGTACCTACTTATCAGAATTGGCGTATTATACAAAAATTTTTTGTTTTCAAAATAAGTGTTTACAGATTCGAGCTAATACAGATACGACACGCGTACACATGTGCAAACCTGAACATACTGAAATCCACAGATAAGCCGATGAGGCTAACATACATACGGAGTCGCAAGATCGTTCGTACCTACCTGAACAGATGTAACTCGTAACCCACATATCTATCTACAGGCCTCTACAGACATACAGAACCAGATGACGGGACAGGGCCCCGCCGTACCCAGAGTAACCATACATACAGAAAATACAGAAGACAAAAGATATATACCAAAAGTACACGCTCCGGATCAAAGGGAGCTCTTCCAAACTGCAGAACCGATGCCCTAAACTGGCGGCGTATCTCCAGGTGCGTCTGTACCTGCGGGCATGTAACGCAGCCCCCGAAGAACCGGGGGTCAGTACAAAAATGTACCGAGTATGTAAAGCAGAAATATATCAAACATAATCATGATCTGGACCAGAAGCACAGAAATATAATAGGCAGAATCATAAGCCGGTCGGACAGAGCCATAGTCCCGACAGACGGACAGAATCATGGTCCAGACAGACAGAATCAAAATCCATACGGACGTACAGAATCCAAACCCATACGAACAGACAGAATCATAACCAGTCGGACAGATAATCCAGATGGACAGACAGAATCATAACCAGTCGGACAGATAATCCAGATGGACAGACAGAATCATAACCAGTCGGACAGATAATCCAGACGGACAGACAGTATCATAACCAGTCGGAAAGATAATCCAGACGGACAGACAGAATCATAACCAGTCGGACAGATAATCCAGACGGACAGACAGAATCATAACCGGTCAGACAGATAATCCAGACGGACAGACAGAATCATAACCGGTCGGACAGATAATCCAGACGGACAGACAGAATCGTATATAGGGTACAGGAACGTGGTCGCCACTCCTTCCATTGACACCACAACACAACATATATCAGAAATTCTTCTCCGATCTCCGTCATACATCATAACATAACCACGGTACCTGGGGGCGGACAGATAACACAGCACCCCGAGCCCGGACACATCATACTTCATAATATATCCTCGGTAATCGGGGACGGACATATACCACAGTACCCCGAAACCGGACACATCATACTTCGGAATTCACATATGGGGCTCGGCGGCCCATCCGCACGATATACATACCGGCCCGGGATCCGGTGAAAGGAATCATAGCACATGCACGAACTGATTAATGAAAAACCACATACGTACAGATCGTCGTACAGATTCAACGGAACAGAAATAGGCCAACTGGCAGATCGAATCAAAGTATTCAGATAGTTTTCAAACTACGCACCTACACGTCACTTGGGGAGGCACGACAGATCATAACCCGAACTAGATTTTCAGATATCAAAACCATATTGTGAGATTTATATAAAAACAGTCATATTATGTTCAAAATGATAGTTCAGATGTTGCCTGTGAAAAACGGACGGAAATGAGGCAATTTAGATCATTCACGGGGTATCGGGGCTCCGTGGGCCCACCTCGGACCAACTCGAGGCAAGATACATAAATTACCGATAAAAGACCTTATGAGGTCATCCATCATCATTCGAAAGTATTCCGGCTCCGTTTAGGAAGGTTTCGTACAAAAGCATACTTTAAAGATATTTTATAAGGACATAGTTTCAATCTTACTGAAGGAATTGGCGCAGATTTCCATATCGAATTCCGAGGAACGGAGTCGTATTTAAGGCTCGCGGCCGAGCCTATTATGTTCAGAACATGCCTAAGAATGAAGGGAAAGACTTTACATACCTTAGCTGCGTCTTACGCTTGTCCAAATTCAATTCCCGTTTCGCTCAAAATCTACAAATGGTCACATTTACCAATTGTCAATAGTAAGACTTTTAGCATTCTTTAATTCACTATTTGTCTACAGAAATTTGGGCAGCATCTCCCCTGCTTATATGCCTAGCCCGAATTTTTAATTCAGCAGTCAACAACACAACAACAATACCAACATCAATAATATCCTTTTTCATATCAACATATTCCATAAAACAGCCCACACGCTGTTTTCCAACTTTTATAAGTAATTAACTCAGTATACAATTATTTAATCGCGTCTTCTTCGTAAATAAACTAGTATTAACACAAATAGGAAGAGATTCATACCTTTCTCCTTTTAATACTGTTGTATCTTCCCTTTTTCACCTTAGTTTTATGCCACAACGCACTGCCATACGATTCTGCAGTGAAAACTATACGCTATCCGGACTGAAATTGGGAAATTATACCTGGTTTGGGCTAAAATTTGGTGGTGGAAAGTTGGGAAATTTTCTGGGATTTTTGGGGTAGTGTTCGTGGTTTTGGACTGAAAATGAGGGGGTCTCCCCCTCTTTATAATAGTTTTGGAAGCTGCCAGAAGCAGCTGGAAAAAAAGTGCTCATCGCGATCGCGCTTCCTTCTGGCGCGATCGCGTAGAGTTAAATGATTTCCTTCTGCGCGTTCGCGCCCCCTCTGGGCGCGTTCGCGCAGGGTTAAAATTTCTGACTGGATGTTCGTTCAGTAAAACGGTCATAACTTTTGATCCCGATATCGTATGAGGGCCTACGACCTATGGATGGAAAGATAATTCAATTATCTACAACTTTTATTTCTGGACGTTTTCCCAAATTTCAAACTTATAATACCGTTTTTGCCCCTAGAAGTCAGATCATCCGAAAATGCTTCCTTAAATTGTCCTTTTGGAGGGCTTCCACTTTGATTTGGCCCAAGGGTCCTTCTTGAGTTGTGTTTAACTTCACATATGTGATTCATATAATTTGTCACATGTCCCAAAAAAAATCTTGACGTGTGGGCCCCACCTCAGCTTACAAATAATTCGACGTTCGAAAATGCAGGATATTACAATATCGTCCCGGACGCGGGATGTGTATATTTATGGTTAAATGGATCGGCTGCCGACGCCTCGGCAATATGAGATGTCCTATTTTATATGTATATGTATATGAACAAGGAAAGATTCTTAAAGGAAAGCTAAGTACGCATAGCACCTGCCAAGGGTATATATATATACAGGTTATGTTTCTATCCCAGGACATGTGTTGTAACTCTCTTATGTCATTATACATGATTCATATTTTCTGTATATTACTATTCATGCCTTACATACTCGGTACACTATTCGTACTGACGTCCCTTCTTGTGGACGCTGCGTTTCATGTCGCGCAGGTCAGCAGACAGGCGGATTTGATCCTTAGAAGCTCTACCAGCAGTGTTGACAGTGCTCCAGTTATTCCGGAGCCTCACTTCCTTGGTACTATTTTGTGTATATATATTCGGGCATGGCAGTACTCAGCCCTTTCTATGTATAAGTGTACTACGTCTAGAGGCTCGTAGACAGATATGTACAGTCAGTTAAGTATAGTTAGGTATATGGTGTTTTGGCATGCTAATGTTGATGTATAAGTGATAACGAAGTTTATTAGTCTATGTTCAGAATGACGCCGCTAATGTTAATGTTCAAAAAAAAAAATGGCTCTGTTTACACGGCTTGCTAAGAGGTAAAGGTAAAACGATAGACAAGGGGTGCTCGGTACAAGTATCGGGTACTCGTCACGGCCCCTAGACGGGTCGTGACAAAATATCTCCCGTTTAGTAGTCGGAACAATAACCATGAGTTCCCTTGACTTACCGTACAGGAATAAGACAAACAGAACAATAAGAGAGGCATCGGGGATAGCGGGCCCACCTCGGGCCAAGTCGAGGCGGCGGACGAGAATCACGCCCATTAGACTCTACGGAGTCATCCAAGAAAGTTTTAGAACGATCGGGTTACATTTGTAAATGTTTTGGAAGTCCAACCACTTTTCTAGTAAAATGCACCTTTTATAATTCAATTCTATTGAATGAATAGTAACGAAAACTAATCTCGGGTTACGATGAGCAGGATGGTCCCCGAGGCCGAAATCTCAACCTAGTAGACCTAGGGCATGCCAAAGAAGGAAAGGATAAGCTTTACATACCTTTCGCGCTACTCACGCTTGTCCAAACTCAATCTCCGTTTCGCCCAAAACCTACAAATGGTCATTTTTACCAATTGTTAACTATAAGGCTTTTGGTATTCAATCTTTAACTCATCACTTGTCTACAAAAATTTGGGCAGCATTTCCCCTATAAACTCGTCTATCCGAATTTCCAATTGCTCTCCTGTTGACACAGAAATACCAACAATAACATATGGACACAACCATATCTTCAATTCTTTTATTTCAACAAGAACAACAACATATCAAAACAGCCCCCAACTGTAACATAACGATGCCCGAAATTCTAATGAACACTTGCAATACACCAAGCAGCCCATATGCACTTCTTATACCTTATTTCATGCAATATTTTCAGAAAATTTCAGGGAAATACAACAGCATCCACTCGACACCACATCATCTACTCATGTGCAATAAAACCACATTATTATCTCTATAATCCTTACAACAACCCACAACAATTTAACTCCAACTCTAACCATTAAATTCCTTCACTCTCCTCACATATCCATGATTACAACAACCAAAATATTAATTCAAATCAGTCCATCAATTTCAATTAAAACAGCCCCTCCTCACCCATAAATTTCAACAAAACAACAAACGAGTTTATAATGTTGTTTTCTCCGTTCTAATTCGTTAAAACTCTAAATAAACACTTTAATAACATAAAAGGAATTTTATAAATACCTTATCAGAAGCTCCAACACGAAAATTTCATCCCCCAAGACCAATATGTATCTCAAATTGAAGGCAACGCAACGTACAACGTTTTTCTCTTCATGAGCTTCGGGATTCGGAGCTCGGATTTTGATCAAAATGGCTTCCTTAGCCTAGGATCTCTCTCTCTCTCTCTAATGTTTTTGGAGGATATTAGCTGAAAATGATCATCCCTCAAGTGAATTTGCCATATATATTAACGTTAATGGGCCTCATGGGCCGAAACATTAGTGTTTGGGTCGGGTCCAAACTTGCTGCCCTGCCAGCCCAAATTGCATCGTCCATATTTCCTTATCCAAATATCATTTTGACGAGCGGTTTGTTGCGTTGGAAACTAGACTCGATGAAATTCATTTTAGGCTTTTGAAACACCTTAAAACTCCTCATATACTAGGAGATATGCCCCCAACAATATGGGCTAAAAATCTGGTCCGAGATTTTACTGAAGTTGTTCCGATTCATTTTGTTTAGATTCGTTTATCTTCTAATCCTCTTCCAACTCTCATGTAACCTCTTATACATACATATACATACCCATATACATACATAACAATCAATACATGTCTCGAAGGGTCCGGAGAATCACCATAACCGTAAACGTAACTGGAGAACTTACGAAGCTTCGACGAAACTCCAATCGCAAAAATATATTCATATCTTTTATCCATCTTCTATATCATTACTAATAATCTCAAATACTTTAAAAGGGCACTCACATTACCTCATATACGCTCATAACGCGATTTCAAATCCTTTAGGTTACGATGTCACCTCGGGATACTTAAGGCAACCATATATATAACGATATTCTTACTAACTCGATTAACTTTCCTTGAACTTTCTTAACTCATTCTTTCTTGTCTTAATTAAAATAGCACAGACTCTTACGGGGTGTAACACTCAGTGCCCGAATTGTCAACAGGTTAAGGTCGAGCATCAGAAGCCTGGTGGGTTATTACAGGAGATAGAGATCCAAACCTGGAAATGGGAAGTAATTAATATGGACTTCATTACAGGTTTACGTCGCACTACACGAAAGTATGACTCTATATGGGTTATTGTGGATAGGCTGACAAAATAAGCCCATTTTCTTCCAGTCAGGACTACTTCTTCAGCTGAGGACTATGCAAAGTTATATATCAGAGAGATAGTGAGACTCCATGGGGTTCCCATATCTATTATCTCAGACAGAGGAGCTCAGTTTACAGCTAACTTCTGGAGATCATTCCAGGAGGGATTGGGGACACAGGTGAGTCTTAGCACAACATAATCACATCATCATCATCACATATATATATATATATATATATATATATATACCGTACCCGACCCTCTAGTGAGGGACTCGGTGAACAATGCACTGAAACTGTGCACGAAAACATACCCGGCCTGGGACTCGGTGAAAGATATATTAACAGCATGCACGAGCACAGTAGTGAGCAACCATATACAAACTAAATCATCATCTGAGACTCAATAGAATAGGTAGAATGAACTAATACTTGAGCATCAAAGACAACAATCATATCAAGTACCCCTCGAATGTCACTATGGACTATAGGTCACGACCCAACCCCATGGGCCATGACTAGTGTCCGAGCTGGACACTCATATCCGAGCCTGTCCAATATAATCAAATGGAAACTAAGGCAACATGGAAATGTGCACGGACAAGCTCTAGGCTCAAACACCATATATCACAATAGACCTGTCTCCTGAGGAGTCACAGCATAACAATAACATAATATGCAAGCCGACAAGGCTGCCACTATACACGGGGATACCCAAAGCATAACAATAACACGATACGCAAGCCGACAAGGCTGCCACTATACGCGGGGATATCCAAAGCAAACCATATAGACATAGCTGGCCAAAACTTATATGCGGGGATATCCAAAGAAAACCATATAGACACAACCCACACATGTCTATAGACCTCTAAGAGTTATAAGAGTGAAATATGATGGGACAGGGCCCCGCCCTACTCCTGAACATATATATAAGTCTATATCAAGAGATCTGTATCCAAATAGTCTAGGCTCCGGAACAATGGAGCTCTCCAAAACAGCTGAGCAAAAGTCCTAAGCTGGAGGATCTCCAAATTGGGTATCTGTACCTGCGGGCATGAAACGCAGCCCCCCGAAGAAAGGGGATCAGTACGAGATACGTACTGAGTATATAAAGCATGTAATGCAATAAGGAAAATCACAACTGCATAAACGATTACAGGAGGCAAGTTTGATAATCAAAGATACCAATGCACCTGTGCCTTACGATATGAAAATCATGCATGTCTATATCATATACCATATCCGGCCCATTTTGGGACTCAGTGAATAAGTCATCATATACCATCCTCGGCGCCATAATCACATCATCATCATCATATACATTTATATATATATACCATACAAGGCCCTCTAGTGAGGGACTCGGTGAACAATGCAGTGAAACTGTACACGAAAACATACCCGGCCCGGGACTCGCTGAAAGATACATTAACAGCATGCACGAGCAGAGTAGTGAGCAACCATATGCAAACTAAGTTATATCTCAGTCTCAATGGAATAAGTATAATGAACTAATACTTGAGCATCAATGATAACAATCATATCAAGTACCCCTCGAATGTCACCATGGATTATATCAAATAGAACTTCAAGAATCATAGACACGTATCAAGATAATGTGAAATAGGTTCTAGATATCAAGAACATTAGCCACCCTAGTGTCTCTAAGAATAGGAGTTTCTTTGAAGTCATATGCTCATCATCTATTCGTTTATAAAGATCATGCCAAAAAGAAAGAAGGGTTAGCTTTGTATACCTTTGGCGCTTAACCCGTGACTTGATATGTATACGCTGCCCAAAGTATCTCAACCTATATTAAGACGTCAAGACTACAGTTAGGCTATGGAAAGGCATAAAACTTACTTTAACGTTAGTGTTACACTCCATAATAATCTGTGCTAATTGTATTAACACAAGAAAGAATGAGTTAAGAAGGTTCAAGGAAAGTTAATCGAGTAGTAAGAATATTGTTATATATATATGGTTGCCTTAAGTATCCCGAGGTGACATCGTAACCTAAAGGATTTGAAATCGCGTTATGAGCGTATATGAGTATGTATATGTATGTATAAGAGGTTACATGACGGTCGGAAGAGGATTAGAAGTTAAACGAAGCTGAACGAAATGAATCCAAACAACTTCAGAAAATATCTCGGACCAGATTTTTAGCCCATATTGTTGGAGGCATATCTCCTAGTATATAAGGAGTTTTAAGGTGTTTCAAAATTCTAAAATGAAGTTCATCGAGTCTAGTTTTCAACGCAACAAACCTCTCATCAAAATGATATTGGAATACGGAGATATGGACGATGCAAGTTGGGCTGGTGGGGCAGAAACTGGAAATCCGATCCAAGCACTCATATTTTGGCCCATTAGTATGTTTCGGCCCATGAGGCCCAATAACGTTAAAATATATAGAAAATTCATTTGAGGGCTGATCATTTTCAGTTAAGACCCTCCAAAAACATTAGAGAGAGAGAGAGAGCTTCTAGGCTAAGGAAGCCATTTTGATCAAAATCCGAGCCCCGAATCCCGAAGCTCATGAAGAGAAAAGCGTTGTACGTTGCGTTGCCTTCAATTTGAGCTAAATATTGGTCTTGGGGGATGAAATTTTCGTGGTGGAGCTGCTGCTAAGGTATTTATAAGATTCCTTTTATTTTATTAAAGTGTTTATTTAGAGTTTTAACGAATTAGAACGGAGAAAACAACATTATAACTCGTTTGTTGTTTTGTTGAAATTTATGGATTAGGGGCTGTTTTAATTGAAATTGATGGACTGGTCTGAATTAATATTTTGGTTGTTGTAATCATAGATTATGTGATGAGAATGAAGGAATTTGAAGGTTAGAGTTGGAGTTAAAAATTGTTGTGGGTTGTTGTAAGGATTATAGAGATAATAATGTGGTTTAGTTGCATATGAATAGATGATGTGGTGTCGTGTGGCTGCTGTTGTATTTCTCAGAAATTTGCTGAAAAGATTGCATGGAATAAGGTATAAGAAGTGCATACGGGCTGCTTGGTGTATTGCAAGTGTTCGTTAGAATTTCGGGCATCGTTATGTTATAGTTGGGGGCTGTTTTGATATGTTGTTGTTCTTGTTGAAATAAAAGAATTGAAGATATGGTTGTGTCCATATGTTATTGTTGGTATTTCTGTGTCAACAGGAGAGCAATTGGAAATTCGGATAGGCGAGTTTATAGGGGAAATGCTGCCGAAATTTCGGTAGGCAATTATGTGATTAAGCTTAGATTCTTGAAAAGCTTGAAATTGACAATTGGTAAACATGACCATTTGTAGATTCTGGACGAAATTGGAATTGAAGCCAAGCGAGCGTAAGGCGCAATCGAGGTATGTAAAGTCTTCCCCTTTGTTCTTTGGCATGTCCTAGATGTACTAGGTCAAGATCGGAGCCTCGGGGGCAATTCTGCTCATAGAAACTTGAGATTGATTTTTGGTACTATTCATTCAATTCAATTGAATTTCAAAAGGCGCATTTTGCTAGAAAAGTGGTTAAACCTCCATAACTTGTACAAATGTAACCTGATCACTATGAAACCATCCTGGATGACTCCGTAGAGTTTAATGGGCGTGATTCTTGTCCGCCGCCTCGACTTGGCCCAAGGTGGGCCCGCTATTCCCCGATGCCTCTCTTATGGTTCTGTCTGTCTTATTCCCATACGATAAGTCGAGAAAACTTATGGCTATTGTTCCGACTACTAAACGGGAGTTATTTTAACGAACCTGAATTGATTTAATGTTCATGGAAACAATTACGGGGACAGAAACCCTGATATAAATTCTGTATGGCTTTAGCCAATGTACTCGTGTCCGGAGCTCGCAGGTAGCTCCTGGTTATTATGTTGTTTACTATACGATAGGTGCTATGACCACCTTTATGAGCTTTATAAAATATTTTTCTTTTTGACATCTAAAACGTTTTGAAAATATTACCCTGATATTTTGGATAAACTACTTACCTCCCGTACTTACTGATATACGATTTTGGTATACCTGAATCTTGTGTGATGTATGATCCTGGCGTGTGTGATTATGTTGGGAAAGTGATAATTTGGCATTCTGTATGGTTGTTTTCTGTTTTACCGAGTCCCGGGCCGGTTATGTGAATATGCGCATATGTAATATTGGCCGCTGGACCCTCGACCGCGGCGTGTCCGACATTGACAGCTGGACCCTTGACCGAATCATGCCGGACATGTGGCATTGACTGCTGGACCCTTGACCGCGTCTGCCGCACTTGTGATTGTGCCTGACATAGACCGCTGGACCCTTGACCGCGGTATGTCAAATGTGTGATTGTGACCGCTGGACCCTTGACCGCGGTATGTCAAATGTGTGATTGTGACCGCTGGACCCTCGACCGCGGTATGTGTGATTGTAACCGCTGGACTTTTGGTCGCGGTATGTGTGATTATAACCGCTGGACCCTTGGCCGCGGTACATGTGATAGTGACCGCTGGGTACTTGGCCGCGGTATGCGTGGTAGCGACCGCTGGACTTATGGCCGCGGATATTGTGCGTTGATTCTTTTATATGTGTGAAACAAAAATGTTTTTCAAAAGAAAGTAAAGCATTTTGACATTCTGACTGTCGTATTTGCCTGCTGGAACCTCTTGGGTATGACTTGTGCACTAGAGGCGACCCTGTGGCGACCTGGTTATTCGTGCACACCCCAGTGCACTGTCCATTGCGCCCCTCACTAAAGGGCCGAAACCTGAGGTAAATGTATACTACCTGTGCTTGCGTAAGTTATGATTCTGCATGCATGGTTCTGCCTGTTACATTTCTGGACAGCGGATTCGGAGAATGATTCTATTGGTGTTGCTTCTGCATGATTGAGCCGGACTATGCTTCAGTCGGCTATAGTTCTACACCCCTAGCTTCGGTTGCGAGTATGTCAGTCGCACTCTGTGCCCGGATCCGCACGATGATCCTGCCAGTTAGGCTTTGTACCTCTGTTTCATATCACGATTCAGACAGCTACACCCCGTGCTTATGATATATATCGTGGTCCTGGCCACACACTCTGTATTTCCGTTTCGAACTCGGATCTGATACTACCTATTCTATTTCTATACTTCTGGCTCGGTTTTGCTTATATTGTTATATTTCCGCTTTACATACTCGGTACATTTCCGTACTGACCCCCTGTTCTTCGGGGGCTGCGTTTCATGCCGCGCAGGTACTCCCAGTTGAGTTGAGGACAGATGGAAGATGTTCCAGTGCAGATGGCAAGCTCCATTTGTTCCCGGAGTGCTGCCGAGTCAGATTCTGTATGTTATGCTTTTGGGATCTTATTAGAGACTTTGCAGACAGTGTCGTGGGTATTGGTTGTCGTTCTGTGTACGTAATGAATTTTGTATGATCACAAATTTGTTCGGCTTGAAAGCCACGAGAAAGAATATTTCTGAAAGAAAAGTTTTGCTATGTACTTTATTATTTGTTTTAAAGAAAAAAAAAAGAGTTGACGTGATTTTATGTGCAGCGAGAGTCTGAGGGTTCGCTCAGCCCTAAGTAAGGGTCGGGTGCCCATCACACCCCAGCGAGGTCAGGGTGTGACAGTTAGTAGCTTATTTCTAGACAATTGGGCAGCACCTCCCCTATATCGCTCACTCTCCTCACATCCAAGCCAGCTATACAACAACCAAAATAGCATCAACAATCACACGTTCAAGTAATAGATCAAGACTAGCCAAGACAAGATTCAAGAATACTCCGAACAGCCCGTATAACATTCCAATTAGCCCACACATTACAACATTCAATAATCGTTAACATAACGACTACGACATATTCAAGTTACTTCTAATAATCTATAGTCACAACACTTCAGCGAAACGACCTTATAATAGTCCAACAATTACAATAACACAATACATAATCTTAACTACACTTAGTCCTCCAATTCAACAAGAACAACAACACGCCCCAAACAGCCCTTAATTACCACCTAACAATGCCCGATAATCTTACGAACATCTAAGAATATACCAAGCAGACCACATGCGCTTCGCATACGATATTTTATACGCTTCTTTCTTCCATGTTTGGTGATTCATATCAGCAACAACACAACAACGACATCAACTACTATATACAAGGGAACTATCCTAATATCACGACAAGTTCTAAAATAGCCCATGAAATCAATACAAATTTCTGGCATGATTTAAGCTTTCCTTTCACTTTTAACACATAATCCATAACATTAATAACAACAACAACAATCAAAGCCAATCTAATTGGAACAACTCCAATTCTGCCCACTTGCACGCCAACATTCATCATACAATTTTCTACTTCCAATTTCACTTAATACAAATTAATGTCTCCCTTACAACATCATTAACTCCAATTTCATGACAAAAGAAGAAATCTTACTTCAAATTTAATTAGGACATACCTACAATAACTTGCACAATTCACACCACTTCATCTTCTTCAACTTAAACTCTAACCTTGCTGCTCCTCTAAATGCTTAGAACACCTTAGGAATTAAATTTTCTTGCTATCAAAATATGAAACTTGGCCGAGAGCTTGGCAGCCATGGTTGTTCACAATTCCTTCTCGAAATCAAGATGAAAATTAGCAATCTAATGGTGTTGAAAAGGGGCTGGCCGTGAGCTTCAAGAAGCTGCCATGGCCGTGTGGTTCTTTCTCTCTAATTCAACTTTGGCGAAGATGAGATTATGGCTAAGTGAGTCAGCATGTGCTATTTTTATGCAAGCTGCCATGTTGCCAAGTGTCCCACTATGGCATGGACCAATCCTAATCAGCCATGTTGTAGTGGGGCCCACTCAGTGGTCTGGTCATGGTTAATTCTAATCATGGTTAATTCTAACCATGGTTAATTCTGATCATGGGGCCCACTTGATACACTAATTAGGCTAATTAATCATTAATCCCCACTTAATAATCTAATCATGGTTAATTAATCCCTAATCTTCACTAATGTTCCCATACTAATAGTAATTAGCTAGCAAACCGTGCATTATTAAAATCGGGATTAAAAAGTCCTTGTGTCATATCCCAAAAATAATCTTGTCCTTGAACTTATGTCGATTAGCTTACGAATAATCCAACGTACAAAAATACGGGATATAACATCCTTCCCCCCTTTGGAACATTCGTCCTCGAATGTTAAACTAGTCTTGCACTCCCAATACGTCTTTAAATGTTCTTTTATTGATTTATTCCCTTCACATGCCTCTTTCGTTGGTCAATTCCCTCTAATTCATTATAACGCATTCCATATCTCTAATTAACCATTCCCGTAATATTTCCTCTTTCTGTTGCTTCTTGAGGTAATAATTCCATGTTGTTGTCTTACCCCCCCCCCCCGTCCTTATTTCGTAGTTGGTTGACAGTTGTATTGCGAGCTCTTCTGCTGAAATCTTACTCACTCCCTGGTGCATTTAGTTATAACTCGACTCTTCCTTCTTCTATAGTTACTCCCTTAAGATGTATCGTTCACTTCACCTCTTAATCTTTAAATAAGATTTTATAACGCGCAGACGTCCCTCGTCGGTTTATTAGACGTTACAATCCTTGGAGTATTTCATGCCTCTGGTAACCTGTAGACCCTTCGCAGACTCTACGAATAAGACGAAATTTCCCTTGGTGTAACATTATTTTACTTCAATAACCTTACATTGCTCCGCTGCTACAGTCCATCTTCTGGAATCTTCAGCATCATGTATCACTCCTCGACTTTCTTTTTAAAAGATTTTTTCTGTCACTTTGCCTTTAGCTCTTAATCTCGATCTTTAAAGTTGGCTATCAAGTAGCGATGGAGCTCCCTCATATTATAACTTTACATAACTGCTATGTGGTCTGTCTATTATTAACTGGTATAATTCTAAAAGAATTTTTAATTTGACCTGTAAATTCACTGTCATCCAGTAACCAGCTTGTTCTGATCGTCTCGCTTAAACTATTTCGCAATTTCCCTTAATCCAACTTGTAACACTTTAGGCATATTATCTCGTGTCGTTTCTTTATTTTTAATTCAAACCCTTCTATTGCCTCTTTACTCAGATGTTTCTCTTAGTTTTTCTATCACACATTATGTTGCAATCTTTACAAGAATATGCGAAGGTGCTCAAATTAGCCCGAGAAATACCTTAGCGTCGTTTCACTAGTCTTTATGCTTTACCTTGCATTCTTCTCTCATATCTTTCAATGGTATCGGGGCTCAGCTATGGCCATATCCTATTTGCCCTCAGTACTAATTATATTCCGGTAATTTGGCTCAAACCACTTTGCACCTTTCCTTAATGTGTCCAAAATATCACAACCACATTGTTATTACTGAATCCCTACTCTTCTTATCAAGTATTCACTTAGTCTCATTCTTAGCATACAAATATTCGTAGGTTGCATAACTATTCTTGTGCAACTTATATAAAACATATCCAATCTTAGTCATAGCCTTTCCTTCTCCTGGTTCATTATGCTTTACATAATTCATCTGTACTAAAACGCGCTCGTAATCTATCTTGTCATACTCTTTTCCCTTCCTTTATTCACCCCTTTGATTTTCTCATATCCTACTATAGGAGATTTTCTATCCCTTCTCTTTGCTACTTATAAGTCGTAATATCATTAGCGCACAACTCTATTGCCAAATCTTAGCCTTTAATCTAGTATAGCATTGCTATCCTTTATAATATCTCTTAAGTTACTCGTTACCATTCTCTTGTCGTACTCTTTCTTTTTATAAGCACCCGCCTTTAATGTCCTTCAATTCAAGACCTTTACAAATGATTCTCAGCTCTGTCTCAAATACCACCCTGGCTTCTATCCATTTATTGTTGGCTTTCAGATCTTACTAACTTGTTTCAGCAAGAGATCTCTATTGAAATTTAAGCATCTATCTCAAATATATTGCAGTGTCAATTGTTTCCATCTTACATCTGCATTTCTCTCACCCGCTTCCCCCCTTTAGGGTGTACTTATATCATTATCTATGTTTATTCTGCTCTATGTCCCCATTTTCAATCTCAAATTCATCTGATTCTTTCACTTGGTATACTGTACCATATCCATGTCCTTTATTTATAATTTATAACTTTGATTATCCTCGTACGAAACCTTAACAAAATCACGAAGTGACGAGAACCTTTCTATATATAGTATCAAAATCTCATCTGATGATCTGTACTCGAGTAATGCAACCAATGTAGCATCTCATCCAAGGCCACATTCCACTCACTCCAATCAATAATTATTTAGTACTTGTAGTCGTCCCAAATTCTCAATTAGGTGACACTTATATTCTGATGATAAGTGTCCAAAGCTCTCTTGTAATATTATCTCCCAACCTATATCATCTGCTTCCTTTAATAAATTTACAATACATTATTTGTTCCTCAGGCCTACAGTCCTTGTCCTTTAAGGATTCCACTATTTTCAAGGTGAAGTTATATACACGTAGCACTTCTTTATGCCTTACGCCCTTTTACCCTTGTTGTGTACCCAACACTGCCTTCTAACTTACACAAAATCATATCAAGTTCATCTTAATAACAGTCTTATCTTATCACCTTGTCGTCGTACTACACTTTTAAGTTCGTAGCTATATATTTCCCTTTTATTTTATACTCGTACTCAATTCATTACGTCTATCTTGGGTGTTTCCTTTAGTATTCCCTTACCACGTCTCCAGTCTATGTCCATCTTTTATTCTGTACACGAGGAATCTTATGAGCAACCTCTATATCCTTCGGAAAACACTACTTCTACATAACCCTTTTTCTCATTTCCAAAACGTATTCTGTTCATCCCTGTTTGTTTTTATCATACCAGTCATTTTCTGGCACTCATTGTGCTTCGTTGCTCATCTTTTTGTAGTTTGGTCTTTCACAGCTCTGTTACTTATATTACTACTGTTCTCGGCTATATATGTCATAACCTATTACTGCACTGTTATATCGCTCGCTTCCTTCTTATTTCCTCCTTTCAATTAATGTTATACCCCGTATTTATATACGTTGGATTATTCGTAAGCTAATCGACATAAGTTTAAGGACGAGATTATTTTTGGGATATGAGACAAGGGCTTTCAATCCCCGATTTTTATTAAGTGCACGATTGCTTGTAAAATTCAATTGGAGTAGAAATATTAGTGGAGATTAGGGATTAATTAACCATGATTAGATTATTAAGTGGGGATTAGTAATTAATTAAGATTAATTAAGCCTAAGTAGTGCTAAATGGACCCCACTATAGCATGGCCAAATCTGATTGGTCCATGCCATAGTGGGAAACTTGTCCACTTCATAGGCAGCCTATATAAACAAATTTGATGAATAATTCATCAACTAAACTTCATTCCATCTTCACCAAAGTTGAGATAAGAGAGAGAAGCTCTCAAGCTAGAGAGAGAGAGAGAGAGAGAGAGCCACGGCCATGGCTATGGCAGCCACCCCTTGAGCTCACGGCCAGCTTCTCTCTCCCCCCCCCCCCCCTCTACACGATTAATTGGTGATTTACAATCCAATTGGAGGAAAAAGGATAGAGATTACAATAACCATGGCAACTCATGGCCATGGCTGTTCTGGAGGTAGTTCACATTCTTGATAATAAGAGCTTTGTTTCTAAGGTAAGATTTAAGTCTCTTTTACATGTTTTAGAAATTATTTGGTCCTTGTGTGAATTGGTGGATGTGGAATTGAATGTAAGAATTGTGTATGTTGATGTTAAAACTTTGTTTGGGCCGTATATGGGGCTGTTTTAATCTAATAATGATGAGTTAATTTTAATTAGTATTGTTGTTGTGTTGTCATGGATTAAATGATGAGAGTAAAAGAATTTGATGGTTAAATTTGAAGTATATTTTAGTGGGCTGTTTTAAGAACTTGTTGTAATTAGAGGCTGTTTTGGGTGTGTTGTTGTTGTTCTTGTTGAATTGGAGGATTACGTGTGGTTAAGATTATGCATTGTGTTGCTGTAATCCTTGGGTTGTTATAAGATCGTTTCGATGAAGTGTTAGGGCTATAGATTATTAAGAATAACTTGAATATGTCGTAGTCGTTATGTTGACGATTATCGAATGTTGTAATAGTGCGGGCTGTATGGAATGTCCTTGGGTCTGGTTGTAACTAGTTCTTGATGTGATAACTTAGATGTGCCTTGGTTGAAGCTATGTTGGTTGTTGTATAGTTGGCTTAAATATGAGGAAATTCAGCGATATAGGGGAAGTGCTGCCCAATCGCCTAAAAATAAGCTACTAAAGTTGAAGTACGTTGTAAGCGCTAAAAGTATGTAAAGCTAACCCTTCCTTCTTTTTGGCATGATCTTTATGAAACAAATGGAGGACGTATGTATGATTTCAAAAAGCTCCTATTCTTAGAGACACTAGGATGGCTAATGTTCTTGATTCCCAGGACTTATTTTATTATGTCTTGATACGTGTCTATGATTCCTGAAGTCTATTTTGATATAATCCATAGTGACATTCGAAGGATACTTGATATGACTATTGTCTTGATTATCAAATGATGGTACATTTTGATTATTCTATTGAGTCTCAGATATCACTTAGTTTGCAATATGGTTACTCACTACTCTGCTCGTGCATGCCTCAATATGTCTTTCATCGAGTCCCGGGCCGGGGTACGTTCTCGTGCACAGTTTCACTGCATTGTTCACCGAGTCCCTCACTAGAGGGACGGGATACGGTATATATATATATATATATATATATGATGATGATATGATGATGTGATTATGGCGCCAAGGATGGTATATGATGACTTTATTCACCGAATCCCATAATGGGCCGGATATGATATATGATATTGATATGCATGATTTACATTTCATAAGGCAAGTGTATTGGTATTATGATTGTCATACTTGTCTCCTGTAATCTCTATTTCAGTCATGATCCTTTTTATTGTATTCATGCTTTATATACTCAGTACATATCTCGTACTGACCCCCTTTTTTCGGGGGGCTGCGTTTCATGCCCGCAGATACAGATACTCGATTTGGTGATCCTCCAGCTTAGGACTCTTACTCAGCTGTCTTGGAGAGCTCCATTGTTCCGGAGCCTAGAATTTTGATATAGATCCTTTGATGTATATATATTTTTATCCAGGGGTACGGTGGGGCCGTGTCCCGTCATATTTCAGTGTTGATACTCTTAGAGGTCTGTAGACATATGTGTGGGTTGTGTATAAGTTTTGTTCAGCCGTGTCTATGTGATTTTCTATGGATATATTGTTATGTAGTGGCAGCCTTGTCGGCTTGCGTATTATATTGATATGTAGTGGCAGCCTTGTCGGCTTGTGTATTATATTGACATGTAGTGGCGGCCTTGTCGGCTTGCGTACCATATTATGTTTTGGTTAGCTGTGACTCCTCAGGAGACCGGTTTATGATATGCGACGTTATGAGTCTTTAGTTGCTTGCATTATTTCCATACAGTTCTTATTGTCAGTCTGTCTATATCTAACAGGTACGTATACAAGTGTCCAGCTCGGGCACTAGTCATGGCCCACGGGGTTGGGTCGTGACAAAAGTGGTATCAGAGCAGTTCATCCTTGGAGTGTCTACAGACTGTGTCTAGTAGAGTCTTGTTTATCGGTGTGTTGTGCACCACATCTATAACAGGAAGCTACAGGACATTTAGGATGTTATCTTTCCTTCCTACTCTAGATCGTACGATAGAGCTATATTAGCAGGATAATTCCCCGCTAACAGATTGTTATGTTTACAGCTATGCCTCCAAAGAAAGCAACAGCTGCCCAGAAGGACAAATCGATAGCGGGAGATACTAGTCAAACTCGGAGAGTTACTAGGGCTCGTGCACAGTCCATGCCCGAGATTGTGCTCCCGTCAGGGAGCTCGGCTACACCGCCACCTCCAGAGGAACTCAGAGCAGCAGCAGCTTCAAATCAGGGGGCGACTCCACCGCCAGCCCCTGAGGCCCCAGTACCTGAGGCTCCAGCTCCTCAGCCCGGGGCGGAGGATAGGGCCATGAGAGATGCAGTTCAGTTGCTGACCATATTAATGGCATGGCAGGCTCGCAGGCATGGACTAGGAGTTGACCATGCAGATAGACATGATAGTTTGAGGGCTCGTGACTTCTTAAGTTTTAATCCTCCAGAGTTTTTCGGGTCAAAGCCCGAGGATGATCCGCAGGACTTTATTCGGCAGATGCAGCGTACATTGAGGATAATCAAGGCTTCTGAGACTGAGTCTGTTGAGTTGGCTTCGTATCAGTTGCGGGATGTAGCTGTCAATTGGTATGAGTCGTGGGAGTTATCTAGGGGCGAAGGTGCTCCTCCAGCAGTGTGGGATGAGTTTGTGGAGGCTTTTCTTGGCCACTTCCTGCCTCCAGAGATGAGGCGAGCCAGAGTGGATAGATTCTTACATCTGAGGCAGAATGGCAGGAGCGTTCGAGATTATAGTCTTGAGTTTGATTCGTTGGCCAGATATGCGCCTACTATTGTAGCTGATATAGCTGATAGAGTGCATCGTTATGTGATGGGACTGGTTAGCTTCTTGTTATGCTAACGTTGATTGTAGAGGAAAGATAGTCCGATTTCTGTTCCCAGGGGAGCCGGTTATAGAGTGGATGGGGAATACAGCATCGCCGAGGGGTAAGTTTATTTCATACCTCGATGCAAGGAAGATGGTTAGAAAGGGGTATATTTATCATCTGGTTTGTGGGCATGACTTGAAAGCAGAGGTACCGACTTTTCAGTCAGTTCCGATAGTTAATGAATTTCCAGATGTATTTCCAGACGAGCTTCCAGGTGTTCCTCCTGAGCGGGAGATAGAGTTTACTATAGATGTATTGTCAAATACTCAGCCAATATCTATTCCTCCTTATAGAATGGCACCTGCAGAGCTGAAGGAGTTAAAGGAGAAAATGAGAGACTTGTTAGAAAAAGGCTTCATCAGGCCTAGCATATCACCTTGAGGAGCACCGCTATTATTTGTGAGAAAGAAAGACGGATCGCTGCGGATGTGTATTGCTTATAGGCAGCTGAATAAAGTAACAATAAAGAATAGATATCCCCTCCCCGGGATTAATGATTTATTTGACCAGTTGCAGAGTGCTAAATGTTTTTCGAAGATAGACTTGCGGCAGGGTATCATCAGGTGCGGGTGAAGTAGGCAGATATTTCGAAGACTGCATTCAGAACCAGATACGGGCATTATGAGTTTAGAGTGATGTCTTTTGGGCTGACCAATGCTCCGGTGGTATTTATGGATTTAATGAATCGATTGTTCAAACCATTCCTAGATATGTGCGTGATTGTATTTATCGACTATATTCTGGTCTATTCAGGTTTAGAAGAGGAGCATGCAGATCATTTGAGGACGGTACTTGGGGTGCTCCAACACCAGAAGTTTTATGCTATGTTTTCTAAATGTGAATTCTGGTTGACTTCAGTGGCATTCTTGGGGCATATTGTTGGAGCTGATGGTATTCGGGTAGATACACAGAAGATTGAGGTTGTAAAGACTTGGCCTAGACCTACGACACCTACTGAGGTACGTAGTGTTTTGGGGCTAGCAGGATATTACAGGAGATTTGTAGAAAAGTTTGCCTCAATTTCAGCACCTCTAACAAGGCTAACTCATAAGGCAGCTAAGTTCCAGTGGACTGACGCATGTGATTGAAGCTTCCAGTTGTTGAAAGACAAGATGACTACGGCTCCAGTCCTAACTCTTCCAGAGGGACCAAATGGCTATATTATTTATTGTGATGCTTCAGGTGTAGGGCTAGGTTGTGTATTGATGCAGCATGGCAGGGTTATAGCCTATGCTTCCTGACAGCTCAGAAAACAAGAAAGGAATTATCCTACTCACGATCTGGAGTTAGCAGCGGTAATTCATGCTTTGAAGATATGGATGCATTACTTATATGGGGTTCATGTTGATGTCTATACGGATCATAGGAGTCTCCATTATATCTTTAAGCAGAAAGAGCTGAATGGGTGACAGAGGCGGTGGTTAGAGTTGTTAAAAGATTATGATGTTGATATTCTATACCATCCAGGGAAAGCAAATGTTGTAGCAGATGCTCTTAGCCGTAAATCTATGGGTAGTTTGACAGATGTACAACCAGAACGGAAGGAGATAGTCCGTGAGATTTGCCAGCTAGCTAACCTTGGAGTCCGTTTGGCTGATTCTGATGATGGCGGAGTTTCTGTTCGAGGAGTTGCTGAATCCTCTATCATAGAAGAGGTAAAGATACGCCAGTACGAGGACCTTGGTCTGGCACATTATAGAGATACAACTCTTCAAAAGGAGGAGACCCCGTTCAAAGTTACACCTGATGGCGTGTTACGATATGAAAGAAGACTATGTGTACCTGAGGTTGCAGGGTTACGACAACAGGTTATGGAAGAGGCACACTATGCCCGTTATTCTGTTCATCCAGGGTCGACGAAGATGTATCATGACCTCAGATGTTTATATTGGTGGGATGGCATGAAGAAGGATATAGCGGAGTTTGTTGCTCAGTGCTCGAATTGTCAATAGGTTAAGGTCGAGCATCAGAAGCCTGGTGGGTTATTACAGCAGATAGAAATCCCAACCTGGAAATGGGAAGTAATTAATATGGACTTCATTACAGGTTTACCTCGCACTCCACGGAAGTATGACTCTATATGGGTTATTGTGGATAGGCTGACAAAATCAACCCATTTTCTTCAAGTCAGGACTACTTATTCAACTGAGGACTATGCAAAGTTATATATCAGAGAGATAGTGAGACTCCATGGGGTTCCCATATCTATTATCTCAGACAGAGGAGCCCAGTTTACAGCTAACTTCTGGAGATCATTTCAGGAGGGAGTGGGGACACAGGTGAGTCTTAGTACAGCATTTCACCCTCAGACTGACGGGCAGGCCAAGCGTACTATTCAGACGCTAGGAGATATGTTGCGGGCCTGTGTTATTGACTTCAGAGGTAGCTGGGACAATCATTTTCCACTTATCGAGTTTGCTTATAACAATAGCTACCATTCTAGTATCCAGATGGCACCGTATGAGGCCTTATATGGGAGGAAGTGCAGGTCACCTATTGGCTGGTTTGAGGTTGGTGAGACCAAATTAATAGGCCCAGACATGATTCAGCAAGCTATTGATAAAGTGAAGCTTATTCAGGAGAGGTTATTGGCAGCTCAGAGTCGACAGAAGTCATATGTAGATAATCGACGTTGACACTTAGAGTTTCAGGTTGGTGAGTGGGTGTTCTTGAAGGTGTCACCCATGAAGGGCATAATGAGATTCGGCAAGAAAGGGAAGCTTAGCCCGAGGTACATTGGGCCTTATCAGATTATTCGTAGGGTAGGTAGGGTTGCCTACTGTTATATCCCGTATTTTTGAACGTCAGATTATTTGCAAGCTGAGGTGGGGCCCACACGTCAAGATTTTTTTTTGGAACATGTGACAAGCTATATGAATCACATATGTAAAGTTAAACACAACTCATGAAGGACCCTTGGGCCAAATCAAAGTGGAAGCCCTCCAAACGAATATTTTTAAGAAAACGTTTCCGGGTGACCTGACTTGGAGGGGCAGAAAAGGTATTATAAGTTTGGAATTTGGAAAACTACCAAGAGATAGAAGTTATAGATAATTGAATTAGCTTTCCAACCATAGGTCGTGGGTTCCTAGGTGAAGTCGGTACAAGGAGATATGTACGTTTGAAGGTCGGAAGGTCAGTGGGCTATGCCCAACTCGGGACCAACCGGTTTGGCCCAAGAAAAATGAAAAAAAAAATGAGGCCCAAGTTTAAGAGGGTGGCCGGCCAGATCCATGGCCCAAACCCACAAAAAAATTAATGAATTTTCCATGTGTTAAAATAGATGAAAGGGACCATATATTATCACTTTATCCATTAGAATCTTCAAGAAACACAAAAGATGAAGAACAAAAACAAAGGGCCATTTCGGCCAAGACCTATGGAAATTGAGTACCTTAAATCTTGTTCCAAAAATTGTTTTCTTGTAGTATTCCTACCAATTCAAGTACCCTCTACAACGTGGTATGATTATTTCGGAAGATGGTTCATCCGTTTCATCGTTTCCGCACTTTGGTTAAGTGAAGACGATTGGAGAAAAAGGTAAGAATTCATTCCATGTTATTATGTTATGAAGGTTTGTTTGTGTTGTAGTATGTAGAAATGAGTAGAAAGTATGGAAATATGGAAGTTTGCAAAGTGGGTATGTAAGTTGGCATGTAGCCGTGTGTGTATGTATGTTATATACGTATGGTGAGTTAAATTTATGTTGTATTCTAGTTGTGAGTATGATGGAATTCATATTGAGAATGAAAGTTGAATTAATTTGGTTGAAGTTGGAAATATAGGTATTGGCCGTGTGGTATATGGAGATTAGAGTGGGAATGAATTAATTTTGTTTAATATGTTGGTTGTGTTGTTGTGATCCTTATAATGTAAAGGAAGGTAATATGATTTAAGTTGGCATTGAAATGGTATGTAAAAAGTTATGTCATTCTAATATGATTTTATGATATTGGTGAAATGAAGTCGTAAGGTGTAAATTATGATGATTGTTGATGAAGTTGGAAGATAGAAACATGTTATGAAAATGTTTGTTAAAGATTAGAAGTTTTGGTGGAATTATGACTTTGGTGGAAAGCTTGTATATTGTGTATATCTTGTGAATATTTTGTGGAATTGATATGAAATGCTTCCAAATTATATTGTGATGATCTTGATTAATGATGAATGTGAAACCCTTGAGATTTGTTTGGAAATTTGAAGTTGAAATGGAAGTATCGCACTATGTTAGAAAGGGAACTAGTTGTGCCATATTGTGTCTTGTAGTTATTGTTGTTGTTGTTAGTGTTGTTATTGGGTTGTTGTTGATTGTTTTGGCCGAGTTGAATTCTCGGGGATGCTATATGTATAGGGGAAATGCTGCCCAAATTTCTGTAGAAAAGTGGTGATTTGATATTTAAGTCCTAAAGTCTTAGGGTTAACATTTGGTAAATGTGACCATTTGTAGATTTTGGACGAAACGGGAAGTGAACTTGGAAAGGCGTAAAAAGCATAAAAGGTATGTAAAGATATCCAAATTCTTCTTTTGGCATGTCCTAGATGTACTAGGATCGGATTCGAGCCTCAGGAAATATTCTGTCTTTCGGAATCCGCGTTTCAAATTGTCCCTTCTTCATTCACTGGAATTGAACCCTATAAGTATGTTTTGTTAAAGAATTGTGTAAACTTCCGCAAATTGTCTAGAAAGTTATGAAATGTCCCTAGGACCTCCATAGGTGACTCCATAAGCTTAATATATGTAATTTGATCCCACCGCTTCGGTTGTCCCGAGGTGGGCCCACTATTTCCGACTTTACCCTTTTTGTGTTTATAACTTAATTTCAAGCGGTTCTAAAGGAAACGCCTTAACTACTATTCTAACTACCAATGATATTTATTCTAAATACTTTATTGAATCTCTGTAAAGGTATGATATTTTGTGTCTCATTTAGTCTCCCACTATTCCCGCTTTGCCTTTTACTGTACTATTGCCTTATTTTCGAACAATATAAAATGAAACGTTTTAACTATCCTTTTAACTACTAAGGAAAATTGTTTTAATGATTCCCTCGAGTCTGGTAAACTATTTTGGAATATGAAAATGATCCCAGAAGGATTATGTCACGACCCAACCCCGTGGGCCGCGACTGGTACCCTAACTGGGTACCCATACGTACCTACCCGACCGAATTCCGAATCATACGTTTTTTTTTTTTGAAACAGAAATTACAAAAGTAGGCCGATACAACTACGGCACGCGCGCAAACATATATATATCTGAACATACAGAAACATACAGATAAGCCGATAAGGCTAACATACAGACGAAACCCGTAACCCACACATCTATCTACAGGCCTCTACAGACATACAGAGTCATATGACGGGACAGGGCCCCGCCGTACCCAGAATATCCATACATACAGAGTATACAGAAGACGGGAGATATATACCAAAAATATACGCTCCGGATCAAAGGAGCTCTTCAAAACAGCTGAATCAGAAACCTACGCTGGCGGCGTATCACCTGGTGCGTCGGTACCTGCGGGCATGTAGCGCAGCCCCCGAAGAACGGGGGTCAGTACGAAAAATGTACCGAGTATGTAAAGCAGAACATAACAGATATAAACATAGTCCGAACCGGAGTCACAGAAATATAACGAATAGAACCATAAATCAGACTGACGGACAGAGTCATGATCCAGACAGACATACAGAATCGTGTTCTTTACAGATAAACAGAATCATGGTTCGGACAGACAGACGGAATCATAATACGGACAGATGAGTAGAATCAGAATCCATACGGACATACAGACATAGTCGTAATTCAGACGGACAGACAGAAGTATGTCCGGCAGAATTATGCATGCAGAGTAGTACAGAGTCATACAGAATCATACAGAGGCATGTGCTTATATAAATATAGATGGCACACGCATACATTCATACAGATCCCGGCCCTGTCTGGGGGCGCGGTAACAGAACCCGGCCCTCTTAGTACGGGACGCGGTGGACAGACAGAATCAGATCAGATCATATGCCATACTGGACGCCATCCCCATACACAAATCATAATGTCATACAGACATACAGATCCCGGCCCGTATGCCGAGGGACGCGGTGAACAATGCAGAGAAATATGCACGATAACAGAACCTGGCCCGGGTCGCAGTGAAAGAATGCATTGAGACAGACACGAACCGATAAATGAGAAACTACTTACATACAGACTCAATATACAGACTCGATCAACCTGAAGGGTGCCAAATGGCGAGTCAAATCATAGTATCCAGATAGTATGCATAGTACGAGCCTACATCCTAGTCGGGAAGGCACGACAGATTATTATCAGAATCAGAATCTCAGATGTTCAAAAATCATTTCGTATAAATCGCACAAAAATGGTTATATCATACACAAAATAGTAGTCCAAAGATTTTTAGAGAAAATCGGACAAAACGGAAATATTTAAAATTTTACAGAAGATATCGGGCCTTGTGGGCCCGCCTCGGACCAACTCGAGGCTACATAGGTAAATTATTGCTAATAGACCTTATGAGGTCATCCATAGTCGTTTGGAAGTGTTCCGACTCCGTTTGGGGAAGTTTTGTACAAAAATTCACTTTAAAGGCAATTTGTAAGAAAATAGCTTCAATTGAATTGAAGGAATTGGAGCGGTTTTCCGTCTCGAATTCCGGGGAACGGAGTCGCACTTAAGGCTCGCGGCCGAGCCTATCACATCCAGAACATGCCTAGGAACATAGGGAAATGCTTCACATACCTCGATAGCTCCTTACGCTCGCTTGGCGTCAACCCAAATTTCGTCCAAAATCTGGAAATGGTCAAGTTTACCATTTGTTAGTTTCATTCTTTCCATATTCCAACTTTACACATACTTGCCTACCGAAATTTCGGCAGCATTTCCTCTGTATATACGACATCCCCGAGACTTAGCTCGGCTCAATTCATCAACACAACAACCCAGGAATGACATCAAAACATCAATGGACATTAAACATACACTAAGGCATCATTAGCCATCTTTCGACATAACGAAACATTTTTCGTTTCAAACTTGCATTTCCAAACCAAACTTATTATTTTCATATCCATTATCCATCAAAATCATTACGACATACACCGGAGGCATCCATACCATTTTCACATAATATTCATAAGATACACAAACATTCCAACTTTCCATTAAATCACTACTTTTCCAACCTTTTCCTAACTTTCAACATACAAGTTCATAACACATTTCCATCTTCCAAATTCATCAACAATATTCATAATTTGCCTCTTGATACCTTCATTTCCATTTTTACATAAATCATAACAAAGTTGCATACTTTCCTACAACAACTTGATAACCATTTTTCCAAAACAATAAAGATTGTTATCTTTTCCATTCACTTCACCATAACATACTTAATATACAAACAAGATCAAATTCATACTCCATCAACACATGACCATACCACACGGCCACCTCCTACATTCTTCAATTTTCACTAATTCATTCCACTTCCATTTCTAATACAATTTCCACCACACTACAACTAAATTACAACATGAATTCAAATCATCCAAGACATGTAATACATATACATATATTCGGCCAACATGCATATCTTTCCACACACAAAATTTCCATGTTTTTCATTCATTCACACATACTACAACATACATATACCATTTATAACATAACAAAAGCATTAAATCCTCACCTTTCTTCAAGTTCTTTACTTGGAGGATAGAATTGCTTTCTTGCCATAATACTTATACCAACTTGTAGAGGGCTTTGCACTTGGTAATATTCCCACAAGAACTTGATTTTTAAACCAAAGATTAGGCCTCAAAAAATTTTTCTTTCTTTTTCTTTCTTTTTCTCCTTCAAACCCGAAATGCCTCTTTCTCTTTGTTCTTGATTTCTTTTTGTTTTGTCTTCTTGACTTATCTTGAACCTTCTTTATACTTATCCATATATAAAATAATTTCCCATGGAATTTAATTAATCCATGGGCTTGGGTGAGTTGTGGCCGGTTGGGCCCCTTAAAGATGGGCCTCACTTCACTTAATTTTTGAGCCCAAAATTGTTGGCTAATTATTGAAATTCATGGGACAAATTTCCAAAATTCCAATTTTTTTCCTTGGCCTCCTTTCGTAACTCCACACCATTGTATTCATAACCTACACATTCATACCAAGAAATGTCCAATTGTGGCCTTATTCATTACAAGTCCATTTATCTTGAATTTTTCGAATAAGCGAAAATGTCGGATGTAATAGATTATTCTTCCGTAACTCATTATGACATACGACATACACTTACTATGATTCTGTCCGATTTAATTGGTTTGATTTGTCATCCGATATGCCTCATTGAGTCTCTGGAAATATATGGTATTTTTATTGCATTTAGTTTCTCACTACTCCATTCGTGGATGCCTCAATGTTTCCCCCACTGAGCCCGGGCCAGGATATGTTGTCAAGCGTATTCCACTGCATTGTTCGCCGTGCCTCGATGTGAGGGGGCAGGTATATATGTACATGGGTTGTGGAGTATGCTGTGCTATGTACACACATTCTGATATGATATGATCTGATATGGCCATCTGACATGATATGTTATGTTACGGGGTTATCCCCTATTCTGCTCCTTATGTGTGGTGGCACCAGCGTCGGGGGGTGGCCACGTTCTGTTTGCCGAGTCCCTTGGCAGGGGTCGGATATGATATGGTATATGTTTCTGTACACACTCCTCATGTTTTGAAAATATGCATTTGATACTTCGGATGTTACACTCACTTCTCTGTAAGTTCTATTTCGGTTATGATCTTGTTCCGTAATGGGACCAGGTACGACATATGTTTTCAGCGAATACTATTTATGCTATATGATCAGCATTTTGCTAATCTGGATATTCGGTTCATTTTCCGTATCTTCTGCTTCGATTATGACTTTGTTTACTACGTTCCGTGCTTTACATACTCAATACATATTTCGTACTGACCCCCTTTGTCACGACCCAGCCCCGTGGGCCGCGACTGGTGCCCTTCTGGGACACCCCAAACGAACTCACACCCAGATCATCGTAATCAGACTCGCCCAAACTCATGTACGTTATTCGAACTCAACATCGTAATCAGACATCTACCGAACACTTATCCTAAGCAGTCGCCCGTACAGATCAGACAAAACACAAATCAGAAAGGAGGCGGAATATACATCGCCCAATTTCACACACACACATCAGAAGGGTGGCGGAATGCACATCGCCCCCAAGTACATACACATACATACAAACTCAGAGGCCGACTTGGCCATAGCAGCGTACGGGCCGCTTAAGAACGCAAACAGACTCACATGCAAACACACCGGACCCACGACCCACAAATCTGACTACAGGCCTCTAGACAAAACAGAACATAAGAACATAGGACGGGACAGGGCCCCGCCGTACCCACTCATCCAAATGTACAGAATACAGACACAACAAAAGATATGTACCAAAAGTAGGCTCCGGATCAAGGGGAGCTTTCCAACACAGCAGAATGAGTAGCCTAAACTGGAGGACCACCCAAACGAGCTTCTGTACCTGCGGGCATGAAACACAGCCCCCGAAGAAACGGGGGTCAGTACGGGAGAAGTACTGAGTATGTAAAGCAGAAGGTACAGAAATCACAAACACAGCTGGAGTCAGAAAGAGCAAACACACCAACATCGCAAACAAAGCAAACCTGTGCGGGAGGCGAACGTACAAATGCAAATCAAATCATGTATAGGGTTTAGGAACGTGGTCACCCCCCGACGCTGGTGCCACAACACATCATAACTCCAGAAGTTTTCAAATCTCCGTACAGTCTCCAGACACATCATATCACACACACATCATATCATAAGAACATATCAAATGCCATATCACATCATAACTCCATAAGCGGTAACCGGCCCTATGGCGAGGCCTCGGAAACCGTAACACATCATAACTCCCGAATATATATATTAGCGCGCACGATCACAAAGTCGGCCCGGGTACCGACGAACGAAGTCATAGCAGACAGCACGAACAGAGTAGTGCCGAAACCATATGCATATTAAAAATAATTTGTCGGACTCAACACATCGTTTACATATAGGTGGATACTGACGCCAGAGGGCTCGGAGTAGGAATCGAATTGATAAAAGTAGGCATAATAAGGTTACGAAATTCCAAACTGTCAAATTCGTAAGAAAACTGTTCATAAGTCATTTTTCCGGAATTCTCACATCATCCCAAAGTACAGGACATGCATTAATGGCATAGGAAGTTTCAAACACATCCTTGAGTCATAAACAGAAGATTGCGAATCATAACAGACACAAGCGAATCAAACAAACCGAATAAGGGGAGCCTCGGGGCTCGCGGGCCCACCTCGAGTCAAATTGAGGCGGCGGACACAAATCACAGACTTCCGGCTCCATAGAACCATTTACAAAAGTTTCGAAGAGTTTCGGACACAACAGCACAAGTTATGGAGGTACGAACATTCTTTTAACCAATTGCGACAAAAAGGGTTCAATCGCGCTGAATGAATAGTGCTCGAACTTGAACTTCGATTTCCAAGAGTAGGATTATTCCCGAGGGGCCGATCTTAAACCTAGTATATCTAGGACATGCCAAAAGAATGATAGGTAGGCTTTACATACCTGGTTGGCGCCTTACGCTCCTCAAATCGCAATTCCCGTTTCGTCCAGAAACTGCAAATGGTCACTTTTACCAGTTACTATTCATGAGAATTAACATATTCATCTTTGGGGCTAAACTTGGCTACCGAAATTTCGGCAGCACTTCCCCTATAATTATAACACCCCCGAGACTTAGCTCGGCTCAGAATACAACAACAACAACAACCCAAACGTCATTAAGCCATACAAACCACAATTACACTACATTAACTTCAAAATTTCACTTTAATACATAAGTTGGCAAATTCTTGATTCAACTTCAAAATTCCAAATCTATTTCCACATTAGTCCATTCATTCACTCATTCCCAATTATCCAAACACACTACATACAAGTTCCAAATCACATACAAACATCCCCAAAGTTCACTACTTTCCAATTTTCATTCAAAACACCAAAAGTTACGACGAACGTTCTAACTTACGTCGTTTCATTCCAAATTCGTTATCATCAACCATAAATCTTAATTAAGGTCTTTAGTATCATAAATATACTATGATATACACAAATATACCAAAAGTATACACTTTCCGATAACGTCCGAAATTATTTTCTAACACCAACTCAATTCTTTAATCGATCCTTTACGACATAATGATCACAACAACACATTATTCAAACTAAACAAGATAAAATTCTTATGGGTAGCACCACATGGATCTCACGGCCAACACACCCTTTTTTTTTTTTTTTTTTTACACACACACACCATGCACAAACACATCCTCATCCCAAAATCTTCACACTAATCCAATCACTAACACACATATATCCATTTCATAACATTAAAACATAAAAATCTTACCTTTTTCTTGAATTTCCGACTTGTCGCAAATGTCGCTCTTTCTCCAAACTACTTGTATCACGTCGGAGAGCGTCTTGAGTACTTCACAACTATGTAAAACTTGAGATTTTTGGATCAACAATCAAGCTTGGAAATTTTTTTTCTTTCTTTTCTTTCTCTCTAGGCCGAAACCCCTCTTTTTTGTGTTCTTGACTTTATGATCAAATTCTTGATAATTACCAAGTGCTAGCATGATATTTATCCAAATAGAAGTCATGTGCTTAGCACATGACTCTTTAAAAGTGGGCTTGGGCCTCACTTGGCCGGCCACTTCACCTATTTTTGGGCCTCCATTTTTTGTTCAAGTTTTCTTGGCCCAATTCATAAAATGTCCCGTTTTGTAATTCCCGAAACTAATTTCCGAAATTCCAAATTTACCCTCGGCCTTCCCCGAGGTCTTAACATTAACGACTCCATAACCAACATAGTCATACTTACCAAAATCAAAATATTTCCTCCACACACCCAAGTCTTATTTATTTCTTGATTTCTCGTTATACGAAAATACGGGACATAACATTCTCCCCCCCTTAAGAACATTCGTCCTCGAATGTTGAATCGACCTCATGGGTGTCGTACTACTCCGGGAGGGTTCTCTTCATAGCTGTCCTTTATTGATTTCTCCGACATGTCTTCTTTACCAATACTAGGGTAGATTTTTCACATCACTGACTCAAATACCTTCGTACTACATCTTCTCATACTCAACGTAATCTCCGAACTCTGCACTATATTCTTGTAAGGGACGGACGCTTTCCAGACATCATCGTCAATATCATCTTCTTTTCACACTCCTGAGTTTCCTTACCACATCGTCGTAATCTCACTTTTCTTCATATCAGACACTTCATGCCAAACAGATTCACAGTCGAAGTCAGACGTACGGACTCATATCGAACGGATCCGAAATCAAAAGCAATATACAGAATTGTTTCATCCCGAATCGTGATCAGACAAACCGAAATGTATCACACACACACGCGGTCAAAATCAAACGCACAGAAGTATATCAGACGGATTTATATACAGAGTCGGACATACAGAGGTGTGCCAGACAGAAACGGATTCAGAATCAAACGCACAAAAGGTTCATCGTACAGGAACATAGTCGAACTCAGAAATATAGAGGCGTACTAGGCAGAGCCTCATCGGAATCGGAAGTGCAAAAGCACCACAGACAGATTGTCAATTTAGAATCAAACCATTCATATTAAGGTTCCAATAATTCATGAGAATTTCCCTTTATTTGCAAACTCACTCACCAAGTCGTCCCACAACTCGGCTTGCGTCTTACGTATCGACTCTTCCAAAAATTCCAACTACTCACACTGCTTATCTTTTCTTTATCACAACATTAGTTTCCGGGGCTCGGCTCTTAGCCCTCATAGGCCCTGAATGGAAATCATACACACACACATACACATACACATACACATACACACGTTTACTCATACCTTACCGGCGAACATCTCTGACTGTTATTCAAATTCGTTCAATTTTCCAAGAGGTGTTGTACCCTTTCCCTTTTGCCCATTTAGTCCGCCTCGTTCCGCGCGACTCTCGAAAGGGCACTAATTACTTCACACACATCCTATTTGCCTTTGGTTACCCTAAGTTTTCATTTATTTTGATCACACTTACACTCGTGCAAAATTTTACGTTACTTCCCAGGGGGTCACCCATCCCAGAATTGCTCTGGCTTGAGCACGCTTAACCCTGAAACTTTTACACATTTTGACGCGTTAGGGCTGATATAATTTCGCCAATTGCCTCGCACGACCTTTGTCACGTAATTTTAGGCCAAACGGGGTCTTAGCAAATTTTTTTCGGAAATTTTTCGTAGCGGGTCCCACTCTGACCCAAAAAGGTCGTTTGCTTTTCTGACTGTGAGGTCTATCGTTCTAGTCTTCCAAATCCCATATATTTTCCTCCCACATGTACAGATAACTGCCTCGGATATTTTCATTAATTCGGATTCTTACCCTACCTTTACTGACACACACAAAAAGAATATCGCATAATACTGAGGTACAAACCTACCATTGCACATATTCATTAAACAAAAGGGTTAGTAGTATACCTGGGTCTGCGTCTGGGGGTGCCTCTAGGTCCCGGCGACCAGTCAAAGCATAGATGCGGTTTGAGGGACCGCTAGAGTCTGAAGCCCCACCACGGCCTCTACCGCGGCCCGCTGGTGCTGGCATACCTCGCCCCGTAGAGCGCGTGGCCGAAGGGGTAGATGACGAACCCGCAACAGATCTCATCGGCGGTGCTGCGCTACCGGAACTACCTGCCCACGGGCAATCCCGCATGATATGACCCTGGCGGCCGCAAGCAAAACAGGCCCCCGTGGCCCTGAAGCACTCCCCTGGGTGCGATCTTCCGCAATACGAACACTGGGGTATGGGTGGCCTAGACTGACTGGGACCCCTGCTCGACTGAGGACCTGGGGCTCTGGAACTCTGGTCTGCCCTGGACGGTCCTGCTCCATCAAACCTCTTACCAATAGACTGTGTGTCCCGGCCTGACGGCGGAAAGTACCCACTGGACTGATACTGAGGCTGCCCGCCCCGGGAATCTCCAGAATACCCTGCTGATCTGGCCCTCTTGGGCCGTCTCCCATCATACTCTCTACTGGGCCGATCTGCTCGGTGCCGGTTCTCCATCCCCTGGGCGTAGGCCTGTAGGCGGGCAATGTCCATATCTGTCTGCAATGACACCGCCATACACCCGTCAATCAAGTAACGATCTAGCCCCATAACATATCTATGCATCCGATCTGTCATATCTGCCACTACGGCCGGGGCATACCGGGCCAGGGAATCAAACTCCAAATTATATTCACGGACGCTCCGACCCCTCTGCTGCAGATGCAAAAACCGATCAGCTCGCTCCCGTCGTAACTCTGGGGGCAGGAAGTGGCGGGTGAAAGCAGTCACAAACTGATCCCACATGGCTGGAGGAGCACCCTCACCCCGGGATAGCTCCCAAGTCTCATACCAATGCGCGGCAACATCCCGAAGTCTATGCGAAGCTAGCTCAACCGACTCGGTCTCTGACGCCCTGACCAAGTCTAATGCACGCCGCATCCCCCGAATGAAGTCATGGGGGTCCTCGTCGGGCTTAGACCCGAAAAACTCTGGAGGGCCGCATAACAAGAACTCCCGAACTCTTAGGCTTTCCCGCCTGTCCTCATCATCATCGTCCCTCCGCCCGCGCCTGCGAGCCTGTCCGGCTACAATCGTGGTCAACAACTGTACAGCCTCCCTCAGGGTCCTATCCTCCGCCCCTGGCTGAGAAGCTGGAGTCTCAGGAGCGGGTACACGGACCTCTGGAGCTGCTGAAGGTCCCGCTCCAGGCTGTACTAATGGGGGTGTAGCAGACCCCTCAGAATGAGGTGTAACCTCAGGCAAATCATAAACACGAGCCCGAGTAGCCCGTTGCGCCTGACTGGTCTCTCCCACCTTCGCCTTGCCCTTCTGGGCCGCCGTTGCCTTCTTCGGAGGCATCGCTGCAAACACAACAACGGGTCAGATCAGAATGACCCTAATAACACAGCTCTATCGCACGATCTAAGATTCCAAAGAAAGAGCAACACAACATCCTAGATGTCCTGTAGCTCCCTGTTTATAGATGTGGTGCACAACACATCGATAAACAAGACTCTACTAGACACGGCCTGTAGACATTCCGAGGACAAACCGCTCTGATACCACTTTTGTCACGACCCAGCCCCGTGGGCCGCGACTGGTGCCCTTCTGGGACACCCCAAACGAACTCACACCCAGATCATCGTAATCAGACTCGCCCAAACTCATGTACGTTATTCGAACTCAACATCGTAATCAGACATCTACCGAACACTTATCCTAAGCAGTCGCCCGTACAGATCAGACAAAACACAAATCAGAAAGGAGGCGGAATATACATCGCCCAATTTCACACACACACATCAGAAGGGTGGCGGAATGCACATCGCCCCCAAGTACATACACATACATACAAACTCAGAGGCCGACTTGGCCATAGCAGCGTACGGGCCGCTTAAGAACGCAAACAGACTCACATGCAAACACACCGGACCCACGACCCACAAATCTGACTACAGGCCTCTAGACAAAACAGAACATAAGAACATAGGACGGGACAGGGCCCCGCCGTACCCACTCATCCAAATGTACAGAATACAGACACAACAAAAGATATGTACCAAAAGTAGGCTCCGGATCAAGGGGAGCTTTCCAACACAGCAGAATGAGTAGCCTAAACTGGAGGACCACCCAAACGAGCTTCTGTACCTGCGGGCATGAAACACAGCCCCCGAAGAAACGGGGGTCAGTACGGGAGAAGTACTGAGTATGTAAAGCAGAAGGTACAGAAATCACAAACACAGCTGGAGTCAGAAAGAGCAAACACACCAACATCGCAAACAAAGCAAACCTGTGCGGGAGGCGAACGTACAAATGCAAATCAAATCATGTATAGGGTTTAGGAACGTGGTCACCCCCCGACGCTGGTGCCACAACACATCATAACTCCAGAAGTTTTCAAATCTCCGTACAGTCTCCAGACACATCATATCACACACACATCATATCATAAGAACATATCAAATGCCATATCACATCATAACTCCATAAGCGGTAACCGGCCCTATGGCGAGGCCTCGGAAACCGTAACACATCATAACTCCCGAATATATATATTAGCGCGCACGATCACAAAGTCGGCCCGGGTACCGACGAACGAAGTCATAGCAGACAGCACGAACAGAGTAGTGCCGAAACCATATGCATATTAAAAATAATTTGTCGGACTCAACACATCGTTTACATATAGGTGGATACTGACGCCAGAGGGCTCGGAGTAGGAATCGAATTGATAAAAGTAGGCATAATAAGGTTACGAAATTCCAAACTGTCAAATTCGTAAGAAAACTGTTCATAAGTCATTTTTCCGGAATTCTCACATCATCCCAAAGTACAGGACATGCATTAATGGCATAGGAAGTTTCAAACACATCCTTGAGTCATAAACAGAAGATTGCGAATCATAACAGACACAAGCGAATCAAACAAACCGAATAAGGGGAGCCTCGGGGCTCGCGGGCCCACCTCGAGTCAAATTGAGGCGGCGGACACAAATCACAGACTTCCGGCTCCATAGAACCATTTACAAAAGTTTCGAAGAGTTTCGGACACAACAGCACAAGTTATGGAGGTACGAACATTCTTTTAACCAATTGCGACAAAAAGGGTTCAATCGCGCTGAATGAATAGTGCTCGAACTTGAACTTCGATTTCCAAGAGTAGGATTATTCCCGAGGGGCCGATCTTAACCTAGTATATCTAGGACATGCCAAAAGAATGATAGGTAGGCTTTACATACCTGGTTGGCGCCTTACGCTCCTCAAATCGCAATTCCCGTTTCGTCCAGAAACTGCAAATGGTCACTTTTACCAGTTACTATTCATGAGAATTAACATATTCATCTTTGGGGCTAAACTTGGCTACCGAAATTTCGGCAGCACTTCCCCTATAATTATAACACCCCCGAGACTTAGCTCGGCTCAGAATACAACAACAACAACAACCCAAACGTCATTAAGCCATACAAACCACAATTACACTACATTAACTTCAAAATTTCACTTTAATACATAAGTTGGCAAATTCTTGATTCAACTTCAAAATTCCAAATCTATTTCCACATTAGTCCATTCATTCACTCATTCCCAATTATCCAAACACACTACATACAAGTTCCAAATCACATACAAACATCCCCAAAGTTCACTACTTTCCAATTTTCATTCAAAACACCAAAAGTTACGACGAACGTTCTAACTTACGTCGTTTCATTCCAAATTCGTTATCATCAACCATAAATCTTAATTAAGGTCTTTAGTATCATAAATATACTATGATATACACAAATATACCAAAAGTATACACTTTCCGATAACGTCCGAAATTATTTTCTAACACCAACTCAATTCTTTAATCGATCCTTTACGACATAATGATCACAACAACACATTATTCAAACTAAACAAGATAAAATTCTTATGGGTAGCACCACATGGATCTCACGGCCAACACACCCTTTTTTTTTTTTTTTTTTTACACACACACACCATGCACAAACACATCCTCATCCCAAAATCTTCACACTAATCCAATCACTAACACACATATATCCATTTCATAACATTAAAACATAAAAATCTTACCTTTTTCTTGAATTTCCGACTTGTCGCAAATGTCGCTCTTTCTCCAAACTACTTGTATCACGTCGGAGAGCGTCTTGAGTACTTCACAACTATGTAAAACTTGAGATTTTTGGATCAACAATCAAGCTTGGAAATTTTTTTTCTTTCTTTTCTTTCTCTCTAGGCCGAAACCCCTCTTTTTTGTGTTCTTGACTTTATGATCAAATTCTTGATAATTACCAAGTGCTAGCATGATATTTATCCAAATAGAAGTCATGTGCTTAGCACATGACTCTTTAAAAGTGGGCTTGGGCCTCACTTGGCCGGCCACTTCACCTATTTTTGGGCCTCCATTTTTTGTTCAAGTTTTCTTGGCCCAATTCATAAAATGTCCCGTTTTGTAATTCCCGAAACTAATTTCCGAAATTCCAAATTTACCCTCGGCCTTCCCCGAGGTCTTAACATTAACGACTCCATAACCAACATAGTCATACTTACCAAAATCAAAATATTTCCTCCACACACCCAAGTCTTATTTATTTCTTGATTTCTCGTTATACGAAAATACGGGACATAACACCCTTCCTTCGGGGGCTGCGTTTTCATGCCGCGCAGGTACAGATGACAGATTTGCTGACCCGCCTGCCTAGGACATCTATTCTGCTATTTTGGGAGTGCTCTTTTGTCCAGAGCCTATATGTTGGTACAGTCTGCTGCTATTGTATATATGTATGCTATTCTGGGGTATGACCGGGCCCTGTCCCATCTTATGATTCTGTTATAATCTGTAGAGGTCTGTAGACATACTTGTGTGGGTTTTGTATATGTTTTGGGATGATATGATCTGTGACAGCCTTATCGGCTCCCATGTACTATGTCGGTTCATTTATGATGATTACTAACGCCAATTGACTTTTACATTTAAAAATATTCTGCTGATATGCTAGTCTGGGTTATTGGGTACGTTTGGGTGTCCAGCACGGACACTAGTCGCGGCCTACGGAGTTGGGTCGTTACACCTACGAGTTGGACCTACCATCTGATTTGGAAGCAGTACATGGAGTCTTTCATGTGTCGATGCTTCGCAAATGTATTGGTGACCCTTCTAGAGTATTCCCTGTGGATGATGTCCAGGTTATGGAGGAGCTGTCCCTTGGAAGCCGTATTTTTATACGTTGGATTATTCGTAAGCTTATCGACATAAGTTTAAGGACGAGATTATTTTTGGGATATGAGACAAGTGCTTTCAATCCCTGATTTTTAATAAGTGCACGAATGCTTGTAAAATTCAATTGGAGTAGAAATATTAGTGGAGATTAGGGATTAATTAACCATGATTAGATTATTAAGTGGGGATTAGTAATTAATTAAGATTAATTTAGCCTAAGTGGTGCTAAATGGACCCCACTATAGCATGGCCAAATCTGATGGGCCTATGCCATAGTGGGACACTTGTCCACTTCATAAGCAGCCTATATAAACCAATTTGATGAATAATTCATCAACTAAACTTCATTCCATCTTCACCAAAGTTGAGATAAGAGAGAGAAAGAGAGAGAGAGAGCCACGGCCATGGCTATGGCAGCCACCCCTTGAGCTCACGGCAGACTTCTCTCCCCCCCCCCCCCCCTCCTACTACACGATTAATTGGTGATTTACAATCCAATTGTATGAAAAAGGATAGAGATTACAACAGCCATGGCAACTCACGGCCATGGTTGTTCTTGAGGGAGTTCACATTCTTGATAATAAGAGATTTGTTTCTAAGGTAAGATTTAATTCTCTTTTACATGTTTTAGAAATGAATTGGTCCTTGTGTGAATTGGTGGATGTGGCATTGAATGCAAGAATTGTGTATGTTGATGTTGAATCTTTGTTTGAACCGTATATGGGGCTGTTTTAATCTAATAATGATGAGTTAATTTTAATTAGTATTGTTGTTGTGTTGTCATGGATTAAATGATGAGAGTAAAGGAATTTGATGGTTAAAGTTTAAGTATATTTTAGTGGGCTATTTTAAGAACTTGTTGTGATTAGAGGCTGTTTTGGGTGTGTTGTTGTTGTTCTTGTTGAATTGGCGGATTAAGTGTGGTTAAGATTATGCATTGTGTTGTTGTAATCGTTGGGCTGTTATAAGATCGTTTCGATGAACTGTTAGGGCTACAGATTATTAAGAATAACTTGAATATGTCGTAGTCGTTATGTTGACGATTATCGAATGTTGGAATGGTGCGGGTTGTATGGAATGTCCTTGGGTCTGGTTGTAACTAGTTCTTAATGTGATAACTTAAGTTTGCCTTGGTTGATTCTATGTTGGTTGTTGTATAGTTGGCTTAAATATGAGGAAATTGAGCGATATAGGGGAAGTGCTGCCCAATCGCCTAGAAAAAAGCTACTAACGTTGAAGTACGTTTTATGCCTTTCCATAGCTTAACCATAGTCTTAACGTCTTAATAGAGGTTGAGACACTTCGGGCAGCAAATATGTATTGTATTGCGGATAAGCACTAAAAGTATGTAAAGCTAACCCTTCCTTCTTTTTGGCATGATCTTTATGAAACAAATGGAGGACGTATGTATGATTTGAAAAAGCTCCTATTCTTAGAGACACTAGGATGGCTAATGTTCTTGATTCCCAGGACTTATTTTATTATGTCTTGATACGTGTCTATGATTCCTGAAGTCTATTTTGATATAATCCATAGTGACATTCGAAGGATACTTGATATGACTATTGTCTTGATTATCAAATGATGGTACATTTTGATTATTCTATTGAGTCTCAGATATCACTTAGTTTGCAATATGGTTACTCACTACTCTGCTCGTGCATGCCTCAATATGTCTTTCATCGAGTCCCGGGCCGGGGTACGTTCTCGTGCACAGTTTCACTGCATTGTTCACCGAGTCCCTCACTAGAGGGCCGGGATACAGTATATATATATATATATATATATATATATATATATATATGATATGATGATGTGATTATGGCGCCAAGGATGGTATATGATGACTTTATTCACCGAATCCCATAATGGGCCGGATATGATATATGATATTGATATGCATGATTTACATTTCATAAGGCAAGTGTATTGGTATTATGATTGTCATACTTGTCTCCTGTAATCTCTATTTCAGTCATGATCCTTTTTATTGTATTCATGCTTTATATACTCAGTACATATCTCGTACTGACCCCCTTTCTTCGGGGGGCTGCGTTTCATGCCCGCAGGTACAGATACTCGATTTGGTGATCCTCCAGCTTAGGACTCCTACTCAGCTGTCTTAGAGAGCTCCATTGTTCCGGAGCCTAGACTTTTGATACAGATCCTTTGATGTATATATATGTTTATCCAGGGGTACGGCGGGACCCTGTCCCATCATATTATGTCACGACCCAACCCCGTGGGCCGCGACTGGTATCCTAACTGGATACCCATACGTACCTACTTAACAGAATTGGCGTACCATACAGATTTTTTTTAAAACAGGTGTTTACAGAATCAAACCAATACATATACGGCGCGCGCGCAAGCATAGGCATACCTGAACATACAGAAATTTACAAACAAGCCGATGAGGCTAACATACAGATGGAGTCACAAAATCATTCGTACTTACCTAAACAGATGAAACCCGTAACCCACATATCTATCTACAGGCCTCTAACAGACATATAGAATCATATGACGGGACACGGCCCCGCCGTACCCAAAGTTTCCATACATACAGAGTATACAGTAGACAGAAGATATATAGCAAGAGTATACGCTTCGGATCAAGACAGCTCTCCAAAACAGCAGAATCAGAACCCTACACTGGCGGCGTATCACCTGGTGCGTCTGTACCTGCGGGCATGTAGCGCAGCCCCCGAAGAACCGGGGGTCAGTACGAAAAATGTACCGAGTATGCAAAGCAGAAACATAACAAACATGATCATAGTCTGAACCGGAAGCATATATATATATATATAGCGGACAGAACCATAAATCGAACGGACGGACGGAATCATAATCCCGACAGACGGACAGAATCATGGTTCAGACAGACCGATAGAATCGTAAACCATACGGACATACAGAATCAGAATCCATAGGGACATATAGAATCAGAATCCATACGGACATGCAGAATCAGAATCCATACGGACATACAGAATCAGAATCCATACGGACATGCAGAATCAGAATCCATACGGACATACAGAATCAGAATCCATACGGACATACAGAATCAGAATCCATACGGACATGCAGAATCAGAATCCATACGGACATACAGACAAAATCGTAATCCAGACGGACGGACAGAAGTATGCCGGACAGAATTATGCATGCAGAGTCATACAGAGTCATACAGAATCATACAGAGTCATACAGAATCATACAGAGGCATGTGTTGTATAAATGCTGATGGCACATGCATACATACATACAAATCCCGTCCCTGTCTGGGGGCGCGGTAACAGAACCCGACCCTCTTAGTACGGGACGCGGTGGACAGACAGAATCAGATCAGATCATATGTCATCCTGGCGGCCATCCCCATACACAGATCATAATATCATAATCATACAGATATAACAGAGCCCGGCCCGCACGCCGAGGGACGCGGTGAACAATGCAGAGAAACATGCACGATAACAGAACCTGGCCCGGGACGCAGTGAAGGAATGCATTGAGACAGCCACGAACAGATTAATGAGAAACCACATACATATAGACACACATACAGACTCAATCAGACTGAAGGGTGCCAAACGGTGAGCCAAATCAGAGTATCCAGATAGTATGCATAGTACGCGCCTATATCCTACTTGGGAAGGCACGACAGATTATTATCAGAATCAGATTCTCAGATGTTTAGAAGTCATTTTGTAAGAATTGCATAAAAATAGTCATATCATAACCTAAATAATAGTCCAGATATTTTCTGAGAAAATCGGACAAAACGGAAGTATTTAAAGTTATACAGAAGATATCGGGCCTTGTGGGCCCGCCTCGGACCAACTCGAGGCAACATATGTAAATTACTGATAATAGACCTTATGAGGTCATCCATAATCGTTTGGAAGTGTTCCGACTCCGTTTTAGGGAAGTTTCGTACAAAAATTCACTTTAAAGGCAATTTGTAAGAAAATGGTTTCAATTGTACTGAAGGAATTGGAGCGGTTTTCCGTCTCGAATTCCGAGGAACGGAGTCGTACTTAAGGCTCGCGGCCGAGCCTATCACATCCAGAACATGCCTAAGAATAAAGGGGAAGGCTTTACATACCTCGATAGCGCCTTACGCTCGCTTAGCGTCGATTCCAATTTCGTCCAAAATCTAGAAATGGTCAAGTTTACCATTTGTTAGTTTCAACTTTTCAATAGTCCAAACTTAACACATACTTGCCTACCGAAATTTCGGCAGCATTTCCTCTGTACATATAACATCCCCGAGACTTAGCTCGGCTCAATTTATCAACACAGCAACCCAGAAACAACATCAATGACAACAACATATATTACAACTCACAATACGGCATCACTAGCCATCTTTCCGACATAACGAAACATCTCTCATTTCAACCTTACACTTCCAAACCAACCCTACCATTTTCATATTCAACACTTATCAAGATCATTACAACATATTTCGGAGGCATATCATACCATTTTCACAAGATATACATAAGATATACGCAATATACAAGTTTCCTACCAAGGGCATATTTCACCCACAACTTCCAATCTTTTAGCATAAACATCCATAACATATTCTTACCTTCCAGTTTCATCAATAATAACCATAATTTGCCTCTTACTACTTTCATTTCCATATTTACATAAGTTACAATAAATTTGCATAATTTCCTATAACAACATAGCAACCATTTTTCCATGACAACAACAAGTATTATCTTTTCATTCACTTCACCATAACACACTTAACATACTAACAAAATTTAATTCACTTCCATTGCACTCCTTGCATCTCACGGCCACATACTATATTTGTTTTTTCAACTTTCACTAATTCATTCAACTTTCATTTCTAATACAATTTCTACCATAACCACAACTAGATTTCAACATGAATTCAAGTCACCACAACCATGCAATATATATGCATATATTCGGCCAACACACATCCAATTCCAACACACAAAATTTTCATGCTTTTCATTCATTTCCACTTACTACATCATACATACACCCCTCATAACATAACAAAAGCATAAAATTCTTACCTTTCCTTCAAGTTCTTCACTTGCCACTAAAGTTGTCCTCTTGGCAAGATAATTATACCAAGTTGTAGAGAATCTTGCACTTGGTAAGATTACAACAAAATTATAATTCTTGAATCAAGATTGAAGCTCCAAGATTTTTTTTTCTTTCTTTCTTTTTCTCTCTAGCCGAATTGGCTTCTTTCTTTTTCTTGTTCTTGGTTTTTCTTGTTTATTCTTGAATGTTCTATAGATTAGGATAGTTATATAATGTCACATGGAAATTAATTAATCCATGGGCTTGGATCAATGGTGTGGCCGGTTGGGCCTTTAGATTTGGGCCTCACTTTCTTATTTTTTTTTAGTCCAATTGGCTTCATTTTGTAATTCATGAAGCAAGTTTCCAAAATTCCAATTTTGCCCTTGGCCACCTTTCGTAATTCCACACCAATGTATTCACGACCGGCACATTCATACCAAGTAAGGTCCAAATATGGCCTTGTCCATTACAAATCAAATTATTTCGAATTTTTCGAATAAGCAAAAATGTCGGATGTAACATCCTCCCCCCTTTAAAACATTCGTCCTCGAATGTTAAACCGACCTCATGGGGCGTCATACCATTTCGGGAGGGTTCTTTTTATAGTCATCCTTTGTTGACTTTCCGACATGGCTTCTTTACCAACATGATGGGGTAATTCTTCACGTCACTGATTCAAATGCCTTCATAATTTATCTTCTCATACCCCACATAATCACCGGACCATAAGCTATATTCTCGTAACAGACGAATGCTTTTCAGACATCATAATCAATATCATTTCTTGTTACACTCCTCGGTTCCTTGCCACGTTATCATAATCCCACTTCATATCAAGCACTTCATACCAAATGGATTCATAACTGGGTTCGGACGCATAGAAGCGTATCGAACAGACTCGTAATCAAAGTCAGGTATACCGAGCTATGGCGGACATATTCGTGGTCAAAATACGGTGTATGGGAGTGTATCGGACAGACCCGAAATCAGAGTCAGACGTGCAGAGATTTAACAGACGGATTCGTAGTCAAAATCAAACATACAGAGATTTATCAGACGGAAACATAATCGAATTCAGAACTACAGAGGCGTAATAGGCAAAGTCTTATCAGAATCAGAAGTGCAGAAGTACAACAAACAGGGTTTTAATCAGAATCAGACCACTCTTATTAAGGCTCCAGTGTTTTATGAAAATTTCTCTTATCAGCATTTCATTATTCATCCTGACAATTATACCACAGGTTTTTTTTTTTGTATCCTTCCTACGGGGTCACCCATCCCAGAATTGCTCTAGCCTTACCACGCTTAACCTCGAAACTTTCATCCATTTTAGCGCGTTACGGCTAGTATAATTTCGTCGATTGCCCCGCACGACCTTTGTCTCATAATTCAGGGCAGATCGGGATCTTGGTAAATTTTCGAAAAATTCTCATAGTGGGTCCCACCCCGGGCTAAACCGTATTATTATCATATCGCCCTTACGAATTCTCGGTGTCTATCGAGTGGGACATTACCTTACCCTTACTAATATCCAGAAGAAGGAAATCACATGACGTAAGAAAATACAGGCTTGTTCATACACATATCCCTCAAAAAGAGATCACTAACATACCTGGGTGTGCGCTTGAAGACGCTCCTGGGTCCTGCCGGCCGGTCAAAGCAAATACGCAGTTCGAAGGACCGCTATAACCAGAAGCTGCACCGCGACCTCTGCCACGACTCGCTGGTGCTGGTGCTGGTGTTCCTCGCCCCGTGGGGCGTATGGCTGCCGAAGGAGAAGATGAGCCAGCAACTGACCTAGCAGGCTAGACTGACCCTGAACCGCCCTTATACGGGCACTCCCTCACATGATGATCTGAACTGCCACAAAAATACCAAGCGCCCGTAGCGCGATAACACTCCCCCAGATGGGGCCTCCCGCAATAGGTACACGGGGGTATGGGTGGCCTCGACTGACCGGGACCTCTGCTCACCTGTGAGCCTGGAACTCTGGAGCTCTGTCCCAAGAAATTTGGGGGTGTACTGCGTGCTGGTTGGGACGAATACCTGTTACCCTGCCGCTGAGGAAAATCACTCTGAAACCCCTCTGAATACCCAGCCGATCTGGCCCTCTTAGGACGGCTCCTGTTATAACCCCTGTCAGGCCGACGTTCCCTACGCCGGTCCTCCATGCCCTGGGCATATGCCTGAACCCGGGCAACATGCATCCCTGGCTGAGAAGCCATCGCCAGGCAACCATCAATCAAATAGGGGTCTAGCCCCATCACATACCGGTGCACCCTGTCGGCCATCTCTGCTACTATAGCGGGTGCATACCTAGCCAGGGAGTCAAACTCTAGGATATACTCTCGAACGCTCCTACCGTTCTGTTTCAGATGCAAGAATCGGTCAACCCTAGCTCTCCGTAGCTCTGGAGGTAGAAAGTGATCCAGAAAAGCCTCAGTAAACTCGGCCCATACTGCTGGGGGAGCATCGTCACCCCTGGAGAGCTGCCAAGACTCGTACCAGTTCGCCGCTACCTCGTATAACCGATACGAAGCCAACTCGACGGACTCAGTCGGCGAAGCCTTAATCAATCGTATCGTGCTCTCCATCTTTCTAATAAACTCCTGGGGGTCCTCCTCAGGTTTTGTCCCGGAGAATTCTGGAGGATTACATGTCAAGAACTCACGAGCCCTGGAGCTTTCATACCTGTCCGCACGACCACCCCCAAATTCGTGCCTGCGAACCTGCTCCGCCATCAATGTGGTCAATAGCTGAACTGCATCTCGCATGGCCCTTGTTATATCTCGCATTTTGTGCAATCGGATAATTCAAGACAATTGCGGGGGGACAACAAGCAAGGCCATATTTTATTTTGTTTGGCATATGAGTTGCTTATGAAAAATTTAGAAGTGGAAATAATGAGGAAGGTCAAGGGCATAAAGGGAAATTTGCAATATGACTCGTGGATATACGGAGGAAGACGAAGGGTAAATTTGGAATTTAGAAAAAAATAAATTTTCATGAAGTGCAAAACACAAAACAATGGGCTTGGCTAATTGGGCCATGTTTGGCCATCCACCTAGTAGTGGGCTTAAGCCCACATGGGGCTTTAATGAACAAATTTAAAAGATGACTAAGTCATCTTTATTTGTCATAATTCTCTAGAAATTTCAAGAGTCTTGAAGAATAAGAGAGAGGGAGAAACACTTCAAAGGCCATTTCGGCCATAACAAGAGCAACAAGAACTTTGGGAATTTTTCATCAAAAATCTACCTCTTCTAGCTAAACAATTCCTTGAAGGGTTCTTAACATAGTGAAGAGTTCTTTGGAGCAAGGAAAATACAAAGCTTGACAAGTCTTCAATAGTAATCCAAGTGAAGGTTCAAAGTAAAAAGGTGAGGTTTGAACTTTTTCTTATGTGTTGTGGATGCGTAAGTATGTGGTGGTGTATGAAAATGGATGAAATTTATGTGATGGAAGTGTGTATGTGTGTGGCCGTGACTTGCATAGTCAAGCCGTGTGTGTGTGTTGTGTGTTGTGTTGTGTTATGTTGTGTGTTGGTTATTGTTGTAAAGTGTAGAAAATATGGAATTTCATGAAAATATGTATATGGGGTGTGTTGGCCGAATGGTGTGGGTTATGGAAAGGTGTGGTGAATTAATTTTACTTAGTATTGTAATTGTTGTTATGGTAAGTTCCATGATGTAAAATAAGGATTTAATGGTTAAGGAGTGAAATTGTGTTGATTGTGGATTCTAGATTGCTAATGAAAAGCTTAATGATCTTAGAGAAATCATGGTAGTTGGAGACTTGCTTTAGAGATTATGTAAATTGAAAATAATGTTCTTGAATGTATGGAAGATAATGTTGTTAGTGTGGTGTTGTTGGTATATGAATTATAATGTTGTTAATGTTCTTATTGGAGTTGGAAGGTTTTGAAGGAAGTAGTATATTGATTGAGTTGTTACAATGTAACTTGGAATGAATATGGAAATTTTTAGTATGGTCGTTGATATTGTGTTGTTAGTTTGGCCGGGTCGAATTCCCGGATTGTTGTTGATTGAAATTGGCCAAGTTGAACTTGGTGGGATGGAGTAGTTTACAGGGGAAGTGCTGCCGAAATTTCGGTAGCCAAGTATCATTTAAGAATTCAATTCTAAAGGCACTAATCATGTTGGGTAAACTTGACCAATTTGTAGATTTTGGCGGATTTGCGAGTTGAATTCGGGATAGCCAAAGGAGCGGAAAGAGGTATGTAAGGTCTCACTTTCCTTCTTCGGCATGTCTTAGACATAATAGGGTTGAATACAAACTTCGGGGATGATCCTATTCCTAGAAACCCGAGATTGAAATTAACCCTTTTTCATTCAATAGAATTGACTTAAATTTTTCATATCTTGTTGAAACAATGGCCCCTACTTCTATAACTTGCCAAATGAAACCGGATTTTGATAAAACCTTCATAAGTGACTCCATGAACCTTATTATATGCAATTTGGATACGCCACCCCGGTTGACCCGAGGTGGGCCCACTATTCCCAAATTCCCTCCTATTGTTCCATTTAGCTTATTTTCGTACTATAATTAAGGGGAACTTTTAGATTACTATTCCGACTACTAAACAATAGTTGTTTAACTAATCTATTGACCCTAAGGTATGATCTTCTCCCCAATAGCTCAAAAAGTTTTCCAAACGCCCGCATTTTCCCAAAACAAAGTCTGTGCCAAAGTAAGTTTTTTGTCAATTACGATGAGTATGTTCTACAATGACATGGATGATGTCAGGGAAGGAAATGTTCATATGATGAATACGACAATGATGATTCCATGATTAAAGATTCCAAAGTACATGAAAGGATACCTTATGATCCTGTTCTATGTTCTCTCATGATGTTATCCTTTATGGATAGTCTCGCCTTATAATTGTTGTTCCCTCAAGGTGAGACCTGACGACCATGACGATTTCATAATGTAATCGGAGGCTACCGACCTTATAGCTTCTTTTTGGGCTCGCTTGCATGCTATGGTATATACGTATATATGTATATGTACACGGGGAAGAAGGGAGCAGGGCAGAGCGCTATAGACGCGGGGTTACACACGATACATGTAGCCGTATTTGACTTGATATCATCCCGGACGCGGGATGCCCCGACGCGGGATATTTACACACATTCATGGTTAAATGGATCGGCTGCCGACGCCTCGGCAATATATATTATGTTTTATTTTCATATATGAACACAAAATGTTTTTTTTAAAGACAGCTTAGCATGCATGGCATCTGCCCTGGGTGGCACATACATGTACAGGTTACTCTATTATCGCTCTATATGTCCTATGATTTCATTATGTATTGGTTGCAATTTACATTCCTCTTTTTACTATTTTCATGCCTTACATACTCGGTACACTATTCATACTGACGTCCCTTCTTGTGGACGCTGCGTTTCATGCCGCGCAGGTAAGCAGGTAGACGGATCCGGTTCTTAGAAGCTCCACCAGCGGTTCATAGAGAGTGCTCCAGTTGTTCCGGAGCCATTGTTTATTGGTACTATTTTGTGTATATATATATATTCGGGCGTGATAGTGCTCGGCCCTTCTTGTGTATATGTGTATTATGTGTAGAGGCTCGTAGACAGATGTGTACAGTTAAATGTTTTGTACTTTTAGAAGTCCTAGTCGATGTATAATGTGTTAGTAAAGGTTGTTCGCCTAGGTTCATAACTATGCTACTAATGTTAATGTTAAGTAACAAAAAAAAAATGGTATAGGTCATACGGCCCACTTAGTAATAAGGATATGAAACAAGATAAGGGGTACTCGGTACAAGTACCGGGTACTCGTCACGGCCCCTAGTCGGGTCGTGACAGAAGTGGTATAAGAGCAGTTCGGTCCTAGGGGTTTGTCTACGAGCCGTGTCCAGAAGAGTCCTGTTTATGGGTGTGTAGCGCGCCACACTTATAGGCAGGAGGCTGCGGGGCATTTAGGAAATATGACCTTCTTTGCATTCTAGATCGTGCGATAGAGCTATAGTAAGGGTTTTTCCTTCTTCCTAATCCGGTGTTATATTTTCAGCGATACCTGCGAAGATGAAAGCGACAGCCGCCGAGAAGGGCAAGACGGTAGCGGAAAGGCAGACTGAATGGGAGTCACCGGTAAATATTGAAGAAGGCGAATCTCATAGTGTTATATCCCGTATTTTCGCATAACGGGAAATCAAGAAATAAATAAGACTTGTGTGTGTTGAGGAGATATTTTGATTCAAGTTGCTATGCTCATGTTGATTATGAAATCATTGATGTCGAGACCTCGGGGAAGGCCGAGGGTAAATTTGGAATTTTGGAAATTAGTTCGGGAATTACAAAACGGGATTTTTTAATGAATTGGGCCAAGATTGGACAACAAGAATTGAGGCCCAAGTCTTTGGGGGTGGCCGGCCTTTAGGGTGGCCCAAACCCATGTTTTAAATGTCATGTGCTATGCACATGACTCTCTTTAATGGATATATATCAAAGTAGCCTTTGAATTATCTAGAAAGCCAAAGCAAACAAAAAAAAATATGAAGAACACTCCATAAGGAGCTCTCGGCCGAAGGGTATAGAGAGAAAGGAAAAAATTTTGCTAGCCTTTGTTTCAATCCAAAAATCTTGATTTTCGCATAGTTGTGAAGTACTCAAGACCCTCTTCAACGGGGTACAATTAGTTTGGCGTAAGGTGCGCGTTTGCGGCAAATCGGAATTTCAAGAAAGAGGTAAGAAATCTATGTTTTTATGTTATGAAATGGATATATATGTGTTAGTGATTGGATTAGTGTGAAGATTGTGGGATGAGGTTGTGTTTGTGCATGGTGTGTGTGTATATAGAAGGGTGTGTTTGGCCGTGAGTCCCATGTAGTGCAAGGCATAAGAATTTTATTTTGTTTAGTTTGAATAATGCGTTGTTGTGATCTTTATGTCGTAAAGGATTGATTAAAGAATTGAGTTGGCGCTAGAAAATGATTTCGGATATTATCGGAAAGTGTATACCTTCGGTATCATGGTGTATCTCATTGTATATTTATGATACTAAGGACTTTAAATATGAGTTATAATTGATGTTGATGGATTTGGAATGAAACGACGCAAGTTAGAATATTCGTCGTAACTTTTGGTGTTTTGAATGAAATAGGGAAAGTAATGGATTTTGAGAAACTTTGTATATGGTTTGGAACTTGTTTGTTATGTAATGGAAGAATCTTGAATGAATGAATACAATAATGTGGATATGAGTTGAAATTTCGAAGTTTGGAAATAGGATTACCAACTTATGAAATAAGGTGCAATTGTGAAGTCAATGTGTTTGATTGTGATTCGTATTGTGTAATGATGTTTGGGTTGTTGTTGTTGTTGTATTTTGAGCCGAGCCAAGTCTCGGGGATGTTAGGTTTATACGGGAAATGCTGCCGAAATTTCGGTAGCCAAGTATAGCCCCAAAGATGAAAATGCTAACTCTCATGAATAGTAACTGGTAAAAGTGACCATTTGCAGTTTCTGGACGAAACGGGAATCGCGATTTGACGAGCGTAAGGCGCCAACCAGGTATGTAAAGCCTACCTCTCATTCTTTTGGCATGTCCTAGACCCACTAGGTAAATTTCAGAATCTCGGGAATAACCCCGCTCTTGGAAATCGAAGTTCAAGTTCGAGCACTATTCACTCAGCGCGATTGAACCCCTTTTTGTCACTTTTGGTTAAAAGAATGTTCGTACCTCCATAACTTGTGCTGTTGTGTCCGAAACCCTTCGAAACTTTCGTAGATGGCTCTATGGAGCCGAAAGTCTGTGATTTGTGTCCGCCGCCTCAATTTGACCCGAGGTGGGCCCGCGAGCCCCAAGGCTCCCCTTATTCGGTTTGTTTGATTCGCTTGTGTCTGTTATGATTCGCAATCTTCTGTTTATGACTCAAGGATGTGTTTGAAACTTCTTATGCCACTAATGCATGTTCTGTACTTTGGGATGATGTGAGAATTCCGGAAAAATGACTTATGAACAGTTTTCTTACGAATTTGACAGTTTGGAACTTCGTAACCTTTATATGCCTACTTTTATCAATTCGATTCCTACTCCGAGCCTTCTCGCGTCAGTATCTGCCTATATGTAAACGATATGTTGAGTCCGACAAATTATTTTTAATATGCATATGGTTTCGGCACTACTCTGTTCGTGCTGTCTGCTATGACTTCGTTCGTCGGTACCCGGGCCGACTTTGTGATCGTGCGCGCTATAATATATTCGGGAGTTATGATGTGTTACGGTTTCCGAGGCCTCGCCATAGGGCCGGTTACCGTTTATGGAGTTATGATGTGATATGGCATTTGATATGTTCTGATGATATGATGTGTCTGGAGACTGTACGGAGATTTGAAAACTTCTGGAGTTATGATGTGTTGTGGCACCAGCGTCGGGGGGTGACCACGTTCCTAAACCCTATACATGATTTGATTTGCATTTGTACGTTCGCCTCCCGCACAGGTTTGCTTTGTTTGCGATGTTGGTGTGTTGTTCTTTCTGACTCCAGCTGTGTTTGTGATTTCTGTACCTTCTGCTTTACATACTCAGTACTTCTCCCGTACTGACCCCCGTTTCTTCGGGGGCTGTGTTTCATGCCCGCAGGTACAGAAGCTCGTTTGGGTGGTCCTCCAGTTTAGGCTACTCATTCTGCTGTGTTGGAGAGCTCCCCTTTGATCCGGAGCCTACTTTGGTACATGTCTTTTGTTGTGTCTGTATTCTGTACATTTGTGGATGTGTGGGTATGGCGGGGCCCTGTCCCGTCATATGTTCATATGTTCTGTTTTGTCTAGAGGCCTGTAGTCAGATTTGTGGGTCGTGGGTCCGGTGTGTTTGCATGTGAGTCTGTTTTGCGTTCTTAAGCGGCCCGTACGCTACTATGGCCAAGTCGGCCTCTGAGTTTGTATGTATGTGTATGCATTTGGGGGCGATGTGCATTCCGCCACCCTTCTGATGTGTGTGTGTGAAATTTGGCGATGTATATTCCGCCTCCTTTTTTATTTGTGATTTGTTTGATTTGTACGGGCGACTGCTTAGGATAAGTGTTCGGTAGATGTCTGATTACGATGATGAGTTCGAATAACGTACGTTGAGTTCGGACGAGTCTGATTACGATGGTCTGGGTGTGAGTTCGTTTGGGGTGTCCCAGAAGGACACCAGTCGCGGCCCACGGGGCTGGGTCGTGACAAAAGTGGTATCAGAGCGGTTTGTCCTCGGAATGTCTACAGGCCGTGTCTAGTAGAGTCTTGTTTATCGATGTGTTGTGCACCACATCTATAAACAAGGAGCTACAGGACATCTAGGATGTTGTGTTACCCTTTCTTGGGATCTTAGATCGTGCGATAAAGCTATACTGTTAGGATGGTTCCTCCCAACGAATTGCTGTGTTCACAGCAAGGCTCCGAAAAGAATGTTGGCGTCAGTATTTGGGGAAAAATGATTCTGACCCTCTTCCTGCAGGTGATTGTAGGTTGGTGAAGGATGAAGAGGACGGCTTCCGACGATGAGGATGGGGGTGCCAGGAAGGCCCCCAGGCTGTCACCGGGGCCGAGTAGGCAGGGCCCCAGTTACTCGTTCGAGACGGATCCTTCGGAGGATTCCCCGGAGGATAGCTACGATACAGATCCGTCGGAGGACCCCTCTACGACTCCTCCAGAGTCCCCGATTCCTGGGGCGGAGGATCCCGTGGAGGATGGCTACGACACAGACATCTCGGGGGATCTGGCGATGACCCCTCCGGAGCTTCATACCTCCGCGGAGGAGGATAGTGATGAGGCAGGCCCATCGGAGCATTCTTCTGGGATGACTCAGGAGGAGATTTTCAAATATGCGCCAGCTCTTATCGTTAGGGAGAACCCTGATAGCCCAGCCACCTCGGAGAGTGCTATGGATTTTTCCGGTTCTTGGCCTGGGTCGTCAGTGAGCCGGGATTTGACTGATCGTCCGTATCCCTCCGATTCAGATGCGGGTAATAATGGAGACCGGATAGGCAGGGAGCAGACAGATGTGGATGATAGTGGACATACCTCTCACGGCAGCTCCCCAGGTCAGACCCGATATTGATTATTTATAAGTGTATGAGTTTTTAGAATTTTCTATATGTGTATGATATTCGCAAAACGTTGTCCTGTGAAGACGACGGAAATTTAAAGGAATTAGAGACCGGGTGACCCAAGGCAAGGGCGACTAAATATCCCCACCGTCCGAGTGATTTTGGAAATCCTGGATGAAGGAAAACAGGAAAACGCCTCCGATGCCGTTTGAGTTGGGCACGTGTGGTAAGTGTCGACGATGTTATAATTCCTATTTGAAGTCATCAGCCCTGTGTGGCTGCGTTACGACGTGATATGATGTGTATGTGTGTACATATGTGTTGGCCCTGTGAGGCGTGGTTGGTATTTCTGGTGTACAGGTTTCGGATAGTAAGAAATACAGAGGAAACTCTGCCCAAATTTTTCCAGAAATATAGAAGTAAATATGTAGACTAAGTACAAAAGGCCCCGCGATACTTATCGGGCTTTAGTTTTCTTCTGTCGGTGGCCAGAGAACACCTTACGGTGGCATTTCTATCGGATCACATCGACTATTTGGAGGCTTAAATTCGTGGGTTAGTTGTGATCATATGTATATGTGTATGAAAGTGAATGTTGGAAATTCAGAAAGGCGACAAGGTAATGGTACGGCTTAGCCGAGAGTGGGACCCGCTACGAAAAATTTCCGAAAGATTTGCTAAGACCCCGTTTGGCCTAAAATTTCGTGACAAAGGTCGTACGGGGCAATTGGCGAAATTATATCAGCCCTAACGCGTCAAAATGTGTAAAAGTTTCGGGGTTAAGCGTGCTCAAGCCAGAGCAATTCTGGGATGGGTGACCCCCTGGGAAGTAATGCAAAGTTTTTCATAAGTGTAAGTATGATTAACGTAAATGGGAATTTGGGGTAACCAAAGGTGAATAGAATGTGTGGAGAATAATTAGTGCCCTTTCGAGAGTCGCGCGGAACGAGGCGGACTAAATGGGCGAAAAGGAAAGGATACAACACCTCTTGGGAAATTGAACGAATTTGAATAACAGCCAGAGATGTTCGCCGGTAAGGTATGAGTAAACGTGTGTAGGTGTATATGTATGTGTATGTGTGTGTATGATTCTCATTTGGTGCCTAGGAGGGCTAAGAGCTGAGCCCGGCGACTAATGTTGTGAAAAATAAAAGATAAGCAGTGTGAGTAATTGGAAATTTGAAGGAATCGATACGTAAGACGCCAGGTAAATTGTGTGACGGCTTGGTGAGTGAGTTTGCAAATCAAGGGGAATTCTCATGAATTATTGGAGTCTTAATATGAATGATTTGATTCTAAATTGACATTCTATCCATAGTGCTTCTGCACTTCCGATGCCGATGAGGCTCTACCTTGTACGCCTCTATATTTTTAAGTTCGACTACGTTCCTGTTCGATGAACCTTTTGTGCGTTTGATTCTGAATCCGTTTCTGTCTGGCACACCTCCGTGGGTCTGACTCTGGACATAAATCCGTCTGATATGCTTCGGTGCGTTTGATTTTGACCGCGTGTGTGTTTGATACACTTCGGTTTGACTGGTCACGACTTTGTATGAAACAATCCTGTATACTTGATTCTGATTTCGGATCTGTCCGATATGAGTCCGTACGTCTGACTTTGATTGTGAATCTGTTTGGTATACCTTCGTGTGTTTGATTCTGCTTACGAATTCGTCTGATACGCCTTTGTATGTCTGACCCTGATCTCAGATTGGGTTGACCCACTTTTGTACCTCTGACTTCGACTACGAATCCATCCGCCATAGTTGAGTATGTCTGCCTCCGATTACGAATCCGTTCGGTTTTAGTTCTGAATCTGTTGGGCATGAAGTGTCTGATATGAAGTAAAGTGAGATTACGACGATGTGGTAAGGAAACTCAGGAGTGTGAAAGGAAGATGATATTGACGATGATGTCTGGAAAGTGTCCGTCCCTTACAAGAATATAGTGCAGAGTTCGGTGGTTACGTAGAGTATGAGAAAATGTATTATGAAGGTATTTGAGTCAGTGATGTGAAAAATCTACCCTAGTATTGGTAAAGAAGACATGTCGGAGAAATCAATAAAGGACAACCATCAAGAGAACCCTCCCGGAGTAGTACGACACCCATGAGTTCGATTCAACATTCGAGGACGAATGTTCTTAAGGGGGGGAGAATGTTATATCCCGTATTTTCGCATAACGGGAAATCAAGAAATAAATAAGACTTGTGTGTGTTGAGGAGATATTTTGATTCAAGTTGCTATGCTCATGTTGATTATGAAATCATTGATGTCGAGACCTCGGGGAAGGCCGAGGGTAAATTTGGAATTTTGGAAATTAGTTCGGGAATTACAAAACGGGATTTTTTAATGAATTGGGCCAAGATTGGACAACAAGAATTGAGGCCCAAGTCTTTGTGGGTGGCCGGCCTTTAGGGTGGCCCAAACCCATGTTTTAAATGTCATGTGCTATGCACATGACTCTCTTTAATGGATATATATCAAAGTAGCCTTCGAATTATCTAGAAAGCCAAAGCAAACAAAAAAAAAATATGAAGAACACTCCATAAGGAGCTCTCGGCCGAAGGGTATAGAGAGAAAGGAAAAAATTTTGCTAGCCTTTGTTTCAATCCAAAAATCTTGATTTTCGCATAGTTGTGAAGTACTCAAGACCCTCTTCAACGGGGTACAATTAGTTTGGCGTAAGGTGCGCGTTTGCGGCAAATCGGAATTTCAAGAAAGAGGTAAGAAATCTATGTTTTTATGTTATGAAATGGATATATATGTGTTAGTGATTGGATTAGTGTGAAGATTGTGGGATGAGGTTGTGTTTGTGCATGGTGTGTGTGTATATAGAAGGGTGTGTTTGGCCGTGAGTCCCATGTAGTGCAAGGCATAAGAATTTTATTTTGTTTAGTTTGAATAATGCGTTGTTGTGATCTTTATGTCGTAAAGGATTGATTAAAGAATTGAGTTGGCGCTAGAAAATGATTTCGGATATTATCGGAAAGTGTATACCTTCGGTATCATGGTGTATCTCATTGTATATTTATGATACTAAGGACTTTAAATATGAGTTATAATTGATGTTGATGGATTTGGAATGAAACGACGCAAGTTAGAATATTCGTCGTAACTTTTGGTGTTTTGAATGAAATAGGGAAAGTAATGGATTTTGAGAAACTTTGTATATGGTTTGGAACTTGTTTGTTATGTAATGGAAGAATCTTGAATGAATGAATACAATAATGTGGATATGAGTTGAAATTTCGAAGTTTGGAAATAGGATTACCAACTTATGAAATAAGGTGCAATTGTGAAGTCAATGTGTTTGATTGTGATTCGTATTGTGTAATGATGTTTGGGTTGTTGTTGTTGTTGTTGTATTTTGAGCCGAGCCAAGTCTCGGGGATGTTAGGTTTATACGGGAAATGCTGCCGAAATTTCGGTAGCCAAGTATAGCCCCAAAGATGAAAATGCTAACTCTCATGAATAGTAACTGGTAAAAGTGACCATTTGCAGTTTCTGGACGAAACGGGAATCGCGATTTGACGAGCGTAAGGCGCCAACCAGGTATGTAAAGCCTACCTCTCATTCTTTTGGCATGTCCTAGACCCACTAGGTAAATTTCAGAATCTCGGGAATAACCCCGCTCTTGGAAATCGAAGTTCAAGTTCGAGCACTATTCACTCAGCGCGATTGAACCCCTTTTTGTCACTTTTGGTTAAAAGAATGTTCGTACCTCCATAAATTGTGCTGTTGTGTCCGAAACCCTTCGAAACTTTCGTAGATGGCTCTATGGAGCCGAAAGTCTGTGATTTGTGTCCGCCGCCTCAATTTGACCCGAGGTGGGCCCGCGAGCCCCGAGGCTCCCCTTATTCGGTTTGTTTGATTCGCTTGTGTCTGTTATGATTCGCAATCTTCTGTTTATGACTCAAGGATGTGTTTGAAACTTCCTATGCCACTAATGCATGTTCTGTACTTTGGGATGATGTGAGAATTCCGGAAAAATGACTTATGAACAGTTTTCTTACGAATTTGACAGTTTGGAACTTCGTAACCTTTATATGCCTACTTTTATCAATTCGATTCCTACTCCGAGCCTTCTCGCGTCAGTATCTGCCTATATGTAAACGATATGTTGAGTCCGACAAATTATTTTTAATATGCATATGGTTTCGGCACTACTCTGTTCGTGCTGTCTGCTATGACTTCGTTCGTCGGTACCCGGGCCGACTTTGTGATCGTGCGCGCTATAATATATTCGGGAGTTATGATGTGTTACGGTTTCCGAGGCCTCGCCATAGGGCCGGTTACCGTTTATGGAGTTATGATGTGATATGGCATTTGATATGTTCTGATGATATGATGTGTGTGTGATATGATGTGTCTGGAGACTGTACGGAGATTTGAAAACTTCTGGAGTTATGATGTGTTGTGGCACCAGCGTCGGGGGGTGACCACGTTCCTAAACCCTATACATGATTTGATTTGCATTTGTACGTTCGCCTCCCGCACAGGTTTGCTTTGTTTGCGATGTTGGTGTGTTGTTCTTTCTGACTCCAGCTGTGTTTGTGATTTCTGTACCTTCTGCTTTACATACTCAGTACTTCTCCCGTACTGACCCCCGTTTCTTCGGGGGCTGTGTTTCATGCCCGCAGGTACAGAAGCTCGTTTGGGTGGTCCTCCAGTTTAGGCTACTCATGCTGCTGTGTTGGAGAGCTCCCCTTTGATCCGGAGCCTACTTTGGTACATGTCTTTTGTTGTGTCTGTATTCTGTACATTTGTGGATGTGTGGGTACGGCGGGGCCCTGTCCCGTCATATGTTCATATGTTCTGTTTTGTCTAGAGGCCTGTAGTCAGATTTGTGGGTCGTGGGTCCGGTGTGTTTGCATGTGAGTCTGTTTTGCGTTCTTAAGCGGCCCGTACGCTACTATGGTCAAGTCGGCCTCTGAGTTTGTATGTATGTGTATGCATTTGGGGGCGATGTGCATTCCGCCACCCTTCTGATGTGTGTGTGTGAAATTTGGCGATGTATATTCCGCCTCCTTTTTGATTTGTGATTTGTTTGATTTGTACGGGCGACTGCTTAGGATAAGTGTTCGGTAGATGTCTGATTACGATGATGAGTTCGAATAACGTACGTTGAGTTCGGACGAGTCTGATTACGATGGTCTAGGTGTGAGTTCGTTTGGGGTGTCCCAGAAGGACACCAGTCGCGGCCCACGGGGCTGGGTCGTGACACATAGTAAGGCCCCCTCTCGTGCTGATCGCACTCCGCAGACATTAGGGGAGCAAGAAGGGATTTCCATTCCAGTTTCAGCACTCCCCGCTCCCCTACCTGATGCTTCACTTCAGGAGATGAGACGGGCCATCCTTCTGCTAACTCAGATAGTAGCTACTCAAGCCCAACAACAAGGCACAAATTCTGGTAATAAGGATCGCAGAAAAAGGGCTAGACCTTCCGGAACGAGAAGTGAGTATAGAAGGAGGCAGGCACCGCAGCAGTCGGGGTATTCAGGACAACATCAGAGTGCCCGAGTTTCGGGGCCCCGGCATAGAGCCAACGTTAGTAGCACGGGGCTACCCCCACCGCGGTGCGCACGATGTGGCAGGCCACACTCTGGGCAGTGTTACTTAGATACAGGTGCCTGTTTTGTTTGTGGTCGGGCTGACCATTTGATGCATGATTGCCCACGGTGGTACGACAAAGACCAAACTCAGCCCGCCGGATCAGGTCAGGGCTATGGAGTTTTGGGTTCCCAGTGTGGCGGTGAGCTTAATCAGTGGAGACCACCCGTATCACGCTGCCCTCAGTATTGTAGATTCCATGCAGGGCCGTGTCGCGCGGGTTTGGGTATTTGTTATACTTGTGCTAACTCAGGTCATTATATGCGCGACTGCCCATTTCGCCGTGACAGAGGGAGGGTTCAGCCCACGGAGGTAACACGCGACTCACAATCATTGGCGCACCCTCCAATGCAAAGGTCCCAGATAGCAGTAGGCAGCGAAAGAGGCCGAGAAGGAACACACAGTTTGAGTGGACCCCAGCATCATACCTATGCACTAGCTGGCCGACAGGATCCTGAGCCATCCCCTGATGTCGTTCCAGGTATATTATCAGTATTTTTCTACAATGTACAAGTATCGATTGATCCAGGTTCTACGTGTCAGATATCGCACCCTAAATCGCTGAACATATTAGGGAGGGGAAACCCGAGCTAAATCAAACGAGCTGGGATGTCTATGCCTGTTGCGACTAAGGTGTTTTCGCCACTACTGGGAATGTGGAGATTTAGGACAAAATTTAGCCATACACATAGGAAAAAGGACGAATACTGGGGACTGCGGAGGTTAGAATTGTAATTAAAAGAAAAGATGTATTACGCGGACGTTTTGAAAACTGCTAAGACCCCAACTTGTCCCATATTAGGTGATATAGGTAGTGCGGGGCAGTCGATATAATTATACCAGCATTCACGCACTAAAATGCACCAAAGTTTCAAGGTTAAGCGTGCTAGGGTGAGAGCAATATCAAGATGGGTGACCCCCTGGGAAAGAAATGCTGAAAATTTCATAAATGTGGAAACAAGAGACGAATGTGAAATTAGGTAGCCCAATGTAAATGAGAGTGTGTGGACTGATTAGAAACCCTACAGAAGTCATGTAAGCTGAGACGGACTAGACTAGCAGAAGAAGAGAAAGCATGACAGAGCTTCAGGATTAAAGAAAGTTGATTAGTGTTTGGAAGTGATTGTAAAGAAAAAAAATAATGGTGGAAAGGTATATACAAACATGACATCTTATCTGTGACTGTAGAACCCTAACAAGCAGTGTCGCGATGCATAGAATGTGCTAGCTGAATGAAATTCAAAGGACGTAATGAAGGGTATGAGTATTGATGTCACCGGGTAAGACCGATGCCGCACCCACAAGGCTAGAACGGCCTAATGCGATGATATACGGGAACATATCTAACAAGGGGATAAACGTGACAAACCCTATGCAGAGGGAATTACGACTGTAAAAGATCGCGGAAGACAACGATTGCTTAAAGGGCATAGGCGTGTGTAGGCCCTCTTAATAAAGGAGGGGAGAACATGTTGGACCTAAAATGGACTATGACGATTCAAGAACCAACAAAAGGGACTTGTTGGCGCAGAGCCAGCGTTTGGAGCTAGCTCAATTGGCCTGCGACATAAAGGCAATCTAAGCTCCTACAATGGACATGCTAAGCGACATGTGAGATATCTACGAAGGAGACCTCCCCGAAGTACTATAATACACTATGAGGCCGTTTAACATTCGAGGACGAATGTTCTAAAGGGGGGGAGGATGTTATATCCCGCATTTTGTGCAATCGGATAATTCAAGACAATTGCGGGGGGACAACAAGCAAGGCCATATTTTATTTTGTTTGGCATATGAGTTGCTTATGAAAAATTTAGAAGTGGAAATAATGAGGAAGGTCAAGGGCATAAAGGGAAATTTGCAATATGACTCGTGGATATACGGAGGAAGACGAAGGGTAAATTTGGAATTTGGAAAAAAATAAATTTTCATGAAGTGCAAAACACAAAAAAATGGGCTTGGCTAATTGGGCCATGTTTGGCCATCCACCTAGTAGTGGGCTTAAGCCCACATGGGGCTTTAATGAACAAATTTAAAAGATGACTAAGTCATCTTTATTTGTCATAATTCTCTAGAAATTTCAAGAGTCTTGAAGAATAAGAGAGAGGGAGAAACACTTCAAAGGCCATTTCGGCCATAACAAGAGCAACAAGAACTTTGGGAATTTTTCATCAAAAATCTACCTCTTCTAGCTAAACAATTCCTTGAAGGGTTCTTAACATAGTGAAGAGTTCTTTGGAGCAAGGAAAATACAAAGCTTGACAAGTCTTCAATAGTAATCCAAGTGAAGGTTCAAAGTAAAAAGGTGAGGTTTGAACTTTTTCTTATGTGTTGTGGATGCGTAAGTATGTGGTGGTGTATGAAAATGGATGAAATTTATGTGATGGAAGTGTGTATGTGTGTGGCCGTGACTTGCATAGTCAAGTCGTGTGTGTGTGTTGTGTGTTGTGTTGTGTTATGTTGTGTGTTGGTTATTGTTGTAAAGTGTAGAAAATATGGAAATTCATGAAAATATGTATATGAGGTGTGTTGGCCGAATGGTGTGGGTTATGGAAAGGTGTGGTGAATTAATTTTACTTAGTATTGTAATTGTTGTTATGGTAAGTTCCATGATGTAAAATAAGGATTTAATGGTTAAGGAGTGAAATTGTGTTGATTGTGGATTCTAGATTGCTAATGAAAAGCTTAATGATCTTAGAGAAATCATGGTAGTTGGAGACTTGCTTTAGAGATTATGTAAATTAAAAATAATGTTCTTGAATGTATGGAAGATAATGTTGTTAGTGTGGTGTTGTTGGTATATGAATTATAATGTTGTTAATGTTCTTATTGGAGTTGGAAGGTTTTGAAGGAAGTAGTATATTGATTGAGTTGTTACAATGTAACTTGGAATGAATATGGAAATTTTTAGTATGGTCGTTGATATTGTGTTGTTAGTTTGGCCGGGTCGAATTCCCGGATTGTTGTTGATTGAAATTGGCCAAGTTGAACTTGGTGGGATGGAGTAGTTTACAGGGGAAGTGGTGCCGAAATTTCGGTAGCCAAGTATCATTTAAGAATTCAATTCTAAAGGCACTAATCATGTTTGGTAAACTTGACCAATTTGTAGATTTTGGCGGATTTGCGAGTTGAATTCGGGATAGCCAAAGGAGCGGAAAGAGGTATGTAAGGTCTCACTTTCCTTCTTCGGCATGTCTTAGACATAATAGGGTTGAATACAAACTTCGGGGATGATCCTATTGCTAGAAACCCGAGATTGAAATTAACCCTTTTTCATTCAATAGAATTGACTTAAATTTTTCATATCTTGTTGAAACAATGGCCCCTACTTCTATAACTTGCCAAATGAAACCGGATTTTGATAAAACCTTCATAAGTGACTCCATGAACCTTATTATATGCAATTTGGATACGCCACCCCGGTTGACCCGAGGTGGGCCCACTATTCCCAAATTCCCTCCTATTGTTCCATTTAGCTTATTTTCGTACTATAATTAAGGGGAACTTTTAGATTACTATTCCGACTACTAAACAATAGTTGTTTAACTAATCTATTGACCCTAAGGTATGATCTTCTCCCCAATAGCTCAAAAAGTTTTCCAAACGCCCGCATTTTCCCAAAACAAAGTCTGTGCCAAAGTAAGTTTTTTGTCAATTACGATGAGTATGTTCTACAATGACATGGATGATGTCAGGGAAGGAAATGTTCATATGATGAATACGACAATGATGATTCCATGATTAAAGATTCCAAAGTACATGAAACGATACCTTATGATCCTGTTCTATGTTCTCTCATGATGTTATCCTTTATGGATAGTTTCGCCTTATAATTGTTGTTCCCTCAAGGTGAGACCTGACGACCATGACGATTTCATAATGTAATCGGAGGCTACCGACCTTACGTCACTCCGATAACGTTATAGCTTCTTTTTGGGCTCGCTTGCATGCTATGGTATATACGTATATATGTATATGTACACGGGGAAGAAGGGAGCAGGGCAGAGCGCTATAGACGCGGGGTTACACACGGTACATGTAGCCGTATTTGACTTGATATCATCCCGGACGCGGGATGCCCCGACGCGGGATATTTACACACATTCATGGTTAAATGGATCGGCTGCCGATGCCTCGGCAATATATATTATGTTTTATTTTCATATATGAACACGAAATATTTTTTTTAAAGACAGCTTAGCATGCCTGGCATCTGCCCTGGGTGGCACATACATGTACAGGTTACTCTATTATCGCTCTATATGTCCTAAAATTTCATTATGTATTGGTTGCAATTTATATTCCTCTCTATACTATTTTCATGCCTTACATACTCGGTACACTATTCGTACTGACGTCCCTTCTTGTGGACGCTGCGTTTCATGCCGCGCAGGCAAGCAGGTAGACGGATCCGGTTCTTAGAAGCTCCACCAGCGGTTCATAGAGAGTGCTCCAGTTGTTCCGGAGCCACTGTTTATTGGTACTATTTTGTGTATATATATATATATTCGGGCGTGAGAGTTCTCGGCCCTTCTTGTGTATATGTGTATTATGTCTAGAGGCTCGTAGACAGATGTGTACAGTTAAATGTTTTGTACTTTTAGAAGTCCTAGTCGATGTATAATGTGTTAGTAAAGGTTGCTCGCCTAGGTTCATAACTATGCTACTAATGTTAATGTTAAGTAACAAAAAATAAATGGTATAGGTCATACGGCCCACTTAGTAATAAGGATATGAAACAAGATAAGGGGTGCTCGGTACAAGTACCGGGTACTCGTCACGGCCCCTAGTCGGGTCGTGACAGCCCTGCCCTCCGCCCCTGCCTGTGGAGCTGGAGGCTCGGGCACTGGAACCTCGGGAACTTGCGGTGAACCCGTATCCTGATCAGCAGCTTCTGCTGCTCCGATATCCCCCGGCAAGGGGTTGTAACAGATCCGGCTGATGGGGGCACATCCTGAAGTGCAGGCTGCGCACTGGCCCCGGTAACTCTCTGGGCCCGGCTGGTTTCTCCTGCCTCAACCCCCGCCTTGCCCTTCTGCGTAGCTGTTGCCTTCTTCGGAGGCATCGCTGAAAACATAACAGATCGTTAGGAGGGAATCATCCTACTAATACAGCTCTATCGCACGGTCTAAGATCCAAAGAAGGGTAACATCCTAGATGCCCTGTAGCCTCCTGTTTATAGATGTGGTGCACAATACACCGATAAACAAGACTCTATTAGACACGGCCTGTAGACATACCGAGGACTAACCGCTCTGATACCACTTCTGTCACGACCCAACCCCGTGGGCCGCGACTGGTATCCTAACTGGATACCCATACGTACCTACTTAACCGAATTGGCGTACCATACAGATTTTTTTTTAAAACAGGTTTTTACAGAATCAAGCCAATACATATACGGCGCGCGCGCAAGCATACGCATACCTGAACATACAGAAATTTACAAACAAGCCGATGAGGCTAACATACAGATGAAGTCAAAAAATCATTCGTACTTACCTAAACAGATGAAACTCGTAACCCACATATCTATCTACAGGCCTCTAACAGACATACAGAATCATATGATGGGACAGGGCCCCGCCGTACCCAAAGTTTCCATACATACAGAGTTTACAACAGACAGAAGATATATACCAAGAGTATACGCTCCGGATCAAGGGAGCACTCCAAAACAGCAGAATCAGAACCCTACACTGGCGGCGTATCACCTGGTGCGTCTGTACCTGCGGGCATGTAGCGCAGCCCCCGAAGAACCGGGGGTCAGTACGAAAAATGTACCGAGTATGCAAAGCAGAAACATAACAAACATGATCATAGTCTGAACCGGAAGCATATATATATATATATAGTGGACAGAACCATAAATCGAACGGACGGACGGAATCATAATCCCGACATACGGACAGAATCATGGTTCAGACAGACCGATAGAATCGTAAACCATACGGACATACGGAATCAGAATCCATACGGACATACTGAATCAGAATCCATACGGACATACAGAATCAGAATCCATACGGACATGCAGAATCAGAATCCATACGGACATACAGAATCAAAATCCATACGGACATGCAGAATCAGAATCCATACGGACATACAAAATCAGAATCCATACGAACATACAGAATCAGAATCCATACGGACATGCAGAATCAGAATCCATACGGACATACAGACAAAATCGTAATCCAGACGGACGGACAGAAGTATGCCGGACAGAATTATGCATGCAGAGTCATAAAGAGTCATACAGAATCATACAGAGTCATACAGAATCATACAGAGGCATGTGCTTGTATAAATGCTGATGGCACATGCATACATACATACAGATCCCGTCCCTGTCTGGGGGCGCGGTAACAGAACCCGGCCCTCTTAGTACGGGATGCGGTGGACAGACAGAATCAGATCAGATCATATGTCATCCTGGCCGCCATCCCCATACACAGATCATAATATCATAATCATACAGATATAACAGATCCCGGCCCGCACGCCGAGGGACGCGGTGAACAATGCAGAGAAACATGCACGATAACAGAACCTGGCCCGGGACGCAGTGAAGGAATGCATTGAGACAGCCACGAACAGATTAATGAGAAACCACATACATATAGACACACATACAGACTCAATCAGACTGAAGGGTGCCAAACGGTGAGCCAAATCAGAGTATCCAGATAGTATGCATAGTACGCGCCTATATCCTACTTGGGAAGGCACGACAGATTATTATCAGAATCAGATTCTCAGATGTTCAGAAGTCATTTTGTAAGAATTGCATAAAAATAGTCATATCATAACCAAAATAATAGTCCAGATATTTTCTGAGAAAATCGGACAAAACGGAAGTATTTAAAGTTATACAGAAGATATCGGGCCTTGTGGGCCCGCCTCGGACCAACTCGAGGAAACATATGTAAATTACTGATAATAGACCTTATGAGGTCATCCATAATCGTTTGGAAGTGTTCCGACTCCGTTTTAGGGAAGTTTCGTACAAAAATTCACTTTAAAGGCAATTTGTAAGAAAATGGTTTCAATTGTACTGAAGGAATTGGAGCGGTTTTCCGTCTCGAATTCCGAGGAACGGAGTCATACTTAAGGCTCGCGGCCGAGCCTATCACATCCAGAACATGCCTAAGAATAAAGGGGAAGGCTTTACATACCTCGATAGCGCCTTACGCTCGCTTAGCGTCGATTCCAATTTCGTCCAAAATCTAGAAATGGTCAAGTTTACCATTTGTTAGTTTCAACTTTTCTGTCACGACCCAAACCCCGTGGGCCGCGACTGGTACCCTAACTGGGTACCCATACGTACCTACCTGATCGAATTCGAACCATACATTTTTTTTTTTTTTTTTGTGTTTCAAAACAGAAGTACAGAAGTAGGCCGATACAAGTACGGCACGCGCGTAACATACGTATATATACATATATACCTGAACATACAGATATTTACAAGTAAGCCGATAAGGCTAACATACAGACGAAACTCGTAACCCACACATCTATCTACAGGCCTCTACAGACATACAGAGTCATATGACGGGACAGGGCCCCGCCGTACCCAGAATATACAAACATACGGAGTACACAGAAGACAGAAGATATATACCAAAAGATATGCTCCAAGTCAAAGGAGCTCTTCAAAAAGCAGAGTCGGAAACCTACGCGGGCGGCGTATCACCTGGTGCGTCTGTACCTGCGGGCATGTAGCGCAGCCCCCGAAGAACGGGGGTCAGTACGGAAAATGTACCGAGTATGTAAAGCAAAAACGTAACAGATATAAACATAGTCCGAACTAGAGTCACAGAAATATAACGGGCAGAATCATAAATCAAACTGACGGACAGAGTTATGATCCAGACAGACACACAGAATCGTGTCACACACAAATGAACAGAATTATAGTTCGGGCAGACAGACGGAATCATAATGCGGACAGACGAGCAGAATCTGAATTCATACGGACATACAGAAGCAGAAGCCATACAGACATACAGAAATAGTCGTACCACAGACGGACAGACAGTAGTATGTTGGACAGAATTATGCATGCAGAGTAGCACAGAGTCATACAAAATCATACAGAGGCGTGTGCTTTATAAATACAGATGGCACACGCATATATTCATACAGATCCCGGCCCTGTCTGGGGGCGCGGTAACAGAACCCGGCCCTCTTAGTACGGGACGCGGTGGACAGACAGAATCAAATCAGATCATATGCCATCCTGGCCGCCATCCCCATACACAGATCATACAGACATACAGATCCCGGCCCGTACGCCGAGGGACGCGGTGAACAATGCAGAGAAATATGCACGATAACAGAACCTGGCCCGGGTCGCAGTGAAAGAATGCATTGAGACAGACACGAACCGATAAATGAGAAACCACGTACCTAAAGACTCAACATACAGACTCAATCAAACTGAAGGGTGCCAAACGGCGAGCCAAAATCAGAATATCCAGATAGTATGCATAGCACGCGCCTATATCCTAGTTGGGAAGGCACGACAGATTATTACCAGAATGGGATTCTCAGATGTTCAGAGATCATAATGTATAAATTACACAAAAATAGCCATAATATACATAAAATAATAGTTCAGAAGTTTTTGGAGAAAATCGGACCAAAACAGATGTATTTTAAAATCGTACCGGAAGTATCGGGCCTTGTGGGCCCACCTCGGACCAACCCGAGGCTACATACGTAAATTATTGATAGTTGACCTTATGAGGTCACCCATACTCAATCGGAAGTGTTCCAACTCCGTTTGGGGAAATTTTGTGCAAAATCTCACTTTAAGGGCAATTTGTAAGAAAATAGGTTCAATTGAATTGAAGGAATTGGAGGGGTTTTCCGTCTCGAATTCCAGGGAACGGAGTCGGACTTAAGGCTCGCGGCCGAGCCTACCACATCCAGAACATGCCTAGGAACGTAGAGAAGTGCTTCACATACCTTGATGGCGCCTTATGCTCGCTTGGCGTCAATCCAAATTTCGTCCAAAATCTGGAAATGGTCAAGTTTACCATTTGGTTAGTTCCATTCTTTCAATACTCTAACTTTACACATAATTGCCTACCGAAATTTTGGCAGCATTTCCTCTGTATATACGACATCCCCGAGACTTAGCTCGGCTCAATTTAGCAACACAACAACCCAAAGGAGACATCCAAACAACAACAAACATCAATAAACACTAAATCATACGCTATGGCATTATTAGCCACCTTTCGACACGACGAATCATCTTTCGTTTCAAGCTTACATTTCCAACCAAAACTTATTATTTTCATATCCATTATCCATCAAAATCATTACGACACACATCGGAGGAATCCATAACATGTTCACATAATATTCATAAGATATTCATAAAATTCACAAACATTCAACTTTCCATCAAGTCACTACTTTTCCAATCCCTTCCTAACTTTCAACAACTTAATAACCAATCTTCCATAACAACACAATTAACATGCTAACAAGATTCAATTCACCTCCCAACACCAACACACACCACACGGCCACACCTCAAAATTCTCAACTTTCCTTAATTCATTCAACTTTCATTTCTAATACAATTCCTACCACACTACAACTAGATTTCAACATAGTTTCAAGTCACCATAGACATGCAATATACATATATGCATTTCGGCCACACACCCCAAATTCCAACACACCAAATTTCCATATTTTTCATTCATTCACACATACTACAACATACATACATCATTTTTAACACAACAAAAGCATGAAATCCTTACCTTTCTTCAAGTTCTACACTTGGAAGATGAAATTGTTTTCTTGCCACAATCTTTATATCAACTTGTAGAGAATCTTGTGCTTAGCAATAATCTCTCAAGAGATGAACTTTTTAAACCAAAGGATTGGCTCCAAAAAATTTTCTTTCTTTTCTTTCTTTTTTTCTCTCCAAACCCGAAATGCTCTCTCTTGCTCTCTACTCTTTCTCTTTGATTTTTTTCTTGAATGTTCTTAAGGATATGGATGATATATATTTAGCACATGGAAATTAATTAATTCCATGGGCCTTGGGTTGGTCTTGGCCGAATGGGCCTCTTAAAATTGGGCCTCACTTCACTTATTTTTTTTGAGCCCAAAATGGTTGGTTACATATGGTAATTCATGGAACAAGTTTCCAAAATTCCAATTTTTGCCCTTGGCCACCTTTCGTAATTCCACCCCATTGAATTCATAACCTACACATGCATACCAAGTAAGGCCCAATTGTGGCCTTATTCATCACAAGTCAATTTATCTTGAATTTTTTTGAATAAGCGAAAATGTCGTATGTAACATCCTCCCCCCCTTTAAAAACATTCGTCCTCGAATGTTAAATTGACCTTATGGGGCGTCATACTAATTCGGGAGGGTTCCCTTTATAGTCGTCCTTTACTGACTTTCCGACATGGCTTCTTTACCAACATCATGGGTTAATTTTTCACATCACTGATTCAAATGCCTTCGTAATATATTTTCTCGTACCCCACGTAATTGTCGAACCATAAGCTATATTCTTGTAACAGACGAACGCTTTCCAGACGTCATAGTCCATACTATTCCTTGTTACACTCCTGAGATCCCTACCGCATCAATATAATCCCACTTCATACCAGACACTTCTTACCAACAGATTCAGGACTGGAACCGGATGCGTTGAGGCATATCGGACGGATTCGTAATCGGAAGCAGACATGCTAAACTCTGGCGGGTGGATTCATAATCAAAAGAAGAGATACGGAAGTATGTCAGACAGATCTGAGATCAGAGTCAGATGTATAAATAGGTATCGGACGGATTTCGAAATCGGAATCAGGCTTACAGAAATGTATCATACAGAGTCGCACTTAGAATCAGACATGCGGAGATGTATCAGACAGATGCGTGATCACAATTAGACGTACAGAGGCACACCAGACGAATTTATGTCCGGAGTCAGAAATACAGAGGTGTGTCAGACAGATTCGTAATCGGAGTTAATCGTACAGAGATATGTCAGACAGAAACGTATTCGGAGTCAATCATACAAATCGTCTTGGGTGTCGCTTATCGACTCTTTCAAAGATTCTGCTTACTCGCTTTACTTATCTCTCTCTTACCCTACTATCCATACTCTTTTTCCTTTAACAACTATCGTCATACCAGACTAACTTACGATGTAATTGGGCGTTTTCTATCCCCTGACAACATTCGGGTCGTCGCTGACTGTTATTCAGATTCGCTAAATTTTCCGAGTGGTACCACATCGGACTGTGTGGTGTTTGTAAAGGCACTAATTACTCCATACATTCTCTTTTCCTTTAGATTACCCCAAACTTTCATTTATATCAGTCATACCTACACTTGTGCAAAACCTTGCATTACTTCCCAGGGGGTCACCCATCCCAGAATTGCTCTGGCCTGAGCACGCTTAACTCCGAAACTTTCATGCATTTCGACGTGTTAGGGCAGATATAATTTCGTCGATCGCCCCGCACGACCTTTGTCACGTAATTTTAGAGCAAATCGGGGTCTTCGCAAATTTTCGGAAAATTTTTGTAGCGGGTCCCACCCCCGGCTAAGTCGTACCACTACCATGTCGCCTTTCTGAATCTTAAACATTCACTTTCATACACATATACATATGATTACAGATAACCCACGGATTTAAGTCTTCGTCACACGAATTCCGCCTCCAAATAATCAGTGGAATCTGATAAAATGTCACCGCAAGGTGTTCTTCGGCCACCGACAGATGGAACTAAAGTCTGACAAGTATCGCGGGACCTTTTTGTACTTAATCTACATGTTTACCTCCATATCCCTGGAAAAATTTGGGCAGAGTTTCCTCTATATTTCTTACTATCTGGAACCTGTACACCAGAAATACCAGCCATGCCGCATAGGGCTAACACAGATATACTCACATACATATCATATCATGTCGTATCGCAGCCACACGGGGCTGATAACTTCAAATAAGAATTATAACGCCGTCGACACTTACCACACGTGCCCCACTCAAATGGCATCGGAGGCACTTTCCTGTTTACTTCCATCCAGGATTTCCAAAATCACTCTGACGGTGGGGACATTTAGTCGCCCTTGTCTTGGGTCACTAGATCTCTAATTCCTTTAAATTTCCGTCGTCTTCATAGAACAACGTCTTACAAATATCATACACACATAGGAAGTTCTAAAAACTCATACACTTATAAATAATCAATATCGAGTCTGACCTGGGGAGCTGCCGTGAGAGGTATGTCCACTATCATCCACGTCTGCCTGCTCCCTACCTATGCGGTCTCCATTATCACTCGCATCCGAATCGGAGGGGTATGGACGATCAGACAAATCCCGGCCCACTGGTGACCCAGGCCAAGAACAGGAGAAATCCATAGCACTCTCCGAGGTGGCCGGGCTATCAAGGTTCTCCCTAATAATAAGAGCTGGTGCATACTTGAAAATCTCCTCCTGCGTCATCCCAGAAGAATGCTCCGAAGGGCCTGCCTCATGACTATCCTCCTCCTCGGAGGTAAGAAGCTCCGGAGGGGTCATCGCCAAATCCTTCGAGATATCTGTATCGTAGCCATCCTCCACGGGATCCTCTGCTCCAGGGATCGGAGACTCTGGAGGAGTCGTAAATGGGTCCTCCGACGGATCCGTATCGTAGCTATCCACCGGGGAATCCTCCGAAGGACCCGTCTCGATCGAGTAACTGGGGCCCTGCCTACTCGGCCCCGGTGACAGCCTGGGGGCCTTCTTAGCACCCCCATCCTCATCGTCGGAAGCCGTCCTCTTCATTCTTCACCAACCTGCAATCACCTGCAAGGAGCGGGTCAGATACATTTCCCCCAAATACCGACACTTCTGCTCTTTGGAGCCTCGCTGTAGGTACAGCAATTCGCAAGGGAGAATCATCCTAATCATACCGCTTTATCGCACGATCTAAGAATCCAAAGAAGGGTAACATCCTAAATGCCCTGTAGCTTCCTGTTTATAGATGTGGTGCACAACACATCGATAAACAAGACTCTACTAGACACGGCCTGTAGACATACCGAGGACTAACCGCTCTGATACCACTTTTGTCACGACCCAAACCCCGTGGGCCGCGACTGGTACCCTAACTGGGTACCCATACGTACCTACCTGATCGAATTCGAACCATACATTTTTTTTTTTTTTTTGTGTTTCAAAACAGAAGTACAGAAGTAGGCCGATACAAGTACGGCACGCGCGTAACATACGTATATATACATATATACCTGAACATACAGATATTTACAAGTAAGCCGATAAGGCTAACATACAGACGAAACTCGTAACCCACACATCTATCTACAGGCCTCTACAGACATACAGAGTCATATGACGGGACAGGGCCCCGCCGTACCCAGAATATACAAACATACGGAGTACACAGAAGACAGAAGATATATACCAAAAGATATGCTCCAAGTCAAAGGAGCTCTTCAAAAAGCAGAGTCGGAAACCTACGCGGGCGGCGTATCACCTGGTGCGTCTGTACCTGCGGGCATGTAGCGCAGCCCCCGAAGAACGGGGGTCAGTACGGAAAATGTACCGAGTATGTAAAGCAAAAACGTAACAGATATAAACATAGTCCGAACTAGAGTCACAGAAATATAACGGGCAGAATCATAAATCAAACTGACGGACAGAGTTATGATCCAGACAGACACACAGAATCGTGTCACACACAAATGAACAGAATTATAGTTCGGGCAGACAGACGGAATCATAATGCGGACAGACGAGCAGAATCTGAATTCATACGGACATACAGAAGCAGAAGCCATACAGACATACAGAAATAGTCGTACCACAGACGGACAGACAGTAGTATGTTGGACAGAATTATGCATGCAGAGTAGCACAGAGTCATACAAAATCATACAGAGGCGTGTGCTTTATAAATACAGATGGCACACGCATATATTCATACAGATCCCGGCCCTGTCTGGGGGCGCGGTAACAGAACCCGGCCCTCTTAGTACGGGACGCGGTGGACAGACAGAATCAAATCAGATCATATGCCATCCTGGCCGCCATCCCCATACACAGATCATACAGACATACAGATCCCGGCCCGTACGCCGAGGGACGCGGTGAACAATGCAGAGAAATATGCACGATAACAGAACCTGGCCCGGGTCGCAGTGAAAGAATGCATTGAGACAGACACGAACCGATAAATGAGAAACCACCTACCTACAGACTCAACATACAGACTCAATCAAACTGAAGGGTGCCAAACGGCGAGCCAAAATCAGAATATCCAGATAGTATGCATAGCACGCGCCTATATCCTAGTTGGGAAGGCACGACAGATTATTACCAGAATGGGATTCTCAGATGTTCAGAGATCATAATGTATAAATTACACAAAAATAGCCATAATATACATAAAATAATAGTTCAGAAGTTTTTGGAGAAAATCGGACCAAAACAGATGTATTTTAAAATCGTACCGGAAGTATCGGGCCTTGTGGGCCCACCTCGGACCAACCCGAGGCTACATACGTAAATTATTGATAGTTGACCTTATGAGGTCACCCATACTCAATCGGAAGTGTTCCAACTCCGTTTGGGGAAATTTTGTGCAAAATCTCACTTTAAGGGCAATTTGTAAGAAAATAGGTTCAATTGAATTGAAGGAATTGGAGGGGTTTTCCGTCTCGAATTCCAGGGAACGGAGTCGGACTTAAGGCTCGCGGCCGAGCCTACCACATCCAGAACATGCCTAGGAACGTAGAGAAGTGCTTCACATACCTTGATGGCGCCTTATGCTCGCTTGGCGTCAATCCAAATTTCGTCCAAAATCTGGAAATGGTCAAGTTTACCATTTGGTTAGTTCCATTCTTTCAATACTCTAACTTTACACATAATTGCCTACCGAAATTTTGGCAGCATTTCCTCTGTATATACGACATCCCCGAGACTTAGCTCGGCTCAATTTAGCAACACAACAACCCAAAGGAGACATCCAAACAACAACAAACATCAATAAACACTAAATCATACGCTATGGCATTATTAGCCACCTTTCGACACGACGAATCATCTTTCGTTTCAAGCTTACATTTCCAACCAAAACTTATTATTTTCATATCCATTATCCATCAAAATCATTACGACACACATCGGAGGAATCCATAACATGTTCACATAATATTCATAAGATATTCATAAAATTCACAAACATTCAACTTTCCATCAAGTCACTACTTTTCCAATCCCTTCCTAACTTTCAACAACTTAATAACCAATCTTCCATAACAACACAATTAACATGCTAACAAGATTCAATTCACCTCCCAACACCAACACACACCACACGGCCACACCTCAAAATTCTCAACTTTCCTTAATTCATTCAACTTTCATTTCTAATACAATTCCTACCACACTACAACTAGATTTCAACATAGTTTCAAGTCACCATAGACATGCAATATACATATATGCATTTCGGCCACACACCCAAATTCCAACACACCAAATTTCCATATTTTTCATTCATTCACACATACTACAACATACATACATCATTTTTAACACAACAAAAGCATGAAATCCATACCTTTCTTCAAGTTCTACACTTGGAAGATGAAATTGTTTTCTTGCCACAATCTTTATATCAACTTGTAGAGAATCTTGTGCTTAGCAATAATCTCTCAAGAGATGAACTTTTTAAACCAAAGGATTGGCTCCAAAAATTTTTCTTTCTTTTCTTTCTGTTTTTCTCTCCAAACCCGAAATGCTCTCTCTTGCTCTCTACTCTTTCTCTTTGATTTTTTTCTTGAATGTTCTTAAGGATATGGATGATATATATTTAGCACATGGAAATTAATTAATTCCATGGGCCTTGGGTTGGTCTTGGCCGAATGGGCCTCTTAAAATTGGGCCTCACTTCACTTATTTTTTTTGAGCCCAAAATGGTTGGTTACATATGGTAATTCATGGAACAAGTTTCCAAAATTCCAATTTTTGCCCTTGGCCACCTTTCGTAATTCCACCCCATTGAATTCATAACCTACACATGCATACCAAGTAAGGCCCAATTGTGGCCTTATTCATCACAAGTCAATTTATCTTGAATTTTTTTGAATAAGCGAAAATGTCGGATGTAACATTTTCAATAGTCCAAACTTAACACATACTTGCCTACCGAAATTTCGGCAGCATTTCCTCTGTACATATAACATCCCCGAGACTTAGCTCGGCTCAATTTATCAACACAGCAACCCAGAAACAACATGAATGACAACAACATATATTACAACACACAATACGACATCACTAGCCATCTTTCCGACATAACGAAACATCTCTCATTTCAACCTTACACTTCCAAACCAACCCTACCATTTTCATATTCAACACTTATCAAGATCATTACAACATATTTCGGAGGCATATCATACCATTTTCACAAGATATACATAAGATATACGCAATATACAAGTTTCCTACCAAGGGCATATTTCACCCACAACTTCCAATCTTTTAGCATAAACATCCATAACATATTCTTACCTTCCAATTTCATCAATAATAACCATAATTTGCCTCTTACTACTTTCATTTCCATATTTACATAAGTTACAATAAATTTGCATAATTTCCTATAACAACATAACAACCATTTTTCCATGACAACAACAACTATTATCTTTTCATTCACTTCACCATAACACACTTAACATACTAACAAAATTTAATTCACTTCCATTGCACTCCTTGCATCTCACGGCCACATACTATATTTTTTTTTTCCAACTTTCACTAATTCATTCAACTTTCATTTCTAATACAATTTCTACCATAACCACAACTAGATTTCAACATGAATTCAAGTCACCACAACCATGCAATATATATGCATATATTCGGCCAACACACATCCAATTCCAACACACAAAATTTTCATGCTTTTCATTCATTTCCACTTACTACATCATACATACACCCCTCATAGCATAACAAAAGCATAAAATTCTTACCTTTCCTTCAAGTTCTTCACTTGCCACTAAAGTTGTCCTCTTGGCAAGATAATTATACCAAGTTGTAGAGAATCTTGCACTTGGTAAGATTACAACAAAATTATAATTCTTGAATCAAGATTGAAGCTCCAAGAAATTTTTTTCTTTTTTTTTCTTTCTTTCTTTTTCTCTCTAGCCGAATTGGCTTCTTTCTTTTTCTTGTTCTTGGTTTTTCTTGTTTATTCTTGAATGTTCTATAGATTAGGATAATTATATAATGTCACATGGAAATTAATTAATCCATGGGCTTGGATCAATGGTGTGGCCGGTTGGGCCCTTAGATTTGGGCCTCACTTTCTTATTTTTTTTTTAGTCCAATTGACTTCATTTTGTAATTCATGAAGCAAGTTTCCAAAATTTCAATTTTGCCCTTGGCCACCTTTCGTAATTCCACACCAATGTATTCACGACCGACACATTCATACCAAGTAAGGTCCAAATATGGCCTTGTCCATTACAAATCAAATTATTTCAAATTTTTCGAATAAGCAAAAATGTCGGATGTAACATATTTCACTGTTGATACACTTAGAGGTCTGTAGACATATGTGTGGGTTGTGTATAAGTTTTGTTCAGCCATGTATATGTGATTTGCTATGGATATATTGATATGTAGTGGTAGCCTTGTCGGCTTGCGTATTATATTGATATGTAGTGGCAGCCTTATCGGCTTGCGTATTATATTGACATGTAGTGGCAGCCTTGTCGGCTTGCGAACCATATTATGTTTTGGTTAGTTGTGACTCCTCAGGAGATAGGTTTATGATATGCGACGTTATGAGTCTTTAGTTGCTTGCATTAGTTCCATACAGTTCTTATTTTCAATCTGTCTATATCTAACAGGTACGTATATGAGTGTCCAGCTCGGGCACTAGTCATGGGCCACGGGGTTGGGTCATGACAATTAACTCCTTCTTTTCTTGTGTGCGCTAACATTTCCGTTATCACATAATCTTTATTCTGAACTTTCCCTATAGAAGAACTTTATAAGTCTTTCTTATTCGTTCTATAGCTCGCCTATATACTTTAGTCACATAGATCACGTCATATCTTTTAGACACTTACTCACTAGGATTTACTCATTTTCATAACAATCCTTAGTACATTCACATAATATGCTGTTCGTAATCAATCCTATAGTGTAACACTTCTTAACCTTATTCACGATTCTTACTGTGGTTTAATCACACTCTGCAAGGTCGGCATACTTATCCTTTTACTTTTTCTGGTCAATCTTTTCCTTAATACCTCACAAGTTGTCTTATCAATACATTCATATTCATCATAATTCTTCTTCCTCCGAACTCTTGCCTCAATCATACTATTACTTCTTCTAACTATAAACTCGTCGTAATTTACCCCTGCTTGACAATTCAGTCGATGCCTCAATATAACACTCTATTAAAATTTGCCAGCCCTTTCTAAATCATCTATTATTATCACAAGCCCTTCCAAATTTTCCTAGGATTTCCTTTTTACCATATTGATATCGACCTCATAATTGCTATTACTATCAATTCAACGGTTAACTTATTTCTCGAAGTCAGCCGTACGCGCAAATTAGTTAAATTTTATCATTACTGTCGACATGGCCTTTCAAGACTTTTTACGAACCTATATTTCAATCTCCTATTTATTCCGTGGAAAATTTTAGCAGAGTTTCCTCTGTAATTCTCACTATCCCAAAACCTGCACGCAGGATATACCAACAATGCCTCACAGGGCCAACATATATACATATATATTATCTCGTATCATAGCCACACAGGGCTCCCCATATCAATAACAATATGAAAATGATAAACTTACCTCGTATGTCCAACTCAAACTGTACCTGTTACACTTTCCTGTTTATTTTCCCTTTCAATCTTTAACAGCAGGTTTCAATCATACCTGCAACATTCACACTATATCTGACATATATACTGCTTAGCGTTACTGATTCCTTCGGCTTCTTCTGTGCGCACCTCATAACTGAACTTATCAACAATATATACATCCAATCCACTTTCTTACAATACTTACAGTAACTTACCTTAATAATGACCGGTTCGCCATTCTGTATATACAAATTTTGATAACGTAACCTCGATGAATTATCTAGCCTCTGTAACTCCCAGTAGCATCATTTACTATCACGACCCACCCCCATGGGTCATGACTAGTGCCCGAACTGGACACTGGCATACATACCTGTTAGATATCGTCAAACTGAATCTAAGAACAACATGGAAACTTGCAAAAGAACTCCAAAGGTTCATAACGTGATCATATATATATATATCCCGATAACCTGTCTCCCGAGGAGTCACAACCAATCAAAACAGAATATGATACGCGAGCCGACAAGGCTGCCACTACACGTCAATATGATACGCAGGCCGACAAGGCTGCCACTATATATCAATACCATACGCAAGCCGAAAAGGCTGCCACTACAGACGAACATATCCATAGCACATCGTATAGACACAGCTGAACAAACTTATACACAACCCACGCATATGTCTACAGACCTCTAAGAGTATCGATAGTTAAATATGACGGGACAGGGCCCCGCCGTATCCCTGGATAAACATATATATATACATCAAAAGATCTGTACCAAAAGTCTAGGCTTTGAAACAATGGAGCTCTCCAAGACAGTTGGAGGATCACCAAATCGAGTATCTGTACCTGCGGGCATGAAACACAGCCCCCCCCCCCCCCCCCGGAGAAAGGGGGTCAGTACGAGATATGTACTAAGTATATAAAGCATGAAATACAATAACGAGGATCATGACTGAAATAGAGATCACAGAAGACAAGTTTGACATTCAAAATACCAATACACTTGCCTTATGAAATGTAAATCATACATATCAATATCATATATTATACTCGGCCCATTATGGGACTCGGTGAATAAAGTCATCACATGCCATCCTTGGCGCCATAATCACATCATCATATCATCACATCATCATATCATCGTATATATATATATATATATATATATACCGTACCCGGCCCTCTAGTAAGGGACTCAGTGAACAATGCAGTGATACTGTGCATGAAAACATACCCGGCCCGAGACTCGGTGAAAGATATATTACGGCTGCACGAGCAGAGTAGTGAGCAACCATATGCAAACTAAATCATATCTGAGACTCAATAGAATAATCAAAATGAACTATCATTTGAAAATCAAGACAATAGTCATATCAAGTACCCTTCAAATATCACTATGGATTATATCAAAATAGGACGGCTGGAGTCATAGACACGTATCAAGACATAATGAATTAAGTTTTGGAAATCAATAACGTTAGCCATCCTAGTGTCTCTAAGAATTGGAGTTTCTTTAGAGTTTATACATTCGTCGTCTGTTTGTCTCACATAGACCATGCCAAAAAGAAAGAAGGGAATAGCTTTACATACCTTGTCGCTTCTCAAGTTAATCATAACTTAGGTCTTGGGCTTCACCAATCTACAAACAATACCAAATATTCCAATAATCGAATTAGGATACTCTTTCAAACCAATCCTTACTTACTTAGAAATCTAACGATATTCGGGTGGCATTTTCCTTAAAATTCCAATTTAGCCAAAATATCAATCCAATACCAATATCAGTATCAACAAATAAATATTCAAATAGAATCAAATCCATTCTTAAACCACTTCCAAAACAGCCCAACATACATTTCTATACCGATACTTGCATATACTTCTTTATTTCCGTATATACATAGTATAACAAAAACAACTACAGCCAATCCCACGATATTCCAGCCCACAAAATAATTCGTAACAACCACCAAACAGCCCACATGATAACAACAACAATTTATCCAATTCCCGCAATTAATTTCGTAGTTCCCATCTCACAATTTAGCTATGACCGGGATGAATTTAAATAAACCTAGAAGAGAATAAATCTTACCTTATATGCCAATAAATATTCTTTTTCCACCTTACTTCATTATGAAGAAAGCTCGGAGTCAACAACACGACAAAAACAGAACAACGAAACCGAAGTAGGGAGCAAAACTAATATATTATTTTCCAGAAAAAGATATACATTTCTCCCCTTAAAGAACTTTTGTTGCTGCTATTTAGAAGGAATTTTTTTTTTCTGATTTGTGTACTAAATTGATGCTTTCCATATTTTGTATTGTTAAAGTTCACACTAAATGTTATACGGATGGTAAAAGCACCTTTGTCCCTTTACACGTGGGATTCATTTAGTCCACCACCCTAACATTTCATTATGTGCTGTCCACCACTATGTCAATACATATACATTCCTTATCTCCCTATTTTGTCTAGGTCCCACGTGGACAATGTCCACTCATTATTTATTCACTTACATCATTAGTCTTAGTCTTCTACTACCGTATCCCATTTAATTAATCGTACACGTAATTAATTTTTTTGATCTCAATTCCTTTAAACAGTGATCACCTTTAACATACTCCATATCATGACCATGTAATATAGCACTAGTCCATAGCCTCATTTTCCACACATAAAATATTATTCTCAATCATCGTCGCCACACTTTCGAGTCTTAAATAATTTCGGAACTTCATTCCTTGTATCCAATTCCACTTAATAAGAATTAATCTCTCAATTACAACATTATCTACTCCAATTTCACCATAAGAAGAGGAAATATTACCTTAATTTAATTAGGACAGATCCTACAATCACTTGCACCACTTTTTCTTCCTCAATTTAAATCCTAATGTTGCTACCTCCCTTGAATGTTCAGAACACTTTTTATGGAATTATAATTTTCTTCCTATGTACCTAATCCTCTAATGCTACCTGGAAAAAAATGTCTTATTGTCTATTTAAATTTCTAACATAAGCTAAAATTCCATAAGACCTCTCTACCAATTTCGTGGGGTCTACTTATATAGATAATAATTGCAATAAGTACTTTCAACAAAAAGGTGCCAGCATATGTAATAGAATGCATAGTCATAATATGCTATCTCCATTTTGGACACGTGGAAAGTCCCTTTGTACCACTTATTTATTACTCCATTTCATGATTACAATGCCTGTTGTCCCAACCAGATTTCCACATACAATTACTCACATGTACTTCATTTTGTAAGCTCACATGTGGAAATAATACATTCCACACTTGTCCACTTTATTTCCTAATTGCATCAATTTGTTCCCACAAAAATTGGTAATTTATTCTTTGTTCCCCATTCACTTAAATAGCAATCTTTTTAAATACACTTCATATACTCATTGTCTTGATTATGTGACATATCACTAATCCATAGCCCTTTTTGGCACAAATAAAAATATTATTTCCACTCACCGTAACCATAATATTAAATCATAAATTCAAGATGTAACAATAAGAATGTCTAATATCGTACAACCTCGAAGATAATGTCGATTAGCTTACGAATAATCTAATGTATAAAAATACAGGATATAACATCCTTCCCCCCTTTGGAACATTCGTCCTCGAATGTTAAACTAGTCCTGCACTCCTAATGCTTCCTTAAATGTTCTTTTGTTGAATTATGCCCTTCACATGCCTCTTTCGTTGGTTGATTCCCTTCAATTTATTACGCATTCCAGATCTCTAAGTAACCATTCCCGCAATATTTCCTCTTTCTGTTGCTTCTCGAGGTAATAATTCCACGTCGTTGTCTTTACTCTCCTCCTTATGGTTGACAATTGTATTGCGAGCTTTTCTGCTGAAATCTTACTTTCTCCCGGGTGCACTTAGTCATAACTCGACTCTTCCTTCTTCTATAGTTACTCCCTTAAGATGTATCGTTCACTTTATCATACCTCTTCATCTTTAAATAAAGTTTTATAACGCGTAGGCGTTCCTCATCAATTTATTAGATTTTACAATCCTTGGAGCATTTCATGCCTCTGGTGACCTGTGGATTCTTCGCAGACTCTACGAATAAAATGAAATTTCCCAAGGTGTAACGTTATTTTACTTCAATAACCTTACATGGCTCTGCTGTTACAGTCCATACCCTGGAATCTTCAGCATTATGTATCACTTCTCGACTTTCTTATTAAACGATTTTAACTGTCACTTTGCTTTTAACTCTTAATCTCGATCTTTAGAGTTGGCTATCAAGTAGCGCTGGATTTCTCTCATATGATAACTTTACATAGCTTCTCTGTGATCTGTCTATTATTAACTGGTATAATTCCGAAAGAATTTTTGATTTGACACATAAATTCAATGTCATCCAGTATCCAGTTTGTTCCGATCGTCTCGCTTGAACTGTTTCACCATTTCCCTTAATCCAACTTACAACACTTTAGGCATATTATCCCGTGCCGTCTATTTATTTTTAATTCAAACTCTTCTATTGCCTCTTTACTCAGATTTTGCTCTTAGTTCTCCTGTCACGCACCAGAATGTGCGTAAGTGCTCAAATGAGCCCAAGAGATATCTTAGCGTCGTCTCAGTAGTCTTCATGCTTTACCTTGCATCCTCCACTCGTATCTTACGATCGGTATCAAGATAAATCTTCAGCTCAACTATGGCCATGTCCTATTTTCCCTCAGTACAAATTCTATCTCGGTACTTTGGCTCAAACCATCTTACACCTTTCCTTAATATATCTAAAATATAGTAACTACATTGTTATTATCGAATCCTCACTCTTCTTATCAAGTACTCACTTGGTCTCGTTCTTTGAATACTGTACCATATTCGTATCTTTTCTTTATAGTTTATGACTTTGATTATCCACGTACGAAACCTTAACAGAATCGTGAAGCGACGAGAACCTTTCCATATATAGTATAAAATCTCATCTGACCATCTATACTCGAGTAATGCAACCCATGTAGCAACTCATCCAAGGACGCATTCCACTTACTCCAATCAGTAATTAATTAGTACTTATAGTCGTTCTAAATTCTCAATTATGTAGCACTTATATTCTGGTGATAAATGTCCAAAGTTTTCTTGTAAAGATATTTACCCTAACCTATACATAATCAGAAAGCACACTATACAAGTAGCTTTTCCATGTCCCTCAATACATTTCCTTCCACTCCATACTGTCCCATGATTTTATGCCCCTCATGAATAGTTATTGTACCCCAAGTCGTTAGATGGTAGTGGACTCTTTCCTCTCCTTGTAACGCTTTTGAACACCTTACCACCTTCTTTAATCGCTTAATTCGTATACCCCTCTTAACCATCCAGTCATGAAGCTAGTCATGAAGATGTACCGGGTACATGAACTCCTGGACACCGCTCTTGGACTTTAGTCTTTATGTTACAATGCCCGTCTATCATGGTCCATCGCAGATTGCCCCAGGGCATAAAAGTACTGTAGTCATATGAGCTTACCTTAGACCAAGTGTTTCTACGCTCATTCTTTTCTTATAGTCAATTTCAAACCTTATCCTTGGTGTTGACTTTATTGTTTCCGACATGATAATTCCTTTTTATTCATTCCTTCTCAATTCATCTTATTACCTCCTGCTATAATCAGTCCTCCAGTCCTTGCATGAGGAACACTATTCTTAATCTCAATAGCGCCTTGTCCTTTAGGATATATTACTTCTATACAGTCCATTCTTCGCCTCCAAAACTTATGTTGTTCATTCTAATCATCCCCTCTCATTCTTATTATCCCAGTCATTTTCTGGCACTCATTCTACCTCATTGCTCATATTTCTATGGTTTAGCCTTTTATAGTTCCGTCACTTATACTATTCGTGTGCTCGACTATACATGTCATAACCTATTACTGCACTGTTATCTCGCTTTCTTCTTATTTCCGCTTTTCAATTTACTCCCTCTTCTCTTGTGCTCGCTACCATTTTCGTTATCAGATAATCTTTATTCTGAACTTTCCCTATAGAAGAACTTCATAACTGTCACGGCCTAACGCCGTAGGCCGTGACTAGTGCCCGAGCTGGACACTCGTATATGTACCTGTTAGCTATAATCAACCCGAAACTAAACATAATATGGAAACTTGTAAAAACAAAACGTCATCTCAGAACTGTCACATATATACATGAAGGTAACCTGTCTCCTGAGGAGTCACAATCAATCAAGCATGACATAATACGCAAGCCAACAAGGCTGCCTCTACATACGGGAACATCCCAAAATATAAGTCATGCTAACACAGCCGAACAACATCTGTACACAACCCACACATATGTCTACAGACCTCTAAGAGTATCAACAGTGACATATGACGGGACAGGGCCCCGCCGTACCCCTGGATAAACATATATATACATCAAAAGGATCTGTACCAAAGGTCTATGCTCCAGAACAATGGAGCACTCCAAGACAGCTGAGTAGAAGTCCTAAGCTGGAGGATCACTAAAGCGAGTATCTGCACCTGCGTGCATGAAACGCAGACCCCCCCCCCCCCTCCGAAGAAAGGGGGTCAGTACGAGATATGTATTGAGTATATAAAGCATGAAATACATTAAGTAAGATCACAATTAAAGTAGAGGTTCCAGGACACAAGTATGATAATCAAGAAATCACTGTACCTGTGCCTTACGAAACAAAATCATGCATATCATTATCATATACCATACCCGGCCCATTATGGGACTCGGTGAATAAAGTCGTGTACACGTATACCATACCCGGCCCGTCATGGGACTCGGTGCCATAATCATATCATCATATCATCATATCATCATATACATATATCGTACCCGGCCCTCTAGTGAGGGACTCGGTGAACAATACAGTGAAACTGTGCACGAATACATACCCGGCCCATCAGGGGACTCGGTGAAAGATATAATAACAGCGTGCACGAGCAGAGTAGTGAGTAACCATATGCAAATCAAATCATCATCTAAGACTCGATAGAATAGATAGAATGAACTAACACTTGAATATCAAGACAATAATCATATCAAGTATCCTTCGAATGTCACAATGGATTATATCAAAATAGAACTTCAGGAATCATTGACATGAACCAACATAATGTGAAATATCTTATGGAAGTCAAGAACATTAGTCATCGTAGAGTCTCTAAGGATAGGAGCTTATACATACCGACTACTATCCAACATATAGAATGTTATATCCCATATTTTTGTACGTTGGATTATTCGTAAGCCGAGGTGGGGTCCACATGTCTAGATTTAAAAAAAAAAAGACATATGACAAGTTATATGAATAATATATGTGAAGTTAAACACAACTCAAGAAGGACCCTTGAGCCAAATCAAAGTGGAAGTCCTCCAAAAAAAAATGTGTGTTTTTAAGTTACATTTTTGGGTGATCTGACTTCGGGAGGCCATAACCCCATCAGTATTTGGGAATTTGGGAAAACTCCCAAAATTAAATTTGTAGATAATTGAAATCGGCACTATTATATTAATTATGGATCGGGCCGTACGTTCCTCGGCACTATTATATTATATATGGATCGGGCTGTACGTTCCATAGCACTATCAGTTGTATTATAATCTATGCCTATCATACGCCGTAGAGTCAGTTTCTGTCATATAGACTTATGCAGATATTCTCAGATGTTAGCCACAGATGCATTCTATTATTGAGGCTGGTTTTCATGATTCATCTGTACTTGATGTTCTTATGCTTTATATACTCAGTACATATTCCGTACTGACCCCCTTTCTTCGGGGGCCTGCGTTTCATGCCCGCAGGTACAGACGCTCGATTCGGTGATCCCCCAGCTTAGGATTTCCAGTCAGCTGTCTTGGAGAGCTCCGTTGTTCCGGAGCCTAGACTTTTGATACAGATCTTCTGATGTATTTATATATGGTTGTCCAGGGGTATGACGGGGACCTGTCCCGTCATATTTCACTATTAGTACTCTTAGAGGTCTGTAGACATATGTGTGGGTTGTGTATAAGTTCTGTTTAGCTGTGTCTCTACGATGTGCTATGATATGATGTTCGTCTGTAGTGGTAGTCTTGTCGGCTTGCGTATGATATTGATATGTAGTGGCAGCCTTGTCGGCTTGCATATGACATTGATATGTAGTGGTAGCCTCGTTGGCTTGCGTATCATTTTATGATTTGATTAATGGACTCCTCAGGAGAAGGTTTATCTGGATATATATATGATGACGTTATGAACCTTTGGAGTTCTTTAGCAAGTTTCCATATTGTTCATAGATTCAGTTTGACTATATCTAGTAGGTATGTATATGGGTGTCCAGCTCGGGCACTAGTCATGGCCCATGGGGTTGGGTCGTGACAAAAGTGGTATCAGAGCAGTTCATCCTCGGAGTGTCTACAAACCGTGTCTAGTAGAGTCTTGTTTATCGGTGTGTTGTGCACCATATCTATAAATAGGAAGCTACAGGACATTTAGGATGTTATCTTTCCTTCTTATCCTAGATCGTGCGATAGAGCCCAGCCATAGGAAATGAAATTCCTTATACTAACCTTTGATTTCAGCTGAAGAACGACATCGAGAGAAGAAAGTGACTGATGATGTTAGAAGCTACACAGTACACAGGTAAGCCACGGTGCGAAGGAGGCATGTCGGGTAAGGTAAGAATATTGGAGTATGATTGATATGTAAAGTTGAAAAAGGAAAGGGGAGGTAGATAGGAAGGTATAACAGGGCGGATCGTTAAAGGATCAGGTACGTCTCGAGGTGCGATATGTGAGGTAAGTTTCGACACCTTTATACTTTTTACTTGAAATTTGGAGCCCTCTGTGGCTATGACATGATATTATATATACGTATATATGTTGGCCTTGTGAGGCATTGTTGGTATTTCCAGCGTGCAGGTTTTGGGATAGTAAGAAGTACAGAGGAAACTCTGCCCAAATTTTTCCAGAAATAGAAAGGAGAGAATGGGATATAGTTTCATAATATGTCTTGAAAGTCGATACCGAGAGGGTAAATTTATTATGTTGGATTAAAGCTTCAAGAGATACCTCCACGTCATCCGTAAGAGGCATTATTATTATTTGGGAAATTTTACACCAAAGAAGCATATATGAGCAGCAAAGTTTGGAATTCATTTGAACGGACCAGAATACTTTCCAGCCACATTTTACCTTAGGAAAAGCTCGTGTTGAAGAGCAAAAACGCCCAGCAATTAAGTTTCACTTCATTGGACAGAGCATACAGCAAGTAGTTTATGAACTAAATGATTCGTTCACGACTCAAGAATAAATCTGGAGGTAAACCATGTGAATCAAGCACTAGAAGTCCTGTGGTGCTTGTCGAATTCTAGTTTTTCTTCTGGTGGTGGCTGGAGAATGCCTCATGGTGACATTTTATTAGTTATTAATAAACTAATTGGAGGTGGAATTTGTGGAAGGAAAACTCAAACTTGTGGGCTGTCTAGGATCATGTGTTTCATATGTTGTTGATGAAATGCTAGGATAATTCGGAAGGGCTTGTGATACTAAGGGATGATTTAGAAAAAGGTGGCAAATCTTAACAAAACATTTTATTGAGGTATCGAGTGAACTGATAAGTAGGGATAAATTACGACGAATTTACAGTTAAAAGGAGTGATAGTATGATTGAGATAAAAGTACGGAAGAGGGAGAATTATGACAAATTATGAAGGTATTGATAAGACAGCTTGTGAGATATTAAGGATAAGATTGATCAGAAAGGGTGAAGGGTTAAATACACCTACTCCACAGAGTACAATTAAAATATAGTAAGAATCGTGAATAAAGGTTAGGAAGTGTTACGTTATAGGATGGATTACGAACAGGATGTAATGTGAATACGATAAGGATTGTCATAGAAATGAGTAAAGCCTAGCGAGAAGGATATGATGTGATCAGTGTGAAACGGAAAAGCAAATATAGATAAAAAAAGACTTACAAAGTCCTATAGGGAAAGTTCAGAATAGAGATCAAGTGGTAATGATAGTGAAAGCGAACATAGGGAGAGAAGGAGTTAATTGAAAGAAGAAAATAAAAAGAAAGCGAGTGGGATTACAGTGTAGCGATGTGTTATGACATCTATAGCTAAGAAAACGAGTAATATAAGTGACAGAACTGTGAAAGACCAAACTAAAGAAAGATGAGCAACGAGGCAGAATGAGTGCCAGAAATGACTGGGATGGTAAGAACAAATAGGGATGAACAGAATATATTTTGAGAATGAGGAAGGGATTATCCAGAAGTAGTGTTTTCCGATGGATATAATGGTAGCATAAGATTTCTTGTACGTAAAATAAAAGATGGGTATAGACTGGAGAAATGGTAAGAAAATTCTATAGGAAGCACCCAAGATAGATGCAATTAAGTGAGTATGGGTATAGAACAAAAGGGAAATATATAACTACGAGCTTAAAAGTATAGCACAACAGTGAGGTTATAAGATACGATCGTCATTTAGATGAACCCGATATGAATTTGAGTAAGTTAGAAGTCAGTTTTGGGTACACAACAAAGGTGAAAGAGCATAAGGCATAAAAGAGTACTGCGTGTATATGACTTCACCTCGGAAAGAGTGAAATACTTAAAGGACAAGGACTGTAGGCCTAAGGAACAAATAATGTATTGTAAATTTATTAGAGGAAACAGATGATATCCGTTGGGATAAAGATAATACTACAAGAGAACTTTGGACACTTATCATCGGAATATAAGTGCTAACCAATTGAGCATTTGGAACGACTATAGGTACTGATTAATTATGAATTGGAGTAAGTGGAATGTGGCCTTAGATGAGTTCCTATATGGGTTGCATTACTCAAGTATAGATGGTTAGATGAGATTTTGTACTGTATGTACAAAAGTTCTCATCGCCTCGTGATTGTGTTAAGGTTTCGTACATGGGTAATCTAAGCTATAGATGATAAAGAAAAGACATGGATATGGTGCAGTATACCAAATGTATTGGAAAAAGGATCATATGAATTTGAAAATTGGAAATGGGGACACAGAGCAAAATATAAATAGATAATTATGTAAGTACTCCCAAAAAGGGGGAAGCGGATGAGAGAAATGCAAGTGTAAGATGAAAACAACTGACACTGCAATAAATTTAATGTGGTTACTTAAACTTCAAGTGAGATCCCTTGCTGAAACAAGTTAGTAAGATTCGAAAGCCAGCAATAAACGGATAGAAGTCAGGATGGTATTTGAGTACAATTAAGATGTTGGCAACGGAGATGTATGTTAATGATATTGTGACTTATAAGTAGCAAAGAAGAAAGAATAGGGAATCTCCTATAGTAGAATATGAGAAAATTGAATGGTAAGTAAAGGAAGGGAAAGGTGTAAGATGGTTTGAACCAAAGTACCGAGATGAAATTAGTACTTAGGGAAAAAGCCATAGTTGAGCCTTGATATCAGTTGAAAGATATAAGACAAGAATGTAAGGTCTGCATAAAGACTAGTGAGCCGACGCTAAGGTATTTCTCGGGCTGATTTGAGCGCCTTCGTATATTCTTGTAAAGATTGCAACATAATGTGTGACGGGAAAACTAAAAACAAAATCTGAGTAAAGGGGCAATAGAATATGCCTAAAGTGTTATAAGTTGGGTTAAGAGAAATTATGGAATAGCTTAAGCGAGACGAGCAGGACGAGCTGGTTATTGGATGACAGTGAATTTATATGTCAAGTCAAAAAATTCTTTCAGAATTATACCAGTTAATGATAGACAGAGCATAGAGCAGCTATGTAAAGTTATTATATAAGGGAACTCTAAAGTTATTATAGCGCTACTTGGTAGCCAACTCTAAAGATTGAGATTGAGAGCTAAAAAGTAGAGTGACAGTTAAAGTCTTTTAAAGAAGTCGAGAAGTGATACGTGAGGCTGAAGATTCAAGGATAGGGGTGCCATAGGTAAAACTACCTATACAAGTGTTCACTCACGATGTGAGATGGGTATTTACCTCAAAAAGAGTGTTCTCGAGAAATTCATTCTGGGACATGACTAACATGAGATTTAAAACCCCTTACGATCATCATGTTTTTTAACCTTTATTCAGATATAAGTTAAGCGAGAAGAGACACCCGGAGAGGATGATAAAGATAAGAAGAAGGTTCCTGATTATTAAGTAATCGCGAAAGGTTAAGAGATGACATGGTATCAGTATGTAATAGATGATTCACGTGGTTGACTTAATAATGTGGGTATAGAGGTAATGACTATGTGATTAAGATTGCGGGAAGGAGTAACGACAAGGACGAAAGGTTCCTAGACGAGTTGAAAAAAAAAGGAGGTCGACAAGTACAAAAAGGGACGATCCAAAATAGCACCAAGAAGCAAGCAAGGAAGAGTGCCGTATCTGAACAAGGGAAATTGTTTAATACTAGAGAAGATTAAGGAGTCCATAGCATAATAGCATGGAAATTAGGAACTAAAGGGGATAAACATTTCGAGAAACTAATCAAAGTTTCATAAGCTCGCAAGGAACAACATTCGAGGACGAATGTTCCAAAGGGGGGAAGGATGTTATATCCCGTATTTTTGTACGTTGGATTATTCGTAAGCTGAGGTGGGGTCCACATGTCGAGATTTTTTAAACAAAAGACATATGAAAAGTTATATGGATAATATATGTGAATTTAAACACAACTCAAGAAGGACCCTTGAGCCAAATCAAAGTGGAAGTCCTCCAAAACAAATGTGTGTTTTTAAGTTACGTTTTTGGGTGATCTGACTTCGGGAGGCCATAACCCCATCAGTATTTGGGAATGTGGGAAAACTCCCAAAATTAAAGTTGTATATAATTGAAATACCTTTCCAACCATAGGTCGTGGGCCTGCATGTGACATCGGGATAAGGAGATATGGACGTTTTAAGGCAGAAAGGTCAAGCTGGGCAGTGGGCTCGGCCCAACCCGATTCCTTAATTAAAATAAATATATATAAAATGATGACTCATTATGATGGGAATGTGTAAGGCTTAGGGGCAGCATATATATACATGGTTGATGACTAATTTTAGTCATATAATTCATTTGTAGTTGTCATTGTAATTCAGAGAGACAGAGAGAGAGCTTCCATGCCATGGCAACTCACAACCATGGCAGATTTGGAGCAGCTCACAGCCAGCTGCTATGGTGAAAAAAATTTATAATCTCCTAAGGTGTTTTACACGTGAAGAAGGCAGCAACCTAAGGGTGTTGAAGTGTGGGAGATGAAGTGGTGCGAATTGAGCAAGTTATTATAGGATCTGTCCTAATCAAATCAAGGTAAGATTTCTTCATCTTGAAATGTAATTGCAGTTAAAGATGTTGTAATGGAGAGATGAATTTGTATTATATGGAATTGTTGAAATATGAATTGGATTAAATGTTCATAAAGTGGTGGACTGTTCTTGTTGAGCTGAAAGATTAAAAGTGTGGTTTTATGTTCATGTGTTGTTGTTCTTGTTGTTGTCGTGTTGTTGATGATGTGGCTCCTAAATTTGGAGGAAAGAAGTGTATAATGTATCGTATACAAAGAGTATGTTGGTCTGTTTGGTGTATAATCTTAAATATTAAGGATTTGGATTGGAAAAGGATTAAGAAAGGTTATTGGGTTATTTGAGTTGTTTATGGGCTGGATTGTAAGGATTTGATATGAATATTTCTATTACTGTTGTTGTTGGTATTGCTGTGATAACAGAAGATTAGTTGGAAGTTCGGGTTAGGCGAGTTATATTGGGGAAATGCTGCCCGATTTTCGTTAAATTCTTAACTAATAAAAATCCTAATCAAGAAAGTAGGAACTAAAGAATGATTCCTATAAGCGGTTGATTGTAGATTTATAAACTAGAAAGTATAGTTTACTAACGATAACGTTACTTTCATATTAAATAGGCTAAAGAAGCGACGAAGTAAGCTTGGTTTCGGTTGATCTACGACGGGTATGTAAAGTTATCCTTTCTTTCTTTTTGGCATGATCCTTATCATATGAATGAACACAGTGAGCAAGCAAGTTCCAAAGACTCTGTTCTTAGAGAGTGTAGAGATATTTGTATCGTTGGCCTCCTATGTTTTATGTCCATAACTCCCAGAGACTTTTCATATTAGCTTCTTATGTCACCAGAGGGGTTCAGAGTATCCTTTTCCGAGTTTTACATGCATTTGTATATATTATATTATATATGGATCGGGCCGTACGTTCCTCGGCACTAACATATTATATTTCTGGATCGGGCCGTACGTTCCTCGGCACTAACATATTATATTTATGGATCGGGCCGTACGTTCCTCGGCATTATTATATTATATATGGATCGGGTCGTACGTTCCTCGGCACTATTATATTATATATGGATCGGGCTGTACGTTCCACAACACTATCAATTATATTATAATCTATGCCTATCATACGCCGTAAAGTCAGTTTCTGTCATATAGAGTTATGCAGATATTCTTAGATGTTAGCCACAAATGCATTCTATTATTGAGGCTGGTTTTCATGATTCATCTGTATTTGATGTTCTTATGCTTTATATACTCAATACATATTCCGTTCTGACCCCCTTTCTTCGGGGGGCTGCGTTTCATGCCCGCAGGTACAGACGCTCGATTCGGTGATCCCCCAGCTTAGGATTTTCAGTCAGCTGTCTTGGAGAGCTCCGTTGTTCCAGAGCCTAGACTTTTGATACAAATCTTCTGATGTATTTATATATAGTTGTCCAAGGGTACGACGGGGCCCTGTCCCGTCATATTTCACTGTTAGTACTCTTAGAGGTCTGTAGACATATGTGTGGGTTGTGTATAAGTTCTGTTCAGCTGTGTCTCTATGATGTGCTATGATATGTTGTTCGTCTGTAGTGGCAGCCTTGTCAGCTTGCGTATGATAGTGATATGTAGTGGCAGCCTTGTCGGCTTGCATATGACATTGATATGTAGTGGTAGCCTCGTCGGCTTGCGTATCATTTTATGATTTGATTATTGGACTTCTCAGGAGACGGTTTATCTGGATATATATATGGTGACGTTATGAACCTTTGGAGTTCTTTTGCAAGTTTCCATATTGTTCATAGATTCAGTTTGACTATATCTAGTAGGTATGTATATGAGTGTCCAGCTCGGGCACTAGTCATGGCCCATGGGGTTGGGTCGTGACATAGAAGACTTGAGAGGCAATAGCTCAATCACCTTAAGAGTTCTAACATCAAGAAGTGAATAAGGATCATGGATCACACTCGAAACTTATGAATGGAATTATCCAAAGTTCATATCATACGTCACTTATATCTAAGACATGCCAAAAGAAAGAAGGGATAGCTTTACAAACCTTCAACGCTTATCCGTAATACAATACGTATACGCTGCCCACAGTGTCTCAACCTATATTAAGACGTTAAGAAATATGGTTAATCTATGGAAAGGTTCAAAACGTATTCCAACGTTAGTACTTCGTTTCTAGAAGATTAGGCGGCATTTCCCTTATATTCAAACCAACTATAAAACAACCAAATCAACATCCATAACCACACGTTTAAGTATTATATCAAGACTAATCAAGATAAGAATCGAGATGTTATATCCCGTATTTTTGCATATTCGGAAAATTCGAAATAAATTTGATTTGTAAGCAATAAGGCCATATTTGATTTTTATTCAATATATATGTGTTGTTTATGAAAAATGTTGATGCGGAAATATGGAGGAAGGCCAAGGGCAAAATTGAGAATTTTGAAAATTAGCTTCGGGAATTACAAAAATTAGCTACAACAAATTGGGCTAAAAAAAAAATGAAACCAAAAGGCCCAAATGGAAGGGTGGCCGGCCATAGAGAGCCAAGGAGCCCAAGCCCATGTCTTAATTAAATCATGTGATAATTAAATAAATAAGAGACCATTTGTTCATTCTAGAAAACTCAAGAAAACAAAAATAAAAAAAGAATGAGAGCAAGAACAAGGTGGCCATTCGGCCGAACCTTAAAGGAAAGAAAAAAAAATTCAAGCTAGCAATCCTTGGTCCAAAAATTTGTTTCTTATTGAATCCTTACCAAGTTCGAGGCACTCTTCAACGTGGTATAATTCTTTTAGCGAGAAAGCTACGTTTGTGGCAGGTGGAAGTTTGAAGAAGAGGTAAGAATTTCATGTTCTTTATATGTTACGGAAGGTTTGTTTGTGTTGTAGTATGGAGAAATGGATAGAATTCATAAAAATATGGAAGTTTGCATGGCATGGTCGTGTATATGCATGTTTTGTGTAGGCAAGACTAGTTAATTTTTATATAGCATTCTAGTTGTGGTTGTTGTGAATTCTATATTGGAAATGGAAGTTTGATGACTTTGGTTGAAGTTGTGAATGTGTGGAGTGTGGCCGTGTGAGTGTGTGTGAGTGTGTGTGGCCGTATGGCATTGAGTGTTGGAGAGGAGATGAATTCATTTTATTTAGTGTATTAGTTGTGTTGTTGTGGCCTTTGTGATGTAAATGAAAGACTTATGGATTTAGTTGGTATGGAAATTTATAGTTGGGTAGTTGTAGGAAAGTAATGTGACTTTAATATGATTTTATGTAATTACGGGAATAAGGTGGTTAATGTGTAAATTGTTGTTGTAGTTTGTGAATTTGAGAGAAGAAAATGTGTCGTCGTAGTTTTGTCGCATTTGTGGAGATTTCGAGTGAAGTGTGAGTTGGTGGAATAGGTTGAATATTTTGTGGATTGATGGAAATGCTTGTGAATTGTGTTGAATGATCATGGATTAGTACTTGAATGTGTGAACAAATGAGAATTGAATATAATTGAAATGCCGTGGAAGTTGTAGAACGAAGTTGCTAATGTTAGTATGCGTTTTGAATCAATGGTGGATATTGTTAGAATAAATTGTTTGTATTATTGTTGATATTGTGGCCGAGTTAAATTCTCGGATTTGTTGTTGTATTTTGGCCGAGTCGAATTCTCGGGGATGGCGCATTTACAGGGGAAATGCTGCCGAAATTTCTGCAGACAAGCGTTACTTTAAGATTCAACTTCTAAAGGCTTCTAATTAGTGTTTGGTAAATGTGACCAATTGTAGATTTTGGAGTAAACGGGATTTGAATATGGAGTAGCTTAAGGAGCGGAAAAGGTATGTAAAGCTCTACCTTTCCTTCTTTTGGCATGTCTTAGATATAATAGGCTTGGATACGAGCCTCGGGGATAGCCCTATTCCTAGAATTCCGAGTTTGAATTTGACCCTTTTCATTCAATAAAATTGAATCAAGAACTTCATGCTTTGTTGAAACCATTGCTTAAGCATCTATAACTTGCCCCAAGGGAACCGGATTACACTTAAACTTTCATAAGCGACTCCATAAAACTTAATGTACCCAATTTGTGTCCGCCACCTCGGTTGACCAGAGGTGGGCCCACTATTTCCGAATCCGCTCCTATTGTATTATTGATTTGTCTTCGAGCAATAATTAAAGGAAACTCTTAGCTACTCCCTCAACAACTAAACGATAAGTGTTTGACTATTCCTTGGAGTCTTATGACATTTTTTGAAGCGTAAAACGATCCTAGAAAGATTATTTTGACATAACCCATTGTGACATCCGCGAGACATACACTATAATTATCGTTCGAATTCTTTTATATGGTCTATCAGTTGAGTTGTTCTATCGGGTCCCTTAAATGTCTTATGCGATATCTTCGCACGGTATTCAAAGGGAACCTTTGATTATTGTTCCGTTTATCAAACGTAAGTGCTGTGACTATTCTAACGAGTCATATAATATATCTCGATATGTAAAATGATTCCAGAGGTTTTGTTTTGATACAATCTATCATGCCATCCAAAAGGTATATATGTACATTATGACTATCGTCCGATTCCTTCAAACTGATCTGTCGTTTGGATTTGCATTGAAATGTTCGTAATTGCTCTGTGGTGAAAATGTCCGTAACTTTCACATATTAACTCCGATCGACTCGGAATATGTATACGATCTTCAAATATCGGTAAGTGTTCGTATTTCTCGACTATGGATATATGTGTGTATGGTTTCTCACAGCTCTGTTCGTGCAAGCCTTAGTATGTCATTCACTGCTCCCGGGCCAGGTTCTGTTATGTTATTGTCACGACCCAACCCCGTAGGCCGTGACTAGTGCCCGATCTGGGCACTCAAACACATTCTAGTATATGGCAGAAGCCGACAAGGCTTTATTTCAAATTTAATTAATTTCCAGAAAAATTTCGGCAGAGTTTCCTTTGTTTTACGGACTATCCCATATACCCTGCACGCAGAAAATACCAACAAGGCCACACAGGGCCAACAAAGCAACATTTAAATATATGCGGACCGGCCGCCGCGGCGAATGGGATCGCTCAAACACAACATAAGTACACAACTGTACAGAAAGACCCCAACCCACAACCATGTCCACAGACCTCTAAACAGACCGACAAACTCATATGACGAGACAGGGCCCCGCCGTACCCATGAACGAGAATATACATATGTAGAAGTGACAAACTATACCAAAAGATGGCTCTGAATAAGAGAGCACTCCAAATGGCAGAATAAGATCCTAAGCGGACGGATCAGCAAACCTGTCGTCGGTACCTGCGCGGCATGAAAACGCAGCCCCCGAAGAAAGGGGGTCAGTACGAAATATGTACTGAATATGTAAAGCCTGAAGTATGGAGACAAAATCATAACTGGTGCAGGACATACAGAAAATAAACAGAAAATCCAAAGTATCAGATACATAATTTCAAAACATGCAGAGTGTGTACAGAAACATATGTCATATCAAATCCGGCCCCTGCCAAGGGACTCGGTAGACAGAATGTGGCCACCCTCCCGACACTGGTGCCACAACACAGAAGAATCAGAATGGGGCATAACCCCGTCACATAATATATCAAATCAGATGGCCATAGCAAATCATATCAGAACAAACGTACATGGCACAGCATACTCCACAAACCCATGTACGCGTATACCTGCCCCCTCACATCGAGGCACGGCGAACAATGCAAAGGATCATGCTTGACAACATATCCTGGCCCAGGCTCAGTGTGGAAAACATTGGGACATCCACGAATGGAGTAGTGAGAGACTAATGCAATTTAAAAATATCATAAATGTTTTCAAAGACTCGATGAAGCGTATCAAAGCCAAACAAATCCAATGGAGTCGGACGGGATCATAATAAATGCATTTCGGATATCATAATAAATTACAGAAGTATAACCTTCCCGAAGTCATTCCGGGTGTCAAAATAATTTATAAGATTTAATAGAATATTTAAAACAATGTTTATTAGGCGATTAGTAGGATAGTCAAAACATTTCTTTCAAAAATCGCTTAAAAGGGAAGCTTTAGTACATTAAGGGCAAAACCGGGAATAGTGGGCCCGCCTCGGAACAAACAAGGCGGCGGGCTCAAATTATGCCCTCTAAGCTTATGGTATCACCAAAAATGGTTCTACAGACATTCTATGACTTTCCAAGTAATTTAGAACAAAATTGCATAATTTCAAGAAAAGCATACCACAATGGTTCAATTCTACTGAAGGAAAAAACGGAGAATTTCTCTTGCGGATTCCGAGGGCCAAGAAGTCTTTCGAGGCCCGGATCCGACCCTAACACACTAAGGGCATGCCAAGGGAAGAATTGGGGTTGCTTTACATACCTTTCAAGCTCTTTACGCCTTTCCAAACTCACTTCCCGTTTCGTCAAAAATCTGTAATTGGTCAAGTTTACCAATTGTGAGTTATGAATACCAAAGTTTCAACTTAATGCATATTTGTCTACTGAAATTTCGGCAGCACTTCCCCTATACATATAGCACCCCGAGAATTCAACTCGGCTAGAAATCATCAACAACAACCCAAACGACAACATCAATATCAACAACGAACATTAAAAACACAAATATCCTTCAACTAGTCATCTTCCTAACAAGTTGACATAACTTTCATTTCAACCCAACTTTCAACTAATATCAATAATTTCACATTCATCAACAATCAAGATCATCACCATATAGTTCTAGAAACATTTCATATCGTTTTCCTCAAGTTATACACTCGATATACATAATATACAACTTTCCGTCAAAGTCATACTAAAACGACATAAGTTTCTACATTCTAATTCAATACAAACTTATATCATTCTAACTTCATTTACATTGCAACCATCACAATAATACACTAACACCCTAAACAACTTAATTCATTTCCATCCCAACTTCAACATAGGTCACGGCCACAAGCCTTCTTTGGCAAGTTCAACTAAATCATTCAACTTTCAATCCCAATATGCATTTCATCACAATCATAACTTGAATATAACATAAATCCAACACATTATCACCACACAACACACACATGCCCACGGCTACAAACCATACCCCAAACCCATTTTGCAAACTTCCATTTTTCCACACAATCAACACACTTCTATATACTACAACACAAATAAGACTTAATAGTACAAAGATTAGGGATAAATTCTCACCTTTTACCTTAGTCTTCTTCACTTGATCAAGTGGTCACTTTGAAGAATCAAGGCTCCTTTCTTCCAAAGCAACTACACCAAGTTAAAAAGGGACCTCAACTTAGTATAAAAATCACAAGACACAAATTTTTTGGATAATATTTTGGATAGTCAATTTTCCATAGCCAAGCCGAGAGCTTCTCCTTCTTGGTCTAGTTTCTCTTGTTTTTTTTTGTGCTAAGTTTCTTGAACCAACTAAAAGATAAGGATCCCTTCATATATATATTAATAGCACATGTAAAATATTTAATAAAAGGGGTGGGTTTGGGCCTCCACATGGCCGACCACCTCTTCGAGATTGGGCCCAAATTTTGCTTCTTATTTTACAAGCCCATTAACTTGTGAATCACATCTTGTAATTCCCGAAACTAATTTCCAAAATTCCAAAATTGCCTTTAGCCTTGTCCCACACTTTCATGACTCTATCCTTTCATGCACAACTCCTATGTCAAATAAAAATTAATTATGACCTTATTTCTTACAAGTCAAGGATATCTCCAAATTTTTCCCAACGTGTGAAAACACGGGATATAACATCCTCCCCCCCTTTAGAACATTCGTCCTCGAATGTTAAATTAATCTTATAGGGTCTGAAAATACTTCGAGGGAGTTTCTGTTTATAGACAGCACATTCGCTACTGAAATGGGATTAAACAAAGATTCGAGATTACCTGTGGGCATAGGGAACAAATGAGGATATTTCTTCTTCATCTCCTCTTCGGCCTCCCAGGTCATTTCGCCCCTATTGTTGTTCCGCCACAGCACCTTAACAGAGGCTACATCTTTGTTCCGGAGCTTTCTTACCTGGCGGTCCAAAATAGCTACGGGCTGCTCCTCATAAGATAACTGCTCCGTCACCTGAATATCATCCGCAGGAAATATTCTGGAGGGATCACCAATGCATTTGCGGAGCATAGACACATGGAATACCGGATGTACCGCTTCCAAATCAGATGGCAGATCTAACTCATAGGCGACATTTCCAATTTTCCGCACAATCAGATAAGGCCCAATGTAGCACGGACTAAGCTTACCCTTTTTGCCGAACCGCATTACGCCTTTCATAGGCGATACCTTCAGAAATACCCAATCACCAACCTGGAATTCCAAAGGACGACGCCGTTTATCAGCGTATGATTTCTGTCGACTCTGGGCTGCCAATAGTCGCTCTCGGATAAGTTTCACCTTATCAACGGCCTGCTGGATCATATCTGGGCCAATTAACTCTGCCTCGCCAATATCAAACCAACTAATAGGTGACCTGCATTTCCTGCCATACAAATCCTCGTACGGAGCCATCTGGATGCTGGAATGGTAACTGTTGGTGTAAGCAAATTCAATCAATGGCAAGTGATCCTCCCAGCTACCTCTGAAATCAATAACACAGGCCCGCAACATATCTTCAAGCGTCTGGATAGTGCGCTCGGCCTGTCCGTCACTCTGAGGATGGAAAGCTGTGCTCAGGCTAAGCTGAGTTCCTAATCCTTCCTGAAAAGATCTCCAGAAGTTCGCTGTGAACTGAGCACCTCTGTCAGTGATAATAGATATAGGAACTCCATGAAGTCGCACAATTTCTTTAATATAAAGCCTGGCATAATCCTCAGCGGAGTAAGTAGTTCTGACAGGGAGAAAATGGGCTGATTTAGTCAGCCTATCAACAATAACCCAGATGGAATCATACTTCCGTGGAGTGCGAGGCAAACCGGTAATGAAGTCCATATTAATGATCTCCCACTTCCACGTCGGAATTTCCATTTCTTGCAACAGTCCACCCGGTTTCTGATGTTCAATTTTGACCTGCTGACAATTTGGACACTGGCCGACGAACTCTGCGATATCCCGTTTCATGCCATCCCACCAGTATAGGCATATAAGATCATGGTACATCTTCGTAGACCCAGGATGGACCAAATAGCGAGCATAATGTGCCTCACTCATAACCTGCTGCCGTAGCCCTGCAATATCAGGTACACACAACCTGCCTCTGTATAGTAAGGCTCCGTCTGGTGTAAACTCGAACGGAGTCTTCTCCTTATCATAGGCTGTGTCTCTGTATCGAGCTAAAACAGGATCTTCATATTGATGCGACCTGATATCTTCCTTAATAGATGATTCAGAAATCCCTCGGACAGAAATCCGTGTACCGCCAGAATCGGCCAGACGAACCCCAAGATTAGCCAACTGATGAATATCACGTACTATCTCTCTCCTGTCTAGCTGTAAGTCTGCCAAGCTGCCCATAGATTTCCAGCTGAGCGCATCTGCAACAACATTAGCCTTGCCCGGATGATATAGAATATCCACATCATAGTCTTTCAGGAGCTCCAGCCACCTCCGCTGCCGCAAATTAAGCTCTTTCTGCTTGAAAATATACTGGAGACTCTTATGATCTGTATAGATATCAACATGAATGCCATATAAATAATGTCTCCATATCTTCAGGGCATGGATCACCGCTGCAAGCTCCAGATCGTGAGTAGGATAATTCTTTTCATGCTTTTTCAATTGTCGAGAAGCATAAGCTATAACTCTGCCGTGCTGCATCAATACACAGCCCAATCCCACGCCAGAAGCGTCACAATAAATAACATATCCATCGGGTCCCTCTGGAAGAGTCAGAACTGGGGCTATAGTCAGCTTCTCTTTCAGCAACTGGAAGCTGCGTTCACAAGAATCAGTCCACTGGAACTTGGCCCCCTTCTGAGTTAGCCTTGTCAAAGGCGCTGAAATCGAAGTAAACTTTTCCACAAATCTCCTGTAATAGCCTGCTAACCCCAGGAAACTACGTACCTCTGTGGGCGTCGTGGGTCTGGTTCACGACCTCAATCTTCTGTGTATCCACCCGGACACCATCAGCTGCAATAATATGCCCCAGGAATGCCACTGAAGCCAGCCAGAATTCACATTTAGAAAATTTTGCATATAATTTCCGATGCCGAAGTACCCCAAGTACCGCTCTCAGATGATCTGCGTGCTCTGCCTCGGACCGAGAATAAACCAGGATATCATCGATAAATACAATTACGAACATGTCTAAGAACGGCCTGAATACCCGGTTCATTAAATCCATGAATACCGCAGGACCATTAGTCAGCCCAAAAGACATAACTCTGAATTCATAATGCCCATATCTGGTCCAGAATGCTATCTTAGGAATATCAGCCTCTCGTACCCGTACCTGATGATAGCCTGACCGAAGATCTATCTTCGAAAAATATCTAGCGCCCTGCAACTGATCAAACAAGTCATCAATTCTGGGGAGGGGGTATTTATTCTTTATAGTTACCTTATTCAGCTGCCGATAATCAATACACATACGCAGCGACCCGTCTTTCTTACGCACAAATAATACCGGGGCTCCCCAAGGCGAAGTACTGGGCCCGATAAAGCCTTTTTCTAACAGATCCTTCAACTGCTCTTTCAGTTCTTTCAATTCTGCCGGTGCCATTCTGTACGGGGGAATAGATATCGGCTGAGTATCTGGAAGCAAATCAATAGTAAAATCTATCTCCCGCTCCGGAGGAAGGCCTGGAAGCTCATCTGGGAATACATCCGGAAATTCATTAACCACGGGAACTGACTGAAGAGTCGGCGTTTCTGCTGTCAAGTCTCGTACCTGAACCAGATGATAAAAATAACCCTTTCTGATCATTTTCTTCGCCTTAAGGTATGAAATAAACTTACCTTTCGGCGATGCTGTATTACCGGCCCATTCTATAACTGGCTCCCCGAAAAACTGGAAACGAACTACCTTATTTTGGCAGTCAACATTGGCATAACAGGAGGCTAGCCAGTCCATTCCCATAATAACATCGAACTCGACCATATCTAACTCCACCAGATCTGCCTTAGTGTCTCGGCCGCATATAATTATAGAACAGTCTTTATATACCTGTTTTGCTACAATAAAGTCCCCAATCGGTGTGGCTACCTCAAACGGCTCTATAGGTTCAGACGTTATACCAATTTTGCTAGCAACCAGAGGCGAAATATATGACAAGGTCGAACCTGGATCAATCAATGCATACACAGACCGAGAGAAAACCAATAATGTACCTGTAACGACATTAGGCGATGCCTCCTGATCCTGGCGGCTGGACAGAGCATAAATGCGGTTCGAAGGACCGCTAGTACCAGAAGCTCCACCACGGCCTCTGCCGCGACCCGCTGGTGCTGAAGTACCTGGCCCCGTAGGGCGCATAGCCACTGATGAAGATGAAGACCCGGCGGCTGATCCGGTAGGCTGCGCTACACCACCCGAACTACCCTTATACGGGCAATCTCTCACAAAATGTCCCTGACGGCCACAAGAAAAACATGCACCGGTGGCTCTGTAGCACTCTCCCGGATGGTATCTACCACAATAGGAACACTGAGGCCTAGGTGGCCTCGTCTGACCAGAACCCCTGTCTGTCCGCGAACCTGAAGCCCTGGAGCTCTGACCTGCTCCTGAATACCCTGGGCTGTCAAATCTGCGACCTGTAGGCTGTGGAGGTGCGCTATGTGCCGGCTGGGATAGATGTCTGCTAGGCTGCTGCGGCTGCTGAGGCTGTCTGCCCCGAAAATCTCCAGAGTACCCAGATGATCTGGCCCTCTTGGGCTGTCTCCGATCCTGGCTCCTATCAGGATGAAGCTCCCTATGCCGGTCCTCCATGCCCTGGGCGTGCGCCTGAATCCGGGCAATATCCATGCCGGGCTGAGCAGCCAATACCAAACAGCTGTCGACAAAATAACGATCCAGCCCCATAATGTACCTGTGCATCCTGTCAGCCATAGTAGCTACCACAGCAGGTGCGTATCGGGCCAATGAGTCGAACTCCATACTGTACTCTCGAACACTGCGACCCCTCTGTCTCAGCAATAAGAATCTGTCAGCCCTGGTCCGCCATAACTCCGGAGGCAGAAAATGACTAAGAAAAGCCTGAGAAAAATCATCCCAAACTGCTGGGGGAGCGCCGTCACCCCTAGATAACTCCCATGACTCGTACCAATTAGCCGCCACATCATACAACCGGTACGAGGCCAACGCAACTGTGTCACGACCCAACCCCGTAGGCCGTAACTTGTGCCCGAATTGGACACTCATAATTATCTGTTAACTCTAATAATTTATAATTAGCATGTCATGATCTCATTTGTATGTAAGAAGATAGTGAGTTATTTAGATTTGTCAAGTTCTGTATGCCTTAGTCATCCATCTCCCAAGGAGTTGCACTTATCAAACAACAACATTTATATATATTCCTAAACAAGCCGACAAGGCTGCCATTACGACTGGGTACGCCCCAAACTTAAGTCAAAACATAAAACGCATCAACAACTGTAAACAGACCCACACCGATGTCCACAGACTTCTAAGAGTAACGACCGTATTATGTGGCGGGACAGGGCCCCGCCGTACCCAAATAAACACATACGGACACAACATAAGGAGGTTATACCACAAGCTAGCTCCGGAACATAGGAGCAGTCCAAAATAGCTGAAGGATGATCTAAGCTGGCGGATCTCCAAAGCGAGCGTCTGTACCTGCGGGCATGAACGCAGCCCCCCGAAGGAAGGGGGTCAGTACGGAATATGTACTGAATATGTAAAGCTTGAAACATAGTATAGACTTATATTGAGACACGGTACATAGGATGCATTGCAACAACAGAATTTCATAAAACTTGCCTTTGAAAATATTTCATCTGTATCATTCTCATATCATTGCTATTATAGAGTTTTGTAGTCAAAGCTGCATAATCATTCTGTATAAAAAATACATGACGTGTCCCGACCCTTTTTATGAGGGACTCGGTAATTTAAAATCATAGCATCATAACATAAACATAGACGTGTCCTGGCCCTTTCCTGAGGGACTCGGTAATAAGGAATATGCCCTCCTGGCCACCATCATCTCCATATCATCATATCATCATATCATCACATCATCACATCATCATATCATCATCATATATATATATACATAACGTGTCCCGGCCCTCTAGTGAGGGGCTCGGTGATTAATATAATAAATGTGCGCACGAAAACGTACCCTGGCCCGGGACTCAGTGAAGGATATAGCGGTAAGCACGAGCAGAATAATAAGCAACCACATATATGCAAATCATCTTTTTAGACTCAAGGGATAAGCAACTAACCCGCTCTAAGTGTCAAAATAATGTTCACCTTCAGTTCATTTCAAGTCTCATAACAAACTATTACAAGAAACGTTTTAGACTTCATGTACATATGTCACTTTAATATGGTATAGCTTTTGGAAGTCAAGTATGTCTTTAGTTGTGCAATTCTTTAAGTATAGGAACTTTCATGCATCGTTCATTAGTCACTCATACTGTAGGTACATGACAATAACATTAGTGAAATATAGATTCATAAGCCATACATGAACTAGAGAATAGAATTTACCCCAAAATTCATATCGTTTCATTCTTACGTCTAGGACATGCCAAAAGAAAGAAGGAATAGGCTTTACATACCTTTTGCGTTTAGTTGTATTCTAACTTGTACTTGCTGCCCAACAATACTTATCCTATATCAAGATGTGAAGAACTACAATTAGTCTACAAGGGCATTCAACACGTATTGTGACATTCACAACTCCTTTCTAACAATTAAACGACGTTTCGTTCGCATTTAACCCAACTAGCGTTACAAGCTAACATGGCTAGTCGTTCTTTCATATATTGATCAAAACTTGTTTAAGCATGACTTAGGGAACTTGGGCAGTCCCTACACCACCCAAAATAGTCTCATACACACGGTAACCCAACACACACATCATTTCCATTCTTACTTAGCAATTTTCCAGTTTTAACTTGCAACAACACAACACTTTTCATGACTTTACTTTCATGAAATCTTGGAACTGTTTTAGCATCATCTTCACTCTTACAAAATCCCACAATCAGTTCAGTTTTAACTTGAATCATGGCATTTTACATTCACTACACGTTTGCAACAAAAACCAACATTCAACACACACAATTTCACTTCTAATCCCTAAAACTGTCCACGGTTTTTGGACTGCCCCTACCCCTCAACATAATTCGTTTCTTGAACACCTTAATTTACATATTCAACATGCATACAATACACTACAATGTCCACAACAACAACAATCAAATTATAGCCCAAAACAGTCCATGAATTCGTCCAAAACAGCCCCCTACCCGGTTTCATCACAACTACTCCAACTTCATGATTTTCATTCGTTTATCCAACTACAATGCATTCAATTCATTTCCAATACATGTTCAACAAGATTAAGCATGACTTCATCAGAATCTTCAACACATGATTCATTTTAAATTCGAGCAAAAACAGTCCAATAGCCAACATGCAACATCACAACCAAACTCCCACAATCTTTGTTCATTTACATATGTTGATACATATTCAATTCACTAACAATACATGCACAATGAAATCAGTCATAAACTCACCTCACACACGGCTCACTCTCTACTTCAACTACAACCACAATCCAACAACAACATGCATGAACTATACATTCAAATCATCATGCAACACAAGAAACAACAAACATTCTTACCTTTCAATCTTGTGCTTCACTTGGCCGAATTTTCAACTCTATTGAGCGCTTCACTTTCTTGTTTCTCTTCAACAACTAATACACTTTCTTACACACTAGATGAGGGATAGTTTTGATGGAGAAAAACTGGAATTTCTGGGCACAATATCACCCCACCCTCTCGGCTAGCTCTTAGCCGAGAGCACCTCTCTCTACTCTTTCTATCTCTAAATGTTTCTTGACTTGTGGTGATGAAAATTATGTTGTGAAGGTGTGGAGTGATCAGAATTTGTGTCAATATGTTCCCCTCATTGAGTTGGCCATGTGGATTACACTAAATTGGGTCAAGATTCTTTGACCAAAGCCTTACATGGCACGGCCAAACAAGGCATAAAGTGGACTGATTTTTTTTTTCTTTCCAATCCCACTTTTTAATCCAATTATGGTTAGTTTAATCCCAATTTTCCATTACTCGTTTAATGCCACACGAAAGTTGTGGATAAATTGTGACTCGACACGAAACCGGAAGTTAAAATCTCTACTTCATATCTTAAGATAGTCTTGCCTTTAACTCGTCGCGCTTATTTTAAAACGTCCCGACGTATGAAAATACGGGACATAACATCCTCCCCCCCTTTAGAACATTCGTCCTCGAATGTTGATTTTTATCCCGTTAGGTTCTATAAGGGTTTTGGGAAGGGTTTCCTCTATTGCTAACATATAAATTGAGCAGACAATTTAACACAATCAAGTAAAGGAGTTTAAATTACCTGCAAATGTGGAAAACAAGTGAGGATATTTCTTTTTCATCTCCTCTTCAGCCTCCCAAGTCACCTCCTCCCTATTATTGTTCCGCCACAACACTTTAACCGACACCACATCTTTTGTTCGTAACCTCCTGATTTGTCGATCAAGTATGGCAATAGGTTGCTCTTCGTATGATAGCTCCTCTGTTACCTGAATATCGTCTGTAGGGAACACCCTGGAAGGATCGCCTATATACTTCCGAAGCATGGACACATGGAAGACCGGATGTACTGCTGCCAAATCCGCTGGCAGGTCTAACTCGTAAGCAACTTGGCCTACCTTACGAATGACCTGATAAGGTCCAATGTACCTTGGGCTCAACTTCCCTTTCTTGCCGAACCTCATAACACCCTTCATGGGTGACACTTTCAAGAACACCCAATAGCCAACCTGAAATTCCAAGTGTCGACGTCGATTATCCGCATACGCCTTCTGCCGACTCTGAGCTGCCAGTAATCTTTCCTGAATAAGTTTCACCTTATCGACAGCCTGCTGAACCATATCTGGGCCTATCCGCTTAGCCTCGCCAACATCAAACCAGCCTATAGGGGATCTGCATTTCCTGCCATACAGGGCTTCGTACGGCGCCATCTGCATGCTAGAGTTGTAACTGTTATTGTAAGCAAATTCGATAAGCGGCAAGTGATCCTCCCAGCTGCCTTTGAAATCAATAACACAAGCTCTCAACATATCTTGTAGCGTCTGGATGGTACGCTCAGCCTGCCCGTCAGCCTGAGGATGAAATGCGGTGCTGAGACTCACCTGTGTCCCCAATCCCTCCTGGAAGGATCTCCAGAAGTTAGCTGTAAACTGGGCCCCTCTATCTGAGATAATAGCTGTGGGAACTCCATGAAGTCTCACTATCTCCTTAAGATACAGTCGGGCATAATCCTCAGCTGAGTACGTAGTCCTGACTGGAAGGAAGTGGGCTGATTTTGTCAGTCTATCAACAATAACCCAGACAGAGTCATTCTTCCGTGGAGTGCGAGGGAAACCTGTGACGAAGTCCATATTAATTACTTCCCATTTCCAGGTTGGAATTTCCATCTCCTGCAATAGCCCTCCGAGCTTCTGGTGCTCTATCTTGACCTGCTGACAATTTGGACACTGGGCCTTATTGCTGAGACAGAGGGGTCGCAGTGTTCGAGAGTACAGTATGGAGTTCGACTCATTGGCCCGATACGCACCTGCTGTGGTAGCTACTATGGCTGACAGGATGCACATGTATATTATGGGGCTGGACCGTTATTTTGTCGACAGCTGTTTGTTTTTGGCTGCTCAGCCCAGCATGGATATTGCCCGGATTCAGGCCCACGCCCAGGGCATGGAGGACCGGCATAGGGAGCGTCAGCCTGAAAGGAGCCAGGATCGGAGACAGCCCAAGAGGGCCAGATCATCTGGGTATTCTGGAGATTTTCGGGGCAGGCAGCCTCAGCATCCTAGCAGACATCTATCCCAGCCGGCACAGAGCGCACCTCCACAGCCTACAGGTCACAGATTTGATAGCCCAGGTTATTCAGGAGCAGGTCAGAGCTCCAGGGCTTCAGGTTCGCGGACAGACAGGGGTTCTGGTCAGACGAGGCCACCTAGGCCTCAATGTTCTTATTGTGGCAGATACCATCCTGGGGAGTGCTACAGAGCCACCGGTGCATGTTTTTCTTGTGGCCGTCAGGGCCATTCTGTGAGAGACTGCCCGTATAAGGGTAGTTCGGGTGGTGCAGCGCAGCCTACCGGATCAGCCGCCGGGTCATCATCTTCATCAGTGGCTATGCGCCCTACAGGGCCGAGTACATCAGCACCGGCGGGTCGCGGCAGAGGCCGTGGTGGAGCTTCTGGTACTAGCGGTCCTTCGAACCGCATTTATGCTCTGTCCAGCTGCCAGGATCAGGAGGCATCGCCTAATGTCGTTACAGGTACATTATCGGTTTTCTCTCGGTCTGTGTATGCATTGATTGATCCAGGTTCGACCTTGTCATATATTTCGCCTCTGGTTGCTTGTAAAATTGGTATAACATCTGAACCTATAGAGCCGTTTGAGGTAGCCACACCGATTGGGGACTTTATTGTAGCAAAACAGGTATATAAAGACTGTTCTATAATTATATGCGGCCGAGACACTAAGGCAGATCTGGTGGAGTTAGATATGATCGAGTTCGATGTTATTATGGGTATGGACTGGCTAGCCTCCTGTTATGCTAATGTTGACTGCCAAAATAAGGTAGTTCGTTTCCAGTTTCCTGGGGAGCCAGTTATAGAATGGGCCGGTAATACAGCATCGCCGAAAGGTAAGTTTATTTCATACCTTAAGGCAAAGAAAATAATCAGAAAGGGTTATTTTTATCATCTGGTTCGGGTACAAGACTTGACAGCAGAAACGCTGACTCTTCAGTCAGTTCCCGTGGTTAATGAATTTCCAGATGTGTTCCCAGAAGAGCTTTCAGGCCTTCCTCCAGAGCGGGAGATAGATTTTACTATTGATTTGCTTCCAGATACTCAGCCGATATCTATTCCCCCGTACAGAATGGCACCGGCAGAATTGAAAGAACTGAAAGAGCAGTTGAAGGATCTGTTAGAAAAAGGCTTCATTAGACCTAGTACTTCACCTTGGGGAGCCCCGGTATTATTTGTGCGTAAGAAAGACGGGTCGTTGCGTATGTGTATTGATTACCGACAGCTGAATAAGGTAACCATAAAGAATAAATACCCCCTCCCCAGAATTGAAGATTTATTTGATCAGTTGCAGGGCGCCAAGTATTTTTCGAAGATAGATCTTCGGTCTGGCTATCATCAGGTACGGGTACGGGAGGCCGATATTCCTAAGACAGCATTCCGGACCAGATATGGGCATTATGAATTCAGAGTTATGTCTTTTGGGCTGACTAATGCTCCTGCGGTATTCATGGATTTAATGAACCGGGTATTCAAGCCGTTCTTAGACATGTTCGTAATTGTATTTATCGATGATATCCTGGTTTATTCTCGGTCCGAGGCAGAGCACGCAGATCATCTGAGAGCGGTATTAGGGGTACTTCGGCATCAGAAATTATATGCAAAATTTTCTAAATGTGAATTCTGGCTGGCCTCAGTGGCATTCTTGGGACATGTTATTGCAGCTGATGTTGTCCGGGTGGACACATAGAAGATTGATGCCGTGAGAAATTGGCCCAGACCCACGACGCCCACAGAGGTACGTAGTTTCCTGGGGTTAGCAGGCTATTACAGAAGATTTGTGGAAAAGTTTGCTTCGATTTCAGCGCCTTTGACAAGGCTAACTCAGAAGGGAGCCAAGTTCCAGTGGACTGATGCTTGTGAACGAAGCTTCCAGTTGCTGAAAGAGAAGCTGACTACAGCCCCAGTTCTGACTCTTCCAGAGGGACCCGATGGATATGTTATTTATTGTGACGCTTCTGGCGTGGGATTGGGCTGTGTATTGATGCAGCACGGCAGAGTTATAGCTTATGCTTCTCAGCAATTGAAAAAGCATGAAAAGAATTATCCTACTCACGATCTGGAGCTTGCAGCAGTGATCCATGCCCTGAAGATATGGAGACATTATTTATATGGCGTTCATGTTGATATCTATACAGATCATAAGAGTCTCCAGTATATTTTCAGGCAGAAAGAGCTTAATTTGCGGCAGCGGAGGTGGCTGGAGCTCCTGAAAGACTATGATGTGGATATTCTATATCATCCGGGCAAGGCTAATGTTGTTGCAGATGCGCTTAGCCGGAAATCTATGGGCAGCTTGGTAGATTTACAGCCAGACAGGAGAGAGATAGTACGTGACATTCATCAGTTGGCTAATCTTGGGGTTCGTCTGGCCGATTCTGGAGGTACACGGATTTCTGTCCGAGGGGTTTCCGAATCATCTATTAAGGAAGATATCAAGCGGCATCAATATGAAGATCCTGTTTTGGCACGATACAGAGACACAGCCTATGATAAGGAGAAGACTCCGTTTGAGTTCACTCCGGACGGGACTTTATTATTTAGGGGCAGGTTGTGTGTACCTGATATTGCAGGTCTTCGGCAGCAGGTTATGAGCGAGGCACATTATGCTCGCTATTCGGTCCATCCTGGGTCTACGAAGATGTACCATGATCTCCGATGCTTATACTGGTGGGATGGCATGAAACGGGATATCGCAGAGTTCGTCGCCCAGTGTCCCAATTGTCAACAGGTCAAAATTGAACATCAGAAACCGGGTGGACTGTTGCAGGAAATGGAAATTCCGACGTGAAAGTGGGAGATCATTAATATGGACTTCATTACAGGGTTGCCTCGCACTCCACGGAAGTATGATTCCATCTGGGTTATTGTTGATAGGCTGACAAAATCAGCCCATTTTCTCCCCGTCAAGACTACTTATTCCGCCGAGGATTATGCCAGGCTTTATATTAAAGAAATAGTGAAGCTTCATGGAGTTCCTATATCTATTATCACTGACAGAGGTGCTCAGTTCACGGCGAACTTCTGGAGATCTTTTCAGGAAGGATTAGGGACTCAGCTGAGCCTGAGCACAGCTTTCCATCCTCAGAGTGACGGACAGGCCGAGCGCACTATCCAGACGCTTGAAGATATGTTGCGAGCCTGTGTTATTGATTTCAGAGGTAGTTGGGAGGATCACTTGCCATTGATTGAATTTTCTTATAATAACAGCTACCATTCCAGCATCCAGATGACTCCGTACGAGGCTTTATATGGTAGGAAATGCAGGTCACCTATTGGCTGGTTTGATATTGGCGAGACAGAATTAATCGGCCCAGATATGATCCAGCAGGCAGTTGATAAGGTGAAACTTATCCGGGAGTGACTATTGGCAGCCCAGAGTCAACAGAAATCATACGCTGATAAACGACGTCGTCCTTTGGAATTCCAGGTTGGTGATTGGGTATTTCTAAAGGTATCGCCTATGAAAGGCGTAATGCGGTTCGGCAGAAAGGGTAAGCTTAGTCCGCGTTATATTGGGCCTTATCAGATTATTAGAAAAATTGGGAATGTCGCCTATGAGTTAGATCTACCATCAGATTTGGAAGCGGTACACCCGGTATTCCATGTGTCTACGCTCCGCAAATGCATCGGTGATCCCTCCAGAATATTTCCTGCAGATGATATTCAGGTGACGGAGCAGTTATAATACGAGGAGCAGCCCCGTAGCTATCTTGGACCGCCAGGTAAGAAAGCTTCGGAACAAAGATGTAGCCTCTGTCAAGGTATTGTGGCGGAACAATAATAGGGAGGAAATGACATGGGAGGCCGAAGAGGAAATGAAAAAGAAATACCCTCATCTGCTCCCTATACCCACAGGTAATCCTGAATCCTTGCTTAATTTTATTTCAATAATGAATGTGTGTCATATGTGCTGTCTATAAACATAAACTTCCCCAAAGTATTTTCAGACCCTATAAGATTAATTTAACATTCGAGGACGAATGTTCTAAAGGGGGGGAGGATGTTATATGCCGTGTTTTCACACGTTGGAAAAACAATTTAGAAACAATCTTGACTTGTAAGAAATAAGGTCATAACTAATTTTCACTTGTCATAGGAGTTGTGTATGAAAGAATATTGTCGTGGAAGTGTGGGATAAGGCTAAGGGCAAAACGTGGAATTTTGGAAATTAGTTTCGGGAATTGCAAAAATATAAATTTGTAGCCATTTGGGCTTGCAAAAATAAGAAGCAATGAGGCCCATTCCTTGACAAGGGTGGCCGGCCAACATACTTGGCCCAAACCCAAGTCACATGGCAAGCATGTGACAATTTAATTAAGGGACTATTATATACATATGAAGGTTCAAGAAAAGTTAGAAGAGGAAGAACAAAACAAACAAGAGCAAGAAGAGCAAAGGGTTTCGGGTTTGGGAGAAAAAAATAGCCACCAAAAATCTTGTCTTAAAAATATTTCCCTTGTTGGATTTCTACTAATTCAAGGTCCCTTCTCAACTTGGTGTAATTGGTTTGGAAGAAAGAGGTCTTGTTCCTTCAAGTTGACCTTATATTCAAGTGAAGAAGATTGAGTAAAAAGGTAAGAATTTATCCCTTATTATTGTGTTATGAAGTCTTGTTTGTGTTGTAGTATGTAGAAATGAGTTGATTGTATAGAAAAATGGAAGTTTGCAATGTGGGTGTGGAATATAGAATGTGGCCGTGTGTGTGTGTCAATGTGTAATTGAAATGAGTTGAAATTTATGTTGCATTCTAGTTGTGATTGTGGTGAAATGCATATTGGAAATGAAAGTTGGATGAATTTAGTTGATAATTGATAAAATGGGCATATGGCCGTATGTGTTTGGCTTGGGATAGAAATGAATTAAAGTGGCTTAGTGTGTTAGTGGGTTATTGTGATGCTTGCTATGTAAATGAAGATAGAATGATATAAGTTGTATTGAATTGGAATGTAGAAACTTATGTCGTTCTAGTATGATTTTCCGACATTAAGAAAATGAAGTTGTTTGGTTGTTAATTGTGATGGTCATTGATAAATTTGGAAGTTGGAAACATGTTATTAATATGTATGCCAAAGATTTGATGTTTTGAACAAGTTATGACTTTGGCGGAAAGTTGTATATTATGTATATCGTGTGTATAACTTAAGGAAAATGATATGAAATGTTTCTAGAACTATATGGTGATGATCTTGATTGTTGATGAATGTGAAATCATTGATATTGGTTTGGAAATCGAAGTTGAAATGAAGGTTATGGCCTTATGTCGGCAAGTAGAACTAGTTGTGCCATATTGTGTTTCTAGTGTTTGTTGTGGATGTTGATGTTGTTGTTTGGGTTGTTGTTGATGATTGTGAGCCGAGTTGAATTCTCGGGGGTGCTATATGTATAGGGGAAATGCTGCCGAAATTTCGGTAGACAAATAAAAGTTGAATTGAATTTGTAGCATCTATAACTTACAATTGGTAAACTTGACCATTTGCAGATTTTTGACGAAACGGGAAGTGAGTTTGGAAAGGCGTAAGGAGCTTGAAAGGTATGTAAAGCTACCCCGATCCTTCTTTTGGCATGTCTAAGTGTTTTAGGATCGGATTCGGGCCTCAAAAGACCTTCTTGGCCATCGGAATCCGCAAGAGAAAATTTCAGTTTTTCCTTCAGTAGAATTGAACCATTTTGATATGCTTTTCCTGAAATTGTGCAAACTTTCTCTAAACTCCTTGAAAAGCTATAGAGTGTCCGTAGAACCTTTATAGGTGACCCCATAAGCTTAAAGGGCGTAATTTGAGCCCACCGCCTTGCTTGTTCCGAGGTGGGCCCGCTATTCCCGGTTTTGCCCTTAATGTACTAAAGTCTCCTTTTTGAACGATTTTTGAAAGGAACGTTTCGACTACCCTTTTAATTACCTAACGAATATGGTTTTAAATATTCCATTGAATCTGATAAATTGTTTTGATACTCGAAACTCATTTACTATGATTCCTTCCGACTTCATTGGATCGGTTTGTCTTTGATATGCCTCATCGAGTCTATGGAAACATTCATGATATTTTACTTGCATTAGTCTCTCACTACTCCATTCGTGGATGCCCCAATGTTTCCCACACTGAGCCCGGGCCAGGATATGTTGTCAAGCGTAATCCCCTGCATTGTTCGCCGTGCCTCGATGTGAGGGGGCAGGTATATGCGTACATGGGTTTGTGGAGTATGTTGTGCCATGTACGTTTGTTCTGATATGATTTACTATGGCCATCTGATATGACATATTATGTTACGGGGTTATGCCCCTATTTTGATTCTTCTGTGTTGTGGCACCAGCGTCGGGAGGGTGGCCACGTTCTGTCTGCCGAGTCCCTTGGCAGGGGCCGGATTTGATATGACATATGTTCTGTACACACTCTGCATGTTTTGGAAATATGTATCTGATACTTTGGATTTTCCGTTTACTTTCTGTATGTTCTGCACCAGTTATGATTTTGCTTCTGTAACTCAGGCTTTGCATATTCAGTACATATTTCGTACTGACCCCCTTTCCTCGGGGGCTGCGTTTTCATGCCGCGCAGGTACCGACGGCAGGTTTGCTGATCCGTCCGCTTAGGATCTCCTTCTGCTATTTTTGGAGCGCTCTTTTATTCAGAGCCATCTTTTGGTATAGTCTGTCACTTCTATATATGTATATTCTCGTTCATGGGTACGGCGGGGCCCTGTCCCGTCATATGATTCTGTCGGTCTGTTTAGAGGTCTGTGGACATGTTTGTGGGTTGGGGTCTTTCTGTACAGATATGTGTATGTGTTGTGTTTGGGCGATCCCATTCGCCGCGGCGGCCGGTCCGCATATATTTAAATGTTGCTCTGTTGGCCCTGTGTGGCCTTTGTTGGTATTTTCTGCGTGCAGGGTATTTGGGATAGTCCGTAAAACAAAGGAAACTCTGCCGAAATGTTTCTGGAAATTATCTAAATTTAGAATAAAGCCTTGTCGGCTTCTGCCATATACTAGAATGCGTTTGAGTGCCCAGATCGGGCACTAGTCACGGCCTACGGGGTTGGGTCGTGACAACTTCGACTCAGCTTCTTGGAGAGCTCCATTGTTCCGTAGCTTGAGTTATTTTGGTACAGATCCTTTTGACATAGACTTATGCATATTCAGGGGTACGGCGGGGCCCTGACCCATCATATATCACTCTTATACTCTTAGAGGTATGTAGACATGTGTGGGTTGTGTATATGTTTTGACAGCTATATCGACGCAGTTCGGTTTAGATATTCCGGTATATAGTGGCAGCGTTGTCGGCTTGCATATTTTGTTATGTTTTGGTTAACTTTGACTCCCTAGGAGACAGGTTCGTGTTGATATATGACATTATCAGCCTACAACATGCTTTTATCATTTCCATATTGTCCTTAGTTCAGTTTGATTCTATCTAGCAGGCTCGTATACGAGTATCCAGCTCGGGCACTAGCCATGGCCTATCAGTTTGGGTCATGACAAAAGTGGTATCAAAGCAGTTCATCCTCAGAATGTCTACAAGCCGTGTCTAGTAGAGTCTTATTTATCGATGTGTTGTGCACCACATCTATAAATAGGAAGCTACAGGACATTTATGATGGCATCTTTCCTTCTTATTCTAGATCGTGCGATAGAGCTATGTTATCAGGATAATCCCTCCCTAACGAATTGTTGTGTTTTCATGTATGCTTCCAAAGAAAGTGACAGCTGCCTCAAACAACAAATCAGTAGCAGGAGATACTAGTCAGACTCGGAGAGTTACTAGGGCCCGTGCCCAGTTTATGCCTGAGAATGTAGTCCAGTCAGCGAGCTCTACTAAATTGCCACCTCTTGAGGATCTTAGAGCAGCAGCAGCTCCAGTTCAGGGGGAAGCACCACCGCCAGCTCCCGAGGCCCTAATACATGAACCTCCAGCTCCTTAGCTAGGGGCGGAGGATAGGGCCATGAGGGATACAGTTCAGTTGCTGACCAGATTAATGGCAGGGCAGGCTTACAGGCATAGACCAGGAGTTGACTATACGGACAGGTCTGTTAGCTTGAGGGTTCGCGACTTCTTGACTTGTGATCCTCAAGAGTTTTTCGGGTAAAATCCCAAAGATGACAGGAGTTTATTTGGCAGATGTAGCGTACATTGAGGCTAATAAAGGCTTCTGAGACTGAGTCTGTTGAGTTGGCTTCGTATCGATTGCCGGATGTAGCTGTTAATTGGTACGAGTCTTGGGAGTTATCTAGGGGCGAGGGTGCTCCTCCAGCGGTATGAGATGAGTTTGTGGAAGCCTTCCTTGGCCACTTCCTGCCTCCAGAGATGAGGCGAGCTAGAGTTGATAGATTCTTACATTTGAGGCAGAATGGCAGGAGCGTTCAAGAGTACAATCTCGAGCTTGATTCGTTGGCTAGATATGCGCTGACTATTATAGCTGATATGGCGGATGGGACTAGATCATTATCTAATTCATGGTTGTATGGAAGTTGCTCTTTATCCAGGTATGGATATTTCTCGGGTACAGGCATACGCATAGGGGGTAGAGGATCGACACAGGAGACGTCAGCCAGATAGAGATCACGACAGAGGCCAGAATAAGAGGGCTAGATTAGCGGTTTATTCTTGTGAGTTTCGAGGCGAGCAGCCTCAGCAACATATTAGATATACTTCCCAGCCAGCCCATAGTGCATCCCCACGGTTCACGGGTAGGTGATTCGACCACACAGGGTATTCAGGAGCCAGTCAGAGCTCTAGGGCCTCAGGTTCACAGATGAGCAGGGGTTCGAGTCAGTCGAGGCCACCTTTGGCTCGGTGTCCTCAGTGTAGTATGCCCCATTTTGGGGATTGTCGTTGGGCTACAGGTGCTTATTTTTCTTGTGGCCGTCAAGGCCATGTGATGAGAGAGCATCTTTATAGAGGTGGTATGGCTCAGCCTACTAGGTCGATTGCTAGTTCATTTTCTTCTGTAGCTATACGCCCTATGGGCCAGGGTATTCAGACATCAGCAGGCCGTGGTAGAGGTCGTGGCGGAGCTTCCAGTTCTTTCGATCCTTCGAACCGCATCTATGCTTTGGCTAGTAGGCAGGATCAGGAGGCGTCACCGAACGTGGTTATAGGTATATTGTCGATTTTCTCCTGGGACGTATATGCATTGATAGATCCAGGTTCCACCTTATCATATATGTCCCCCTTTATTGCTAGTAGAATCGGAATAGAACCTGAGTTGATAGAACCGTTTGAGGTAGTTACACCGGTAGAAGATTCTGTCATAGCTAAGCAAGTATATAGAGATTGTTCAGTGGTTATATATAGTCGTCATACCCTAGCAGATCTGATAGAGTTAGACATGACTGAGTTTGATGTTATTATGAGTATGGATTGGTTGGTTTTTTATTATGCTAATGTTGATTGTGGAGACAAGATAGTTCAATTTCAGTTTCCAAGAGAGCCGATTATAGAGTGGAGAGGGAATACAGTATCACCGAGGGGTAAGTTTATCTCATACCTCAAGGCAAGGAAGTTGGTTAGCAAAGGCTATATTTATCATCTAGTTTGAGTGCATGATATGAAAGTAGAGGTACCGGCTCTTCAGTCAGTGCCGGTAGTTAATGAATTTCCAGATGTATTCCCAGATGAACTTCCAGGTCTTCCTCCAGAAAGGGAGATAGAGTTCACTATAGTTGTACTGCTAGGTACTCAGCCTATATCTATCCCTCCTTATAGAATGGCACCTGCAGAGCTAAAGGAATTAAAGAAGCAACTGAGAGACTTGTTAGAAAAAGGCTTCATCAGGCCTAGTACATCACCTTGGGGAGCATCGGTACTATTTGTGAGAAAGAAAGATGGGTCGCTGTAGATGTATATTTATTATAGGCAGCTGAATAAAGTAAAAATAAAGAACAGGTATCCCCTCCCCAGGATTGATGATCTTTTTAACCAGTTGCAGGGTGCTAAGTGTTCTTTTAAGATAGACTTGCGGTCAGGTTATCATCAGGTGTGGGTAAAGGAGGTGGATATTCCGAAGACGACATTCAGTACCCGATACGGGCATTATGAGTTTAGAGTGATGTCTTTTGGGTTGACCAATGCTCTAGCGGTGTTTATGAATTTGATGAACCGGGTATTCAAACCATTGCTAGATACGTTTGTTATCGTATTTATTAATGATATTCTGGTTTATTCACGTTCAGAAAAGGAGCATGCAGACCACTTGAGGATGATACTTAGGGTACTCCAATAACAGAAGTTGTATGCTAAATTTTCTAAGTGCGAGTTCTGGTTGACTTCAGTAACATTCTTGGGGCATATTATTGGAGCTGACGGTATTCGGGTGGATACCCAAAAGATTGAATCCGTGAAGAATTGGCCAAGGCCTACGACGCCATTGGAAGTACGTAGTTTCTTGGGTCTGGCAGGTTACTATAGGAGGTTCATAAAGGGATTTTCTTCTCTTTCAGCTCCATTGACCAAGCTGACTCAGAAATCAGCTAAGTTTTAGTGGACGGACGCATGTGAGCGGAGTTTTCAGACGTTGAAGGATAAGCTGACCTCAGCACCGGTCTTGACTCTTCCAGAAGGAATAGACGGTTGTGTGATTTATTGTGATGCCTTAGGTGTTGGGCTAGGCTGTGTATTAATGCAACATGGCAAGGTTATTGCTTATGCTTCTAGGCAGCTCAGAAAGCACGAGAAGAATTATCCTACTAATGGTCTGGACCTAGCAGTAGTGATTCATGCCTTGAAGATATGGAGGCATTATTTATATGGTGTTCACGTGGATATTTATACGAATCACAAGAGTCTCCAATATATCTTTAAGCAGAAAGAGCTGAATTTATGGTAGAGACGGTGGCTAGATTTACTAAAGGATTATGATGTTGATATTCTATACCATCCAGGGAAAGCAAATGTTATAGTAGATGCTCTTAGCCGTAAATCTATGGGTAGCTTGACGGATGTGCAGCCAGAAAGGAAGGACATGGTCCGTGAGATTTACCAACTCGCTAGCCTTGGAGTCTGTTTGGCTAATTCTGGAGATAGTGGAGTTTCTGTTTGAGAAATTACTGAGTCCTCTATCATAGAAAAGGTAAAAAGACATCAGTACGAGGACCCTATTCTGGGACAGTATAGGGATACAACTCTTAGAAAGGAAAAGACCCCATTCGAGGTTACACCTGACGGAGTGCTACGGTATAGAGGAATATTATGTGTACCTGATGTTGCAGGGCTACGATGGCAGGTTATGGGGGAGGCACATTATGCCCGTTATTCTGTTGATCCGGGGTTAATGAAGATGTACCATGACCTCTAATTCTTATATTGGTGGAATGGCATAAAAAGGGACATAGCAGTGTTACACCCTAGAAAATTTCGTGTTACTAAGGCTGTAGACGGCTTAATGTGAGCTCAAGAAGGAGCAAATATTACAAGTATAAAGGATGAAATTCTACTGTATTAGCATGAGGATAGCATGAGTATGATATTTGGAATTCATACAGTATGATTGGAATTATATGTTAAAAGATATATAGCCCTCGTAACCGTAAGCTGAGGTGGGGCCTACATGATGGGGTTTTTATAAAAGACATATGACAAGTTATACGGAAAATATATGTGAAGTTAAACACAACTCAAGAAGGACCCTTGAGCCAAATCCAAGTGTAAGCCCTCCAAAAAGATGTTTTTAAGTTACGCTTTCGGGTGATTTGACTTCGGGAGGCCATAACCCCATCATTATTCGGGGATTTGGGAAAACTCCAAATATTAAAGTTGTACGTAATTGAATTATGTTTCAACCATAGGTCGTGGGCCTTCACACAACATAGGGATAAAAAGTTATAAGGCAAAACGTTCAAGCTGGACAGTGGGCTCAGTTTAACCCCACTGAAGGTCGGTGGGAACCGACCCAAGACCCCTATATAAGTGCCAAATTCGTGAAATTTCTTCACATTTAACCCCAAAAAAGATATGACCATCTTAGAGAGAGGAAATAGAGCCCTTAGAGAGAGAAACCAAGTTTTGATGAAGTTCGAGTTCCGAATTCCGAGGCTCGTGAAGAGTAAAGTGTAGTACAAGTTGTTGCCGTCGTTTTAAGCTAAATGTTGAACTTGAGGGATGTTGGTTTCGTGGTGGCTGCTCATATAAGGTATGTTTAAGATGTTAATTATGTTCTTACTATGATCATTGATAGATTTGACGGGTTAGAATAGAGAAAATGACGTTGAAAGTTCGGTTATCATTTTTGGATCTCAAATAACATAGGGGATGTTTTGGTATAATTAAATGGATAGAATTAGTTTGATATTGATATAAAATGATTGTTGATATTGCTGTTGATGTTGTTGATAAGTTGCTATTCTTGAATTTGGGAGAATAAAGTGTATGAAGATATCGCATACAAAGCGTATACTGGCTATTTTGGTGTATATCTTTGGGAGTTGATGCTTTGAGTGTAAAGAGTCTTATATGAGATTGTTGTTTTTGTTGGTTGCTGATTGTGTTGTTAAATTGAATTGGAATTATAGGGAAACGAAGATTTCAGGGAAAATGTTGTCCGAATTTACGGAAGTTAATTACGAGCTTAGAGAAGTATATGAACCTTTTTCAAGTTGTCTACGGTTTGCTTTACCTTGATTGGTGGTTGGCCAGTGTTTGGAAGCATAAGTTAAGCTAATCATGTAAGCGACAAGGTTTGTTAAGGCTATTCCTTCTTTCATTTTGGCATGATCCTTGTTGTTATTCATTCTATATGTACTCCATATGATTCCATTCTTAGACGAGTAAGGTCTGAATGTTTCTTGTGATGGCTTATTGATATTGTACTCTTATTCTGTTTCGAACGGAACACCCATAAGGTGCCAAGTTGAGTTGTATATGTTTTTACCAACGATTTCGAGGAAATGAGTTTTATACTAAAGGAAACATAAAGTTTTATTTTTCAAAGCCACTCCGAAGGAGGTGCGCGATTTTACTACTTCATTTCATTTACGATTTATGTTTACATTCCATAGTATCATCCCTTTGTATTGATTTTATCATTTATTCTTTGGGTAGGGCAATAAGATAAAATTGAGTAGAACATAAGTAGTAAGAATTTCATAAAAATTCTACCCTCAAATCTGGAAGTATGTCCTCCTATGTCTAGTAAGATACAAATTTGATAACTTATTGTGAAAGACTAAGGCTAATAATTGGACTGTGATGAATTGATTAGTGACTTATGATATGAATTGAAATTGATATTTGTGGATTGAGTTTGTGTTGATATGATGGTGATATTAAGTCGGAAGCGGCTGCCCGAAGGGGCCATAATTATTTAGCTGGAAGCGGCTGCCCGAAGGGGCAATCATCATTATGACGGAAGTGGTTGTACGAAGGGACTATTGTGATACTAGCCGGAAGCGGCTGTCCGAAGGGACCATTCTGTTAACATGTCGGAAGCGGCATGTGTGTTGGATTGCATTGTTTACTTAAAGATTGTTTTGAGACTTCGTGTGCACATTTATGTTTCTTCCAGCGAAGGCTGCAGGTATTGAGTTAGGTTGTGATTTCTTCTCTCCTAATTAAAATTATGATTATGATTTGTTACCACCTTACATACTCAATACATTGTTCGTACTGACGTCCTTTTTCCTGGGGATGCTGCGTTCATGCCCACAGCCCCAGATTGTTTGGCAGGTTAAGTGTATAGCTAAGATGCTTGACGTCTGCTGGGATTGGCAAGTTCCACCTCATTTTGGAGCTGTGCTAAGTCATATATAGATATGTATGATTATGGATATGTCAGGGCCCTGTCCTGACTCATAATGTTCAGTTTACTTCTTAGAGACTTCTGCAGACAGTGTCCTGTGATATGTTTGTCGAGATGTCAACAAAGTGATGTCAGTTGAGTCATTTGTGGATTTTAAAAGAGTACGTATTTTAGATGATTTCAATTGGTTTAAAGTACTTATTTGATTGAAAGTTTTCATAATCGTTACAAAGATAATGATTTATATTTGGAAAAGTTTTTTGTTCTTAAATTTTTTTGAAATGACAGGTTTTGATAGTGCGAATGTCTGAGGGTTCGCTCGACTCTGATGAGAGTCGGGTGCCCGTCATGCCCTACCATTGTTAGGGTGTGACAACCAGAGTTTGCTGCTCAATGCCCGAATTGTCAACAAGTCAAGATAGAATACCAGAAGCCCGGAGGTTTGTTGCAGGCTATGAAAATTCCGACATGGAAATGGGAAGTAATTAACATGGATTTTATTACAGGATTGCCCCGTACTCAGCGGAAGTATGATTCAATATCATTGTTGATAGACTTACAAAGTCAGCCCACTTCTTTCCTGTCAGAACTACCTATTCGGTCGAAGACTATGCGAAGCTCTATCTTAAGGAGATTGTACGACTCCATGGTGTTCCTACAACCATCATTTCTGATGGAGGAGTGCAGTTCACAGCTAACTTCTGTAGATATTTCCAGGAAGGATTAGGTACTCAGGTGAGTCTTAGTACTGCATTTCATCCGCAGATATATAGGCAAGCGGAGCGTACTATACAGACACTTGAGGACATGCTGAGGGCTTGTGTAATTGACTTTCGAGGTAGCTGGATAATCATTTACCTCTTATCGAGTTTGCATATAATAATAGCTATCATTCCAGTATTCAGATGGCTCCTTATGAGGCCTTATATGGGCGGAGATGTAGATCACCTATAGGGTGGTTTGAGGTTGGAGAGAATCGATTAGTAGGCTCAGATTTAATACAGCAAGTAGTCGACAAAGTGAAAGTGATTCATGAAAGGTTACTAGCGGCGCAGAGTCTACAGAAATCCTATATAGATAACTGGCATCGCCAACTAGAGTTCGACGTAGGAGATTGGTTTTTCTTGAAGGTTTCGCCTATGAAGGGAGTGATGAGATTTGGCAGAAAGGGTAAGTTAAGCCCTCGATACATTGGGCCATATAGAATTATTCGTACAGTGGGTAAGGTAGCATATGAGCTAGAGCTACCTTCTGATCTGGAGTCAATACATCCAGTGTTTCATGTATCCGTGCTCCGTAAATGCATAGGAGATCCCTCAAGAGTTGTACCAGTATAGGATATTCAAGTAACTGAACAATTATCGTATGAGGAGATCCCTGTGGCTATATTAGATCGACAAGTCTGTCGGCTACAAACTAAAGATGTGGCTTCTGTTAAAGTACTCTGGAGAAATAATGATGTCGAGAAAACGACTTGGGAGGCGGAGGAGAAGATGAAGACTAAGTACCCGCACTTGTTTCCGTTGTCCCAGGAGGCCCAGGTTGAGACCTCATAAGCCCCAGGTATTGGATTTATCTATAGCCATTGTGATTGGTAGTGTGAGGCCATATTATTATATATTTAATATGTGGCCCAGTGTGGAATTATTTTGGGTTGCTGTGCAGGATGGTAGTGGTATAATTATAGGGGAAACTCAGGCAAAATTTTCGTAGAATTCCTGAGAGTTTCAACATTCGAGGACGAATGTTTTTAAGGAGGGAAGGATGTTACACCCCGTATCATTGAAGAAGCACTTATCAAATTTGAAGCATAAGTACGTTGAGTTATGGTTAAGTAAAACCACTTTGGAATATAAGTAACTGCTACTGTACTCGGTGTGAACAGTAAAAACAGAAAACTTAAAAACGAAAATCTGATTTTTTTTTTCACTCATTTTTTACCACCTTCTCTCCCTAAATTCTCTCTACACTTCCCCAAAACTCTTTCTACCAAATTCATGAAGGTCTAAGACAAAATTCAAGTGATTATATCAAAAGTATGAGAAGAGATATAGGCGTTATATACGCATTACCACTATGATGATGATATGAGAGTCAGGCTGCCAGTATCGCAGTGATGTATATGATGATGGCCGCAGAGAGGACAATATGATATGATAAAAGAGACAGGCGTTATATACGCACATATATCAGGCGTTATATACGCACACATGTATAGATGTATGACCATCATTGATAGGCATGAGCATGCATATTATGTGCCCGCAGGGGCATTGTCAGTTATACAGGTTTATGTAGATACAGGCAGATACTAGTTCATACAAGTACATACAGTTAGTCCTTTCAGTTTATGAGTTCAGATCTTATCCATGATTATTATGTATATATGTTGTTCTTATGCCTTACATACTCGGTACATTATCCGTACTGACTCTCCGTTGCTCGGGGGGCTGCGTTCATGCCCGCAGGTACAGGTAGACAGACAGGTGGTCCAGCTCAGCAGGACCTCTAGATCTAGTAGTGGTCAGTACGCTCCACTTGATCCGGAGCTGCAGTCATTTTTGGTATGCCACCCTTTTTAGATGTGTATGCATATGGGTATGACGGGGCCCTGTCCCATTCTTTCTATAGTTTTCATTCCAATAGAGGCTTGTAGACAGTTGTATGTAGTAGCAAGATGATGTAGCCTTGTCGGCTTCTATTCGTTTGTGTATAGTATATGTAGCAGCCTAGCTGGCTTGCATTGTTCTTCCACATGTTGTGTATATATGCAAATTTTACAGAGTTTTGATGTTTCCCTTTTTGAGATCAGTTTATGCCATTATGGGCCCTTGATGTTTAGTAAGATTCAGATATGAGTATAGGGGTCTTTGGTTGCTAGAGGTCAGACGTTTGTCACGACTCATCAGTTTGGGTCGTGACACTTGGCAATGGTAGTTCTTGGATTGCTTTGATCTTGGCGGGATCTAACTCAATACCACGACGACTGACCACGAACCCTAGTAATTTTCCAGCAGGCACTCCGAATGCACATTTTGCAGGATTCAGCTTCAAATCGTACTTACAGAGTCTGTCAAAGAATCTTCTTAAATGTTTGAGGTGGTCCTCACCCACTCGGGATTTGATGACGACGTCATCCACATACACCTCAATCTCTCTATGCATCCTATCATGAAAAATGGCGGTAATTGCCCTCATGTAAGTAGCGCCGACATTATTGAGACCAAAAGGCATTACCCGATAATGATACACTCCCTATGGTGTGATGAATGCCATCTTTTGAGCGTCTTCTTCATCAATGAATATCTGATGATAACCCACGTAATAATCCACAAAAGATTGCACCTCAGACTTGGCGCAATTATCAATGAGTATGTGAATGTTCGGGAGTGGGAAGTTATCCTTTGGGTTAGCGCGGTTAAGATCACGGTAGTCCACACAAATTCTTAATTTCCCATCTTTCTTTGGTACCGGGACTATGTTTGCCAACCATGTCGGGTACAGTGTCACCTCAACAACCCCTGACTGAATCTGTTTTTCTACTTCTTCTTTAATTCGGATGCTGACATCAGGCTTAGGCTGCCTGATTTTCATTTTTACTGGGGAGAATCCTTCAAGGATCGACAACTTATGGGCAACAACGTTCGTACTCAAACCTGGAATATTAGTATATGACCAAACGAAGACATCTTCATACTCTTTCAGCAGACTCCGATACCCTTCTTTCTCAATTTCTGTCAAGTGCACAACTGTTCTAGTTTCCCAAACCAACTCTTCATTTCCTAGATTAACTGCCTTTGTTTCCTGTAGGTATGGCATAGGTCTGTTCTCGTATTCTTCTTCGACATTTATCAACTCTTTCGATTCAGTTGTCTCTTCTTCTTGATCGCTATTTTGTTCATCATCATTTTTACTTGTTTCGTAACATGTCATGACATTATTTGTGGCCTCTGCATTATTACCGTAAAATAAAATAACACAGTTATTAATCATGTAAAAGCAATTTTAACTGTGTATTTATATATATATATATATATAGGTATAGTAAAACGATTTTGTCCATATTATAAACTTTGAGGCGTTTTCATTGAAATTTTAAAAAAGTGATACAAACTGTGGTCTTGACTTGGAATGGAACATTGAGCCATTTTTGTTATTAAACAACATGTAAATAAAACATGAAAAGGCGATAAGCCGGGCCTCAAAGCTGACTTTCGCCATTTTTTCTTTCTGAAAATGAGCATTCTTTCTACCGTAGAGTGAACAACGTGGTAGAAGTCCATCAGCTTGTTGTCTCTCCTGGCTCGGCATGGCGAATCTCTAATGCTTCAAAGCATTCTTCAATGATAGCTGCGCATTCTTCCTCCCAAAACAATGTTCTTATACCCTCTTCTGGATCCTCGCTGTTGTGACCTAATGGGCATGCTGTGAAGGACTGATATAGATGAGGGAATGGTTTTCTCATTTCAACGGGACCTCTCGGCCCATATTCTGCTTCTTCTTCTTCTGCCTTGCATGGCTCGCATCCAACCCCAAATCGATACTTCCCATGCTTGATACTCACTGGTTCTCTGATTCCCTGTAAGTTCTTTCCTAGACCTTTCCCGGGCTCAAACCCACTCCTTGTCATAGTTGTAGCGACCATTTTGTAGACCAGTGGAATAGGGGTATCTTCATCATCTCCTCTACGATCTACCATAGCTAGCTCAACAGTGTGAAAATCAGCGCCCACTGGTGACCTTTCTATGACCAGTATAGAGTTATCTGGATAGTTGTGGACAATTCCTTTGCCGTGAATCACGACTTCTTGATCATCCCATATGAATTTGAGTGACTGGTGCAATGAAGATGCTACAACCCCAGCGGCGTGCAACCATGGTCGGCCCAAAAACATGTTATATCTTGTTTTGATGTCAATGATGACGAACTCCACTATAAACTCTGTGGGGCCCATTTGTATGTGTAGATCTATTTCTCCAATTGGGTCACTGGTCGTGCCATCATAAACTTTTACGTTGGTTCGACTCTGACGGATCTTGCCAATATCATATCCAAGTTGTTTCAGAGTCGTCACAGGGCATACATTTAACCCAGCTCCTCCATCAATTAGTACTTGGGGGATAATCTTGTCACGACATTTGACTATTATATGCAGGGCTCTATTGTGGGACTTCCCTTCACTTGGTAATTTATCATCATAAAATGATAGCCTATGTGCTCGCACAATATACCCCATAATTTCGGCTAATGTTTCGCTTGTAGTGCCAGCGGGTACTTGAACTTCATCCAAAACGTTCATCAAGGCCAAGCGATGTTGGGATAAACTGAGTAGGGATAACATTACCAATATCCTAGTAGGAGTCCACACTTCGAATCCAGATATTCCTTGATAGAAAATACGTGTTGTGCTCTAACCTGGGTGTCCCAGAAGTTGAGACATTATATGGCTGTGTGCACGACCCATTTGATCTCAAGAATGGATCCACTAAGGTACATCCTTCGCCAGCATATGCCCATAGGGAAGTTGGCCAAATAGAAAATGTTGTTAAGTGAGTTCGACATCCAATACGTCATGCAGAAAGCAATTAAAGGGCAAGGCAAGAATTGGCAGATCTACTGGCAGGAAGCCTAGTAGATGGCAATCCCGTACCTTTATGGACTTACTTCCCGGATGAAGAAATAATGACAATTGAAGGCGAAGAAAGTGAAGACAAGTCAGGATGGAAAGTATTCTTTGATGGAGCAATCAACTTTAAAGGATCAGGAATCGGTGCAATCTTGGTTTCAGACTCGGGCCAATATTATCCAGTGGTGGCCAAGTTAAGCTTCAATTGCACCAACAACATGGCTGAATACGAAGCATGTATCTTGGGTCTACATTTAACTCTCGACATGGATGTGAAAGATCTTCAGGTAATTGGCGACTCGGATTTTCTAATTCATCAGGTTCGAGGAGAGTGGCCACCAAAAACGGAATGATCATACAATATGTTGGACTTATGAAGAGATTGGCAGATCGTTTCCAAGGGATCAAGTTCAAACACATACCAAGAACCCAGAACGAGTTTTCTGATGCATTGACAACAATAGCATCCATGATTCAACATCCCGACAGTAGATACATTGATCTTATCAAAATTGAAATCAAAGATCAACCAGCACACTGTACTTTTGTAGAGGCTGAGACTGATGGAAAACCTTGGTACGTTGAAATTAAAATGTTCTTGGAAAAAGGAGAATATGTCGAAGGAATCACCTTAAATCAGAAAAGGACTATCAGGAAGTTAGCAAATGGTTTCTTCCTCAACAACAATGTCCTGTACAAAAGAACTCCAGATTTGGGATTGTTTATATGTGTTGACTCTTTTGAAGCTACAAAATTGATTGAGGAAATGCATACAGAAACTTGTGGCCCTCACATGAATGGCTTCGTTCTAGCAAAGAAAATCTTGAGAATAGGTTATTACTAGATGGCCATGGAAAATGACTGTAGCAAATTTGTCCAGAAATGCCATAAGTGTCAGATTCATGGGGACTTGATAAAGGTCCCTCCAACAGAACTAAATGCTATGACGACACCTTGGCCACTCGCCGCTTGGGGCATGGATGTCATAGGACTAATTGAGCCAATTGCGTCAAACAAACATCGTTTCAGTTTGGTCGCCATTGACTACTTCACCAAGTGGGTGGACACAACATCTTAATCATCGGTGACAAAGAAAGTGGTCACACACTTTGTGCGCAACAACATCATATGCCAATTTGGCATCCCAGAATCAATCGTAACAGACAACGGGGCCGACCTGAATAGCCACTTGATGAAAGACATGTGTGCGCAGTTCCGGATCAATCACCGGAATTCAACTGCATATCGACCATAAATGAATAGGGATCTGGAAACCACAAACATAAACATCAAGAAAATCCTTCGAAAGATGATTGATAACTACAAATATTGGCATGAACAGTTGCCTTATACATTGCTGGGATACCGCACTACTGCAAGGACTTCGATTGGAGCCACCCTGTTACACCTCGGAAAATATTCCGTTGGTATGCAAGTGAATAAACTAGTGAGGAGTATGAGTATATGATGTTTTCATGGGCGAGCGATGACATTCGATGATTCTAGGTGAGAGTTCAAAGATGTTAGAGATGGGGGAAGAGGATTTCCAAGAGAAGGCAAAGTATCTTGATAAGCATCGGAAAGAAATTACGAGTAACGAGTTAGTAAGGGATTAATGATGTCTTGGAGAAGAGTGATAACGTCCCTTGGATTGGTATTGAAGTGTTGAACAAGTGTTAAGAAGGTTCCATAAGGATTGGAGATCAAACGAGACGACGAAACGAACTTCGGGATCACTGGGATTATACGGCCAAACATACTGGCCGTATAATTTATACGGTCCGTATGTTTGGGACCTTATAATCAACCCATATTGGCCAAACCTCTGGACCAATTGTATGACCAAACATACGGCCCGTACAATATATACGGACCGTATGTTGGTCTGTATGTTTGGTCGGGACAGATTTTGTCCAATAAATGTAAGGGACCAAGGTTATCTCATTTCATTTCTTCTTGACACCCCTTCTCTCTAAAACATCTCTCTACATATATTCCATAAGTTTTCAAGGGTTTTTAGTGATCAACAACACAAAATAAGTGAATCAAGTGTAAGCAAACCCATTAAAGATTATTGAAGTCAAGAAATCCAAATGAAGAAAAACTAGGGTTTTTGATCAAGTGGAGTATTTCGACTAAGTCTTGTCCCTACAACATCTAAGGTAAGATTTATTGTATTTATATGTTGTTTAAGGTATTTGGAAGTTGAAATGCTTGGATTTTAGAAGAGTATAGCAAAATGGGTCATGAAAGATGAATAGTGACATTTTGAGAAATAGTTTGAATTGAATCATGATTGTTGTTGTGTTGTGACATGAATGGGTTATAAATGACGTTAAGATCATTAAATAGGCATTTTATGTGAATGGACGAAATCGTGTGTTATGGTCTTGAATATGGAAAATTGGAAGTGAATTGAGAATATGGATAATGTAGATGACTAAAGGCTATTGTTATGATATTGTAAATGTATTGTTGACGTTTGCGAGTTGAATTACGATATGGAGGAATTTTGTATAAATAAAGGAGATGCTGTCCGATTTTCCCAAGCTCTAGCCATTTATGCTAGTTGTCAATTCTAACGATAGTATGACCTTGATGAAGGTATAAACGCAAGCGTGGAAGGGAACGTGCAAGTGTTATATAGTCGAACGAAAAGGTATGTAAGGCTAACCCTTTTTTCATAAGGCATGGTTCTTTGGCCAAACGTCTAAATCTCCTATATGACTATGATTCCCTTCAAACGATTTGATTCTCCGAGCTCATAAGCTCACGATCCTCGATATGTACTATGTTTGTACTACGCCCCTCATATAATGAGTAAGCCTATAATATAGACGTAGCGATAATGATGATGATAGTAATGATGATGATGATAATAATGATGCTAAAGGTGCCTACGGGCTATTAGACGTATGTGTGCCTATGGAGCTATGATGTAAGAAATTCTTGTTCCTTAATCGTGTATTGTGTATTTCAGAGAATGCCTGTAAAGAGAAAGACTACAGCAGCCCAAAAGGGCAAGACAGTGGAAGAAAAGCGGGATGAAAGACCACCGCCACCGGTAGTAGAGGAAAGGGAGTCCCAGAGTGCGGCTCAATCTCAGTCCTCCCTGACAGTGCCTATTACTGAGGAGCGTGAGGGACCTTCAGCCCCAGCTCCTCCACCGGATGCTTCTGGCCAAGATGTGAAAGAGGCCATTAATTTGTTGACTAAGTTGGTTGCGGCCCAGACTCAGAGGCAAAGTTCAGGGCGTGGTGATAGGGCTGTTAGTGCGAGGGCCCGTGATTTCATTACTTTGAACCCTCTGGAATTCTTTGGGTCAAAGCCGGTGGAGGACCCTCAGGATTTCATAGATGGTATGCTAAGGACACTTCGGTTGATACATGCTTCAGACACCGAATCGGTGGAGCTAGAGTTATATAGATTGAGAGATGTCTCGATCCAGTGGTATACGGTATGAATGGCTTCACGGGGGGGCAATGCACCACCCCCGGTATGGCAAGAGTTTGTTGATGCCTTTCTCCGTCATTGTATGCCTCCGGAAGTTCGGCGAGCTAGGGCCGATAAATTCTTGAACTTGAGGCAAGGTCGTATGAGTGCCCTAGAGTATAGCCTCCGCTTTAACTCCCTGGCTAGGTATGCTTCGGCCATGGTAGTGGATATGGGCGACCGGGTAAATCGATTTGTAAAGGGCCTAGGGCCACACTTGATGGATAAATGCTTGACTGCGTCCCTTCAGGACGGTATGGATATTGCACGCATTCAGGCACATGCTCAGAACTTAGAAGAAAGCCTACAACAGCGGAGAAGTGAGCGTGAGCAAGATCGGGTACATAGCAAGAGAGCTAGATCTTCGGGTCCGATAAGCGAGTTTAGAGGCAGACACAGGCAGCAGTTCCCTAGACATTCAAGCTATTCTATGACCAGTGCATCTCCACGGTTTCCAGGCCAGAGCCTTGATAGATCTGCTCGTTCAGGCCGAGTCCCAGTTATTCAGGACCTCAGTTCAGAGATGATTCAGGCCAGTCAAGGCCACTTGTACCACGATGTTCCCAGTGTGGGAAGTTGCATTGGGGTCGATGCCGATTGGGCTCGGATGGTTGCTATTCATATGGTCAACCAGGCCATATCATGCGGGATTGCCCCTCAGTACAGGTAGAGGTAGGACCCAGCCATCAGGGTCGACAGCCGGATTATCAACATCTGTACGCCCTACGGGTCCAGGTTCACATGCGCCAGTCGGCCATGGTAGAGGCAGAGGGAGAGCTCCCACTTTTAGCGGTCCTCAGCACCGTATTTATGCTTTGGCTGGACGCCAAGATCTTGAGTCTTCTCTTGACGTGGTCACAAGTATATTATCGGTATTCTCTCATGATGTATATGCTTTGATTGATCCGGGCTCCACATTTTCCTATGTTACTCCATATATTGCGGGACGATTTGAAGTCGAGCCGGAGTCGATCAAACCTTTCGAGGTGTCTACACCCGTGGGTGACTCGGTAATATCTAGCCGAGTATATAGAGATTGTGTAGTTGTGATATGTGACCGCCGTACTATAGTTGACTTGCATGAGCTAAAGATGGTGGATTTTGATGTCATTATGAGCATGGATTGGTTGGCTTCTTGCTATGTCAATGTTGATTGTAGAATGAAAATGGTTCGTTACCAATTTCCGGGAGAACCAGTCTTAGAATGGAAAGCGAATACGGCGTCACCAAAGGGTAGGTTTATTTCCTACCTAAAGGCAAGGAAAATGATCACAAAAGGTTGTATTTATCATCTAGTGCGAGTTCAAGATATAGAAGCTGAATCGCCAACTCTTCAGTCGGTTCCCGTAGTAAATGAATTTCCGGATGTATTCCCGGAAGAGCTTCCAGGCCTTCCTCCCGAGCGGGAGATTGACTTTGCTATTGAGGTGTTTCCAGACACTAAGCCTATATCTATTCCTCCCTATAGAATGGCTCCCGCAGAATTGAAAGAGTTGAAGGAGCAATTGAAAGATTTAGTTGATAAAGGCTTCATTAAGCTAAGTTTATCCCCATGGGGAGCACCCGTATAGTTTGTCCGAAAGAAAGATGACTCGTTGAGAATGTGCATTGATTATCGGTAATTGAATAAAGTGACGATTAAGAACAAATATCCTCTTCCGAGGATTGATGATTTATTTGATCAGTTGCAAGGTGCCAAATGGTTTTCAAAGATCGATTTGAGGTCCGGGTATCACCAAGTGAGAGTTAGGGAGAAAGATATCCCTAAGACAGCCTTCAGAACGAGATACGGCCATTTTGAGTTCCGAGTAATGTCATTTGGGCTAACCAATGCACCGGTAGTGTTCATGGACATGATAAACGATGTGTTCAGGCCCTTTCTAGATTTGTTCGTGATTGTATTCATCGACGATATCTTGGTGTATTCTAGATCCGAGGCAGAACATGCGGATCATTTGCGTATTGTCCTTGGAGTTCTTCAAACTCGAGAGTTGTTTGCAAAGTTTTCCAAATGTGAGTTCTGGTTGAACTCAGTGGCATTCCTAGGGCATATTGCTGCAGCCGATGGTATTCGAGTGGATACCCAAAAGATTGAGGCTGTGAAGACTTGGCCACGGCCTACAACTCCTATGGAGGTACGTAGCTTTCTAGGCTTAGCAGGTTATTACAGGAGATTCGTTGAGGGTTTTTCTTCTATTTCTGCACCACTTACAACATTGACCCAGAAATCAGCAAAGTTTCAGTGGATAGATGCTAGCGAACGTAGTTTCCAAGAGTTGAAAGATGGGTTGACTTCTGCACCAGTCTTGACACTTCCAGAGGGATTGGAAGGATATGTTGTTTACTGTGATGCTTCAGGTGTTGGGCTAGGCTGTGTATTGATGCAGCATGGTAAAGTGGTTACATATGCTTCAAGGCAACTGCGAAAACATAAGCAGAATTATCCGACCCACGGTCTAGAATTGGCCGCAGTGGTTCATGCTTTAAAGATATGGAGACATTATTTATATGGTGTCCATGTGGATATTTATACCGATCATAAGAGCCTTCAGTATATCTTCAAGCAGAAAGAGTTGCATCTGCGGCAACGACGATGGTCAGAATTGCTAAAAGACCAATGTTGATATTTTGTATCACCCCGGAATGGAAAATGTTGTGGCTGATGCTCTTAGCCGTAGATCGATGGGAAGTCTATGTGATGTACGACCAGAGAAGATAGAAATGGCCCGTGAGCTCCAACAGTTAGCTAGCCTAGGAGTCCGAGTAGTGGACTGAGGTAGCGGCGGAGCTACTATTTAGAATTCTGCAGTCTCGTCGCTAGTAGTAGAGGTGAAGGAGCGACAATATGAGGATCCCATGCTAATGCAGTACAGAGATACACTCCCTCAGAAAGAGGAGTCATCATTTGATATTCAGGAGACGGAGTTCTCCGATGCCGAGGCAGATTATGTGTCCCTGATGTGGCAAGGTTACGCCACCAGATTTTGAGAGAAGCTCATTGTTCTCGTTATTCTGTCAACCCCGGAGCGACGAAAATGTATAATGATCTCAAGTCTGTATATTGGTGGAATGGGATGAAGAAAGATGTAACAGAATTTGTGGCTCAATGCCCTTATTGCCAACAAGTGAAAATTGAGCACCAAAAGCCGGGCGGATTGTTGCAAGCTATAGAAATCCCAACTTCGAAGTGGGAAGTGATTAACATGGATTTCATTACAGGCTTACCCCGTTCTCAACGTAAGTATGATTCCATATGGGTGATTGTTGATAGACTCACAAAGTCAGCTCACTTCTTGCCAGTCAGGACGACGTATGTGGCTGAAGATTATGCAAAACTGTATGTTAAAGAGACAGTGAGACTCATGGTGTTCCAGTATCGATTATCTCAGACAGAGGAACTCAGTTTACAGCTAAATTTTGGGAGTCTTTCCAAGTGGGTTTAGGGACCTAAGTGAGCCTTAGCACGACATTTCATCCACAGACCAATGGACAAGCCGAACGTACTATTCAGACTCTTGAAGATATGTTACGGGCATGTATGATAGATTTTGGAGGTAGTTGGGATGATCATTTGCCACTCATTGAATTTGCTTACAATAATAGTTATCATTCTAGCATTCAAATGGCACCGTATGAGGCTTTATATGGGCGAAAATGTAGATCCCCAATTGGGTGGTTTGAAATAGGAGAGGCTCAGTTGATAGGGCCAGACTTGGTCCACCAAGCCATAGAGAAAGTCAAGCTCATACAAGATCGGTTGTTAGCGGCTCAAAGTCGTCAGAAGTCCTATGCATATAATCGTCGAAGAGACTTAGAGTTCCAAGTTAAGGATTGGGTATTCTTGAAAGTGTCCCCAATGAAGGGCGTTATGAGATTTGGCAAAAAGGGGAAGCTTAGTCCCCGGTATATTGGGCCATATGAAATTGTACGAAAAATAGGCAAGGTGGCCTATGAGTTAGATTTACCTCCAGATTTGGAGTCAGTCCATCCAGTTTTCCATGTCTCGATGCTTTGGAAATGTGTTGGAGATCCTACGAGGATCGTCCCAGTAAATGATGTTCAAGTGACAAAAAAGTTAACTTATGATGAAATACCCATTGCCATATTAGATAGGCAAGTACGGAGGCTTAGAAACAAAGAAGTGTCCTCAGTTAAGGTTCTATGGAGCAGCAGTAAACGAGAGGAAATGACGTGGGAAGCGGAAGAAAGCATGCGATCCAGATACCCGCAGTTATTTCAGCCCTTGGAAGAGATCCAAGATGAGACATCAAGATCATAAGGTATGTATGTTTTCCTTTTATGCTTTTGGGTCGTGTGTGGCCAAATTCTATTTCTATTATGTTGTTGCCCTGTGAGGCATTGTTATTGTGGGCTGTTGTGACAGGATGGTAGTGTCATATTACAGAGGAAACTCTGGCGAAATTTTTATAGAATCCCCGAAGACTTTAACATTCGAGGACGAATGTTCTTAAGGGGGGAGAATGTTACACCTCGGAAAATCTTCCGTTGGTACTCCAGTGAATGAACTAGTGAGGAGTATGAGTATACGATGTTTTCATGGGCGAGCGATGACATTCAATGATTCTAGGTGTGAGTTCAAAGATGATAGAGATGGGGGAAGAGGATTGCAAAGAGAAGGCAAGTATTTTGATAAGAATCGGAAAGAAATTATGAGTAACGAGTTAGTAAGGGCTTAATGATGTATTGAAGAAGAGTGATAACGTCCCTTGGATTGGTATTGAAGTGTTGAACAAGTGTTAAGAACGTTCCATAAGGATTGGAGATCAAACGAGATGACGAAATGAACTTCGGGATCACTGGGGATTATACGGACAAACATACTGGCCGTATAATTTATACGGTCCGTATTTTTGGGACCGTATAATCAACCCAGATTGGCTAAACTCTCTGGACCAATTGTACGACCAAACATACGGCCCGTACAATTTATACGGACAGTATGTTGGTCCGTATGTTTGGTCGGGACAGATTTTGTCCAATAAATGTAAGGGACCAAGGTTATCTCATTTCATTTCTTCTTGACACTCCTTCTCTCTAAAACATCTCTCTACATATATTCCACAAGTTTTCATGGGTGTTTAGTGATCAACAACACAAAATAAGTGAATCAAGTGTATGCAAACCCATTAAAGATCATTCAAGTCAAGAAATCCAAATGCAGAAAAACTAGGGTTTTTTCTCAAGTGGAGTATTTCGACTAAGGCTTGTCCCTACAACATCTAAGGTAAGAATTATGGTATTTATATGTTGTTTAAGGTATTTGGAAGTTGAAATGCTTGGATTTTAGAAGAGTATAGCAAAATGGGTCATGAAAGATGAATAGTGACGTTTTGAGAAATAGTTTGAATTGAATCATGATTGTTGTTGTGTTGTGACATGAATGGGTTATAAATGACGTTAAGATCATTAAATAGGCATTGTATGTGAATGGACGAAATCGTGCGTTATGGCCTTGAATATGGAAAATTGGAAGTGAATTGAGAATATGGATAATGTAGATGACTAAAGGATATTGTTATGATATTGTAAATGTATTGTTGACGTTTGGGAGTTGAATTACGATATGGAGGAATGTTGTATAAATAAAGGAGATGCTGTCCGATTTTCCCAAGCTCTAGCCATTTATGCTAGTTGTCAATTCTAACAATAGTATGACCTTGATGAAGGTATAAACACAAGCGTGGAAGGGAACGTACAAGTGTTATATAGTCGAACGAAAAGGTATGTAAGGCTAACCCTTCTTTCATAAGGAATGGTTCTTTGGCCAAACGTCTAAATCTCCTATATGACTATGATTCCCTTCAAACGATTTGATTCTCCGAGCTCATAAGCTCACGATCCTCGATATGTACTACGTTTGTACTACGCCTCTCATATAATGAGTAAGCCTATATTATAGACGTAGCGATAATGATGATGATAGTAATGATGATGATAATAATAATGATGCTAAAGGTGCCTACGGGCTATTAGATGTATGTGTGCCTATGAAGGGCTATAATGAAACCCCGAGCCTATGGTGCCGGTTAGAGTATATGTTTATATAAATGTATGTATATGATTACGTAACGCGCGCACACATCTGCAGATGGTACGGATAACCCTGAAGCCTTGGTAGGGCCAGGTAGATATAACATTGAGCCTTGGTTGGCCAAGTATGTATGAAACACCGCACCTTATGGTCGAGTACGCTATGTATGTATATAAGTGTATGGCCATGTATATAATATGAATATGAATGGGAAAAGACAATGTATATGAATGCGAATAGGGCATGTATACGAATACGAGCACTATTATGAAATACGCATGAGAAATGGAAAGTTCCTATGAAAGGCAGGTAAGTGCCACGATGATGACATTATTGTCTTCCTTCCCATGCCACTTCATATATTGTCTATGATGCTTCTATATTGATGTTTATCCTGCTTTACATACTCAGTACATTCTTCGTACTGACGTCCTTTTGTTTGTGGACGCTGCGTCATGCCCGCAGGTGCACAGACAGACAGACTTGATCCATAGCTGCTTATTCAGAGATTGCATAGCAGAGCTCCATTTCCTTCGGAGCCATAGCTTTTGGGTACTTATTCTTTTGTGTATATAATTATGGGCATGGTGGGGTCCTGTCCCGCTTATGGGACATGTTATACTCTTCTTAGAGGCTCGTAGTCATGTGTATGTGGTTAGATGTGTTTGGCCTTGTCGGCCTATATTTTTGTATGTCATTTTGTTGGCCTTGTCGGCCCATGTACATTGATGTGGCATAGATGCCTATGATGATTGAAGATGTTGCCGTCCAATGGGACTAGTATGACTGATGCTTAGAAATGTATGATTAATGATGTGGCTCACCTAGATGCAAGCCCAAGTGTAAGCTAAGGGGTGCCCAGGTGGGCTAGCACCGGGTGCTCGTCGCGGCCCCTATTCGGGTCGTGACACACCCCATACCTGTTGGTGTATGGCACTAAAGCAGTGATACCAGCCGAAGTAGAAATCCCTTCACTTCGAATAATAAAAGAAGCTGAGTTGGACGATGCGGAATGGATCCGCAAAAGGTATGAGCAACTGGCTCTGATGGATGAAAAGAGGATGATTGCAGGTTGCCATGGTCAACTATACCAACAAAGAATGGCACGGGCTTTCAACAAACATGTGAGAACTAGGGTGTTTCAAATTAGGCAATTGGTACTCAAATGAATATTCCCTAATCAAGAAGAATACAAAGGAAAGTTCGCACCAAACTGGCAAGGGCCCTATATGGTGCGAAAAGTACTATCAGGAGGAGCCGTAGTACTTGCTAAAATGGATGGTCCAGAGTGGCCCAAAGCGATAAATTTAGATGCCATCAAAAGGTACTACGTGTGAAGAAGAAGGAAACTGCGAAGATTTAGAATTTCCATAGTTAGGTTTTCTTTGTTTGCATTCCCTTTGCTTGTAATTTTGCATTTCTCTTAGAAAAAACCAAACCCAAAATTATGTACGAACTACGCAAGGACCTGATTCCCTGTACTTATAAGGGGATAGGTAGGCGCTTTTCCAAGCTCGGTCGCTTTAACCCAAAAAATTCAAATTATGTATGTTGTACTACGTCATGACCTGATTCCCATTTTTGGGATACGTAGGCTCCCTTTTGAGTTCGGTCTCACAAAAACATTTCCAATATTTTTAGCCCAAACTACATTTCGACCTAATTCCCGAAGCGAGATACGTAGATGCTCTCCCGAGCTCGGTCATTCCAAACAAAATTCCCAATAAACCTTAGGAAACCTCAGAAATGATTAGTGAGAGAAAGATAAAGGTAACTCCACAGGGAAACTGGGGCAGAATTTTTGGGAGGACCTCAAAAATTCTTTAAATATATTAGTTCTACGAAACAGACTGATTAAAATTTCTACAATTGGGCAAATTTTTTGAGAGGATCTCAAAAATTCCTTCGACATAGTGAGACTCGAGTTAGTACAAAGATGTACACAAACTGGAGCAAAATTTTCGAAAAGGATTCGAAAATTTCACGAGTCAAGATCAAAGGAGGAAAAGCCAGACGACCTTGTTTGAGTAACCAATGTCATGACATTAAAAGAAGCGTATGTAAAATATTATTTTTCAACACACATATAATGTACAAAATTATACATATTTTGCAAAATCACCACAGAAATCTTTTCAGCTCTACTAGAAAATAAAAGATTTTAAGGAAAATGAGCATCCTTTCCTGCCAAAATGTGAACAGGAGGAAGTCTATGTGCCGGGAGAGCAGTCGACCAGATAGGAAACTGACAAATTTTTCTGTGGATGCAGGAACAAACAAGCATGGATGTTTTACACTAACTCGTTTGCCAGAATATTTAAAACAGGGTAGTGATGACGAGCCAAGTGAAGGAGAAGCATAAAAAAATAGCAGGGGAAACGAGTGTACGAAAGGGTAATGAAGACCTCCCCAAGTAAAGTTTCTTTACGCTAATAAGTTTGTTCATTTTGCAGAACACGAAAATTTTAAGACTACTGAAGGATATAATCATGATACCAAAAGCTGGGTCTCCACTAAAAATAGTTTTGTATCAAGGTATTGAGACCCCGGCCTAGACGTTGCATGGCTTGCCTTGATACATTGGCTCAGTGGACGCCCAAAAATCTAAAAATTTAAAATGACGTGTTGATAGCGGGATTAAATGCCATTATTCACAATCGAGTCTAGTCCGTTTGGAAGATGTGAACCCTGTCAATGGGCGGGTATTCTTCCCCGAAGTCAAAAAGGAAGGTGTAAGTCTTTCCATCGAGGTAAGCTTCATTCCTCAAAATGACGATATGGATTAAACGACTACGTGCCAAAGGGGCTGAGTCGTCATCCATATATATAGCCAAAAATAGGTAGCATAATTCCGAGCTTGATGTCCGCAATCGTTGAAATACGAATGTGATTCCTACATCAAGATTTGCGGTCGCTATTGTAGTTATTTCAAGTTAACGTAATCATGGTTCAGGGATAGTGGTAGTCATGAGAAAAGGCTCTGCACTTGAATATACAGTAGTTAACTTGAAAATTCTGACTAAATATTATAATTCTGGACACAGGGGGTAGCGGTCATCATGAGAGGAATATCATACTGCACACTGATGTGCAGTCTACATTTGGGTATTTTTGACTATAGGTGATGTTAGCCCAACAGGTATACCACGGTCACCGTATGCGGATAACGGGACATGCGACACCAGATTTGGACAGTCATCGCGATATGCAAAAATGATGTGACGCCAAAAATTTTAGGGTAGTGGACATCGTAAGAAACAAAAACGGCCTCGCACAAGAAAACATGGGTTTCATGATTGACATATCGACTTACAAAAATGACAACCAGACTCGGGTGTGTAGGTTCGCAAAAATGTGATATAGCCCGACCCAGATCCCAACATAAGTTATGATTAAACGATGAAAACATCTGAAAATGACATCAAAAGAGCCGGTCAAAGTATCGTGATTATTATCCAGAGTAGATCATTTTTTTTTCAAAAAATATACACGAAAAACACACACACAGGAGAAAAGAGAGAAAACGGACAAGCATTTGCGAGAAGACGGATGTAATAGAGGAGGATGACTTCAATGTCAGCAAAATGGCAAAATACCATTCAGGTCTGACTACATTAAAATTAAAAATTTCAAAAAACTAACATGCAGGACTCAGCATTTGGAAAGGAGCTAGAAACTACAAAAGATGGAAGCGAAAGTCGAATTCAAAACATGCGGAGCATAGGTGGAACTTTTTCTTGGGCAACCAGTCAAAAACCGTGTATGAGAGTCAAGCTTTCTACACCAGGGATTGGAGATCATTTCAAGCATCAACACTAATAATTCCTTTCCAAAACCGCCTCCGGTTCGGATTTTCAACCGGAAATAGCTAGAGGATTTCCCACATAATGGAATATTCCATTTCGGGCTATCGAGTCGAACTAAAATTGGCCTGATTCCCAAAACCAGGGATATGTAGGCTACTCAAGTTTCGATGTTCGGCTATATTCCTATAATTATCTAGGGACATCCTGAGATAGTTTAACAAAAACTCCTTATTTCATAGTCCTCATTAAGTAAGAACTATAAACGGCCTAAATTCTCATTTAGCCTGAGATCTGTAGGAATCCCAGAAACCGGGGTCCGGTCATACTTCTGAAATATTGCGCAAAAAGGGGCTGTAATTTTTATTATTCGGTAAAAATTAGGTTTGTCAAATTTGTAGCTCATGCTCATCCTTGAACTTCGAAGGGGCAATTGTTGACACCTAATTTTCACCTCATAAAACGCGTATACCAATTTTCAAATTTCCAGAGTCCAAGACGGAGTAAGGATGCCTTTTAAAAATTTTAAAATTTAAAAATCCTGAGAAAATTGCAAAAATTGACGTTTAATTATTATTCTGTGAAAATTAACAATTACAAGAAATTACGAGTTATTTATTTTCATAAATGTAAGTTAAAAAGAAAATGCGTATCCCGCTCTGTCTAAATTCGAGAAATTCAATAATTGAAACAACGTACGAATTACGGTTCATTTTTACCGCATTTTTTACCCCCTTAAAAATTATCCGGAACCATATCAATATTAGGCTCGTTTTGAAACTAATTTTCTAAATTTTCGAGTTTTAAAATTTAAATTAGCTTAAAATAACTATTTTATTTAGTTATATATATGTTTATATCACTTAGTTATTATTTGATTTATATTAGGGGGGGGGGGGGGGGTTGAATTTAATTTTTAAAACTTGGGGGGTGGGGGTGGGGGGAGAACCTTTTGAAATAAAAGGGGGGAAGTTTAGCTAAATAAACTTTCCCCCCATCGTTTTATCTAGTTTTCCACCCAACTCCTCTTCTCTCTTTGAGGAGAAATGGCGACTTGGGTTTAGGGTTTCATCGCGATTCTAATTCGGTCACTTCCATGGCCATTTTTGGTGCGATTTCATGGGGGTTTTCTGCGCCTTCGTTCCCTCTACTGATTATTAGGTTTAATTTAATGTAATTCGTTATTTTTAACCAAAATTTAATTATGACTCGGGTTGTTGCTCGAGTCCTTGTGGGTTTTTGGTTGCCATGGGCGAGCTTGTGCACCAAAGACCACACAAGCAGGGACCTAGGGTAGAAACCCGTTTGAAATTGGGTACAATATTTTGGGGTTTTATCCATTTTTAGTACTGTGTTACCGTCAATTTGTTATTTGTTTGTCCTATGTAATGACTAGGCATACTATTCGGTTATTCCCCAAAAATTTAGGGATTTTGAATTAGGGTGTAGTACGAATTGGCTATATTTTTTGTTTGTTTGTATGATGTGTACAATATTTGAGTGGATAATAGTACTAACTGTAAAATTTTGCAACTAAAATCCTTACCCTATATCCTAAATTTCGTAATCTTTGAATATGGGCGAAATTCTGTTTTGAGGGATCTTCCCTACCACTTTTACCCCTAGCTCACCGAGTTTGCCTATAAATAGCCAGTTTTTGTTCATTATAGGGAGATTTTTTGGATACCCAAAAAATATACTAAGCCTATGATCGTATATACGATAATACGCAATAGAGAATACTAAGAGACACTATTCTATATCCTATATTACTTGAAATACAAAAATATTTTTTCTCTGAAAATTTGAAGAAAGGCATTAAGGATTTTGTTGGTGTTGAAGCTTTGATTTCAATCCCTCTTTTGATCTTTAGGTTGCCCCAAATAAAGGTAAAGCCTATCCTAAACCTCTTTTCTTATTTTAGTTTTGATTATACTGTGTTTAGACTTGTTTACTATTTGAAATGGCATGAATGCTTGGTCCAATGCTTAGCATTGTTTTCTGTGTTTGCTCTAAAATTTGGAGGTTACTCCTATGGTTTATTTCAATTTTCTAGACTCTATTTTAAGTTGTCTTATGTATTGAAATCTATTTATTGAAGATTGGACTTTGTTTGGTATTTGTTCTGTGTTGTTAACTGTTAGAGGGTTTATTTATGTTATAAGGATAGTGTTAGGCATTTTGGGGGGTTCTTAGTGGACATTGCTGTTTAAAAAGGGTTTGAAATAAGGAGAAAGCTTTGTTTTAGCTCGTATGTTACTGTTATACTGATTAATTTGAGATTCTAAGGCCTTATCTTCCAACTTGCTTGTTTTGACTATTTTAGATTATGAAGATTTTAGTCCTTGAGGGTACTTTAGTTCATTTGAGTTTATTAATTTTGAATGCCATGATTTTAAGCAAGGTATATGTTGTTGAGGGTCTGCCTCATAGTTGGTTGCTAATGACTTTGTCTAAAACTGTTTTGCGAACTTAAAAGTGAAACTAGGTCCTTGTTTCCATTGTTGATAGCTGGAATCTAGGGTAATGAGGTCTTCAAATTAAAAACTGAGATGTGTTTTTTTTTTATACATAAAATTAGACTAATGAGATTATCTGAATCTCTGTAGACATGTTTCATTTGTGTTTGAGCTTGTTTCTATCCTTTAAAGACTGAATTCTGTTCAAACGATTGCAAGAGATGGCTTTTCAAAAGACCTGCCAATCTATAGACCTTTAAAAGTTGAGCCTCAAAATTTTCTACCTGTAACTGAATAACTGTTAAGGTTACAAAAGGGATTTTTGAGTTCTTGTGTCTGCCTTGCCTCACCTACATTTATTTCATCCCTTTTGAATCCTGCTTAAGCCTTGAAGAAAGTGGAAATGAGCCTTTTTAGTTTGCCTTGGGTATTTTGAAATGGCCAAAGCATGACTCAATGTCTCTAAAAAACTAAGAATTTGTTTAAAAAGATAGGAACTGGATGGACTTATAGTTTATCATATTTGTTTCTAGGCTAGTATGAGCCTTGTTTGGTCTTGTATTCATGCAAATCACCTGTTTTGGGAACTGTTAGAGGAACAAATAAAAAAAGGAAGAAGAACTTACTCTCTTGTTTAAGAAAGTGAAAATGGGAAAGCTTAAACTATGATTGTGTTTGTAACTCTTCTGTGACTTGTTTTTTAAAAATTTTTTGTTTGATTGCCTAGGCTATTGTGTAATGTGATATGTAAGCTCAGTTTGATTAGGTAGCTTTGAAATACCCTTTGGTTACCTGATCATATAGAGGTTAAAGTTAAATAAGGCCAAGATTTAACCTTAAAAGGAAGTTTGAAATTAAGTGTAGTAAATGTTCAAGTTCCTCTGTCTTTCTTTTCCTATGTCTGATTCTGCAACTTGCATATCTGGTTCCTTGTGAACTATTTGCTCATATTGCTTATAAAGATATCATTGTGTGACCTAGGAGAAGTAACATGAACCTTTCCTGACCACTTTGTGGATACTGAGCCATCTTTTCTTTGTGCATTTGTCTTTAGCAGTGTGCTTGGCATAGACTGCCATGTGTGCATTACTTGCATTGTTGGACCATATCAAGTTTTTGAGAGTAATTTATAACCATATTATCATTTAAGATTTTAATTGAAACTTGCAGGACTTGTAACACTTAATGTATTGCTAAAACTGAAATCATGTTTAGGTGATCTTGTTTGTACCTAACTTGCTTGTAATGTTAGCACTTGACCTTGTTGGTTTGTTTGAAATTAAGTCTTGTCTAGTGAATCATCTCCTGCACCTAGGACAGTGCCATGAACCTTTCTTTGTGTCTCAGTTTTTTGGAATTCCTGAAATCCGTCACCCCTCCCACGTGAAGTTCTTTTCTACTTCTGATTTACTTATAACTTACAAACTATTTGTCTTGTCTCATATTGGTTATTTGTTTATTCATGTTGGTTTGCTGCTTATGACTGGCATTTTACATTTCGAATTGTTTAAAGACAAGTTGGTCCTCTCTACTCAATAAGATCACTTAAATAAACTAGGTGTGAGAATTTAAATCAAGACTAAAGTTGTTGCTTGCTTCTTTTTGTGACTAACCTCTCTTTTGTCATTTGCTTGTGAAATCTAAGATTGCTTCATATGTGTCCTCCTCCCCTATTGGCCTTAAAAATTGAACCATGCTAGGACTTGAAAGTTTGTTTATGACCAAACTCTCCCTTCAGAATTCTACCTAAGTATTGGAGTTTGTAATAATTGCTATGGTTAGAATCCACATTTCAGCTCATAGCATTACTTTAGACTGAGTTTGATCAAAATTTACTTGTTTGAAGTCACTAGGAACCTATTTTAAAGGCTGAGGGACTGAAAATGATAAATGAGTAGACTAAAAAAAAAACCTGTAACTTGAAAGAAACTTGGTAAGGGTGTTGTAAGTTTAAAAATGTATGAAGATGCTTTTCCTATTTGTTGATTAGGTTGGCTGTTCCTTGATCCTACCTTTTAGACAAAACAATCTGAGAATGTAACTGAGTTGAAAGCCATCATTTTGAAACCTAGCAAATGTTTTTCTATGGCCTTTGATATTGATTAAGACCTTTGGGATCAAATGTTAGAGCTTAAACGAGAATTCAAGGTCTTAGAGAGCATTAGGGACCTATGCTTTGAATCTGATTGGTATCTAGATTTGTGATTGGTATCTAGATTTGTTTAAACTTAAACTGACATAGAAATGACTTTCAACATCAAGAACTCCCTCTCTGTGACCCTTGGTGAGTAGTGAATGGGTTCAGAAAGGTCTTCTAGCACTGGGTTTTTGGTTTTCTGATTGGCCTAAATCTGAAACCTTGACTAGATCATTCATTACCCTATCTATATTAACTGTTGATCTCCTAAAAAGAACTAGAAATTAAAATCTTGAATATGATGATTACGGCATCTGCCTTGTCCTGTATCAGTTTTTGTCTGTACTGCTTCCCCTGGTTCTCTCATTTGTTGTTGTTGCTTGCTTAGCCATCGTGAAGTTGTCATGCTCCCTTGTCCATGCAATTGCTGTCTTCTGAGTTATGAAATTTTATATTCTTTGCATAAATACCAGTTCCACAATAAAGATGGATATCACAATCTCCCATATAGGCCCAACTCAATATCAACAACACTGCGCAATACACCAGAATATGGATTCACGGTGGCTACTCTTCCTCCCAAATAGCAAGGCCATTAATACACCCCAGATAGCGAACCCAGAAGTGGCCACTCTTCCCCCCGAATGACAAGGAAATTAATACACTAGGATCCATAGTGGCCACTCTTCCTCCCAAATAGCAAGGCAAACACAACAACAATGTCTATGGCATAGAAGCCGATTCACAATTTATCTCAAAGTAGTCACACCATCGATAACATTAAAGTTCATTATGCCATATCGAAAGAATAAGTATTCCAATCAACGTTTTGAAAACATATAACTTCTTTACAAAAGATTTTCATGTCCCAATTCATCAATGAGAATGTCATTACCAACTCTTAAGCATCATTATTAAGCATCTCTCATAGAGGAAAACGTTCATAATATCTTATACATATTTAGGGTTTTTTAAAATCTAGGTTTAATATGGGTTTTTCCCCTCACACACATTAACCACCATTTAGACATGAATTAGGGTTCAAGAAACATGAAAAGACTACTTTTCCTTTCATTTATTAAAGAATCTTGAATAAAATTTATACTTCCAACAATAGTTTCAAAAATGATTTTCATTCAGAATAAGTTTTCAAAAGAGAGACATACAAATCACCTTTATAGTCAAAAATGATTTTAAAAGAGACATACCTTAATATGTTAAAAAAAGTGTAACAATTCACTTTCCTAATGAAGAACACCCAAACCCTAGCTTGAATCACTTTAGGAAGAATTATGCTGCAAACCCTAGGTTTTGATCACAAGAATCATGTGTTTGATGCTAGAACAGATTAGTAATGTTAAGGGTGTTCTTACCTTTGAATTGAAGACTTGGAAGGATGATTTTCGTGCTTAGGGTTTGGAAGGATGAAGAAAAATGGGAACAAAATAAGACCATGCCCATTTTAAACCCAAATTTTCTGCCAGAAACGGTGAAAATACGGCCTACAAGTACGTCCCGCACTTGTAGCCCATACTTGGGCTACAAAACCCAGTGTGGAACGGAAGAATTACGTCCAAAAGGATGTCCCGTACTTTAAAGTATGTCTCGTACTTTCTAGGCGTACTTTGGGCGAAATCTCCAGCTTTTGTGCCCTTCAGTAAAACGGACATAACCTTTTGTACATAACTTTGCTCTGGCTGGGCAACTTACCACTGGAAAGAAATTTCAATGATCTACACCTTTTATCAAGGAAGTTGTTCCAAATTTAAAACGACCATCTTCCACCCGAATTCATCAATAATAGATTCATTAGATATAATATCATGTTAACACTAGCTTTTTACAAATTCACACCTAACTCGGATTTACGTGTTCTTACAAATAGCTACGGAGGCATTTTGGGGAAATACCATGGTTCCCAGTAGGCAGGTGATAAAGGCTAGTGTTTTGTTGGCTTCCCAGGATTGGGGTGAGGAAAACTCAAGGATGTGGTTCTGGTACCCCTATTTGGATTAGTACCTCCCATATAACTCTCTAAAGGCTATAGTGGGTCCCTGTGCCCAATCGGCTTTGTTGACAGCAAACATGTCTTTGATTTCTTTTGGGGTAGGTTTGTAAGGAATAAGGATATTTTGAGCTAATTTCTTTTGGGATATGTTAGCAATTCCTACACTTTCTAGGACATCTCAATCTCTTCTAAAGTGGGAGTCATTTCTAAGTGGGAGTCATTTCTATCTCTCCAAATCTGAACACCATTCTGTCATTATCCTAATAACCAGTGATGATCTCCAGCAATCCCAGATCCCCAGTCATATCCATCAATGAAGGTAGATGCCACATACAATCCTTTATCTCTTTCTTCTGATCATTAATCAAACCTTCCCACCACATTACTAAACCTGGTGGTGGACCCATATCAAACTACACATCAGGAGACATCTGCAAGACAAAACACTATTACTTCCCTGCCTCCGAGAACAGTAATTTATTTCACACATGGCACAATAATGCTTCCACATAGCAAATAGTGGGATGCAGTGTCTTCAGGTTTTTACACCATCTGAACACAGTAAGGTGTATTTCCTGTCTGATTCAGGTAGGTCTAAGATACCCGAACCGGTCTATGGTCAGTATGTGCTATATCGATAAGGATTTGTCTTCGCTCTGCGCTAATTATTCTAGAGTTGTTTTCAAATGAATGACACAGGTTACCCAAGCGGACAAGCTGGGGGTGGGCTCTCTAGTACTGTGGGATGACCGCATGCCCGCTCGACCTTAGAGACCTCCAAAGAATATATTAAAGGTTTTTCTAGTGATGGTATGACCGCAACTCATCCCGCGTCGTCACCCTTAAAAAAATATAAAAATAAATGCCAAGAGTGGCGGAACATGCATGCATGAATGACAGTTATATTTTGAAGAAATTTAAACATATAAATAATTTATATCACTTAAACAATTTATATTATACAAACACACAATTAATTGGAACCCTTATGGTTAGAACCTTAAATTGTCCCCAGCAGAGTCGCCATTTATAACGGTTCTATTTTTTTTCCGATTCCCATTTGCACTTGCCTCATTTAAAAAGGAAAGTGTGCCGGGAAAGTACGGTTATCAATCGTACTGGGAAAAAGGGAAAATATACCTCTATGAAATGGTACTCTAAATGGATAATGTTTTAGAATCGCCACCTAATTTTTAGAAAATTAGGAAAACCGAGTCGAAAAGGGTTCATTTAAAACAATTTTTATGATTATTTTAAAAGAAACCTAATCTACTCAGAGTCTAGGTAAGGGTTCTGGTGATACCCCGGGGAAGGTGTTAGGCACCCAGGTATTAAGGATCCACTCAATTGCGATTTACCTACGAGTTCTAATAACATGTCTATATAGATATAAATTGGTTGTGATAAAAATAGTTTATATTTCCGCAAATGGAAACTAGTCATTTATGCAAAAATACCACGTTTCAAGAATCAAAAGTAGTAAAATTTTGCCCAAAATTGGCCGTTTAGGGTGTCGGATTAGAACACTTAGGCTAATACCCGAAGGCTCTTAGCCTAAGTAGGACTCTACGTAAGTCCACCCAAAAAACAGTTTTGAAAAAATATTTTTTATAGTATAGAAAAATAGTTTTAAGAAAATAATTTGGCGTACTATTATAGTCCATATAGTATTCTACATAGTCCATTTTATATTTCCATCTTTTGTTAAGTTTTTGTCAAATTCTATTTTTTAGTCTTAAGTTTAAATGATCATGATTAGTCCCACAAGTTTTGAATATGGGTCCAAATCAGTCCATATGCCATAAGTCCACAGGTTAAGGTATTAAGAGTGTAGAAGAATACTTTGATGAGTTCGAAAATTGTAGGAAGAAGTCCAAGATCGAAACACTTGAACTACACCGCGATAAGATTTGTAGACAATTTGAACCATGAAATATCCAAACCAATTAGGCTACAAACTGGTGGAAGTTTAGAGGAAGTTTTTCATGATGCTTCCAAAGTTGAAGCAGAATTGAAAGAAGACAAGTCATACAAGCAAAAGTTTACTTCATCCTCTACATGGAGTAAAAGTAAAGATAATTGGATATCTTCATCTACATGGGAAAGGCCCAAGACCACCACTCAAACTCCTCAACACAAAAATCGACTGCAAGGCAAAGGGATATGAAAAGACAAAAGGAGGTAACAATGCTAAAACTATATTTCCTCATCTTTCTGCCATCTAATGCTTAAGTTCCATCATATAGGAGGATCATGGAAAAACTTGGAAGATTCATGCCTTTGAAGGAAGGGATAAACCTTACATACCTTTGTCGTCTAATTAGCCTAGCGTTCGCTTGTTTACCTTCAATGTCACGTTCTACCTTCAAGAGAATTCGTACTAACGTTAGTTAGTCAACTATAAGAATGCGCTACTATTTCTAGACAAATTAGACAGCACTTCCTTTGTTTATACTACTTTCCCCACATTCTATATCAACTCCCACACGCTCACAACAACATTCACAATATCGCAATCAACAATCACCGTTTGTATACATTGACCACAATCCACCATTTCTCTTCAATTTCTCCACATTTATGGTTATAGCTCACTATCGCGTTTCCTCATATATGATACTCATTTCATGATCTAGATGTCATTTATAACGTATTCATAATCACAACACACCGACATTCATGATTCAACCTAACTACCATCCACCCATGACACTATTCACTCATTAATGACCCATTTCCTATGTCTTTCTACAATTCAAGTATCTTAACCTTCCAATACTTTAAACAACATGGTTTAGTCATGATATTTACCTTAGATGATGGTTGAACAAGCCTTGAATGGAATTACTCCTCTAGCACCAAAAACCTACTTCACTTCCTTTGGATTTCTTGCGAGAGATGAACTTTAGCTAGGTTTCATACACTTTGTTTCATGGATTTGGTGTTATTGATCATGGATTTCGTTTGATTTTCTTGTAATGAAGAGTGGAGAGTATTCTAGAGGTTTCTGGAGAGAAGCATCATGGAAAATGAAATGAATTTAATGAGCTTGGGTCTCTTTTTAATGACTTAAAATCTGATCCGGAATGAACAGTAGTCGAAGTGCACAGTGGTCGTAAACCCAGTTTACGGTTCGTATTCTAGTTTACGGGCTGTATTTCGTGGTCGTATTTAAGCATAACAGAAACAGAAAGGAATGCTGGGGATCATGGTTATTTACGGTCGCAGTTTATTGGCCGTATTTCAATTTACTCTCTATATACCAAGTCGTATTTAACCATTTGATCATTTGGCAGAAAGTTGAAGTTTTGTAAGTTGAAATACGACATGGTAGTTTACGGGCCGTATACCACTTTACGGTCCGTATTTCATTTTACGATCGACTGGGCCAAAGTGCAAATCTACAACTTTTCACATTTTCAGGACCCATAAGTAGTCGTTGTGGAGCATAACCTATCTCTTATTGCAATTACCTTTGAAATATTACTTAGGGTCGTCAAATGTCGTTCCCTTTTTATTAAAACATCATATACTCATATTCTTCGTTAGTCTATTCATTGTACGTTCACGGGGAAATTTCCGAGGTGTAACAGCAACAGGGTGCGGGCCACAGTAACATGGGTCAAAGGAAGAGGGTCACGTCCTCAAGGATTGACAGTGAGTTTAGAAGTGGCCTGAGGTAGCTGTTCTCTAGGGACTCAGCTTGGTCAACAACTAGTGCGCCTGCACAGTTTCCTGGACTCGGGTTTGATAGATCCATTTATTCTGGGCCAGTTCAGAGCTCCAGAGTTTCCAATTCTCAGATTAGGATTGGTCCCAAATAGACGAGACCACCTATACTATGATGTACCCAGTGTGGTAAAATGCATTCTGGACCGTGCCGATTGGGTTTAGATGTTTGCTATGCCTATGCTCAGCCAGGCTATATTAGGCGTGACTGTCTATGGATGCGTGGTAAAGGTAGGGTTCCGCCCATAGGATCAACATGTTACACCTTGGAAGTTTTCCCCGTTGGCGTACAGTGAATAAGCTAGAGAAGGACTTAATATACACGATGATTTGATAAGTAAGAGATAGCATTTGATGATCGTAATCGAGTCTTGAAGACGATAGACGCAAAGAAAGAATTTTGACGAAGGAAGTAAGGGATATGTTATGTATCGAGTAGGAATATTAGACGACGAACCAATGAGGGCATAATGATGTATTGGAGACAAGTAATAACGTCCCTTAGATTGGTATTGAGGTGCTAAACAAGTGTTAAGAAGGTTCCATAAGGATCAGAGATCAAACGAGTCGACGAGAACGAAAACGGAACCACTGGGCATTATACGGCCCAACCTACAGACCGTATAAATTGTACCAGCCATATGTTGGACCGTATAATTGGCCAAGGAGGGCAGCAGCTACTGGACCAAACATACAGCCACACATACGGTTCGTATAAATACTATGGACCGTATGTTGGTCCGTATAAAGTTGGCCGGCCAGCTTTTTAAGTTAAGTATAAGGGACCCTTTTTCATTCCATTTCATTTCATTTTCACTCCACACTTCAAGAAACATATAGAATACTCTCTAATACTCCTCCACATGAGAATCAAAGGAAAACCAAGATCAACAACACCAAATCCATGAAACAAAGTGTATGAAACCCAAGTGAAGGTCTCTAAACCAAGAAATCCCAAGAGGGGTGAAATAGGGTTTTGGTGCTAGAAGTGCAATTTCATTTCAAGCTTGTTGAACCATCATATAAGGTAAGTTTCATGACTAAACCATGTTGTTTAAGGCATTGGAAGGTTAAGATACTTGAATTGTAGAAGGACATAGGAAATGGGTCATTAATGAGTGAATAGTGTCATGGTTGGATGGTAGTTTGATTGAATCAAGAATGTTGGTGTGTTGTGATTATGAATACGCTATAAATGACGTTTAGGCCATGAAAGAAGTATTATATACAAGGAAACGCGATAGTAAGCTATAACCATAAATGTGGAGAAATTGAAGAGAAACGGTGGATTGTGATCAATGTATATGAATGATGATTGTTGGTTGCAATATTGTGAATGTTGTTGTGAGCGTTTGGGAGTTGATATAGAACATGGGAAAAGTAGTGTAAACGAAGGAAGTGCTGCCCAATTTTCCCTAGAAATAGTAGCGCATTCTTATAGTCGAAATAACTAACGTTAGTGCGAATCCTCTCTTGAAGGTAGATACGTGACATCGAAGGAGAACAAGCAAGCGATAGCTTAGTTAAACGTCAAAGGTATGTAAGGCTTATTTTTTCCTTCAAAGGCATGAATCCTTTAATCATTCCATGATCCTCCTATATGATGGAACTTATGAGTTGTTAAATATACTAAATTACATACTAGCGTGATAATGATGATAATGAGTTAAAGTATAGGGATTCGATAGTTCATGATATGATGATCCCATAACGCTGATGATGTCATTACTGCTAACACTCACCTTATGAACTATTTCTTCCAAGGTGAGGCAAAATACTCATAAATGTTCATAATATAATCGGGGGTTTACGACCTTACGTCACCTCGACATAGCTATGGTTGTCTCCAAAGTCTAATGTATGCTCCTACTGCTAAATGTTTAATGATATAACGTCATGGTATTTTTAAAATATGATCAATGATACTAGCTTCTAATATTTCCTATGTTATGTATGAAAATGCCAAGTTATGATAAGATTATGATACGTTCATGATATGTGCAATAGTGATGGGTAATGATTGATTATGTGATGATGAGGTTCCACCGCGCCAGAATGGTCGGACATGTCACCGCTAAGGCGGGCTACATATGGTTCGACCATGCCTATATGGCCGGGCATGTCACCGCTAAGGCGGGCTGTGATGTTACACCGAGCCTAGAGGGTCGGGCATGATCACCATTAGTGGGCGGCATATGATGGTTACCCGGACGCGGGTTAACGATGAGGATTTTGATGTGATGAAGTATGTGATGTGATGACTTATGCATCATGATTATGTAATATTTTAATATATGTACGAAATGTATTTGCTTATGACACTCTCGCAGGTTATATCTTTCTCTTATGGCTCATGATCCTTCTATTATATTTATTTTATTCCTGTCTTACATACTCAGTACAATGTTCGTACTGACGTCCGTTTTCTTTGGGCGTTGTGTTCATGCCCACAGGTACACAGGGAGGAGAGCCTGATCCAGACCTGTAGGAGCTGATAGCCGATTGAAAGCACTCCTTTGTTCCGGAGGTGCTTGATTATTCTTTTGTGTATATTTGCATATGTTGGGCTCGACGGGGTCCTGTCCCGTCTATGTGTTTTGTACTTCAGTAGAAGCTCGTAGATACACAGTGTAGGTTATGTGGTCTGATCAGGTCACTATGGTACAATTGTATATATTATTTTGATAGCTTAAAGGGCTTATGTACATGAAACTATTCATGTTTACAAATGAAACATGACCTTCTTATGATTTGAGTATAAAATCGATAAAAGAGTAGTTAATAAGCATGATGAGTAGTAGAACGAACGGTGCTCGGTGGATAGCCCCAGGTACCCGTCGCGGCCCCTAGTTGGGTCGTGACACAACAGCAGGTTTTTCGTCATTCGTACGCCCTCCAGGGCAAAGTTCTCAAACATCAGTAGACCTGAGTAGATATCAAAGAGGAACGTCCAGGTCGAGTGATCCTCAGTATCATACCTACGCACTAGTTAGGCGACAGGGTCTTGAGTCTTCACCCGACATTGTTGCAGGTAAATTGTCAGTATTTCCTTACGATGTATATGTATGGACTGGTTCGAGTCCTATATTGCTATCTATTACTCCTTATACTGCTGGTCGGATCGGAGCAAAACGTGAGTCGATTAAACCTTTCAAAGTGTTTCATTAGTGAGGCGTCAGGAAGATTAGATGGGAGTGTGTAGGAATATAGTATCTATCATCACTGTGGTATTAGGGGGAATCTTAAGAGGGAATGCTGAAAGTGGCTACGTGAGATGGCTGCTATGTCTAATCAAAAAAATGATTCGCCTGTTTCTGTATCTGCTAAAAATCTGCCTGCTGGTGGTGCGAACAATAATAATCAGAATGCTCGTAATAATGGTAAAGGTAAAGAAGTTGCTAACACTTTTAGAGGAGGGACAACTCGGCTTTATGGGCTGACTCATTGGGAGGCAGCTGAGGCTTCTGACGCCGTGGTTACAGGTATTCTTACCATTTGTTCTCATGATGCTTACTCATTGATTGATCCGGGTTCAAATTTATCCTATGTGATTCCTTATTTTGCTCTTAATATGGGTACAAAACCTGAACCATTGTTGGAACCCTTTGATGTTGATACGCCTTCGGGTGTTCCTGTTATTGCTTCTGGAGTGTATAGAAATTGTGTTTTCGTGATTAAAGGTCGTGAGACCGTGGCTGATTTGTATGAACTTGAGATGGTGGATTTTGATGTAATTATGGGGATAGACTGGTTGTCCGCGTGTTATGCTAATGTGGATTGTCGCCATAAGTTAGTTCGTTTCGCCTTTCCCGATGAGAGTGCTATCCTGTGGGAGGGTGAAATCGCTAAGCCAAGGGGTAGATTTATTTCTTATCTTAAAGCCCATAAGATGATTACTAAGGGGTGTATTTACCATAGGTTGCTGACAATGATACGGAAGCCGTAGTACCTGAATTTGCATGTGCTCCCATAGTTAGTAATTATCCCAAAGTGTTTCCCGAAGATCTCCATGGAATCCCTCCTGATAGGGTTATTCATTTTGGGATTGATGTTATTCTCGACACCCAACCTATTTCTATTCCACCGTATCGTATGGCTCTAGCGGAGCTGATGGAGTTAAAGGATCAGTTGAAGGACTTGTTGGATAAAGGTTTCATCCGACCAAGTTCCTCACCTTGGGGTGCTCCAGTCTTGTTTGTTAGAAAGAAAAATGGTTCCCTTAGGATGTGTGTTGATTACCATCAACTTAATAAAGTGACCATTAAGAATAAATACCCTTTGCCTAGTACAGATGATCTATTTGACCAACTTCAGGGTGCTAATTTCTTTTCAAAAATTGACCTGAGGTTTGGGTATCACCAATTGAAGATAAAGGAGAAGGATATCCGGAAAATCGCTTTCTGTACTCGTTATGGGTAGTTTGAGTTCCTAGTCATGTCCTTTGGGTTGACTAATGCGCCTACTGCATTTGTGGATTTGATGAGATTTTGGTGTATTCTAAAAGTCGTGAGGATCAACAAAATCACTTGAGGATAACTTTGACAACACTTGAGGAGAACGAGCTTTGTGCAAAATTCTCCAAGTGTGAATTCTGGCTTGAGTCTGTGGCTTTTTTGGGTCATGTGGTGACTGGTGACTGCATTAAAGTAGACCCTCAAAAAAATTCAGCAGTTAAAGATTGGCCTACACCCACTAGTGCGACAGAAATTCATAGTTTCTTGGGTTTGGAAAATTATTACAGAAAGTTCGTGGCAGCTATTTCATCTATTGCCTCGCCATTGACTAAGTTGACGCAGAAGAATGCTAATTTTCAGTGGTCCGAAGCTTGTGAAAAGAGTTTCCAAGAGCTTATGGCAAGACTGACTTCGGCTCCTATTTTGACTCTACCTTCTGGATCTGGCAGATATGTGGTGTATTGTGAAGCTTCTAGAATTGGTTTGGGTTGTGTGTTTGTTATAGCCCGTATATTGTACGTTTGGAAAATTCTAAAGTCGTCGTGGAAAGTTAAGGGCGAAACCATTTTCAAAAGTTATATTAATGCACAAGTTGTCATGAATATTATTTGTGACTATTATTAGTATGGAAATATGGTAAGAGGCTAAGGGCAAGAAGAGAAATTCGCAAAATGACTTATGGAAATATTGCGGAAAGAATAGGGGCAAAACGGGAATTTCACCAAAAGGTTCATGAGCATTTAAAAAGGGCCATATTGGCCATGTGACAAAAAAAAATATATATGAAATGAAAAAGAAAAAGAATTAAAAAGGATGACAAATTAGTCTTCTTTTTATGGAATTTCAAGAAAACTCTAGAGAAGGGCATGTGCCCCTCACATGCCTCAAGAACTATATGTATATATAGGGCCAAAGTCTAGAAAAAGAAGAAAAAAATCCATCACTTTCACTCTAGACAATTCAAGAAAAAGAGAGAGAGAAAAAAAATTGGAGGGGGGTTCGGCCAAGGGAGGGGCTGGCCGAAACTTGCCCCTCAAGATTGATCAAGAAAAAAATTGTTTCTTCAAGCTTCCCTACTAATTGGAAGGTCCTCTACGACGTGGAGTAGTTGTTGGAGCAAGAAAATCGTTCGTTGTGGTTATGAACAAGTCTAGCCGATTAGAAAGGTTGAAGGAAAAAGGTGAGGTTTGATTTTCTTTATGTGTTTTATGGATGGTTTGCACATGTTGTGGTATGTGGAAATGAAAGCAATTAATGAAATTATGCATGTGGAAGTGTTGGCCGTATGTATGTAGTAGTGTGTAGGAATGAAGAATGAATTGTATTTAGCATGTTTGAATGTGTTGTGGTGTGAAAGAATGAATGAACAACCATGGGAATTGTGTGTTGAAGGGCTGGCCGAGAATGGACTGTTTTGTGTGTCAAGGAATGAATTAATTTTATTTAGTATGTTTGGGTTGTTGTGTTGTAGATTCTATGTTAAAAAATGAAGGCTTAATGGTTCAAAGTGAGGTTGAAATCATGTGGGCTGTTTTGGTACTTGATGTAATCTTAATATGGTTTCTTGTATTTGTAAGGCTAATGTTGTTAAATTATGGATTGTTAGTGTAGTTGATGAATTTGGAAGAAAAGAAATGTATTGTTGATGTTTTCTTGGACTTGGAAGATTTCGGATTTGCTTGTGTATTGGATGGGCTGATTTGAACATTTTGTGGGATTGTCCGAAGTGTTTTTTTTTTTAATCTTGTTTAAGTGTTTTGGATTAGTACTTGAGTGTACGAATATTGATGTTGGTTCGATCGTATGCGGTTGATTGGAATGAAAACGGAATATTGTCGAATTGTATATAAAAGAGCTACTAATGTTAGAATGTGTTTTGAACCTCTTATTGATGCTGTTGGTTTGGCCGGGTTGAATTCCCGGATTATTGTTGTTGAATTGGGCCGAGCCATATTCTCGGGGTTGGTACATTTACAGGGGAGATGCTGCCGAAATTCCGGCAGAATATAAATGAATGTGTTTGAAAGATTAGGGCAAGTATGTGACAACGAATCTAATGAATGGATTAATCCTCTTGAATGTAGATTAACAAGTTGGAGGCACAAGCGTGACTAGTTGGTCGCGGCGCAGGTATGTAAGGCTTACCCTTTCTTTCTTTGGCATGTCCTAGAGCCAAGTAAGGTATAATGTGATATGCTGCCTTGGGGTAACTCTGTTCTGTGATGCTGAGTCTGATTATGATTCTAATTCACTTCTTGACCTGAGTTTGTGATCCTAGTTCATCCCTTGATATAAGTATTTGATACAGGTATTTTGATATAAGTATTTTGGTACAAGTATTCTGATATACGTATTCTGATATAAGTATTTTGATATAAGTGTCTCGATATAAGCATTTTGATATCAGTCTTCTGATATAAGTGTGTCGATATGAGTATTTTGATATAAGTATTCTGATGTAAGTATGCTGATATAAGTATTCCGAAGTAAGTATCCTGATATGAGAATTCCGAAATCAGTATCCTGATAAGAACATTCTGATATGTTTATTCTGGTTCGAGAACTTCTGTAAGATTTAATGTCCCTAACTTCCGTATACGATCTCGGATTGCTCTGAAATGTTCGAAGAGGTTTCTGTATCAAGACGTCTATAATTTTCTTATACGTAAGTATGGTTCCAAAATCTCTATTTGACCTGATTCGTAAGGACATCTGAAGGTGTCTGATATGACTATGATTCTGATTCCCCGAAAAAGGCTTCTGAAACGCTTATAAAGCGTTCTGTACTTCGAACGCTCGTAACTTTCTCATACTACGCCGGATTGACCTGAAATCTGTTCCGAGCCTCCAGGTATCGGTAAGTACACTGGTCTGTCGAGTCTTGATTTCTATGCATGTGGTTTCTCACTATTCTGCTCGTGTATATGTTATGATTTCCTTCACTGAGTCCCGGGCCGGAATGTATCGTGCGGATGGTTCGCCGAGTCCTCTGTTGAGGGTCGGGTTCCATATATGAATTCCGAAGTATGATGTGTCTGGTTCCGGGGTACTGTGTTATACGTCCGTCCCCGGTTACCGAGGATATATTATGAAGTATGATGTGTCCGGGCTCGGGGTGCCGTGTTATCTGTCCGCCCCCGGGTACCGTGGTTATGTTATGATGTGTGACGGAGATCGGAGCAAATTTCCTGAAATATGATGTGTTGGGGCGCCAAAGGTAGGAGTGGCGACCACGTTCCTATGTTATCGCGCGCATCCCTTGGCATTGTTGACCGGTCCCTCGGCGTGGTATATGTCCCCGAGGTTACCGCGTATGTGATATGATATCCGATCCCGATATGTATGACTTGTGTTGGAGAGTAAGCATTCTGACCTTCCCTATATTCTGTATTCCGTCTGATATATGACATCTTCTGAGTAATCTGTACGTTCTGTATTCCGTCCGATATGTGACATCATCGGAGCAATCGGTACGTTCTGTACTCCGTCTGACGTACGACATTATCTGTGCGTTCTGTACGTGCCACAGTCCTTCTGATATCCGATAACGGTATGCACGATCTGTGTCTGGAAAGTGAGTATGTCAGCATTCCATACGCTCTATATGATTTGTACGGTCTGTATAATCCGTATTGGTCTGTACGATCTGTGTCGGTTTGTATGATCCGTATTGGTCTGGAAACTCACTGACGACCGGAACAGACTGAAGGGTAGGTACTTCCGCGGCAGTATCGTGCACACGAACCAAATGATAGATATACCCCTTCTGGATCATCTTCTTAGCCTTGAGGTATGAAATAAACTTACCCCTCGGCGATGCTGTAGATCCGAACCACTCTATGACTGGTTCCCCTGGAAACTGAAAACGGACTACCTTTTTCTGGCAGTCGACATTAGCATAACAGGAAGACAACCAGTCCATGCCCATAATGACGTCAAACTCAAGCATGTCTAACTCTATCAAATCAGCCTTAGTGCTACGATCATAAATGGTCACAGAGCAATCTCTATAAATCTGTCTCGCTACAATAAAATCCCCAACTGGCGTAGCTACCTCAAATGGCTCTATAGGCTCAGACACTATCCCAATCTCACTAGCAACGAGCGGGGAAATATATGATAAAGTAGAGCCAGGGTCAATCAATGCATATACAGATCTGGAGAAAACCAGTAATGTACCTGTGACGACGTTTGGCGAAGCCTCCTGATCCTGGCGGCTGGCCAAAGCATATATGCGGTTCGAGGGACCGCTAGAACCTGAAGCGCCACCGCGGCCTCGACCGCGTCCTGCCGGTGCTGGCATACCTCGCCCTCCAGGGCGCGCAACAGATGGAACAGATGACGAACCAGCGGCTGACCCTGTCTGCTGAGCAGCACTACCAGAACCGCTAGCCAAAGGACAGTCTCTCATGAAGTGGCCCTGACCACCACACGAAAAGCAGGCTCCAGTCGCTCGGTAACACTCCCCGGGATGAGACTTCCCGCAATGGGGACAACGGGGCCTGGGTGGTCTGGCCTGGCTGGGGCCCCTGGATACCTGCGAACCTGCCACTCTGGAGCTCTGACCGGCCCCAGACGGTCCCGTAATATCGAATCTCCGGCTGCCTGACTGAGTACTCCGGCCGGAGGGAGGGAAAGGTCTATCTGACTGCTGCTGCTGAGGCTGTCCGCCTCGGGAATCTCCAGAATAACCTGCGGACCTGGCCCTCTTGGTCGGCCTCCTATCTCGATCTCTGCTAGAAGGATCAGACCTGCGACGGTCCTCCATGCCCATCGCATAGGCCTGAAGTCGGGCAATGTCCATGTCTGCCTGCAATGACACTGCCATACAGCTATCAACCAAATACCGGTCCAATCCCATAACATATCTGTGCATCCGATCGGACATATCTGCTACCACGGCCGGTGCATATCGGGCCAGAGAATCAAACTCAAGGTTATACTCGCGAACACTCCGACCCCTCTGCTGCAGACGTAAGAATCGATCAGCCCGTGCCCGCCGTAACTCTGGGGGAAAAAAGTGGCGGGTGAATGCTGTCACAAACTGATCCCAAGTGGCTGGAGGGGCACCCTCTCCTCTAGACAGCTCCCAAGTCTCGTACCAGTGGGTAGCCACATGTCGAAGCCTGTGCGAAGCCAGCTCAACCGACTCGGTCTCTGAAGCCCTGACCAAGTCCAGTGAGCGTCGCATCCCCCGAATAAAGTCATGGGGGTCCTCGTCGGGCTTAGACCCGAAGAACTCTGGAGGGCCACATAACAAAAACTCCCAAACTCTCAGGCTGTCCCGCCTGTCATCGTCATCGTCGTCCCCTTCGCCCGCGTCTGCGAGCCTGTCCTGCCACCAATGTAGTCAGCAACTGTACAGCCTCTCTCAGGGTCCTATCCTCCGCCCCTGGCTGAGGAGCTGGAGTCTCAGGTGCGGGTACACGGACCTCTGGAGCTGCCGAAGGTCCTGCTCCAGGCTGTACTAGTGGGGGTGTAGCAAACCCCTCAGAATGAGGCACATCTTCAGGCAAATCATAAACACGAGCCCGGGTAGCTCGCTGTGCCTAGCTAGTCTCTCCCATCCTCGCTTTGCCCTTCTGGGCCGCCGTTTCCTTCTTCGGAGGCATCACTGCAAACACAAAGGCGAGTCAGATCAAAATCATCCTAATAGCACAGCTCTATCGCACGATCTAAGATTCCAAAGAAAGTAACATCCTAAATGCCCTGTAGCTTCCTGTTTATAGATGTGGTGCACAACACATCGATAAACAAGACTCTACGAGACACGGCCTGTAGACATTCCGAGGACAAACTGCTCTGATACCACTTTTGTCACGACCCAGCCCCGTGGGCCGCGACTGGCACCCTACCTGGGTACCCAGACCAAATCACATATTCATTTGTCAAATCCGAACGTATTTTAGAATTTCATAAAAGTCATACCAACATAGGTTACATCAAAATATGTCTTAAGCGGTCGCACAAATCAAAATGTCGTATCGAATCCAAACGGAGCGGCGGAATAGACATCGCCGGTCATAAGTGCAAATATAAGCATAAGGGCCATTTAGGGCCATCATAACAAACTGACCGCTGTAAGACTAGAAAACAAAATCAAACAAACATACATAGGACCCTCGCCCCACATATATGACTACAGGCCTCTACGAATTCAAAACAAAGACATATGGCGAGACAGGGCCCCGCTGTACCCAAATGGTCAAATGTACAGAATATATACAAAGCAAAAGGGACCTGTACCAAAAGTGGACTCCGGATCAAAGGGGAGTACTCCGGAATAGCAAAGAGTGAAGCCTACTGCGGAGGGTCACCAATGTCTGTACCTGCGGGCATAAAACGCAGCCCCCGAAGCAAGGGGGTCAGTACGAAATATGTACTGAGTATGTAAAGCACGGAGTACAGAAATATGGATCAAAACTGACAGCAAATCAGATAACAAAATGGAATACAAATTGGTATGTCAAAATCCGTATCAAAACCATATACGTATATACAATGCAAACGAAATCATGCAAACGCTTAGGAACGTGGTCGCCACTCCGACGCTGGCGCCACACACAGCATAACACCAGAAGGTTTCAAATCTCCGTACATCCCCGAACACAAACATAATCAGAGGTGAGCGTATCGCATCACGAGCCATATCACAGCATAACTCCAAACGGAACCCGGCCCTATAGCGAAGCCTCGGGAACCGTAACACAGCATACGGCTGAATTATTATAAGGCGCACGAATCATAACCGGCCCGGGAACCGGTGAACGAAGTCATAGTAAGGCACGAGCGGAGTCGTGAGCGAACAAATGCAAATCATATTTCAAAATAGCCTTTCAAAACATAATGATTTCATAAGTCATTTCATAGTACAAAATAACCGAATACTTAGTCCATACAAAGTTTTATTTCACAAAATGTTTCCAAAATGGTACGTATGGCTCAAAACGTAACTTAGCATATCATAATATGCAATACATATCTCGTGGGAGGAAGTTCCAAAACCGAAAGTATCATATCAAGCTCTATTCAAAAGGACAGCCCAATAGAACAACTAGGGCGTCTCGGGGTTAGCGGGCCCACCTCGAGTCAAATTGAGGTGGCAAACATAATTTACGAACATTTAAAGGCCAGAAGATCATACATAATGATTTCAAAGTAACCCGATCACATTTCGATAGGTTTCGAACATTTGGTTGCATTCTAGCCAAAATAGAGCCTTTAGGCTTCAATTGAATTGAATGAATAGTAGTCGTTTTGTAGATCGGGTTTCGAGGAGCAGAAAGGCTCCGGAGGTTCCAAAATTCACCTAACACACTAAGACATGCCAAACGAAGAAGTGGGAAGCTTTACATACCTTATAGACGTCTTATGCTCTCCCCAAAATCAAATCCCGTTTCGTCCAGAATCTGCAAATGGTCAAAGTTACCAATTAGAGATTCTTAGGCTTAATATTTCCATTAACTTGATTTTTTGTCTACCGAAATTTCGGCAGCACTTCCCCTATATATCTAACACCCCCGAGACTTAGCTCGGCTCAATGAACATCAACAACAACAACCCAAACGTCACAAACAACATAAACCACAACTAAATCATTCTAACTTCAATATTCTTCTTTACTATAAAAGTTGGCAACTCTCATTCAAACTTCACAATTCCAAACTTATGTCCACATTATTGTATTCATTCAATCATACAAGATTATTCAATCACATCCCAATTATGTTCCAACATTATACATAGATTCAAGAAGTTCATCACTTTCCATATTCCTTTCAAAACGTCAACAATTCCGACGAACATACTAACTTGCATCATTTCATTCCAAATTCATTAACCACAACCATAAGTCATATTTAAAGTCTTTAGTATTAAAGATATACAGTGATATACGCAAATATACAAAAGGTATACACTTTCCCGTAATGATCCGAAATCCTTTTCCAACGCCAATTCAATTCCTTAAACGTTCATTTACGACATAAAGGCCACGACGACACATTGAACAAACTAAACAAGATCAAATTCACTACTCCTCCCACACCAATATGGCTCACGGCCAACACACCCTTCACACACACACACGGCCATGCTCAACACAACACAATTCCATAATCTTCATGCAACTTTAATCACTCCCACACATATACCCATTTCATAACATAAAAACATAGAAATCATACCTTATTCTTGAAATTCCGATTTGCCGCAAACGTCGCTCTTTCGCTCAACTAATTATATCACGTCGGAGAGCGTCTTGCATACTCTACGAATACACGAAGAACAAGATTTTAAGATTGGAAACAAAGCTAGGAAATTTTTTTGTGTTGGCTAAGGGGGTTTCGGCCGAGAGGCCCCTTTGAGGTGCTCTTCAATTTTTTTTGTTGATTGGTTTTCTTGAAGATTCTAAAGACCAAAATGATATATATCTATACAAGAGTCATGTGCATAGCACACGACATTAAAAAATTGGGTTTGGGCCAAGCCAAGTGGCCGGCCACCCCACAATCTTGGGCCTCAATTTTTGTTGTCCAATTCTTGGCCCAATTCATTAAAAGTCCCGCTTTGTAATTCCCGAAACTAATTTCTGAAATTCCAAATTTACCCTCGGCCTTACCCGATGTCTTAACATTAATGGTTCCATAACCAACATAGTCATATTCACTAAAAACCAAAATATTTCCGTATAACACACAAGTCTTGATTATTTCTCGATTTCCAAATATACGAAAACACGGGACATAACAAAGGGGGTAATGCGCTTTGTCATAAAGGGAGAGCTTAGTCCTCACTATATTGGTCCTTACAAGATTACAAAAAAGGTTAGGAAGATAGCTTACGAGTTGAGATTACCGATTGCGATGTCCATGGTACATTCGATGTTTCACATTTTGATGTTGAGATTGTGCAAACCTGTTCCTTCCTATGTGTTGCACCATGAAGATATTGAAATTGATGAAGCTCTGTCTTATGAAGAAGAACCAGTTCGGATTTTAGATCACCAAGTTAGAAGGTTGAGAACAAAGGATGTTGCATCGGTTAAAGTTTTGTTGCGAGACCATAATACTGAGGAAGCTACTTGGGAAACAAAGGAGGACATGAAGAAGAGATATCCTCACTTGTTTCCTGTGGCAGGTATGAGCTAGCATATTAAATCCTTCATAGATGAATTGTTGTATTGTTTGAAACAACTTGTGGTTTAGTGAATTCTTTCTAGGCCATGATTCTCATTCGAGGACGAATGATCTTAAGGGGGGGATAATGTAACACTCCGTAAATTTGAGTCAGGTGTGAATATATTAAATGTGAAGTAATGTAACATTTTAGGCATATGAAGTCCTATCAATATGAGTTTGGCCGGAAATAGTTGATTTAAGATCAATACCAAATAGTGAAGTTCTCAAGCTCGTCTAAATTATAGTAGGTCTGACTTCTAATCCATTTTCGTGCAAATAGGTTGGGAATTTGGGAAAACCTTCTTAATTAAAGTTGTATATATTTAAAATACCTTTCCAACGGTAGGTTGTCCAGCTCAAACAGAGCTCTGTACTAGGAGTTATGTCCATTTTACTGAGCATCATCTGTGCAGTACGAAAATTAGGTGTGCGCAGCGACCCATGCCAAATTTACGGGAAACTCAAAATTTTGCCGCCGTCAAAATGGATACACTGTGTGCGCTACCCTGGGCGACGCACCAGGCCATTTTATGCTTGAAGCGATTTTTCCCGAATTTTATAAAGGCCTAACTTCGTTATATTCATTCCCACTTCGTTTTAGCCGACTTCCTTAGAGGGATCAACCCTAAAACATCCCCAAAACATATAAGGTATGTTCTTGATCAATTCCCATCATTACTTCATCAATCTAACATCAAATTAACACTAGTTCGTCTTCCAATAACCCTAGATTCTTGAAACCCAAGAAAGAGAAGAAGAAATGGACAATTGGAGAAGTTAATATTCCTTCAATAAGGTAAGATCCTTGAATTTTGTGATGTTATTGAAAGGGTTTATACTAGTGTAGGTTGTCCTATGAGATTATAATCCATGATTGATTCATGAAGTGTTCAAGAACACGTTCTAGTCATGAAAACCCTAGCTTTCTATTGTAAGAAGGGTTTATGGGTGGAAATAGGTTAGAGTTCTAACCTCTCCTAGCTAAAAATATTGTAGAATAATTATTGGATTGTGGGAAGTACACTTGAGCAGGAATTAAGGTATGTCTCTTTTTGGAAACTTGTTTGGATGTATATTTCTTTTTTCTTAAGGTTCTTTATTTTATAAAGGGTGAACTTTTCAGGCTTTTGAACTCTATTCCTTGCCTTGATTATGGTTGGTTTGCGTGAGGGGGCAAACCCACACTAAACCTTGATTGTATTATCCTCTATATACGTATATGAAATCATAATCGTTTTTCCTCGATAAGAGATAATCAATAATGATGGCTAAGGATTGGTATTAATGTTTTCATGATGAATTATGACATTGAGATCTTTGTTAAAGAAGTGTAAATGTTTTCAAGACATTCATTGAAATGATTTATATTTACGATATGGCATAATGAACTTTAATGCTAATTGATGGTGTGACATACTTGTAGACAAATTGTCAATCGACTTCTATGCTATGAACATTGTTGTTGTGTTTGGCCTAGTACTCGGGAGGAAGGGTAGCCACTATGGATCCTAGTGTGGTAATTGCCTAGCCATTCAGGAGGAAGAGTGGCCACTACCGGGTTTGCTACCTGGAGTGCGGTTAATGCCTAGCTATTTGGGAGGAAGGATAGCCACATAGAATTCCATATTCCGGTGTGGTGCGCTGTGACAAGGGAACCTCTACGGTCACCCCCTTCGATGTGCTTGATTCTTGGGCCTGTATTGGCATGTGTGATATTCTTATTCTTTCATGGCACTGTTGTTGACAATCTTGATCAATTGTAAAAGGCATATTTGAAAGTAGTAATTGACAAGAGGCTTCCAAATCCGTCCTGATAATGCTTATTGAGATACACCAGTTGAATAACTATTTTTACACTGATTTCATACGGTTTTCAGAACTGACTTCTTTATGTATTATTGTACCTTATCTTCATATTAGTATTGTCCTCGAGGCACTCACTGAGTACGAAGTACTCAGGCATACCATTGTTGGTTTTGATAGTATGTTAGGTAACGGTGAAGAGCAGGTTCTTGATACTCCGGGCATTTAGGAAGGACCTGCGGTTGCTGCTAATTTTCTGAGCCCACACATTCATTCGTGGGACACCCTATTTATTTAATTCCATTTATGTATATTAGTTTCCGGGCTGCGTCCCGATGAGTTAGACATTTATTCCCTATTCTTAGAAGCTCCGTAGTATACATTCGAATGTGGGTAGAAAAAGAGTTATTGTTTAACTCTATCGGGCACACTATCATGTTTTAGTTGAATTATTTAAATTATAGACTTTCGCTGATTTAATTCATATATTCATGATTTGTTACATTTATTTTATAAACTGTTGGAGGCGAATATTGAACCTGGCGGGTTCAAGTGTTATTATTATGTCGTTTAGGTTCTTCTGATGTTGTTCATGACATTGGATGCCGGTCACGTCTAGGGTGGGTTTTGGGGCATGACAACAGGTGCTCCCAATGGGGATGAACTAGGCCTGATAAAGCCTTTCTCAAGTAAGTCCTTCAATAGCTCCTTCAATTCTTTCAACTCTGTGGGAGCCATTCTATAAGGAGGAATAGATGTGGGTTTTGTATCCGCTAGTACATCTATAGCAAAATCAATCTCCCGCTCTAGAGGGAGGCCTGGAAGCTCTTCCGAGAATACATCCAGGAACTCATTCACCACAGGGACAGACTGAAGAGTTGGTGGTTCAGCTTCTACATCTTGAACCCGAACTAGATGGTAAATACAACCTTTTGTGATCATTTTCCTTGCTTTAGATAGGAAATAAACCTACCTTTCGGTGGCGCGGTATTCCCCTTCCATTCTAAAATTGATTCTCCCAGAAATTGGAAGCGAACTATTTTCATTTTGCAATCAACATTGGCATAGCAAGAAGCCAACCAATCCATACCCATGATAACATCAAAATCCACCATTTTTAACTCATGTAAGTCAACCATAGTACGATGGTCACAAATCACAGCTACGCAATTTCGATATACTCGACTAGCTATTACCTATTCACCAACTGGTGTAGTTAACTCAAAAGGTTTGATCGACTCCAGTTTTACCCTAAACCGACCCGCAATATGGATCCCGGATCTGTCAAAGCATATACATCATGAGAAAATACCGATAATATACCTGTGACAACATTAGGAGAAGAATCAAGATCTTGGTGTCCAGCCAAAGTATAAATATGGTGCTGAGGACTGCTAGAACTGGGAACTCTCCCTCTGCCTCTACCATGGCTGACTGGCACATGTGAACCTGGCCCCATAGGGTGTATAGATGATGAAGACCCAGCTACCGATCTTGAAGGTTGGGTCCTACCTCTACCACCAACCGAGAGGCAATCGCGTATAATATGGCCTGGCAGACCACATGCATAGCAAACCTCTGAACCTATTCAACACTGGCCCCCATGTAACTTCCCACACTGGGAACATCATGGTATGGGTGGCCTTGCCTGACCCGAATCACCCCTGAACTGAGAACCAGAAGCCTTAAAACTCTGACTCGGCCTGGAATAAGTAGACCTATCAAATCTCTGGCCTATAAACCGTGGAGGCGCACTATTTATAGCATGGCCTGAATGCCTAGAAAACTGTTGTCTTGGCCCACCTCTAAACTCACTCATCGGACCCGAAGATCTAGCCCTCTTATTATGCCCTCTATTATGCTCATGCTCACTTCTTTGCTGTTGTTGGATTTCTTCCAATTTCTGGGCGTGGGCTTGAATGCGTGAGATATCCATGTTGTCCTGAAGGGACGCAGTCAAGCACCTATCCATAAAATGTGGCCCTAGGCCTCTCACAAATCGGTGCACTCAGTCACCCATATCCGCTACCATGGCCGAAGCATACCTAGCCAAAGAATTGAAGCGGAGACTATACTCTAAAGCACTCATACTCCCTTGCCTAAGATTCAGGAATTTATCGGCTCTAGCCGGCCGAACCTCTGGAGGCAAGTAATGTCGGAGGAAGGCATCCATAAATTCTTGCCATACCGGGGGAGGTGCATTGACTCCCCGTGAACCCATCCAAACCGTATACCAATGAACCGCGACATCCCTCAATCTATAGGATGCTAACTCCATCGATTTAACATCTAAAGCATACATTAATTGAAGTGTCCTCAACATCCCATCAACGAAATTATGAGGGTCCTCTTCCGGCTTTGACCCGAAGAATTTCGGAGGGTTCAAGCTAATAAAATCACGGGCCCTTGCAGTAACAGCCCAATCACCTTACCCTATACCTTGCCATTGAGTCTGGGCGGTAACCAACTGAGTAAGTAAATGAATGACCTCTTTTACATCTTGGCCTGCAGCATCCGGTGGAGGAGCTGGATGTGTTGGAACTGGGGCTGAGGTCCTTCATGCTCCTCAGAAATAGGTACTGAGTGGGAAGACTGAGATCGAGCCGCATTCTGGGACTCACCCTCCTCAATATCCGTTAGCGGTGCTCTTTCAACCCGCTTTCCTGCCCTTTTGGGCTGCCGTAGCTTTTCTCTTTACAGGCATCTATGAAATACATAACACACGGTTAAGGAAAGTGTTATACCCCGTAAGAGGCCGTGCTATATTAATTAAGACAAGAAAGAATGAGTTAAGAAAGTTCAAGGAAAGTTAATCGAGTTAGTAAGAATATCGTTATATATATATATGGTTGCCTTAAGTATCCCGAGGTGACATCGTAACCTAAAGGATTTGAAATCGCGTTATGAGCGTATATGAGTATGTATATGTATGTATAAGAGGTTACATGAGGGTCGGAAGAGGATTAGAAGTTAAACGAAGCTGAACGAAATGAATCCAAACAACTTCAGAAAATATCTCGGACCAGAATTTTAGCCCATATTGTTGGAGGCATATCTCCTAGTATATGAGGAGTTTTAAGGTGTTTCAAAATTCTAAAATTAAGTTCATCGAGTATAGTTTCTAACGCAACAAACCGCTCGTCAAAACGATATCTGGATAAGCAGATATGGACGATGGAAGTTGGGCTGGCGGGGCAGAAAATTGTGACCCGATCCAAACATTCACATTTCGGCCCATGAGGCCCATTAACGTCAAGTATATAAGGAAGAATTATTTGAGGGCTTTTCATTTAACATAAAATCTTCCAAGAACATTAGAGAGAGAGAGAAAAAACTTCAAGGCTAAGAAGGTCATTTTGATCAAAATCTGAGCCCCGAATCCCGAAGCTCATGAAGAGAAAAGCATTGTACGTTGAGTTGACTTCAATTTGAGCTAAATATTGGTCTTTGGGAATGAAATTTTCGTGTTTGAGCTGCTTCTAAGGTATTTATAAGATTCATTTTATGTTATTAAAGTGTTTATTTAGAGTTTTAACGAATTAGAACGGAGAAAACAACATTATAAACTCGTTTGTTGTTTTGTTGAGATTTATGGATTAGGGGCTGTTTTAATTGAAATTGATGGACTGATTTGAATTAATATTTTGGTTGTTGTAATCATAGATTATGTGATGAGAATGAAGGAATTTGAAGGTTAGAGTTGGAGTTAAAAATTGTTGTGGGTTGTTGTAAGGATTATAGAGATAATAATGTGGTTTAGTTGCATATGAATAGATGATGTGGTGTCGTGTGGCTGTTGTTGTATTTCTCAGAAATTTGCTGAAAAGATTGCATGGAATAAGGTATAAGAAGTGCATACGGGCTGCTTGGTGTATTGCAAGTGTTCGTTAGAATTTCGGGCATCGTTATGTTATAGTTGGGGGCTGTTTTGATATGTTGTTGTTCTTGTTGAAATAAAAGAATTGAAGATATGGTTGTGTCCATATGTTATTGTTGGTATTTCTGTGTCAACAGGAGAGCAATTGGAAATTCGGATAGGCGAGTTTATAAGGGAAATGTTGCCGAAATTTCGGTAGGCAATTATGTGATTAAGCTTAGATTCTTGAAAAGCTTGAAATTGACAATTGGTAAACATGACCATTTGTAGATTCTGGACGAAATTGGAATTGAAGCCAAGCGAGCATAAGGCGCAATCGAGGTATGTAAAGCCCTCCCCTTTGTTCTTTGGCATGTCCTAGGTGTGCTAGATGGAGATTTTAGCCTCGGGGGCAATTCTGCTCATCGGAAACCGAGATTGATTTCTTGGTACTATTCATTCAATTCAATTGAACTTCAAAAGGTGCTTTTGTTGAAAAAAAATGGTTAAACCTCCATAACTTTCACAAATGTAATCCAATCACTCCGAAACTTTCCTGGATGACTCCGTAGAGTCTAATGGGCGTGATTCATGTCCGCCACCCCGACTTGACCCGAGGTGGGCCCGTTACCCCCGGCGCCCCTCCTATGGTTTTGTTTGTCTCACTTCGGTGTGACAAGTCTAGGGACTTATGGCTATTGTCCCGACTACTAAACGGGAGATATTTTATCTATCCTGAGACGGATTTTAATTATTATCGATCCAACTGCGGGGACAGAAACCCTGATATGTGTTGTATGGCTTTAGCCAATGTACTCTTGTCCGGAGTTCGCAGGTAACTCCTGGTTATTATGCTGTTTACTATACGATAGGTGTTATGACCACCTTCATGAGCGTTATAAAATGTTTTTGACATCTAAAACGTTTTGAAAACCTTACCCTGATAATTTGGATAAACTACTTATCTTCTGTATTTTCTGATATACGATTTTGGCATACCTGAATCTTGTGTGATGCATGATCCTGGCACGTGTGATTTATGTTTGGGAAGTAGTGATTTGGTATCCTGTATGGTTGTTTTCTGTTTCACCGAGTCCCGGGCCGGTTATGTGAATATGCGCATATGTAATATTGGCCGCTGGACCCTCGACCGCGGCGTGTCCGACATTGACAGCTGGACCCTTGACCGCGTCTGCAGCACTTGTGATTGTGCCTGACATAGACCGCTGGACCCTTGACCGCGGTATGTCAAATGTGTGATTGTGACCGCTGGACCCTCGACCGCGGTATGTGTGATTGTAACCGCTGGACTTTTGGTCGCGGTATGTGTGATTATAACCGCTGGACCCTTGGCCACGGTACGTGTGATAGTGACCGCTGGGTACTTGGCCGCGGTATGCGTGGTAGCGACCGCTGGACTTATGGCCGCGGAAATTGTGCGTTGATTCTTTTATATGTGTGAAACAAAAATATTTTTCAAAAGAAAGTAAAGCATTTTGACATTCTAACTACCGTATTTGCCTGCTGGAACCTCTTGGGTATGACTTGTGCACTAGAGGCGACCCTGTGGCGACCTAGTTATTCGTGCACACCCCAGTGCACTGTCCATTGCGCCCCTCACTAAAGGGCCGAAACCTGAGGTAAATGTATACTACCTGTGCTTGTGTAAGTTTATGATTGTGCATGCATGGTTCTGCCTGTTACATTTCTGGACAGCGGATTCGGAGAATGATTCTGTTGGTGTTGCTTCTGCATGATTGAGCCGGACTATGCTTCAGTCGGCTATAGTTCTACACCCCTAGCTTTGGTTGCGGGTATGTCAGTCGCACTCTGTGCCCCGATCCGCACGATGATCCTGCCAGTTAGGCTTTGTACCTCTGTTTCATATCACGATTCAGACGGCTACACCCCGTGCTTATGAAATATATCGTGGTCCTGGCCACACACTCTGTATTTTCGTTTCGGACTCGGATCCGATACTACCTGTTCTAGTTCTATACTTCTGGCTCGGTTTTGCTTATATTGTTATATTTCCGCTTTACATACTCGGTACATTTCCGTACTGACCCCCTGTTCTTCGGGGGCTGCGTTTCATGCCGCGCAGGTACTCCCAGTTGAGTTGAGGACAGATGGAAGTTGTTCCAGTGCAGATGGCAAGCTCCATTTGTTCCCGGAGTGCTGTCGAGTTAGATTCTGTATGTTATGCTTTTGGGATCTTACTAGAGACTTTGCAGACAGTGTCGTGGGTATTGGTTGTCGGTCTGTGTACGTAATGAATTTTGTATGATCACAAATTTGTTCGGCTTAAAAGCCACGAGAAAGAATATTTCTGAAAGAAAAGTTTGCTATGTACTTTATTATTTGTTTTAAAGAAAAAAAAAAGAATTGACGTGATTTTATGTGCAGCGAGAGTCTGAGGGTTCGATCGGCCCTAAGTAAGGGTCGGGTGCCCATCACACCCCAGCGAGGTCGGGGTGTGACAGATAGAGAAGTGCTTATATCATGGCTCTATCGCACGATCTTATGAAGAAAGAAGGTCATTCATTCCTAAAATGCCCGCAGCCACCTGTTTATAAGTGTGGCGCGCAACACACCCATAAACAAGACTCTACTGGACACGGCTCGTAGACACACACTAGGACAGAACTGCTCTGATACCACTTTTGTCACGACCCAACCGGAGGGCCATGACGTGTACCCGGTGCTAACCTACCCAGGCACCTCTTATCGTACATTCGCATTTACATCTAGGTGAGCCACATAGATTAATCATAATTTCTATCCATCATTCATGCTAATCTCATTGGGCAACAATACATTTATATCATCATCAACACAATGCCCATATCCATGTACACTAGCCGACGAAGCTATCAAAATAATATACAAAATATAAGCCGACAAGGCTAAAGACATCTAATCATACACAACTGTCTATGAGCCTCTAAGAAGGGTAGGCAACATCATATAGGCAAGACAGGACCCCGTCGTGCCCATGTATGTACACAAAAGAATAATACCAAAAGTTGTAGCTCCGGATGAAATGGAGCTCCTCTATGTAGTCCCTGAATAAGAAAGCTGTGGATCAAGCCTGTCTCTCTGGCCAGCTGCGGGTATGACGCAACGTCCACAAACTAAAGGACGTCAGTACGAATAATGTACTGAGTATGTAAAGCATAATTAACATCATAATAGGAGCATAAGAGACAGCATAAAAAACAACATAAGATGGGAGAATCGGGAGATAGTAGAGCCGTCATCACAATTACTTACTTGTCTTTCATAGGGACCTTCCATTTCTAATGCGTGCCCGTGTACATACATACATACATATACATATATCTATATCTGTGTCCATATTCGTATCCGTATCTATATACATATTCATATCCATAGCATACCCGACCACGAAGGTTTGGTGGTTTCACATACCCGGCCATGACAAGGCTCGGTGATTATACATACCTGGCCCTACCAAGGCTCAGTGTTATCCGTACCCAACAGCAGTGGTGTGCATGCAATAGTTATCATACCCGACCATATATGCTCGGTGTTACGTAATAGTCGTACATACTTAGTCACGTATACCTAAGAGCCCATAAGTATCGTCAACATCATTACTATCATCGTTTCATTACATCTATCCTTAGAGGGTCAACCATCATATAAGGAAAGTAGTAGAATCATAAAAGTATCGAGAATCATGAGCTTTAGTAGCTTTAGAGACAGAATCATTTGGAGGACATTATCGAACTCATGAAAGGATATATATATATATATATATATATATATATATATATATATATATATATATATATATATATATATATATATATATATATATATATATATAGAGAGAGAGAGAGAGAGAGAGAGAGAGAGAGAGAGAGAGACAAGAAACCATGCCTTATTGAAAAAAGGGTTAGCCTTACATACCTCTTTGTCTTCTTAACTATTTACGATCACCGTCGAAGCTCGAATAATCTACATTTAGAAGAATTCATACCATGGTTAAACCTTAATGATACTATTAAACTCAAACTAGGATCATTCATAATCTAATGAAAATTGGGAACCATTTCGTCAACTTCCACCATTTTACAAAACAACTCCCAACAACCACAATAACATTCATAATACGCTCATAATATCATAATCAAGTAATCACACTACATTATCCTTCAACAATTCATCCTTATGATCAACTCATGCCAACGACTTCACTCCCATTTATCACATTTTCATATAATACTTCTTCATCGCGATTATTACCTCCCATAACACGATTATATCCGTATCATGCTAAGAATCATGACTCATTTTAGTTTACTACTCACAAACATCACAAATGCTACATTTAGACTTCATTTTCTACTTTCTTCTTCTACCCAAGTTTTGCTACAACCAAAAATTCTCATTAACATGAAATAAGCATGGAAACTAACCTTTTTATCCCATAGAAACAAGCTTTGGAGAAGCTTGATACTTGTGCCAAAAACCCTAGCTACAATGCCCAAGTTTTCTTGAAATCCACCAACCCTAGAAAGCCTTCTAACACATGAACACTTGATTCTTGCTATTTAATCTTTATAATCTCTTGGGTTTGAGTAAAATATGTTTGGAGAATGGTTTTGGAGCTTTGGAGAGTTTGGATGAAATGTGGGAAATGAAAAATGAGTAAGGGTCGTTCCCCTTTTAAAACAAAAAATCTGACTCGACCCGATTATACAACCTATTATACGGGCCGTACAATTTATACGGTCCTTATAATTGGACCATATAATCATACCAGGGATCACCCTTCTCTGGAAAAAACCTACGGACCATTATACGGTCCGTACATATGGCCGTATAACTGGAAAAATTCTGATTTTCGTTCTCGTCGACTCGTTTGACTTCCAATCCTCATGGAACCTTCTTGACACTTATATAACACTTCGTTAACCATACAATAGGCCCAATAGCAGCTCTTCAAGATATTACTAAATAAACATTAGCTCAATTGTAGCGGAAACCTTTCCGAACACGACTTACATTTCACTTTCTTCAACATACTAAACTTAATGTATTCGTATAACTTCGAAATCTTATGGTATGAACCTTAAGCTATCTAATACTTCCAGTAAACTCATAAGGATTTCATAATCACCTTTAGCTCACATTAGCCTAATTTTCAAGGTGTAACAGTAATGCATAAGTCTTCTCTTATTGATATTGAATTAGGTTTATTTACGGAGATAAAGTTATTAAATAGTCATATAACAAGATGGTTAGTTGAGAAACTTGGAAAAAATCGTGTGGGATATTTTATGGAGCCTATTGGTGTTGATAATTTTGTTATGATGTTGTTATTGTTGTTGTTATTGTTGTTTTTGTTGTTGTTGGTTGTTGGATTATGATTTCGAGTTAGGCATATAAACAGAGGAGATGCTACCTGAATTTCGGCAGATTATAAATAGAAGTAAATAGAGGATTTAAGATGGACATATGATATTGAGCCTAACAATGATATGGATGATTTATATGTAGATTTAAAAGCTTGGGAAGATAAACGTTGAGTGGCTAAGGAGATCGAAAGGTATGTTAAGGCTAGTCCCTTTCTTTCAAAAGGAATGATTCCTATGTTACGATTCCATACATGCCTTCTACTTGTTCCCGAAAAGCTAGAAGATCATGATTTTCAAGGTTTTTATGATATTAAAGACAAGATGTTTTCTATGATTCCCATGATGACAATGATGACTTCTTTCCTGTGAATCTCTATATGTTTTCCAGGATGTCTGTGTTTTCAAAACCTAATGATTTGTGACTCTTATAAAGTTTCTTATGACACCAAGGATGAGATGTTTTCTATGATGAACATGATGATGATGATTTTAATTCTAGAAATTCCAAAGCTTATGATTTTAATGCCATTATGAGACTATGGAGCTTATTTTAGGATTTCCTTGATTTTATTAATTGTTGTTGATCTCACCTTATAATCATTGTTCCTTCAAGGTGAGGTAAAGCGATGATGATTGTTCCATAATATAAATCGGAGGTTACCGACCTTACGCCACTCTGATAAAGTGAAAGCCTTTATTTGGGATCTCATGCATGCTACTTATATTATATATATTTATACGTATCTACATGTATATATGGGATATGGGAAAAAGGGCGAGGCGTTATATATGTATAGCCACCTGATCAGCTGGTATATTATGACATCGACCCGGACGCGGGATATATGGGTATGGATCAGGTCGTTAGTTCCTCGGCACTATTATATGATATATGGATCGGGTCGTTCATTCCGCGGCAATATAATATATTTATAGGTCGGGACGTTCGTTCCGCGGAAATATAATCTATTTGTCACACCCCAATCCCATTAGGGCATGATGGGCACCCAACTCTTACTTAGAGCTGAGCGAACCCTCTGGTATTCACATAATGAAACTGGACATATAAAAAATTGAAAATATAATAAAGTACTTTCCGTCAAACCATAGAAATTTGCGAACGATACTCAATTAATCAAAAACCGAGTAAGTCAAACTGACATATCGGCCTATATGGTCGCTTTATTCAACACATGAAATCTTAACATACTAACCACAGGACACTGTCTGCAAAGTCTCTAAGAGTAAACACCAGAATCATACGAGTCAGGATAGGGCCCCGACGTACCCATACACACATATGATAACCATAACGACTTGGCACTACTCCAGGAGGAAAATGGAGTTTGCCAATCCCAACTGATAACCAACCATCCTAGCTGAATACTTTTACCTGCAAAACAATCTGGGACTTTGTGGCATGAACACAGCGCCCCCAGGCAAAGGGACGTCAGTACGAACAATGTACCGAGTATGTAAGGCAACAATAATCATAAAGAATGAGATATAAGCCATAATGAATGTATGAGAAACCACCTGCAATATGAATAGCCCCGAAGGCACAGAATAACCATGTAAGTATCCCCAAAGGAAATAAAGATAAATGTAAATATACACCATACCCGGCCCTTTAGTAAGGGTCTTGGTGAAATATAAATATATACCGTACCCGGCCCTCTAGTGAGGGACTCGGTGAAGTAATCATATATATACCATACCCGGCCCTCTAGTGAGGGACTCCGTGAAATAATCATATATATACCATACCCGGCCCTCTAGTAAGGGTCTCGGTGAACAATGCAATGAAAAGGTGCACGAATACGTACCCGGCCCGGGACTCGGTGAAATGATGTATTAATGTTATGCACGATTAGAATATCAGGAGCAACCATATACAAACTAAGTCATCATCTAAGCCTCAATAGAATAATTAGAATGAACCAACACTTGAGAATCAAAGACAACTGTCATGACAAGTACCATTGAGAACTAGAATTCATTGGAGTCATGTATGTTCATCGTTCGCTCGTTTATGTAATTCATGCCAAAAAGAAAGAAGGGATAGCCTTAACATACCTTGTTCGCTTCCTAAGCTAATCCAAACTTAAGTCTCGGGCTTCCCAAGATCTACAACAACGTCAGTAGATACCAAACATTTGCTATAGGTACTTAGGAATCCAACCTTAAGCTAGCACGTCATTTATAGAAATTCGGACGACATTTCCTTTATACATTCAACAAACCCCGAGAATTCAACTCGGCATAATCATCAACAACAATAACAACAACCATATTAACAACATCAATAATTAATCCCATCGATCTAGCCCCTCAGCAATATAAAAATAGTTTCAATAATTAAAACAATAATGCGACGAGCGGTAAGCTCTGCTTGTCAATTAAACAATAGTTTTAAATGCCATCTTCATTATGAAATTACTCAACAATATTAAAAACAAGAACAACACCTCTAGGTTATTCAATTAATTTTTCATAAGAACAACCTCCCAAAACAGTCCACCGAACTACAACACCAATTTATCCGATTTCCGAAATAATTTTCGTATTACTTTCTTCTAGCAATGTAGATATGACTTGGATAAATCAAATACATCTAGGAAAGAGGATTTCTTACCTTATATGCCAAGAAATGATCTTCTTCCACTTAACTTCTCTTCGAATAAAGCTCGGAGTCAACAATACGACAAAATGGAACAACGAGATCGAAATAGTGGACAAAACTCGCATGTCGTTCTTGAGAAAAATTATACTTTGCTTCCATAAAATTGGGACTCACATTGCTGCTAAGAACTGAAGCTCATGTTCCTTTCTACCAAAATATCTCGCATGACTTTTCCTTCCAAGTGAATTCTCAATAAAGTATAATAAGTGACATAAATTACACCCTTTTCTACATTACTCGTGGCCCCCATCTTGATCTACACTATGACACATATAATAAGAATAGAAGGCACATTTATGCATAGTACCCATGTATTTCAATACGTGTAATGCTGGCTTTACTTCACTAATTGAATTCTTGATATTGATTAGTATAATATATATACACTTTCCAATCTTACATGTGGCATTCATTGCCCAACCCCCCTTTTGATACTTATCATATTTGTGACACAACACCGCTTATGTATATGTACATAATGGACATTCTTCCGCTTATGTATATGTACATATTTAACATCCTTCCCCCTTTAGAACATTCATCCTCGAATGTTAAACTAGTCCTGTATAAGTATACTGATTATGATGATCTTATAATAGATCAATTCTAACAAGAACTCGTCTATCATGTTGTTCCTCTCGTTGCTTAACTTGATACCATTCTCCACCTGGCATCAGTTATTATTTAATTTACAAAGAAAGTGGTGATAATTCAGCTACTTCCGTAATTGACTGTAACTTACTATATCCATCTACGCTTGAAGGTTAGGTCGAGTTTTTCTTGTTTTGGAGTCATCTTTCCAGTAACACTGTAGAATAGGAGCTGTCTTTCCCTCGGGTAGGTTTACCATCGCATATTGGTTCTCTTGCTCTCTCTTTTAATTCTTATAGATCTACTTCCACTCTTTATTTAGGTCGCATAGTCCGCAGTGTACAACTTTCTTGGAGTCATCATTTTAATCCTCTTACATGCACTATCTATAACATTCCTTTTGAATAGTTAAAAACGAGTTTCCTTCTTAGTAATGACCCTCGGTTGCAATACTCCCTTGATTCCTCAAGGATATCCTTCAGATATAAGTGAGCTACTTTCCTGATATGATCCTCCTTGATACTCAGACTCTTTGATCCTTTTTCTTGCTCAATAATGGCATTAAGTCTCACAACGTTTGCAAATCTCTCCCATTTCCAGTCTTCCATATGACCATGATAATGTTAATGATTCACATCTGAAGAGTCTAGATAAATTTAATCCGAGATGTCCTATCGTAGGTGTCCCTCGTCGACTCATTAAAGACTTCATAATTTTCGAGAATTTCATAACCCTTTGGTAAACTGTTGGAAATTCGCTATAACCATGATGATACAAAAATGAAAGTTCCAAAGCGTAATATTCTTCTGGTAACACCCCCTTTATTCAATGATCCTATCGAATTCGTAAGTAATCTAACACACCCCAGGGCTATCGTAGGAAACATATAACATATACTTATATTATCTTCAGAGTAATTGTCCTATTTGTCCTTAATGATAATTCCAACTCAACATTTCGACTCAGTTTACCATATATTTTCCCTCAATTGACCCGGAGTATCACAAACACACTATTCTTGCTTACCTCTTACTCCTCTTTTTAAGTACCCTAATCGGTTTAATTCTCGACATGTAAATACTTGCAGGTTACATAACCGTTCTTGTGTGATTCGTGTTAATCTTATTTATAAACTTCCCTTCCTTTGGTTCGTTCTATTTTACGTATCTCATACATACCAAAACTCTTTTGTCTATCTGTTGTAACTTATCTCGTCGTACTCTTTTCTTTCCTTTATTTTCCCTTGATTATAACATCTTATATTACTACTATAGAAAACTTTATGTCCCTTCTTATTTGTCACTTATAAATCGCAATATCATTAACAAATGACTCTACTGCCAATGCCTTTTTCTTTATTCAAGTATAGCATCGCTATCCTTTACAATATTCCTTGAGTTATTGCTCCCAATGTCATGTTGTTCAAGGTCTTGACGAATGATTTTCAGTACAATCTCAGATAGCCGCTCCATTCTTCATTTATTTACTAGCTATTTGACACATTTATGTATAACTCTAACTTTTTGTTTTAGAGTCAATCTCTGTCACATCTTAGGATTCATCGTTTCAATCCCTACACTTGTATTTTCCTTACTCGCTTCCCCCCTTGAGGGTCTTACTTATCTCCGTTACCTCACTTCCAATCTCGAATTCATATATCCCTTTCGTTAATTCCTTTACTATACTGGATCATATTTGTCATGACCCGACTAGGGGCCGCGACGGGCACCCGGTGCTATCCCACCCGGGAACCCCTTGACATACTTTCACATAATATCTAGGTGAGCCACATATTAAAAACATACATTTCTATTCATCAATCATGCTAGTCCCTTTGGACAACAACCTCTTTATATCATCATAGCCGTCTATGCCACATCAATGTACATGGGCCGACGAGGCCAACAAAATGGTATACACAATATAGGCCGACAAGGCCAAACACATCTAACCATATATACATGTCTACGAGCCTCTACGAAGAGTATAACATATCACAAAAGCGGGACAGGACCGCGCTATGCCCATAATTATGTACACAAAAGAATAAGTACCCAAAAGCTATGGCTCCGAAGGAAATGGAGCTTTGCTATGTAGTCTCTGAGAATGTAGCTATGGATCGAGCCTGTCTCCCTGTGCACCTGCGAGCATGACGCAGCGTCCACAAACAAAAGGACGTCAGTACGAAGAATTTACTGAGTATGTAAAGCATGATCAATATCAATGTAGAAGCATAATGAACATCGTAAGAAATAGTACAAGATGGGAGATGGTAATATTATCACCATGGACACTTACTTGCCTTTCATAGAAACTTTCCATTCTAATGTGTAATTGTGCTCATACCTCTATATCTGTATCCATGTTCGTACCCGTTCCATATTAGTACCCGTATTCATATACATATCCTTACTCACATTCATATTGTATACATAATCATATCACATACATAATCATATCATATACGTAGCATTTACATAACATACCCGACCCCGAAGGTTCGGTGTTTCACGTACCCGACCATAGCTAGGCTCGGTGGTCATACATACCTGGCCAACCAAAGCTCAGTGTTACACATACCTAGCCCGACCAAGGCATAGTGTTATCTGTATCCAACTGCAGTGTTGTGCGCGCGTTACGTAATCATATACATACTCTATACATATTCATATACATATATTCTACCCGGCATCATAAGTTCGGGGTTTTATTATAGCCCTTTATAGGCACACATACCTACAACAGCTCGTAGGCATCTTTAACATCATACTATTCTCATCATCATTACTATCATTATCACTATCTTCGTTTTTATCATTACATCTATCTTATAGGCCTACTCGTCGTATGAGGAACTTGGTACAACCGTATCATATCAATCATCGTGAGCTTACTAGCTCGGAAGATCAAATTATTTGAAGAAATCATAGTCTTATAGAAGGTTTAGACGTTTGGCCAAAGAACCACGCCTTATGAAAGAAGGGTTAGCCTTACATACCTTTTCGTTCGACTATTTACCACTTGCACGTTCTCTTTCAACGGTTGCGTTTATACCTTCATTAAACTCATACTATCGTTAGAATCGACAACTAGCACACATGGCTAAAGCTAGAGAAAATCGGACAACATCTCCTTTATTTATACAACATTCCTCCATATCGTAATTCAACTCCCAAACGTCAACTATACATTCACAATACCATAACAATGGCCATTAATCATTTACGTTAACCACATTACTCAATTCGCTCCTAATTAACCCATATTCATGGTCATATCACCCGACTTCGTCCATTCATATACAATGCCCATTTTCATGATCTTAACATCATTTATAACACATTCATATCACAACACAACAAGAATCATGGTTCAATTCAAACTATCTCTCAAAATGTCACTATTCATCATTCATGACCCATTTTTCTATACTCATCTAATGTCCAAGCATTTTAACTCTCAAATACCTTAAACAACATATAAATACCATAAATCTAATGTCCAAGCATTTTAACTCTCAAATACCTTACACTTTATTCACTTGATTTGTGTTGTTGATGACTGATAATCCTTGAAATCTTGTGGAATAAATGTAGAGAGATGTTTTAGAGAGAGGGGATGAAATGTGGAAATGAAATAAAAAACTTGGGTCCCTTATTTAATGACTTAAAATCTGGTCTGGAGTGAATAGCACAGTGGTCGTAAACTTTGTTTACGGTTCGTATTCCAGTTTACGGACCGTCCTTTGTGGTCGTATTTAGTCATAACAGAACCAGAAACTCAAGTTGAGACGTGGTGATTTACGGACACAGTTTACGGGCCGTAAACCACTTTACGGTCTGTATTTTATGTCGTATTTAACCATTTTATCATTTGGCAGAAAGTTGAAGTTTTGGAAGCCAAAATACGACATGGCAGATTACGGACCATATACCACTTTACGGTCAGCATTTCATTTTACAACCCACTGGCCAGAATGCAAACCTGCAACTTTTCACATTTCCAAAACCTATGATTAGTCATTGTGGAGCATAACCTACCTTTCATTGCAATTGCCTTTGAAATCTTACTTAGGGTCATCAAACGTCGTTCCCTTCGTATTAAAACATCATATACTCGTATTCTTCGTTAGTCTATTCACTGTACGTTCACGGGGGATTTCCCGAGGTGTAACATTCTCCCTCCTTAAGAACATTCGTCCTCGAATGTTAAAGTCCTCGGGGATTCTATAGAAATTTCGCCAGAGTTTCCCCTATAATATGGCACTACCAACCTGTCACAACAACCCAAAATATCATCGCCTCACAGGGATACATCACAATATCAACATATCTATGGCCACACATGACCAAAAGCATGAAAAGGAAATCATACATACCTCATACCATTGATGTTTCATCTTGAATCTCTCGCAAGGGCTGAAATAAATGAGGGTATCTGGATCGAATACTTTCTTCCGCTTCCCATGTCATTTCTTCTCGTTTACTGCTTCTCTATAAAACCTTAACCGAGGCCACTTCGTTGTTTCTAAGCCTCCGTACTTGTCTATCTAGTATGGCAATGAGCACTTCTTCATAAGTCAACTTTTCTGTCACTTGCACATCGCTTATTGGCGCGATCCTAGTAGGATCTCTAACACATTTTCGAAGCATCGAGACATGGAAAACTGGGTTAACTGACTCCAAATCCGGAGGTAGATCTAACTCGTAGGCCACTTTGCCCACTTTGCGCACAATCTCATAAGGTCCAATGTATCGGGGACTAAGCTTCCCCTTTTTGCCAAATCTCATTACACCTTTCATCGGTGACACTTTCAAGAATACCCAATCTTTCACTTGGAACTCTAAGTCTCTTCGGCGATTATCCGCATAGGACTTTTGACAACTTTGGACTACTAATAACCGATCTTGTATGAGCTTGACTTTCTCTATGGCTTGCTGGACCAAGTCTGGCCCTATCAGTCTGGCCTCTCCTGTTTCAAACCACCCAATTAGGGATCTACACTTTCGTCTATATAAAGCTTCATACGGTGCCATTTGGATGCTGGAATGATAACTGTTATTGTAAGAAAATTCGATGAGTGGCAAATGGTCATCCCAATTTCCTCCAAAATCTATCATACATGCCCGCAACATATCTTCAAGAGTCTGAATGGTACGCTCGGCTTGTCCATCAGTCTGTGGGTGAAATGTCGTACTAAGACTCACTTGGGTCCCTAGACCTTCTTGGAAAGACTTCCAAAAATTGGCTGTAAACTGAGTTCCTCTGTCTGAGATAATAGATGCTGGAACACCATGGAGTCATACTATCTCTTTAACATAAAGCCTTGCATAATCTTCTGCCACATAGGTCGTTTTGACCGGTAAGAAATGAGTTGACTTTCTAAGCCTATCTACAATCACCCATATAGAGTCATACTTGCGTCGAGAACGGGGTAAGCCTTTAATGAAGTCCATGTTAATCATTTCCCACTTCCAGGTGGGGATTTCTACAGCTTGCAACAATCCACCCGGCCTTTGGTGCTCGATTTTCACTTGCTGACAATTAGGACATTGGGATACGAATTCCGCTATATCTTTCTTCATCCTATTCCACCAATATATAGACTTAAGATCATGATACATCTTCGTCGCTCCGGGGTGGATAGAATAGCGGGAACAATGGGCTTCCCTCATTATTTGGTGGCGTAAGTCTGCCACATCGGGAACATATAATCTGCCTCGACATAGGAGAACTCCGTCTCCTGAAATATCGAATGATGACTCCTCTTTATGGGGGAGTGAATCTCTGTACTGCATTAGCATGGAATCTTTGTATTGCCGCTCTTTCACTTCTGCTACTAGTAACGAGACTGCCGAATTCTGAATTGTAGTTCCCCTGTTACCTGGGTCCACTACTCGAACTCCTAGGCTAGCTAACTGCTAGAGCTCACGGGCCATTTCTCTCTTCTCTGGTCATACATCACATAAACTTCCCATCGATCTGCGGCTAAGAGCATTAGCCACAACATTCGCCTTCCCGGGGTGATACAAGATATCAACATCGTAATCATTTAGCAATTCTAACCATCGTCGTTGCCGCAAATTCAACTCTTTCTGCTTGAAAATATACTGAAGGCTCTTATGGTCCGTATTAATATCCACATGGACAACATATAAATAATGTCTCCATATCATTAATGCATGAACCACTGTAGCCAATTCTAGATCGTGGGTCGGATAGTTCTGTTCATGTTTCCGTAATTGCCTTGAAGCATATGCAATCACCTTACCATGTTGCATCAATACAAAGCCTAGCCCAACACCTGAAGCATCGCAATATACAACATATCCTTCCAATCCCTCTGGAAGTGTCAAGACTGGGGCAGAGGTCAACCTATCTTTCAACTCTTGGAAGCTACGTTCACAAGCATCTGTCCATTGAATCTTTGCTGATTTCTGGGTCAACTTTGTGAGGGGTGCTGAAATAGAAGAGAAACCTCCAACAAATGTCCGGTAATATCCCGCTAAGCCCAGAAAGCTACGACCCTCCGTAGGGGTCGTGGGCCTTGGCCAAGTCTTCACGGCCTCAATCTTTTGACTATCCACTCGAATACCATCGGCTGCCACAATATGCCCTAGAAATGTAACTGAGTTCAACATAAATTCACACTTGGAGAATTTTCAAACAACTCTCGAGTTCGAAGAACTCCAAGGACAGTTCGCAAATGATCCGCATGTTCTGCCTCGGATCTAGAATACACCAAGTTGTCATCGATGAATACAATCACAAATAAATCCAGAAAGGGCCTGAACACATCGTTCATCAAATCCATAAACACTGCCGGCGCATTTGTTAGCCCAAACGACATTACCCGGAACTCAAAATGACCGTATCTTGTCCTGACGGCCGTCTTAGGGATATCTTTCCCCCTAACTCTCACTTGGTGATACCCGGACCTCAAATCTATCTTTGAAAATCATTTGGCACCTTGCAATTGATCAAATAAATCATCAATCCTCAGAAGAGGATATTTTTTCTTAATCGTCACTTTATTCAACTGCCGATAATCAATACACATTCGCAAAGAGCCATCTTTCTTTCGGACAAACAATACGGGTGCTCCCTACGGGGATGAACTAGGCCTAATGAAGCCTTTCTCAAGCAAGTCTTTCAATTGCTCTTTCAACTCCTTCAATTCTGCGGGATCCATTCTATAAGGAGGAATATATATAGGTTTAGTGTCTGGCAGCACATCAATAGCAAAATCAATTTTCCGCTCAGGAGGGAGGCCTGGAAGTTCTTCTAGGAACGCATCGGGAAATTCATTCACCACTGGAACTGACTGTAGGGTCGGCGACTCAGCTTCTACATCTTGAACTTACACTAGATGATAAATGCACCCTTTCGTGATCATTTTCCTTGCCTTTAGACAGGAAATAAACCTACCTTTTGGTGATGCCGTATTCCCTTTCCATTCTAAAACTGGTTCTCCCGGAAATTTGAAACGAACCATTTTCATCCCACAATCTACATTGGCATAACAAGAAGCCAACCAATCCATGCCCATAATAACATCAAAATCCACCATATCTAACTCATGCAAGTCAATCATGGTACGATGATCACAAATCACAATTACACAATTTCTATATACTCGGCTAGCTATTACCGATTCACCCACGGGTGTAGACACCTTGAAAGGTTTGATTGACTCCGGTTCGACTCTAAATCGACCCGCAATATATGGAGTAACATAGAACAATGTGGATCCCGGATTAATCAAAGCATATACATCGTGAGAGAATACCGATAATATACCTGTGACCACATCAGGAGAAGACTCTAGATCTTGGCGTCCAGCCAAAGTGTAAATACGGTGCTGGGGACCGCTAGAACTGGGAGCTCTCCCTCTGCCTCTACCATGGCCAACTGGCACCTGCGAACCTGGTCCCATAGGGAGCATAGAAGATAAAGATCCGGCTGCTGACCCTGAAGGCTGGGTCCTATCTCTGCTATGAATAGAGAGGCAATCACGCATAATATGGCCTGGTCGGCCACATGAATAGCAACCATCTGAACCTGATCGGCATTGACCCCAATGCAACTTCCCACACTGGGAACATCGTGGCACGGGCGGCCTCGCCTGACCCGAATCACCTCTAAACTAGAACCCTGAAGAACTCGGACACGGCCCTGCACCAGAAGATCTATCAAATCTCTGGCCTGAAAATCGTGGAGATGCACTGGTCATAGAATAGCCCGAATTCATAGAATATACCTCTGAACTCACTCATCGGACCCGAAGATCTGGCCCTCTTGCTATGGCCCCTATCTTGCTCGCGTTCACTTCTTTGCTGTTGCAAGCTTGCTTCTAAGTTCTGAGCACGGGCCTGAATTCGTGCAATATCCATACCGTATTGAAGGGACGCAGCCAGGCATCTATCCATCAAGTGTGGCCCTAGGCCTTTCACAAATCGGTGCACTCGGTCACCCATGTCCGCCACCATGGCCGAAGCATACCTAGCCAAGGAATTGAAGCGGAGACTCTACTCTAGAGCACTCATACTACCTTGCCTCAAATTTAAGAACTTATCGGCTCTAGCTCGCCGAACTTCCGGAGGCATAGTGTCGGAGAAAAGCATCAACAAACTCTTGCCATACCGGGGGAGGTGCATTGGCTCCCCGTGAAGCCATCCAAACTGTATGCCATTGGATTGAGACATCTCTCAATCTATACGACGCTAACTCCACCGATTCGGTGTTCGAAGCATGTATCAATCGAAGCGTCCTCAACATACCATTGATGAAATCCTGAGGGTCCTCCTCCGACTTTGACCCAAAGAATTCCGGAGGGTTTAAGGTAATGTAATCACGGGCCCTTGCACTAACGGCCCTATCCCCTTGCCCTGCACTTTGCCTCTGAGTCTGGGCCGCAACCAACTGAGTAAGCAAATGTATGGCCATTTTCACATCTTGGCCTAGAGCGTCCCGTGGAGGAGCCGGAGGTGCTGCAGCTGGGGCTGAGGCTCTCTCACGCTCCTCGGTAATAAGCTCTGTCTGGGAGGACTGAGATTGAGCCGCATTCTGGGACTCACTTTCCTCTACTACCGGTGGCGGTGCTCTTTTAGCCCGCTTTTCTGCCACCATCTTGCCCTTTTGGGCTGCTGTAGCTTTTCTCTTTCTAGGCATTTCTGAAATACACAACACACGATTAAGGAACAAGAATTTCTTATATCATAGCTCTATCGCACGATTCTTATGAAGAAAGAAGGTCAATTATTCCTAAAATATCCGCAGCTTCTAGTTTATAAGTGTGGCGCGCAACACACCCATAACCAAGACTCTACTAGACACAGCTCGTAGACACACCCTAGGACTATACTGCTCTGATACCACTTTTGTCACGACCCGACTAGGGGCCGCGACGGGCACCCGGTGCTATCCCACCCGGGCACCTCTTGACATACTTTCACATAACATCTAGGTGAGCCACATAGTAAAAACATACATTTCTATTCAACAATCATGCTAGTCCCTTTGGACAACAACCTCTTTATATCATCATAGTCGTCTATGCCACATCAATGTACATGGGCCGACGAGGCCAACAAAATGGTATACAAAATATAGGCCGACAAGGCCAAACACATCTAACCACATACACATGTCTACGAGCCTCTACGAAGAGTATAACATATCACAAAAGCGGGACAGGACCCCGCTATGCCCATAATTATGTACACAAAAGAATAAGTACCCAAAAGCTATGGCTCCGAAGGAAATGGAGCTTTGTTATGTAGTCTTGAGAATGTAGCTATGGATCGAGCCTGTCTCCCTGTGCACCTGCGGGCATGACGCAGCGTCCACAAACAAAAGGACGTCAGTTTGAAGAATGTACTGAGTATGTAAAGCATGATCAATATCAATGTAGAATCATAATTAACATCGTAAGAAATAGTACAAGATGGTAGATGGTAATATTATTACCATGGACACTTATTTGCCTTTCATAGAAACTTTCCATTCTAATGTGTAATTGTGCTCATACCTCCATATCCGTATCCATGTTCGTACTCGTTCCATATTAGTACCCGTATTCATATACATATCCTTACTCGCATTCATATTGTATATATAATCATATCACATACATAATCATATCATATACGTAGCATTTAAATAACATACCCGACCTCAAAGGTTCGGTGTTTCACGTACCCGACCATAGCTAGGCTCGGTGGTCATACATACCTGGCCAACCAAGGCTCAGTGTTACACATACCTGGCCCTACCAAGGCTCAGTGTTATGCGTACCCAACTGCAGTGGTGTGCGCACGTTACGTAATCATATACATACTCTATACATATTCATATACATACATTCTACCCGGCATCATAAGCTGGGGGTTTTATTATAGCCCTTTATAGGCACACATACCTACAATAGCTCGTAGGCATCTTTAAAATCATACTATTCTCATCATCATTACTATCATTATCACTATCTTCATTGTTATCATTACAACTATCTTATTGGCCTACTCGTCGTATGAGGAACTTGGTACAGTCGTAACATATCAAGCATCGTGAGCTTACTAGCTCGGAAGATCAAAGCATTTGAAGAAATCATGGTCTTATAGAAGGTTTAGACATTTGGCCAAAGAACCATGCCTTATGAAAGAAGGTTTAGCCTTACATACCTTTTCGTTCGACTATTTACCACTTGCATGTTCTCTTTCAACGGTTGCGTTTATACCATCATTAAAGTTATACTATCGTTAGAATCGATAACTAGCACACGTGGCTAAAGCTAGAGAAAATCGTACAACATCTCCTTTACTTATACAACATTCCTCCATATCGTAATTCAATTCCCAAACGTCAACAATACATTCACAATACCATAACAATGGCCATTAATCATTTACGTTAACCACATTATCTAGATTTCTCAATTTGCTCCTAATTCACCCATATTCATGGCCATATCACCCGACTTCGTCCATCATATACAGTTCCAATTTTCATGATCTCAACATCATTTATAACACATTCATATCACAACACAACAAGAATCATGGTTCAATTTAAACTATCTCTCAAAATGTCACTATTCATCATTCATGACCCATTTTTCTATACTCATCTAATGTCCAAGCATTTTAACTCTCAAATACCTTAAACAACATATAAATACCATAAATCTTACCTTAGATGTTGTAGGAACGAGCCTTGGTCGAAATACTTCAATTGAGCAAAAACCCTAGCTTTCCTTCAATAAGATTTTCTTGACTTGAATAATCTTAATAGGTTTCCTTACACTTGATTCACATGATTTGTGTTGTTGATGACTAATAATCCTTGAAATCTTGTGGAATAAATGTAGAGAGATGTTTTAGAGAGAGGGGATGAAATGTGGAAATGAAATAATAAACTTGGGTCCCTTATTTAATGACTTAAAATCTGGTCTGGAGTGAACAACACAGTGGTCGTAAACTTGGTTTACAGTCCGTATTCCAGTTTACGGACCGTCCTTGTCGTATTCTGTTATATCCCGTGTTTTCGCACCTTTGGAAAAATTGGAAATAATGTTGATTTGTAAGAAATAAGGTTATAATTAATTTTATTTGACATAGGAGTTGTGTATGAAAGGATATTAATGTGGAAGTGTCGAACAAGGCTAAGGGTAATTTTGGAATTTTGGAAATTAGTTTCGGGAATTACAAAATACGATCCATAAGTTATTGGGCTCAAAAATTGAATTGAAAATGAGGCCCAATGAGTTAAGGGTGGCCGGCCATGATGGCCTTGGCCCAAACCCAATTAGTGGTCATGTGCTTGGTCATGTGACCAAGCACTTCAATACTTATATAATTGAAGACTAATGATAAGGATCAACTAGAACAAACAAGAACAAAAAAATAGAAGAGGAGAGAAAGAAGAGGTCTGGGGTTTGTGGAGAAAAATTGGGTATCAAAAATCTTGTTCTAAAAATTCATTTCTTGTTAAATTCCTACTAAGTTAAGGTTCCTTTGTAACTTGGTATAGTTGGATTGGAGTGGGGAGCATTAGAATCACCAAAGTGATCATATTTCCAAGTGAAGAAGACTTGAGGAAAAGGTAAGAATTTCTACCTTTTTATTGTGTTAGGAAGCTTTGTTTGTGTTGTAGTATGTAGAAATGTGTTGATTGTATGAAGAAATGGAAGTTTGTGATGTGGGTTTGGAATATGGTGTTTAGCCGTGTGCATATGTGCCTTACATATCAATAATGTGTTGAATTTATGTTATATCCTAGTTGTGATTGTGGTGAAATGTATATCGGAAGTGAAAGTGAAATGAATTGAGTTGAAGTGGGTGAGTTGATACTTGGCCGTGTGGTATAGGTTTGTATGGAATGGAATGGATTAAGTTTGTTTAGTATGTTAGTTGTGTTATTGGGATTCTTGTAATGTAAATGAAGTTGGAATGATATAAGTTTGAATCGAATTGGAATGCAAACACTTATGTCGTTTTAGTATGATTTTCCGACATTAAAGAAATGAAGTGGTTTGGTTGCTAATAGTGATGATCATTGATGAAGTTGGAAGCTAGAAACATATTATGAATATGTTTGTTAAAGATTAGAAGTTTCGGACGAGTTATGACTTTAGCGGAAAGTTTGTATATTATGTATATCGTATGAATATTTTGTGGAAACGCTATGAAATGCTTTTAAACTATGTTGTGGTAATCTAGATTGATAATGAATGTGAAATCGTTGAGCTTAGTTTGAAAGTTAAGGTTAAAGTGAAGTTTATGGCATTATGTTGGCAAGTAGAACTAGTTATGTCATATTGTGTTTTGTATTGATTGTGGTTGTTGTGGGTGTTGTTGTTGGGTTGTTGTTGATTGATTTGGCCGAGTTGAATTCTCGGGGGTGCTATATGTATAGGGGAAGTGCTGCCGAAATTTCGGTAGACAAATAAGAGTTGAATTGAATTTGTAGCATCTATAACTTACAATTGGTAAATGTGACCATTTGCAGATTTTCGACGAAACGGAGAGTGAGCTTGGATAGGCTTAAAAAGCTCAAAAGGTATGTAAAGCTACCCCGATCCTTCTTTTGGCATGCCTAAGTGTATTAGGATCGAATTCGGGCCTCGAAAGACTTTCTGCCCCTCGGAATCCGCAAGCGAAAATATCACTTTTTCTTTCAGTAAGATTGAACTCTTTTGGTATGTTTTCTTGGAAATTATGCAAACCTTCTCTAAACTCCTTGGAAAGCTACAGAATGTCTGTAGAACCTTTATAGGTGATCGCATAAGCTTAAAGGGCGTAATTTGGACCCATCGCCTTGCTTGTCCCGAGGTGGGCCCACTATTCCCGGTTTTGCCCTTAATGTACTTAAGTCTTCTTTTCGAATAGTTCTTAACAGAAACGTTTTGACTACCATTCTAATTACCTAACAAATGTTGTTTTAAATATTCCATTAAGTCTGATAAATTGTTTTGATACTCAAAACTCATTTACTATGATTCCTTCCGACTTCATTGGATCGGTTTGTCTTTGATATGCCTCATCGAGTCTATGGAAACATTTATGATATTTTAATTGCATTAGTCTCTCACTACTCCATTCGTGGACGCCCCAATGTTTCCCACACTGAGCCCGGGCCAGGATATGTTGTCAAGCGTAATCCCCTGCATTGTTCGTCGTGCCTCGATGTGAGGGGGTAGGTATACGCGTACATGGGTTTGTGGAGTATGCTGTGCCATTTACGTTTGTTCTGATATGATTTACTATGTCCATCTGATATGACATATTATGTTACGGGGTTATGCCCCTATTCTGATTCTTCTGTGTTGTGGCACCAGCGTCTGGAGGGTGGCCACGTTCTGTCTGCCGAGCCCCTTGGCAGGGGCCGGATTTGATATGACATATGCTTCTGTACACACTCCGCATGTTTTGAAAATGTATATCTGATACTTTGTATTTTCTGTTTACTTTCTGTACGTTCTATACCAGTTATGATTTTGTTTCTGCAACTCAGGCTTTACATATTCAGTACATATTTCGTACTGACCCCCTTTCCTCAGGGGCTGCGTTTTCATGCCGCGCAGGTACCGACGACAGGTTTGCTGATCTGTCCGCTTAGGATCTCATTCTGCTATTTTTGGAGTGCTCTTTTATTCAGAGCCATCTTTTGGTATAGTCTGTCACTTCTATATATGTATATTCTCGTTCACGGGTACGGCGGGGCCCTGTCCCGTCATATGATTCTATCGGTCTGTTTAGAGGTCTGTGGACATGTTTGGGGGTTGGGGTCTTTCTGTACAGATATGTGTATGTGTTGTGTTTGGGCGATCTCATTCGCCGCCGCGGCCGGTCCGCATATATTTAGATGTTACTCTGTTGGCCCTGTGTGGCCTTTGTTGGTATTTTCTGCGTGCAAGGTATATGGGATAGTCCGTAAAACAAAGGAAACTCTGCCGAAATTTTTCTGGAAATTATCTAAATTGGAAATAAAGCCTTGTCGGCTTCTGCTTTATACTAGAATGTGTTTGATACAATTTGAGATAGCATTTGGTAGATGCGTTCGGGTGCCCAGATCGGGCACTAGTCACGGCCTATGGGGTTGGGTCGTGACAAAAGTGGTATCAGAGCGGTTCGTCCTCGGAATGTCTACAGACCGTGTCTAGTAGAGTCTTGTTTATCGGTGTGTTGTGCACCACACCTATAAACGGGAGGCTACAGGGCATTTAGGATACTGCCCTTCTTTCTGTCTTAGATCGTGCGATAGAGCTGTGTTATCAGGATGATTCCTCCCTAACGAATTGTTACATTTGCAGTTATGCCTCCAAAAACGGCGACAGCGGCCCAAAAGGCCAAGGCAGCAGCTGTGGGAGAGACTAGTCGGGCCCAGAGGGTTACCAGGGCCCATGCTTATATTGCTCCTGATATTTTGCCCCCGGCAGAGGGCTCTTCCACACCGCCACACGTAGAGGATATTGGGGCAGCAGCAGCTGCAGGTCGAGGGGCGGCTCCACCGCCAGTTCCAGAGATTTCAGTACCTGAGCCTCCAGCTCCACGGCCAGGGACTGAGGATCAGACTATGAGAGAGGCAGTCCAGCTATTGACTAGACTTGTGGCAGGACAGGTTCAGGGGCACGGACTGGGAGGTGACCGGGCTTACAGGCGTGACAGTTCGAGAGCCCGTGAGTTCTTGACTTGTGGCCCTCCAGAGTTCTTCGGGACAAAGCCCGAGGAGGATCCCGAGGAGTTCATCAGGAAGATGCGGCGCACCTTACAGTTTATTAATGCTTCCGCGACAGAGTCAGTCACATTGGCTTCTTACCGGTTGTATGATATAGCGGCAAATTGGTACGAGTCATGGGAATTATCCAGAGGCGACGGCGCTCCCCCAGTAGTTTGGGATGATTTTTCTCAGGCTTTTCTTAGCCATTTTCTGCCTCCGGAGTTACGGCGGGCCAAGGCTGACAGATTCTTATTGCTGAGACAGAGGGGTCGCAGTGTTCGAGAGTACAGTATGGAGTTCGACTCATTGGCCCGATACGCACCTGCTGTGGTAGCTACTATGGCTGACAGGATGCACAGGTATATTATGGGGCTGGACCGTTATTTTGTCGACAGCTGTTTGGTATTGGCTGCTCAGCCCGGCATGGATATTGCCCGTATTCAGGCCCACGCCCAGGGCATGGAGGACCGGCATAGGGAGCGTCAGCCTGATAGGAGCCAGGATCGGAGACAGCCCAAGAGGGCCAGATCATCTGGGTATTCTGGAGATTCTCGGGGCAGGCAGCTTCAGCAGCCTCAGCAGCCGCAGCAGCCTAGCAGACATCTATCCCAGCCGGCACAGAGCGCACCTCCACAGCCTACAGGTCGCAGATTTGATAGCCCAGGTTATTCAGGAGCAGGTCAGAGCTCCAGGGCTTCAGGTTCACGGACAGACAGGGGTTCTGGTCAGATGAGGCCACCTAGGCCTCAGTGTTCTTACTGTGGCAGATACCATCCTGGGGAGTGCTACAGAGCCACCGGTGCATGTTTTTCTTGTGGCCGTCAGGGCCATTCTGTGAGAGATTGCCCGTATAAGGGTAGTTCGGGTGGTGCAGCGCAGCCTACCGGATCAGCCGCCGGGTGTTCATCTTCATCAGTGGCTATGCGCCCTACGGGGCCGGGTACTTCAGCACCAGCGGGTCGCGGCAGAGGCCGTGGTGGGGCTTCTAGTACTAGCGGTCCTTCGAACCGCATCTATGCTCTGTCTAGCCGCCAGGATTAGGAGGCATCGCCTAATGTCGTTACAGGTACATTATTGGTTTTCTCTCGGTCTGTGTATGCATTGATTGATCCAGGTTCGACTTTGTCATATATTTCGCCTCTGGTTGCTTGTAAAATTGGTATAACATCTGAACCTATAGAGCCGTTTGAGGTAGCCACACCGATTGGGGACTTTATTGTAGCAAAACAGGTATATAAGAACTGTTCTGTAATTGTATGTGGCCGTGACACTAAGGCAGATCTGGTGGAGTTAGATATGGTCGAGTTCGATGTTATTATGGGAATGGACTGGCTAGCCTCCTATTATGCAAATGTTGACTGCCAAAATAAGGTAGTTCGTTTCCAGTTTCCTGGGGAGCCAGTTATAGAATGGGCCGGTAATACAGCATCGCCGAAAGGTAAGTTTATTTCATACCTTAAGGCAAAGAAAATTATCAGAAAGGGTTATTTTTATCATCTGGTTCGGGTACAAGACTTCACAGCAGAAACGTCGACTCTTCAGTCAGTTCCCGTGGTTAATGAATTTCCAGATGTGTTCCCAGAAGAGCTTCCAGGCCTTCCTCCAGAGCGGGAGATAGATTTTACTATTGATTTGCTTCCAGATACTCAGCCGATATCTATTCCCCCGTATAGAATGGCACCGGCAGAATTGAAAGAACTGAAAGAGCAGTTGAAGGATCTGTTAGAAAAAGGCTTCATTAGACCCAGCACTTCGCCTTGGGGAGCCCCGGTATTATTTGTGCGTAAGAAAGACGGGTCGTTGCGTATGTGTATTGATTATCGACAGCTGAATAAGGTTACCATAAAGAATAAATACCCCCTCCCCAGAATTGACGATTTGTTTGATCAGTTGCAGGGCGCCAAGTATTTTTCGAAGATAGATCTTCGGTCTGGCTATCATCAGGTACGGGTACGGGAGGCCGATATTCCTAAGACAGCATTCCGGACCAGATATGGGCATTATGAATTCAGAGTTATGTCTTTTGGGCTGACTAATGCTCCTGCGGTATTCATGGATCTAATGAAGCGGGTATTCAGGCCATTCTTGGATATGTTTGTAATTGTATTTATCGATGACATTCTGGTCTATTCTCGGTCCGAGGCAGAGCACGCAGATCATCTGAGAGCGGTATTAGGGGTACCTCGGCATCAGAAATTATATGCAAAATTTTCTAAATGTGAATTCTGGCTGGCTTCAGTGGCATTCTTGGGGCATATTATTGCAGCTGATGGTGTCCGGGTGGACACACAGAAGATTGAGGCCGTGAAGAATTGGCCCAGACCCACGACGCCCACAGAGGTACATAGTTTCCTGGGGTTAGCGGGCTATTACAGAAGATTTGTGGAAAAGTTTGCTTCTATTTCAGCGCCTTTGACAAGGCTAACTCAGAAGGGAGCCAAGTTCCAGTGGACTGATGCTTGTGAACGAAGCTTCCAGTTGCTGAAAGAGAAGCTGACTACAGCCGCAGTTCTGACTCTTCCAGAGGGACCCGATGGATATGTTATTTATTGTGACGCTTCTGGCTTGGGATTGGGCTGTGTATTGATGCAGCACGGCAGAGTTATAGCTTATGCTTCTCGGCAATTGAAAAAGCATGAAAAGAATTACCCTACTCACGATCTGGAGCTTGCAGCAGTGATCCATGCCCTGAAGATATGGAGACATTATTTATATGGCGTTCATGTTGATATCTATACAGATCATAAGAGTCTCCAGTATATTTTCAGACAGAAAGAGCTTAATTTGCGGCAGCGGAGGTGGCTGGAGGTCCTGAAAGACTATGATGTGGATATTCTGTATCATCCAGGCAAGGCTAATGTTGTTGCAGATGCGCTTAGCCGGAAATCTATGGGCAGCTTGGTCGATTTACAGCCAGACAGGAGAGAGATAGTACGTGACATTCATCAGTTGGCTAATCTTGGGGTTCGTCTGGCCGATTCTGGAGGTACACGGATTTCTGTCCGAGGGGTTTCTGAATCATCTATTAAGGAAGATATCAAACGGCATCAATATGAAGATCCTGTTTTGGCACAGTACAGAGACACAGCCTATGATAAGGAGAAGACTCCGTTCGAGTTCACTCCGGACGGGACTTTATTATTCAGGGGCAGGTTGTGTGTACCTGATATTGCAGGTCTTCGGCAGCAGGTTATGAGCGAGGCACATTATGCTCGCTATTCGGTCCATCCTGGGTCTACGAAGATGTACCATAATCTCCGATGCTTATACTGGTGGGATGGCATGAAACGGGATATCGCAGAATTCGTCGCCCAGTGTCCCAATTGTCAACAGGTCAAAATTGAACATCAGAAACCGGGTGGACTGTTGCAGGAAATGGAAATTCTGACGTGGAAGTGGGAGATCATTAATATGGACTTCATTACAGGGTTGCCCCGCACTCCACGGAAGTATGATTCCATCTGGGTTATTGTTAATAGGCTGACAAAATCAGCCCATTTTCTCCCCGTCAGAACTACTTATTCCGCCGAGGATTATGCCAGGCTTTATATTAAAGAAATAGTGAAGCTTCATGGAGTTTCTATATCTATTATCACTGACAGAGGTGCTCAGTTCACAACGAACTTCTGGAGATCTTTTCAGGAAGGATTAGGGACTCAGCTGAGCCTGAGCACAGCTTTCCATCCTCAGAGTGACGGACAGGACGAGCGCACTCTCCAGACGATTGAAGATATGTTGCGGGCCTGCGTTATTGATTTCAGAGGTAGCTGGGAGGATCACTTGCCATTGATTGAATTTTCTTATAATAACAGCTACCATTCCAGCATCCAGATGGCTCCGTACGAGTCTTTATATGGTAGAAAATGCAGGTCACCTATTGGCTGGTTTGATGTTGGCGAGACAGAATTAATCGGCTCAGATATGATCCAGCAGGCAGTTGATAAGGTGAAACTTATCCGGGAGCGACTATTGGCAGCCCAGAGTCGACAGAAATCATACGCTGATAACCGGTGTCGTCCTTTGGAATTCCAGGTTGGTGATTGGGTATTTCTGAAGGTATCGCCTATGAAAGGCGTGATGCGATTCGGCAGAAAGGGGAAACTTAGTCCGCGTTATATTGGGCCTTATTTGATTGTGCGGAAAATTAGGAATGTCGCCTATGAGTTAGATTTGCCATCTGATTTGGAAGCGGTACATCCGGTATTCCATGTCTCTATGCTCCGCAAATGCATTGGTGATCCCTCCAGAATATTTCCGGCAGATGATATTCAGGTGACGGAGCAATTATCTTACGAGGAGCAGCCCGTAGCCATCTTGGACCGCCAGGTAAGAAAGCTCCGGAACAAAGATGTAGCCTCTGTTAAGGTGCTGTGGCGGAACAATAATAGGGAGGAAATGACCTGGGAGGCCGAAGAGGAAATGAAGAAGAAACATCCCCATCTATTCCCTACGGCCACAGGTAATCCAGAAGCCTTACTTAATTCTGTTTCAATAATGAATGTGCGTCATATGTGGTGTCTATAAACAGAAACTTCCCCCAAAGTATTTACAAACCCTATAAGATTAATTTAACATTCGAGGACGAATGTTCTAAAGGGGGGAGGATGTTATATCCCGTGTTTTCACACCTTTGGAAAAATGGGAAATAATGTTGATTTGTAAGAAATAAGGTTATAATTAATTTAATTTGACATAGAAGTTGTGTATGAAAGGATATTAATGTGGAAGTGTCGAACAAGGCTAAGGTAATTTTGGAATTTTGGAAATTAGTTTCGGGAATTACAAAATACGATCCATAAGTTATTGGGCTCAAATATTGAATTGAAAATGAGGCCCAAAGAGTTAAGGGTGGCCGGCCATGATGGCCTTGGCCCAAACCCAATTAGTGGTCATGTGCTTGGTCATGTGACCAAGCACTTCAATACTTATATAATTGAAGACTAATGATAAGGATCAACTAGAACAAACAAGAACAAAAAAATAGAAGAGGAGAGAAAGAAGAGGTCTCGGGTTTGTGGAGAAAAATTGGGTATCAAAAATCTTGTTCTAAAAATTCATTTCTTGTTAAATTCCTACTAAGTCAAGGTTCCTTTGTAACTTGGTATAGTTGGATTGGAGTGGGGAGCATTAGAATCACCAAAGTGATCATATTTCCAAGTGAAGAAGACTTGAGGAAAAGGTAAGAATTTCTACCTTTTTATTGTGTTAGGAAGCTTTGTTTGTGTTGTAGTATGTAGAAATGTGTTGATTGTATGAAGAAATGGAAGTTTGTGATGTGGGTTTGGAATATGGTGTTTAGCCGTGTGCATATGTGCCTTACATATCAATAATGTGTTGAATTTATGTTATATCCTAGTTGTGATTGTGGTGAAATGTATATCGGAAGTGAAAGTGAAATGAATTGAGTTGAAGTGGGTGAGTTGATACTTGGCCGTGTGGTATAGGTTTGTATGGAATGGAATGGATTAAGTTTGTTTAGTATGTTAGTTGTGTTATTGAGATTCTTGTAATGTAAATGAAGTTAGAATGATATAAGTTTGAATCGAATTGGAATGCAAACACTTATGTCGTTTTAGTATGATTTTCCGACATTAAAGAAATGAAGTGGTTTGGTTGCTAATAGTGATGATCATTGATGAAGTTGGAAGCTAGAAACATATTATGAATATGTTTGTTAAAGATTAGATGTTTCGGACGAGTTATGACTTTAGCGAAAAGTTTGTATATTATGTATATCGTATGAATATTTTGTGGAAACGCTATGAAATGCTTTTAAACTATGTTGTGGTAATCTAGATTGATAATGAATGTGAAATCGTTGAGCTTAGTTTGAAAGTTAAGGTTAAAGTGAAGGTTATGGCATTATGTCGGCAAGTAGAACTAGTTATGTCATATTGTGTTTTGTATTGATTGTGGTTGTTGTGGGTGTTGTTGTTGGGTTGTTGTTGATTGATTTGGCCGAGTTGAATTCTCGGGGGTGCTATATGTATAGGGGAAGTGCTGCCGAAATTTCGGTAGACAAATAAGAGTTGAATTGAATTTGTAGCATCTATAACTTACAATTGGTAAATGTGACCATTTACAGATTTTCGACGAAACGGAGAGTGAGCTTGGATAGGCTTAAAAAGCTCAAAAGGTATGTAAAGCTACCCCGATCCTTCTTTTGGCATGCCTAAGTGTATTAGGATCAAATTCGGGCCTCGAAAGACTTTCTGCCCCTCGGAATCTGCAAGCCAAAATATCACTTTTTCTTTCAGTAAGATTGAACTCTTTTGGTATGTTTTCTTGGAAATTATGCAAACCTTCTCTAAACTCCTTGGAAAGCTACAGAATGTCCGTAGAACCTTTATAGGTGATCCCATAAGCTTAAAGGGCGTAATTTGGACCCATCGCCTTGCTTGTCCCGAGGTGGGCCCACTATTCCCGGTTTTGCCCTTAATGTACTTAAGTCTTCTTTTCGAATAGTTCTTAACAGAAACGTTTTGACTACCATTCTAATTACCTAACAAACGTTGTTTTAAATATTCCATTAAGTCTGATAAATTGTTTTGATATTCGAAACTCATTTACTATGATTCCTTCCGACTTCATTGGATCGGTTTGTCTTTGATATGCCTCATCGAGTCTATGGAAACATTTATGATATTTTAATTGCATTAGTCTCTCACTACTCCATTCATGGACGCCCCAATGTTTCCCACACTGAGCCCGGGCCAGGATATTTTGTCAAGCGTAATCCCCTGCATTGTTCGCCGTGCCTCGATGTGAGGGGGTAGGTATACATGGGTTTGTGGAGTATGCTGTGCCATGTACGTTTGTTCTGATATGATTTACTATGGCCATCTGATATGACATATTATGTTACGGGGTTATGCCCCTATTCTGATTCTTCTGTGTTGTGGCACCAGCGTCGGGAGGGTGGCCACGTTCTGTCTGCCGAGCCCCTTGGCAGGGGCCGGATTTGATATGACATATGCTTCTGTACACACTCCGCATGTTTTGAAAATGTATATCTGATACTTTGTATTTTCTGTTTACTTTCTGTACGTTCTATACCAGTTATGATTTTGTTTCTGCAACTCAGGCTTTACATATTTCGTACTGACCCCCTTTCCTCGGGGGCTGCGTTTTCATGCCGCGCAGGTACCGACGACAGGTTTGCTGATCCGTCCGCTTAGGATCTCATTCTGCTATTTTTGGAGCGCTCTTTTATTCAGAGCCATCTTTTGGTATAGTCTGTCACTTCTATATATGTATATTCTCGTTCACGGGTACGGCGGGGCCCTGTCCCGTCATATGATTCTGTCGGTCTGTTTAGAGGTCTGTGGACATGTTTGGGGGTTGGGGTCTTTCTGTACAGATATGTGTATGTGTTGTGTTTGGGCGATCCCATTCGCCGTGGCGGCCGGTCCGCATATATTTAGATGTTACTCTATTGGCCCTGTGTGTCCTTTGTTGGTATTTTCTGCGTGCAGGGTATATGGGATAGTCCGTAAAACAAAGGAAACTCTGCCGAAATTTTTCTGGAAATTATCTAAATTGGAAATAAAGCCTTGTCGGCTTCTACTTTATACTAGAATGCGTTTGATACAATTTGAGATAGCATTTGGTAGATGCGTTCGGGTGCCCAGATCGGGCACTAGTCACGGCCTACGGGGTTGGGTCGTGACGTATTTAGTCATAACAGAACCAGAAACTCAGGCTGAGACGTGGTGATTTACGGACACAGTTTACAGGTCGTAAACCACTTTACGGTCCGTATTTTAGGTCGTATTTTACCATTTGATCATTTGGCAGAAAGTTGAAGTTTTGGAAGCCAAAATACGACATGGCAGTTTACGGACCGTATACCACTTTACGGTCCGTATTTCATTTTACGACCCACTGGCCAGAATGCAAACCTGCAACTTTTCACATTTCCAAAAGCTATGATTAGTCATTGTGGAGCATAACCTACCTTTCATTGCAATTGCCTTTGAAATCTTACTTAGGGTCATCAAATGTCATTCCCTTCTTATTAAAACATCATATACTCATATTCTTCGTTAGTCTATTCACTGTACGTTCACGGGGGATTTCCCGAGGTGTAACAATATTCATGCCATTTCCATAATTTATAGCTACAGTAATTCATGTGTGAAGTCTTAACATACTCATCTTGCAGTTTTTTTTATTAAGTAATACAACCAACATAGCAATCCAAACAGGGATGTATTTTACTTAGCTCAACCGTTAGTTATGAGTCAATGTCTACATCCGCTCCAATTAATAACTTCTGTCCCATAGGGATACTCGAAATAGTAGTATGTCTAGCTATCCGTAACATCCATGTGATGTCATTTATCCCATTCTTTGATACTCAGAGTTCACTTATAGTTTCTCTTTTCCCTTTTCTTCCCATCTCAAGTTATTCCTCTCTTTCCCGTAATCGACTTATAGTAACCGTAAATGCATTTTCCCTTTCTCATAATACGACTACTTCTTAAGCGCGCGCACTTCGCATATTTCCTTTTCTTTCTATACCTATAATTATTCTTTTACATTTTTTCCTCCTCAATTTATCTTATTACCCCCTATTTTATAATCAATCCTTTATTCCTCGCACAAGGAATCCTATTCTTAACTCAGTACCGCTTTGTCCTTTAGAATATATTACTTCCATACAATCCATTCTTCTCTTCCCAAAACTTATTCTGATCATCCCCTCTATTCCTTCATTATGCTGATTCTTTTCCTAACAATCATTCTATTTCGTTATTCATTCTTCTGTAGTATTGGTCTTCTATATCCAACCAAAGATATCACTCGTGATCTCAATTATACAAATCACAAATTGTTACTACTTTTCCATATCACTTTTCTTTGATTTCTTTTTCAAGTCGACTTCCTTTTTCCTTTTGCTTGTTATCATTTCTATCATTACGAAACCTCTATGCTGGACTTTCCCTTAACAAGGTCTTATAAGCTTTCTTATCTACTGCCCCATGGCTCGCTTATTGGTTTCACACTTGCATTCACTCTTTATTCATATAGAACATGTCACCTCTTTAGTCGTTTCCTCGCTATACTTTACTTACTTTGTATTACAGTTCTTGCTACGTTCTCATTATATCCTGATCATAATCAACTCTATAGAGTGCCACTTCTTGATCTCATTCGTAAGCCTACTTATAAAATAGAATAAACCTTGTGAAGTAAGCATAATTAACCTATTACTCGTTTTTATCAGCCCTATTACACTTACCACATAAGTTGTCTTACCAATGTATTTACATTAGCTATAACCCTTCGTATTTCGTACCCCTGTCATGCTGTTACTTTATTTTGCTAAAAGACTTGTCGTATTTTACTTGTGCTTATCCTTCCAATGAATACTTCCATATCACACTCTATTGGAGTGTCACCCCTTTCTCTTCTGTGTAATGATTTAGTACTACCCGTTTTCCTAATATACTCTAGCATTTCTCTTTACCATATCTGTCACGACCCGACTAGGGGCCGTGACGGATACTGGGGCTAACCACCGAGCACCATGCATTCCCTTACTTATCATACTCATTAAGCGTTTCTTTTATCAAATTCATACTCAAATCATAGAAAATCATTTCACGTTTTGAAACATAATTACTTTTATATACATAAGCCCTTCGGCTATCAAAATAATAATACATACACCATAGTAGCATCATGAGACCATACTACCCACACCTGCATATCTACGAGTCTCTACTGGAGTACTAAACATATGGACGGGACAGGTCCCCGTCGTGCCCAAAGTACGTATATGTACATAAAAGAATGAACCAAATAGCACCTCCGGAGCAATGGAGTGCTCCTATAAATTTGCTGATAGCTCCTATGGATCTGCACCATCTCCCTGTCTACCTGTGGGCATGAACACAACGTCCAAAGAAAACGGACGTCAGTACCAATATTGTATTGAGTATGTAAGGCATAATCAATAATGATAGGTCAATGAAATACGGAGACATCGAATGAAGAGTGATCTGTAACTGACTGTCACTTATAACTGAAATAATGCATGCTAACTTACTTCATAATCATCATCATATCATGTTATGCATATATGTATAAGCTGCCCGACCATATAGGTATGGTGTGATAATCGTTAGCCTGCGTCCAGGCCTCCCACGTCCGAGGTACCATCTCATGCCGCCCACTAGTCGTGTCTGCCCATGCCATCTAGACATGGTGTATACGCTGCCCGCTTTAGCGGTGTCTGCCCGGCCATGTAGGCGTGGTGTGATAGCATCATGTACACCTCATAGACTTATCATATTCTCCTCATACAATTATTATAATGTATGACTGGAAGCTTAAGACAATTATACTCTATCGTGGTGACATAAGGTCGTGAACCCCCGATTCTGTTATGGAGCATTCATAAGAGTTCTGCCTCACTTTGAAGGAATTAGCATATAAGGTGAAGGTATACAATGAACAAAATCAATGGGACACAATAAGAATCATTAGCTCTGTAAAAACATAGTATCATGGGCCTTAGACTCATCCTTATCATGTTCATAATGTCTCTTATTCTTAACTCATATGGCTATTCATGAGCATAGACTCTTAGTTTTCCTAAAATGTAGGAAATTCATGGAGGAGGAAACATTATACCATGGATTCATGCCTTAGAAAGAAGGGACTAGCCTGACATACCTTTTCATTTAGCTACTCTATCGCTTGAACGTTCCTCTCCAATATTCACGTTTCTACCTTCAAGAGTGTTTATACTCATATTAGATAATCAATAACATAAGCGCGTTTGAACTAAGCTAGAGAAATTTGAGCAGCATCTCCTTTGTTTCTACTACTTTCTCCATATCATATATTAACTCCCAAACGTTAATAATAACATTCATAATATCATCATTATACAATCCCCACAATTTTTCCTCTCAAAGACATCCATAGTCGTAATCATAATACAACATTACATTCTTTCTCATCTAATTTTTCTCTCATTCTCCTAACGTCATTCATAACGTAATTACATCAAAACGCATCAAGAATCATGATTCATATTAATCTACTAACACAATTGCCACTGATCTCATATTTTGTAACCCATTTTCCATCTTCTTCCATAATCCAAGTGTTTAAACTTTTCAATACCTTAAACAACATGAAATAATCATAAAACTCACATTTGAATGCATAGCAACAGACATTGGTTGGCAATACTTCAGTAGAAGAAAACCCTAGCTTCAACTTCCAAGGGATTTCTGGACTCTAACAACCCCAAAAAGCTTCGTTGCACTCTATTCCCTTGAATTTATGGTATGAACCTTTGATTTCCCCTTGTATTCTTGAAAGTGATATGTATGGAATATTCTAGAAGCTTGGAGAGAAGTGTAGAAGTGGAAAGAATGAGAAAATAAAGTTGGAACATGTATTTATAGTTGCAACTTAATCATTCCGTCGAGCATTATACGGACCACTTATACGGTCCGTATAACATTATGTGGTCCGTATAAGTGTCAGTGGTTCACCACCATGGAAAACATTGTTTTTGTTGGGTTATACGGACCATTATACGGTCCGCATAAAATTCCACGGTCCGTATAATGTGGTCATGTAACTCACAGTTTTTCCGAAGTTGTATTTGTCGTTTCGTTTGATCTCCAATCCTTATACAACCTTCTGAACACTTGTCTAATACTCCATTAATGATCCAAACATCCCTATAACTCGACCTCAAGGCCTTACCAAACAATCCTTAACATAATAATTTACGAAACCTTTCCTAAACCCCACTTATACTCCACTTGTCATTATAATTCTTTATTTCATTAATTAATATGGCTTCAAAGTCTTAACGTATGCATTCTAAATCCACTAAATATCCGTCTTATAGCCTTAAGAACTACCTGTCATCCTTAAGCTCGCGTTGGTCCATTCACTACACGACGACATGAAATTTCCAAGGTGTAACACTCTTCCCCCCTTATTGGAACATTCGTCCTCGAATGTTAAGCACTCGGAAATTCTACCAAAATTTCGCCAGAGTTTTGCCACTACCGCCCCGTCACAACATCCCACAATAATATTGCCTCACAGGACCACAATACAATATCAATATATTTATGGCCACACACGACCAAAAGCATGAAAAGGAAGCATACATACCTCATAATGTTAATGTTTCATCTTGAATCACTTCTGGGGGTTGGAATAAGTGCGGGTACTTTTATTTCATACTCTCTTCCGCTTCCCAGTTGTTCTTTCGCCACAAGAATTTGACTGAAGCTACTTCCTTATTTCGAAGCCTTCGTACTTGCCTGTCTTATATGGCAATGTGCACTTCTTCATATGCTAGCTTTTCTGTCACTTGAACATCATCTATTGGAACAATTTTCGTGGGATCTCCAACACACTTGCGGAGCATTGAAATATGGAAAACTGGATGGACCGATTCACGCTCTGAAGGCAAGTCCAATTCGTAGGCTACATGACCCACCTTGCGGATAATCTTATAGGGTCCAATGTATCAAGGACTTAATTTCCCTTTCTTGCCAAATCTCATCACCACTTTTATTGGCAACACCTTCAAAAATACCCAGTCATCAACCTGAAATTCCAAGTCTCGCCGGCGGTTGTCCGCATAAGATTTTTGGCGACTTTGGGCTGTCAACAATCGATCTCGGATCACCCTGACTTTTTCCATCGCTTGCTGAATCAACTCAGGGCCTATTAGCTGTACTTCTCCTGTTTCAGACCATCCAATTGGGAATCTACACTTCCTTCCATATAAAGCTTCATATGGAGCCATTTGGATACTGGAATGGTAGCTATTATTGTATGCAAACTTGATTAGAGGTAAGTGATCATCCCAACTACCACCGAAATCTAGAACACATGCTCTTAGCATATCCTCTAAGGTCTGAATAGTACGTTCGGCTTGTCCATTAGTCTGCGGATGAAATGTCGTGCTAAGTATCACTTGAGTACCTAGACCTTCTTGGAAGGATTTCCAGAACTTGGTTGTAAACTGTGCTCCTCGATCTGTGATTAGGGATATCGGAATACCATGGAGTGGCACAATTTCTTTGAGATACAACCTCACATAATCTTCTTCTGAGTACGTGGTTCTGACTGGAAGAAAATGAGCCGGTTTCGTCAATCTGTCCACAATCACCCATATCGAATCATACTTGCCTCGGGAACGAGGTAACCTCAAAATAAAATTCATGTTGATCACTTCCCACTTCCAAGTAGGAATTTCAATTTCTTGCAATAATCCTCCTGGCTTTTGATGTTCGATTTTCACTTGCTGGCAATTTGGACATTGAGCTACAAATTCTGCTATATCTCTCTTCATGCCGTCCCACAAATATATCAACTTGATATCATGATATATATTTATTGCACCAGGTGAATAGAATACCGAGAGTAATGAGCTTCTTCTAGAATTCGACAGCGCAATTCCACAACATTCGGAACACATAGCCTGCCTCGGTACCTAAGAATTCCATCCATAGAAGTTTCAAATGGGGACTTCTCTTTTTCATGAAATACGTCTCTATAATGGCTCAACTGAGGATCTTAATATTGTAGCTCTTTCACTTTCATATTCAGGGACGAAACTGTGGGATCATTAATACCAATCCCTGCACTACCTGTATCAATTACATGTACTCCTAGTTTATCTAATTGGCGGAGCTCATGAATTAATTCTTTCTTCTCCGGAGGAACTTCACATAGGCTGCCCATTGATCGGTAGCTAAGCGCATCAGCTACTATATTTGCTTTTCCGGGGTGATATAAAATGCTCACATCATAATCTTTCAATAATTCTAACCACCGCCTCTGCCGCAGATTCAACTCTTTCTGTTTAAAAATGTATTGAAGACTCTTGTGATCTGTATAGATATCAATATGCACACTATACAAGTAATGTCTCCACATCTTTAATGCATGAATAATTGCAGCCAATTCGAGATCATGAGTTCGTTAGTTCTTTTCATGTTTCTGCAGCTGTCTCGAAGCATAAACAATGACTCTACCGTACTGCATTAACACACATCCTAACCCAACACCGGAAGCATCATAGTACATCACATAACCATCTGGCCCTTCTGAAAGTGTTAAGACTGGAGCTGAGGTTAATATGTCCTTCAACTCTTAGAAACTGCGTTCACACGCATCATTCCACTGAAATTTAGCTGACTTTTGGGTTATCTTCGTCAATGGGGCTGAAATAGAGGAAAATCCCTATACAAACCTTCTATAGTAACCTGCCAATCCCAGAAAACTACAGACTTCTGTAGGCGTCGTAGGCCTTGGCAAAGTCTTCACAACTTCAATTTTCTGAGTGTCTACTCGAATGCCATCATCTGAAATAACATGGCCCAAAAATGTCACAGAATTCAGCCAAAACTCGTACTTTGAAAATTTTGCATATAATTCTCGGGTTCGAAGAATGCCAAGAACAATACGTAAATGATCAGCATGTTCTGATTTTGTGCGAGAGTATACCAGAATGTCGTCAATGAACACTATTACGAATAAGTCCAAGAGAGGCCTGAATACATTATTGATAAAATTCATGAACACTGCCGGAGCATTGGTTAACCCAAACGACATCACCCAGAATTCATAATGGCCATATCTCGTTCTGAAAGTTGTTTTGGGAATATCTTCTTCTCTAACACTCACTTGATGATAACCTGACCTCAAGTATATTTTGGAAAACCACTTGGCACCCTGTAGTTGATCAAATAAATCATCAATTCTCGGAAGATGATATTTTTACTTTATCGTCACCTTGTTCAACTGCCTATAATCGATGCACATTCGTAGGGAACCATCTTTCTTCCTCACAAATAGGACTGGTGCTCCACACGGTGATGAACTGGGTCTAATAAACCCCTTCTCAATCAAATATTTCAACTGTGCCTTTAGCTCTTTCAATTCTGCCGGAGCCATTCGGTAAGGAGGAATGTAAATAGGCTTGGTGTCCGGCAACACATCGATAGCGAAATCAATCTCTCTTTCTAGAGGAAGGCCTGGACATTCATCTGGAAATACATCCGGAAATTCACTCACAACCGGAACGGACTGGAAAGTGGGTGACTTGTCTTCGGTGTCATGTAATTGGACTAAGTGATAAATATAGCCCTTGGCTATCATCTTTCTCGCCTTAAAGTATGAAATAAACCTACCTTTTGGAGATGCTGTATTACCCTTCCATTCAAGCACGGGCTCTCCCGGAAATTGACATCGAACTACTTTCATTCGGCAATCAACATTAGCATAACATGAGGCTAACCAATCTATACCCATAATCACATCAAAATCTAACATTTCCAGCTTAATTAAATCAGCTTTAGTCTGGCGGTCTCATATTACAATTAAACAATTTTTATACACTTGTCTAGCTATCACGGGATCACCAACCGGAGTAGATACCTCAAAAGGTTTAATTGCTTCAGGTTTCACCTCAATACAACCAACAACATACGGAGTAATATAAGACAAAGTAGAACCCGGATCTATCAATGCATACACATCATGGGAAAATACAGATAATGTACCTGTAACTACATCCGGGGAGGACTCGAGATCCAGTCGTCCGGGTAAAGCAGACACACGGGGCTGAGTGGCACCTGAAGTAGATGCTCCCCCTCTGCCTCAACCTCGGCCTGCTGGAATCTGGGAAGTCTACCCTACCGGGCGCACTGAAGAAGAACCAGCCGCTGATCCTATGGGCTGAACCCCAACTCTACCACTCATCGACAGGCAATCTCGCATCATGTGCCTAACCTGGCCACAAGCATAGCAAGCATCTAAACCTTGGCGGCACTGTCCGGAATGCAACCTACCGCACTGGCTGCATCGCGGTACCGGGGGTCTCCTCTGGCTATAATATCCCCCAAACGGAGAATCTGAGGCCCTCGAACTCTGACCCTGTCCTGAACGAAAGGAGCGATCAAATCTCCTACCCGTAAATCGTGGAGGTGCACTAGTCACTGACTGGCCTGAGTGTCTAGAATGTGTCTTCCTTGATCCCCCTCTATACTCGCTTCCTGCCCCCATAGATCTGGCCCTCTTGCTTTGCCTTCTATCGATATCACGATCACCCTTTTGGGAAGGTTGTTGTCCTTCTAAATTCTTGGCATGGGCTTGTATTCAGGAAATATCCATCCCATCTTGCAACGAAGCCGTCAAACAATCCTTAAATAAATGTGGGCCTAAGCCACTTACAAACCGGTGTACCCTATCTCCCATATCAGCCACCATAGTCGGGGCATATCTAGCCAATGAATTAAATTGAAGGCTATATTCTCGGGCAGTCATATTTCCTTGCTTTAGATTTAAGAACCTATCCGCTCTAGCTCGGCGGACCTCGGGTGGCAAATAATAGCGGATGAAAGCAGCTACAAATTCTTGCCACACGGGAGGAGGCGCATTTTCTTTTCTTGATGCTAGCCAATTATTGTACCGCAATACCGCCACATCTCGGAGTCTATAAGATGCCAACTCCACAGATTCAGTTTCGGAGGTATGAATAATCCTCAATGTTCTCAGCATCTCATCAATAAAACCTTGCAGGTCTTCATCCGACTTTGACCCGAAAAACTCCAGAGCATTCAAACTCATAAAATCACGGGCTCTGGTACTAGCTGCCCGATCACTTGAACACGCAGTCTGCCACTATACCTGGGCGGCAACTAACTGCGTCAAATAATAGATAGCCTCAGTCACTTGTTGACCCGAAGCAACCGGTGGAGGAACTGGAGCTGAAGCTCCAACATGTTCTTCTACATTGGGCGGGGTGGAGGAAGTATTAGATGGGGCGTCATTATGTGATTCGCCCTCTTCTACGTTCATTGGCGGCTCTCTTTCTACCCGCCTTGTCATCGTAGTCTTGTCCTTTTGAGCGGCTGTAGCTTTTCCCTTTGGCGGCATTTCTGAAATCATAGCACACTACTAGGGAGGAGAAAATCTTATAACACAGCTCTATCGCACGATCTCTTAAGATGAAAGATGGTCATTTCACCTAAATGCCCTGTAGCCACCTGTTTATTAGTGTGGCGTGCAACACACCATAAACAAGACTCTACTAGACACGGCTCGTAGACACTTCCTAGGACTGAACTACTCTGATACCACTTTTGTCACGACCCGACTAGGGGACGTGACGGGTACCGGGACTAACCACCGAGCACCATGCATTCCCTTACTTATCATACTCATTAAGCGTTTCTTTTATCAAATTCATACTCAAATCATATAAAATCATTTCTCATTTTGAAACATAATTACTTTTATATACATAAGCCCTTCGGCTATCAAAATAATAATACATACACCATAGTAGCATCGTGAAACCATACTACCCACACCTACGTATCTACGAGACTCTACAGTAGTACTAAACATATGCATGGGACAGGACCCCGTCGTGCCCAAAATACGTTTATGTACACAAAAGAATGAACCAAATAGCACCTCCGGAGTAATAGAGTGCTCCTGTAAATCTGCTGATAGCTCCTATGTATCTGCACCGTCTCCCTGTCTACCTGTGGGCATGAACACAGCGTCCAAAGAAAACGGACGTCAGTACGAATATTGTACTGAGTATGTAAGGCATAATCGATAATGATATGTCAATAAAATACGGAGACATCGAATGAAGAGTGATCTGTAACTGACTGTCACTTAAAACTGAAATAATGCATGCTAACTTACTTCATAATCATCATCATATCATGCTATGCATATATGTATAAGATGCCTGACCATATAGGTACGGTGTGATAATCGTTTGCCTGCGTCCAGGCCTCTCGCGTCCGGGGTACCATCTCATACTGCCCACTAGTGGTGTCTGCCCATGCCATCTAGACATAGTGTATACGCTGCCCTCTTTAGTGGTGTCTGCCCGGCCATGCAGGTGCGGTGTGATAGCGTCATGTACATCTCATAGACTTATCATATTCTCCTCATACTATTATCATAATATATGACTGGAAGCTTAAGACAATTATACTCTATCGGGGTGACATAAGGTCGTGGACCCCCGATTCCGTTATGGAGAATTCATAAGAATTCTGCCTCACCTTGAAGGAATTAGCATATAAGGTGAGGGTATACAATGAAAAACATCAATGGGACATAATAAGAATCATTAGCTCTGTAAAAACATAGTATCATGGGCCTTAGACTCATCCTTATCATGTTCATCATGTCTCTTATTCTTAACTCATATGGCTATTCTTGAGCATAGACTCTTAGTTTTTCCAAAATGTAGGAAATTCATGGAGGAGGAAACATTATACCATAGATTCATGCCTTAGAAAGAAGGGACTAGCCTTACATACCTTTTCATTTAGCGACTCTATCGCTTGAACGTTCCTCCCCAATATTCACGTTTCTACCTTCAAGAGTGTTTATACTCATATTAGATAATCAATAACATAAGCGCGTTTGAACTAAGCTAGAGAAATTTGAGCAGCATCTCCTTTGTTTCTACTACTTTCTCCATATCATATATCAACTCCCAAACGTCAATAATAACATTCATAATATCATCATTATACTATCCCTATAATTTCCTCTCAAGGACATCCGTAGTCGTAATCATAATACAGCGTTACATTCTTTCTCATCTAATGTTTCTCTCATGCTCCTAACATCATTCATATGGAGCCTCAAATGGAGCCATATCAATGCTCGAGTGGTAACTATTGTTATACGCAAACTCTGCCAATGGCAAGAAAGGATCCTAATGGCCACCGAAGTCAATCACACAAGCTCAGAGCATATCTTCCAGGACCTGAATAGTCCGCTCAGACTGGCCATCTTTCTGACGGTGTTTAAGGTAAAATCTAGTGCCCAATTGGGAATGCAAAAGTCTTCCAAAATCGGGATATAAATGTCGTGCCTCTATCAGATATGACGAAATAGGAACCCCATGCAGACGAACAATCTCACAGATATAAATCTGGGCCAACTTCTAAGCAGTATGGTTAATATGAACCAGTATAAAATGGGCAAACTTGGTCAATCTATCAACGATGACCTAAATCGAATCAAACTTACCTAAGGCCTTCGAAAGACCAACCACAAAATCCATCGCTATCCTCTCCCACTTCCACTCTGGAATGGGAATCCTCTGAAGCATACCCCCGAGTCTCTGATGCTCGCACTTCACCTACTGGCAATTCAAACACTACGCAATGAACTCGAAGATATCACACTTCATCCTAGCCCACTAGTAGTGCTACCTCAAGTCACGGTACATCTTTGTAGCACCAGGATGAATGGAATATCTAGAACTGTGAGCCTCTGCTAAAATTGTCCTAATCAAATCATCAACACGGGGAACACAAACACGCCCCTTGATTTTCAAGGCACCCTTATCATCAATCACATCCTCCTTGGCCTCGCCACACAAGACCTTCTCACAAATCTTACTCAAACTCACATCCTCAAACTATTTGGCCTTAATCTACTCTAAAAATGATGATCTGGCCTTAACACAAGCCAACACTCGAATCACACATATCAAGCCTCATGAAAATATTAGCCAGAGTTTGAACCTCCCTGGCCAACGGTTTCTCTGACGCAATCAAATTAGCCAAACTACCCATGGTAGCTAATTTCCTGCTTAAGGCATCTGCCACCACATTTGCCTTGCCAAAATGATATAAGATAGTAATATCATATTCCTTAAGCAACTCCATCCATGTTTGGTGCCTAGAATTAAGATCCCTCTGAGTAAACACATGCTGAAGACTACGATGATCAGTAAATACCTCGCAACGGGAAGCACAGAGAGAGTGCCTCCAAATCTTCACCGCAAACACCACAGCTGCCAACTATAAGTCATGAGTAGGATAGTTCTTTTCATGACCCTTCATCAGTCTGAAACCATAACCAATCACCTTCTTTTCCTACATCAAAACAACACCCAAACCAGAACGAGACGCGTTACAATAAACCACAAAGTCCTTGCCCTCCTCAGGCAAAGATAGAATAGGAGTTGTAGTCAATAGAGTCTTGAGCTGTTGAAAGCTCTCCTCACACTCGTCGGACCACTAAAAGGGTACCTCTTTTTGAGTCAACTGGGCCAAATGCGAAGCAATAGAAGCAAACCCCTTCACGAACCGACGGTAGTAACTGGCCAACCTCACAAGGTTGCGAATCTCTGTCACTGATGTAGGCCTAGCCCAATCTCTCACTGCTTCAATATTTTTAGGATCAACCATGATCCCTTCCTTTCAAACCACATGCCCCAAGAAGGACACATACACAAGCCAAAACTTACACTTAGAGAACTTGGCATACAACTCCTTGTCTCTGAGCAACCCAAGAACAACTCTCAAGTGCTTTTAATGATCTTCTTTACTCTTCGAATAAACCAAGATGTCTTCAATAAAAAATATCACAAAGGAGTCTATGTACGGCTTAAAAATGCCACTCATCAAATCGATCAAAACAGTTGGGGCATTAGTAAGGCTAAAAGACATAACAACAAATTCATAATGCCCATATCTAGTCCGAAAGGCTATCTTAGGAATATCCTCTGCCCGAATTGTCAACTGATAATAACCCGATCTCAAGTCAATTTTTGACAACACAGAAGCCCCTTGAAGATGATCGAAAAAGTCATCAATAAGAGGGATGGGGTATTTATTTCAGATGGTGACTTTATTTAACTAGCGATAATCAATGCACATCTGCATTGTCGCATCATTCGTTTTTCATAAACAGAACAGGAGCGCCCTGCGGGTAGACACTCGGATGAACGAAACCCTTACTAAGAAGATCTGGAAGTTGTTCTTTAAATTCCCTCAACTCTACTGGTGCCATCTAATATGGCGGAATAGAAATAAGGCGGGTCCCTGGCTCTAAGGTAATGCAGAAATCAATGTCACGGTCAGGTGGCATACCTAGTAAGTGTACGGGAAACACCTCTGCAAACTCACGTACCATAGGAACTGACTCAAGAGATGCACCATCAAAACTGGTATTATGAATATATGTGCCAAATATGCCAAACACCCCCTGTCAACTAGCTTCTTTGCACAAATAAAGGAAATAATTTTCTTTGGGAAGTGACTAAGGTTACCCTTCCACTAAAGTCTGGGCACCCCGGGCATAGCTAAGGTTTCAGTCTTGGCATGGCAGTCCAGAATTGCATGATAAGGAGCTAACCAACTCATACCCAGGATGACATCAAAATCTACTATGTCTAATATTAATAAGTCAACCCCGGTGCCATACCCTATAAGTATGATAATACAAGATCGAAAAACTATATCTACAACTACATAGTCTCCAACTGAAGTAGATACATGAATGGGGGTATCAAGTAAATCATATACCATATCAAGACCCATAGAGAAATACATAGACAGATAAGAAGATGTAGAACCCAGGTCAAACAATATAGAAGCCATCGGGTGGCAGACTAAAATGTTACCTGTAATGACTACATCTGAGCCCTCAGCCTCTGTCCAGCCAGGAAAGGAATAACAATGAACCCGTCTACTAGTAGCCTGTGAACTATTGCGATCAACCTTCCCTGTCTGAGCTCCACCCCTACCGGGCCGATGTCTACCTCTACTAGACTGAAACCCACCTCTGTTAGGCTGGGTTCTATTTCTACTAGCCGTGTGACCGCCACGCCCAGACTGAGGGTGGTTACCTCCATAAGATCCTCCCCCTCTACCTGATTCTGGGGCTCTGGGAGCCTTAAACTGAATACCGTAGCCAACTTAGCTAATTCTGGGACAATTTCTCTTGAAATACCCCGTATCACCATACTCACAGTATCTGTGGTCTAACGTCGGATGCGGAACAGAAACGGACGAAGCCGAGTAACCACGATAATCTTGAGCTCTGGTCTGCGAACCCCTGGCTGACTGGAATAGTGCTGACTGGCCCCTGATGGGCCTCCAACAAAAGTCCACATGGCCGGCTAAACAGGGCGTCCCGAATAGACCTAGGAACTTTGGCCTTTAGAGAAAGAGTCACTGAAACTATCACCCTTTTGGGCTTTCTTCTCCGTGTACTTATTATAACCATCTTGCCTAACACCCTCAACAGTCCTGACATGATGCACCACTTCTTAAAAGGAAGCAACATTTGCTGCAAGCTGAAGAGCTGACAACTAAAGAGCAGTGTTCAACACTTTCATAAATCTCCTAACCCTATCCTCCTCAGTAGGCAAAAGCCAGAGGTCATAGGGAGACAACAAATGGAACCGAGCCTCACAAGCAGCCATAGACATATTACCCTAGTCTATTCTACTGAACTCATCACGCCTGTGGTCCCTCAAAGTATGAGGAACATACTTTTCTAAGAACACCTAATAAAACTGAGTTAATATCAACGGAGACAATCCCGCTGGCCTGCACTCTACAAAAGGTCTCCACCATAACTTTCCATCACCTAAGAGTTGGAAGGTCATAGACTTAACATCAAACTTATACATAGCCCCCATCTTATGAAGCCTCCTCTCATGACAGTCCATAATAATCTCATAGGCATCCTCAACCTCTATGCCAAAGAACTCTGGAGGCTTCATCTTAGTGAACCTCCAAAACAAATCATGCTCATCTCCGGTTAACACTGGACCTCCCACTGGTCTAAAAAGTACCTCCAGTTCTGGAGCCTCATCCAAACGAAGAGCCACAACAGCAGCATGCTGTAACCCTGAAGTACGAACTCTGCCCAGAGCTGGATCACCCACTCTGGCACCTTGAGCACCTGGAACAGCTGGTAACACCCTTGCCTCTGTCAACCCGCTCAGCAAGTTCAACACTCGAACCATAAAGTCTGACAACAATAGAGAAGCTATAATATCTGGCTGAGCTGGTGCTGCTGCAAAGTTTGCTGCCTCATCTGGAATTACCTGAGGCTCAGGGGACTCACCGCGGACCTGACCAGCCACAGGAACCCCAACCCTGGCTGGTACTGCTGCTCCCCTACCTCTGCCACGGCCACGGCCTCTGGCCTAGCCTCCACCACGAACTGCGACCCCAGCAGCTGGCGCGAGTTCCTTATTAGTTGCTGCCGCACGACTCCTCACCATCTGTGACAGAATAGATAGAAAAGTCAGATACCAATTCGAATCATCTAGATACCAATTGAAATCATCCAGATACCAATTTGAATCAAGTAGCACGAAAGAAAGAAAGAAATTGAATTTTCCTACTGTCCCATAGCCTCTCGAAGATCCGAAAGACTCTACTAGACATGCCCTTGTACAACGAGATCGACAAACCAAGGGCTTTGATACCAACTTTGTCACGACCCAAGCAGCCGTGAGTGGCACCCACATAAATCCCCTAGTGGGCGTGCCATATACTTAACCAACCATCCAAACGATTACCAATTACTTAACCACTTTTAGATAAATCAAGGATATAACGAAATTAATAATAACCCAAACGTCTAGTTAGGCCATAAATAAATAACGAATGCAGAAGTCTAACTATTACAATCCCAAAATTCGAATGTCATCGTACAAGGATGTTATACCCCGCATTTTTATACATTGGATTATTTGTGAGCTAATCGACATAAATTCAAGGATAAGAGACAAGGACTTTTAATCCCCGATTTTAATAAGTGCACGATCTGCTAATTAATTACAATTAGTGTAGAAATATTAGTGGAGATTTGGGATTAATTAACCACGATTAGATTATTAAGTAGTGATTAGTGATTAATTAAGATTAATTAAATCAATTAGTGGGATGAATGGACCCCACTACAACATGGCCAAATCTGATTGGTCCATGCCATAGTGGGGCATGTGTCAACATGATAGCTTGCATATAAATATCCTAAAGATGACTCATAATTCATATGTGTCATTCACAAAGTTGAATTAAGAGAGAAGCACTTCATATTCACTAGTTGAACTAGAGAGAGAACCACACGACCATGGTTGTTCTTGAACAAGCTTAAGGTCTTGATGGAAAAATTAAATTTCTAAGATATCCTAGACATTCAAGGTGATTAACAACGTGGATTTGATCCTTGGGGCAGCAAGAACATTGGCTATTTTAATCCGCAAATTTCAGCAACGTTAGAAGACCAAGCTTGCTAAGGTAAGATTTAATTCTCCACTACATTTTTAGAGATGGTTTGGTCTTTGTATAAGTTGGTGGATGTGGAATTGGATGTAAGGAATTGTGTGTGTTGATGCTAAGGTTCTATTTGGGACGTGTTGGGGGCTGTTCTAACTTAATAATGGTGAATTAATTTTGATTAGGTTTGTCGTTATTGTTGTCATGGGTTAATGATGAAGGTGAAGGAATTTGATATTTAAAATTGAAGTTGTATTTGTTTTATGGGCTGTTTTGAAAACTTATTGTGATATTAGGTAGTTTTCTTGGGTATGAGTAATTGATGTTGTTGTCGTGTTATTGCTTATATGATTCACAAATTCGGATGAAAGAAGCGTATAAAATATCGTATACAAAGCCTATGTGGTCTGCTTGGTGTATTCTTAGATGTTGTTAGATTATCGGGCATTGTTATGTTGTAATTAGGGGCTGTTTGGGGTGTGTTGTTGTTATTGTTGAATTGGAGGACTAGGTGTAGTTAAGATTATGCATTGTGCTGTTGTAATTGTTGAACTATTATAAGGTCGTTTCAATGAAGTGTCATGGCTATAGATTATTAGGAGTAACTTGAATATGTCGTAGCCGTTATGTTGTCGATTATTGAATGTTGTGATGTGTGGGCTGATTGGAATGTTATGCGGGCTGTTCGGAGTATTCTTGAATCCTGTCATGGCTAGTCTTGATATAGTACTTGAACGTGTGGTTGTTGATGTTGATTTGGTTGTTATAGTTGGTTTGAAAATGAGGGAAATGAACAATATAGGGGAAATGCCGCCCAATTTTCTAGAAATAAGCTACTAACGTTGGAATACGTTTTGAACCTTTTTGTAGCTTATGTCACACCCTAACCTTACTAGGGTGTGATGGGCACCCGACCCCATATTCGGAGCCGAGCGAACCCGCTGACTCTTATTACATACATAATCTCTTTGGACTTTTAAATCAAATAGTATGAAATACATAGTAAAGCTTTCAGAATCTTTCTCTTTCGTTGTTCTCAAATCAAACAAAATCTGTAAACATATGGAATTTATCACATAACACAGAATAACACATCGGTTGGTGGAGCCGCTTACAATACCGACATTCTATACCCACGACTCTGTCTGCAAAGTCTCTAACTTCGAACAAGACATCAAAGCATAATACTCTGACCCGGCAACACTCCAGGGCAAATGGAGCTTGCCAACTCCGCTGGAACATCTTCTATAATAGCTTCTATTCATCTGGGTGTACCTGCGCGACATGAAACAAATCCAATTCTAAACTAACACTTTATCTACAGAAATTTCGGCAGCATTTCCCCTGTAAATACAACCAACCCCGAGAATCCAACTCGGCCAAATTATCAACAACAATCCGAGAATGAAACTCGGCCAAATTATCAACAACAATACCAATAGTATTAACATCATTTCCAATACCAACGTATGCCATAGAACAGCCCACACACCGTTTTCTAAATTTCTCAACCAACCAATTTGCGGTATAATTATTTAGTAATTTTATTTCCGTAGAGAAGCTGAAATCAATACCAATAACATTAATAACAACATCCTACAAGAAATATATATATATATATATATATATATATATATATATATATATATATATATATATATATATATATATTTCTCCTCAAATTCAAACCATAATTCAACAACATCAACAAACGAATTTATATCGCTATGTTCTCCGTTCTAATCCGTTAAAACTTTAAATAAACTTGTTAACAATGAAAAGGGATCGTAATCTTACCCCAAGTGTGAATCCATCACGTCCATCCTCTTTTTCTTGATTGATTTTTAGCTCATATTGAAGACAACGCAGCGTACAACACTTTTCCCTTCATGGGCTTCGGGATTCGGGGCTCAGATTTTGGTCAAAATTGGTTTTTCTTCTCTCCAAGGCTCCACTTTCTCTTTTTCCAGAATTTTCTGGTGTTTTGGTATTAAAATTGAGGAGAAAAGGGCTGAAGTTTCACTTAAATAAACATGGGTCATGGGCCTAACCCGGCTGGGCTCGGATTGGGCCTAGCCCACTGACCTTTCTGCCTTAAAACGTCCATATCTCCCTGTCCCAACGTCACTTGTGGACCCACGACCTATGGTGGGAAAGATAATTCAATTATCTACAACTTATATTTCTTGGTATATTTCCGAATTCGAAACTTATAATACCTTTGTTTCCCCTTGAAGTCAGATCACCCGAAAACGTTACTTAAAAATATTTGTTTGGAGGACTTCCACTTCGATTTGGCTCAAGGGTCCTTCTTGAGTTGTGTTTAACTTCGCATATGTGCTTCATATAATTTGTCACATGTCCAAAAAATATCTCGACGTGTGGGCCCCGCCTCAGCTTACAAATAATCCGACGTACTAAAATACGGGATACAACACTATCAACATGAGTTTAAATTATGTAGCAACAACATAATTGTCAATCAATTTTTCATTTTTTTTAGGAAGCACGTGTCATGCTCATGCTCTGAAAATTCGGGGTATAACATCCTCCCCCCCTTTAAAAACATTCGTCCTCGAATGTTGAGGTAGACGTCAATGTTCTTACTTATACTTGTTAGTAATTACTTTACTTACTTTCTCATTGAAACCGAATTTATCCAAATTATGCAGTCTATTTTTCTTCTTTTGTGGCCAAAATTTATGCCTGTACTCAAAATCGTCCCTTTTCGCATTATATGTCTGTCTACTAACAGTTTATACTTTATCGTTCTTATTGCCTCTTCAGCTTTCATTGTTTACATTCTTGCATGCCCTTTCATGCCGTATTTACCACATACTTTTATCCAATCATTTTGTTTCATCTTATTTTTGTTCGCTTCAATCTCCACGTGTCTTCCTTACATTTCCTAGATGACCCAAGCCTTTATTTTCTTAAAGTTGAATTATTCTTATTCTTACTTTAGCCTCATTTGCTTTCTGTAGCAGTCGAATCAATCTTTGCGGTACTTTGTCTTTCGACTAGTTTAACACCGAAACATCTCGTTTGATTTCTCTTTCCTCCAATTGGATTTCTGGGCCTTGGCTATCTAATGGCAATTCTTGTACATGTATTAAAAAATATCTCAAACATTTCCTTTAATGCTTCATTTCCTTCAGTTTACTCTTATAGTTTCTGATCCTTAGTTCGGCTAACAAATTAGGAGTGAATTCAGAAGTCTGTCGGAAATAACCAGATCTCCAGTCATGCAGTGAATTCGAATCCTTTCATTCTTTCCTTTGTTTGTAACCCTCATTCGTCTCTGTTTCCAATAAGAGCCTTCATGTTGCCAGTTCCACGCGGTCTAATTAGCACCCGCTTGCTCCAATCAAACATGATACCCTTCAATACTTTTCTTTGGGTTTTTCCTTCTACTTTTAACCTTTGCCTGATTTTCAGTTAATAAGTCCTCCCATAGTCTGACGTACTTTTCTGTCATTTTGGTTTATCCATCAAGCGGATCTTTTAATTCCTTAAATGTCCATCCCTTTTAGTTACATCCTTGAATCCATTTCCTGCGACCTTGTCGTCACCTACTTCCACGATTTCACCTTCCGTTGGCTTAGTTCCTTTATTATTTTGTCATGCCTCCTTTCCCATGTTTGTTTCATAATATACTTGAATTTAGTCCAATTTCACTTTTCTTTCTCTTTTTTCTCTTTTTTTTTCGAGTTGACTTCCCTCTTTATCATGCTTGCTATCAGTCCTGCCATTGCAAAACCTCTTTAGTCGTTTCCTCGCTGTACTTTACTTACTTTGTATTGTAGTTCTTGCTACGTTCTCATTATTTCCCAATCATAATCAACTCTATATAGTACCATTTCTTGATCTCATTCGTAACACTGCTTATAAAATAGAATAAAGATCGTGGAGTAAGCTTACTTAACCGGTAACTCTTTCTAATTGACCCTATTACACTTACCACATAAGTTGTCTTACCAAGTTGTTCACATTCATTATAAACCTTAGTATTCTATACTCCTCGAACCTTTAACCATATTTATGATGTTATGACCGAGCGGTCTCCTATGTACGTTCCTTGCATTTCATTCCATTCCCTCTAAGATCAAATCTCTCAGATCTCACATGAATTCTTATTCCATACCACTAACTTCCCAATCAGTAGTGTCGACTCATCATCCTTAACCCTTCTTGGGTTTTCTTCCATGCCACTTTTATTCTTTTGTCATTTGTGGCACCGGCTCCGAAGTTCGTGAAATTTTTACTTTAAACTCGCAAATCCGTTCTATTCTTAAATTATCCTTTGGAAAGCCCTTCCATGTCCGAGGCAACCATGTTAATCTTACCATACATTTATCCCTTTATATACTTTTCAAGGGCCGAAATCTCCTAACATCGTCACAAGGCTTAATCGTTCTTTCTCTTACTTCACATTCCTTGTCGTGGTCGCTATTCTTTTAGCCCCACACATTCCTCTTTTGTTTCATATTACCATACTTCATCCTTTCCACGTACCTACCTTTGAATCTTTTATCCAAATAGTCTCGGACTTTGCCGGTAATTTCTCTCGGGGCTTCACTCACTAAGGTTTCTTACCTTTCACCTTTTTCTGACATTTTAATCTCCTTACCTTCCATCTACTCACTTTCCTTCTTTTCCAAATATCGGTGTATTAGGACTTTCCAATCTTAACCGGTAGTGGATATAACATCAACTTACCTTGTAACACTTATACCGTTTATTTTTGTTGTCACTTGAATTTCGGTACCCTTACTCAATTGATGCCTTCCATACCGTAACACCGGTTGCTGGGATACGCATGCCCATCTGTACAGTCATAAATAAGATACCATATGAATACATATATACATATATATATTTACTACCATCCTGCCTACAAAATATTTCCAAACGCTATTCAAGCTCATCCTAATTCCAGAGCTGTAATGCACTCCCTGTCTCTTCACCAGTCTAGTCTGCCTCGTCCTACGCGACCTCTTATGGTCTCTAACCACTCCGTATACTCTAGGTTCCCTTAGGCTACTCTAGCTTCTCATTTGTCTCTTATGTCTAAATCTGTGGGATTTCTTGCACACTTCCCAAGTGGTCACCTATCCTAATATTTCTCTCACCTTAGCACACTTAACCTCGAAACTTCGATGAAATCCGGTGCATTAGTACTGATATACTCGCATCCACCTCACCGCATGACCTTCATTGCATGACCTGGAGCAGGTTGAAGTCTTAACAGATTCCAAACATTCTCGTAACGCGTCTCTCTCCAAATTAGAGAACGTCTCTTGCTCTTCCGATTTCACCATTACTATTTTGACCTTTTTAGTTCTCAATATTCATCATTCGCCTGTATATATAGCTACTTTCTGTCCTAGACTTCCAGATTCCTAATGGTAGGGAACGCACCTTCGTCGCTATTACCTATAAATACTCGGGTATCAGCCTGTTTGGGTTTCCACTCACCACTCTTATATAATAGTCCACAATAGAACTCATTTGGTCGACTTTCCTTGAATCGCCCAGTAGGCCTTGCTCCTACTAGATCTCGAATGTTATCCATTTTAATCTTTCAAACTGCTAATCGTCTTTCTCGCAATTATTCTTCATGTCATGCCAAATCCATAACTCCTCTAAAACAACGTATCCCACTTATTGTCTATTTACGATATTTGCTTTCCACGCTTTTTCCTATTAGAAGTACCTAACTAAATAACCTGATTTTGAAAAATTCTGACAGAGTCTCCTTTACAATTCTTACTATTCAGAATCTGCACGCAACAAATACCTACAATGCCTCACAGGGCATATATACATACGACATATTCCAGCCACCCAGAACATCCAATTTCAGGTAACAGAACAAATATATCAAAACATACCTCTATGACTTTCCATATCATCACTCACCTTCTTCCGTCGTATGTAAGGCTTACATAAGGAATCTCATTTCCTATAACTTGGCTTTATCGCACGATCTAAGACAGAAAGAAGGTCAACAATCCCTAGATGCCCTGCAGCCTCCTGTTTATAAATGTGGCCGGCTTCACACCCATAAACAGGACTTTACTGGACACGACTTTGTAGACAACCCCTAGGACAACCTGCTCTGATACCACTTTGTAACACCCTAACCTTACTAGGGTGTGATGGGCACCCAACCCCATATTCGGAGCCGAGCGAACCCGCTGACTCTTATTACATACATAATCTCTTTGGACTCTTAAATCAAATAGAATGAAATACATAGTAAAGCTTTCAGAATCTTTCTCTTTCGTTGTTCTCAAATTAAACAAAATCTGTAAACATATGGAATTTATCACATAACACAGAATGACACATCGGCTGGTGGAGCCGCTTAAAATACCGACATTCTATACCCACGACTCTGTCTGCAAAGTCTCTAACTTCGAACAAGACATCATAGCATAATACTCTGACCTGGCAACACTCCAGGACAAATGGAGCTTGCCAACTCCGCTGGAACATCTTCTATAATAGCTTCTATTCATCTAGGTGTACCTGCGCGGCATGAAATGCAGCCCCCGAAGAAAGGGGGTCAGTACGGAATATGTACTGAGCATGTAAGGCATGGAATACAGAAAATAGAAACATAACCGGAACAACGGTACAAAAAGTAAGTACATTAGCCAGAATACCAAGGTGCTTATTTTCCGAACGTAAATCATGCATACCGATGTCATATGTCAGAAGAAGTACAGAAAATGAGTAAATCATCCAGAGTACCAAAATACTTACTTTCCAAACACAGATCATGCGTGCTGACATCATATGTCATCATATACATATACATATAACAGATCCCGACCCTCTAGTGAGGGACGCGGTGGATGGAGTCATCATGTATACTGACATCATATATCATATACACATATAACAGATCCCGACCCTTTAGTGAGGGACGCGGTGAATGGGGTCATCATATACGCCGGCATCATATATCATATATGCACATAACAGATCCCGGCCCTTAGGGAGAGACGCGGTGAATAGTATCATCACATGCCATCCTGGCCGCCATCCCCATATCATCATATTATCATATACAGATATACATATAACAGATCCCGGCTCTCCCATGAGGGACGCGGTGAACAATGCAGAGGAGGCACACGATAACAGAACCTGGCCCGGGACGCAGTGAAAGACATACTGAGGCTTGCACGAACAGAGTAGTGCGAAACCATATGCACATAAATCAAGACTCAATAGATACGTACACTTACCGACATTTGAAAGATCATAAACACGTTTCAAGTCAATCCGAGTTAGTATGAAAAAGTTATGGACATTTTAGTACAGAACCTTCTACAAACGTTTCAGAAGCCATTTTTTGAAAATCAAAGCAACAATCACGTTAGGTACCTTTCGAATATCGTTATGGATCAAATCAAACAGAGCTTTTGGAATCATATGTACGTATCAAATATATCAAAGACTCAACGGAATAATAAAACGTGTTATCCTTTGAAAATCAAGACATTAGTCATCTCCAATATTCTCTCGAATGCCATTCAGAAACATATCAAATAGAACTTCGGACATCATAGATACGCATCAAAACCATATGAAATAGCTTATAGAACTCTTTTAAAATCATATCAAATGTACATAAGAATCATAAACAGACTCGGAATCGAAGAATAGAGTGTCACGACCCAACCCCGTAGGCCGTGACTAGTGCCCGATCTGGGCACCCAAACCCATCTATCAAATGCATTCAAGTATATAGCAGAAGCCGACAAGGTTGTATTTATAAATTTAGATAATCCCCAGAAATATTTCGGCAGAGTCTCCTTTGTTTTTCGGACTATCCAGAATAACCCTGTACACAGCAAACACTAACAAAGGCCACACAGGGCTAACAAAGCGACGTATAAACATATGCGGACTGGCCGCCTCGGCGTATGGGATCGCCCAAACACGACATATACACACATCCATACAGAAAGACCCTAACCCACAGACATGTCCACAGACCTCTAAACAGACCGACAGAATCATATGACGGGACAGGGCCCCGCCGTACCCAAATAGTCAGATATACAGAAATATATACATAGCAAAAGGGTATATGTACCAAAAGTGGACTCCGGATCAAAAGGGAGTACTCCGAAATAGCAGAAAGTGGAGCCTACAGTGGAGGATCACCTGTGTCTGTACCTGCGGGCATGAAACGCAGCCCCCGAAGAAAGGGGGTCAGTACGAAAGATGTACTGAGTATGTAAAGCATAGAGTACAGAAATATGAGCCACAACTGAAAATAAACAGGATACAAAAGGGGGAATACTGAACAGTGTATAAGAATCTATATAAAAATCATGTATACATAATGCAAACAAAATCATGCAAAGCTCAGGAACGTGGTCACCACTCCGACACTGGTGCCACACACAGCATAACACCAGAATGTTCAAATCTCCGTACATCCCCGAGCACACATATCATCATAACATATCACCAGTCATATCACAGCACAACACCAAATGGAACCCGGCCCTATGACGAGGTCTCGGGAACCGTAACACAGCATACGCTCGAATTTATCATAGTACGCACGAATCATAACCGGCCCGGGAATCGGTGAACGAAGTCATAATAAGGGCACGAGCGGAGTCGTGAGCAAACAATGCAATTTATAAGTCGAAACATCTTTTGAAACTTGATAACATCATATGCTAATTCATTAGTCAACTAGTTCGAATAGTTAGTCAATACGGGGTTCGTTTCACAAAATATTTCCAACATAGTATTTATGGTTCAAAATATAATCTAGAATACTGTGGCAGTCAAAACATTATTTTATGATAGCCAAACTCATAAACAAAAGTGTTTTGCTGGCATTATACAAAAACGAGAATAATAGAGCAACAAGGAAGTCTCGATGCTAGCGGGCCACCGCGGGTCAAGTCGAAGTGACGGACATGAACCACGAACATTTAGGGTCTATGGAATCATGCATGGAAGATCCGAAGCGATTTGATTACATTTGCATAATTTTCGGACATCTAATTACTTTGCAAGCAAAAGAAGTACTTTAAGGTTCAATCCAATTGAATGAATAGTGCTCGATTTCTAATTCGGATTTCAAGGAACAGAATTTCCCCCGGGGCTCCGATATCAACCTAGGATACTTAAGACATGCCAAAAGAAGGAGTGGGTAGCCTTACATACCTTATATACGTCTTACGCTCGCCCAAAACTCAAGTCCCGTTTCGCTCAGAATCTGCAAATGGTCAAAGTTACCATTTAGGGATTTCAAGGCTTAAGAATTCACTTAATTTCATTTTTGTCTACCGAAATTTCGGCAGCACTTCCCCTATATATATAACACCCCCGAGACTTAGCTCGGCTCAATATACATCAACACAACAACCCACAATATCACAAACATCACAAGTCATAACAAAAATCACTCTAACGTCAATATTCTCTCTTTCTACATAAATCAACAACTTTCATCCAAACTTCACAACATCAAACTAACATCCATATTATCACATTCATTTACTCATTCAAAGTTATTCAAACACATTCCGATAATATTCCAAGCGATATACATGAATTCAAGTATGCCGCCAATTTCCATATTCTATCCAAAACTTCAACAAATGCGACAGACTACCAACTCGCATTATTTTCATCCAAATTCATCAACAACGACCATAATTCACATTTAGAATCTCACTTCCATAATTATATAAAAATCATATAGAATTCACATAATTTCTCATAATTACATACAAGAAATTTCAATGCCAATTCAATTCATTAAACCTTCATTTGCATCACAAGAAGTCACCACAATACAACTAATCAATCCAAACAAACTTGAATCCACTTCTCCTCCTCCCTATGTGGTACACGGCCAACACCTTCCACCCACACACACACGGCCATGCACAACACAACACAATCCCATATTTTTCATGAAACTTCAATCGCTATTACATATATACCTATTTCATAACATCAAAACATAGAAATCTTACCTTTCTCTTAAGGTTCCGATTTGCTGCAAATGTTATTCTTCCGCCAAACTAATTCTATCACGTCGGAGAGCGTCTTGAACTTACTACAATACAAGAAGGACAAGATTTTTGGATTAAGATCAAAGCTAGAATTTTTTTTTTCTTTCTTTCTTATGTTGGCCGAAACCCTCTCTCTTGGGTGTTCTTCAATTTATGATTTGCTTCTTTTTCTTGAATGTTCTAAGGCTAGCAATATATAGTACTCTCTTTATTAAGTTGTCACATGCTAATCACATGACAACTTGTTATGGGTTTGGGCCAAAGACATGGCCGGCCACCCTTAACATTTTGGGCCTCATTTCTCTTAAATTTTTGTTGAGCCCAAATCATTAAAACTCTCGTTTTAAAATTCCCGAAACTAATTTCCGAAATCCCAATTTTTGCCCCTTGGACTTCCTCCATATTTTCACACTAATATTTTCATAAACAACATAGACATATTAACTAAAATAAAAAACATGGCCTTATAACATACAAGTCTTAATTATTTCCACGAATTCCCATTATGCGAAAACGCGGGACATAACATTCTCCCCCCCTTAAGAACATTCGTCCCCGAATGTTAAATTACTCTTATAAAGTCTTATGAGCATAACGGGGGAGTCCCTCTCATATAAGTAGTACACATGATTCATACATCGATTAATACAACAAGTTCAAAAGGTTTAGATTACCTGTGGGTGTAGGAAACAAGTGGGGATATTTCCTCCTCATCTCCTCCTCCGACTCCCAGGTCATCTCTTCTCGGTTGTTGTTGCGCCATAGGACTTTAACAGAAGGCACTTCTTTAGTGCGCAGTCTCCTTACCTGTCGATCCAGAATAGTTATAGGCTGCTCTTCATAAGACAATTGCTCCGTCACTTGAATATCATCTATTGGGAATATTCTGGAAGGATCACCAATACATTTTCGCAGCATGGACACATGAAATACCGGGTGTACGGCCTCCAAATCGGATGGTAAGTCTAGCTCATAGGCGACCTCGCCTATCTTCTGAATGATCTGATACGGCCCAATATACCGCGGGCTTAACTTACCCTTCTTACCGAATCTCATAACACCCTTCATAGGCGACACCTTCAGAAATACCCAGTCGCCAATCGGGAACTCTAACGGTCGACGTCGTCTGTCTGCATATGCTTTCTGCCGACTCTGAGCAGCCAATAATCGCTCCCGAATAAGTTTTACTTTATCCACTGCTTCCTGGATCACATCTGGTCCAATTAATCTGGTTTCGCCCACATCGAACCAACCAATAGGAGATCTGTATTTTCTGCCATAAAGAGCTTCGTACGGTGCCATCTGAATGCTAGAGTGATAACTGTTATTATAAGCAAATTCAATAAGCGGCAAATGATCATCCCAGCTACCCCTGAAATCAATAACGCAGGCCCGCAACATATCTTCCAGCGTCTGAATAGTGCGCTCGGCCTGCCCGTCGGACTGAGGGTGAAAAGATGTACTGAGGCTCACCTGAGTCCCTAATCCCTCCTGAAATGACCTCTAGAAATTTGCCGTAAACTGGGCACCTCGGTCAGTTATAATAGATACAGGGACTCCGTGAAGTCTGACTATCTCTCTCATATATAATCTAGCATAATCCTCAGCGAAATAAGTAGTCCGGACTGGGAGAAAGTGGGCTGATTTCGTCAATCTGTCAACAATAACCAAAATAGAATTGTACCTGCGTGGAGTGCGCGGTAACCCAACAACGAAATCCATATTAATCATCTCCCATTTACAGGCTGGAATTTCCATCTCTTGTAATAACCCACCGGGCTTCTGGTGTTCAATTTTAACCTGCTGACAATTCGGGCACTGACTAATAAACTCTGCAATATCTTTCTTCATACCGTCCCACCAATACAAACTTCTGCGATCATGATACATTTTAGTGGAACTAGGATGAACGGAATACCGTGCATTATGCGCCTCGCCCATGATTTGTCGTCGTAAGCCTGCAACATCCGGAACACATAATCTGCCTTCATATAATAATACCCCTTCTGGTGAAATTTCAAACGGAGTCTTGTCTTTATTAAGGGCCACATCTATGTACTGAACCAGGATAGGATCTTCAAACTGACGCTGCTTTACCTCTGCTATAATAGATGATTCAGCAACTGCATGAACAGAAATCCCAGAATCTCTAGAATCCGCCAAACAAACTCCAAGGCTGGCCAACTGATGAATTTCACGAACCAAGTCTTTTTTATCAGATGGTACATCAGCTAAACTGTCCATGGACTTGCGGCTAAGTGCATCCGCTACCACATTGGCTTTCCCAAGATGGTACAGAATATCAACGTCATAGTCTTTCAATAACTCAAGCCATCTTCTCTGCCGCAAATTTAGTTCTTTCTGTTTAAAAATATACTGGAGACTCTTATGGTCCGTATAAATATCAACGTGGACCCCATAATGCCGCCAAATCTTCAAGGCATGAATCACTGCGGCTAACTCAAGATCATGAGTGGGATAATTCTTCTCGTGCGGTCTGATCTGCCCGGAAGCGTAGGCTATGACTCGACCGTGCTGCATCAATACACAGCCTATCCCAATACCAGAGGCATCACAATAGACAACATACACGTCTGATCCTTCTGGAAGAGCTAAAACTGGAGCTGTAATTAATTTTTCTTTCAACATCTGAAAGCTGCGCTCGCAGGCATCGGTCCACTGAAATTTCGCCGCTTTCTGAGTAAGCTTCGTCAGTGGTGCCGCTATAGAAGAAAAATTTTCCACGAACCTTCGATAATATCCGGCTAACCCCAGAAAACTGCGTACCTCTGTCGGTGTAGTAGGCCTGGGCCAATTCTGTACAACTTCAATCTTCTGCGTATCGACCCGAATACCATCTGCTCCGACACCATGCCCCAAGAATGCCACAGAAGTTAACCAGAATTCACATTTGGAAAATTTAGCATATAATATTTGCTGCCGAAGGGTGCCAAGTACTGTCCTCAAATGATCCGAATGCTCCTCTGCTGATCGTGAATAAATCAAAATATCATCAATAAACACAATCACGAACATGTCCAGGAAAGGCCGAAATACCCGATTCATCAGATCCATAAGTACTGCTGGAGCATTAGTCAACCCGAAAGACATAACTCTGAATTCATAATGCCCGTACCGGGTCCTGAAAGCAGTCTTTGGGATATCAGATTCTCGCACTTGCACCTAATGATAACCTGAGCGCAGATCCACCTTTGAAAAATATTTAGCACCCTGCAACTGATCAAACAAATCATCAATCCGGGGGAGGGGATATTTATTCTTTATAGTCACCTTATTTAATTGCCGGTAATAGATACACATGCGCAGTGACTCGTCTTTCTTTCTTACAAATAATACCGGCGCTCCCCAGGGTGATGTACTGGGTCTAATAAAGCCTTTATCCAACAAGTCTTTAAGCTGCTCTTTCAACTCCTTCAATTCAGCCGGTGCCATTCTGTACGGAGGAATAGATTTAGGCTGCGTATTCGGCAACAAGTCTATAGTGAAATCTATCTCCCGTTCAGGCGGAAGACCCGGAAGCTCATCTGGAAACACATCTGGAAACTCACTAACAACCGGAACAGACTGAAGAGTAGGTGTCTCGGCTGTAGTGTCGTGCACACGAACCAAATGATAGATATAACCTTTCTGAATCATCTTCTTAGCCTTGAGGTACGAAATAAACTTACCCCTCGGCGATGCTGTAGAACCGAACCACTCTATAACTGGTTCCCCTGGAAACTGAAAACGGACTACCTTTTTCTGGCAGTCAACATTAGCATAACAGGAAGCTAACCAGTCCATACCCATAATGACATCGAATTCTAGCATATCTAATTCTATCAAATCAGCTTTAGTGCAGCGATCACATATAGTCACAGAACAATCCCTATATACCTGCCTCGCTATAATACAATCACTGACCGGTGTTGCGACCTCAAATGGCTCTATAGGCTCAGACACTATCCCAATTTTACTAGAAACGAGAGGGGAAATATATGATAAAGTAGAACCAGGATCAATTAGTGCATATACAGATCTGGAGAAAACCAGTAATGTACCTGTGACGACATTCGGTGAAGCCTCCTGGTCCTGGCGACTGGCTAATGCATATATGCGGTTCGAGGGACCGCTAGAACCTGAAGCACTGCCACGACCTCGACCGCGTCCCGCCGGTGCAGGCATACCTCGCCCTGCAGGGCGTGCAACTGATGGAGCAGATGATGAACCAGCGGTTGATCCCGTCGGCTGAGCTACACTACCAGAACCGCTCGCCAACGGACAATCTCGCATAATATGGCCCTGACCGCCGCATGAAAAACAGGCTCCAGTAAGTCGATAACACTCTCCCGGGTGCGACTTCCCGCAATGGGAACAACAGGACCTGGGTGGTCTGGGCTGACTGGGACCTCTGGATACCTGTGAACCTGATGCTCTGGAGCTCTGACCGGCCCCAGACTGTCCTGCACTGTCAAATCTCCTACCGGCTGGCTGTGTACCCCGGCCTGACGGAGGAGGATGTCTGCTTGAATGTTGCTGCTGAGGCTGTCCGCCTCGCGAATCTCCAGAATAACCTGCGAATCCGGCCCTCTTGGGCGGCCTTCTATCCCGATATGTGCTGGAATAATCAGCTCTATGTCGGTCCTCCATACCCAGGGCATAAGCCTGTAGTCGGGCAATATCCATGTCTGCCTGCAATGCCACCGCCATACAGCCATCAATCAAATAGCGGTCTAACCCCATCACGTATCTGTGCATCCGATCGGCCATATCTACTACTATGGCAGGTGCATACCGAGCCAAAGAATCAAACTCCATATTATACTCACGGACGCTCCGACCCCTCTGCTGCAGATGCAAAAATCGGTCAACCCACGCCCGCCGTAACTCTGGGGGCAAAAAGTGGTGAGTGAAAGCAGTAACGACCTCGTCCCAAGTAGCTGGGGTAGCACCCTCACCCCTGGATAGCTCCCAGGACTCATACCAGTGAGCAGCAACATCCGTAGTCTATGCGAAGCCAACTCAACAAACTCAGTCTCTGAAGCCCTGACCAAGTCTAGTGAGCGCCGCATCCCCCGAATAAAGTCATGGGGGTCCTCGTCGGGCTTAGACCCGTAAAATCTGGAGGACCACATAATAGAAACTCCCGAACCCTCAGGCTGTCACGCCTGTCGTCATCATCATCATCTCTCCACCCGCGTCTGCGAGCCTGTCCCGCTACCAGAGTGGTCAATAACTGCACAACCTCTCTCAGTGTCCTGTCCTCCGCCCCTGGATGAGGAGCTGGAGGCTCTAGTGCGGGTACTCGGGCCCCTGAAGCTGCTGATGGACCTGCTCCAGGCTCCGCCGGTGGTGTAGAGGATCCCTCTGAATGGGGCACAACCTCGGGCAAATCATAAACACGAGCCCGGGTGACTCGCTGTGCCTGACTAGTCCCTGCCATCCCTGCCTTGCCCTTCTGGGCCGCCGTTGCCTTCTTCGGAGGCATCACTGCAAACACAATAACGAATCAGATCAAAATCACCTAATAGCACGGCTCTAACGCACGATCTAAGATTCCAAATAAAAGTAACACCCTAAATGCCCGGTAGCCTCCTGTTTATAGATGTGGTGCACAACACACCGATAAACAAGACTCTACGAGACACGGCCTGTAGACATTCCGAGGACAAACCTCTCTGATATCACTTTTGTCACGACCCAACCCCGTAGGCCGTGACTAGTGCCCGATCTGGGCACCCAAACCCATCTATCAAATGCATTCAAGTATATAGCAGAAGCCGACAAGGCTGTATTTACAAATTTAGATAATCCCCAGAAAAATTTTGGCAGAGTCTCCTTTGTTTTTCGGACTATCCAGAATAACCCTGTACACAGCAAACAACAACAAAGGCCACACAGGGCTAACAAAGCGACGTATAAACATATGCGGACCGGCCGCCTCGGCGTATGGGATCGCCCAAACACGACATATACACACATCCATACAGAAAGACCCTAACCCACAGACATGTCCACAGACCTCTAAACAGACCGACAGAATCATATGACGGGACAGGGCCCCGCCGTACCCAAATAGTCAGATATACAGAAATATATACATAGCAAAAGGGTATTTGTACCAAAAGTGGACTCCGGATCAAAAGGGAGTACTCCGAAATAGCAGAAAGTGGAGCCTACAGTGGAGGATCACCTGTGTCTGTACCTGCGGGCATGAAACGCAGCCCCCGAAGAAAGGGGGTCAGTACGAAAGATGTACTGAGTATGTAAAGCATAGAGTATAGAAATATGAGCCACAACTGAAAATAAACATGATACAAAAGGGGGAATACTGAACAGTGTATCAGAATCTATATCAAAATCATGTATACATAATGCAAACAAAATCATGCAAAGCTCAGGAACGTGGTCACCACTCCGACACTGGTGCCACACACAGCATAACACCAGAAGGTTCAAATCTCCGTACATCTCCGAGCACACATATCATCATAACATATCACCAGCCATATCACAGCACAACACCAAACCGAACCCGGCCCTATGACGAGGTCTCGGGAACCGTAACACAGCATACGCCCGAATTTATCATAGTACGCACGAATCATAACCGGCCCGGGAACCGGTGAACGAAGTCATAATTAGAGCACGAGCGGAGTCGTGAGCAAACAATGCAATTTATAAGTCGAAACATCTTTTGAAACTTGATAACATCATATGCTAATTCATTAGTCAACTAGTTCGAATAGTTAGTCAATACGGGGTTCGTTTCACAAAATATTTCCAACATAGTATTTATGGTTCAAAATATAATCAAGAATACTGTGGCAATCAAAACATTATTTTATGATAGCCAAACTCATAAACAAAAGTGTTTTGCTGGCATTATACAAAAACGAGAATAATAGAGCAACAAGGAAGTCTCGATGCTAGCGGGCCACCGCGGGTCAGGTCGAAGTGACGGACATGAACCACGAACATTTAGGGTCTATGGAATCATGCATGGAAAATCCGAAGCGATTTGATTACATTTGCATAATTTTCGGACATCTAATTACTTTACAAGCAAAAGAGGTACTTTAAGGTTCAATCCAATTGAATGAATAGTGCTCGATTTCTAATTCGGATTTCAAGGAACAGAATTGCCCCCGGGGCTCCGATATCAACCTAGGATACTTAAGACATGCCAAAAGAAGGAGTGGGTAGCCTTACATACCTTATATACGTCTTACGCTCGCCCAAAACGCAAGTCTCGTTTCGCTCAGAATCTGCAAATGGACAAAGTTACCATTTAGGGATTTCAAGGCTTAAGAATTCACTTAATTTCATTTTTGTCTACCGAAATTTCGGCAGCACTTCCCCTATATATATAACACCCCCGAGACTTAGCTCGGCTCAATATACACCAACACAACAACCCACAATATCACAAACATCACAAGTCATTACAAAAATCACTCTAACGTCAATATTCTCTCTTTCTACATAAATCAACAACTTTCATCCAAACTTCACAACATCAAACTAACATCCACATTATCACATTCATTTACTCATTCAAAGTTATTCAAACACATTCCAATAATATTCCAAGCGATATCCATGAATTCAGGTATGCCGCCAATTTCCATATTCTATCCAAAACTTCAACAAATGCGACAGACTACCAACTCGCATTATTTTCATCCAAATTCATTAACAACGACCATAATTCACATTTAGAATCTCACTTCCATAATTATATAAAAATCATATAGAATTCACATAATTTCTCATAATTACATACAAGAAATTTCAATGCCAATTCAATTCATTAAACCTTCATTTGCATCACAAGAAGTCACCACAATACAACTAATCAATTCAAACAAACTTGAATCCACTTCTCCTCCTCCCTATGTGGTACACGGCCAACACCTTCCACCCACACACACACGGCCATGCACAACACAACACAATCCCATATTTTTCATGAAACTTCAATCACTATTACATATATACCTATTTCATAACATCAAAACATAGAAATATTACCTTTCTCTTAAGGTTCCGATTTGCCGCAAATGTGATTCTTCCGCCAAACTAATTGTATCACGTCGGAGAGCGTCTTGAACTTACTACAATACAAGAAGGACAAGATTTTTGGATTAAGATCAAAGCTAGAATTTGTTTTTTCTTTCTTTCTTATGTTGGCCGAAACCCTCTCTCTTGGGTGTTCTTCAATTTATGATTTGCTTCTTTTTCTTGAATGTTCTAAGGCTAGCAATATATAGTACTCTCTTTATTAAGTTGTCACATGCTAATCACATGACAACTTGTTATGGGTTTGGGCCAAAGACATGGCCGGCCACCCTTAACATTTTGGGCCTCATTTCTCTTAAATTTTTGTTGAGCCCAAATCATTAAAACTCTCGTTTTAAAATTCCCGAAACTAATTTCCGAAATCCCAATTTTTGCCCCTTGGACTTCCTCCATATTTTCACACTAATATTTTCATAAACAACATAGACATATTAACTTAAATAAAAAACATGGCCTTATAACACACAAGTCTTAATTATTTCAACGAATTCCCATTATGCGAAAACGCGGGACATAACATAGAGTAACCCCGAGGTGCATATTATACCTTATTTGGCTCTAGGACATGCCAAAGAGAAAGAAAGGGTAAGCCTTACATACCTTGTCCGCTTCCTAAGCTAATCCGAACTTAAGTTTCGGCTTTTCCAAAATCTACAACAATATTAGTGAATACCAAACATTAGCTACCGCTACATAAGAATCCAATTCTAAACTAACACTTTATCTACAGAAATTTCGGCAGTATTTCCCCTGTAAATACAACCAACCCCGAGAATGCAACTCGGCCAAATTATCAACAACAATCCGAGAATTCAACTCGGCCAAATTATCAACAACAATACCAATAGTATTAACATCATTTACAATACCAACGTATGCCATAGAACAGCCCACACACTGTTTTCTAAATTTCTCAACCAACCAATTTGCGGTATAACTATTTAGTAATTTTATTTCCGTAGAGAAGCTGAAATCAATACCAATAACATTAATAACAACATCCTACAAGAAATATATATATATATATATATTTTATCCAAAGTTCTCCTCAAACTCAAACCATAATTCAACAACATCAACAAACGAATTTATATCGCTATTTTCTCCGTTCTAATCCGTTAAAACTTTTAATAAACTTGTTAACAATGAATAGGGATCGTAATCTTACCCCAAGTGTGCATCCATCACGTCCATCCTCTTTTTCTTGATTTATTTTTAGCTCATATTGAAGACAACGCAGCGTACAACACTTTTCCCTTCATGGGCTTCGGGATTCGGGGCTCAGATTTTGGTCAAATTTGGTTTTTCTTCTCTCCAAGGCTCCTCTTTCTCTTTTTCCAGAATTTTCTGGTGTTTTGGTATGAAAATTGAGGAGAAAAGGGCTGAAGTTTCACTTAAATAAACATGGGTCATGGGCCTAACCCGGTTGGGCTCGGATTGGGCCTAGCCCACTGACCTTTCTGCCTTAAAACGTCCATATCTCCTTGTCCCTGCGTCACCTGTGGACCTACAATCTATGGTTGGAAAGCTAATTCAATTATCTACAACTTATATTTCTTGGTATATTTCCGAATTCCAAATTATAATACCGTTTTTTCCCCTCGAAGTCAGATCACCCGAAAACGTTACTTAAAAATATTTGTTTGGAGGACTTCCACTTCGATTTGGCTCACGGGTCCTTCTTGAGTTATGTTTAACTTCGCATATGTGCTTCATATAAGTTGTCACATGTCCAAAAAAAATCTCTAAACTTGTGGGCCCCACCTCAGCTTACAAATAATCCGACGTACTAAAATACGGGATACAACACTATCAACATGAGTTTAAATTATGTAGCAACAACATAATTGTCAATCAATTTTTCAAATTTTTTTTTGAGGAAGCACGTGTCATGCTCATGCTCTGAAAATTCGGGGTATAACAGCTTAACCATAGTTCTTAACGTCTTAATATAGGTTGAGATACTTCGGGCAGCATATACGTGTTGTATCATGGATAAGCGTTAAAGGTATGTGACGCTAACCCTTCTTTCTTTTTGCCATGATCTTTATAAACAAATAGACGACGAGCATGTGACTTTAAAGAAACTTCTATTATTAGAGCCACTAGGATGTCTAATGTTCTTGATTCCCAGAACTTACTTCATTATGTCTTGATACGTGTCTATGATTCCTGAAGCTCTATTTTGATATAATCCATAGTGACATTCGAAGGGTACTTGATATGACTATTGTCTTGATTTTCAAATGATAGTTCATTTTGATTATTCTATTGAGTCTCAGATATGATTTAGTTTGCATATGGTTGCTCACTACTCTGCTCGTGCATGCCGTAATATATCTTTCACCGAGTCCCGGGCCGGGTATGTTTTCATGCACATTTTCACTACACTGTTCACCGAGTCCCTCACTAGAGGGTCGGGAACGGTATATATATATATATGATGATATGATGATATGATGATGTGATTATGGCGTCGAGGATGGTATATGATGACTTATTCACCGAGTCCTATAATGGGCCGGATATGGTATATGATAGAGACATGCATGATTTTCATATCGTAAGGCACAAGTGCATTGGTATCTTTGATTATCATACTTGACTCCTGTAATCGTTTATGCAATTGTGATTTTCCTTATTATATTACATGCTTTATATACTCAGTACATATTCCGTACTGACCCCCTTTCTTCGTGGGGCTGCATTTCAAGCCCGCAGGTACAGATACTCGATTTGGTGATCCTCGAGCTTAGGACTTCTGCTCAGCTGTTTGGAGTGCTCCATTGTTCTGGAGCCTATCTTATTTTGGTACAGATCTTTTGGTGTAGACTTATGTTTATCCAAGGGTACACCGGGGCCCTTTCCCGTCATATTTTCCTATTGATACTCTTAGAGGTCTGTAGACATATGTGTGGGTTGTGAATAAGTTTGTTCACCTATGTCTATATGATTTTCTATGGATATTCCCATCTGTAGTGGCAGCCTTGTCGGCATGCGTATCGTATCGTATGTAGTGGCAGCCTTGTCGGCTTGCGTATCATATTGGTTTGTAGTGGCAGCCTTGTCGGTTTGCGTATCGTATTACGTTTTGATTAGTTGCGACTCCTCAGGAGACAGTTTATCTTGATATAAATGACGTTATGAACCCTTAATGTTTTTGCAAGTTTCCATATTGTCTTTAGTTTCAGTCTCTATATCCAACAGGTACGTATGCGAGTGTCTAGCTCGGGCACTTATCATGGCCCATGGGGTTGGGTCGTGACAAAAGTGGTATCAGAGCAGTTCATCCTCGGAGTGTCTACAGACCGTGTCTAGTAGAGTCTTGTTTATCGATGTGTTGTGCACCACATCTATAAACAGGAAGCTACAGGATATTTAGGATGTTATCTTTCCTTCTTACTCTAGATCGTGCGATAGAGCTATACTATCAGGACAATCCCTCCCTAACAAATTATTGTATTTACAGCTATGCCTCCAAAGAAAGCGACAACTGCCCAGAAGGGCAAATCGGTAGCAGGAGATACTAGCCAGACTCGGATAGTTACTAGGGCTCGTGCCCAATCTATGCCTGAGGTTTTACTTCAGTCGGCGAGTTCTGCTACACCGCCACATCCAGAGGAGCTTAGAGCAGCAGCAGCTCTAGATCAGGGGGCGGCTCCACAGTCAGCTCCTAAGGACCCAGTACCTGAGCCTCCAGCTCCTCAGCCAGGGGCGGAGGATAGGGCCATGTGAGATGTAGTTCAGCTGTTGACCAGATTAGTAGCAGGGCAGACTCGCAGGCACGGACTAGGAGTTAACCATGCGGATAGATCTGATAGTTTGAGGGCTCGTGACTTCTTAAGTGGTAATCCTCCAGATATTTTGGGGTCAAATCCCGAGGATGATCCGCAGGAGTTTATTCGGCAGATGCAACGTACATTGAGGATAATCAAGGCTTCTGAGACTGAGTCTGTTGAGTTGGCTTCGTATCGGTTGATTGATGTAGTTGTTAATTAGTATGAGTCGTGGGAGTTATCTAGGGGTGAGGGTGCTCCTCCAGCAGTATGGGATGAGTTTGTGGAGGCCTTCCTTATCCACTTCCTGCCTCCAGAGATGAGGCGAGCCAGAGTTGATAGATTCTTACATTTGAGGCAGAATGGCAGGAGTATTCGAGAGTACAGTCTTGAGTTTGATTCATTGGCTAGATATGCACCTACTATTGTAGCTGATATGGCGGATAGAGTGCATCACACATGATGGGTCTGGATCGTTATATGATTGATGGATGTATAGTAGTGGCTCTTCAGCCAGGTATGGATATTGCTCGGGTACCGGCATATGCACAGGGGGTAGAGGATCGACACAGAGGACGTCAGCCAGATAGAGATTACGATAGAGGCCAGCATAAAAGGGCTAGATCGGCTGGTTATCCTGGTGAGTTTTGAGGCAGGCAGCCTCAGCAGTATATTAGATATTCTTCCCAGCCAGCACGGAATGCACCCCCACAGTTCACAGGCAGGAGATTTGACAGCACAGGGTATTCAGGAGCCGGTCAGAGCTCCAAGGCCTCAGGTTCACAGATGAATAGGGGTTCGAGTCAGTGGAGGCCACATTTGCCTCGATGTTCTCGGTGTGGTAGGCTCCATTCTGGGGAATGCCGTCTTGCTACAGGTGCGTGTTTTTCTTGCGGCCGTCAAGGCCATATTATGAGAGAGTGTTCGTATGGAAGCGGTCCAGGTGGTGTAGCTCAGCCTACTGGGTCGGTTGCTGGTTCATCTTTTTTTGTAGCTATGCGCCCTATGGGGTAGGGTATTCAGACACCTGCAGGCCGTGGTATAGGTCGTGGCGGAGCTTCCAATTCTAGCGGTCCTTCGAACCGCATATATGCTTTGGCTAGTAGACAGGATCAGGAGGCGTCACCGAATATGGTTACAGGTATATTATCTTTTTTCTCGCAGGACGTATATGCATTGATAGATCCAGGCTCCACCTTATCATATATATCTCCCTTTGTTGCTGGTAGAATCGGAACAGAACCTGAGTTAATAGAACCATTTGAGGTAACTACACTGGTAGGAGATTCTGTTATAGCAAAACAAGTATATAGAAATTGTTCGGTGATTATATATAGTTGTCATACCGTGGCAGATCTGATAGAGTTAGATATGATGGAGTTTGATGTTATTATGGGTATGGATTGGTTAGCTTCTTGTTATGCTAACGTTGATTGTAGAGAAAAGATAGTCCGATTTCAATTCCCAGGGGAGCCGATTATAGAGTGGATGGGGAACACAGCATCGCCGAGGGGTAAGTTTATTTCATACCTCGAGGCAAGGAAGATGGTTAGACAGGGTTATATTTATCATCTGGTTCGTGTGCATGACTTGAATGCAGAGGTACCGCCTCTTCAGTCAGTCCCGATAGTTAATGAATTTCCAGACGAACTTCCAGGTCTTTCTCCTGAGCTGGAGATAGAGTTTACTATAGATGTATTGCCAGATACTCAGCCCATATCTGTTTCTCCTTATAGAATGGCACCTGCAGAGCTGAAGGAGTTAAAAGAGCAACTGAGGGACTTATTAGAAAAGGACTTCATCAGGCCTAGCACATAACCTTGGGGAGCACCGGTATTAGTTGTGAGAAAGAAAGACGGATCGCTGCGGATGTGTATTGATTATAGGCAGCTGAATAAAGTAACAATAAAGAATAGATATCCCCTCCCAAGGATTGATGATCTATTTGACCAGTTTCAGTGTGCTAAATGCTTTTCGAAGATAGACTTATAATCAGGCTATCACCAGGTGCGGGTGAAGGAGGCAGATATTCCGAAGACTGCATTCAGCACCCGATACGGGCATTATGAGTTAAGAGTGATGTCGTTTGGGCTGACCAATGCTCCAGTGGTATTTATGGATTTAATGAACCGAGTGTTCAAACCATTCCTAGATTTTCTGGTCTATTCACGTTTAGAAAAGGAGCCTGCAGATCATTTGAGGACGGTACTTAGGGTGCTCCAACACCAGAGGTTGTATGCTAAGTTCTCTAAATGCGAATTCTGGTTGACTTCAGTAGCATTCTTGGGGCATATTGTTGGAGCTGATGGTATCCGGGTAGATACATAGAAAATCGAGGCTGTAAAGACTTGGCCTAGACCTACGATACCTACTGAGGTACGCAGTTTTCTGGGGCTAGCTCAAATTCAGCGCCTTAACAAAGCTAACTCAGAAGGCAGCTAAGTTCCAGTGGACTGACGCATATGAGCAAAGCTTCCAGTTGTTGAAAGACAAGCTGACTACGGCTCCAGTCTTAACTCTTCCAGAGGGACCAGATGGCTATGTTATTTATTGTGATGCTTCAGGTGTTTGATTAGGTTGTGTATTGATGCAGCATGGTAGGGTTATAGCCTATGCTTCCCGACAGCTCAGAAAGCACGAAAGAAATTATCCTACTCACGATCTGGAGTTAGCAGCGGTAATTCATGCCTTGAAGATATGGAGGCATTACTTATATGGTGTTCATGTTGATGTTTATACGGATCACAAGAGTCTCCAATATATCTTTAAGCAGAAAGAGCTGAATGTGCGACAGAGGCGGTGGTTGGAGTTATTAAAGGATTATGATGTTGATATCCTATACCACCCAGGGAAAGCAAATGTTGTAGCAAATGCTCTTATCAATAAATCTATGGGTAGCTTGATAGATGTGCAACCAGGAAAGAAGGAGATAGTTTGTGAGAGTTACCGACTAGCTAACCTTGGTGTCCGTTTGGCTGATTCTGGAGATGGTGGAGTTTCTATTCGAGAAGTTGTTGAATCCTCTATCATAGAAAAGGTAAAGAGGCAGCAGTACGAGGACCCAGTTCTGGCATGATATAGAGATACAGCTCTTCAAAAGGAGAAGACCCCATTCGAGGTTACACCTGACGGAGTATTACGATATGGAGGCAGATTATATGTACCTGAGGTTGCAGGGCTACGGCAACAGGTTATGGAAGAGGCACACTATGCCCATTATTCTGTTCATCCAAGGTCAACGAATATGTATCATGACCTCAGATGTTTATATTGGTGGGATGGCATGAAGAAGGACATAGCGGAGTTTGTTGCTCAGTGCCCGAATTATCAACAGGTTAAGGTCGAGCATCAGAAGCATGTTGGGTTATTACAGGAGATACAGATCCCAACCTGGAAATGGGAAGTAACTAATATGGACTTCATTACAGGTTTACCTCGCACTCCACAGAAGTATGACTCTATATGGGTTATTGTGGATAAGCTGACAATATCAGCCCATTTTCTTCTAGTCAAGACTACTTATTCAGCTGAGGACTATGCAAGGTTATATATCAAGAAGATAGTGAGACTTCACGGGGTTCCCACATCTATTATCTCAGACAGAGGAACTCAGTTTATAGCTAACTTCTGGAGTTCATTCCATAAGGGATTGGGGACACAGGTGAGTCTTAGCACAGCATTTCACCCTCAGACTAACGGGCAGGCCAAGCGTACTATTCAGACGCTAGGAGATATGTTGCGAGCCTGCATTATTGATTTTAGAGGTAGTTGGGACGATCACTTGCCACTTATCGAGTTTGCTTATAATAATAGCTACCATTATAGTATCCAGATGGCACCGTATGAGGCCTTATATGGGAGGAAGTGCAGGTCACCTATTGGTTGGTTTGATGTCGGTGAGACTAAATTAATAGGCCCAGACATGATTCAGCAAGTTGTTGATAAGGTAAAGATTATTCAGGAGAGGTTATTGGTAGCCCAGAGTCGACAGAAGTGATATGCAGATAATCGATGTCGACACTTAGAGTTTCAGGCTGGTGATTGGGTGTTCTTGAAGGTGTCATCCATGAAGGGTTTAATGAGATTCGGAATGAAGGGGAAGCTTAGACCAAGGTACATTGGGCCTTACCAGATTATTCGTAGGGTAGGCAAGGTTGCCTATGAGTTGGACCTACCATCTGATTTGGAAGCAGTACATCCAGTCTTCCATGTGTCAATGCTTCGCAAATGCATTGGTGACCCTTCTAGAGTATTCCCAGTGGATGATGTCCAGGTGACGGAGGAGTTATCCTACGAGGAGAACCCTATAGCTATACTTGATCGCCAAGTCAGAAGGTTACGTACTAAGGACGTGGCTTCCGTCAAAGTATTGTGGCGAAACAAGAATAGAGAAGAGATGACCTGCGAAGCCGAAGACGAGATGAAGAATAAGTATCCCTACTTGTTCCCTATGCCTACAGGTAACATTAATCCATTACTTGATTACATTGATCGGTAGATAAGATTATATATTATTGTGGCCCTGTGAGGCATTTGTGAGTTGCTAAGTGCAGGTTGGTAGGTATAGCCATAGAGGAGACCTTCCTGAAACATTAATAAGACACTATAAGACTAGTTTAGCATTCGAGGACGAATGTTCTAAAGGGGGGAAGGATGTTATACCCCACATTTTTATACATTGGATTATTTGTGAGCTAATCGACATAAATTCAAGGATAAGATTATTTTTGGGATATGAGACAAGGACTTTTAATCCTCGATTTTAATAAGTGCACGATCTGCTAATTAATTACAATTAGTGTAGAAATATTAGTGGAGATTAGGGATTAATTAACCATGATTAGATTATTAAGTGGTGATTAGTGATTAATTAAGATTAATTAAATCAATTAGTGGGTTGAATGGACCCCACTACAACATGGCCAAATCTAATTGGTCCATGCCATAGTGGGGCATGTGTCAACATGATAGCTTGCATATAAATAGCCTAAATATAACTCATAATTCATATGTGTCATTCACAATGTTGAATTAAGAGAGAAGCACTTCATCTTCACTAGTTAAACTAGAGGGAGAACCACACGGCCATGGCTGTTCTTGACCAAGCTTAAGTTCTTGATGGAAAAAATAAATTTCTATGATATCCTTGACATTCAAGGTGATTAAAAACGTGGATTTGATCCTAGGGGCAGTAAGAACATTGGCTATTTTAATCCGCAAATTTCAGCAATGTTAGAAGACCATGCTTGCTAAGGTAAGATTTAATTCTCTCCTACATGTTTTAGAGATGGTTTGGTCTTTGTATAATTTGGTGGATGTAAGGAATTGTGTGTGTTGATGCTAAGGTTCTGTTTGGGACGTGTTGGGGGCTGTTCTAACTTAATAATGGTGAATTAATTTTGATTAGGGTTGTCGTTATTGTTGTCATGGGTTATATGATGAAGGTGAAGGAATTTGATATTTAAAATTGAAGTTGTATTTATTTTATGGGCTATTTTATGAGCTTATTGTGATATTAGGTAGTTTTCTTGGGTATGAGTAATTGATGTTGTTGTCGTGTTATTGCTAATATGATTCACAAATTCGTATGAAAGAGGCATATAAAATATCGTATATGAAGCGTATGTGGTCTGCTTGGTGTATTCTTAGATCTTCGTTAGATTATCGGGCATTGTTATGTTGTAATTAGGGGCTGTTTGGGTCGTGTTGTTGTTCTTGTTGAATTGGAGGACTAAGTGTAGTTAAGATTATGCGTTGTGCTGTTGTAATTTTTGAACTATTATAAGGTTGTTTCGATGAAGTGTCATGGCTATAGATTTTTAAGAGTAACTTGAATATGTCGTAGCCGTTATGTTGTTGATTATTGAATGTTGTGATGTGTGGGCTGATTGGAATGTCATGCAGGCTGTTCGGAGTATTCTTAAATCTTGTCATGGCTAGTCTTGATATAGTACTTGAACGTGTGGTTGTTGATGTTGATTTGGTTCTTATAGTTGGTTTGAAAATGAGGGAAATGATCAATATAGGGGAAATGCCGCCCAATTTTATAGAAATAAGCTACTAATGTTGGAATACGTTTTGAACCTTTCTGTAGCTTAACCATAGTTCTTAACGTCTTAATATAGGTTGAGACACTTCGGGCAGCATATACGTATTGTATCACGGATAAGCGTTAAAAGTATGTGCAGCTAACTCTTCTTTCTTTTTGGCATGATCTTTATAAACAAATAGACGACGAGTGTGACTTTAAAGAAACTTCTATTATTAGAGTCACTAGGATGGCTAATGTTCTTGATTCCCAGAACTTACTTCATTATGTCTTGATACGTGTCTATGATTCCTGAAGCTCTAATTTGATATAATCCATAGTGACATTCGAAGGGTAGTTGATATGACTATTGTGTTCATTTTAAAATGATAGTTCATTTTGATTATTCTGTTGAGTCTCAGATATGATTTAGTTTGCATATGGTTGCTCACTACTCTGCTCGTGCATGCCGTAATATATAATTCACCGAGTCCCAGGCCGGGTGTGTTTTCGTGCACAGTTTCACTGCATTGTTCACCGAGTCCCTCACTAGAGGGTCGGGTATGGTATATATATATATATGTATATATATATATATATGATAATATGATGATGTGATTATGGCGCCGAGGATGGTATATGATGACTTATTCACCGAGTCCCATAATGGGCCGGATATGGTATATGATATAGACATGCATGATTTTCATATCGTAAGGCACATGTGCATTGGTATCTTTGATTATCATACTTGCCTCCCGTAATCATTTATGCAGTTGTGATTTTCCTTATTGTATTACATGCTTTATATACTCAGTACATATTCCGTACTGACCCCCTTTCTTCGGGGGGCTGCGTTTCATGCCCACAGGTACAGATACTCGATTTGGTGATCCTTCAGCTTAGGACATCTGCTCAGCTGTTTGGAGTGCTCCATTGTTTCGGAGCCTATCTTATTTTGGTACAGATCTTTTGATGTAGACTTAAGTTTATCCAGGGGTACGGCGGGGCCTTGTCCCGTCATATTTCACTATTGATACTCTTAGAGGTCTGTAGACATATGTGTGGGTTGTGTATAAGTTTGTTCAACTGTGTCTATATGATTTGCTAAGAATATTCCCATCTGTAGGGGCAGCCTTGTCGGCTTGCGTATCGTATTACGTTTTGATTAGTTGTGACTCCTCAGGAGACAGGTTATCTTGATATATATGACATTATGAACCTTTAATGTTTTTGCAAGTTTCCATATTGTCTTTAGTTTCAGTCTCTATATCCAACAGGTACGTATGTGAGTGTCCAGCTCGGGCACTAGTCATGGCCCACGGGGTTGGGTCATGACAAGGACTCTAAAATATAAACTGTCTTGGGAAATAACAATTGTCTGAAGTAACATAAGTAATGTCTGGAGTGAAAATATACATCAATGAGAGAAGATCTTCAGGCGGCCTAGCACGGATAGGAGCTAACCTCCAAATCTGTCGGAAACTAGCCTCATGCTAAGTATGAGGTCTGGTAGATGTCGCTGGATCACAATTTGCACCCAAAAGAATGCAGCAAAGTAGTATTAGTACAAACACTATGTACCGGTAGATATTATATGCCGACTAAGAGTAGTATCATACATAAAATCATAGAATCAATACAATAGACAGATAGGCACAACAACACATAACCATATGAAATTATCAACAAAAATCATCTGAAATTGAAATCAGATAAGTCTACACAAATAGTAATCAATAAAATTCACTCAACCCATGTCATCACCAATACAATCGTAACTCACGAATTATCTCAACGCTGTCACATATCCGTACACATATGCTAAATGGTATTGTTTTCCAAAATAGCCATGACCTACAGTGGACCCATGGTATCCATGTACCACTCACTTCAGAACTGACCTCGGATCACGAGCCCATAACTAGGCCACATCCTCACCCCCTATCAAATGTGCCTTTTCATATTTATATGTTCTTTCTCATCTCAATGTATGTTTGTTCCAACAATCAATAAGGAATATGAACAATCAATAAATAAATATCAAGGAATATAAGTCATCAGGTCACAAGTCTATCAAGACTTAAGAATCAATTCATCAATAGCATGAATACGGGATTACTCTATGTCAATGAGAAGAGTATTCATTAACTTCTTCTATATCATATCACAACAAGTCATCACATAATAAATCAATCAATGTCAAACTTTGGAATCCACACTTTATGTCTGAAGCCATAATCGTGCTTCTCCTATCAATTTCATAACATATACAATTAACTAATCAAAGTCGAACTCAAGTAGACCATAACCTACCTCGAAGTCGAACTGGAACAATGCAATCACTCTGCAATAGCTTTCCCTTTTCGCAAAGCTTCAGAACATTCAAAGTCTAGCAATCATAACGCTAAGTGAGTAATGGATCATCTACTAAAACAAACAACAATTGGGGAAGAGAACCCAACTACTTCGACCATTTTCAAATGGGTTAACTATCACTAAGTGTGAATTCATCATAAAATCTGATGTGGCGTGATTTTACGCCACAATCGATGCTTTTTGGATATAAGTTTTACTTGTTTTTAAGCAAGTCTATGTTATTTTACGTGGTTTTTGTTATGTTTCAGGTAATACAAGGTCCCTAGAGCCTAAGTGTGGAAAACAGGCAAAAAAGATGAAAAAAAGTTGATCACTGGAAACTAATGGAGATTCTGGAAATTTTGGTGGAAAATAACTCTGCGCGATCGCGCAGGTAGTACACGCGTTCGCGCCTACGCGTGGAAGTGACTCTACGTGTTTGCGCAGGTATCCCACGCGTTCGCGATGAAGTAAAGAGAAGTGGTACTGACGTCATCAACGCGTTCGCGCAGACACGTGGCGCGTTCGCGTTGAAGGTTTTCAGGCCCAGTTCGAACAGAACTTGGATTTTGACGATTTTTGCTATTCCAGTTCTTTTAAATAGCCAACTGAGAGCATCGTAAAATTATCTTTGGCATAAAACTCAAGTTTTGAGGCTAGGGTTCCTACGTAAATATTCTTTCTTTTATTTAATCCTTGCTTATGGGAATTTCTTGGTGATAATTAAGATTGATACTTTTGTTGTGCTTATTTATTCATCGACATTATTTATATTCAAGTAAGTTCTTGTTATTTTAATTATTCTTGTTCTTCAACGTTTCTCAAGGGAGTAGCTAACCCTAGGACTCACCCATTTATTTTGTTTGAAACTCGGAAGAGGAAAAACAGGATTGGGATAAAATAATTAACATGAATTTGAGGCGTTAACCCTCATCTAATGGAAATTGACCTAGGAATAGGCGATACCACTTGTAGCCATATTCGGGTGTTCTTAATGCTCCTAATTGCTTGAGGGATCTTCAATTGGGTAGTCTAGTTAATCTTAGGGAGAATTTAATTTAGAGTCATTATCCAAGGCTAAATAAAATAAACTTGCTATTATTTATAATTCGTGAAATATATTGGACCATTACTTGAGAAGTAGTTTCCTTTATTCTATTCTTGTGGCCATTGATCAATTTACTTGCTTTCTAGATTAGAATTTATATTTCCGTATTTTATCAAAACCTTATCAAAAACCACCATTGATGAGTTCGGTCTAGCTATTGTTAGGGGTAATTCCTAATCTGCTTAAATCGCCTACCTATTGTTCTCTGTGGGATACGACCCCAACCTTGTTGGGTTACTATATTTGACAACGTCCGCGTTATGCCATTAATAGGTGCAATTTGAGCGTATCAAATTTTGGTGCCGTTGCCGGGGAACAATTGGCGTATTTTGGCTAATCTAGGAAATAAGCTAACTTGCTTTGAACCGAACCTGTGAATATTTGTATCGTTTTTTTCTGTGTTTTATTTTATTTTAAAATAAATGGCATCTTTCCATGAAAACTTGTTTAGTAGTGATTTTTATTGTGAGCATGACCAAATTAGTGAGTTCAAACTCATGATGGAGTGCCTGCTAGGTGAGGGTAATGAAAATCAAAAAGCCTTGGACGAATACTGGGAAACTAGTCTCCAATTTGGTTTGATGACAGACGAAGAAAATCCTCCATGGGCAAATCGTTATGAACTCCCCAATGCTCAAGATGAAAGGGTAAATCATGAAGATGAGTTTATTGGGAATGCCAAAGAAAAAAATGAATTGGAGTCAACTATTGTTCTGAAAAATATTGTTGGTGTTGACTCCAGTCTGGGGGAAAAAGAGGATGTCGTAATTCAAGAAGTTCAAGAGCCTTATATTTTGCAATTTGAAAACTCAAGAAGGCAACATGACATTCCTCACTTGAAATCCAAGAAGTGTAAGATTAAAAATATTATGCTCGGTTTGTTCATCTACTTACCGCCCCCCGCTGCTCGTGGTCACAAACTTGAATCCAAGTTGGGTGCTTAATTCATAAGCTCCAAATGGCGAGAAAAGTGGTAAAGTTGGTAATCGTTGTGCCGCGACGTTAAATCAAGCGCTTGGTTGGAGGCAACCCATCATTTATAAATTTTTAGAATAGTTTATTTTATTATTTTTGCTTATCTAAAAAAAACGATCTGGAAAAATGGGGTTTCATATTCCTCTGCGCGAACGCGGTAAACAAAAAGAAAAAATAAATAAATAAAAGAAAAAAATTTGGTCTGTGCGAATGCGCTATACGACCACGCGAACGCGCCAATACGGATTTCCCAGGTACAAAACAGAAGCGAAGGAGGTATAACCCCCCATTTCCCTCCCTTTTTCTCTCACTTTTCTCTCAAAACCCAACTTGGAATCTTAAAAAATTCTTCAACTTGCAACCACAAGGTATGTAATTCTCTTGTTCATAGGGTTGTTTTTATCATCTTTTCATGTTAGAAAATTGTGAAAGAAAAGTTTGACTTTCAATTGTTTAAGCATAAAAATTTGATGAAATTGTTGAATTTTCTGTCATGGAAATTGTTGAGTGATGTGAATTGAGAGTTGGGTGTTGATGTGTGCAAAAGGTGGGGCAAAATACGTGCTTAAAATCATTAAATCGAAGCCTAAAAAAAATCATGCCCATAACCTGTTTGTAAAAATGCCTTCTTGAAAATCTGAATTGTGGACTCAGCGCGATCGCGCTGATACCCTGCGGCGAACGCGTAGAAATAAAAATGCCGAACAGCGCGAACGCGCAGAAGGAGAATGGGCAGTTCAGAAACAGAATGCTCGCACAGAGCTGCTCAAAACTTTTGTGGCCAATTCCTTTGGCCTAATTGCCTTATTATACATTATTTTAGGTTCTCATATGTGTGCTCGACATGTGTGTTCATTTAGCAGGTACTTACGCTTGAAAAATGGCTACAACATCCAATGTTGCCCAAGTACCCTTGATTGAATACTACGATACTGCCACCTTTCAGTCAGCAAAATGTTCGAAGCTCTATGATAGACTGCTGGGAAAGAGCTTCATCGAAGAGAGGGACATTGTAACAGAAAATTTGGAAGAAAAGATGCTCGAGTTCTATGAAAGGCTGGTAACAAGCAGATGGATACGCTTTGCGGATGAATCAATCAAGGAAAATTATACCCTTGTGCGGGAATTCTATGCAAATGCTGCAGAGGCAGACATTACAGATCGGGCGATTGTCAAAGTCAGAGGCGTAGATGTCCTGTGCAATGCTTCTCGAATCAATGCCTACTACAATCTATAGGTTGGTGATAACAGTGAGATGGCGCAGAGGTACGAACAAATGCGGCAACAATGGTTTGTGACCAACCTCCACGGTGGGGAGCAACCAAAGTGGTTGACCACAATGCAAAGAAAGATTGACTCCACAGAGTTCACTGCTGAGGCCAAAACTTGGCTAGATATTGTGACATCTAGGGAGCTGCCTTCCAAACATGATTCAGAGGTGCCCCTTGATAGGGCTAAACTAATTTGTGCTGTGATGGAAGGGTTGCTTGTTGACGTGGGGAGGCTAATTATGCGAGAAATACGGGAGGTGGTGCTTGAAAGGACTAAGAGTCTATTCTTCCCGTCGTTGATCACTTATTTGTGCTTCACTGATGGAGTGCCCACGAGGCCAGGTGACAAAGAAAAGGGGCCCGATGGACCGATTCATCCATTGAAGAAAAGAGGGCCCGGTAATGCGTAGAAGAAAAGAAAGATTGACATAGCAGCCCCTTCATTTGGGCAGTTCACCTCTGCTGCATCGGTCTCGACTGATGGGGTGCCTACTCCTACTCCAGCTATACCACTCTTGCCACCCCTGGAAGAAGCCGCCAGGCCTTTTTAGTATATCTCCACCCAGGTCCATGGGGTGGACACTCGGATTCAGCAGCTTGTGGCCAGTCTCCCTTCGGGCCCAGGGCACATCTACAGCTCCTTCTGGATCTGGTGGTTCGACATTAGCAGGTGTAGTGGAGGAGCTGAAGCATATAAAGGAAAAGCTGGGTAAGATGGAGAGGAGGCAGAAAAAGGCAAGAGAGCACGCCAAAAAGCAAGGCAAGTTTTTGAACAAGATGATGAGTATTCTGAGGAGTGTATGCGGAGCACAGAATGAGGAGGAGGAAAATGAGGAAGATTTTGTCCTGCCAGAGCCCAGCAGCTCCAGCTCTGAGGATGATCAGAGATGACTATAGCACTCAGTGCTAGCAGGTATGCCTAAGATTTTTTATATGCTTATGTGATGCAGTGAGAACACTGCAAAATTTATAGTTGGGGGTGGCTATCTGGTAGTGTTGTATCGTACCTATGTGTTTAGGACCCCCCTCGGCTTTTCTTTGCCAGAGTTCTTTTCCTGAGGGATTTTATATTTTTTTGTTGAAACTGGCATGTTTAGGATGTTACTTAGGTTGAATAGAATAGTGGTGACTTATTTGGTGTTACTCTGTAACTAATGGCACGTTGTTGTGGTTGTTGAAAATTTTGGACCCCTCGAAAATTTGAAAAATGCATATTTAGAACAGTTATTGGTTGACATGATTGATTCTTTATATGACATTGTAATTGTTAGGGTATTGTGTGTGATAAATGACTACTTAGGAGGTCACAAGGGTACAAATAATTGTCCTTATGCCAATGTGTGTGTGAGTTGTTAGTTTAATTCTGTTTAAGCATGTATAATTTAGAACTTGCCTGGTTGGTCTTGTTTGATATCCGAAAGTTAGTTTGGTTGTGAAATGATCTTAGGCTTTCTTTGTGTAAATAGTCACTTTGCCTAAATAAGTCGTACCAAAAGCTTAAAGTATCACTAGTTTCCCTTTTAGAGCCTTTTGACCTTTTTCTTGGCTAGCCGAATGAAACCTCACCCGTTGTGCAATTTATTCATCTTCGCACCCATTCCCTCCTTGATGCTACTAGATAGATGAGGCAAAATGCCTAAGTTTGGGGTGAATTAAATGTGGAGTAGATGTTAAAAACATAAGTTGGGGGTGGTGGAGTTTGCTAGTGGAGATTCGATGTGGTAGTTGCATATAAAAAAAAATCAGAAAATTGTCACACAAAAAGAATTGCAAGTTAAGTAGGAATGAAACCACATCGAGGTCGAAAACATGAAAGAAAATAAAGGGGTGGAAAGAAAAGAGGCGAATTAAGGTGACGAGATGTTGTAGTATTCAAGGAGGGTGAGTCACTAATATCCAAAAAGTATCCTACCCATTCCTAAGCCTACATTACAAGCCAGAACAAGTCCTGGTGTGATCACAACCGAACGAGCCTAGAATGAGAACAGAGAAAATAAGGGCAAGCTTATGGTATTTGCATGTGTAGATATGAATTCCTTTGTGAGTGTGAGTGTTATTCTCTTCTCTTTCGTCTTCGTCCCATTCTTGTTGTATATATGTGTGTTGGGACATTCGTTGGTCTATGTGAGGGCATAAGGATGAGAATTGAGCAAAATAAAGTGAACGCCTAAAGTAGCGTTTGTGTACATCATAATATGTTCGATAATGTAATGTCATGCATTGAAGCTTCATTGTTAGTCATAGTGTTCCTGAGTTGTGTATATTGCTTTAAAATAGAAAATGGGGGTGGTCCTTGGAAGAAAAACATGCATGCCGGTGGTTCAGATTCAAAACCAATGTAGACATTGTTATTCTATGATATCTAGGTGTTAGATTGAGTCGTTGTTTTGTATGGCTTGCTTGAGGACAAGCAAATACTTTAAGTTGGAGGTGTTGATGTGGCGTGATTTTACGCTACAATCGATGCGTTTTGGCTATAAGTTTTACTTGTTTTGAAGCAAGTCTATGTGATTTTACGTGGTTTTTGTTATGTTTCAGGTAATACGAGGTCCCTAGAGCCTAAGTGTGGAAAACAAGCAAAAAAGATGAAAAAGAATTGATCACTGGAAACTAATGGAGATTCTGGAAATTTTGGTGGAAAATAACTCTGCGCGTTCGCGTAGGTAGTACACGCGTTCGCGCGTACGCGCGGAAGTGACTCTACGCGTTCGCGCAGGTATCCCACGCATTCGCGCTGAAGTAAAGACAAGTGGTGCTGACGTCATCAACGCATTCGCACAGACACGTGGCGCGTTCGCGTTGAAGGTTTTCAGGCCTAGTCCGAACAGAACTTGGATTTGACGATTTTTGCTATTCCAGTTCTTTTAAAAGGCCAACTGAGAGCATTGTAAAATTATCTTTGGCATAAAACTCAAGTTTGGAGGCTAGGGTTCCTACGTAAATATTCTTTCTTTTATTTAATCCTTGCTTATGGGAATTTCTTGGTGATAATTAAGATTGATGCTTTTGTTGTGCTTCTTTATTCATCGACATTATTTATATTCAAGTAAGTTCTTGTTATTTTAATTATTCTTGTTCTTCAACGTTTCTCAAGGGAGTAGCTAACCCTAGGACTCACCCATTTATTTTGTTTGAAACTTGAAAGAGGAAAAACAGGATTGGGATAGAATAATTAACATGAATTTGGGGCGTTAACCCTCATCTAATGGAAATTGACCTAGGAATAGGCGATACCACTTGTAGCCATATTCGGGTGTTCTTAATGCTCCTAATTGCTTGAGGGATCTTCAATTGGGTAGTCTAGTTAATCTTCGGGAGAAGTTAATTTAGAGTCATTATCCGAGGCTAAATAAAATAAACTTGCTATTATTTATAATTCGTGAAATATATTGGATCATTACTTAAGAAGTAGTTTCCTTTATTCTATTCTTGTGGCCATTGATCAATTTGCTTGCTTTCTAGATTAGAATTTATATTTCCGTATTTTATCAAAACCTTATCAAAAACCACCATTGATGAGTTCGGTCTAGCTATTGTTAGGGATAATTCCTAATCTGCTTAAATCGCCTACATATTGTTCTCTGTGGGATTCGACCCCAACCTTGTTGGGTTACTATATTTGACAACGTCCGTGTTATGCCATTAATAGGTGTAATTTGAGCGTATCAAAATCAACACCAACTATCATACTATTCCCATTCATGGGTTTCTAATCAATTTAACCCTTTTACACGTAGTTTTTATGCTAAATTTATCACCTTTAAGACACCCTAAGTCTCAATACATCATTCTCATCCATTAGAACTTAAATTCCCACCCTAGGAATGATCATCTATATCCTTAGATGAATAAACAACAATAAATTTTGTAACCCATTCATTATTAAAGGGTTTTTTAAGTTCTAGGGCTTTAGTCCTTTCATTCACCATTAGCGAACCTTAACTAATCATGGAACTTAGTAAGATGATGGAATGAACTAAATAAAGGGTTGAGACTTACCTTTCAAGAGTATTTTAGCCCTAGCCTTAGAAATTCGCCACCAGAGCTGCAGCGGTCCATTTTGACCAGTAGCTCGGGTTTTTCAACCAGTTTTCACCCAAAAATACCAACACCAAGCCGAGGCCCTACAAACGCAAACCAAACATGCACATATACAAAAAACACACTACGGACTTACCCGCGGCCTCAGAATTCCCAACGGAAGTCTAGTTTACTAAGACACTCCCATAACGACCTAGCGGGTCGTTACATCCCACCTAGGAGGTGAACCCTTCTACCCAAAATACTCACTTTACACAAAAGACTAATACCAAAATACTAAACACTTTCCATTATCCATAAATAATTAGAATTTATACAAGAAAATACTTTTACAAATACCAATTCCCAAAATCGGGTCAAGACTAGTACAAGAGCTTCTAAGGTACAACTAGGATGAAATAAATACAATGAAGCTCAACCTCTATTTGGAATGAAATAAACAGAAGTATTTAAGATAGCCACCGGTGAATCCTTGGAAGCTATTAACTCACGAACTCAACCTGTAACAAACCTACACCTCGAAAAGGGTATAGTAGGAGTAGTAACAGTTCCACACTCGTATTGGTAAGCATCATAGGCTGAAAACAATTAGAAGATCACAATAACAATAGCAAGCAACAAATGGGTATGGTAGGCAATAACTCAGTCAATTTACAGGTTCTACGGAAAGGGGCTCTACCCGTAGCATTCGATACAATATTCAAGCCTAGATAGGAACCGCTACTCCACAAAACTCCAATCGTAAGATACAAGACAAGAGTTTCACAAATACCAATTAAGACATAAACAGGAATAACCATACCAGAACCAATTAGAGAACAATTCACACCTGTTATTTGAACTACACTTCCCTCAACAGTAATCTCTTCCACCTCACTTATCATGAAGGACAGGCTAACTCGTACGACAGAAATCTTCGACACTAAGTTTGAGGTTTAATTTCATTCATGAGTCCATCAATACCATTCTCACAATACCGAACTAACATCACAAGGACAGAAATATCAATACCAACTATCAACACAATACCACAATAACAGGTAAAAATCGACAATACCAATATGGATATATGAATGCAAATGCAATGATACACACACGCTCCGGGCAGAATACCTCAAGGCCTCGATAGTCATGACCCATGGGGACCCGCAAAGTCCATGTACCCACTATGGCGCATAGCCCGATCGAATATCTATTGCGGAACGTGCAACCCGGTCCAATATATCTTGCGAAACATGCAACCCGATCCCAATATATAAGTATTAATGCATGCATGATATCAACAAGAGTATATCAATGCCAAATCGTGCCACACATGGACACATATCACAATAACAGTCTCAATATCAATTCCTTCCTCTTTACAAGACAATGCTCAACAAATGAAAGATATGGTTTCACGATCATGATAAGATGACTAATCATCAAGTTTAATATCGCACACATTTCGACAAGCTAATAGATCACAACAAGGCAATAAGTTGCAATCAACAACAGTGCTAACCTAAGTCATCTATCTCAACTTCATACCAGAAGGCGTAACATGCTTTCTCCAACAATCACTAACTCTTCATACTCTTCGCTGGCCAAAGTCTAACCATAAGGTAACTAGAAACTCCAAAAGGAATCATCCTAATGGTATGGAGCAATCATGCATCACGGACAATAATACTCATAATCAAGAAGCATCTGACACGAATAACGAGGAAACAACTACACATCACAGTACCAACCAAAGACTATCCAACCCAACTACATGTCCGAAGACCTAGTCATGCTTTCTCTGTCACTCTTTATTGCACATATATAAAATCCTAATTGAAGTCTAACTCAAGTAAGTCGTAACCCACCTCGAGGCCGAACAGGTGCCACGAACATCCATTTGATCTTCATCTCCCCTTTTTGAACTGAAAAAATCACGACGGAAAGGTCTAGGATTAGCAAGGAATCCGAGTAAGCAAGATTCAAGGTTAGGGCATTCGTAATGTTACATCCGACATTTTTCGCTTATTCGAAAAAATTCAAGATAAATTGACTTGTGATGAATAAGGCCACAATTGGACCTTACTTGGTATGAATGTGTAGGTCATGAATTCAATGGTGTGGAATTACGAAAGGTGGCCAAGGGCAAAATTGGAATTTTGGAAACTTGCCTTATGAATTACAAGATGTAACCACCAATTTGGGCTCAACAAAATTAATAAAACAAGGCCCAACCAGCCATGCTATGTAAAAAAAAGGGGCCCAAGTCCATGATTTTAATTAGGTAATATTATATATGGTTATACATATCCATAGAAGGTTCAAGAAAGCAAGAAAAATCAAGAAATAGAGAACAAGACCATTTCGGGTTTGAGAGGAGAAAAAGAAAGAAAAGAAAGAAAATTCTTGGAGCCTAATCCTTGAGTTTAAAATTCAATTCTTGTGGGAATACTACTAAGTGCAAAGTCTTCTACAACTTGGTACAATTAGTTTGGCAAGAGGACAAGTTTAGTGCAAAGTGAAGAACTTGAAGAAAGGTAAGGATTTTATGCTTTTGTTATGTTATGGAAGGTATATGTATGTTGTAGTATGTGTGAATGAATGAAAAACATGGAAATTTTGTGTGTTGAAAAGTATGCTTGTTGGCCGAATACATGTACATGTATTACATGTCTTGGATGATTTGAATTCATGTTGTAATTTAGTTGTAGTGTGGTGGAAATTGTATTAGAAATGAAAGTGGAATGAACTAGTGAAAATTGAAGAATGTAGGAGGTGGCCGTGTGGTATGGTTATGTGTTGATGGAGTATGAATTTGATCTTGTTTGTATGTTAAGTGTGTTATGGTGAAGTGAATGGAAAGATAACAATCCTTGTTGTCTTGGAAAAATGGTTATCAAGTTGTTGTAGGAAAGTATGCAACTTTGTTATGGTTTATGTAAAAATGGAAATGAAAGTATCAAGAGGCAAATTATGATTATTGTTGATGAATTTGGAAGATGGAAATGTATAATTAACTTGTAAGTTGAAAGTTAGGAAAAATTGGATAAGTAGTGGCTTAATGGAAAGTTGGTATGTTTTGCATATCTTGTGTATATTGTGTGGAAATGGTATGATATGCCTTCGACGTATGTTGTGATGATTTTGATGGTTGATGAATATGAAAATGATAAGTTTGGTTTGGAAATGTAAGTTTGAAACAAAAGATGTTTCGTTATGTCGAAAGATGGCTAGTGATGCCATAGTGTATGTTTTAATGTCTATTATTGTTTTGATGTCATTCTGGGTTGTTGTGTTGATGAATTGAGCCGAGCTAAGTCTCGGGGATGTCTTATATACAGAGGAAATGCTGTCGAAATTTCGGTAGGCAAGTATGTGTTAAGTTGGATTATTGAAAAGTTTGAAACTAACAAATGGTAAACTTGACCATTTCTAGATTTTTGACGAAATTGGGATTGACGCCAAGCGAGCGTAAGGCGCTATCGAGGTATGTGAAGCATTCCCCTATGTTCCTAGGCATGTTCTGGATGTGGTAGGCTCGGCCGCGAGCCTTAAGTACGACTCCGTTCCCCGGAATTCGAGACGGAAAACCACTCCAATTCCTTCAATTCAATTGAAACTATTTTCTTACAAATTGCCTTTAAAGTGAATTTTTGTACAAAACTTCCTTAAACGGAGTCAGAACACTTCCAAACGACTATGGATGACCTCATAAGGTCTATTAGCAATAATTTACCTATGTAGCCTCGAGTTGGTCCGAGGCGGGCCCACAAGGCCTGATATCTTCTGTAAAGTTTTTTAAATATTTCCGTTTTGGTCCGATTTTCTCTAAAAACTTCTGGACTATCATTTATCGGTTCGTGTCTGTCCCAATGCATTCTTTCACTGCAACCCGGGCCAGGTTCTGTTATCGTGCATATTTCTCTGCATTGTTCACCGCGTCCCTCGGCGTACGGGCTGGGATCTGTATGTCTGTATGATATTATGATCTGTGTATGGGGATGGCGGCCCGGATGGCATATGATCTGATCTGATTCTGTCTGTCCACCGCGTCCCGTACTAAGAGGGCCGGGTTCTGTTACCGCGCCCCCAGACAGGGCCGGGATCTGTATGAATGTATGCGTGTGCTATCTATATTTATATAAGCACATGCCTCTGTATGATTCTGTATGACTCTGTACTACTCTGCATGCATAATTCTGTCCGACATACTTCTGTCTGTCCGTCTGAATTACGACTATGTCTGTATGTCCGTATGGATTCTGATTCTGCTCGTCTGTCCGTATTATGATTCCGTCTGTCTGTCCGAACCATAATTCGATTTATTTGTATGGAACACGATTCTGTATGTCTGTCTGGATCATGACTCTGTCCGTCAGTCTGATTAATGGTTCTGTCCGTTATATTTCTGTGACTCCGGTTCAGACTATGCTTATATCTGTTATGTTTCTGCTTTACATACTCGGTACATTTTTCATACTGACCCCCGTTCTTCGGGGGCTGCGCTACATGCCCGCAGGTACCGACGCACCAGGTGATACGCCGCCAGCGTAGGTTTCTGATTCAGCTGTTTTGAAGAGCTCCTTTGATCCGGAGCGTATATTTTTGGTATATATCTCCTGTCTTCTGTATACTCTGTATGTATGGATATTCTGGGTACGGCGGGGCCCTGTCCCGTCATATGACTCTGTATGTCTGTAGAGGCCTGTAGATAGATGTGTGGGTTACGGGTTTCGTCTGTATGCTAGCCTTATCGGCTTATATGAAAATGTCTGTATGTTCAGGTATATATGTATATATATGTATGTTTGCGCGCGTGCCGTATTTGTATCGACCTACTTTTGTAACTTCTGTTTTAAAAAAAAAAAAGAAAAAAAATATTCGTATGATTTGAAATTCGGTCGGGTAGGTATGTACGGGTACCCAGTTAGGGTACCAGTCGCGGCCACGGGGTTGGGTCGTGACAAAAGTGGTATCAAAGCGGTTAGTCCTCGGAATGTCTACAGGCCGTGTCTTGTAGAGTCTTGTTTATCGATGTGTTGTGCACCACACCTATAAACAGGAAGCTACAGGGCATTTAGGATGTTACCCTTCTTTGGATTCTTAGATCGTGCGATAAAGCTATATGATTAGGATGATTCTCCCCTACGAATTGCTGTATCTACAGCGAGGCTCCAGAAGAGCAGATGTGTCGGTATTTGGGGAAAATGTTTCTGACCCTCTTCCTGCAGGTGATCGTAGGTTGATAAATAATGAAGAGGAGCGCTTCGGATGATGGGGATGGGGGTGCTAATAAGGCCCCTAGGACATTACCAGGACCGAGTAGGCAGATCCCCAGCTACTCGATTGAGACAGACCCTTCGGAGGATCCAGAGACAATTCCTCCAGAGTTTTTGATCCCCAGAGCAGAGGCTCCCAGGGAAGACAGTTATGACACCGACCCTTCGGAGGACCCAGCGACGATACCTCCAGAGTTTCTTACTCCTAGGGAGGAGGATAGCCCCGAGGCTGAGCCACTAGAGCACTCCTCTGGGACGCCGGAGGAGGAGATTCCCGAGGATGTGCCAGCAGCTCCGGTAGTGGAGCAGTATGTTAGACAGGCTTCCCCAGAGAGTGTCACGCCCTATTCCAGCCCTTTGTCCTGGCCGTCGGTGAACCAGGAATTGCCAGGCTACCTACACTCCTCCGATTCAGATGCAGGTAACAGTGGGGGCCAGACCGACGACGATGATGAGGGACACAGCTCCCACAGCAGCTCCCCAGGTTAGACCCGAGTTGATCAGTTATGAGTACGTAAGTTTCCTAGAAATTTCGATATGTGTATGATATCTGTAAAACGTTGTTCTATGAAGACGACGGAAATTTAAAAGGATTAGAGACCTAGTGACCAAAGGTAAGGGCGACTGAGATGTCCCCACCATCAATGTGAGTCTAGAAATCCCGGACGAAAGTAAACAGGAAAGTGCCTCCGATGCTGTTGAGTTGGGCACGTGTGGTAACTGTCGACGACATTATAATTCTTACTTGAGGTTATCAGCCCCGTGTGGCTGCGATACGACATGATATGATATGTATGTGTGTATATGTGTTGGCCCTGTGAGGCATAATTGGTATTTCTGGTGTACAGGTTTTGGATAGTAAGAAAAACAGAGGAACCTCTGCCCAAATTTTTCCAGAAATATGGAAGTAAATATGTAGACTAAGTACAAAAAGGTCCCTCAATACTTGTCGGACTTTAGTTTTCTTCTGTCGGTGGTTGGAGAGCACCTTATGGTGATATTTTATCAGATTTCACCGACTATTTGGAGGCGGAATTCGTGGGACGAAGACTTAAATCTGTGGGTTATCCGTAATCATCTGTATACGTGTATGAAAGTGAATGTTTGAGATTCAGAAAGGCGACATGGTAATTGTACGACTTAGCCGGGGGTGGGACCCGCTACAAAATTTTTCCGAAAATTTGCTAAGACCCCGATTTGCTCTAAAATTACACGACAAAGGTCGTGCGGGGCGATCGACGAAATTATATCAGCCCTAACGCGTCGAAATGCATGAAAGTTTTGGAGTTAAGCGTGCTCAAGCCAGAGCAATTCTGGGATGGGTGACCCCCTGGGAAGTAATGCAAAGTTTTGCACAAGTGTAAGTATGATAGACTTAAATGAAAATTTGGGGTAACCAAAAGGACAAATGGAATGTGTGGAGTGATTAGTGCCCTTACAGGAGTCGCGCAGAGCGAGGCGGACTAAATGGGCGAAAATAAAAAGGGTGCAATACCGCTCGGGAAATTGAGCGAATTCGAATAACAGTCAGAGACGTTTGCCAGTAAGATATTAGTAGATATATCTGTATGTGTGTATGTGTATGTGAATGTGTATGTGTACGATTTTCGTCTGATGCCTGTATGGATCCAGAGCCGAGTCCCGGCGACTGATGTTGTGATAGACGGAAGGTTTCACTAAACCGAATATATGAAGCGAAGAAGGGACGACGATCTGAATGTTGTCAAGGGATAGAAAAGCCCCGATTACATTATAATTTAGTCTGGTATGACGATGTCTGAAAAAGAAAATGAGTATGGATGGTAGGAAAGATGAAAGATAAGAAGTTTGAATAAGCGGAATCTTTGGAAGAGTCGATAAACGACACGCAAGACGATCTGTATGACCACTTGGCGAACAAGTTTACGAATAAAGGGAAATTTTCATAAATTACTGGAGCCTTAATATGAGTGATCTGATTCTAATTCAGATTCTATCTGTTATACTTCTGCACTTCCGATTCTGATAGGGCTCCGTCTATCACGCCTCTATGCTTCTGAACTCGATTATGTTTCCAATCTGATAAATCTTTGTATGTCTGATTCTGAATATGTTCCTGGTTGACATACCTCTGTATGATCGATTCTGAATACGTTTCTGTCTGACATATCTCTGTATGATTAAATCTGATTACGAATCTGTCTGACACACCTCTGTATGTCTGACTCCGGATATGAATCCGTCTGATATGCCTCTGTACGTCTGATTCCGATTGCACGTCTGTCTGATACATCTCCGTATGTCTGATTCTGATTACGACTCTGTCCAATACATTTCTGTCTGTCTGACTTTGGTCACGATTTTGTGTGATACAATTCTGTACGTCTGATTCTGATTTCGAATCTGTCTGGTATCTTTCTGTACGTCTGACTCCGATCTCAGGTTTGTCTGACATACTTCCGTACATCTGACTTCGACTACGAATCTGTCCGATACATTTCTGTATGTCTGATCCTGACTACGAATCCGTCCGCCATGGTTTAGTACGTCTGCCTCCGATTACGAATCAGTCCGATATGCTTCCACGCGTCCGGTTCTAGTTCTGAATCTGTTGGTATGAAGTGTCTGGTATGAAGAGGGATTACGATAACGTGGTAGGGAACTCAGGAGTGTAACAAGAAATGATACGGACTATGATGTCTGGAAAGCGTTCGTCTGTTACAAGAATATAGCTATGGTTCGACGATTATGTGGGGTACGAGAAAATATATTTTGAAGGCATTTGAATCAGTGATGTGAAAAATTACCCCATAATGTTGGTAAAGAAGCCATGTCGGAAAGTCAGCAAAGGATGACTATAAAGAGAACCCTCCCGGAGTAGTATGACGCCCCATAAGGTCAATTTAACATTCGTGGACGAATGTTTTTAAAGGGGGGGGGGGGGGAGGATGTTACATCCGACATTTTTCGCTTATTCGAAAAAATTCAAGATAAATTGACTTGTGATGAATAAGGCCACAATTGGACCTTACTTGGTATGAATGTGTAGGTCATGAATTCAATGGTGTGGAATTACGAAAGGTGGCCAAGGGCAAAATTGAAATTTTGGAAACTTGCCTTATGAATTACAAGATGTAACCACCAATTTGGGCTCAACAAAATTAATAAAACAAGGCCCAACCAGCCATGCTATGTAAAAAAAAGGGGCCCAAGTCCATGATTTTAATTAGGTAATATTATATATGGTTATACATATCCATAGAAGGTTCAAGAAAGCAAGAAAAATCAAGAAATAGAGAACAAGACCATTTCGGGTTTGAGAGGAGAAAAAGAAAGAAAAGAAAGAAAATTCTTGGAGCCTAATCCTTGAGTTTAAAATTCAATTCTTGTGGGAATACTACTAAGTGCAAAGTCCTCTACAACTTGGTACAATTAGTTTGGCAAGAGGACAAGTTTAGTGCAAAGTGAAGAACTTGAAGAAAGGTAAGGATTTTATGCTTTTGTTATGTTATGGAAGGTATATGTATGTTGTAGTATGTGTGAATGAATGAAAAACATGGAAATTTTGTGTGTTGAAAAGTATGCTTGTTGGCCGAATACATGTACCTGTATTACATGTCATGGATGATTTGAATTCATGTTGTAATTTAGTTGTAGTGTGGTGGAAATTGTATTAGAAATGAAAGTGGAATGAATTAGTGAAAATTGAAGAATGTAGGAGGTGGCCGTGTGGTATGGTTATGTGTTGATGGAGTATGAATTTGATCTTGTTTGTATGTTAATTGTGTTATGGTGAAGTGAATGGAAAGATAACAATCCTTGTTGTCTTGGAAAAATGGTTATCAAGTTGTTGTAGGAAAGTATGCAACTTTGTTATGGTTTATGTAAAAATGGAAATGAAAGTATCAAGAGGCAAATTATGATTATTGTTGATGAATTTGGAAGATGGAAATGTATAATTAACTTGTATGTTGAAAGTTAGGAAAAATTGGATAAGTAGTGGCTTAATGGAAAGTTGGTATGTTTTGCATATCTTGTGTATATTGTGTGCAAATGGTATGATATGCCTCCGACGTATGTTGTGATGATTTTGATGGTTGATGAATATGAAAATGATAAGTTTGGTTTGGAAACGTAAGTTTGAAACAAAAGATGTTTCGTTATGTCGAAAGATGGCTAGTGATGCCATAGTGTATGTTTTAATGTCTATTATTGTTTTGATGTCATTCTGGGTTGTTGTGTTGATGAATTGAGCCGAGCTAAGTCTCGGGGATGTCTTATATACAGAGGAAATGCTGCCGAAATTTCGGTAGGCAAGTATGTGTTAAGTTGGATTATTGAAAAGTTTGAAACTAACAAATGGTAAACTTGACCATTTCTAGATTTTTGACGAAATTGGGATTGACGCCAAGCGAGCGTAAGGCGCTATCGAGGTATGTGAAGCATTCCCCTATGTTCCTAAGCATGTTCTGGATGTGGTAGGCTCGGCCGCGAGCCTTAGGTACGACTCCGTTCCCCGGAATTCGAGACGGAAAACCGCTCCAATTCCTTCAATTCAATTGAAACTATTTTCTTACAAATTGCCTTTAAAGTGAATTTTTGTACAAAACTTCCTTAAACGGAGTCGGAACACTTCCAAACGACTATGGATGACCTCATAAGGTCTATTAGCAATAATTTACCTATGTAGCCTTGAGTTGGTCCGAGACGGGCCCACAAGGCCTGATATCTTCTGTAAAATTTTAAATACTTCCGTTTTGGTCCGATTTTCTCTAAAAACTTCTGGACTATTATTTTGTGTATGATATGGCTATTTTTGTGTAATTTATACAACATGATTTCTGAACGTCTAAGAATCCAATTCTGATAATAATCTATCGTGCCTTCCCAACTAGGATATAGGCGCGTACTATGCATACTATCTGGATACTATGATTTGACTCGCCATTTGGCACCCTTCAGTTTGATTGAGTCTGTATGTTGAGTCTGTATGTAAGTAGTTTCTCATTTATCGGTTCGTGTCTGTCCCAATGCATTCTTTCACTGCGACCCGGGCCAGGTTCTGTTATCGTGCATATTTCTCTGCATTGTTCACCGCGTCCCTCGGCGTACGGGCCGGGATCTGTATGTCTGTATGATATTATGATCTGTGTATGGGGATGGCGGCCAGGATGGCATATGATCTGATCTGATTCTGTCTGTCCACCGCGTCCCGTACTAAGAGGGTCGGGTTCTGTTACCGCGCCCCCAGACAGGGCCGGGATCTGTATGAATGTATACGTGTGCTATCTATATTTATATAAGCACATGCCTCTGTATGATTCTGTATGACTCTGTACTACTCTGCATGCTTAATTCTGTCCGACATACTTCTGTCTGTCCGTCTGAATTACGACTATGTCTGTATGTCCGTATGGATTCTGATTCTGCTCGTCTGTCCGTATTATGATTCCGTCTGTCTGTCCGAACCATAATTCGATTTATTTGTATGGAACACGATTCTGTATGTCTGTCTGGATCATGACTCTGTCCGTCAGTCTGATTAATGGTTCTGTCCGTTATATTTCTGTGACTCCGGTTCGGACTATGCTTATATCTGTTATGTTTCTGCTTTACATACTCGGTACATTTCTCGTACTGACCCCCGTTCTTCGGGGGCTGCGCTACATGCCCGTAGGTACCGACGCACCAGGTGATACGCCGCCAGCGTAGGTTTCTGATTCAGCTGTTTTGAAGAGCTCCTTTGATCCGGAGCGTATATTTTTGGTATCTATCTCCTGTCTTCTGTATACTCTGTATGTATGGATATTCTGGATACGGCGGGGCCCTGTCCCGTCATATGACTCTGTATGTCTGTAGAGGCCTGTAGATAGATGTGTGGGTTACGGGTTTCGTCTGTATGCTAGCCTTATCGGCTTATATGAAAATGTCTGTATGTTCAGGTATATATGTATATATATGTATGTTTGCGCGCGTGCCGTATTTGTATCGACCTACTTTTGTAACTTCTGTTTTAAAAAAAAAAAAGAAAAAAAATATCCGTATGATTTGAAATTCGGTCGGGTAGGTATGTACGGGTACCCAGTTAGGGTACCAGTCGCGGCCACGGGGTTGGGTCGTGACAAAAGTGGTATCAAAGAGGTTAGCCCTCGGAATGTCTACAGGCCGTGTCTAGTAGAGTCTTGTTTATCGATGTGTTGTGCACCACACCTATAAACAGGAAGCTACATGGCATTTAGGATGTTACCCTTCTTTGGATTCTTAGATCGTGCGATAAAGCTATATGATTAGGATGATTCTCCCCTACGAATTGCTGTATCTACAGCGAGGCTCCAGAAGAGCAGAAGTGTCGGTATTTGGGGAAAATGTTTCTGACCCTCTTCCTGCAGGTGATCGTAGGTTGATAAATAATGAAGAGGAGCGCTTCGGATGATGGGGATGGGGGTGCTAATAAGGCCCCTAGGACATCACCAGGACCGAGTAGGCAGATCCTCAGCTACTCGATTGAGACAGACCCTTCGGAGGATCCAGAGACAATTCCTCCAGAGTTTTTGATCCCCAGAGCAGAGGCTCCCAGGGAAGACAGTTATGACACCGACCCTTCGGAGGACCCAGCGACGATACCTCCAGAGTTTCTTACTCCCAGGGAGGAGGATAGCCCCGAGGCTGAGCCACTAGAGCACTCCTCTAGGACGCCGGAGGAGGAGATTCCCGAGGATGTGCCAGCAGCTCCGGTAGTGGAGCAGTATGTTAGACAGGCTTCCCCAGAGAGTGTCACGCCCTATTCCAGCCCTTTGTCCTGGCCGTCGGTGAACCAGGAATTGCCAGGCTACCTACACTCCTCCGATTCAGATGCAGGTAACAGTGGGGGCCAGACCGACGACGATGATGAGGGACAAAGCTCCCACGGCAGCTCCCCAGGTTACACCCGAGTTGATCAGTTATGAGTACGTAAGTTTCCTAGAAATTTCGATATGTGTATGATATCTGTAAAACGTTGTTCTATGAAGACGACGGAAATTTAAAAGGATTAGAGACCTAGTGACCAAAGGCAAGGGCGACTGAGATGTCCCCACCGTCAATGTGAGTCTAGAAATCCCGGACGAAAGTAAACAGGAAAGTGCCTCCGATGCTGTTGAGTTGGGCACGTGTGGTAACTGTCGACGACGTTATAATTCTTACTTGAGGTTATCAGCCCCGTGTGGCTGCGATACGACATGATATGATATGTATGTGTGTATATGTGTTGGCCCTGTGAGGCATAATTGGTATTTCTGGTGTACAGGTTTTGGATAGTAAGAAAAACAGAGGAACCTCTGCCCAAATTTTTCCAGAAATATGGAAGTAAATATGTAGACTAAGTACAAAAAGGTCCCGCAATACTTGTCGGACTTTAGTTTTCTGCTGTCGGTGGTTGGAGAGCACCTTATGGTGATATTTTATCAGCTTTCACCGACTATTTGGAGGCGGAATTCGTGGGACGAAGACTTAAATCTGTGGGTTATCCGTAATCATCTATATACGTGTATGAAAGTGAATGTTTGAGATTCAGAAAGGCGACATGGTAATTGTACGACTTAGCCGGGGGTGGGACCCGCTACAAAATTTTTCCGAAAATTTGCTAAGACCCCGATTTGCTCTAAAATTACACGACAAAGGTCGTGCGGGGCGATCGACGAAATTATATCAGCCTTAACGCGTCGAAATGCATGAAAGTTTTGGAGTTAAGCGTGCTCAAGCCAGAGCAATTCTGGGATGGGTGACCCCCTGGGAAGTAATGCAATGTTTTGCACAACTGTAAGTATGATAGACTTAAATGAAAATTTGGGGTAACCAAAAGGACAAATGGAATGTGTGGAGTGATTAGTGCCCTTACAGGAGTCGCGCAGAGCGAGGCGGACTAAATGGGCGAAAATAAAAAGGGTGCAATACCGCTCGGGAAATTGAGCGAATTCGAATGACAGTCAGAGACGTTTGCCAGTAAGATATTAGTAGATATATCTGTATGTGTGTATGTGTATGTGAATGTGTATGTGTACGATTTTCGTCTGATGCCTGTATGGATCCAGAGCCGAGTCCCGGCGACTGATGTTGTGAAAGACGGAAGGTTTCACTAAACCGAATATATGAAGCGAAGAAGGGACGACGATCTGAATGTTGTCAAGGGATAGAAAAGCCCCGATTACATTATAATTTAGTCTGGTATGACGATGTCTGAAAAAGAAAATGAGTATGGATGGTAGGAAAGATGAAAAATAAGAAGTGTGAATAAGCGGAATCTTTGGAAGAGTCGATAAGCGACACGCAAGACGATCTGTATGACCACTTGGCGAACAAGTTTACGAATAAAGGGAAATTTTCATAAATTACTGGAGCCTTAATAGGAGTGATCTGATTCTAATTCAGATTCTATCTGTTATACTTCTGCACTTCCGATTCTGATAGGGCTCCGTCTATCACGTCTCTATGCTTCTGAACTCGATTATGTTTCCAATCTGATAAATATTTGTATGTCTGATTCTGAATATGTTCCTGGTTGACATACCTCTGTATGATCGATTCTGAATACGTTTCTGTCTGACATATCTCTGTATGATTAAATCTGATTACGAATCTGTCTGACACACCTCTGTATGTCTGACTCCGGATATGAATCCGTCTGATATGCCTCTGTACGTCTGATTCCGATCGCACGTCTGTCTGATACATCTCCGTATGTCTGATTCTGATTACGACTCTGTCCGATACATTTCTGTCTGTCTGACTTTGGTCACGATTTTGTGTGATACAATTCTGTACGTCTGATTCTGATTTCGAATCTGTCTGGTATCTTTCTGTACGTCTGACTCCGATCTCAGGTTTGTCTGACATACTTCCGTACATCTGACTTCGACTACGAATCTGTCCGATACATTTCTGTATGTCTGATCCTGACTACGAATCCGTCCGCCATGGTTTAGTACGTCTGCCTCCGATTACGAATCAGTCCGATATGCTTCCACGCGTCCGGTTCTAGTTCTGAATCTGTTGGTATGAAGTGTCTAGTATGAAGAGGGATTACGATAACGTGGTAGGGAACTCAGGAGTGTAACAAGAAATGATACGGACTATGATGTCTGGAAAGCGTTCGTCTGTTACAAGAATATAGCTATGGTTCGGCGATTATGTGGGGTACGAGAAAATATATTATGAAGGCATTTGAATCAGTGATGTGAAAAATTACCCCATAATGTTGGTAAAGAAGCCATGTCGGAAAGTCAGCAAAGGACGACTATAAAGAGAACCCTCCCGGAGTAGTATGACGCCCCATAAGGTCAATTTAACATTCGTGGACGAATGTTTTTAAAGGGGGGGAGGATGTTAAATCCGACATTTTTCGCTTATTCGAAAAAATTCAAGATAAATTGACTTGTGATGAATAAGGCCACAATTGGACCTTACTTGGTATGAATGTGTAGGTCATGAATTCAATGGTGTGGAATTACGAAAGGTGGCCAAGGGCAAAATTGGAATTTTGGAAACTTGCCTTATGAATTACAAGATGTAACCACCAATTTGGGCTCAACAAAATTAATAAAACAAGGCCCAACCAGCCATGCTATGTAAAAAAAAGGGGCCCAAGTCCATGATTTTAATTAGGTAATATTATATATGGTTATACATATCCATAGAAGGTTCAAGAAAGCAAGAAAAATCAAGAAATAGAGAACAAGACCATTTCGGGTTTGAGAGGAGAAAAAGAAAGAAAAGAAAGAAAATTCTTGGAGCCTAATCCTTGAGTTTAAAATTCAATTCTTGTGGGAATACTACTAAGTGCAAAGTCCTCTACAACTTGGTACAATTAGTTTGGCAAGAGGACAAGTTTAGTGCAAAGTGAAGAACTTGAAGAAAGGTAAGGATTTTATGCTTTTGTTATGTTATGGAAGGTATATGTATGTTGTAGTATGTGTGAATGAATGAAAAACATGGAAATTTTGTGTGTTGAAAAGTATGCTTGTTGGCCGAATACATGTACATGTATTACATGTCTTGGATGATTTGAATTCATGTTGTAATTTAGTTGTAGTGTGGTGGAAATTGTATTAGAAATGAAAGTGGAATGAATTAGTGAAAATTGAAGAATGTAGGAGGTGGCCGTGTGGTATGGTTATGTGTTGATGGAGTATGAATTTGATCTTGTTTGTATGTTAAGTGTGTTATGGTGAAGTGAATGGAAAGATAACAATCCTTGTTGTCTTGGAAAAATGGTTATCAAGTTGTTGTAGGAAAGTATGCAACTTTGTTATGGTTTATGTAAAAATGGAAATGAAAGTATCAAGAGGCAAATTATGATTATTGTTGATGAATTTGGAAGATGGAAATGTATAATTAACTTGTATGTTGAAAGTTAGGAAAAATTGGATAAGTAGTGGCTTAATGGAAAGTTGGTATGTTTTGCATATCTTGTGTATATTGTGTGGAAACGGTATGATATGCCTCCGACGTATGTTGTGATGATTTTGATGGTTGATGAATATGAAAATGATAAGTTTGGTTTGGAAATGTAAGTTTGAAACAAAAGATGTTTCGTTATGTCGAAAGATGGCTAGTGATGCCATAGTGTATGTTTTAATGTCTATTATTGTTTTGATGTCATTCTGGGTTGTTGTGTTGATGAATTGAGCCGAGCTAAGTATCGGGGATGTTTTATATACAGAGGAAATGCTGCCGAAATTTCGGTAGGCAAGTATGTGTTAAGATGGATTATTGAAAAGTTTGAAACTAACAAATGGTAAACTTGACCATTTCTAGATTTTTGACGAAATTGGGATTGACGCCAAGCGAGCGTAAGGCGCTATCGAGGTATGTGAAGCATTCCCCTATGTTCCTAGGCATGTTCTGGATGTGGTAGGCTCGGCCGCGAGACTTAAGTACGACTCCGTTCCCCGGAATTCGAGACGGAAAACCGCTCCAATTCCTTCAATTCAATTGAAACTATTTTCTTACAAATTGCCTTTAAAGTGAATATTTGTACAAAACTTCCTTAAACGGAGTCGGAACACTTCCAAACGACTATGGATGACCTCATAAGGTCTATTAGCAATAATTTACCTATGTAGCCTCGAGTTGGTTCGAGGCGGGCCCACAAGGCCTGATATCTTCTGTAAAATTTTAAATACTTCCGTTTTGGTCCGATTTTCTCTAAAAACTTCTGGACTATTATTTTGTGTATGATATGGCTATTTTTGTGTAATTTATACAACATGATTTCTGAACGTCTGAGAATCCAATTTTGATAATAATCTGTCGTGCCTTCCCAACTAGGATATAGGCGCGTACTATGCATACTATCTGGATACTATGATTTGACTCGCCATTTGGCACCCTTCAGTTTGATTGAGTTTGTATGTTGAGTCTGTATGTAAGTAGTTTCTCATTTATCGGTTCGTGTCTGTCCCAATGCATTCTTTCACTGCGACCCGGGCCAGGTTCTGTTATCGTGCATATTTCTCTGCATTGTTCACCGCGTCCCTCGGCGTACGGGCCGGGATCTGTATGTCTGTATGATATTATGATCTGTGTATGGGGATGGCGGCCAGGATGGCATATGATCTGATCTGATTCTGTCTGTCCACCGCGTCCCGTACTAAGAGGGCCGGGTTCTGTTACCGCGCCCCCAGACAGGGCCGGGATCTGTATGAATGTATGCGTGTGCTATCTATATTTATATAAGCACATGCCTCTGTATGATTCTGTATGACTCTGTACTACTCTGCATGCATAATTCTGTCCGACATACTTCTGTCTGTCCGTCTGAATTACGACTATGTCTGTATGTCCGTATGGATTCTGATTCTGCTCGTCTGTCCGTATTATGATTCCGTCTGTCTGTCCGAACCATAATTCGATTTATTTGTATGGAACACGATTCTGTATGTCTGTCTGGATCATGACTCTGTCCGTCAGTCTGATTAATGGTTCTGTCCATTATATTTCTGTGACTCCGGTTCGGACTATACTTATATCTATTATGTTTCTGCTTTACATACTCGGTACATTTTTCGTACTGACCCCCGTTCTTCGGGGGCTGCGCTACATGCCCGCAGGTACCGACGCACCAGGTGATACGCCGCCAGCGTAGGTTTCTGATTCAGCTGTTTTGAAGAGCTCCTTTGATCCGGAGCGTATATTTTTGGTATATATCTCCTGTCTTCTGTATACTCTGTATGTATGGATATTCTGGATATGGCGGGGCCCTGTCCCGTCATATGACTCTGTATGTCTGTAGAGGCCTGTAGATAGATGTGTGGGTTACGGGTTTCGTCTGTATGCTAGCCTTATCGGCTTATATGAAAATGTCTGTATGTTCAGGTATATATGTATATATATGTATGTTTGCGCGCGTGCCGTATTTGTATCGACCTACTTTTGTAACTTCTGTTTTAAAAAAAAAAAGAAAAAAAAAATCCGTATGATTTGAAATTCGGTCGGGTAGGTATGTACGGGTACCCAGTTAGGGTACCAGTCGCGGCCACGGGGTTGGGTCGTGACACGTAATCACCAAGATTCAAGAGAATCTACGTACAGTATCGGACCCACAAGTGTCACGACCCAGCTAGTGGGCCATGACAGGTATCCGGAGCTGACTACTGAGCACCACTCATCGTGCTATCTATCACACTTAGCCTGGACATATATCATTTTCAACATAGAACTTTTCATAAGCCAATTTTTGAATCTTCCAAAACACGTATATATGCATAAGCTATCACGACCCAACCGGAGGGCCGCGACGGGCACCCGGTGCTATCCCACCCGGACACCCTTTATCATACATTTACATCCAAGTGAGCCACATACTAAATCATACATTTATTTTCATCAATCATACTAGTCCCAGTGGACAACAATATCTTTATATCATCATTGACATCTATGCCCATATCAATGTACATAAGCCGACGAGGCTAACAAAATGAAATCCAAAATATAGACCGACAAGGCCAAACACATCTAACCATATACACATGTCTACGAGCCTCTAAGGAGAGTATGTCATATCATATAGGCGGGACAGGACCCCGCTATGCCCATAAATATATACACAAAAGAATAAGTACCAAGAGCTTTAGCTCAGAAAGAAATGGAGCTCCGCTATGTAGTCCCTGAATAATGTAGCTATGAATCAAGTCTATCTCCCTGGGCACCTGCGGGCATGACACAACGTCTACAAACAAAAGGACGTCAGTACGAAGAATGTACTGAGTAAGTAAAGCATGATCAATATCAATATAGAAGCATAATAAGCAACATAAGAAATAACATAAGAGGGGAGATAGCAGTATCATCGTCATAAGCACTTACTTGCCTTTCATAGGGACTTTCCATTTCTAGTGCATAATTGTGTAGATACATCCGTATCCGTACCCGTATTCATATCCGTACTCATTTACATTTCGTATCTGTAATCGAATTCATACACATATTCTTATACATATTCGTATTCATACTCATGTCTATATCATATACATATCCATATCATGTACATATTTTTATCATATACATACCTGGCCAACCAAGGCTTCAGGGTTACATTTACCTGGCCTTACCAAGGCTTCAGGGTTACATCTACCTGGCCCTACCAAGGCTTCAGGGTTACATAATTATATACATATGCTACCCAGCCTTTAAGCTCGGGGTCCCATAATAGTCACACATAGATACATATACATAATAGCTCATAAGCATCATTACTATTATCATCACTATCATTATCGTCATTGTTATCGTCATTTCTATTAACGTCGTTATCATTATCGTTATCACTATCATCTATCCTTACAGGAACACTCGTCATATGAGAAACTTAGTACCATCGTAACATATCAAGAATCATAAGCTTAGTAGCTTTGAAGATAGAATCATTTGGAGGACATCATAAACTTATAGAAGATTTTGAAGATTGGCCAAAGAACGAATGCCTTATGAAAGAAGGCTTAGCCTTACATACCTTTCCGTTCAACTATTCTATCACTTGCATGTTCTCCTTCAATGCTCACGTTCCAACCTTCATTAGAGTTATACTATCATTAGAAAACCGATAGCTAGCATACATAACTAAGGCTAGAGAAAATTGGACAGCATCTCCTTTACTTATACGACATTCCTCCATATCGTAAATCAACTCCCAAACGTCAATAATACACTCATAATATCATAACAACAGTCTCTATTCATCCACATTATCCATACCTCTCAATTCACTTCCAATTGTCCATGTTATATCCCGTATTCCGCACATTCGGAAAATTTGAAATAATTGTGACAAGTTAGAGACAAGGCCATATTTTGATCTTGTTCTATATATAAGGTGTTCAGGAAAAACATTGACGCGGGAATATCGAGGAAGGTTAAGGGCAAAACTTGGAATTTTGGAAATTAGTTTCGTGAATTACAAAATATGGCCATAACTAGTTGGGCTAGAAAAAAAAATCAAAATAAATAAAAAGGGCCCAAGTGATAGGGGTGGCCGACCATAGTGGCCATAAGCCCAAGCCCATGGAATTAAAATTTTGTCCATGTGATAAATAAGGACAAAGGGAGTCCAAATTCTTCATTTATCAAGAAACTTCAAGAACCCAAAAATGGAGAGCAAGACTTAAGGGGATTTCGGCCAGCCCCATAAGAATTCAAGCCATAGAAATCTTGTCCCAAAAATTATTTTCTTGTGGTATTCCCACTAATTCAAGGGTCCTCTACGACGTGGTATAATTGTTTCGGAAGATAAGTCATCCGTTTCGTCATTTCCGCATTCTAGTCTATGATGTTAAATGAAGAATAAATGACTTGAAATGAAGTTGTAATTTGTTGGTGGATTATGAAAGAAGTTAATGCGATATTAGTATGGTTTCTTGCGATTATAAGAATGAAGGATATTGTTGAAGTATAGATTATTAATGTCCTTGTGGAATTTGGAAGGTCTTGGGTGAAGAAGTAGGTCGTTTGGGTTGTTTGGTATACTATGTGAATTGTTTGAAATATTCTTGAAATGATTGATGATGTTGTTGCCATAATTGTTGGTATTATTGTTGATAATGTGACCGAGTTCCATTCTCGGGTTTGTTGTTGTTGAATTAGCCGAGTTGTACCCTCGGGGATGGTGTATGTACAGGGGAAATGCTTCCGGAATTACGGTACACAAATATGAATCTAAGTTGAATTATTAAGAGTTTACAACTCACATTTGACACTTATGACCAATTGCAGATTTTGGACGAAACGGGGTTTGATTTTGCGCGAGCATAAGGCGCGAGAAAGGTATGTAAGGCTACCCTATTCCTTCTTTTGGCATGTCCTAGGTATACTAGGTCGATACTTGAGCCTCGGGGGCAATTCTGTTCATAGAAATCCGAAATTGAATTTGAGCACTATTCATTCAATCTAATTGAACTATAAATCTCATGTTTTGGTCGAAAGGAAATCAAACGTCCGAAACTTTTGTAAATGTAATCAAGTCGATTCGAAACTTCCTTGGATGACTCTATAGACCCTAATGTCCATGATTCATGTCCGTTGCCTCGACTTGATCCGAGGTGGACCCCCTACTCCCGAAATCTTCCCCTATTGTTCTATCTGGCTTAATTTCGTACAATAATTAAAGGAGACTCTTGGTTGTTTTACTATCCCATTGAGTCCTTAATCTATATCTTGATATGTGCACGCAATCTTATAAGTTATATTTGGTCCGATCCGTAAGATATCCGGAAGGAATTCGCTTCTAAAGTGCTATCTAATATGTTCCGAGCCTGCCTATGATTCTGACCTATATGAGTAGAAGTATGTTTGACATGACCCATTCTACGACATGATCGAGTAACGAAATAAGTATAAAGAATTTGTGTCGGAAAGAATATTATGAGTACATTGATTCGACTATTCTGATGTAAATATTCCGGTACAAGTAATCTGATATGAGTACTTCCAATTCTGATATAAGTGTTCAGATATGAACATTCCGATTTGAGCGTTTTGATATAAGCATTTGGGTATAAGTATGTTGACATGAATATTTCGACATAAGTATTTCGATATAAGCACTCTGATGTGAAAATTCTGATGTGAGTATGGAATTTTATTATAAGAAATCTGTTATGAATAATCTGATATAAGTGTGTTGATAAAAGTACTCTACTATAAGTATTATGATATATGTACTTTGACATGAGTATTCTGATAAAAGTATCCGATATGAGTATTCTGATCTCGATATGTAATCTGATATGAGAATTATAATATGAGTAATCTGTTATGGATAATTCGCTACGAACATTTTGATAGGAATATCTTCTGTAAACTCTGATGTTTTGGTTGTCAGACGACAGCACGTACGATTATTCTACTGAATCTCCGGATTGTCGGTAAGTGTGTATATATACTGAGTCCTGATTTGTATGCATATGGTTTCGCACTACTCTGTTCGTGCAAGTTTTGGATATGTCTATTCACTGAGCCCGGGCCAGGACATGTTCTCGTGCATACTCCACTGCATTGTTCACCGAGACCCACCAGTAGAGGGCCGGGACACGTATATGATGATGGCGCCAGATCCGAACCGGATCCCCTCTACCGAGTCCCTTAATGAAGGGCCCGGACATGTTATCCACCGAGTCCCTCACTGGCGGGCCGGGACACGTTACATGCATACATGACATTTGATGTGACATATACGATTCTATTCACCGAGTCCCTCATTCGAGGGCCGGGACACGTTATGTATATATGGTATATGATTCTGCTATACATGATCCTATCCACCGAGTCCCTTAATAAAGGGCCGAGACACGTTATATGCTTATGCTATACATGATATTGATATACATAATTCCATTTACCGAGTCCCTCACAAGAGGGCCGGGACACGTCATAGGTATATATGGTATGTGATACTGATATGTCTGACCTTATTCACCGAGTCCCTCACTAAAGGGCCGGGACACGTTATGTGCATAGGCATGTATATGTATATGTATCTGAATTATGATTTGAGATCTACTACTTTATTACACAAAGAAAACGTATTGATGACTCTTCATAGTTTTACTGGCTCTGTAGAGTTTCCATTTTTGGCTATGATTCTCTGTTCTGTATTTCATGCCTTACATACTCGGTACATTTTCCGTACTGACCCCCTTTCTTCGGGGGCTGCGTTTCATGCCGCGCAGGTACTCCCAGATGAGTTGAAGACATTATAGAAGATGTTCCAGCGAAGATGGCAAACTCCATTTGCTCCTGGAGGACTGCCGAGTCAGAAGTATATGTGATATGGTTTCTGGTTAATGTTAGAGACTTTGCAGACAGAGTCGTGGGTATGGTATGTCGGTTCAGTAAGCGGCTCCATCAGCCGATGTGTCAGTTTGTATTATAATGTGAATTCTATATAATTACAGATTTTGTTGAATTTGATAAGCAAAAGAAAAACAAAATTCTGGGAGCCTTAATATGTATGTCATGCTTATTTGACTTAACAAGTCCGGAAAGATCATGCATGAAATAAGAGTCTGTGGGTTCGCTCGGCTCCGGATATGGGGTCGGGTGCCCATCACATCCTAGGGGAATCAGGGTGTGACAAAGTGGTATCAGAGCAGGTCTGTCCTAGGAGTTGTCTGCAAAGTCGTGTCCGGTAGAGTTCTGTTTATAGTGTGTAGCGCGCCACATTTATAAACAGGAGGCTACGGGGCATTTAGGGATTGTTGACCTTCTTTCTGTCTCAGATCGTGCGATAGAGCCAAGTCATAGGCGAATGAAATTCCATCTGTAAGCCTTACCTACGACGGTAAGAGGCAAATGACGATATGGAAAGGTCAGAAGGGCAAGTCTGGAAATGTTCGTTCTGTTACCTGAAACCGAAAGTCCTGGGCGGCTAGGATGTGACATATAGTCGTATGCTCTGTAAGGTACTGTTGGTATGTTCTGCGTACAGATTTCGAATGGTAAGAATTTATAAAGGTGGTACGGAAGACCGAAAAGGGTAAAATAGTAATTGAACGAGAAAGAACGTGTTACGAATGTCTCGGAATCTATAAAACTTTGAATTGCTCCAGATTATGTAGTAAAGGACATACGAGGAAGTGGACGTGATTATATCAGCGTTAAGGCACCGAAACGCACCAAGGTTTCGAGGTTAAGCGTGCTCAGGATGGGTGACCCCCCTGGGAAGTATGCAAGAATTTTACATATATTCAGGTATAAGAGACGAAAGGAAAGTTAAAGTAGCCTGAGTGAAATTAGAATATACGAGATGGTTGGAGACCATAAAAGGCCACACAGCACGCAATCGGTTAGATTAGAGAAGACACAGAAGGAATGCTACAGCTCTGGAATTAGAATAAACTTGAACGACGTTTGGAGGTAATGTATGGCCTAGCTGGAAATAATTATGTATACACATATGAATGCGTATGATGCCTTACCTGGACTGTATTGGCGAACACGTGTGTCCCCGCGATCGGTGCTATAGTGTGGAAGGCACCAAGTGAATAGGGGTACCGAACTCCAAGTAACAATAACGAAGGTAAATGGTGCCAAGATTAAAAGGTAGGCTGTTATTATTTTCTCTATCTGTTAAGATTGGAAAGTTCCAGTAAAATGATACTTGGAAAGGAAAGAGAGCAAGTAAAGGGAAAGCAAAAAGGTCAAATACTGAAAGGAAGTGAAAAGGTGGATAAAACGATGATATAAGTAAGAAGTAAAAGGGAAAAACTTGAACTGAGAAGCTTCGATACGTTATGCATAAAGTTAGAAAGAGAGACAAGGGATGAAATAAGAGAAGCCACCGGATACTTGAAGATAGTTCATGGGCCACCGTTAATTGTATGGAATATGAGAATATATGTTAGGAAATTATATGAATTATCGATGTGAAGCGACGCTCGATCCTGTTTGTAACTAACCTACATCGGGAAGTCAACAAGGAATAACAATGGACGAAACGAGCGTCAATACAAGAAATCAAAGACAAGTATACTTTGTCGAGAAATGTGGGAAAAGGAAATAAAGAAAAGCTGTGGTAAGAACTTAAAGATCTTGCGAACTAACAAGTTGAGTAAATTCAAATCACGAGTTCCCATAAGGGTAACGGGACCGTGAAGGATAAGGAGCGATAAAGACACATTGTGTACGTATGTTTTGGGTGAGTATTTGGAATGAAAGATTAAAGCGGGACCCTCCTAGAGTATTATAACACCCCACGAGATCAGTTGAACATTCGAGGAAGAATGTTCTAAAGGGGGGGGGGGGAGGATGTTATATCCCGTATTCCGCACATTCGGAAAATTTGAAATAATTGTGACAAGTTAGAGACAAGGCCATATTTTGATCTTGTTCTATATATAAGGTGTTCAGGAAAAACATTGACGCGGGAATATCGAGGAAGGTTAAGGGCAAAACTTGGAATTTTGGAAATTAGTTTCGTGAATTACAAAATATGGCCATAACTAGTTGAAAAAATCAAAATAAATAAAAAGGGCCCAAGTGATAGGGGTGGCCGGCCATAGTGGCCATAAGCCCAAGCCCATGGAATTAAAATTTTGTCCATGTGATAAATAAGGACAAAGGGAGTCAAAATTCTTCATTTATCAAGAAACTTCAAGAACCCAAAAATGGAGAGCAAGACTTAAGGGGATTTCGGCCAGCCCCATAAGAATTCAAGCCATAGAAATCTTGTCCAAAAAATTATTTTCTTGTGGTATTCCCACTAATTCAAGGGTCCTCTAAGACGTGGTATAATTGTTTCGGAAGATAAGTCATCTGTTTCGTCGTTTCCGCGTTCTAGTCAAGTGAAGAAGTTGAAGAGCAAAGGTAAGAATTCATACCCTTTTATGTGTTATGAAGGCTTGGTCTATGTTGTAGTATGTGGAAATAAGTGAAATTCATTAAATATGTATGGGTGAAGGGTGGCCGAAAATGGTGGTGTGGTATAGAATGTGATGAATAAATTTTTAGTTAGTATTTTGATTGTTGTTGATGTTATGGGTGATTTGTATATGTTGTAGGATGAAGAAATGGATGGAATATATGGAACCATAGATGTAGTGATATGGCCGTGAGTTGCTATGTGGTATAGAAGTGAATGAATCAATTTTTATCTAAGTATTTTGGTTGTTATGTTGCGGTTTCTATGATGTTAAATGAAGAATAAATGACTTGAAATGAAGTTGTAATTTGTTGGTGGATTATGAAAGAAGTTAATGCGATATTAGTATGGTTTCTTGCGATTATAAGAATGAAGGATATTGTTGAAGTATAGATTATTAATGTCCTTGTGGAATTTGGAAGGTCTTGGGTGAAGAAGTAGGTCGTTTGGGTTGTTTGGTATACTATGTGAATTGTTTGAAATATTCTTGAAATGATTGATGATGTTGTTGCCATAATTGTTGGTATTATTGTTGGTAATGTGGCCGAGTGCCATTCTCGGGTTTGTTGTTGTTGAATTAGCCGAGTTGTACCCTCGGGGATGGTGTATGTACAGGGGAAATGCTGCCGGAATTTCGGTAGACAAATATGAATCTAAGTTGAATTCTTAAGAGTTTACAACTCACATTTGACACTTATGACCAATTGCAGATTTTGAGTGAAACGGGGTTTGATTTTGCGCGAGCATAAGCCGCGAGAAAGGTATGTAAGGCTACCCTATTCCTTATTTTGGCATGTCCTAGGTATACTAGGTCGATACTTGAGCCTCGGGGGCAATTCTGTTCATAGAAATCCGAAATTGAATTTGAGCACTATTCATTCAATCTAATTGAACTATAAATCTCATGTTTTGGTCGAAAGGAAATCAAACGTCCGAAACTTTTGTAAATGTATTCAAGTCGAATCGAAACTTCCTTGGATGACTCTATAGACCCTAATGTCCATGATTCATGTCCGTTGCCTCGACTTGATCCGAGGTGGACCCCCTACTCCCGAAATCTTCCCCTATTGTTCTATCTGGCTTAATTCCGTACAATAATTAAAGGAGACTCTTGGTTGTTTTACTATCCCATTGAGTCCTTAATCTATATCTTGATATGTGCACGCAATCTTATAAGTTATATTTGGTCCGATCCGTAAGATATCCGGAAGGAATTCGCTTCTAAAGTGCTATCTAATATGTTCCGAGTCTGCCTATGATTCTGACCTATATGAGTAGAAGTATGTTTGACATGACCCATTCTACGACATGATCGAGTAACGAAATAAGTATAAAGAATTTGTGTCGGAAAGAATATTATGAGTACATTGATTCGACTATTCTGATGTAAATATTCCGGTACAAGTAATCCAATATGAGTACTTCCAATTCTGATATAAGTGTTCAGATATGAACATTCTGATTTGAGCGTTTTGATATAAGCATTTGGGTATAAGTATGTTGACATGAATATTTCGACATAAGTATTTCGATATAAGCACTCTGATGTGAAAATTCTGATGTGAGTATGTAATTTGATATAAGAAATTTGTTATGAATAATCTGATATAAGTGTGTTGATAAAAGTACTCTTCTATAAGTATTATGATATATGTACTTTGACATGAGTATTCTGATAAAAGTATTCGATATGAGTATTCTGATCTCGGTATGTAATCTGATATGAGAATTATAATATGAGTAATCTGTTATGGATAATTCGCTACGAACATTTTGATAAGAATATCTTCTGTAAACTCTGATGTTTTAGTTGTCAGACGACAGCACGTACGATTATTCAACTAAATCTCCGGATTGTCGGTAAGTGTGTATATATACTGAGTCCTGATTTGTATGCATATGGTTTCGCACTACTCTGTTCCTGCAAGTTTTGGATATGTCTATTCACTGAGCCTGGGCCAGGACATGTTCTCGTGCGTACTCCACTGCATTGTTCACCGAGACCCACCAGTAGAGGGCCGGGACACGTATATGATGATGGCGCCAGATCCGGACCGGATCCCCTCTACCGAGTCCCTTAATGAAGGGCCGGGACATGTTATCCACCGAGTCCCTCACTGGCGGGCCGGGACACGTTACATGCATACATGACATTTGATGTGACATATACGATTCTATTCACCGAGTCCCTCATTTGAGGGCCGGGACACGTTATGTATATATGGTATATGATTCTGCTATACATGATCCTATCCACCGAGTCCCTTAATAAAGGGCCGGGACACGTTATATGCTTATGCTATACATGATATTGATATACATAATTCAATTTACCGAGTCCCTCACAAGAGGGCCGGGACACGTCATAGGTATATATGGTATATGATACTGATATGTCTGACCTTATTCACCGAGTCCCTCACTAAAGGGCCGGGACACGTTATGTGCATAAGCATGTATATGTATATGTATCTGAATTATGATTTGAGATCTACTACTTTATTACACAAAGAAAACGTATTGATGACTCTTCATAGTTTTACTGGCTCTGTAGAGTTTCCATTTTTGGCTATGATTCTCTGTTCTGTATTTCATGCCTTACATACTCGGTACATTTTCCGTACTGACCCCCTTTCTTCGGGGGCTGCGTTTCATGCCGCGCAGGTACTCCCAGATGAGTTGAAGACATTATAGAAGATGTTCCAGCGAAGATGGAAAACTCCATTTGCTCCTGGAGGACTGCCGAGTCAGAAGTATATGTGATATGGTTTCTGGTTAATGTTAGAGACTTTGCAGACAGAGTCGTGGGTATGGTATGTCGGTTCAGTAAGCGGCTCCATCAGCCGATGTGTCAGTTTGTATTATAATGTGAATTCTATATAATTACAGATTTTGTTGAATTTGATAAGCAAAAGAAAAAAAAAATTCTGGGAGCCTTAATATGTATGTCATGCTTATTTGACTTAACAAGTCCGGAAAGATCATGCATGAAATAAGAGTCTGTGGGTTCGCTCGGCTCCGGATATGGGGTCGGGTGCCCATCACATCCTAGGGGAATCAGAGTGTGACAGTCCATATCCATAGTCATAACACACATTTACATTCATTCATATACAATGTCTATCTCATGTTCTTAACATCATTTATAACATATTCATATTACAACACATCAAGAATCATAACTCAATTCAAGCTATTACTCAAAATGACACTATTCTTACATTCAAGACCCATTTTCTATATCCTTTTACAATCCAAGTGTTTCAACTTTCAAATACCTTGAACAACATGGAAATACCATAAATCCTACCTTAGATGGTGTAGGAATAAGCTTCGGGTGGAAATACTTCACTTGAGCAAAACCCTAGTTTCACCTCCAATGAGATTTCATGACTTGGATGATCTTTGATGAGTTCCTTACACTTGATTTTCGTATTTTGGTGAAGTTGATCATAAATGTTTCTTGTGTTCTTGTAGATGAAGAGTGGAGAGGGTTTCTAGAAAGTTCTTGAAGTGTTGGATGAAAAATGAAATGAAAATAATGACTTGGTCCCTTTTTAATAACGTGAAATCTGATCTGTCGGGACAATTACACGGACACTTATACGGTCCGTATAAACTTATATGGTCCATATAAGTGATCGTGAAATTGCCCCTTTAGCCACTCGATTCTGTGTGCATTTTACGGTACGTTATACGGGCCGTATAATTTTATACGGTCCGTATAATCTCACCCAGGAAGGACTTCACTGTGACAATCCCGCGGTCCATTATGCTGATCGTATAACATTATACGGACCGTATAATCGACCGTATAACTCATCTTCTCACTGTTCTTGTTCTTGTCACTTAGTTTGATCTCCAATCCTTTGGGAACCTTCTTTGCACTTGTTTATCACCTCATTAACAATATAAGGGAGGTTATACTCTTCTCCAAAGCATCATTAAATCATCATTAACCCGCTACTCATAATTCCTTTTCGATACCTATCGTATGTCTTGCCTTCTCTTGGAAACCTTTCTTCTCTTATCTCGAATGCCTTTGAAATATTAATTAGGGTCATGAAACATCATTCCTTACTTGTAGAAATATCTCATACTCGTACCCTTCCTTAGTCTATTCACTGTGCATCAACAAAAAATTTTCCGAGGTGTAACATTCTTCCCCCCTTAAGAACATTTGTCCTCGAATGTTAAATTCTCGGGGATTCTATAAAAATTTCGCCAGAGTTTCCTCTGTAATATGACACTACCATCCTGTCACAACAACCCATAATAACAATGTCTCACAGGGCCACAACATAATAGCAATATGATTTGGCCACACACGACCCAATTGCATAAAAAGAAGAACATACATACCTTATGATCTTGATGTCTCATCTTGGATCTCTTCTAGGGGTTGAAATAAGTGTGGGTACTTGAATTTCATATTTTCTTCCTGTCACGACCCAGCCCCGTGGGCCATGACTAGTTCCCGAGCTGGACACCCATATGTACCTGTCAAACATAATCGGACAGATACTATAGGTCCTCAATCAATCACATCGTAATAACATACGCAAGCCGACGAGGCTGCCACTGTATATATCACTGTATTACGCAAGCCGACAAGGCTGCTACCACGACAGAACATCCACAATAACCATATAGACACAGCTGATCAAATCTGTACACAACCCACATATATGTCCACAGACCACTAAGAGTACTAGTAGCGAAATATGACGGGACAGGGCCCCGTCGTACCCCTGGATAAACATATATATATATGTATATATATACATCATAAGATCTGGACCAAAAGTGTAGACTCCGGAACAACGGAGCTCTCCAAAACAGCTGAGTAGAAGTACCTGCGGGCATGAAACGCAGCCCCCCGAAGAAAGGGGGTCAGTACGAGATATGTACTGAGTATGTAAAGCATGAAATATAATAAAGAGGATCATAACTTAAATAGGGAGTGCAGGAGACCAATATGACATTCAAAATACCAAAACAATTGCCTTTTGAAACATAAATCATGCATGTCAATACAATATATCATACCCGGCCCATTATGGGACTCGGTGAATAAAGTCATCATATTCCCTCCTGACTGCCATAACATATCATCATATCATCATATCATATCATATCATATATATATATAGATCGAACCCGACCCTCTAGTGAGGGACTCGGTGAATAATGCAGTGAAACTGTGCATGATAACATACCCGGCCCGGGACTCGGTGAAAGACATATTGAGGCATGCACGAGTAGAGTAGTGAGCAACCATATGCAATTTAAAACATTATCAAGACCCAAACAGAATAAGAAGAAGGGATTTACGACTGAGTATCAATAGTGACAATCATACCAAATACCCCTCGAACGTCATCATAAATAATATCAAAAGAGCCTTAAGAACCATAGACATATGTCAATATATATGAAACATCTTATAGAAGTCAAGGACATCAATTATCGTGGAGTCTCTATGAATAGGAGCTTATATATCGACTACTATCCAACGTATAAAAAACTTGAGAGGGAAGTTCAATCATTTCAAGAGTTCTAACATCAAGAAGTGAATAGGAATCATGAATCACACTCGAAACTTATGAATACAATTACCCCAAAGCTCATATCTTTCGTCACTTAAATCTAAGACATGCCAAAAGAAAGAAGGGACAACTTTACATACCTGTTAACGACCAATCGCAAACCCGTTCGCTTTGTCGCTCTTTTAGCCTATTTAATATAAAGGTAACGTTATCGTCAGTAACCATACTTTCTAGTTCGTAAACCGTAGCCCATCACTTTATAGAACTTGTTGTTTAACTTATACATCCTCGTTTAGGGTCTTCCATTAGTTAAGGGCTTAACGAAAATTGGGCAGCATTTCCCCTATATATTCGCCTAACCCGAATTTCCAATTATTCTCCTGTTAACACAGAAATACCAACAACAGAGATATACATACAAAATTCTCACAATTCAGCCCATAACAATTCTAACAACCCAACAACTTCTCTAAATCCATTTCAACCCACAATTTCCCATAACATTAATTTTATGCATTTTCTTACTTCCAATTTCGTCAAATCCAATTTTAATAACTCCATTACAACATTATTAACACAATTACACCATAAAACAAGAAAATCTTACGTTAATTTTCTCGGAGGAATTTCTACTCTTAATTGCTCTAATTTCGCAATTTCTTCTTCCTCGATTCAATATCCAATGTTGCTATCACCTCCTTGAACTTGTAAATCACCTTTGAATTAAATCAAAGCAGATTTTTTTTTAAAACAGCCATGGCTGGCCGTGAACAGTAGCAGCCAAGGCTGGCCGTGAACAGTAGCAGCCATGGCTGCTCCTTCCTTTTTTTTTTTCTTAAGCAAATTTTTTGGAAATGAATTTTAGTTGTCAATTTTGTGACACTCCATGCCTTATATATGGTTGTCCCCTAAGGGACACGTACCCCCCCCCCCCACCAAATGACTCGCCAAATTAATTCGTGAATAGTTTTATTTTATTTATTTATTTATTTTAATTTTCGGGTGGGGCCCACTTTCAATAATTAAATTAATTAATCAATAATCCTTACTTAATAATCTAATCATAATTAATTAGTCTCAAATCTCCAGTAATAATTTTACACTAAATAAAATATATAAACAATTTATGTTCTAATTAAAATTGAAAATTAAAGATTTCTATTTCGTGTCCAAAAATGATTCTGCCTTTAACTTGAGTCGATTTGCTTGCGAATAATTCGACGTATAAATATACGGGGTATAACACTTCCGCTTCCCATGTCATTTCTTCTCGGTTATTATTTCTCTATAACACCTTAACTGAGGCCACTTCTTTGTTTCTACGCCTCTGTACTTGCCTATCTAATATGGAAATAGGTACCTCTTCATAATTTAACTTTTCTTTCACTTGTACATCACTTACGGGCACGATCCTAGTAGGATCTCCAACACATTTACGAAGCATCAAGACTTGGAAAACTAGGTGAACTGACTCTAAATCAGGAGGTAGATCTAACTCATACACCACTTTGCCTACTTTGCGCATAATTTCATAAGGCCCAATGTATCGGGGACTAAGCTTCCCCTTTTTGCCAAATCTCATTACACCCTTCATTGGTGACACTTTCAAGAATACCCAATCTTTCACTTGGAACTCTAAGTCCCTTCGACGAATATCCGCATAGGACTTTTGACGACTTTGGGCTGTTAATAACCGATCTTGTATTAGCTTGACTTTCTCTATGGCTTGCTGGACCAAGTCAGGCCCTATCAACTTAGTCTCTCCTACCTCGAACAACCCAATCGGGGATCTACACTTTCGCCCATATAAAGCCTCATACGGTGCCATTTGAATGCTAGAATGATAACTATTGTTATAAGCAAATTCAATGAGTGGCAAGTGATTATCCTAATTACCTCCAAAATCTAACATACATGCCCGTAACATATCTTCAAGAGTCTGAATGGTGCGTTCAGTATTTCCATCGGTCTGCGGATGAAATGTCGTGCTAAGGCTCACTTGGGTCCCTAAACCCTCTTGGAAAGACTTCCAAAAATTAGCTATAAATTGAGTCCCTCTATCAGAGATAATAGATGTTGGGACACCATGGAGTCGCACTATCTGTCTAACATAAAGCTTTGCATAATCTTCCGCCACATATGTCGTTCTGACTGGTAAGAAATGAGCCGACTTCGTGAGTCTATCCACAATCACCCATATAGAATCATACTTACGTCGTGAACGGGGTAAGCCTGTAATGAAGTCCATGTTAATTACTTCCCACTTCCAAGTTGGAATTTTTATAGCTTGCAACAATCCGCCCGGCTTTTGGTGCTCGATTTTCACTTGCTGACAGTTGGGACATTGAGCTACGAATTCCGCTATATCTTTCTTCATCCCATTCCACCAATATATAGACTTAAGATCGTGGTACATTTTCGTTGCTCCGGGGTGAACAGAATATCGGGAACAATGAGCTTCTCTCAATATTTGGTGGTATAAACCTGTCACATTGGGAACACATAATGTGCCTTGACATCGAAGAACTCCATCTTCTGAAATCTCAAATGATGACTACTTCTGAGGGAGTGTATCTTTGTAAAGCATTAGCATGGAATATTTTTGTTGTCGCTCTTTCACTTCCGCTACTAGCGACGAGACAGCTGAATTCTGAATGGTAGTTCCCCTGCTGCCTGGGTCTACTACTCGAACTCCTAGGCTAGCTAACTACTGGAGCTCGCGAGCCATTTCTCTCTTCTCTTGTTATATATCACACAAACTTCCCATAGATCTGCGGCTAAGAGCATCGGCCACGACATTGTCCTTTCCGGGGTGAGATAAGATATCAATATCATAATCTTTTAGCAATTCCAACCATCGTCGTTGCCGCAAATCCAACTCTTTCTGCTTGAAGATATACTGAAGGCTCTTATGATCTGTATAAATATCCACGTGGACACCATATAAATAATGTCTCCATATCTTTAACGCATGAATCACTGCAGCCAATTCTAGATCATGGGTTGGATAATTTTTCTCATGTTTTCGCAGTTGCCTTGAAGCATACGCAATCACCTTACCATGTTGCATCAACACACAGCCTAGCCCAATGCCCCAAGCATAACAATAAACAACATATCCTTCCAATCTCTCTGGAAGTGTCAGGATTGGGGCAGAAGGCAATCTATCCTTTAACTTTTGGAAACTACGTTCACAACCATCTGTCCATTGAAACTTTGCTGATTTCTGGGTCAGCTTTGTGAGTGGTGCAGAAATAGAAGAAAAGCCTTCAACAAATCTCCTGTAATAACCTGCTAAGCCCAGAAAGCTACGAACCTCCGTAGGAGTTGTGGGCCTTGGCCAAGTCTTCACGGCCACAATCTTTTGGCTATCTACCCGAATACCATCGGCTGCAACAATGTGCCCTAGAAATGTCACTGAGTTCACCCAAAACTCACACTTAGAAAATTTTGCAAACAACTCCCGAGTTTGAAGAACGCTAAGGACAGTACGCAAATGATCCGCATGTTCTGCCTCGGATCTGGAGTACACCAAGATATCATCGATGAATACAATCACAAACAGATCTAGGAAGGGCCTAAACACATTGTTCATCAAATCCATAAATACTGTCGGTGCATTAGTTAGCCCAAATGACATTACCCGGAACTCAAAATGGCCATATCTCGTTCTGAAGGCTGTCTTAGGGATATCCTCCTCCCTAACTCTCACTTGATGATACCCGGACCTCAAATCGATCTTTGAAAACCATTTGGCACCTTGTAATTGATCAAATAAGTCATCAATCCTTGGAAGAGGATATTTGTTCTTAATTGTCACCTTATTCAATTGTCGATAGTCAATGCACATTCTCAAGGAGCCATCTTTCTTTTGGACAAACAACACGGGTGCTCCCCACGGGGATGAACTAGGCCTAATAAAGCCTTTCTCAAGCAAGTCTTTCAATTGCTCCTTCAACTCTCTCAATTCTGCCGGTGCCATTCTATAAGGAGGAATAGATATAGGCTTAGTGTCTGGCAACACATCAATAGCAAAATCAATCTCCCGCTTAGGAGGGAGGCTTGGAAGCTCTTCCGGGAACACATCCGGAAATGCATTTACTACTGGAACTGACTGAAGAGTCGGCGGTTCAGCTTCTACATCTTGAACTCGGACTAGATGATAAATACATCCTTTTGTGATCATTTTCTTTGCCTTTAGATAGGAAATAAACCTACCTTTTGGTGATGCAGTATTCCCTTTCCATTCTAAAACTGGTTCTCCCGGAAATTGGAAACGAACCATTTTCAATCTACAATCAACATTGGCATAGCAAGAAGCCAACCAATCCATGCCCATAATAACATCAAAGTCTACCATCTCTAACTCATGCAAGTCAATCATAGTACGACGGTCACAAATCACGATTATGCAATTTCTATATACTCGGCTAGTTATTACCGATTCACCAACGGGTGTAGACACCTCAAAAGGTTTGATTGACTCCGGTTCGACTCTAAATTGACCCGCAATATACGGAGTAACATATGACAATGTGGAGCTCGGATCAATCAAAGCATATACATCATGAGAAAATACCGATAATATACCTATGACCACATCAGGAGAAGACTTAAGATCTTAGCATCCAGCCATAGCATAAATACGGTGCTGAGGATCGGTAGAACTAGGGACTCTCCCTCTGCCTCTACCATGGCTGACTGGCCCATATGAACCTGGCCCCATAGGGCGTACAGACGATGAAGATCCGGCTACCGACCCTGAAGGCTGGGTCCTACCTCCACCATGAACTGAGGGGCAATCACGTATAATATGGCCTGGTCGACCACATGAATAACAAACCTTTGAACCCGATCGGCACTGACCCTAATGTAACTTCCCACACTGGGAACATCGTGATATGGGTGGCCTCGCCTAGCTCGAATCACCTCTGAACTGAGACCCCGAAAAACTCTGACTCGGCTCGGAATGAGTAGATCTATCAAATCTCTGCCCTGAAAACCGTGGGGGTGCACTAGTCATAGAAAGGCCTGAATTCCTAGAAAACTGTTGTCTGTGCCCACCTCTAAACTCACTCATCGGACCCGAAGATCTGGCCCTCTTGCTATATCCCCTATCATGCTCACGCTCACTTCTTTGTTGTTGTAGACTTTCTTCCAATTTCTGAGCATGGGCCTGAATGCGTGAAATATCCATATTGTCTTGAAGGGACGCAGTCAAGCACCTATCCATCAAATGTGGCCCTAGGCCTTTCACAAATCGGTGTACCCGGTCACCCATATCCGCTACCATGGCCGAAGCATACCTAACCGAAGAGTTGAAGCGGAGACTATACTCTAAAGCACTCATGCTACCTTGCTTCAAATTCAAGAATTTATCAGCTCTAGCTCGCCGAACTTCTGGAGGCATGTAATGACGGAGGAAAGCATCTACAAACTCTTTCCATACCGGGGGAGGTGCATTGGCTCCCCGTGAAGCCATCCAAACCATGTACCAATGAACCGCAACATCCCTCAATCTATAGGACGGTAACTCCATCGATTCGGTGTCCGAAGCATGTATCAAACGAAGCGTCCTTAACATTCCATCGATAAAATTCTGAGGGTCCTCATCTGGCTTTGATCCAAAGAAGTCCGGAGGGTTCAAGCTAATGAAGTCACGGGCCCTTGCACTAACAGTCCTATCACCTTGCCCGGTACTTTGCCACTAAGTCTGAGCAGCAAGCAATTGAGTAAGCAAATGAATGGCCTCTTTTACATCTTGGCCCGAAGCATCCGGTGGAGGAGCCGGAGGTCCTGGAGCTGGAGCTTAGGCTCCCTGACGCTCCTCAGAAATAGGCACTGTCTGGGAGGACTGAGATTGAGCTGCATTCTGGGACTCACTTTCCTCTGCAACTGCTAGCGGTGCTCTTTCAGCCCGTTTTTCTGTCGCTATTTTTCCCTTTTGGGCTGCTGCAGCCTTTCTCTTTACAGGCATCTCTGAAATACACAATACATGGTTAAGGAGAAGGAAGTTCTTATATCATAGCTCTATCGCACGATGTTATGAAGAAAGAAGGTCAATCATTCCTAAAATGCTCGCAGCCTCTTGTTTATAAGTGTGGCGCGCAACAAACCCATAACCAAGACTCTACTGAACACGGCTCGTAGACACACCCTAGGACAGAACGGCTCTCTGATACCACTTTTGTCACGACCCAACCGGAAGGCCGCGACGGGCACCCGCTGCTATCCCACCCGGGCACCCCTTATCATACATTTACATCTACGTGAGCCATATACTAAATCATACATTTCTTTTCATCAATCATAATAGTCCTATTGGACAACAATATCTTTTATATCATCATTGACATCTATGCCCATATCAATGTACATAAGCCGACGAGGCTAACAAAATGAAATCCAAAATATAGGCCGACAAGGCCAAACACATCTAACCATATACACATGTCTATGAGCCTCTAAGGAGAGTATGTCATATCATATAGGCGGGACAGGACCCCGCTATGCCCATAAATATATACACAAAAGAATAAGTACCAAGAGCTTTAGCTCCGAAAGAAATGGAGCTCCGCTATGTAGTCCCTGGATAATGTAGCTATGAATCAAGTCTATCTCTCTGGGCACCTGCGGACATGACGCAACGTCCACAAACAAAAGGATGTCAGCACGAAGAATGTGCTGAGTATGTAAATCATGATCAATATCAATATAGAAGCATAATAAGCAACATGAGAAATAGCATAAGAGGGGAGATAGCAGTATCATCGTCATAAGCACTTACTTGCCTTTCATAGGGACTTCCCATTTCTAGTGCATAATTGTGTACATACGTCCGTATCCGTACCCGTAGTCATATCCGTACTCATTTACATTTCGTATCCGTAATCGTATTCATATACATATTCTTATTCATATTCGTATTCATACACATGTCAATATCATATACATATCCATATCATGTACATATTTATATCATATACATACCTGGCCAACCAAGGCTTCAGGGTTACATCTACCTGGCCCAACCAAGGCTTCAGGGTTACATTTACCTGGCCCTACCAAGGCTTCAGGGTTACATCTACCTGGCCCTACCAAGGCTTCAGGGTTACATAATTATATACATATGCTACCCGGCCTTTAAGCTCGGGGTCCCATAATAGTCACACATAGATACATATACATAATAGCTCAAAAGCATCTTTACTATTATCATCACTATCATTATCGTCATTGTTATCGTCATTGCTATTATCGTCGTTATCATTATCATTATCGTTATCACTATCATCTATCCTTACAGAAACACTCATCATATGAGGAAGTTAGTACCATCGTAACATATCGAGAATCATAAGCTTAGTAGCTTTGAAGATAGAATCATTTGGAGGACATCATAAACTTATAGAAGATTTAGAAGATTGGCCAAAGAACCATGCCTTATGAAAGAAGGGTTAGCCTTACATACCTTTCCGTTCAACTATTCTATCACTTGCACGTTCTCCTTCAATGATCACGTTCCAACCTTCATTAGAGTTATACTATCATTAGAAAACCGATAGCTAGCATACATAACTAAGGCTAGAGAAAATTGGACAGCATCTCCTTTATCTATACGACATTCCTCCATATCGTAAATCAACTCCCAAACATCAATAATACACTCATAATAGCATAACAATGGTCTCTATTCATCCACATTATCCATACCTCTCAATTCACTTCCAATTGTCCATATCCATAATCATAACACACATTTACATTAATTCATATAAAATTTCTATCTCACATTCTTAACATCATTTATAACATATTCATATCACAACACGTCAAGAATCATAACTCAATTCAAGCTATTACTCAAAATGGCACTATTCCCACATTCAAGACCCATTTTCTATATCCTTTTACAATCCAAGTGTTTCAACTTTCAAAGACCTTGAACAAAATGGAAATACCATAAATCTTACCTTAGATGGTGTAGGAATAAGATTTGGGTGGAAATACTTTACTTGAGCAAAACCCTAGTTTAACCTCCAATGAGATTTCTTGACTTGGATGATCCTTGATGAGTTCCTTACACTTGGTTTTCTTATTTTGGTGAAGTTGATCATAAAGTTTTCTTGTGTTCTTGTAGATGAAGAGTGGGGAGGGTTTCTAGAAAGTTCTTGAAGTGTTGGATGAAAAATGAAATGATCTGTCGGGACAATTATATGGACACTTATACGGTCCGTATAAACTTATTCGGTCCGTATAAGTGACCGTGAAATTTCCCCTTTAGCCACTCGATTCTGTGTCCATTTTACTGTACCTTATACGGGCCGTATAATTTTATACGGTCCATATAAGTGACTGTATAATCTCACCCGGGTGGGACTTCACTATGACAATCCTGCGGTCCATTATATGAACCGTATAACATGAAGCATGCATATATATAAAACCACCGAACCTTCAAGGTCGTGTATGCTATGGATATAAATATGGACATGAATATGTATACGGATATGGAAACATGTATATGTATAGATAGGTATGTACACGAATCACGCAAGAACATTTATGTAACTTGCAAGTATTTATACGTCGCCAATGAAACTAAGTGGGTACTTAAAAAGAGGAGTAAGAGGTAAACAAGAATAGTGTGGTCATGATACTCTAGGTCAGTTGAAGGAAAATATATGGTAAATTGAGTTGAAATGTTGAGTTGGGATTATCGTTAAGGATAAATAGGACAATTACTTGGAATATGATATAAGTACATGCTATATGCTTCCTACGGTAGCCCTGGGGTGTGAAAACTTATGCAATAAGATCACTGAATGAAGGGGGGCCTTCTACTAGAAGAACATTACACCCTTGAACTTTCATTCTTGCATCATTATGGTTATAGCGAAATTTAAACAGTTACCAGAGGGTTATGAAATTCTCAAAAATTGTGAGGCCTTTTGTCAAGACCCGACTCGGGGCCGCGACGAGCACCCGGTGCTAACCCACCCGAGCACCCTCTTAGCTTACTCTTATACTTACATCTAGGTGAGCCGCATAATTATACATGCATTTCCATTCATTCGTCAACTAGTCCCATATGGACAACCGCACATTTATATCATCATAGGCATTTATGCCACATAAATATTCATGAGCCAACGTGGCCGACAAAATGATATACAAAACATAGGCCGACAAGGCCAAACATATCTACCCACACACACACATGTCTACGAGCCTCTAAGAGTATAACATATCACATTAGCGGGACAGGACCCCGCTATGCCCATAATTATATACATAAAAGAATGAGTACCCAAAAGATATGGCTCCGAAGGAAATGGGGCTCTCTATGTAATCTCCGAATAGGCAGCTAAGGATCAAGTCTGTCTCCCTGTGCACCTGCGGGCATGACGCAGCGTCCACAAACAAAAGGACGTCAGTACGAAGAATGTACTGAGTATGTGAAGCATGATCAACATCAATATAGAAGCATAATAGATATCATATGAAGATAGCATAAGAGGGGAGACAGTAATATCATCATCATCATGTCGCTTACTTGCATACATCGTCGTTCGTATCCCATAATGATACTCGTACCATACTTGTGCTCATATTCGTATACATATCCTTATTCGTATTCTTATACATAGTCTTATCACATTCATATTCATATTATATACATAGCCATACACTTATATACATACATAGCGTACCCGACCATAAGGTTCGGTGTTTCATACATACTTGGACAACCAAGGCTCAATGTTATTTCTACATGGCCCTACCAAGGCTTCAGGGTTATCCGTACCATCTGCAGATGTGTGCGGGCGTTACGTAATCGTATACATACTTTATACATAGTCATATACATATAGTCTTACCCGGTATCATAAGCTCGGGGTTCATTATAGCCCTTCATAGGCACATATAAGTATAATAGCCCGTAGGCACCTTTTGCATCATTTTTGATATCATTATCATTACTATTCTCATCGTTATCATTACATCTACATTATGGACTTACTCGTCATACGAGGGACATAGTATAATCATAGTATATATCAAGGGTCGTGAGCTTATGAGCTCGGAATGTCAACCATGTGAAGACAACATACTCATATGGAGGAATTAGGAATATGGCCATAGAATCATGCCTTATGAAAGAAGGGTTAGCCTCACATACCTTTCCGTCGAACTATTCTACACTTGCATGTTCCCTTCCAATGCTAGCGTTTATACCTTCATTAATATCATAACAATGGCCATTAGTCATTCACATTATCCACATTATCTAGATTCCTCAATTTGCCTCTAATTCATCCACATTCATGATTATAACACCCATCTTCGTCCATTCGTCTAAAGTGTTTAGTTCATGATCTTAATACCATTTATAACACATTCATATCACAACACAATAACATTCATAACTCAATTCAAACTATTTCTCAAAATGTCACTATTCATCATTCATGACCTAGTTGACCACATTTTCTACAATCCATGTATTTTAATTCTCCAATACCTTAAACATCTTGTAAAAATCATGAATCTTACCTTAGAAGTTGTAGGAACAAGCTTTGGTTGATAATACACTTCTTTGAGCAAAACCCTAGTTTTTCTCCATTTGGATTTCTTGACTTGGATGATCCTTGATGATTCCCTTATCCTTGATTCACTTGTCTTAATGTTATTGATGGCTTATAATCCTTGAAAACTCATATAATAAATGTAGAGAGAAGTTTTAGAGAAAAGTGGTGTAATGTTGTAATGAAATAAAATAAGTCTTGATCCTCATATTTAATGAATTGGAAAATCTGTGTTGGGTGAACAGTGGTCGTCCATGGAGGTTTACGGTCCGTATTCCACTTTACGGACCGTCCCTCGTGGTCGTCTTTAAGCTTAAGCAGGACCAGAGACTTTGGCCTGCATGCATGGTGATTTACGACCATGGTTTACGGGCCGTAAATCACTTTACGGTCCGTCCACCAGGTCGTATTATACCTCTTCCTCAGCTGGCAGAAAGTTGAAGCTTTGGCATGGCAGTTTACGACTGCCAGTTTACGGACCGTATTGCACTTTACGGTCCGTATTTTGCAATATACGACCACTGGGCAGTTTTCCTTTGTTTTACAGACTATCCAAAATAATCCTGTACACAGCAAACACCAACAAAGGCCACACAGGGCTAACAAAGCAACGTATAAACATATGCGGACCGGCCGCCTCGGCGTATGGGATTGCCCAAACAACAAATACACATAACCATACAGAAAGACCCTAACCCACAGACATGTCCACAGACCTCTAAACTGACCGACAGAACCATATGACGGGACAGGGCCCCGCCGTACCCAAATAGTCAGATGTATAGAAATATATACATGGCAAAAGATATATATACCAAAAGTGGACTCCGAATCAAAGGGAGTACTCCGAAATAGCAGAAGTGGAGCCTACAAAGGTGGATCACCGGCGTCTGTACCTGCGGGCATGAAACGCAGCCCCCAAAGAAAGGGGGTCAGTACGAAAGATGTACTGAGTATGTAAAGCATGGAGTAGAGAAATATAGGCCACAACTAAAAGCGAACAGGATACAAAAGAGAGAAATGCCGAACAGTATATCAAAATGTGTATCAAAATCATATATACATAATGCAAACGAAATCATGCAAAGCTCAGGAACGTGGTCACCACTCCGACGCTGGTGCCACACACAGCATAACACCAGAAGGTTCAAATCTCCGTACATCCCCGAGCACACACATATCAGCATATCATATCACCAGCCATATCACAGCATAACACCAAACGGAACCCGGCCCTATGGCGAGGTCTCGGGAACCGTAACACAGCATACGGCCGAATTTATCATAATGCGCACGAGTCATAACCGGCCCGGGAACCGGTGAACGAATCATAATATGGGCACGAGCGGAGTCCTGAGCAAACAATGCAATTTGTATATCAAAATAGCCTTTCAAAACTTGATAAAATCATACGTCAAGTCTTTAGTAAAAATAGTCGAACAATTAGTTAGTACGGAGTTCATTTTACAAAAGTGCTCCCGAAATGGTATTTATAACCCAAAACATAGTTTAGCATATTACGTTGATCAAGACATTATTTTATAATAGACGATTTCACAGTTAAAGGTCCCTTGTCAAACTTTTACAAAGAGAGAGCCTAATAGAACAAGCAAGGCATCTCGGGACAAGTGGGCCCACCTCGGGTCAAGTCGAGGTGGCGAACGAGAATCACGGACATTTGGGGTCTATGGGATCATACATGAAGGTTTCGAAGGGATCCGACGACGTTTGCATAAGTTTCAGACATTTGGTTCCTTTCTAGCCAAAATAAGGTCTTTAAGCTTCAATTCAATTGAATGAATAGTAGACATTTTATAATTCGGATTTCGAGGAGCGGGATTGCTCCCGGGGTTCCGATATCAACCTAGCATACCTAAGACATGCCAAAAGAAGGAGTGGGTAGCCTTACGTACTTTATATACGACTTATGCTCGCCCAAAACTCAAGTCCCGTTTCGGTCAGAATCTGCAAATGGTCAAAGTTACCTAATTAGGAATTTCAATACTTAAGAATGCACTTAATCCCATATTTGCCTACCGAAATTTCGGCAGTATTTCCCCTATATATATAACACCCCGAGACTTAGCTCGGCTCCATATACAACAACACAACAGCCCACAATATCACAAACATCATATGTCGCAACAAAATAAGTCTAACGTCAATACTCTTTCTTTCTACATAATTCAACAACTTTCATCCAAACTTCACAACATCAAACTAACATCCACATTATCATATTCATTTACTCATTCAATGTTATTCAAACACATTCCAATAATATTCCAAGCGATATACATGAATTCAAGTATGCCGCCACTTTCCATATTCTATCCAGAACTTCAACAAATGCGACAAACTATCAACTCGCATTGTTTTCATCCAAATTCATTAACAACGACCATAATTCACATTTAAAACCTTACTTCTATACTTATATAAAAATCACATGAAAATTACATAATCTCCCATATCGACATAAGACCAACTTCAATGCCAATTCAACTCGTTTAACATTCATTTACATCATAAATGCCACAACGACACAACTAACAAACTAAACAAAATCAATTCACCTCCCCTCCACCACATTATGGCTCACGGCCAAACACACCCTTCTCACACACACACGCCATGCACAAACACAACACCATTCCATAATCTTCATGCAACATCAATCACTATAACATATAAACCCATTTCATAACATAAAAACATAGAAATCATACCTTATTCTTGAAATTCCGACTCGCCGCAAACATCGCTCTCTCGCTTAACTAATTGTATCACGTCGGAGAGCGTCTTGCATACTCTATAAATACAAGAAGAACAAGATTTTATGATCACAATCAAAGGATAGGAAAATTATTTTTTTCCTTTTTCACTAGGTTTCGGCCGAAGGGCCTTTTAATTTTTGCTCTTGATTTCTTGGTCTTTCTTGAAGTTTCTAAGGATGAGCAAATATATATATATGCTCTCTTAATTAAATAAATGGTCACATGTTAGTCATGTGACATGGGCTTGGGCCAAGCATAGTTGGCCGGCCACCTATGAGGCTTGGGCCTCAAATTTCTCCAAATTTTATTGAGCCCAACTCGTTGAAATTTCGTTTTGTAATTCCCGAAACTAATTTCCGAAATTCCAATTTTGCCCTTGGACTTCCTTCACATTCCCACACCAATATTATCATAAACAACATAGACATTTTAACAAAAATCAATTATTTCCTCATAACATGCAAGTCTTAATTATTTTCACGATTTCTGATTATGCGAAAACACGGGATATAACATTCTCCCCCCCTTAAGAAAATTTGTCCCCGAATGTTAAATTAGTCTTATAACATAACGGGGAAGCCTCTTTTATAATTAGCACACCTAGTTCATTCGTCAATCAATATAACAAGTTTGAAGGTTTAAATTACCTGTGGCCGCAGGGAACAAGTGGGGGTATTTCTTCTTCATCTCATCCTCCGACTCCCAGGTCATTTCTTCCCGGTTGTTGTTGCGCCACAGGACTTTAATAGTAGAATTTCAAGTGGGCGATTGGGTGTTCCTGAAGGTATCGCTGATGAGGGGAGTGATGAGATTTGGTAAAAAGGGAAAATTGAGTCTAAGATACATCGGACCTTATAAAATTATCCGCAAGGTGGGTCGAGTAGCCTATGAATTGGACTTGCCTTCAGAGCTCGAATCCGTACATCCAGTATTCCATGTTTCGATGCTCCGCAAGTGTATTGGAGACCCAACAAGAATATTTCCGGTTGATGATGTGCAAGTAACAGAGAAGCTAACATACGAGGAAATGCCCATTGCCATTTTGGATAGACAAGTACGAAGGCTTCGGAATAAAGAGGTTGCTTCAGTCAAAGTTCTATAGCGGAACAATAATCGGGAAGAAATGACTTGGGAAGCAGAGGAGAAGATGAAATCCATATACCCCCATTTGTTCCAATCCCCAGAAGAGATTCAAGATGAGACGTCGATGGTGTAAGGTATGTATGTTTTAATTTTATATTTTTGTTCCTGTGTGGCCATAAATGTGTTGATATTGTGATATAGCCCTGTGAGGCGAAGATATTGTGGGTTGTTGTAATGGAAAGGTAGTGTCCAAATTACAATGGAAACTCTGGCAAAATTTTTCTAGAATTCCCAAGTGTCGAACATTCGAGGACGAATGTTCCAAAAGGGGGGAAGAATGTTACACCTCCGAAATTTCTTCGTACTTGTATGATGAGTGGAATGAGGATGAGTTTGAGTGTATGATGTTTTGTTAAGTCGGGAATGGCTAATTATGAATTTTTGGAAATCAGAAAGTCGCAGAAAAATTTTCAGCCCAGTGGTCGTATATGGCACTATACGGCCCGTAAAGTGGTTTACGGACCATATAGTGAAATCGTCCCCCAGCTTGTCCAAAATCTCAACTTTCTGTAAATTGTGAAAATGGTTAAAAACGACTTGGAGGACGGCCCGTAAACTGGTTTACGGACCGTAAACCTCAGTCGTAAACTGCCATGTCCATCAGCAAAAACTTTCTGTCTTTGAAATGGTTAAATACGGCCATGGAGGACGGACCGTAAATCAAAATACGGTCTGTATATGGTGGTTTACGACCACTGTTCATCCCGACAAGAATTCATTAAAGATCAGATTTTGTGATTATTAAAAGGGACTTGGACTTCAATTCCTTTCATTATTCATCCATACAACTCAAGAACATTCTAGAACTCTCCAAATATTTCCTCCACAAGAATTCAAGAAAATCAAAGAGAACATCAAGACCAACAACACCAAATTCATGCAATCAAGTGTAAGAACACATCAAAGGATCTTCTAAGTCAAGAAATTTCAAAGAAGGTGGAACTAGGGTTTTGGCTAATTGAAGTATTTCCACTTAAGGATTGTTCAACCATCATCCAAGGTAAGTTTCATGATTATTCCATGTTTTTTGAAGTATTGGAAAGCTTAGACACTTGAAATATAGAAGAACATAAAAATGGGTCATTATTGCATGAATAGTGACATAAATGAATGGTAGTGGAATGGAACTATGAATATTGAAGTGTTGTGAGTACTAATACGTAATAAATGATGTTTATATCATGAAACAAGCATTAAATGCATGAAAACGCAAGGATGAGCTAGAAGTAAAAATAAGGGAAAATTGGAGGAAAATGGTGGATTTTGCCAAATGTACGTAAATGACGATTGCCGATTATGATATTGCGAGTAATATTATGAATGTTGGGAGTTAATATAAAACATGAGAAAAGTGGTATGAGCGAAGGAAGCGTTGTCCGACTTCTCCTTGAATTAGCGACGCGTTCTTATAGTCAGTTACTAATGTTGATACGAATTCTCTTATGAAGGTAACGACGTGATATCGACGGAGAAAAAGTGAGTGATATCTTAGTTAAACGACCACGGTATGTGAGGATAGTCCTTCTTTCTAATGGCATGAATCTTTTAGCTTGAATCTCCATTCCTTTCATGAATTCTTACATTCTAAGAAGTTAAAAGCTTATGCCTATGAATGTCTATATGAGATAGGTTATACGATATGATGACACTAGAATGATGATGATGTTATTCCTTTCCTACACTCACCTTATGTACTAGTCCTTTCAAGGTGAGGCAGAATGTCCATGATGGTTCCATAATGTAATCGGGGGATCACGACCTTACGTCACCCCGATAGAGTAAAGTTGATCATGAGTCTTATATACGCATTATGATAAGATAAGTATTTTATGATAAGCATATTACTATGAGTATCTACATTGAGCATGTCATGAGCATTTCACACTGGGCCTAGTTGGCCGGGCAGACACCGCTTCGGCGGGCGGCGATACGGATACACCACGACCTACGGGCGTGGGCAAACACCACTAGTGGGCGGCATGAGATGGTACCCCAGACGCGGGAGGTCTGGACGCGGGCTAATATTATTGATTATCACACCGTTCTGACATGGACGGGCAGCTTGCATATGATGCATACATGTTATGATGATGAGTATGAGTAAGATAGCATACATTACTTCATTTATGATTATCAGTCAGATCCAGATGTCTCATGTTGATGTTATCCCCATATTATTGATGTCTCCTTTCATTATGTATGCCTCTCATAATCGTTACAATATTCGTACTGACGTCCTTTCTTCGGACGCTGTGTTCATGCCCACAGGTAGACAGGGAGGAGAGCTTGGCCCAGGTCCTCAGTAGCTGTCAGCTGATAGATAACACCCCATTGTTCGGAGGTGCTTATGGCTATTCTTTTGACTTACCTTCATACATGCATATTTTGGGCATGACGGAGTCTTGTTCCGTCTGTGTATTCATTATGTTAGTAGAGGCTCGTAGATACGCAGTGTGGGTTAGATGGTCTCACAAGATGTTTTCATATGTATGTATATTATTTTGATGGCCAAGAGGCAAATGTATATAAAGTATTTATGTTTTGATTAAATATGATTTTCCTACAATTGGTATGTAAAATTGATAAAAGAGTAATAAACGAGCAAGACAAGCAGTAGAGTAAGTGGTGCTCGGTAATTGCTCAGGGTACCCGTCGCGGCCCCTAGTCGGGTCGTGACATTAATGATGCTTTGGAGAAGAGTAATAACGTCCCTTAGATTTGTATTGAAGTGTTAAAAAAGTGCCAAGAAGGTTCCACAAGGATTGGAGGTCAAACGATTCGATGAGAACGAAATCGGAACAGCTGGGCATTATACGGCCCAACATACTGGCCGTATAAATTTTACTGGCCGTATGTTAGGCCGTATAATTATCCAAGAGGGGCATCACCCACTGTACCAAACATACGGCCCGTATAAATTGTGCGGACCGTATGTTGGTCCGTATATCTAGGTCGGGACAGAAATTAAAATGATATAAGGACCTCTTTTTCATTTCATTTCACTTCATTTCACTTTTCTACACTTCAAGAAACCTCTAGAACTTTCTCCATCATTCATCCACAAGAATTCAAGGGAAAACCATGATCAACTATACGAAATCCATGAAAACAAGTGTATGAAACCTAGTAAAAGTTCATCTACACCAAGAAAACTCAAGGGGAGTGAGTTAGGGTTTTGGTGCAAGAAGAGAAGTTCAACTCAAGTGTTGTTCATCCATCATCGAAGGTGCGTTTTATGATCATTCTTGGTTGTTATGGTGTCGAAAGTTAAAAGCACTTGGATTGTAGAAAGATATGGAAAATGGGTCATGAATGAGTGAATAGTGCCATTGTTGAGAAATAGTTTGGGGTAAATTATGATTATCGATATGTTGTGATTGTAAATGTGTTATTAATGACATTTAGACTATGGAATAAGTATTATATGTGAGAAAACGCGAAAGTGAGCTATAACCATAATTATGGAGAAATTGAAGCGGAATTGTGAAATGCGAATAATGTAGGTGAATGATGATTGTTGCCTATTATATTGTGAATGTTGATATGGATGTTTGGGAGTTGAAATATGATATGGGGAAAGTAGTATAAACAAAGTAAATGCTGCCCAATTTTCCCTAGAAATAGTAACACGTTCTTATAGTCGATTAGCTAACGTTCATGCGAATTCTCTTGAAGGTAGAAACATGGGCATTGAAGGAGAACAAGCAAGCGATAGATTAGTTAAACGGAAAAGGTATGTGAGGCTAGTCCTTTCTTTCTATGGCATGAATCCTATAGCATGACTTTTCCTTCCCCTTCATGATTCTCCTACATTCCGGAAAAACTGATAGCCTATGTCCATGTATAGCTATATGAGCTAAGAGATATATTATGAGCCCAATAATGATGATGATGAGTTTGAGTCTAAAGGTTCTAGAGTTTATGAGAGGATGTTCCTATATAGTTAACGATGTTGTTCATTGCGCAAACTCACCTTATATACTTTTTCCTTCAAGGTGAGGAAGAATGTTTATAAATGCTCCATAATATACGCGCATATAGCACCTGAGGGGTCTCGGGTCTGTATATGCATATGTGTATATATATATATATATATATATATATATATATATATAAGTGCAATGCAATTCATAAAACATGTTAGGAGTACAAGTGACTCTACAGACCAAACTAGATGTACGCAATCTTTTCTGAAGATAACACTATGGATCATGAATCAAATGGATCATTCCTAACTCTAAGAGTAGAGTCATTATGGATTAGCATTACGTGTACGTTTGATTCACAAAGATCATGCCAAAAGAAAGAAGGGGATAGCCTTACATACCTCGTCGTCTCCTTACTACTCCACTCCTATCCTCCTGAGTTTGTAAATCTAGATTCAATATGATTGACACTAAGTTTAAGTCATTAAAACGCTTATAAGATCAAACTAGACTATTAGGTGAGCTAATGAAATTTGGGCGGCATTTCCCCTATATTAGTTGCTTTCACCAAAATCCAAAAAAGTTCCCAAACGTCAATAAGAACATCAACAATACCATAATCAAAAGTTTACATTCAAATTATACTCAATACAATCCCAAAACTTCTTTTCGTAATCAATTCATTACAACAACTTCAACACAACCCCTTATACACTTGTATGCAACACTTTGCCAACATCATTATTATCCCCCCATAACAAGATCATGCTAAATACATGCTAATAATAATAGCTCAAGTTAATTTACAACTCAAAATATTATCGAATTCATAATTGAACTTATTTTTTTTCACTTTCTTCTTTCAATCAAGTTGTATAACAAATCAAGCAACCTCAATAACATGTAATAGAGATGAAACCTTACCTCAATCACACAATAACAAACTCCGGATCAAATTATTCTACTAGGATTGAACCTCCAACTTCAACACCAAAGGGATACTTGGACTCTATAAACCCTAGTGAACTTTCCAACACTTGAATCTCTTGGTTCGTGCCTCTTAATCTTTGATTCAAATTAGGGTTGTTCACATATGTCAGAGAAGCTTCTACAGTTGGTTTGAGGCTAAGGAAATAAGAGAAAATGAGATAAAAGTGAGAGGGTACGAAATATATTATGACAAAAATCTAGCATCGACTTAAATTTACGATCCACTTTTACGAAACATAAAAATTATACGATCCGTATAATTGGACCTTAAAATCCAATCAATGGCTTACCCCTTCTAGAACCAATTTACGGTGGGGGTCAGCCAGATATACGGTCCGTAAAAATTATGCGGTGCGTAGATCCAACCGTAACCCAACCTTTTCCTGAAACACACTCTCATCAATTCGTTCAACCTTTAATCCTCCAAACTCATACTAAGCATGGACTTAAACCCTCATATGCTTAAGATGAGCATATCTAATTCCACATATCCTCGTAAATAACTTCGCCTCTGAATCTATGGCAACAAATTCATAAAGGGACTTGATGTACAAAAATACGGAGTGTAACAGTAGGTAACTTTGGTAGTGTTTCTCAAGGGGCTAACTCGTCGGGAAATGAAGTTTAACCACATCCTAGCCTCGGTGGTGAAGTAATTACACTTGATACCGGTTTATTTTTTGACCCAATCGATGGCCCCCTCTCTTCCTCCACCACCAGTTTCGACACCAACCAAGGTCCATTGCCTTCATTATCCTTTTTGGCCATTTCACTCACCGGGTGGTTGTCAAAGTCATAAATAGCATTGATCACCTCAGCCCCGATTTTCACCTTAACACGTCGAATTAGGATTTTCGGGTTCGGGGAAGACAGGTCCACTATTTTGAGCATGGCGTAAAACTCTCGTACCCAAGTCTCAATATATTTACTGGGGTCCTCGACAAGACGGTTCCACTTAATGGCTTGCAAATAGTTATAGAACTCCGGAGTCACTCAACTTTGTTTAGATTGAAGCCCCGCTAAAATAAAAACACCTTGCTCATGTATTCTAAGAAACGCTAATGACTTCGTGGAGTCGAGAAACGCATGTAGTTCTGTCCTTCTTCGTGTTGAATTGGGGCTACATCTCCTCCTTCATTTTGGGACATGATTTTGGAATTTTTGTACCTACAACAAAGAGACGAAGTTGGTTTCAATAATTGCACCAAGTCAAGTAAATGATCAGATATTTTACAAGCCAAAGAACCCAGCAAAAATAACCCCGTATGTGTCACGACCCTACTAGGGGCCATGACGGGTACCTGGAGCTGACTACCGAGCACCACTCATATTGCTAGTTATCATACTTATTCTCATGCTCATAATCATAGGGAAAACCAATCTCACTTTGAAAAATATTTACCTTTATATACATAAGCCCTTCGGCTATCAAAATAATACATATACGATAAGGAAATCATGAGACCGTACTACCCACACATACATATCTATGAGCCTCAACTAGAGTACTAGACATATGGACGGGACAGGATCCTGTCATGCCCAAAACATATATATACACAAAAGAATAAATCAATGGCACCTCCGGAACAATGGAGTGCTCTCAAAGACTGCTAATAGATCCTACGAGTCTAGATCACCTCCTTGTCTACCTGTGGGCATGAACACAACGTCCAAAGAAAACGGAAGTCAGTACGAACATTGTCCTGAGTATGTAAGGCATAAACAATAATGATACATCAATGAAATATAGGGATATCAAATGAAGAACAACCTGTAACTGACTGTCAATCATGATAGAAACAATGCATGCTACTTACTTCATAAACATCATCATATCATGTATGCATATGTATGTATAAGATGCCCGACCATATAGGTACGGTGTGATAATCATTAGCCCGCGTCCAAGCCTCCCACGTCTGGGGTAAACATCTCATGTCGCCCACTAGTGGTGTCTGCCCAAGCCATCTAGACATGGTGTATACGGTGCCCGCCATAGTGGTGTCAGCCCGGCCATATAAGCGCGATGTAATATCATCATCATGTACTCATCATAATGCATGCATAGAAACTCAAAGACAACTATACTTTATCGGGGTGACATAAGGTCGTAAACCCCCAATTCTATTATGGAGCATTCATAAGCATTCTGCCTCACCTTGAAGGAATTAGTATATAAGGTGAGTGTATACAATAAACAACATCAATGGATCATAGTTAACATCGTTAACTTTGTAGAAACATACATCATGCCATGAACTCTAGAATCATTAGACTTAAGCTCATCATCTTCATTATCGTGCTCATAATGTATCTCTTATCTTTATCTCATATGGCTATTCATGAACATAGACTCTTAGTTTCCGGAATATAAGAAAGTCATGGGGAGGTAGGGAAAATAATATCATAGGAATCATATAAGGATCAGTAGCTTCGTAGGAAAGTCATATCATGAGCTTTAGGACTTCTAGACTTAGATTCATCATCAGTATTGTCATGCTCGTAACGTATATCTTTTCTTTATCTTGTATGAAGCTCTTTATAATCGTAGACTCATAATTTTCGATATGTAGGAAAATCATGGAAATGTAGGAGGATTCATGCCATAGGAGTCATGCCTTAGAAAGAAGGGACTAGCCTTACATACCTTTTTGTTTAGTTATTCTATCGCTTGATCGTTCTCCTTCCATGCTCACGTCTCTACCTTCAAGAGAGTTCTATCAACATTAGATAATAGGCAGCTTAGCATACTTGACTAAAGCAAGAGAGAATTGGGCAGCATTTCCTTTATTTATATGAATTTCCTCATATTATCTATCAACTCCCAAACATCTATAATAACATTCTCAACATTATAACCAACAATCTTCATTCTTCTAAATTATCCACATTTCACAACTTCACTTCAATTCTCCGATAATCATGGTCATAGTACACTACTACGTTTTCTTGCATATAATGTTTACCCCATGTTCTTAATTTCATTTATAACATATTTACAATCACAATATCTCAAGAATCATGGCTAATCTCAAGCTGCTACTCAAAATCTCATTATTCTCATCTTTATAACCCATTTTCTATGTCCTTTCATAATCTAAGTATTTGAACCTCCCAATACCTTAAAAAATATAGAATGATCATAAAACTTACCTTAGATAGTGCAGGAGAAAGTTTTGGATGATAATCTTTCACTTGAAGAAAAACCCTAGCTTCAATCCAAAGAGTTTTCTTGACTCCAAGCAATCCTAGAGAGCTTCTTGCATTTGATTTCCTTGGTTTGATGAAGTTGATCATAAACTTCACTGGAGTTCTTGTGGATGAAGAGTAGAGAGGGTTCTAGAGTGTTCTTGAGGTGAGAGGTGAAAATGAAATGAAATAAATGAACTTGGGGTCTCTTATATTAATTTTCAAAGCTGCCCGACTCAATTCTACGAACCAACATATGGTCCGTATAAATTATATGGACCGTATGTCTGGCCGTATATTTGGTCCAGTGGAGCTGCCATTCTGGGCAGGATATACGGTTGAACATACGGCCAGTATGTTTGGCCGTACAATGCCCAGCTTTTTCCGAACTATTTATCGTCGACTCGTTTGATCTCCAATCCTTATGGTACTTCTTAATACTTGCTTAACACTCCATTAACAATCTAAGGGACATTATAGCTCTTCTCCAAGACATCATTAAGTTACCATTAACTTGGTACTCCTAAATCTTTCTCAATACATAACGTATACCTTGCCTTTCTTGGCAAACCTTCTTCCCTTACTTCGAATGTCTTTGCAATCTCAATTAGGATCATCAACTGTTATTTATTACTCATTGAAACATCGTATACTTCGTGCCCTTCGTCATTCTATTCATTGTGCATGAACGGAAAATTTTTTGAGGTGTAACATTCTTCCCCCCTTGGGAACATTCATCCTCGAATGTTGAACCGACCTTGTATAAGTATACTGGTTATGATGATCTTATAACGAATCAATTCTAACTAGGATTCGTCTATCATGTCGTGCCCCTCTTTGCTTAACTTAATACTATTCTCCACCTGACTTCAGTTGATTTTGTTTTTCCAAAGAAAGTGGTTATAATTTAGCTACTTTCGTAGTTGATTACAACTTACAATATCCATTTACACTTAAAACTTAAGTTGAGTCTTTCCTGTTCTGAAGTCATGTTTTTCTGTAACACTGTAGAGTCGGAGCTGTTTAGGTAGGTTTTCCACCGCATATTGATCTCTCTTGTTTTCTCTCCAATTCTTATAGGTCTACCTCCATCATCGTTCTTGAAGTCATCCCTTTTAATCCTCTGACATGCACTGTCTATAACATTCCCTTGATTTCTCAGAAACATCATTTCGAGGGACATAATTGAGTCACTTTCCTGATATGATCCTCCCTGATACTCGGGCTATGGTATTAAGCCTCCATGGTTTGCGAATCTCTTCCATTTCTCTTTTTTTCCATATGACCATGATAATGGTATTAATTCACACTTGTAGAGTCTAGATAAATTCTGTCCGAGGTGTCCTGTCATAGTGTCCGTTGTCGACCCATCAAAGGTGTTACACCTCGGAAAATTTCCCGTTGGTACGCAAGTAAATGAACTAATGATGTGTGCGAGGAGTGCGAGTGTATAATATTTCATGGGAAATGTATGAAAAGGGATGTGGATGATCTGAATGAAAAGTAGAGAAATGAGAAAAATTGAAAGTTGGCAAAACTGCCCAGTGGTCGTATATTGCAAAATATGGACCGTAAAGTGCAATACGGTCCGTAAACTGGCAGTCGTAAACTGCCATGCCAAAGCTTCAACTTTCAGCCAGCTGAGGAAGAGGTATAATACGACCTAGTGGATGGACCGTAAAGTGATTTACGGCCCGTAAACCATGGTCGTAAATCACCACGCATGCAGGCCAAAGTCTCTGGTCCTGCTTAAGCTTAAAGACGACCACGAGGGACGGTCCATAAAGTGGAATACGGACCGTAAACCTCCATGGACGACCACTGTTCACCCAGCACAGATTTTCCAATTCATTAAATATGAGGATCAAGACTTATTTTATTTCATTACAACATTACACCACTTCTCTCTAAAACTTCTCTCTACATTTATTATATGAGTTTTCAAGGATTATAAGCCATCAATAACATTAAGACAAGTGAATCAAGGATAAGGGAATCATCAAGGATCATCCAAGTCAAGAAATCCAAATGGAGAAAAACTAGGGTTTTGCTCAAAGAAGAGTATTATAAACCAAAGCTTGTTCCTACAACTTCTAAGGTAAGATTCATGATTTTTACAAGATGTTTAAGGTATTGGAGAATTAAAATACATGGATTGTAGAAAATGTGGTCAACTAGGTCATGAATGATGAATAGTGACATTTTGAGAAATAGTTTGAATTGAGTTATGAATGTTGTTGTGTTGTGATATGAATGTATTATAAATGGTATAAAGATCCTGAACTAAACACTTTAGACGAATGGACGAAGATGGGTGTTATAATCATGAATGTGGGTGAATTAGAGGCAAATTGAGGAATCTAGATAATGTGGATAATGTGAATGACTAATGGCCATTGTTATGATATTAATGAAGGTATAAACGCTAGCATTGGAAGGGGACGTGCAAGTGTAGAATAGTTCGACGGAAAGGTATGTGAGGCTAACCCTTCTTTCATAAGGCATGATTCTTTGGCCATATTCCTAATTCCTCCATATGAGTATGTTGTCTTCACATGGTTGACATTCCGAGCTCATAAGCTCACAACCCTTGATATATACTATGATTATACTATGTCCCTCGTATGACGAGTAAGTCCATAATGTAGATGTAATGATAACGATGAATATTAATGATAATGATATCAAAAATGATGCAAAAGGTGCCTACGGGCTATTATACTTATATGTGCCTATGAAGGGCTATAATGAACACCGAGCTTATGATTCCGGGTAAGACTATATGTATATGACTATGTATAAAGTATGTATACGATTACGTAACGCGCGCACACATCTGCAGATGGTACGGATAACCCTGAAGCCTTGGTAGGGCCAGGTAGAAATAACATTGAGCCTTGGTTGGCCAAGTATGTATGAAACACCGAACCTTATGGTCGGGTACGCTATGTATGTATATAAGTGTATGGCTATGTATATAATATGAATATGAATGTGATAAGACTATGTATAAGAATCCGAATAAGGACATGTATACGAAGAGGAGCACAAGTATGGTACGAGTATCATTATGGGATACGAACGACGATGTATGCAAGTAAGCGACAAGATGATGATGATATTATTGTCTCCCCTCCTATGCTATCTTCATATGATATATATTATGCTTCTATATTGATGTTGATCATGCTTCACATACTCAGTACATTCTTCGTACTGACGTCCTTTTGTTTGTGGACGCTGCGTCATGCCCGCAGGTGCACAGGGAGACAGACTTGATCCTTAGCTGCCTATTCGGAGATTACATAGAGAGCCCCATTTCCTTCGAAGCCATATCTTTTGGGTACTCATTCTTTTGTGAATATAATTATGGGCATAGCGGGGTCTTGTCCCGCTAATGTGATATGTTATACTCTTAGAGGCTCGTAGACATGTGTGTGTGTGGGTAGATATGTTTGGCATTGTCGGCCTATGTTTTGTATATCATTTTGTCAGCCACGTTGGCCCATGAATATTTATGTGGCATAAATGCCTATGATGATATAAATGTGCGGTTGTCCATATGGGACTAGTTGACGAATGAATGGAAATGCATGTATAATTATGCGGCTCACCTAGATGTAAGTATAAGAGTAAGCTAAGAGGGTGCTCGGGTGGGTTAGCACCGGGTGCTCGTCGCGGCCCCGAGTCGGGTCGTGACAAATGTGGTATCAGAGCAGTTCAGTCCTAGGATGTGTGTACGAGCCGTGTCTAGTAGAGTCTTGGTTATGGGTGTGTTGCGCGCCACACTTATAAACGAGAAGCTGCGGACATTTTAGGAATATATGACCTTCTTTCTTCATAAGAATCGTGCGATAGAGCTATGACATAAGAAATTCTTGTTCCTAAATCGTGTGTTGTGTATTTCAGAGATGCCTAAAAAGAAAAAGGCTACAGCAGCCCAAAAGGGCAAGACGGTGGCAGAAAAGCGGGCTGAAAGAGCACCGCCACCGGTAGTAGAGGAAGATGAGTCCCAGAGTGCGGCTCAATCTCAGTCCTCCCAGACAGTGCCTATTACTGAGGAGCACGTGGGAGCCTCAGCCCCAGCTCCAGCTCCTCCACCGAATGCTTCGGGCTAAGACGTGAGAGAGGCCATTAATTTGTTGACTCAGTTGGTTGCGGCCCAGACTCAGAAGCCAAGCGCAGGGCAAGGTGACAGGACTGTTAGTGCAAGGGCCCGTGACTTCATCGCTTTGAAACCCCCGAAATTCTTTGGATCGAAACTGGAGAAGGATCCCGAGGACTTTATTGATGGTATGCTAAGGATGCTCCGGTTGATACATGCTTCTGACACCGAATCGGTGGAGCTAGCGTCATATAGATTGAGGGATGTCTCAATCCAGTGGTATACGGTTTGGATGGCTTCGCGGGGAGCCAATGCACCTCCACCGGTATGGCAAAAGTTTGTCGATGCTTTTCTCCGTCATTATATGCCTCCGGAAGTTCGGCGAGCTAGGGCCGATAAATTCTTGAATTTGAGGCAAGGTAGTATGAGTGCTACAGAGTATAGTCTCTGCTTCAATTCCTTGGCTAGGTATGTGTAATAACCCAATTTTTAAATAAGGGTTTATTTGGTAACTTTAACTAAAAGGAATTAAAAAAAAATAGAAAAGAAGAAATTTAGTGGGCCAAGCCCAAAAAGAAACGGAAAAAAAAGAGATATGATGGCTTCTAAGCCATCTGACGTGAGGAACAAAAACAAATAGAAGCAGAATGCACACAGGGAAAGGAAACGCAGTGGAGGAAAAAAAAAATGGGGGAGAAAAAGAAAGGAGAATAGGAGAAAAATAGGGATTTTCAACCCTAATCATCAAGCTAATGCTTCTAATCTTTTATTTAAGTTTATTAAGTAATTATGGGTGAATATTTTTGTGGAGAAAACATGGGGATATTTTGAGGAATTAAGAAAGTTTAGCTCTAGGGTTATTCAATCAAAATCATTGATTTGAAAGGGCAAATAGTGTCGGATTTTACACTTCTATATATCGTTGGAATCCTCTCGTTAAGGCCTTCCTGAAAACATATGTCTTGTCGGGTTTTGAACATATTGACTGGAGGGCGTTTTCGTCCTTTAAAATTTAACTTTAACCGTTTAAGCCTCTAAAAATATAGAAGTGGTTTACCCTAAGGGTTTTGACCATTCTAAATTCGCTTTTGTGTAGTTTGAGGCAATCTGGAGACTCAAGAACGCAGTTTTGATTTATTCTGAAGTGTGCTTGAATTGTGAATTTGAGGTAAGTGAGACTTTAAGCTTTGGGTACTTGCTTTTCAAAATCCGTTTTAAAAATATGTTTTGTCTGCCTGGTCCATGTGTTGCGGCGAGTGTGTGCTTGGCAGAATCAGTGGTTCTTAAGGCCAGCCGCATATATTTTATTTTCAAATACTCTAAAACTCTATTTATAAATTATTTCGTAATGTGATACGGCTGTGAGCCATGATATTGGGGCATTGTGTATGCTTCCCTTAGCATTGTGTATGCTTCTTCATTATATTAGGGCATTGTGTATGCTTCCCTTAGCATTGCGTATGCTTCTTGATTATATTGGGGCATTGTGTATGTTGCTGTGGATTCATAGTGTTGACTAATTCTTTAACTGCCACTTATGACGGTTCGTAGTGTAAATGGTGTTGAGATATATAAAATATTTGATAAACAGTAGTTTGGACCTTGGTTGCTATTATATAATGATATATTTATGCGCATAAATTTTTGTGCTTGTTGTGTGTTTGTATTTTCTAACACCTGTTCCAGGGGTATTTAAAGTGGCGGGTCGAGGATCTTACTGGGTTATATTTATGTATAACTCACTCCTTACCTTCATGTCCATGCAGATACTATTGGTGACGACGAAGCTAGTAGCTCACGAGTTTGCTAGAGTTGATCTATTGGTGGAAGTGAGCCGCCGCTTTGTTCGTGGAGGCTACCAAAAGTGTCTTTATCATTTATTTATTAATGTCTTTTTTCTTCTTTTGGTATTTTAAAAAAAACCAAGCCTTTTGTAATTCTCTTAGATGCTCCATGGTCTAGTGTGGGATTTGGGCAAGAGTATTTGGTTAATATTTTGAGACACTAACATCCACAATTAATTATTATATTATTTGAGTGCTTATTTAATTTGGTTAATGCTGCAAAATTATGATTAAGATATGAAAATGTGGTTCGCCTAGCCGGTGGTGTGTGCTGGGTGCCAATCACGTCTAGGGGGTATTTTGGGACGTGACAAAGTTGGTATCAGAGCTTAGGCTTTAAGTCCCGGGTCCATGGAGCAGTGTTTAGTAGAGTCTTGTTCATGGGTATGTAGGCGCCCATACTTATGACCTTGAGGCTACTGAACATCTAGGATGGTTCCCCTTCTTTCATTCCTTATTCGTGCGTTTAGTTGAATCTAGTCTAATTGTTGTAATACTTATTCCGTGGACGGCTAGGACATGCATATCCTCCTCTGCTAGATGTCACGGTTGATTCAAATTTTTTTTTTAACGTCATATGTGCAACTGAGAGTGATACTGAGTACATGGAATGTTGTGTGCATTGATTGTAGTTGAGATTGGACCGGGTGTACACTTTGGGATAGTTTTGTTTACAAAGAAAATTCTGCCAAATATTTTTTTAGAAGTTCGGGAGTTAGTGAAAATTTTGAACGTTAAGAAATCGTTGAATGGAAGGGTAGCGGTTGTGAGTTCCCTAGTAAAAAAAAAGTGGTCAAATGATATAAATGTTTTTTATGTAAGAGCGACTATTCAAATTTGGGGTTGTTGGTATGACTCTATATTATGAGTCTTATCGGTAAAGAGAAAGAGGGTAGCGGGAAAGTATGAATTTTAATGGCATACTCACGCCTAGGTTGTTGGCTTTTATGGTGAAAGATATTTTGAGTAAAGTGTTTGTATGGTTCTAGATTAATGTCTCTTAAAGTGATTTTCTAGTATTGGTAATGTCGTAATGGTGATGTCATAAGTGTGATTGTGGTGTAAGAATGCATAATTTAAGTGTAATAAGTATGAGCATGATAATGACACTACGAGATGCACAACTTGTTCGTGGAGTAAGTCCCTGGATGAATTCCAAGTTGTGATTGAGACTACGACTTTATAAGAATTTATGAAACAACATAGTAAGATGTTTAGCATAAAAATCAGTGTATAGTGACTTGATTAGTTGTCGAAGGGAAAGACGTGGAATGTTAAGACTATCACGCATCAGAAAAATAAATGAACCATAAATGAAGTTTGAGTAATGAAAAACGTCATGACTATCCGTGGGAAAAGTAATCAGCTTGCACAATTTTGTTAACATTCGTTGTTTTCGGTAAAGCACAAGCTTGAGTAATATGAGAAACACGTTAATGAGGTGATAGTGTAAAAGAAGATACTGAGAGAACTTGAGTATTTATGAACCATTTGTGATTCGATCTAAGTAGGGGAGTCTAATATTATTGATCGGTTTATCGAACATGTGTGGGCACAGTTCAGAGTCATGATACGTTTTTGTGCTATAAAAAAAAATCCTTGGCGTTATTGACCTTGAGGTTATCTTTGATTCAGATTGAATGACTTCGTCTTGCCTTATGCTTTGATTGCCATAAAAACACCGTTCCATTTTCCATTTCGGTGGAGCCTAATATTGAGTTTGTATTGAGTTTAAAGGATTCATTTGGTATGTCCGCAGATAAAGAAACCTCGTCGATAAAGTTCTTTGTATAATAAGTGGAGGATATAGGTTGTATTTAACTATAACTCGGGGCATCAGAGTTGAATGACTAACTATTGGGTTAGTGTGAGTGGTTACCAAGTTTTTGAATATTCTTTCAGAGAACCTACTAATTATACCATATAATGGGGATGTCGACTAAAAACTTGGGTATTGATATGCTGTCATTAATCTGGTATATTTTTATTTTAATTATAGAATGACTGCAAAGTCAAAGGAAGTAAATTATAAGTTACAAGATTTCGTGATTGGGAGGTCACTATACCAAGTATAGAGCCCGGAGGTGCTTAATTTCTGTCTGTTGGGGAGAACATTGAATCTATGCAGATTTTTATCACTAAGAGAAAAATGACTTAATTTTTATCATATGATGGGCAAGTATCTTTTTGTCTTTTCCTAAATTACATGCTATGTGCCTTCAGTACAGGGTGTTATATGCTATTCTAAGATAGACTTGTGATCGGGATACGATGAGCAGTAGGAGAAATGGTTGGATAATCTGAAGACATGTACCAAGACTTATTTTGGTTAGTGCGAATTTCTGGTGATATCTTTTGGATAAAGAAGGCATTAGTGATTGTCATGCACTAGAGGATTCGGGTATTCAAAAAATGTTTTTTAGCACTCTATTTGTTATGTTCATTAATGACGTATACAAATATCTTCTCAGTCAATAGAAGCATATGCAGTGGTTGAAAAAGATGCCGGGATAATATTAATTAAACAACTGAGGTTAAAAGTGTGAAGTTTAATCTTTACATCATGGTGTTATGAGCCTCGTGGTCTCTAGTAAAAGGATGGAAAGTTGAGTTTAATACACACACTAAGGCACTATCATGTGTTATGCTACAGTTGTTTTTGTTTGAACATGAACAGTTGATCGATACGAGAGTCGACCTTATTGGGGATTAGTGATAGTCTCTAAAGACAAGGCTACTTAATAGTGGGGAAAAAAAAAGGGAACATTCTAATTAAAGAGTCGAATGTGTATACACCTATGGTGGTTGACTTAAGGAGATTTGTACTCGAAAAGATACAATGTTCATTATATTTATTTCTTTTTAGATTCACAAATATGCATTGGAGCCGCAGGAAGAGAGTTAAAAATTGACAAAAGTTATTTGGGGTACATAAATGTTTTTCTTGTGTTTAAATCGTGAGTATATTAAATACGAGTGTTAGAGACTACATCAATTCATTTCTGATAGAAATTAGAAAGACTTTAAAAAGTTGAATACTCAGTTGATTTACTCGAAATTTCCGCTGCATGGTTGTCTTCGATAGAAAGTAAAAATAGATCAATGTAGACTTTGTAGATGGTCTATACGTTCATTCAAAAAATCGTGATCGTAGCTTGGGTGATATTGATTGACTTAGCGAGATTGTGTACCCGATTTAAGATGAACTATTCTTATATATCATACTAGCTTATATGACATTATGTGTCAGAGATAGTGCAATGGCATGAGATGTCCGTATTGTCATGTGTGACAAGAGTAACGGTGCATGAAAATTTTATGTAAGAGCATGTGGATGTGTTCCAGCACGCTATATGTGAAAGTGCTATGTAGGAGTGTATGGATGTGTTCCAACACCACTGTATATGTGAGAGATATGTAGAAGCATAAGGATGTATTTCTAACATTGTTGTACGTGAGAGCATTATGCAGGAATGCTTGGAGGTGTTTCAGCTCTACCGTATGTAAGATTGGTGGATGTGTTTCGCCCTAGGATTGTGGTTGTGGTGCTTGGATTGTGCCATCCTTGGGTGCCCAGTCTTAACACTAGTCAGATGGATATTACCTGATAAGTGGTTAATGATCAGTTTCTTTTGACAGGGTTTGTGTATGATAGTAGTTTACTAACTCAGTATGCAAATCTTGTCGTTTTAGGTTTTATATGAATGCTAGAGTCTTACTCTATCTGGTTGATTGAATACTCTAAATCAGAGTAGTTGGGTCTAGACTTTGATTAGCAAGCCTTGAAGAAGGTTGCTTTGAATGCGGGGACGATTTCGGATAGCATAGAGTATACAAAAGTCTTATAGTGATAAACAAGATTGTTATTTCGAGCTTATGAAAGGGAGTAGTTTGAAAGTTTTCAATACGAAATGAGTCATGAGATTCAATCGAACGGTAAACAAAATCTAAGGTATATTGTTTCTTGTGGGATTTGGATTGAATCAGGTTGGTGCATGTGAACTTACTTTACCTCTGTGATTGTATGTTGTTCATATCTCGTGTTTCACGTGTCTGTGCTTAGATCATATGTTCGTAATGATAGCCATGATTCAATCCGAAAAAGTAGAGCTAGATTAAAAATTAACTTGCGAGGAAAGTTCAATATCTATTGTAAAGACAAGTGCAATAATTGAGGTCGAAGAAGTCAGCTTCAATCAAAGTGTTATGGCGTAATTACTCAACCGAGGAGGCTACTTGAGAGTCTGAGGCGGATATGTGAGATAAATATCCTCATTTATTTGATGAGACAGGTATGATCTAGGTCTGTTCGAGGACGAACGTTATTTTAAGTGGTGGAGAATGTAATAACCCAATTTTTAAATAAGGGTTTATTTGGTAATTTTAACTAAATGGAATTAAAAAAAATAGAAAAGAAGAAATTTAGTGGGCCAAGCCCAAAAAGAAAAGGAAAAAAAAAAGAGATATGATGGCTTCTAAGCCATCTGACGTGACGAACAAAAACAAATAGAAGCAGAATGCACACAGGGAAAGGAAACGTAGTGGAGGAAAAAAAAGGGGGGGAGAAAAAGAAAGGAGAAGAGGAGAAAAATAGGGATTTTCAACCCTAATCATCAAGGTAATGCTTCTAATCTTTTGTTTAAGTTTATTAAGTAATTATGGGTGAATATTTTTGTGGAGAAAACATGGGGATATTTTCAGGAATTGAGAAAGTTTAGCTCTAGGGTTATTCAATCAAAATCATTGATTTGAAAGGGCAAATAGTGTCGGATTTTAGACTCCTATATATCGTTGGAATCCTCTCGTTAAGGCCTTCCCGAAAACATATGTCTTGTCGGGTTTTGAACATATTGACCAGAGGGCGTTTTCGTCCTTTAAAATTTGACTTTAACAGTTTAAGCCTCTAAAAATATAGAAGTGGTTTACCCTAAGGGTTTTGACCATTCTAAATCTATTTTTGTGTAGTTTGAGGCAATCCGGAGTTTCGAGAAAGCAGTTTTGATTTATTCTGAAGTGTGCTTGAATTGTGAATTTGAGGTAAGTGAGACATTAAGCTTTGGGTACTTACTTTTCAAAATCCGTTTTAAAAATATGTTTTGTCTGCCTGGTCCATGTGTTGGGGCGAGCGTGTGCTTGGCAGAATCGGTGGTTCTTAAGGCCAGCCGCATATATTTTATTTTCAAATACTCTAAAACTCTATTTATAAATTGTTTCGTAATGTGATACGGCTGTGAGCCATGATATTGGGGCATTGTGTATGCTTCCCTTAGCATTGTGTATGCTTCTTCATTATATTGGGGCATTGTGTATGCTTCCCTTAGCATTGTGTATGCTTCTTGATTATATTGGGGCATTGTGTATGTTGCCGTGGATTCATAGTGTTGACTAATTCTTTAACTGCCACTTATGATGGTTCGTAGTGTAAATGGTGTTGAGATATATAAAATATTTGATAAACAGTAGTTTGGACCTTGGTTGCTATTATATAATGATATATTTATGTGCATAAATTTTTGTGCTTGTTGTGTGTTTGTATTTTCTAACACTTGTTCCAGGGGTATTTAAAGTGGCGGGTCGAGGATCTTACTGGGTTATATTTATGTATAGCTCACTCCTTACCTGCATGTCCATGCAGATACTATTGGTGACGACGAAGCTAGTAGCTCACGAGTTTGCTAGAGTTGATCTATTGGTGGAGGTGAGCCGCCGCTTTGTTCGTGGAGGCTACCAAAAATGTCTTTATCATTTATTTATTAATGTCTTTTTTCTTCTTTTGGGATTTAAAAAAAACCCAAGCCTTTTGTAATTCTCTTAGATGCTCCATGGTCTAGTGTGGGATTTGGGCAAGAGTATTTGGTTAATATTTTGAGACACTAACATCCACAATTAATTATTATATTATTTGAGTGCTTATTTAATTTGGTTAATGCTGCAAAATTATGATTAAGATATGAAAATGTGGTTCGCCTAGCCGGTGGTGTGTGCTGGGTGCCAATCACGTCTAGGGGGTATTTTGGGACGTGACAGTATGCTTCGGCCATGGTAGCGGATATGGGCGATCGGGTGCACCGGTTTGTGAAAGGCCTAGGGCCACACCTGATAAATAAATGTTTAACTGCGTCCCTTCAGAATGGCATGGATATTGCACGCATTCAGGCACATGCTCAGGAATTAGAGGAACACCTACAGCAGCGGAGAAATGAACGTGAGTAGGATAGGGGCCATAACAAGAGGGCCAGACCTTCGGGTTCGAGGAGCGAGTCCAAGGGCGGACACAGACAGCAGTTTCCCAGCCATTCAGGCTATTCTATGACCAGTACACCTCCACAGTTCATGGGGCAGAGACTTGACAGATCTACTCGTTCCGAGCCGAGTCAGGGTTATTCGGGGTCTCAGTTTAGAGGTGATTCAGGCCAGTCAAGGACACCTGTACCACGATGTTCCCAGTGTGGGAAGTTGCATTGGGGTCGATGCCGATTGGGCTCGGATGGTTGCTATTCATGTGGTCAACCAGGCCATATCATGCGTGATTGCCCCTCAGTACAGGGTAGAGGTAGGACCCAGCCAGCAGGGTCGGCAGCCGGATCATCAGCATCTGTATGCCCTACGGGGCCGGGTTCACATGCGCCAGTCGGCCGTGGTAGAGGTAAAGGTAGAGATCCCGGTACTAGCGGTCCTCAGCACCATATTTATGCTTTGGCTAGACGCCAAGATCTTGAGTCTTCTCCTGACGTGGTCACAGGTATATTATCGGTATTCTCTCATGATGTATATGCTTTGATTGATCCGGGCTCCACATTATCATATGTTACTCCATATATTGCGGGTCGATTTATATTCGAGCCGGAGTCGATCAAACCTTTTGAGGTGTCTATGCCCGTTGGCGAATCGGTGATAGCTAGCCGAGTGTATAGAGATTGTGTAGTCGTGATATGTGACCACCGTACTATAGCTGACTTGCATGAACTAAAGATGGTAGATTTTGATGTCATTATGGGCATGGATTGGTTGGCTTCTTGCTACGCCAATGTTGATTGTAGAATGAAAATGGTTCGCTTCCAGTTTCCGAGAGAACCAGTCTTAGAATGGAAAGGAAATACGGCGTCACCAAAGGGTAGGTTTATCTCCTATCTAAAGGCAAGAAAGATGATCACGAAAGCGTGTATTTATCACCTAGTGCGAGTTCAAGATGTAGAAGCTAAGTCGCCGACTCTTCAGTCAGTTCCGGTAGTGAACGAATTTCCGGAAGTGTTCCCGGAAGAGCTTCCAGGCCTTCCTCCCGAACGAGAGATTGATTTTTCGATTGATGTGTTGCCAGACACTAAACCCATATCTATTTCTCCCTATAGGATGGCACCCGCAGAGTTGAAAGAGTTGAAGGAGCAATTAAAAGACTTGCTTGAAAAAGGCTTCATTAGGCCTAGTTCATCCCCGTGGGTAGCACCCGTATTGTTCGTCCGGAAGAAGGATGGCTCCTTGAGAATGTGCATTGATTATCGGCAATTGAATAAAGTGACAATTAAGAACAAGTATCCCTTCCCGGGGATTGATGATTTATTTGATCAATTGCAAGGTGCCAAGTGGTTTTCAAAGATTGATTTGAGGTCCGGGTATCACCAAATAAGAGTTAGGGAGAAAGATATCCCTAAGACAGCTTTCTGAACAAGATATGGCCATTTCGAGTTCCGAGTAATGTCGTTTGGGCTAACTAATGCACCGGCAGTGTTTATGGACTTAATGAACAATGTATTCAGGCCTTTTCTGGATTTATTCGTGATAGTATTCATCGATGATATCCTAGTGTATTCTAGATCTGAGGCAGAACATGCGGATCACTTGCGTATTGTCCTTGGAGTTCTTCGAACTCGAGAGTTACTCGCGAAGTTTTCCAAATGCGAGTTTTGGTTGAACTCAGTGGCATTCCTAGGCCACATTGTTGCAGCTGACGGTATTCGAGTGGATAGCCAAAAGATTGAGGCAGTGAAGACTTGGCCAAGGCCCATGACCCCTACGGAGGTTCGTAGCTTTTTGGGCTTAGCAGGTTATTGCAGAAGATTTGTTGAGGGTTTCTCTTCTATTTCTGCACCGCTCACCAAGTTGACTCAGAAGTCAGCTAAGTTTCAATGGACATGTCACGACCCAACCCCGAAGGCCATAACTAGTGCCCGATCTGGGCACCCAAACCCCTCTATCAAATGCATTCAAGTAAATAGCAGAAGCCGACAAGGCTATATTCCAAATGTAGATAATTTCCAGAAAAATTTCGGCAGAGTTTCCTTTGTTTTACAGACTATCCAAAATAACCCTGTACACAACAAACACCAACAAGGCCACACAGGGCTAACAAAGCAACGTATAAACATATGCGGACCGGCCGCCTCGGCGTATGGGATCGCCCAAACAACATATACACATATCCATACAGAAAGACCCTAACCCACAAACATGTCCACAGACCTCTAAACAGACCGACAGAATCATATGACGGGACAGGGCCCCCGCCGTACCAAAATTGTCAGATATACAGAAATATATATACATAGAAAAAGATGTATGTACCAAAAGTGGACTCCGGATCAAAGGGAGTACTCCAAAATAGCAGAAGTGGAGCCTACAGTGGAGGATCACCGGCGTCTGTACCTGCGGGCATGAAACGCATCCCCCGAGGAAAGGGGGGTCAGTACGAAACATGTACTGAGTATGTAAAGCATGGAGTACAGAAACATAGGCCACAACTGAAAGCGAACAGGATACAAAAGAGAGAAATGTCGAACAGTATATCAAAATGTCTACCAAAATCATATATACATAATGCAAATGAAATCATGCAAAGCTCAGGAACGTGGTCACCACTCCGACGCTGGTGCCACACACAGCATAACACCAGAAGGTTCAAATCTCTGTACATCCCCAAGCACACACATATCAGCATATCATATCACCAGCCATATCACAGCATAACACCAAACGGAACCCGGCCCTATGGTGAGGTCTCGGGAACCGTAACACAGCATACGGCCGAATTTATCATAGCGCGCACGAATCATAACCGGCACGGGAACCGGTGAACGAAGTCATAATAAGGGCACGAGCGGAGTCGTGAGCAAACAATGCAATTTGTATATCGAAATAGTCTTTCGAAACTTGATTACATCATAAGTCATCTCATTAGTCAAAGTAGTCGAATAATTTGTTAGTACGGAAGTTCATTTCACGAAGGTGTTCTCAAAGTGGTACGTATGGCTCAAAATATAGTTTAGTACATTATAGTAATCAAAACATTCTTTCATAGATGACAACTTTATAACCGAAGATCCCTTATCAAAACTTTTCCAAAAAGAGAGCCCAATAGAACAAATAAGGCATCTCGGGGTTAGCGGGCCCACCTCGGGTCAAGTCGAGGTGGCGAACATGAATTACGGACATTTGGGGTCTATGGGATCATACATAAAGGTTTCAAAGTGATCCGACTACGTTGACATAAGTTTCAGACGTTTGGTTACTTTCCAGCCAAGATAAGGTCTTTAAGATTCAATTTGATTGAATGAATAGTAGACATTTTCTAATTCGGATTTCGAGGAACAGAATTTCTTCCGGGGTTCCGATATTGACCTAGCATACCTAAGAGATGCCAAAAGAAGGAGTGGGTAGCCTTACATACCTTATAGGCGTCTTACGCTCGCCCAAAACTCAGTTCTCGTTTTGCTCAGAATCTGCAAATGGTCAAAGTTACCAATTAAGGATTGTAAGGCTTAAGAATTCACTTAACTTCATTTTTCTCTACCGAAATTTCGGCAGCATTTCCCCTATATATATATCACCCCCGAGATTTAGCTCGGCTCAATATACATCAACACAACAGCCCACAATATCACAAACATCATAAGTCGCAACAAAATAAGTCTAACGTCAACATTCTTTCTTTCTACATAAATCGACAACTTTCATTCAAAATTCACAATACCAAACTAATGTCCACATTATTGTATTCATTTACTCATTCAAGGTTATTCAAACACATCCCAATAATATTCCGAGCAATATACACAAGTTCGAATGATTCGTCACTTTCCATAATCCATCCGAAACGTCAACAACTACGACGAACATACTAACTCGCCTTGTTTCATTCCAAATTCATTAACAACAACCATAATCCACATTTAAAGTCTTACTTCCACACTTATATAAGAATATCCAAAAATCATATAATTTCCCATAAGAACCCGCAACCATTTTCCATGCCAATTAAACTCGTTAGACATTCATTTACGTGATAAATACCACAACGACGCAACTAACAAACTAAACAAAATCAAATTCACTACTCCTCCCACACCAATATGGCTCACGGCCAAACACACCCTTCACCCACACACACGGCCATGCTCAACACAACATAATTCCATAATCTTCATGCCACTTTAATCACTACCACATATATACCCATTTCATAACATAAAAACATAGAAATCATACCTTATTCTTGAAATTCCGACTTGCCGCAAACGTTGCTCTTTCGCCAAACTAATTGTATCACGTCGGAGAGCGTCTTGAACTCACTACAAATATGAGAAGAGCAAGATTTTAAGATTGGAAGCAAGGCTTGGAAATTATTTTTCTCTTCCTATAGGGTTCGACCGAGACCCTTGTTCTTGAGCTCAAAGGTTTGATTTTTCTTTTTCTTGAACATTTTAAGGATCTAGATGAACATATTATATTGTCCCCTTATTATTTTCACATGCTCATCACATGACCATTTAAAATGGGGCTTGGGCCTCCTTAGGCCGGCCACCCCTCAAGCTTGGGCTTCCATTTCTTCAATTTTCTTTTTTTGCCAAATTCCTAAAAATCTCGTTTTGAAATTCTCGAAACTAATTTCCGAAACTCCAAATTTTGCCCTTGGACTTCCCCGACGTCTTTGCACCAACACTTCCATAAATGACATCAACATATTAACTAAACTCAAAATATTGCCTTATAACATACAAGTCTTAATTATTTTCAAGATTTCCAATTATGCGAAAACGCGGGACATAACATTCTCCCCCCCTTAAGAACATTCGTCCCCGAATGTTAAATTAGTATTATAAAGTCTTACAGGCATAACGGGGGAGTCTCTCTTTTATAATTAGTAAACATAACTGATTCGTCAATCAATACAACAACTTGAAGGTTTAAATTACCTGTGGCCGCAGGAAATAAGTGGGGGTATTTCTTCTTCATCTCATCCTCCGACTCCCAGGTCATTTCCTCCCGATTGCTGTTGCGCCACAGGACTTTAACAGACGGCACTTCCTTAGTGCGTAGTCTCTGTACCTGTCGGTCCAAAATGGTTATAGGCTGCTCCTCATAAGACAAGTGCTCCGTTACCTGAATATCGTCCACTGGGAACACCCTGGAAGGATCACCAATACATTTTTGTAGCATAGACACATGAAATACCGGGTGTACGACCTCCAAATCGGATGGTAAGTCTAGCTCATAGGCGACCTCGCCTATCTTTCAAACAATCTGATATGGCCCGATATATCGCGGGCTCAACTTACCTTTTTTACCGAATCTCATAACACCCTTCATAGGCGACACCTTCAGAAATACCCAGTCACCAATCTGGAACTCTAACGGTCGACGTCGTCTGTCTGCAAAAGCTTTCTGTCGACTCTGAGCAGCCAATAATCGCTCCCGAATAAGTTTTACTTTATCTACTGCTTCCTGGATCACATCTGGCCCAATTAATTTAGTTTTGCCCACGTCGAACCAACCAATAGGAGATCTGCATTTCCTACCATAGAGGGCTTCGTATGGTGCCATCTGAATGCTGGAGTGATAACTGTTATTATAGGCAAATTCAATAAGCGGCAAATGATCATCCCAGCTGCCTCTGAAATCAATAACGCAGGCCCGCAACATATCTTCCAGAGTCTGAATAGTGCGCTCGGCCTGCCCGTCGGACTGAGGATGAAAAGCTGTACTGAGGCTCACCTGAGTCCCTAATCCCTCCTGAAATGACCTCCAGAAATTTGCCGTAAACTGGGCACCCCGGTCAGTAATAATAGATACAGGGACTCCTTGAAGTCTGACTATCTCTCTGATATACAATCTAGCATAATCCTCAGCCGAATACGTTGTCCGGACTGGGAGAAAGTGGGCTGATTTCGTCAATCTGTCAACAATAACCCAAATAGAATCATACCTGCGTGGAGTGCGCGGTAACCCAACAACGAAGTCCATATTAATCATCTCCCATTTCCAGGCGGGTATTTCCATCTCCTGCAATAATCCACCGGGCTTCTGATGTTCAATTTTAACTTGCTGGCAATTTGGGCACTGACCAACGAATTCCGCAATATCTTTCTTCATACTGTCCCACCAATATAAACATCTGAGATCATGATACATTTTAGTGGAACCAGGATGAACAGAATACCGTGCATGATGCGCCTCCCCCATAATCTGTCGCCGTAGGCCTGCAACGTCCGGTACACAGAATCTGCCCTCACATAACAATACCCCTTCAGGTGAAATTTCAAACGGAGTCTTTTCTTTATTAAGAGCCATATCCCTGTACTGAACCAGAATAGGATCTTCAAACTGACGCTGCTTTACCCCTTCTATAATAGATGATTCAGCAACTGCACGAACAGAAATCCCAGTATTTCCAGAATCTGCCAAACGAACTCCAAGGCTGGCTAACTGATGAATTTCACGAACCAAGTCTTTCTTACCAGGTAGTACATCAGCCAAGCTGCCCATAGACTTGCGGCTAAGTGCACCCGCTACCACATTGGCTTTCCCCGGATGGTACAGAATATCAACGTCATAATCTTTCAATAATTCAAGCCATCTTCTCTGCCGCAAATTTAGGTCTTTCTGCTTAAAAATATACTGGAGACTCTTATGGTCCGTATAAATATCAACGTGAACCCCATATAAATAATGCCGCCAAATCTTCAAAGCATGAATCACCGCGGCTAACTCAAGATCATGAGTGGGATAATTCTTCTCGTGCGGTCTGAGCTGCCGGGAAGCATAGGCTATGACTCGACCGTGCTGCATCAACACGCAACCTATCCCAATACCAGAGGCATCACAGAAGACAACATACCCGTCTGATCCTTCTGGAAGAGCTAACACTGGGGCTGTAATTCATTTTTCTTTCAACAGCTGGAAACTGCGCTCGCAGGCATCTGTCCACTGAAATTTCGCTGCTTTCTGAGTAAGCTTCGTCAGTGATGCTGCAATAGAAGAAACATTTTCCACGAACCTGCGATAATATCCGGCTAACCCCAGAAAACTGCGCACCTCTGTCGGTGTAGTAGGCCTGGGCCAATTCTGTACAGCTTCAATTTTCTGCGTATCGACCCGAATACCGTCTGCTCCGACAATATGCCCCAAGAAAGCCACAGAAGTTAACTAGAATTCACATTTGGAAAATTTAGCATATAATTTCTGTTGACGGAGAGTGCCAAGTACTACCCTCAAATGATCCGAATGCTCCTCTGCTGACCGTGAATAAATCAAAATATCATCGATAAACACAATCACGAACATGTCCAGGAAAGGCCGAAATACCCGATTCATCAGGTCCATAAATACTGCTGGAGCATTAGTCAACCCGAAAGACATGACTCTGAATTCATAATGCCCGTACCGGGTCCTGAAAGCTGTCTTTGGGATATCAGATTCTCGCACACGCACCTGATGATAACCTGAGCGCAGATCCACCTTTGAAAAATATTTAGCACCCTGCAACTGATCAAACAAATCATCAATCCGGGGGAGGGGATATTTATTCTTTATAGTCACCTTTTTTAATTGCCGGTAATCGATACACATGCGCAGTGACCCGTCTTTCTTTCTTCCAAATAATACCGGCGCTCTCCAGGGTGATGTACTGGGTCTGATAAAACCCTTATCCAACAAATATTTCAACTGCTCTTTCAATTCCTTCAATTCAGCCGGTGCCATTCTGTACGGAGGAATAGATATAGGCTACGTATCCGGCAACAAGTCTATAGTGAAATCTATCTCCCGCTCGGGCGGAAGACCCGGAAGCTCATCAGGAAATACGTCTGGGAATTCATTAACGACCGGAATAGACTGAATGGTAGGTGTCTCAGCTGTAGTGTCGTGCACATGAACCAAGTGATAGATATAGCCTTTCTGAATCATCTTCTTAGCCTTGAGGTACGAAATAAACTTACCCCCGGCGATGCTGTAGACCCGAACCACTCTATAACTGGCTCCCCTGGAAACTGAAAACGGACTACCTTTTTATGGCAGTCAACAATAGCATAACAGGAAGCTAACCAGTCCATACCCATAATGACATCGAATTCCAGCATATCCAATTCTATCAAGTCAGCTTTAGTGCAACGATCACATATAGTCACAGAACAATCCCTATATATCTGCCTCGCTATAATATAGTCCCCAACCGGTGTAGCTACCTCAAATGGCTCTATAGGCTCAGACACTATCCCAATTTTACTAGCAACGAGCGGGGAAATATATGACAAAGTAGAACCAGGATCAATCAGTGTATATACAGATCTGGAGAAAACCAGTAATGTACCTGTGACGACATTGGGCGAAGCCTCCTCATCCTTGAGGCTGGCCAATGCGTATATGTGGTTCGAGGGACCGCTAGAACCTGAAGCACTGCCGCGGCCTCGACCGCATCCCGCCGGTGCAGGCATACCTCGCCCCGCAGGGCGTGCAACTGATGGAGCAGATGATGAACCAGCGGCTGATCCCATCGGCTGAGCTACACTACCAGAACCGCTCGCCAATGGATAATCTCGCATAATGTGGCCCTGACCGCCGCATGAAAAACAGGCTCCTGTAAGTCGATAACACTCTCCCGGGTGCGACTTCCCGCAATGGGAACAACGGGGCCTTGGTGGTCTGGGCTGACTGGGACCTCTGGATACCTGTGAACCTGACGCTCTGGAACTCTGACCGGCCCCAGACGGTCCTGCACTGTCAAATCTCCTACCGGTCGGCTGTGTACCCCGGCCTGACGGAGGAGGATGTCTGCCTGACTGCTGCTGCTGAGGCTGTCCGCCTCGAGAATCTCCAGAATAACCTACGGATCTGGCCCTCTTGGGCGGCTTCCTGTCCCGATCTCTGCTAGAATAATCAGCTCTATGTCGGTCCTCCATACCCAGGGCATAAGCCTGTAGTCGGGCAATATCCATGTCTGCCTGCAATGCCACCGCCATACAGCCATCAATCAAATAACGATCTAATCCCATCACGTATCTGTGCATCCGATCGGCCATATCTGCTACTATGGCAGGTGCATACCGGGCCAAAGAATCAAACTCCATATTATACTCACAGACGCTCCGACCCCTCTGCTGCAAATGCAAAAATCGGTCAACCCGCGCCCGCCGTAACTCTGGGGGCAAAATATGGTGAGTGAAAGCAGTCACGAACTCGTCCCAAGTAGCTGGGGTAGCACCCTCACCCCTGGATAGCTCCCAGGACTCATACCAGTGAGCAGCAACATCCCGTAGTCTATGCAAATCCAACTCAACAGACTCAGTCTCTGAAGCCCTGACCAAGTCTAGCGAGCGCCGCATCCCCCGAATAAAGTCATGGGGGTCCTCGTCGGGCTTAGACCCGTAAAACTCTGGAGGGCCACATAATAGAAACTCTCGAACCCTCAGGCTGTCACGCCTGTCGTCATCATCATCATCTCTCCGCCCGCGTCAGCGAGCCTGTCCCGCTACCAGAGTGGTCAATTACTGCACAGCCTCTCTCAGTGTCCTGTCTTCCGCCCCTGGGTGAGGAGCTGGAGGCTCGGGTGCGGGTACTCGGGCCCCTGGAGCTACTGATGGACCTGTTCCGGGCTCCGCCTGTGGTGGTGTAGCGGATCCCTCTGAATGGGGCACAACCTTGGGCAAATCATAAACACAAGCCCGGGTAACTCGCTGTGCCTGACTAGTCCCTGCCATCCCTGCCTTGCCCTTCTGGGCCGCCGTTGCCTTCTTCGGAGGCATCACTGCAAACACAATAACGAATCAGATCAAAATCATCCTAATAGCACGACTCTAACGCACGATCTAAGATTCCAAAGAAAAGTAACACCCTAAATGTCCTGTAGCCTCCTGTTTATAGATGTGGTGCACAACACACCGATAAACAAGACTCTACGAGACACGGCCTGTGGACATTCCGAGGACAAACCGCTCTGATACCACTTTTGTCACGACCCAACCCCGTAGGCCGTGACTAGTGCCCGATCTGGGCACCCAAACCACACTATCAAATGCATTCAAGTAAATAGCAGAAGCCGACAAGGCTATATTCCAAATGTAGATAATTTCCAGAAAAATTTCGGCAGAGTTTCCTTTGTTTTACAGACTATCCAAAATAACCCTGTACACAACAAACACCAACAAGGCCACACAGGGCTAACAAAGCAATGTATAAACATATGCGGAACGGCCGCCTCGGCGTATGGGATCGCCCAAACAACATATACACATATCCATACAGAAAGACCCTAACCCACAAACATGTCCACAGACCTCTAAACAGACCGACAGAATCATATGACGGGATAGGGCCCCCGCCGTACCCAAATAGTCTGATATACAGAAATATATATACATAGCAAAAGATGTATGTACCAAAAGTGGACTCCGGATCAAAGGGAGTACTCCAAAATAGCAGAAGTGGAGCCTACAGTGGAGGATCACCGGCGTCTGTACCTGCGGGCATTAAACGCAGCCCCCGAGGAAAGGGGGGTCAATACGAAAGATGTACTGAGTATGTAAAGCATGGAGTACAGAAATATAGGGCACAACTGAAAGCGAACAGGATACAAAAGAGAGAAATGCCGAACAGTATATCAAAATCATATATACATAATGCACGAAATCATGCAAAGCTCAGGAACGTGGTCACCACTCCGACGCTGGTGCCACACACAGCATAACACTAGAAGGTTCAAATCTCCGTACATCCCCAAGCACACACATATCAACATATCATATCACCAGCCATATCACAGCATAACACCAAACGGAACCCGGCCCTATGGCGAGGTCTCGGGAACCGTAACACAGCATACGGCCGAATTTATCATAGCGCGCACGAATCATAACCGACCCGGGAACCGGTGAACGAAGTCATAATAAGGGCACGAGCGGAGTCGTGATCAAACAATGCAATTTGTATATCAAAATAGTCTTTCGAAACTTGATTACATCATAAGTCATCTCATTAGTCAAAGTAGTCGAATAATTTGTTAGTACGGAAGTTCATTTCACAAAGGTGTTCTCAAAGTGGTACGTATGGCTCAAAATATAGTTTAGTACATTATAGTAATCAAAACATTCTTTCATAGACTACAACTTCATAACCGAAGATCCCTTATCAAAACTTTTCCAAAAAGAGAGCCCAATAGAACAAATAAGGCATCTCGGGGTTAGCGGGCCCACCTCGGGTCAAGTCGAGGTGGCGAACATGAATTACGGACATTTGGGGTCTATGGGATCATACATAAAGGTTTCGAAGTGATCCGACTACGTTGACATAAGTTTCAGACATTTGGTTACTTTCCAGCCAAGATAAGGTCTTTAAGATTCAATTTGATTGAATGAATAGTAGACATTTTCTAATTCAAATTTCGAGGAACATAATTTCTTCCGGGGTTCCGATATTGACCTAGCATACCTAAGACATGCCAAAAGAAGGAGTGGGTAGCCTTACATACCTTATAGGCGTCTTACGCTCGCCCAAAACTCAGTTCCCGTTTTGCTCAGAATCTGCAAATGGTCAAAGTTACCAATTAAGGATTGTAAGGCTTAAGAATTCACTTAACTTCATTTTTGTCTACTGAAATTTCGGCAGCATTTCCCCTATATATATATCACCCCCGAGATTTAGCTCGGCTCAATATACATCAACACAACAGCCCATAATATCACAAACATCATAAGTCGCAACAAAATAAGTCTAACGTCAACATTCTTTCTTTCTACATAAATCGACAACTTTCATTCAAAATTCACAATACCAAACTAATGTCCACATTATTGTATTCATTTACTCATTCAAGGTTATTCAAACACATCCCAATAATATTCCGAGCAATATACACAAGTTCGAATGATTCGTCACTTTCCATATTCCATCCGAAACGTCAACAACTACGACGAACATACTAGCTCGCCTTGTTTCATTCCAAATTCATTAACAACAACCATAATCCACATTTAAAGTCTTACTTCCACAATTATATAAGAATATACAAAAATCATATAATTTCCCATAAGAACCCGCAACCATTTTCAATGCCAATTAAACTCGTTAGACATTCATTTACGTTATAATTACCACAACGACGCAACTAACAAACTAAACAAAATCAAATTCACTACTCCTCCCACACCAATATGGCTCATGGCCAAACACACCCTTCACCCACACACACGGCCATGCTCAACACAACATAATTCCATAATCTTCATGCCACTTTAATCACTACCACATATATACCCATTTCATAACATAAAAACATAGAAATCATACCTTATTCTTGAAATTCCGACTTGCCGCAAACATTGCTCTTTCGCCAAACTAATTGTATCACGTCGGAGAGCGTCTTGAACTCACTACAAATATGAGAAGAGCAAGATTTTAAGATTGGAAGCAAGGCTTGGAATTTTTTTTTCTCTTCCTATAGGGTTCGACCGAGACCCTTGTTCTTAAGCTCAAAGGTTTGATTTTTCTTTTTCTTGAACATTCTAAGGATCTAGATGAACATATTATATTGTCCCCTTATTATTGTCACATGATCATCACATAACCATATAAAATGGGGCTTGGGCCTCCTTAGGCCGGCCACCCCTCAAGCTTGGGCTTCCATTTCTTCAATATTATTTTTGGCCCAATTCGTAAAAATCTCATTTTGAAATTCTCGAAACTAATTTCCGAAACTTCAAATTTTGCCCTTGGACTTCCCCGACGTCTTTGCACCAACACTTCCATAAATGACATCAACATATTAACTAAACTCAAAATATTGCCTTATAATATACAAGTCTTAATTATTTTCAAGATTTCCAATTATGCGAAAACGCGGGACATAACAGGACAGATGCTTGCGAGCGTAGTTTCCAAGAGTTGAAAGACTGACTGACTTCAGCCCCAGTCTTGACACTTACAGACGGATTGGAAGGATATGTTATTTATTGTGATGCTTCAGGCCTCGGGCTAGGCTGTGTATTGATGCAAAATGGTAAGGTGATTGCGTATGCTTCTAGACAATTACGGAAAATGAGCAGAATTATCCTACCCATGACTTAGAATTGGCCGCGGTGGTCCATGCTTTAAAGATATGGAGACATTACTTATATGGTGTCCACGTGGATATTTATACAGATCATAAGAGTCTCCAGTACATCTTCAAGCAGAAAGAGTTGAATTTGCGACAACGACGATGGCTAGAGTTGCTAAAAGACTATGATGTTGAAATCCTGTACCACCTCGGAAAGGCAAATTGTCACGACCCAACCCCGCAGGCCGCGACTGGTGCCCTACTTAGGCACCCCAAACAAACTCACAACCCGATCATCGAATTCAAACTCAATCAAACTCAGCATACGCTATCCGAACTAGAAATGAGAAACAGACGCCAGACACAAACATTTATCGAACATTTATCTTAAGCGGTCGCCCGTTCAGATTAGTCAAATCAAAATCAGAAAGGTGGCGGAATATACATCGCCCAAATGCACACACACACATCAGAAAGGGGCGGAATGTACATCGCCCAAATGCACACACACACATCAGAAAGGGGCGGAATGTACATCGCCCAAATGCACACACACACATACCAACTCAGAGGCCGACTTGGCCATAGTAGCGTACGGGCCGCTTAAGATCGCAAAACAGACTCACATATAAACACACCGAACCCACGACCCACAAATCTGACCACAGGCCTCTAAACAAAACAGAACATATGAACATATGACGGGACAGGGCCCCGCCGTACCCACTCATCCACAAATGTACCGAACACACACATACAACAGAAGATATGTACCAAAAGTAGGCTCCGGATCAAGGGGAGCTTTCCAACACAGCAGAATGAGTAGCCTAAACTGGAGGACCACCCAAACGAGCTTCTGCACCTGCGGGCATGAAACACAGCCCCCGAAGAGACGGGGGTCAGTACGGGAGAAGTACTGAGTATGTAAAGCAGAAGATACAGAAATCACAAACACAGCTGGAGTCAGAAAGAACAAACACACCGTCAACGTAAACAAAGCAAACCTGTGCGGGAGGCGAACGTACAAATGCAATCAAATCATGTATAGGGTTTAGGAACGTGGTCACCCCCCGACGCTGGTGCCACAACACATCATAACTCCAGAAGTTTTCAAATCTCCGTACAGTCTCCAGACACATCATATCACACACACATCATGTCATCATAACATATCAAATGCCATATCACATCATAACTCCATAAACGGTAACCGGCCCTATGGCGAGGCCTCGGAAACCGTAACACATCATGACTCCCGAATATGTTATAGCGCGCACGATCACAAAGTCGGCCCGGGTACCGACGAACGAAATCATAGCCGACAGCACGAACAGAGTAGTGCAGAAACCATATGCATATCAAAAATAATTTACCGGACTCAACATATAGTTTACATATAGGTATATACCGACGCCAGAAGGCTCGGAGTAGGAATCAGATTAAGCAAAATTTGCGGGTAAAAGGTACGAAGTTCCAAACTGCCAAATCTTTAGAGAAAACTGTTTATAGGTCATTTTCCGAAAACCTCACATTATTCAAAGTACAAAACATTCACTAATGGCATAGGAAGTTTCAAACGCAGCATTGGGTCATAAACAAACGATCGCTGATCATAGCGGACGCAAACGAACCAAACAAACCGAATAAGGGGAGCCTCGGGGCTCGCGGGCCCACCTCGAGTCAAATTGAGGCGGCGGACGCAAATCACAGACTTTAGGCTCCCTAGAGCCATCTACGAAAGTTTCGGAGAGTTTCGGACACAACAACAAAAGTTATGACGATTCGAACATTCTTTGGACCAAATGCAACAAAAGGGTTCAATTGCGCTTTATGAATAGTACCCAAACTTGAACCTAAATTTCCAAGAGCAGAGTTACCCCCGAAATTCCGATATTAACCTAGTATGACTAGGACATGCCAAAAGAAGGATAGGTAGGCTTTACATACCTGGTTGGCGCCTTACGCTCCTCAAATCGCAATTCCCGTTTCGTCCGAAAACTGCAAATGGTCACTTTTACCAGTTACTATTCATGAGAGTTGACATTTTCATTTTTGGGGCTATACCTGGCTACCGAAATTTCGGCAGCATTTCCCCTATAAATCTAACACCCCCGAGACTTAGCTCGGCTCAAAATACAACAACAACAACAACCCAAACATCATTACACCATACAACCCACAATCAAACCACACTAACTTAAAATTGCACCTTATTACATAAGTTGGTAATTCTATATTCAAACTTCACTCATTCAAAATTATTCAAACACACCACCAACAAGTTCCAAACCACATACAAACTTCCCCAAAGTTCATTACTTTCCAATTTTCATTCAAAACACCAAAAGTTACGACGAACGTTCTAACTTGCGTCGTTTCATTCCAAATTCATTATCATCAACCATAAATCATATTTAAAGTCCTTAATATCATAAATATACTACGATATACACTTTCTGATAACGTCCGAAATCATTTTCTAACACCAAATCAATTCTCCAAACATTCATTTACGTTATAAAGGCCATGACGACACAACTAACAACCTTAAACGAAATCAATTCACACTTGTTTTCCCATCTAAGGCACACGGCCAAACACACCCTTTTCACACACACACGCCATGCACAAACACGACCCCATCCCATAATCTTCATGCTAATCCAATCACTAATACATACATATCCATTTCATAACATTAAAACATAGAAATCTTACCTTGTTCTTAAAATTCCGATTTGCCGCAAACGAGCACCTTACGCCAAACTAATTATACCCCGTCGGAGAGCGTCTTGAGTACTTCATAATATATGAAGAGCAAGGATTTTTGGATCACCACAAAGGCTAGCAAATGTTTTTTTCTTTTTCTTGCTTTCGGCCGAAGCCCTTGTTGTGGGGTGTTCTTGAATTTTCTTGTTTTGATCTTGATACGGCTAAGTATATATCATATATATCCACTTATAGGTCATGTTCATAGCACATGACCTTAATAAAATGGGCTTGGACTTGCTCCCTTGGCCGGCCACTTCACTCCTTGGGCCTCAATTTTTGTATTCAATTTTTCTTGGCCCGATTCATTAAAAGTCCCGTTTTGTAATTCCCGAAACTAATTCCCGAAATTCCAAATTTACCCTCGGCCTTCCCCGAGGTCTTAACATTAACGACTCCATAACCAACATTGTCATATTCACCAAAATCCAAATATTTCCTCAACACACACAAGTCTTCTTTATTTCTCGATTTCCCGTTATACGAAAATACGGGACATAACATTCTCCCCCCCTTAAGAACATTCGTCCTCGAATGTTGAATCGACCTCATGGGTGTCGTACTACTCCGGGAGGGTTCTCTTGATAGTTGTCCTTTATTGATTTCTCCGACATGGCTTCTTTACCAATACTAGGGGTAGATTTCTCACATCACTGATTCAAACGCCTTCATAATCCCCTTTTTCTCATACCCTACGTAATCACCGAGCCATACGCTATATTCTTGTAATAGACGAACGCTTTCCAGACATCATAGTCAATATCATTTTCTTGTCACACTCCTGAGTTTCCTTACCACATCGTCGTAATCTCACTTTACTTCATATCAGACACTTCATGCCAAACAGATTCCGAACTAAAGCCGGACGCGCATAAGCATATTGGACGGATTCATAATCGGAGGCAGACATACTCAACTATGGCCGACAGATTCGTAGTCGAAGTCAGAGGTACAAAGTGTATCAAAAAAAAAAAATGAGATCAGGGTCAGACGTACGAAAACGTATCAGACGGGTTCGCAGTCAGAATCAAACACACGAAGATATACCAGACAGATTCACAATCGAAGTCAGACGTACGGAATCATATCGAACAGATCCGAAATCAGAAGCAAATATACAGAATTGTTTCATACAGAGTCATGATCAGACAAACCGAAATGTATCAAACACACGCGCGGTCAAAATCAAACGCACAGAAGCATATCAAATGGATTTATATCCAGAGTCAGACATACAGAGGTGTGCCAGACAGAAACGGATTCAGGATTAAACACACAAAAGGTTCATCGGACGGGAACATAGTCGAACTCAGAGATATAGAGGCGTACTAGGCAGAGCCTCATCGGAATCGGAAGTGCAGAAGCACCATAGATAGATTGTCGATTTAGGATCAAATCATTCATATTAAGGCTCCAATAGTTCATGAGAATTTCCCTTTATTCGTAACCTTATCTGCCAAGTTATCACACAAATTGTTTTGCGTCTCACGTATCGGCTCTTTAAAAGATTCCAATTATTCACACTGCTTACCATTTATCTATCACAACATTAGTTGCCGGGGCTCGACTCTTAACCCACATGGCACTGAATGAAACTCATACCCACAGATACACATACACGTACACATACACACACTTATTCGGACCTTACTGGAGAAAATCTCTGGCTGTTATTCAAGTTCATTCAATTTCCCAAGCAGTTTTATACCCTTTTTCTTTTCGCCCGTTTAGTCCGCCTCGTTCCGCGCGACTCCCGAAAGGGCACTAATTACCCCACACACATTCTGTTGCCTTTTGCTTACCTCAAATTCCCATTTACATTAATCATACTTACACTTATGAAAATTTTTGCATTTCTTCCCAGGGGGGTCACCCATCCCAGAATTGCTCTGGCTTGAGCACGCTTAACCCCGAAACTTTCACGCATTTTGACGCGTTGGGGCTGATATAATCTCGTCAATTGCCCCGCACGACCTTTGTCACGAAATTTTTTTTTTGGCCAAACGGGGTCTTAGCAAATTTTTCGGAAATTTTTTTCGTAGCGGGTCCCACCCTCGGCTAAGTCGTACCATTACCTTGTCGCCTTTCTAACTCTTAAACATTCACTTTCATACCCATATACATGTGATTACGAATAACCCACGAATTTAAATCTTCGTCCCACGAGTTCCGTCTCCAGATAACCGGTGGAATCTGGTAAAATGTCACCGTAAGGTGTTCTCCGACCACTGACAGAAGAAAAATAAAGTCCGATGAGTATCGCGGGACCTTTTGTACTTAGTCTACATCTTTACTTCCATATTTCTGAAAAAAAAATTTGGGCAGAGGTTCCCCTATATTTCTTGCTATCCGAAACCTGTATACCAGAAATACCAACCACGCCTCACAGGGCCAACACATATGCACACACATACACATCATATTGCGTCGTATCGCAGCCACACAGGGATGATGACTTCAAATAAGAATTATAACATCGTCGACACTTACCACACGTGCCCCACTCAAACGGCATCGGAGGCACTTTCCTGTTTACTTTCACCCAGGATTTCCAAAATCACACTGACAGTGGGGACATTTAGTCGCCCTTGCCTTGGGTCACTAGGTCTCTAATTCCTTTAACTTTCCGTCGCCTTCATAGAACAACGTTTTACAAATATCATACACACATAGGAAATTCTAAAAAAACTCATACACTTATAAATAATCAATATCGGGTCTGACCTGGGGAGCTGCCGTGGGAGGTATGTCCACTATCATCCACGTCCGTCTGCTCCCTACCTATCCGGTCTCCATTATCACCCGCATCTGAATCAGAAGGATACGGATGATCAGACAAATCCCGGCTCACTGGTGACCTAGGCCAAGAACAGGAGAAATCCATAGCACTCTCCGAGGTGGCCGGGCTATCAGGGTTCTCCCTACTAATGAGAGCTGGTGCATACTTGAAAATATCCTCCTGCGTCATCCCAGAAGAATGCTCCGATGGGCCTGCCTCATAACTATCCTCCTCCGCGGAAGTAAGAGGCTCCGGAGGGGTCATCGCCAGACCCTCCGAGATATCCGTACCGTAGCCATCCTCCACGGGATCCTCTGCTCCAGGGATCGGAGACTCTGGAGGAATCGTAGATAGGTCCTCCGACGGATCCGTATCGTAGCTATCCTCCGGGGGATCCTCCGAAGGATCCGTCTCGATCGAGTAACTGGGGCCCTGCCTGCTCGGCCCCGGTGACAGCCTGGGGGCCTTCTTGGCACCCCCATCCTCATCGTCGGACGCCGTCGTCTTCATTTTTTTTTTCATCAACCTACAATCACCTGCACGGAGGGGGTCAGAAATAATTTCCCAAAATACTGACGCTAACACTCTTTTCGGAGCCTTGCCGTGAACACAGCAATTCGTTGGGAGGAACCATCCTAACAGTATAGCTTTATCGCATGATTTAAGATTCCAAGAAAGGGTAACACAACATCCTAGGTGTCCTGTAGCTTCCTGTTTATAGATGTGGTGGACAACACATCGATAAACAAGACTCTACCAGACACGGCCTGTAGACATTCCTAGGACAAACCGCTCTGATACCACTTTTGTCACGACCCAACCCCGCGGGCCGTGACTGGTGCCCTACTTAGGCACCCCAAACAAACTCACAACCCGATCATCGAATTCAAACTCAATCAAACTCAGCATACGCTATCCGAACTAGAAATGAGAAACAGACGCCAGACACAAACATTTATCGAACATTTATCTTAAGCGGTCGCCCGTTCAGATTAGTCAAATCAAAATCAGAAAGGTGGCGGAATATACATCGCCCAAATGCACACACACACATCAGAAAGGGGCAGAATGTACATCGCCCAAATGCACACACACACATCAGAAAGGGACGGAATGTACATCGCCCAAATGCACACACACACATACCAACTCAGAGGCCGACTTGACCATAGTAGCGTACGGGCCGCTTAAGATCGCAAAACAGACTCACATACAAACACACCGAACCCACGACCCAGAAATCTGACCACAGGCCTCTAAACAAAACAGAACATATGAACATATGACGGGACAGAGCCCCGTCGTACCCACTCATCCACAAATTTACCGAACACACACATACAACAGAAGATATGTACCAAAGGTAGGCTCCGGATCAAGGGGAGCTTTCCAACACAGCAGAATGAGTAGCCTAAACTGGAGGACCACCCAAACGAGCTTCTGCACCTGCGAGCATGAAACACAGCCCCCGAAGAGACGGGGGTCAGTACGGGAGAAGTACTGAGTATGTAAAGCAGAAGGTACAGAAATCACAAACACAGCTGGAGTCAGAAAGAACAAACACACCGTCAACGTAAACAAAGCAAACCTGTGCGGGAGGCGAACGTACAAATGCAATCAAATCATGTATAGGGTTTAGGAACGTGGTCACCCCCCGACGCTGGTGCCACAACACATCATAACTCCAGAAGTTTTCAAATCTCCGTACAGTCTCCAGACACATCATATCACACACACATCACGTCATCAGAACATATCAAATGCCATATCACATCATAACTCCATAAACGGTAACCGGCCCTATGGCGAGGCCTCGGAAACCGTAACACATCATGACACCCGAATATGTTATAGCGCGCACGATCACAAAGTCGGCCCGGGTACCGACGAACGAAATCATAGCCGACAGCACGAACAGAGTAGTGCAGAAACCATATGCATATCAAAAATAATTTACCGGACTCAACATATAGTTTACATATAGGTATATACCGACGCCAGAAGGCTCGGAGTAGGAATCAAATTAACCAAAATTTGCGGGTAAAAGGTACGAAGTTCCAAACTGCCAAATCTTTAGAGAAAACTGTTTATAGGTCATTTTCCGAAAACCTCACATTATTCAAAGTACAAAACATTCACTAATGGCATAGGAAGTTTCAAACGCAGCATTGGGTCATAAACAAACGATCGCTGATCATAGCGGACGCAAACGAACCAAACAAACCGAATAAGGGGAGCCTCGGGGCTCGCGGGCCCACCTCGAGTCAAATTGAGGCGGCGGACGCAAATCACAGACTTTAGGCTCCCTAGAGCCATCTACGAAAGTTTCGGACACAACAACAAAAGTTATGACGATTCGAACATTCTTTGGACCAAATGCAACAAAAGGGTTCAATTGCGCTGAATGAATAGTACCCAAACTTGAACCTAAATTTCCAAGAGCAGAGTTACCCCCGAAATTCCGATATTAACCTAGTATGACTAGGACATGCCAAAAGAAGGATAGGTAGGCTTTACATACCTGGTTGGCGCCTTACGCTCCTCAAATCGCAATTCCCGTTTCGTCCGAAAACTGCAAATGGTCACTTTTACCAGTTACTATTCATGAGAGTTGACATTTTCATTTTTGGGGCTATACCTGGCTACCGAAATTTCGGCAGCATTTCCTCTATAAATCTAACACCCCCGAGACTTAGCTCGGCTCAAAATACAACAACAACAACAACCCAAACATCATTACACCATACAACCCACAATCAAACCACACTAACTTAAAATTGCACCTTATTACATAAGTTGGTAATTCTATATTCAAACTTCAAAATTCCAAATCTATTTCCACATTAGTCCATTCATTCACTCATTCAAAATTATTCAAACACACCACCAACAAGTTCCAAACCACATACAAACTTCCCCAAAGTTCATTACTTTCCAATTTTCATTCAAAACACCAAATGTTACGACGAACGTTCTAACTTGCGTCGTTTCATTCCAAATTCATTATCATCAACCATAAATCATATTTAAAGTCCTTAATATCATAAATATACTACGATATACACTTTCCGATAACGTCCGAAATCATTTTCTAACACCAAATCAATTCTCCAAACATTCATTTACGTTATAAAGGCCATGACGACACAACTAACAACCTTAAACGAAATCAATTCACACTTGTTTTCCCATCTAAGGCACACGGCCAAACACACCCTTTTCACACACACACGCCATGCACAAACACGACCCCATCCCATAATCTTCATGCTAATCCAATCACTAATACATACATATCCATTTCATAACATTAAAACATAGAAATCTTACCTTGTTCTTAAAATTCCGATTTGCCGCAAACGAGCACCTTACGCCAAACTAATTATACCCCGTCGGAGAGCGTCTTGAGTACTTCATAATATATGAAGAGCAAGGATTTTTGGATCACCACAAAGGCTAGCAAATTTTTTTTTTCTTTTTCTTGCTTTCGGCCGAAGCCCTTGTTGTGGGGTGTTCTTGAATTTTATTGTTTTGATCTTGATAAGGCTAAGTATATATCATATATATCCACTTATAGGTCATAGCACATGACCTTAATAAAATGGGCTTGGACTTGCTCCCTTGGCCGGCCACTTCACTCCTTGGGCCTCAATTTTTGTATTCAATTTTTCTTGGCCCGATTCATTAAAAGTCCCGTTTTGTAATTCCCGAAACTAATTCCCGAAATTCCAAATTTACCCTCGGCCTTCCCCGAGGTCTTAACATTAACGACTCCATAACCAACATAGTCATATTCACCAAAATTCAAATATTTCCTCAACACACACAAGTCTTCTTTATTTCTCGATTTCCCGTTATACGAAAATACGGGACATAACACAAATGTTGTGGCTGGTGCTCTTAGCCGTAGGTCGATGGGAAGTCTAAGTGATGTACGACCAGAAAAGAAAGAGATAGCCCGTGATCTTCGGCAGTTAGCTAGCCTAGGAGTCCGAGTGGTGGACTCAGGTAGCAGCGGAGCTACTATTCAGAATTCAGCAGTTTCATCGTTAGTAGCGGAAGTAAAAGAGCGACAATTTGAGGATCCCATGCTAATGCAGTACAGAGATACACTCCCTCAGAAGGAGAGTCATCATTTGACATTTCGGAAGACGGAGTTCTCCGATGTCGAGGTAGGTTATGTGTTCCCGATGTGGCAGGTCTACGCCATCAGATTTTGAGAGAAGCTAATTGTTCCCGTTACTCCGTTCACCCCGGAGCGACAAAAATGTATCATGATCTTAAGACTATATATTGGTGGAATGGGATGAAGAAAGACATAGCGGAATTCGTAGCTCAGTGTCCTAATTGCCAACAAGTGAAGATAGAACACCAAAAGCCGGGTGGCTTATTGCAAGCTATAGAAATCCCAACTTGGAAGTGGGAAGTGATTAATATGGATTTCATTACAGGGTTACCCCGTTCTCGACGTAAATATGATTCTATATGGGTGATCGTGGATAGACTCACAAAGTCAGCGCATTTCTTACCGGTCAGAACGACCTATATGGCAGAAGATTATGACAAGCTTTATCTTAAAGAGATAGTGAGACTCCGTGGCGTTCCGGTATCTATTATCTCCGATAGAGGAACTCAGTTTACAGCCAAGTTTTGGGGGTCTTTCCAAGAAGGTTTAGGGACCCAAGTGCGCCTAAGCACGACATTTCACCCACAGACCGATGGGCAAGCTGAACGTACTATTCAGACTCTTGAAGATATGTTACGGGCTTGTATTACAGATTTTGGAGGAAATTGGGATGACCATTTGCCACTCATTGAGTTTGCTTACAATAACAGTTATCATTCTAGCATTCAAATGGCACCGTATGACTATATGGACGAAAGTATAGCTCCCCAATTGGGTGGTTTGAAACCGGAGAATCTAAGTTGATAGGGCCAGACTTGGTCCAGCAAGCAATAGAGAAAGTTAAGCTCATACAAGATCGGTTGCTAGCGGCTCAAAGTCGTCAGAAGTCCTATGCGGATAATCATCGAAGAGACTTAGAGTTCGAAGTGAAAGATTGGGTATTCTTGAAAGTGTCGCCGATGAAGGGCGTGATGAGATTTGGCAAAACGGGGAAGCTCAGTCCCCGGTATATTGGGCCATACGAAATTGTGCGCAAAATAGGCAAAGTGGCCTATGAGCTAGATCTACCTCTAGATTTGGAGTCAGTCCATCCAGTATTTCATGTCTCGATGCTTCGGAAGTGTGTTGGAGATCCTACGAGGATCGTCCCAGCAGATGATATTCAGGTGACAGAAAAGCTAACTTATGATGAAATACCCATTGCCATATTAGATAGGCAAGTACCGAGGCTTAGAAACAAAGAAGTGGCCTCAATTAAAGTTCTGTGGAGAAATAACAATCGAGAGGAAATGACCTGGGAAGCGGAAGAGAATATGCGATCCCAATACCCACATTTATTTCAGCCCTTGGAAGAAGTCCAAGATGAGACGTCAAAATCATAAGGTATGCATGTTTTCCCTTTTATACATTCAAGTCGTGTGTGGCCAAATTTCTAGCGCTATTGTATTATTGCCCTGTGAGGCATTGTTATTGTGGGTTGTTGTTGTTATATCCCGTGTTTTCGCATAATCGGAAATCGTGAAAATAATTAAGACTTGCATGTTATGAGGAAATAATTGATTTTTGTTAAAATGTCTATGTTGTTTATGATAATATTGGTGTGGGAATGTGAAGGAAGTCCAAGGGCAAAATTGGAATTTCGGAAATTAGTTTCGGGAATTACAAAACGAAATTTCAACTAGTTGGGCTCAATAAAATTTGGAGAAATTTGAGGCCCAAGCCTCATAGGTGGCCGGCCAACTATGCTTGGCCCAAGCCCATGTCACATGACTAACATGTGACCATTTATTTAATTAAGAGAGCATATATATATATTTGCTCATCCTTAGAAACTTCAAGAAAGACCAAGAAATCAAGAGCAAAAATTAAAAGGCCCTTCGGCCGAAACCTAGTGAAAAAGGAAAAAAATAATTTTCCTAGCCATTGATTGTGATCATAAAATCTTGTTCTTCTTGTATTCATAGAGTATGCACGACGCTCTCCGACGTGATACAATTAGTTAAGCGAGAGAGCGACGTTTGCGGAGAGTCGAAATTTCAAGAATAAGGTATGATTTCTAGGTTTTTATGTTATGAAATGGGTTTATATGTTATAGTGATTGATGTTGCATGAAGATTATGGAATGGTGTTGTGTTTGTGCATGGCGTGTGTGTGTGAGAAGGGTGTGTTTGGCCGTGAGCCATAATGTGGTGGAGGGGAGGTGACTTTTTCCATTCTCGTTTACTTTACGAAGCGAGGGAAATCAAAAGGTATGCCAATTTTCTCGAGGAGAGGAATTACTAGCTCGCAGGCTTCAAAATGATAACCTCCTTCCTTCTTTCCAGGAGGTAAATCAACAATCTCCCATGTCTCATTCTTCTCAAGTGCACTCATCTCCGTCGGGACTGACGGGGCTCGAACCATCTCAGATCATCCTTGGATGCTAGCGATCCTTTCACCGAAGAACTCTTCAAAGAGGACACTGGCTTTCTATCTTTGAAGGGTTTCCCTGAATTGATTTTGTTTAGTTTGTTAGTTGTGTCGTTGTGGCATTTATGATGTAAATGAATGTTAAACGAGTTGAATTGGCATTGAAGTTGGTCTTATGTCGATATGGGAGATTATGTAATTTTCATGTGATTTTTATATAAGTATAGAAGTAAGGTTTTAAATGTGAATTATGGTCGTTGTTAATGAATTTGGACGATATGATGTTTGAGATATTGTGATATTGTGGGCTGTTGGTCGTTGTTAGTTGTGTCGTTGCGACATATGATGTTTGTGATATTGTGGGCTGTTGTGTTGTTGTATATGGAGCCGAGCTAAGTCTCGGGGTGTTATATATATAGGGGAAATGCTGCCGAAATTTCGGTAAGCAAATATGGGATTAAGTGCATTCTTAAGTATTGAAATTCCTAATTAGGTAACTCTGACCATTTGCAGATTCTGAGCGAAACGGGACTTGAGTTTTGGGCGAGTATAAGTCGTATATAAGGTATGTAAGGCTACCCACTCCTTCTTTTGGCATGTCTTAGGTATGCTAGGTTGATATCGGTTCCCCGGGAGCAATCCCGCTCCTCGAAATCCGAATTATAAAATGTCTACTATTCATTCAATTGAATTGAAGCTTAAAGACCTTATTTTGGCTAGAAAGGAACCAAATGTCTGAAACTTATACAAACGTCGTCGGATCCCTTCGAAACCTTTATGTATGATCCCATAGACCCCAAATGTCCGTGATTCTCGTCCGCCACCTCGACTTGACCCGAGGTGGGCCCACTAGTCCCGAGATGCCTTGCTTGTTCTATTAGGCTCTCTCTTGGTAAAAGTTTGACAAGGGACCTTTAACTGTGAAATCGTCTATTATAAAATAATGTCTTGATCAACGTAATATGCTAAACTATGTTTTGGGTTATAAATACCATTTCGGGAGCACTTTTGTAAAATGAACTCCGTACTAACTAATTGTTCGACTATTTTTACTAAAGACTTGACTTATGATTTTATCAAGTTTTGAAAGGCTATTTTGATATACAAATTGCATTGTTTGCTCACGACTCCGCTCGTGCCCTTATTATGATTCGTTCACCGGTTCCCGGGCCGGTTATGACTCGTGCGCATTATGATAAATTCGGCCGTATGCTATGTTACGGTTCCCGAGACCTCGCCATAGGGCCGGGTTCCGTTTGGTGTTATGCTGTGATATGGCTGGTGATATGATATGCTGATATGTGTGTGCTCGGGGATGTACGGAGATTTGAACCTTCTGGTGTTATGCTGTGTGTGGCACCAGCGTCGGAGTGGTGACCACGTTCCTAAGCTTTGCATGATTTCGTTTGCAATATGTATATATGATTTTGATACACATTTTGATATACTGTTCGGCATTTCTCTCTTTTGTATCCTGTTCGCTTTTAGTTGTGGCCTATATTTCTCTACTCCATGCTTTACATACTCAGTACATCTTTCATACTGACCCCCTTTCTTCGGGGGCTGCGTTTCATGCCCGCAGGTACAGACGCCGGTGATCCACCTTTGTAGGCTCCACTTCTGCTATTTCGAAGTACTCCCTTTGATTCGGAGTCCACTTTTCGTATATATATCTTTTGCCATGTATATATTTCTGTACATCTGACTATTTGGGTACGGCGGGGCCCTGTCCCGTCATATGGTTCTGTCGGTCAGTTTAGAGGTCTGTGGACATGTCTGTGGGTTGGGGTCTTTCTGTATGGTTATGTGTATTTGTTGTTTGGGCGATCCCATACACCGAGGCGGCCGGTCCGCATATGTTTATACGTTGCTTTGTTAGCCCTGTGTGGCGTTTGTTGGTGTTTGCTGTGTACAGGATTATTTTGGATAGTCTGTAAAACAAAGAAAACTCTGCCGAAATTGTTCTGGAAATTATTTAAATTTGGAATACAGCCTTGTCGGCTTCTGCTATTTACTGGAATGTATTTGATAGATAGGTTCGGGTATCCAGGTAGGGTGCCAGTCGCGGCCCACGGGGTTGGGTCGTGACAAAAGTGGTATCAGAGCAGTCTGTCCTCGGAATGTCTACAGGCCGTGTCTCGTAGAGTCTTGTTTATCGGTATGTTGTGCACCACACCTATAAACAGGAGGCTACAGGGCATTTAGGGTGTTACCTTTCTTTGGAATCTTAGATCGTGCGATAGAGCCGTGCTATTAAGATGATTCTGATCTGATTCGTTATTGTGTTTGCAGTGATGCCTCCGAAGGAGGCAACGGCGGCCCAGAAGGGCAAGGCAGGGATGGCAGGCACTAGTCAGGCACAGCGAGTTACCCGGGCTCGTGTTTATGATTTGCCCGAGGTTGTGCCCCATTCAAAGGGATCCGCTACACCACTACAGGCGGAGCCTGGAGCAGGTCCATCAGCAGCTCCAGGGGCCCGAGTACCCGCACCCGAGCCTCCAGCTCCGCAGCCAGGGGCGGAGAACAGGACACTGAGAGAGGCTGTGCAGTTATTGACCACTCTGGTAGCGGGACAGGCTCACAGACGCGGGCAGAGAGATGATGATGCTGACGACAGGCGTGACAGCATGAGGGTTCGAGAGTTCCTATCATGTGGCCCTCCAGAGTTTTTCGGGTCTAAGCCCGACGAGGACCCCCATGACTTTATTCGGGGGATGCGGCGCTCGCTAGACTTGGTCAGGGCTTCAGAGACTGAGTCTGTTGAGCTGGCTTCGCATAGACTACGGGATGTTGCTGCCCACTGGTATGAGTCCTGGGAGCTATCCAGGGGTGAGGGTGCTCCCCCAGCTACTTGGGACGAGTTCGTGACTGCTTTCTCTCGCCACTTTTTGCCCCTAGAGTTACGGCGGGCGCGGGTTGACCGATTTTTGCATCTGCAGCAGAGGGGTCGGAGCGTCCGTGAGTATAATATGGAGTTTGATTCTTTGGCCCGGTATGCACCTGCCATAGTAGCAGATATGGCCGATCGGATGCACAGATACGTGATGGGGTTAGACCGCTATTTGACTGACGGCTGTATGGCGGTGGCATTGCAGACAGATATGGATATTGCCCGACTACAGGCTTATGCCCTGGGTATGGAGGACCGACATAGAGCTGATTATTCCAGCAGAGATCGGGAAAGGAGGCCGCCTAAGAGGGTCAGATCCGCAGGTTATTCTGGAGATTCTCGAGGCGGACAGCCTCAGCAGCAACAGTCAGGCAGACATCCTCCTCCGTCAGGCCGGGGTACACAGCCGGCCGGTAGGAGATTTGACAGTGCAGGACCGTCTGGGGCCGGTCAGAGTTCCAGAGCGTCAGGTTCACAGGTATCCACAGGTCCCAGTCAGCCTAGACCACCGAGGCCCCGTTGTTCCCATTGCGGGAAGTCGCACCCGGGAGAGTGTTATCGACATACTGGAGCCTGTTTTTCATGCGGCGGTCAGGGCCATATTATGCGAGATTGTCCGTTGGCGAACGGTTCTGGTAGTGTAGCTCAGCCGACGGGATCAGCTGCTGGTTCATCATCTGCTCCATCAGTTGCACGCCCTGCGGGGCGAGGTATGCCTGAACCGGCGGGACGCGGTCGAGGTCGTGGCAGTGCTTCAGGTTCTAGCGGTCCCTCGAACCGCATATACGCATTGGCCAGCCGCCAGGATCAGGAGGCTTCGCCGAATGTCGTCACATGTACATTATTGGTTTTCTCCAGATCTGTATATGCACTGATTGATCGTGGTTCTACTTTGTCATATATTTCCCCGCTCGTTGCTAGTAAAATTGGGATAGTGTCTGAGCCTATAGAGCCATTTGAGGTAGCTACACCGGTCGGGGACTGTATTATAGCCAGGCAGGTATATAGGGATTGTTCTGTGACTATATGTGATCGTTGCACTAAGGCTGATTTGATAGAATTAGATATGCTGGAATTCGATGTTATTATGGGTATGGACTGGTTAGCTTCTTGTTATGCCAATGTTGACTGCCAGAAAAAGGTAGTCCGTTTTCAGTTTCCAGGGGAACCAGTTATAGAGTGGTTCGGGTCTACAGCATCGCCGAGGGGTAGGTTTATTTCGTACCTCAAGGCTAAGAAGATGATTCAGACAGGCTATATCTATCACTTGGTTCGTGTGCACGACACTACCGCTGAGACACCTACTATTCAGTCTGTTCCGGTCGTAAATGAATTCCCAGATGTATTTCCTAATGAGCTTCCGGGTCTTCCGCCCGAGCAGGAGATAGATTTTACTATAGACTTGTTGCCGGATATGCAGCCTATATCTATTCCTCCGTATAGAATGGCACCAGCTGAATTGAAGGAATTGAAAGAGCAGCTGAAAGATCTGTTAGATAAAGGCTTTATCAGAGCCAGCGCATCCCCCTGGGGTGCGCCGGTAATATTTGTAAGAAAGAAAGACGGGTCGCTGCGCATGTGTATTGATTATCGACAATTAAATAAGGTGACTATAAAGAATAAATATCCCCTCCCTCGGATTGATGATTTGTTTGATCAGTTGCAGGGTGCTAAATATTTTTCAAAGGTGGATCTGCGCTCAGGTTATCATCAGGTGCGAGTGCGAGAATCTGATATCCCAAAGACTGCTTTCAGGACCCGGTACGGGCATTATGAATTCAGAGTTATGTCTTTCGGGTTGACTAATGCTCCAGCAGTATTTATGGATCTGATGAATCGGGTATTTCGGCCTTTCCTGGACATGTTCGTGATTGTGTTTATCGATGATATTTTGATTTATTCACGATCAGCAGAAGAGCATTCGGATCATTTGAGGACAGTACTGGGCACTCTCTGTCAACAAAAATTATATGCTAAATTTTCCAAATGTGAATTCTGGTTAACTTCTGTGGCATTCTTGGGGCATATTGTCGGAGTAGACGGTATTCGGGTCGATACACAGAAAATTGAAGTTGTACAGAATTGGCCCAGGCCTACTACACCGACAGAGGTGCGCAGTTTTCTGGGGTTAGCCGGATATTATCAGAGGTTCATGGAGAATTTTTCTTCTATTGCAGCACCACTGACGAAGCTTACTCAGAAAGCCGCGAGATTTCAGTGGACCGATGCCTGCGAGCGCAACTTTTTTTTTTTTTTTTTTTTTTTTTTTTTTTTAATAAAAGTCCACTAGGCTTTTGGCCTAGGGCTAATTTTATCAAAAAATCCAGAAGTTTGTACAACTCTAGCCAAAAGGCTAATGAAAATACAAAATTTAAACTAATGATCAAATTAAGACTTATAACTTGTCTTAATTTGATATTACAAATTGTTAAAAATTACTAATAGAATGAAATTTGAAATAATTGCTCCATAAAGAACTTTTGTTTCTATATCTCACATGCTCTATATTTGGCTATCTATATGCACCAAGGCAGTACATTTTCTAACTAATGATCAGTTCTCAGTAGGATGAGCATCCCGGGGTGCTAATACCACCAACTAAGAAACAACCACTAAGTAGAAACTGTATGCCCATGTGTACTCAAGAGGTCTGTTGTGTTCCATGTGCTCAATCATTAGGAGCAGTAATTCCACTTCATGTCATTTGTCAAAAGTGCCTCCAACCAGTTGCAATTCCTTCAGTGTGGTTGTTTTGTGGTACCTGTTGAATTAAAATCCTCCATTTATGTTAGTTTGTGTACCTGCAACCATTAGCAAACAGTTAGTGTAAACCAAATCCTTCACATTCTCCTCCCAAAGGATTTGAGTGTGAGGACCTCCTTTTCTCCCACCTTCCCCCTATATTCAGTCTCCTTAACATGATCTAATTCTTAGACAGGGCAGCTGTAATTTGTCACTGTTCACAATTCTTTTACAGTGGCTCTCCATGTCATGAAAGGAATTGAATTGTATGTCCCCTGTGTCCAAAGCTAAATTAGCCAAGTGATCTGCTAATTTGTTTCCTTCCCTATAAATATGCTCTATCACCACCACTTTTTCCTCACTTATTCTCCAAATTTCTTCCACCATAGTAATGATTTGCCAAGGAATTTCCCATGTCCTTTGAATAGAGTTCTTCAGCAAAAGTGAATCTGTCTCTATTCTTATTTGATCCCATTGACTGTCTTTTAAATTCCTGAGAGCCTGTAAAATGGCTAGGGCCTCTGCCTCGGTGTTGGTGCTTTGAAGATCCTCTATTTCTCTGGCCTGTGCTTGTATCACATCTCCCCTTTCATCCCTTACACAAAAGGCCCATGAACTCCTACCCGGGTTTCCTCTTGAGGCTCCATCAGTATTGACTTTTATCCATCCAATATCTGGAGTTCTCCAAGTCACTGGTGTTACTCTTATCTTTGGAGAATATCTCTGTAATGCCTCAACAATCACACTCCAATTATATGGTGCATACCTAAAATTTCTCCTTCTCACCTTCATGAATTGAATCAAAGTATGCATCACCTGGTAAGCGCAACTTTCAGATGTTGAAAGAAAAATTAATTTCAGCTCCAGTTTTAGCTCTTCCAGAAGGATCAGATGGGTATGTTATCTACTGTGATGCCTCTGGTATTGGGCTAGGTTGTGTGTTGATGCAGCACGGTCGAGTCATAGCCTATGCTTCTCGGCAGCTCAGACCGCACGAGAAGAATTATCCCACTCATGATCTTGAGTTAGCCGCGGTGATTCATACTTTGAAGATTTGGCGGCATTATTTATATGGGGTCCATGTTGATATTTATACGGACCATAAGAGTCTCCAGTATATTTTTAAGCAGAAGGAACTGAATTTGCGGCAGAGGAGATGGCTTGAGTTACTGAAAGATTATGACGTTGATATTCTGTACCATCATGGGAAAGCCAATGTGGTAGCGGATGCACTTAGCCACAAGTCCATGGGCAGCTTGGCTGATGTACCACCTGGTAAGAAAGACTTGGTTCGTGAAATTCATCAGTTAGCCAGCCTTGGAGTTCGTTTGGCAGATTCTGGAAATACTGGGATTTCTGTTCGTGCAGTTGCTGAATCATCTATTATAGAAGAGGTAAAGCAGCGTCAGTTTGAAGATCCTATTCTGGTTCAGTACAGGGATGTGGCTCTTAATAAAGAAAAGACTCCGTTTGAAATTTCACCTGAAGGGGTACTGTTATATGAGGGCAGATTCTGTGTACCGGACGTTGCAGGCCTACGGCGATAGATTATGGGCGAGGCGCATCATGCACGGTATTCTGTTCATCCTGGTTCCACTAAAATGTATCATGATCTCAGATGTTTATATTGGTTGGACGGTATGAAGAAAGATATTGCGGAATTCGTTGGTCAGTGCCCAAATTGCCAGCAAGTTAAAATGGAACATCAGAAGCCCGGTGGATTATTGCAGGAAATGGAAATACCCGCTTGGAAATGGGAGATGATTAATATGGACTTCGTTGTTGGGTTACCGCACACTCCACGCAGGTATGATTCTATTTGGGTTATTGTTGACAGATTGACGAAATCAGCCCATTTTCTTCCGGTCCGGACCACTTATTCGGCTGAGGATTATGCTAGATTATATATCAGAGAGATAGTCAGACTTCACGGAGTCCCGGTATCAATTATTACTGACCGAGGTGCCCAGTTTATGGCAAATTTCTGGAGGTCATTTCAGGAGGGATTAGGGACCCAGGTGAGCCTCAGTACAGCTTTTCATCCTCAGTCCGACGGGCAGGCCGAGCGCACTATTCAGACGCTGGAAGATATGTTGCGGGCCTGCGTCATTGATTTCAGAGGCAGCTGGGATGATCACTTGCCGCTTATTGAATTTGTTTACAATAACAGTTATCACTCCAGCATTCAGATGGCACCGTATGAAGCCCTTTATGGCAGGAAATGCAGATCTCCTATTGGTTGGTTCGACGTGGGCGAGACTAAGTTAATTGGGCCAGATGTGATCCAGGAAGCGGTGGATAAAGTAAAACTTATTCGGGAACGATTATTAGCTGCTCAGAGTCGGCAGAAAGCTTATGCAGATAGACGACGTCGGCCATTAGAGTTCCAGATTGGCGACTGGGTATTCCTGAAGGTGTCACCTATGAAGGGTGTTATGAGATTCGGTAAAAAGGGTAAGTTGAGCCCGCGGTATATCGGGCCATATCAGGTCATTCGGAAGATAGGCGAGGTCGCCTATGAGCTAGACTTACCATCCGATTTGGAGGCAGTACACCCGGTATTTCATGTGTCCATGCTGCGAAAATGTATTGGTGATCCTTCCAGAATATTCCCAGTAAATGATATTCAGGTAACAGAGCATTTATCTTATGAAGAGCAGCCTATAACTATTCTGGATCGACAGGTAAGGAGACTGCGCACTAAAGAAGTGCCTTCTATTAAAGTCCTGTGGCGCAAAAATCCGTTGGCGCAAGTTCGCTACATTCGGTACACATAACCTGTCTCGATATCTAAGAACCCCTTCTATGGAAACTTCGAATGGAGACTTTTCCTTTTCCTGAGATAGATCTCGATAGTGGCTTAACTGAGGATCTTCCTATTGCCATTCCTTCACTTCTAGATTCAATGATGAAACTGTGGGGTCATTGATGCTAATACTTGCATCTCCTGAATCAATGGGCCGTACGCCGAGACTTGATAACCGATGGACCTCACAAACCATTTCTCGCTTTTCCGAAGGAACTTCACATAAACTACCCATCGATCGGCGGCTAAGTGCATCTGCTACTACATTCGCCTTTCCTGGATGATATAGGATGTTCACATCGTAATCCTTCAGTAATTCTAACCATCGCCTTTGCCGCAGGTTCAACTCCTTCTGTTTGAAAATATATTGAATGTTTTTATGATCCGTATAGATGTCCACGTACACACCATATAAGTAGTGTCTCCACATTTTCAATGCATGAATGACCGCAGCTAGCTCAAGATCATGAGTGGGATAATTCTGTTCATGTTTTCGCAACTGTCTCGAAGCAAATGCAATAACTTTCCCATTCTGCATCAATACACATCCTAATCCCACACCGGAGTCGTCACAATATACTACATAGCCATCTGATCCTTCTGGAAGTGTTAGCACTGGCGCTGAGGTCAACCTGTTTTTCAACTCTTGGAAGCTACGCTCACAGGCATCACTCCACTGGAATTTAACCGACTTCTGGGTTAACTTTGTCAATGGGGCTGAAATAGATGAGAAGCCCTCTACAAATCTTCTATAATAACCTACCAAACCCAGAAAACTACGAACTTCTGTAAGCGTCGTAGGTCTTGGCCAAGTCTTCACAGCTTCTATTTTCTGAGTGTCAACTCGAATACCATCATCTGAAATAACATGACCCAGGAATGCAACAGAATTCAGCCAAAACTCGCACTTTGAAAACTTTGCATACAATTCCGGATCTCGAAGAACGCCAAGAACAATTCATAGATGATCGGCATGTTCTGACTCTGTGCGAGAGTACACCAAAATATCGTCGATGAACACTATCACAAAAAGGTCCAAAAACGGCCTAAACACATTATTCATTAAATTCATGAACACTGTCGGGGCATTTGTCAACCCAAACAACATTACTCGAAACTCGTAGTGACTATATCTTGTCCTGAAGGCAGTCTTGGGAATATCTGCTTCCCTAATTCTCACCTGATGATAACCCGATCTCAGATCTATTTTGGAGAACCATTTAGCACCTTGCAATTGATCGAACAAGTCGTCAATTCTAGGAAGGGGATATCTGTTCTTCACCGTCACTTTGTGCAGCTGTCTGTAATCAATACAAATTCGTAACGAACCGTCCTTCTTCCTTACGAACAAGACTGGTGCTCCCCATGGCGAGGAACTAGGCCTTATAAACCCCTTCTCAAGTAAATCTTTTAGCTGTGCTTTTAGCTCCTTCAGTTCTGCTGGAGCCATTCGATACGGAGGAATAGAAATAGGCTCGGTGTTTGGTAGTACATCAATAGCAAAGTCGATCTCCCTTTCTGGAGGAAGGCCTGGTAACTCGTCGGGAAACACATCTGGGAATTCATTCACTACCGGGATAGACTGGAAAGTTGGCACTTCCGCTTCTGTGTCATGAACCCGAACTACATGACAAATATAACCTTTGGCTATCATCTTTCTCGCCTTAAGGTAGGAAATAAACCTACCCTTTGGGGAAGCTGTATTACCCTTCCACTCGAGTATGGGCTCTCCCGGAAATTGGAATCGAACTACCTTTGTCCGGCAACAAACATTAGCATAGCATGATGCCAACCAGTCCATACCCATAGTTACGTCAAAATCTATCATCTCCAGTTCAATCAAATCAACCCTTGTCTTACAATCACATATAATGACTACACAAATCTTATATACTTTTCTCGCTATTACGGGATCACCAACCGGAGTGAATACCTCGAAAGGTTTAATTGGCTCAAGTCTCACCCCAACACAATCAGCGATATACGGAGTAATATATGAGAAGGTAGAACCCGGACCAATCAGAGCATATACGTCACGGGAAAATATAGTCAAGGTACCTGTGACAACATCTGGGAAGACTCAAGATCCTGTCGCCCAACTAAGGCATATACACGGGGCTGAACAGCACCTGAAGTGGATGCTCCCCCTCTACTTCTGCCTCTGCCTGCTGTAGTCTGAGGAGTCTGTGCTGTCGGGCACGCTGAAGAAGAACCCGCTGCTGAACCTGTGGGCTGAGTCCCCGCTCTATCTCTCGCTGAAGGGCAATCTCTCATCATATGACCAACCTGCCCGCAAGCATAACAAGCATCCGAACCCTGACGACACTGTCCGGAATGTAATTTGCCACACTGGCTACACCGCGGTACTGAAGGTCTCCTCTGGCTTAAGTCTCCCCTAGACTGCGAATCTGAGGCCCTCGAACTCTGCCCCTGGCCTAACTGAAAAGAACGGTCGAATCTCCTATCCGAGAATCTGGGAGGTGCACTGGTAGCTGACTGACCTGAGTGCCTAGAATGCGTCTGTCTCGATCCCTCTAGGTACTCACTGCTCTCCCCCATAGATCTAGCCCTCTTACCTTGTCTTCTGTCACCCTCACTATCACTTCTCTGCTGTCGTTGTCGTTCCTCGAGGTTCTGAGCATGGGCCTGTATTCGGGAAATATCCATCCCGTCTTGCAAAGAGGCTGTCAAACAATCTCTGTACAGATGTGGCCCCAAACCACTTACAAATCTATAGACTCGGTCTCCCATGTCAGCCACCATAGTCGGAGCATACCGGGCTAATGAGTTGAATTGCATACTATACTCTCGGGCACTCATGCTTCCCTGTTTTAAATTCAAGAACCTGTCCGCTCTAGCTCGACGGACTTCAGGTGGCAAGTAGTGACGAATAAAGGCATCTACAAACTCTTTCCACACGGGAGGTAGTGCATTCTCCCCTCTTGTTACCACCCAATTCTTATACCATAGTACCGCCACGTCCTGAAGTCTATATGTGGCCAACTCCACGGATTCGGTCTAAGAAGCATGCATAAGTTTCAGCGTCCGCAACATCTAATCGATAAAACCTTGTGGGTCCTCATCCGACTTCGACCCGAAAAATTTTGAAGGGTTTAGAGTAAGGAAATCACGGGCTCTTGTACTAGCCGAACGATCACTTGGGCCCACATTCTGTCGTTGTGCCTGAGCGGCAACCAACTGCGTCAATAAATGTATGGCCTCGGACACTTGTTGACCCGAAGCACCCGGTGGAGGATTCGGAGCTGAGGCCCCTCCCTACTCTTCTACATTGGGCGCGGCCTCACTTTGCGATTCACTTTCCTCTTCATTTGCCGGAGGCTCTCTTTCCGCCTGCCTCTTTGTCGTAGCTTTGCCTTTCTGGGCAGCTGTAGCTTTTCCTTTGGGCGGCATGATTCGGAAACCATAACGCACTTTTAGGAATGATATAATCCTAAACATGGCTCTATCGCACGATCTCATGAGAAGAAGAATGGTCATTTTCCTAAATGCCCTGTAGCCTCTTGTTTATTAGCGTGGCGTGTAACACACCATAAACAAGACTCTAATAGACACGGCTCGTAGACACTTCCTAGGGCGAACTGCTCTGATACCAGTTCTGTCACGACCCGACTAGGGGCCGCGACGGTTACCCAGAGCAATTACCGAGCACCGCTTACTCTACTGCTTGTCTTGCTCGTTTATTACTCTTTTATCAATTTTACATACCAATTGTAGGAAAATCATATTTAATCAAAACATAAATACTTTATATACATTTGCCTCTTGGCCATCAAAATAATATACACACATATGAAAACATCTTGTGAGACCATCTAACCCACACTGCGTATCTACGAGCCTCTACTAACATAATGAATACACAGACGGAACAAGACTCTGTCATGCCCAAAATATGCATGTATGAAGGTACATCAAAAGAATAGCCATAAGCACCTCCGAACAATGGAGTGCTATCTATCAGCTGACAGCTACTGAGGACCTGGGCCAAGCTCTCCTCCCTGTCCACTTGTGGGCATGAACACAGCGTCCGAACAAAGGACGTCAGTACGAATATTGTACCGAGTATGAGAGGCATACATAATGAAAGGAGACATCAATAATATGGGGATAACATCAACATGAGACATCTGGATCTGACTGATAATCATAAATGAAGTAATGCATGCTATCTTAGTCATACTCATCATCATAACATGTATGCATCATATGCAAGCTGCCCGTCCATATCGGAACGGTATGATAATCAATAATATTAGCCCGCGTCCAGGCCTCCCACGTCCGGGGTACCATCTCATGCCGCCCACTAGTGGTGTCTGCCCACGCCTGTAGGTCGTGGTGTATCCGTATCGCCGCCCGCCGAAGCGGTGTCTGCCCGGCCAACTAGGCCCACTGTGAAATGCTCATGACATGCTCAATGCAGATACTCATAGTAATATGCTTATTATAAAATACTTTGTTACATCCCGTATTTTTGAACGTCGGATTAATTGTAAGTTAAGGTGGGGCCCACACATCAAGATTTTTTTTTGGGACATGTGACAAATTATATGAATCATATATGTGAAGTTAAACACAACTCATGAAGTACCCTTGGTCCAAATCAAAGTGGAAGCCCTCCAAACGAATATTTTTAAGAAAACGTTTTCGGATGACCTGACCTGGAGGGGCAAAAACGGTATTATAAGTTTGGAATTTGGAAATATACCAAGAAATAGAAGTTGTAGATAATTGAATTAGCTTTCCATCCATAGGTCGTGGGTTCCAAGGTGACGTCGGTACAAGGAGATATGAACGTTTTAAGGTCGAAAGGTCAGTGGGCTAGGCCCAACTCGGGACCAACCGAATTGGCCCAAAAAAATGAAAAGAAAAATTCAGGCACAAGTGAGGAGGTGGCCGGCCATGGTCCTTAATAAAGGACCCAAGCCCATTTAAATTAGTCATGTGATTAATAATAAAAAGGGGCTAAGTCTTCATTTTCAACCAAGAACATTCATGAAGCAAAGAAGAGAAAAACAAACACAAAGAAGAGCAAAAATAAGGCCATTTCGGGTTTGGCCATAGAAAAATCACCCCTCAAAATCTTGCCTCTAAAATTATTTTCTTGTTGAATTCCTACTAAATTAAGTGTCCTCTACAACTTGGTGTAGTTGTTTTGGAAGAAGGAGCACTTATTTCTTCAAGTTGACAACTTGTTCAAGTGAAGAAGTTTGTAGAAAAAGGTAAGAATCAATTCCTTTTTCTTATGTTATGAAGGTTTGTTTATGTTGTGGTATGTGGAAATGAGTAGAAATTATGGAAATATGGAAGTTTGCAAAGTGGGTATGTATATATGTATGTAGCCGTGTGTGTATATTGTTGTATATATGATATGAGTTGAATTTTATGTTGTATTCTAGTTGTGGTTATGGTGAAAATTATATTGGAAATGAAAGTTGAATGAATTTTGGTTGAAGTTGGAATGTAGAAGATTATGTCACCTTAGAATAATTTTGAGATATTATGGAAATGAAGTTGTTAAGATGTAAATTATGATTATGGTTGATGAAATTGGAAGGTGGAAATATGTTATGAATATGTAGGTTGAAGATTTGAAGTTTTGGGTGAATTATGTTTTGATGGAAAGTTTGTATATTTTGTATATCTTGTGAATATTTCGTAGGAAGGATATGAAATATTTCCAAATTATATTGTGATGATCTAGATTAATGATGAATGTGAAACCATTGAGATTAGTTTGGAAATTGAAGTTGAAATGAAGGTTATGACATTATGTTGGAAAGATAGCTAGTTAAGTTATATTGTGTTTATGGTGACTATTGTTGTTGTTGATGTTGTTGTTGGGTTGTTGTTGATTGTTTTGGCCGAGTTAAATTCTCGGGGATGCTATATGTATAGGGGAGATGCTGCCCAAATTTCTGTAGGCAATTATGAATAAAGATTGAATACTTAAAGATTGGAAATTGAGAATTGGTAAATGTGACCAATTACAGATTTTGGGCGAAACGGGAATTGAATTTGGAAAGGCGTAAAGAGCATACAAGGTATGTAAAGCTATCCCGATTCTTCTTTTGGCATGCCCTAGGTGTACTAGGATCGGATTTGAGCCTCGAAAAGCGTTCTTCTCATCGGAATCCGCTTTTGAAAATACCCCTTTTTCATTCAATGGAATTGAACCCTATAAGTATGCTTTATTGAAAGAATTGTGCAAACTTCCGCAAATTGTTTAGATAATTATGGAATGCCCCTAGAACCTCCGTAGGTGACTTTATAAGCTTTAAATACGTAATTTGAGCCCACCGCTTCGTTTGTCCCGAGGTGGGTCCACTATTTCCGATTTTACCCTTTTAGTGGTTATGACTTGTCTTCGAGCGTTTTTTTTAAGAAATATTTTAACTACTCTTGTAACTACTAAATAAAACTTTTTTAAAATATTCTATTAAGTCTTGTAAACTGTTTTGGAACTTGGAAACGAACTTAGAAAGATTATGCTTCTGTAATCCATTATGACATTCGAAATTCACTTATTATGATTCCGTCCGATTTTATTGATTTGATTCGTCATTTGATATGCCTCATTGAGTCTCTGGAAATATATAAGGTATTTTATTGCATTTAGTTTCTCACTACTCCATTCGTGGATGCCTCAACGTTTCCCACACTGAGCCCGGGCCAGGATATGTTCTCAAGCGTCTTTCACTGCATTGTTCGCCGTGCCTCGATGTGAGGGGGCAGGTATACATGTACATGGGTTGTGGAGTATGCTGTGCCATGTACACTATTCTGATATGATATGATATGATCTGATATGGCCATCTGATATGATATGCTATGTTACGGGGTTATTCCCCTTTTCTGATCCTTATGTGTTGTGGCACCAGTGTCGGGGGGTGACCACGTTCTGTCTGCCGAGTCCCCTGGAAGGGACCGGATATGATATGGCATATGTTTCTGTACACACTCTTCATGTTTTGAAAATATGCATTTGATACTCTGGACATCTCACTCACATTTCTGTACGTTCTGTTCCGGTTATGATTTTGTTCGGTAATGGGACCAGGTATGACATACGATTCCTGTAAGTACTATTTATGCTTTATGATCAGCATTTTGCTAATCTGGATATTCCGTTCATTTTCTGTATCTCCTGTTCCGATTATGACTTTGTTTACTACGTTCCATGCTTTACATACTCAGTACATATTTCGTACTGACCCCCTTTCTTCGGGGGCTGCGTTTTCATGCCGCGCAGGTACAGACTACAGATTTGCTGACCCACCTGCCTAGGACACCTATTCTGCTATTCTGGAGCGCTCTTTTGTCCAGAGCCTATACTCTGGTACAGTCTGCTGCTGTTGTATATATGTACGCTATTCAGGGGTACGACGGGGCCCTGTCCCGTCTTATGATTCTGTTATGTTCTGTAGAGGTCTGTAGACATACATGTGGGTTCTGTATATGTTTTAGGTTGCTATGATTTGTGATAGCCTTATCGGCTTCCATGTGCTATATATGTTCCTCTGTGACACTAGTAACGTCGACTGACTTTTATATTTATATAATCTGCTAGTCTGCTGGTTTGGGTTATTGGGTACGTTTGGGTGTCCAGCACGGACACTAGTCACGGCCTACGGGGTTGGGTCGTGACAAAAGTGGTATCAGAGCGGTTTGTCCTCGGAATGTCTACAGACCGTGTCTAGTATAGTCTTGATTATCGGTGTGTTGTGCACCACATCTATAAACAGGAGGCTACAGGACATCTAGGGTGTTACCTTTCTTTGAATCTTAGATCGTGCGATAGAGCCCGCTGTAGGAAATGAATTCCTTTTTTTTCTAACCTCTGATTTCAGTTGGAGAACGGTATCGACGTAAGACAGCGACTGATGATATTGAAAGCTACACAGTACACAGGTAAGTAATGGTATGAAAGATGTATGCTGGGTAAGGTGTTTGAAATACGATTGAAACACGAAGCTGAAGATTGAAAAGAAAAACAATAAACAGGAAAGTGTAGTAGGTTCAGTTTGAGTTGGGCATGTGAGGTAAGCCTCGGCATCTTTATACTTTTATTTGAAATTGTTAGCCCCGTGTGGCTATGATGCGATATGATATGATACGTATATACGTATATGTGATGGCCCTGTGAGGCATGGTTGGTATTTCCTGTGTACAGGTTTTGGGATAGTAAGAAATACAGAGGAACCTCTGCCCAAATATTTCTAGGAATATAAAGAGGAAAATGAGACATAAATTCTTAACATATCTTGAGGGTCGATACCGATAGGGCAAACCCATTATGTTGGATTAAAGTTTAAGAGATACCCTCCATAGCATTCGTAAGAAGCATTATCTTTGTTTGGAAAATTTTATCTCGAGAAAGCATATACGAGTAGCAAATTCGCAATTTATTTAAATGGACCAGAAATATGTTCCAACCCCATTTTGCTTTAGCACAGCCCATGTGAAGGGCAAAAATATGTGGAAGGGCAAAAATGTCCAACGATTAAGTTTCCTCTAATTGGAAGGATACAAAGTGTATGACAGGCAGTTGGGAATTGAGTGGTTCGCTCACGACTCAAAAATATATATATAAATATGGAGGTAATTATGTGAATTAAGTACTAAAAGATTCCGCGAAGTTCGTCGGACTCTAGTTTTCTTTTGCTGGTGGTCGGAAGATGCCTTACAGAAACATTCCATCAGTTTTCATCGACGGATTGGAGATGGAATTTGTGGAATAAAAACTTAAACTCGTGGGCGGTCTAGAATTTTATATATATATACATGAAGGTAAATATTGAGGATTTACAGGGGGCGACATGGTAACTATATAGTCAGAAAAGTAAAAGAATCCCCTCTAAGTCGGGGTGGGACCCGCTACGAGGGTGTTTTGAAAGTTGTTAAGACCCCGATTTGCCTTAAATTACGTGACAAAGGACGTGCGGGGCAATTGGTGTAATTATACCGGCCCTAACGTGCCTAAATGCATTAAAGTTGTAAGGTTAAGCGTGCTAGGGCCAGAGCAATTCTGCGATGGGTGACCCCCTGGGAAGTAAACTAAAATTTTCACAAGTATAGGAATAAGGGACGAATGGGAAATTTGAGGTAACTTAAAGGAAATTAGGATATGCGGAGTTATTAGAAACCCTCAAGAAGTCGGGTAGACTAAGACAAGATAAGCTGGTGAGGAAGAAGATAGCGCAATGCAGCTTGGGAATGAGAGTAAGTTTGAATAAGCATTTGGAAATTGTTTTGTAAGCAAAATGGTAGTAAATGTGTATGTGTGCATATGACTCCCCATTCATGATTGTACCGACCGACAGGTGGACCTCAGCAACCAGCGTCGCGAGGTATGAAAGATATTAACTGAACATAATTTGAGAGACAAAGCGAAAGACATGGTACAGATATTACAAGTAAACTGACACTAGTTCCGTCGCTAGCTAAGGCCGGGACGTTCTAGCACAACGATGTTCGGAAATAGAAAGAAAACGAGTACGTAAAAGGAGGATAGTAATAGTAACGTTTGGGAAATTTTGAAGGAAAGAAAGAGACCTCTCTGACGTATTATAATACCCCATAAGGCTAGTTGAACATTCGAGGACGAATGTTCTAAAGCGGGGGAGGATGTTACATCCCGTATTTTTGAACGTCGGATTAATTGTAAGTTAAGGTGGGGCCCACACATCAAGATTTTTTTTGGGACATGAGACAAATTATATGAATCACATATGTGAAGTTAAACACAACTCATGAAGTACCCTTGGTCCAAATCAAAGTGGAAGCCCTCCAAACGAATACTTTTAAGAAAACGTTTTCGGATGACCTGACTTGGAAGGGCAAAAACGGTATTATAAGTTTGGAATTTGGAAATATACCAAGAAATCGAAGTTGTAGATAATTGAATTAGCTTTCCATCCATAGGTCGTGGGTTCCAAGGTGACGTCGGTACAAGGAGATATGAACGTTTTAAGGTCGAAAGGTCAGTGGGCTAGGCCCAACTCGGGACCAACCGAATTGGCCCAAAACAATGAAAAGAAAAGTTCAGGCCCAAGTGAGGAGGTGGCCGGCCGTGGTCCTTAATAAAGGACCCAAGCCCATTTAAATTAGTCATGTGATTAATAATAAAAAGGGGCTAAGTCTTCATTTTCAACCAAGAACATTCATGAAGCAAAGAAGAGAAAAACAAACACAAAGAAGAGCAAAAATAAGGCCATTTCGGGTTTGGCCATAGAAAAATCACCCCTCAAAATCTTGCCTCTAAAATTATTTTCTTGTTGAATTCCTACTAAATTAAGTGTCCTCTACAACTTGGTGTAGTTGTTTTGGAAGAAGGAGCACTTATTTCTTCAAGTTGACAACTTGTTCAAGTGAAGAAGTTTGTGGAAAAAGGTAAGAATCAATTCCTTTTTCTTATGTTATGAAGGTTTTTTTATGTTGTGGTATGTGGAAATGAGTAGAAATTATGGAAATATGGAAGTTTGCAAAGTGGGTATGTATATATGTATGTAGCCGTGTGTGTATATTGTTGTATATATGATATGAGTTGAATTTTATGTTGTATTCTAGTTGTGGTTATGGTGAAAATTATATTGGAAATGAAAGTTGAATGAATTTTGGTTGAAGTTGGAATGTAGAAGATTATGTCACCTTAGAATAATTTTGAGATATTATGGAAATGAAGTTGTTAAGATGTAAATTATGATTATGGTTGATGAAATTGGAAGGTGGAAATATGTTATGAATATGTAGGTTGAAGATTTGAAGTTTTGGGTGAATTATGTTTTGATGGAAAGTTTGTATATTTTGTATATCTTGTGAATATTTCGTAGGAATGATATGAAATATTTCCAAATTATATTGTGATGATCTAGATTAATGATGAATGTGAAACCATTGAGATTAGTTTGGAAATTGAAGTTGAAATGAAGGTTATGACATTATGTTGGAAAGATAGCTAGTTAAGTTATATTGTGTTTATGGTGACTATTGTTGTTGTTGATGTTGTTGTTGGGTTGTTGTTGATTGTTTTGGCCGAGTTAAATTCTCGGGGATGCTATATGTAAAGGGGAGATGCTGCCCAAATTTCTGTAGGCAATTATGAATAAAGATTGAATACTTAAAGATTGGAAATTGAGAATTGGTAAATGTGACCAATTACAGATTTTGGGCGAAACGGGAATTGAATTTGGAAAGGCGTAAAGAGCATACAAGGTATGTAAAGCTATCCCGATTCTTCTTTTGGCATGCCCTAGGTGTACTAGGATCGGATTTGAGCCTCGAAAAGCGTTCTGCTCATCGGAATCCGCATTTGAAAATACCCCTTTTTCATTCAATGGAATTGAACCCTATAAGTGCTTTATTGAAAGAATTGTGCAAACTTCCGCAAATTGTTTAGAAAATTATGGAATGCCCCTAGAACCTCCGTAGGTGACTTTATAAGCTTTAAATACGTAATTTGAGCCCACCGCTTCGTTTGTCCCGAGGTGGGTCCACTATTTCCGATTTTACCCTTTTAGTGGTTATGACTTGTCTTCGAGCGTTTTTTTTAAGAAATATTTTAACTACTCTTGTAACTACTAAATAAAACTTGTTTTAAATATTCTATTAAGTCTTGTAAACTGTTTTGGAACTTGGAAACGAACTTAGAAAGATTTTGCTTCCGTAATCCATTATGACATTCGAAATTCACTTATTATGATTCCGTCCGATTTTATTGATTTGATTCGTCATTAGATATGCCTCATTGAGTCTCTGGAAATATATAAGGTATTTTATTGCATTTAGTTTCTCACTACTCCATTCGTGGTTGCCTCAACGTTTCCCACACTGAGCCCGGGCCAGGATATGTTCTCAAGCGTCTTTCACTGCATTGTTCGTCGTGCCTCGATGTGAGAGGGCAGGTATACATGTACATGGGTTGTGGAGTATGCTGTGCCATGTACACTATTCTGATATGATATGATATGATATGATCTGATATGGCCATCTGATATGATATGCTATGTTACGGGGTTATTCCCCTTTTCTGATCCTTATGTGTTGTGGCACCAGTGTCGGGGGGTGACCACGTTCTATCTGCCGAGTCCCCTGGAAGGGGCCGGATATGATATGGCATATGTTTCTGTACACACTCTTCATGTTTTGAAAATATGCATTTGATACTCTGGACATCTCACTCGCATTTCTGTACGTTCTGTTCCGGTAATGATTTTGTTCCGTAATGGGACCAGGTATGACATACGATTCCTGTAAGTACTATTTATGCTTTATGATCAGCATTTTGCTAATCTGGATATTCCGTTCATTTTCTGTATCTCCTGTTCTGATTATGACTTTGTTTACTACGTTCCATGCTTTACATACTCAGTACATATTTCGTACTGACCCTCTTTCTTCGGTGGCTGCGTTTTCATGCCGCGCAGGTACAAACTACAGATTTGCTGACCCACCTGCCTAGGACACCTATTCTGCTATTCTGGAGCGCTCTTTTGTCCAGAGCCTATACTCTGGTACAGTCTGCTGCTGTTGTATATATGTACGCTATTCCGAGGTACGACGGGGCCCTGTCCCGTCTTATGATTCTGTTATGTTCTGTAGAGGTCTGTAGACATACATGTGGGTTCTGTATATGTTTTAGGTTGCTATGATTTGTGATAGCCTTATCGGCTTCCATGTGCTATATATGTTCCTCTGTGACACTAGTAACGTCGACTGACTTTTATATTTATATAATCTGCTAGTCTGCTGGTTTGGGTTATTGGGTACGTTTGGGTGTCCAGCACGGACACTAGTCACGGCCTACGGGGTTGGGTCGTGACAAAAGTGGTATCAGAGCGGTTTGTCCTCGGAATGTCTACAGACCGTGTCTAGTAGAGTCTTGTTTATCGGTGTGTTGTGCACCACATCTATAAACAGGAGGCTACAGGACATCTAGGGTGTTACCTTTCTTTGAATCTTTGATCGTACGATAGAGCCCGCTGTAGGAAATGAATTCCTTTTTTTTCTAACCTCTGATTTCAGCTGGAGAACGGTATCGACGTAAGACAGCGACTGATGATATTGGAAGCTACATAGTACACAGGTAAGTAATGGCATGAAAGATGTATGCTGGGTAAGGTGTTTGAAATACGATTGAAACACGAAGCTGAAGATTGAAAAGAAAAAAAATAAATAGGAAAGTGTAGTAGGTGCAGTTTGAGTTGGGCATGTGAGGTAAGCCTCGGCATCTTTATACTTTTATTTGAAATTGTTAGCCCCGTGTGGCTATGATGCGATATGATATGATACGTATATACGTATATGTGATGGCCCTGTGAGGCATGGTTGGTATTTCCTGTGTACAGGTTTTGGGATAGTTAGAAATACAGAGGAACCTCTGCCCAAATATTTCTAGGAATATAAAGAGGAAAATGAGATATAAATTCTTAACATATCTTGAGGGTCGATACCGATAGGGCAAACCCATTATGTTGGATTAAAGTTTAAGAGATACCCTCCATAGCATTCGTAAGAAGCATTATCTTTGTTTGGAAAATTTTATCTCGAGAAAGCATATACGAGTAGCAAATTCGCAATTTATTTAAATGGACCAGAAATATGTTCCAACCCCATTTTGCTTTAGCACAGCTCATGTGAAGGGCAAAAATATGTGGAAGGGCAAAAATGTCCAACGATTAAGTTTCCTCTAATTGGAAGGATACAAAGTGTATGACAGGCAGTTGGGAATTGAGTGGTTCGCTCACGACTCAAAAATATATATATATAAATATGGAGGTAATTATGTGAATTAAGTACTAAAAGATTCCGCGAAGTTCGTCGGACTCTAGTTTTCTTTTGCTGGTGGTCGGAAGATGCCTTACAGAAACATTCCATCAGTTTTCATCGACGGATTGGAGATGGAATTTGTGGAATAAAAACTTAAACTCGTGGGCGGTCTAGAATTTTATATATATATACATGAAGGTAAATATTGAGGATTTACAGGGGGCGACATGGTAACTATATAGTCAGAAAAGTAAAAGAATCCCCTCTAAGTCGGGGTGGGACCCGCTACGAGGGTGTTTTGAAAGTTGTTAAGACCCCGATTTGCCTTAAATTACGTGACAAAGGACGTGCGGGGCAATTGGTGTAATTATACCGGCCCTAACGTGCCTAAATGCATTAAAGTTGTAAGGTTAAGCGTGCTAGGGCCAGAGCAATTCTGCGATGGGTGACCCCCTGGGAAGTAAACTAAAATTTTCACAAGTATAGGAATAAGGGACGAATGGGAAATTTGAGGTAACTTAAAGGAAATTAGGATATGCGGAGTTATTAGAAACCCTCAAGAAGTCGGGTAGACTAAGACAAGATAAGCTGGTGAGGAAGAAGATAGCGCAATGCAGCTTGGGAATGAGAGTAAGTTTGAATAAGCATTTGGAAATTGTTTTGTAAGCAAAATGGTAGTAAATGTGTATGTGTGCATATGACTCCCCATTCATGATTGTACCGACCGACAGGTGGACCTCAGTAGCCAGTGTCGCGAGGTTTGAAAGATATTAACTGAACAGAATTTGAGAGACAAAGCGAAAGACATGGTACAGATATTACAAGTAAACTGACACTAGTTCCGTCGCCAGCTAAGGCCGGGACGTTCTAGCGCAACGATGTTCGGAAATAGAAAGAAAACGAGTACGTAAAAGGAGGATAGTAATAGTAACGTTTGGGAAATTTTGAAGGAAAGAAAGAGACCTCTCCGACGTATTATAATACCCCATAAGGCTAGTTGAACATTCGAGGACGAATGTTCTAAAGCGGGGGAGGATGTTACATCCCGTATTTTTGAACGTCGGATTAATTGTAAGTTAAGGTGGGGCCCACACATCAAGATTTTTTTTGGGACATGTGACAAATTATATGAATCACATATGTGAAGTTAAACACAACTCATGAAGTACCCTTGGTCCAAATCAAAGTGGAAGCCCTCCAAACGAATACTTTTAAGAAAACGTTTTCGGATGACCTGACTTGGAGGGGCAAAAACGGTATTATAAGTTTGGAATTTGGAAATATACCAAGAAATAGAAGTTGTAGATAATTGAATTAGCTTTCCATCCATAGGTCGTGGGTTCCAAGGTGACGTCGGTACAAGGAGATATGAACGTTTTAAGGTCGAAAGGTCAGTGGGCTAGGCCCAACTCGGGACCAACCGAATTGGCCCAAAACAATGAAAAGAAAAATTCAGGCCCAAGTGAGGAGGTGGCCGGCCATGGTCCTTAATAAAGGACCCAAGCCCATTTAAATTAGTCATGTGATTAATAATAAAAAGGGGCTAAGTCTTCATTTTCAACCAAGAACATTCATGAAGCAAAGAAGAGAAAAACAAACACAAAGAAGAGCAAAAATAAGGCCATTTCGGGTTTGGCCATAGAAAAATCACCCCTCAAAATCTTGCCTCTAAAATTATTTTCTTGTTGAATTCCTACTAAATTAAGTGTCCTCTACAACTTGGTGTAGTTGTTTTGGAAGAAGGAGCACTTATTTCTTCAAGTTGACAACTTGTTCAAGTGAAGAAGTTTGTAGAAAAAGGTAAGAATCAATTCTTTTTTCTTATGTTATGAAGGTTTGTTTATGTTGTGGTATGTGGAAATGAGTAGAAATTATGGAAATATGGAAGTTTGCAAAGTGGGTATGTATATATGTATGTAGCCGTGTGTGTATATTGTTGTATATATGATATGAGTTGAATTTTATGTTGTATTCTAGTTGTGGTTATGGTGAAAATTATATTGGAAATGAAAGTTGAATGAATTTTGGTTGAAGTTGGAATGTAAAAGATTATGTCACCTTAGAATAATTTTGAGATATTATGGAAATGAAGTTGTTAAGATGTAAATTATGATTCTGGTTGATGAAATTGGAAGGTGGAAATATGTTATGAATATGTAGGTTGAAGATTTGAAGTTTTGGGTGAATTATGTTTTGATGGAAAGTTTGTATATTTTGTATATCTTGTGAATATTTCGTAGGAATGATATGAAATATTTCCAAATTATATTGTGATGATCTAGATTAATGATGAATGTGAAACCATTGAGATTAGTTTGGAAATTGAAGTTGAAATGAAGGTTATGACATTATGTTGGAAAGATAGCTAGTTAAGTTATATTGTGTTTATGGTGACTATTGTTGTTGTTGATGTTGTTGTTGGTTTGTTGTTGATTGTTTTGGCCGAGTTAAATTCTCGGGGATGCTATATGTATAGGGGAGATGCTGCCCAAATTTCTGTAGGCAATTATGAATAAAGATTGAATACTTAAAGATTGGAAATTGAGAATTGGTAAATGTGACCAATTACAGATTTTGGGCGAAACGGGAATTGAATTTGGAAAGGCGTAAAGAGCATACAAGGTATGTAAAGCTATCCCGATTCTTCTTTTGGCATGCCCTAGGTGTACTAGGATCGGATTTGAGCCTCGAAAAGCGTTCTGCTCATCTGAATCCACATTTGAAAATACCCCTTTTTCATTCAATGGAATTGAACCCTATAAGTATGCTTTATTGAAAGAATTGTGCAAACTTCCGCAAATTGTTTAGAAAATTATGGAATGCCCCTAGAACCTCCGTAGGTGACTTTATAAGCTTTAAATACGTAATTTGAGCCCACCGCTTCGTTTGTCCCGAGGTGGGTCCACTATTTCCGATTTTACCCTTTTAGTGGTTATGACTTGTCTTCGAGCGTTTTTTTTAACAAATATTTTAACTACTCTTGTAACTACTAAATAAAACTTGTTTTAAATATTCTATTAAGTCTTGTAAACTGTTTTGGAACTTGGAAACGAACTTAGAAAGATTATGCTTCCGTAATCCATTATGACATTCGAAATTCACTTATTATGATTCCGTCCGATTTTATTGACTTGATTCGTCATTTGATATGCCTCATTGAGTCTCTGGAAATATATAAGGTATTTTATTGCATTTAGTTTCTCACTACTCCATTCGTGGATGCCTCAACGTTTCCCACACTGAGCCCGGGCCAGGATATGTTCTCAAGCGTCTTTCACTGCATTGTTCGCCGTGCCTCGATGTGAGGGGGCAGGTATACATGTACATGGGTTGTGGAGTATGCTGTGCCATGTACACTATTCTAATATGATATGATATGATCTGATATGGCCATCTGATATGATATGCTATGTTACGGGGTTATTCCCCTTTTCTGATCCTTATGTGTTGTGGCACCAGTGTCGGGGGGTGACCACGTTCTGTCTGCCGAGTCCCCTGGAAGGGGCCGGATATGATATGGCATATGTTTCTGTACACACTCTTCATGTTTTGAAAATATGCATTTGATACTCTGGACATCTCACTCACATTTCTGTACGTTCTGTTCCGGTTATGATTTTGTTCGGTAATGGGACCAGGTATGACATACGATTCCTGTAAGTACTATTTATGCTTTATGATCAGCATTTTGCTAATCTGGATATTCCGTTCATTTTCTGTATCTCCTGTTCCGATTATGACTTTGTTTACTACGTTCCATGCTTTACATACTCAGTACATATTTCGTACTGACCCCCTTTCTTCGGGGGCTGCGTTTTCATGCCGCGCAGGTACAGACTACAGATTTGCTGACCCACCTGCCTAGGACACCTATTCTGCTATTCTGGAGCGCTCTTTTGTCCAGAGCCTATACTCTGGTACAGTCTACTGCTGTTGTATATATGTACGCTATTCAGGGGTACGACGGGGCCCTGTCCCGTCTTATGATTCTGTTATGTTCTGTAGAGGTCTGTAGACATACATATGGGTTCTGTATATGTTTTGGGTTGCTATGATTTGTGATAGCCTTATCGGCTTCCATGTGCTATATATGTTCCTCTGTGACACTAGTAACGTCGACTGACTTTTATATTTATATAATCTGCTAGTCTGCTGGTTTGGGTTATTGGGTACGTTTGGGTGTCCAGCACGGACACTAGTCATGGCCTACGGGGTTGGGTCGTGACATACTTATCTTATCATAATGCGTATATAAGACTCATGATTAACTTTACACTATCGGGGTGACGTAAGGTCGTGATCCCCCGATTACATTATGGAACCATCATGGACATTCTGCCTCACCTTGAAAGGACTAGTACATAAGGTGAGTGTAGGCAAGGAATAACATCATCATCATTCTAGTGTCATCATATCGTATAACTTATCTCATATAGACATTCATAGGCATAAGCTTTTAACTTCTTAGAATGTAAGAATTCATGAAAGGAATAGAGATTCAAGCTAAAAGGTTCATGCCATTAGAAAGAAGGACTAGCCTCACATACCGTGGTCGTTTAACTAAGATATCGCTCACTTGTTCTCCGTCGATATCACGTCGTTACCTTCATAAGAGAATTCGTATCAACATTAGTAACTGACTATAAGAACGCGTCGCTAATTCCAGGAGAAGTCGGACAACGCTTACTTCGCACATACCACTTTTCTCATGTTTTATATTAACTCCCAACATTCATAATATTACTCGCAATATCATAATCGACAATCGTCATTTACGTACATTTGGCAAAATCCACCATTTTCCTCAATTTTCCCTTATTTCTACTTCTAGCTCATCCTTGCGTTTTCATGCATTTAATGCTTGTTTCATGATATAAACATCATTTATAACGTATTAGTACTCACAACACTTCAATATTCATAGTTCCATTCCACTATCATTCATTTATGTCACTATTCATGCAATAATGACCCATTTTTATGTTCTTCTATATTTCAAGTGTCTAAGCTTTCCAATACTTCAAACAACATGGAATAATCATGAAACTTACCTTGGATGATGGTTGAACAATCATTAAGTGGAAATACTTCAATTAGCCAAAACCCTAGTTCCACCTTCTTTGAAATTTCTTGACTTAGAAGATCCTTTGATGTGTTCTTACACTTGATTTCATGAATTTGGTGTTGTTGGTCTTGATGTTCTCTTTGATTCTCTTGAATTCTTGTGGAAGAAATATTTGGAGAGTTCTAGAATGTTCTTGAGTTGTGTGGATGAATAATGAAATGAATTGAAGTCCATGTCCCTTTTAATAATCACAAAATCTGATCTTTAATGAATTCTTGTCGGGATGAACAGCGGTCGTAAACCACCATATACGGACCGTATTTTGATTTACAGTCCGTCCTCCATGGTCGTATTTAACCATTGCAAAGACAGAATGTTTTGGCTGATGGACATGGCAGTTTACGACTGAGGTTTACGGTCCGTAAACCAGTTTACGGGCCGTCCTCCAAGTCATTTTTAACCATTTTCACAATTTACAGAAAGTTGAGATTTTGGACAAGCTGGAGGACGATTGCACTATACGGTCCGTAAACCACTTTACGGGCCGTATAGTGCCATATACGACCAATGGGCTGAAAAAATTTCCGCGACTTTCTTATTTCCGAAAATTAATAATTAGCCATTCCCGACTTAACAAAACATCATACACTCAAACTCTTCCTCATTCCACTCATCATACAAGTACGGAGAAATTTCCGAGGTGTAACAATTAATTCATCATTAACCCGTCGCTCATAATTCTTACCCGACACGCAACATATCCTTTGCTTTCCCTAACAACCTTCTTCTATTACGTCAAATGTCTTTGAATCTCGATTAAGGTCATCAAATGCTACTTCTTACTTATCAAATCATCGTATACGTCATGCTCTTCGCTAGCCTATTCATTGTACGTTAACGGAGAATTTTCCAAGGTGTAACATTCTTCCCCCCTTTGGGAACATTTGTCCTCGAATGTTAAACACTCGGGAATTCTATGAAAATTTCGCCATAGTTTCCTCTGTAATATGGAACTACCATCCTGTCACAACAACCCATAATACTATTGTCTCACAGGGCCACAACACGATAATAATATAAATTGGCCACACACGGCCAAAAACATGCAAAGAAAGCGTACATACCTCATATTCTTAGTGTTTCATCTTGAATCTCTTCTGGGGGGTGGAATAAATGCGGATATGTGGATTTTATTTTCTCTTCCACCTCCCAAGTCATTTCTTCCCGGTTGTTGTTTCGCCACAAGACTTTGACTGAAGCTGCTTCCTTATTTCGAAGTCTTCATACTTGCCCATCCAAGATGGCAATGGGCACTTCTTCATATGCTAGCTTTTCTGTCACTTGCTCATCATCAATCGGAACAATCCTCGTAGGGTCTCCAATACACTTACGAAGCATTGAAACATGAAAAACTAGGTGAACTGATTGAAGCTCTGAAGGTAAGTCCAATTCATAGGCTACATTACCCACCTTACGAATAATTTTATAAGGTCCAATGTATTGAGGACATAACTTTCCTTTCGTGCCAAATCTCGTCACCCCTTTCAGGGGCGACACTTTCAAAAATACCCAATCATCAACTTGAAATTCCAAGTCTCGCCGGCGGTTGTACGCATAAGATTTTTGGCGACTTTGGGCTGTCAACAATCGATCTCGGACCACCTTGACTTTTTCTACCGCTTGATGAATCAATTCAGGGCCTATTAGCTGTACTTCTCCTATTTCAAACCATCCAATTGGGGATCTACACTTTCTTCCATATAAAGCTTCATACGGAGCCATTTGGATACTGGAATGATAACTATTGTTATATGCGAACTCGATTAGAGGTAAGTGATCATCATAACTACCACTGAAGTCTAGTATACATGCCCGTAGCATATCTTCCAAAGTCTGAATAGTACATTCGGCTTGCCCATCCGTCTGCGGATGAAATATCGTGCTAAGCTTCACTTGAGTACCTAGACCTTCTTGAAAATATTTCCAGAACTTGGCTGGAAATTGCGCTCCTCTTTTTGTAATAATGGATAGTGGAATACCATGGAGTCGCACAATTTCTTTGAGGTACCACCTTGCAGAGTATTCAGCCAAGTATGTGGTTCTGACCGGAAGTTAATGGACTGCTTTCGTGAGTCTGTCCACAATCACCCATATGGAATCATACTTGCCTCGGGAACGAGGTAACCCCACATTGAAATCAATGTTGATCACTTCCCATTTCCAAGAAGGAACTTCCATTGCTTGCAATAATCCTCCCGGCTTTTGATGTTCGATTTTCACTTGTTGGCAATTTTGACACTGAGCTACAAATTCTGCTATGTCTCTCTTCATGCCATCCCACCAATATATCAACTTGAGATCTTGATACATCTTTGTTGCACCTGGGTGAATAGAATACCGAGAATAATGGGCTTCTTCCAGAATTCGACGGCGCAACTCGGCCACATTCGGCACACATATCCTGCCTCGGTATCTATGAATTCCACCCATGGAAATTTCAAATGGAGACTTCTCCTTTTCATGAGATATACATCTGTAATGGCACAATTGAGGATCATAGTATTGGCGCTCTTTCACTTCTACATTCAGGGATGAAACTATGGGATCATTAATACCAATCCCTGCACTACTCGAATCAATCACATGTACTCCAAGATTAGCTAATTGGTGGAGCTCATGAATCATCTCTTTATTTTCCGGAGGAACTTCACATAAACTGCCCATTGATCGGCGGCTAAGCGCATCAGCTACTACATTTTCTTTTCCGGGGTGGTATAAAATATTCACATCGTAATCTTTCAAAAACTCTAACCACCCCCTCTGCCACAAACTTAACTCCCTCTGCTTGAAAATGTACTGAAGGCTCTTGTGATCTATATAAATATCGACATGCACACCATACATGTAATGTCTCCACATTTTTAATGCATGAATGACTGTAGCCAATTCGAGATCATGGGTTGGATAGTTCTTTTCATGTTTCCACAGCTGTCTCGAAGCATAATCAATGGCTCTACCTTGTTGCATTAACACGCATCCTAACACAACACCGAAAGCATCACAATACACAGCATAACCATCTGGCCCTTCTGGAAGTGTTAAGACTGGAGCTGAGGTTAATCTGTCCTTCAACTCTTGGAAGCTGCGTTCACAAGCATCATTCCATTGAAACTTAACTGACTTCTGGGTTAGCTTTGTCAATGGGGCTTAAATAGAGGAAAATCCCTCTACGAATCTTCTATAGTAGCTGCTAATCCTAGAAAACTACGGACCTCTGTAGGTGTCGTAGGCCTTGGCCAAGTCTTCACAGCTTCGATTTTCTGAGTATCTACTCGAATACAATCATCTGAAATAACATGGCCCAGAAATATCACAGAATTCAGCCAAAACTCGCACTTTGAAAATTTTGCATACAATTCTCCGGTTCAAAGAATTCCAAGAACAATACGTAAGTGATCGGCATGTTCTGATTCTGTGCGAGAGTATACCAGAATATCGTCGATGAATACTATCACAAATAAATCCAAGAGTGGCCTGGATACATTATTCATCAATTTCATGAACAATGCCGGAGCATTAGTCAACCCAAACGACATCACCCAGAATATATAATGGCCATATCTCATTCTGAAGGCTGTTTTGGGAATATCTTCTTCTCTAACTCTCACTTGATGAAAACCTGACCTTAAGTCTATTTTAGAAAACCACTTGGCACCCTGTAGTTGATAAAACAAATCATCAATCCTTGGTAGAGGATATTTATTCTATATCGTCACCTTGTTCAATTGCCTATAATCGATGCACATTCGTAGGAAACCGTCTTTCTTTCTCACGAACAAGACTGGTGCTCCCCACGGTGATGAACTGGGTCTAATAAACCCCTTTTCAAGAAAATATTTCAACTGTGCTTTTAACTCTTTCAATTCTGCCGGAGCCATTCGATACGAAGGAATAGAAATAGGCTTAGTGTCCGGCAACACATTAATGGAGAAATCAATTTCTCTCTCTGGAGGAAGGCCTAGAAGTTCATCTGGAAATACATCCGAAAATTCATTCACTACCGGAACGGATTGGAAAGTTGGTGACGCTGCTTCGGTGTCATGAACTCGGACTAAGTGATAAATGTCACGACCCAACCCCGTAGGCCATGACTAGTTCCCGAGCTGGGCACTCAAACGCATTCTAGTATATGGCAGAAGCCGACAAGGCTTTATTTCAAATTTAGCTAATTTTTAGAAAAATTTCGGCAGAGTTTCCTTTGTTTTACGGACTATCCCATATATCCTGCACGCAGAAAATACCAACAAAGGCCACACAGGGCCAACAACGCAACATCTAAATATATGCGGACCGGCCGCCGCGGCGAATGGGATCGCCCAAACACAACATAAGCACCCAACTGTACAGAAAGATCCCAACCCACAAACATGTCCACAGACCTCTAAACAGACCGACAGAATTATATGACGGGACAGGGCCCCGCCGTACCCATGAACGAAAATATACATATATAGAAGTGACAGACTATACCAAAAGATGGCTCTGAATAAAAGAGCGCTCCAAAAATAGCAGAATGAGATCCTAAGTGGACGGATCAGCAAGCCTGTCGTCGGTACCTGCGCGGCATGAAAACGCAGCCCCCGAAGAAAGGGGGTCAGTACGAAATATGTACTGAATATGTAAAGCCTGAGTTGCAGAAGCAAAATCATAACTGGTGCAGAACATACAGAAAGTAAACGGAAAATCCAAAGTATCAGATACATATTTCCAAAACATGCAGAGTGTGTACAGAATATATGTCATATCAAATCCGGCCCCTGCCAAGGGACTCGGCAGACAGAACGTGGCCACCGTCCCGACGCTGGTGCCACAACACAGAAGAATCAGAATAGGGGCATAACCCCGTAACATAATATGTCATATCAGATGGCCATAGTAAATCATATTAGAACAAACGTACATGGCACAGCATACTCCACAAACCCATGTACGCATATACCTGCCCCCTCACATCGAGGCACGGCGAACAATGCAGGGGATTACGCTTGACAACATATCCTGGCCCGGGCTCAGTGTGGGAAACATTGGGGCATCCACGAATAGAGTCGTGAGAAACTAATGCAAGTAAAATATCATAAATGTTTCCATAGACTCGATGAGGCATATCAAAGACAAACCGATCCGCTGAAGTCGGAAGGAATCATAGTAAATGAGTTTCGAGTATCAAAATAATTTATCAGACTTAATGGAATGTTTAAAACCATATTAGTTAGGTAATTAAAAGGGTAGTCGAAACGTTTCTTTCAAAAATCGTTCAAAAAGGGGACTTTAGTACATTAAGGGCAAAACCGGGAATAGCGGGCCCACCTCGGAACAAGCAAGGCGGTGGGCTCAAATTATGCCCTTTAAGCTTATGGGGTCACCTATAAAGGTTCTACGGACATTCTATAGCTTTTCAAGGAGTTTAGAGAAAGTCTACATACTTTCAGGAAAAGCATATCAAAATGGTTCAATTCTACTGAAGGAAAAACTGAGATTTTCTCTTGCGGATTCCGATGGCCAAGAAGGTCTTTTGAGGCCCGAATCCGATCCTAAAACACTTAGACATGCCAAAACAAGGATCGGGGTAGCTTTACATACCTTTCACGCTCCATACACCTTTCCAAACTCACTTCCCGTTTCGTCAAAAATCTGCAAATGGTCAAGTTTGCCAATTGTAAGTTATAGATGCTACAAATTCAATTCAACTCTTATTTGTCTACCGAAATTTCGGCAGCACTTCCCCTATACATATAGCACCCCCGAGAACTTAACTCGGCTCACAATCATCAACAACAACCCAAGCAACAACATCAACATCAACAACAAACATTAGAAACACAATATGGCAACACTAGTTCTACTAGCCGACATAATGTCATAACCTTTACTTTAACCTTAACTTTCAAACTATTCTCCACAATTTCACATTCATTATCAATCTAGATTACCACAACATAGTTTAAAAGCATTTCATATCGTTTTCCACAAGATATTCATACGATATACATAATATACAAACTTTCCACGAAAGCCACATTTCATCCGAAGCTTCTAATCTTTAGCATATTTATTCATAACATGTTTCCGTCTTCCAAGTTCATCAACAATCATCATAATTTGTACCTTAGCAACCTAATTTCCATAACGACATAAAATCATACTAAGACGACATAAGCTCCTACATTCCATTTCAATGCAAACTTACATTATTCTACCTTCATTTACATTGCAAGAATCACAACACAACTAACATATTAAACAACATTAATCCATCGTTATTTCATCATAACACAACCCACGGCCAACATGGGAATTTTCCAACTTCAACCAAATTCTTTCAACTTTCATTTCCAATGTAATTTCCATCATAACCACAACTAGAATACGACATAAAATTCAACACACTATAGGTATACACATATACACACACACGGCTACATGCATATATATATATATATACCCACTTTGCAAACTTCCATTTCTCTATACTTTCAACTCATTTCTACATACTACAACACAACCAAGCCTTCATAACATAATAAAAAGGGATGAATTCTTACCTTTTTCTCCAATCTTCTTCACTTGTCCAAAGTGTGGGATTGATGAATCTAGTGCTCAACCTTCCGAAGCAACTACACCAAGTTGTAGAGGACACTTAACTTAGTAGAAAAACCACAAGATAGCAATTTTTGGAACAAGATTTTTGAAGGTGATTTTTGCAAGCTTAGGGCCGAATGGTCTCCTTATTTTTGCTCTTCTTCTGTTTGTTCTCTCTTTCTTGCTTCTTGAGAATTCTAATGGATAAGGAAATCATATATTAATTTAATCACATGGAAAATTTCATTAATTCTTGGTGGATTTGGGCCTCACTTGGCTGGCCACCCCTTAAGCATTGGGCCTTAATTTTTTTCATCCAATTTTGAGCCCAATGACTTATGGATCATATTTTGTAATTCCCGAAACTAATTTCCGAAATTCCAAATTTGCCCTTGGCCTTCTCCAACACTTCCTTATTAATATTCATTCATAAACAACTCATGTGTTAACTAAAATTAATTATGACCTTATTTCTCACAAGTTACAATTATTTCCAATTTTCCAAATATGTGAAAACACGGGATATAACATCCTCCCCCCCCCCCCTTTTGAACATTCGTCCTCGAATGTTAGATTGATCTTATAGGGTTTGAAATGGTTTTGGGAGAGTTTCTGTTTATAGACAGCACAATTAGTACACATTCATTATCGAAATGGAATTAAGCAAAGGTTCGGAATTACCTGAGGGTTCTGGGAACAAATGAGGATATTTCTTCTTCATCTCCTCTTCGGCTTCCCAGGTCATTTCCTCCCTATTATTATTCCGCCACAGCACCTTAACAGAGGCTACATCCTTGTTCAGGAGCTTTCTTACCTGGCGGTCCAAAATAGCTACGGGCTGCTCCTCATAAGATAACTGCTCCGTCACCTGAATATCATCCGCAGGAAATATTCTGGAGGGATCACCAATGCATTTGCGGAGCATAGACACATGGAATACCGGACGTACTGCTTCCAAATCAGATGGCAGGTCTAACTCATAGGCGACATTCCCAATTTTCCGCACGATCAGATAAGGCCCAATATAACGCGGACTAAGCTTACCCTTTCTGCCGAACCGCATTACGCCTTTCATAGGCGATACCTTCAGAAATACCCAATCACCAACCTGGAATTCCAAAGGACGACGCCGTTTGTCAGCGTATGATTTCTGTCGACTCTGGGCTACCAATAGTCGTTCCCGAATAAGTTTCACCTTATCAACGGCCTGCTGGATCATATCTGGGCCGATTAATTCTGTCTCGCCAATATCAAACCAGCCGATAGGTGACCTGCATTTTCTACCATATAAAGCCTCGTACGGAGCCATCTGGATGCTGGAATGGTAGTTGTTATTATAAGAAAATTCAATCAACGGCAAGTGATCCTCCCAGCTACCTCTGAAATCAATAACACAGGCTCGCAACATATCTTCAAGCGTCTGGATAGTGCGCTCGGCCTGTCCGTCACTCTGAGGATGGAAAGCTGTGCTCAGGCTCAGCTGAGTCCCTAATCCTTCCTGAAAAGATCTCCAGAAGTTCGCCGTGAACTGAGCACCTCTGTCAGTGATAATAGATATAGGAACTCCATGAAGCTTCACTATTTCTTTAATATAAAGCCTGGCATAATCCTTGGCGGAATAAGTAGCCCTGACGGGGAGAAAATGGGCTGATTTTGTCAGCCTATCAACAATAACCCAGATGGAATCATACTTCCGTGGAGTGCGAGGCAACCCTGTAATGAAGTCCATATTAATGATCTCCCACTTCCACGTCGGAATTTCCATTTCCTGCAACAGTCCACCCGGTTTCTGGTGTTCAATCTTGACCTGCTGACAATTGGGACACTGGGCGACGAACTCTGCGATGTCCCGTTTCATGCCATCCCACCAGTATAAGCATCGGAGATCATGGTACATCTTCGTAGACCCAGGATGGACCGAATAGCGAGCATAATGTGCCTCGCTCAGAACCTGCTGCCGAAGGCCTGCAATATCAGGTACACACAACCTGCCCCTAAATAATAAAGTCCCGTCCGGAGTGAACTCGAACGGAGTCTTCTCCTTATCATAGGCTGTGTCTCTGTACTGTGCAAAAACAGGATCTTCATATTGATGCCGTTTGATAACTTCCTTAATAGATGATTCAGAAACCCCTCGAACAGAAATCCGTGTACCTCCAGAATCGGCCAGACGAACCCCAAGGTTAGCCAACTGATGAATGTCACGTACTATCTCTCTCCTGTCTGGCTGTAAATCGATCAAGCTGCCCATAGATTTCCGGCTAAGCGCATCTGCAACAACATTAGCCTTGCCCGGATGATACAGAATATCCACATCATAGTCTTTCAGGAGCTCCAGCCACCTCCGCTGCCGCAAATTAAGCTCTTTCTGCCTGAAAATATACTGGAGACTCTTATGATCTTTATAGATATCAACATGAACGCCATATAAATAATGTCTCCATATCTTCAGGGCATGGATCACCGCTGCAAGCTCCAGATCATGAGTAGGATAATTCTTTTCATGCTTTATCAATTGCCGAGAAGCATAAGCTATAACTCTGCCGTGCTGCATCAATACACAACCCAATCCCACGCCAGAAGCGTCACAATAAATAACATATCCATCGGGTCCCTCTGGAAGAGTCAGAACTAGGGCTGTAGTCAGCTTCTCTTTCAGCAACTAGAAGCTTCGTTCACAAGCATCAGTCCACTGGAACTTGGCTCCCTTCTGAGTTAGCCTTGTCAAAGGCGCTGAAATCGAAGCAAACTTTTCCACAAATCTTCTGTAATAGCCTGCTAACCCCAGGAAACTACGTACCTCTGTGGGCGTCGTGGGTCTGGGCCAATTTTTCACGGCATCAATCTTCTGTGTATCCACCCGGACACCATCAGCTGCAATAATATGGCCCAGGAATGCCACTGAAGCCAGCCAGAATTCACATTTAGAAAATTTTGCATATAATTTCTGATGCCGAAGTACCCCTAATACCGCTCTCAGATGATCTGCGTGCTCTGCCTCGTACCGAGAATAGACCAGAATGTCATCGATAAATACAATTACGAACATATCCAAGAATGGCCTGAATACCCGGTTCATTAGATCCATGAATACCGCAGGAGCATTAGTCAGCCCAAAAGACATAACTCTGAATTCATAATGCCCATATCTGGTCTGGAATGCTGTCTTAGGAATATCGGCCTCCCGTACCCGTACCTGATGATAGCCAGACCGAAGATCTATCTTCGAAAAATACTTGGTGCCCTGCAACTGATCAAACAAATCGTCAATTCTGGGGAGGGGGTATTTATTCTTTATGGTTACCTTATTCAGCTGTCGATAATCAATACACCTACGCAACGACCCATCTTTCTTACGCACAAATAATACCGGGGCTCCCCAAGGTAAAGTGCTGGGTCTAATGAAGCCTTTTTCTAACAGCTCCTTCAACTGCTCTTTCAGTTCTTTCAATTCTGCCGGTGCCATTCTGTACGGGGGAATAGATATCGGCTGAGTATCTGGAAGCAAATCAATAGTAAAATCTATCTCCCGCTCTGGAGGAAGGCCTGGAAGCTCTTCTGGGAACACATCTGGAAATTCATTAACCACGGGAACTGACTGAAGAGTCGGCGTTTCTGCTGTCAAGTCTTGTACCCGAACCAAATGATAAAAATAACCCTTTCTGATCATTTTCTTCGCCTTAAGGTATGAAATAAACTTACCTTTCAGCGATGCTGTATTACCGGCCCATTCTATAACTGGCTCCCCAGGAAACTGGAAACGAACTACCTTATTTTGGCAATCAACATTAGCATAACAGGAGGCTAGCCAGTCCATTCCCATAATAACATCGAACTCGACCATATCTAACTCCACCAGATCTGCCTTAGTGTCACGGCCACATACAATTACAGAACAGTTCTTATATACCTGCTTTGCTACAATAAAGTCCCCAATCGGTGTGGCTACCTCAAACGGCTCTATAGGTTCAGATGTTATACCAATTTTACAAGCAACCAGAGGCGCAATATATGACAAAGTCGAACCTGGATCAATCAATGCATACACAGACCGAGAGAAAACCAATAATGTACCTGTAACGACATTAGGCGATGCCTCCTGATCCTGGCGGCTGGACAGAGCATAGATGCGGTTCGAAGGACCGCTAGTACCAGAAGCTCCACCACGGCCTCTGCCGCGACCCGCTGGTGCTGAAGTACCTGGCCCCGTAGGGCGCATAGCCACTGATGAAGATGAAGACCCGGCGGCTGATCCGGTAGGCTGCGCTGCACCACCCGAACTACCCTTATACGGGCAATCTCTCACAGAATGGCCCTGGCGGCCACAAGAAAAACATGCACCGGTGGCTCTGTAGCACTCCCCAGGATGGTATCTGCCACAGTAAGAACACTGAGGCCTAGGTGGCCTCGTCTGACCAGAACCCCTGTCTGTCCGCGAACCTGAAGCCCTGGAGCTCTGACCTGCTCCTGAATAACTTGGGCTATCAAATCTGCGACCTGTAGGCTGTGGAGGTGCGCCCTGTGCCGGCTGGGATAGATGTCTGCTAGGCTGCTGTGGCTGCTGAGGCTGCCTACCCCGAGAATCTCCAGAATACCCAGATGATCCGGCCCTCTTGGGCTGTCTCCGATCCTGGCTCCTATCATGCTGACACTCCCTATGACGGTCCTCCATGCCCTGGGCGTGGGCCTGAATCCGGGCAATATCCATGCCGGGCTGAGCAGCCAATACCAAACAACTATCGACAAAATAACGGTCCAGCCCCATAATGTACCTGTGCATCCTGTCAGCCATAGTAGCTACCACAGCAGGTGCGTATCGGGCCAATGAGTCGAACTCCATACTATACTCTCGAACACTGCGACCCCTCTGCCTCAGCAATAAGAATCTGTCAGCCTTGGCCCGCCGTAACTCCGGAGGGAGAAAGTGGCTAAGAAAAGCCTGAGAAAATTCATCCCAAACTGCTGGGGGAGCGTCGTCGCCTCTGGATAACTCCCATGACTCGTACCAATTTGCCGCTATATCATACAACCGGTAAGAAGCCAATGTGACTGACTCTGTCGCGGAAGCATTAATAAACTGTAAGGTGCGCCGCATCTTCCTGATGAACTCCTCGGGATCCTCCTCGGGCTTTGTCCCGAAGAACTCTGGAGGGCCACAAGTCAAGAACTCACGGGCTCTCGAACTGTCATGCCTGTAAGCCCGGTCACCTCCCAGTCCGTGCCCCTGAACCTGTCCTGCCACAAGTCTAGTCAATAGCTGGACTGCCTCTCTCATAGTCTGATCCTCAGTCCCTGGCCGTGGACCTGGAGGCTCAGGTACTGGAATCTCGGGAGCTGGCGGTGGAGCCGTCCCTCGATCCGCGGCTGTTGCAATCCCCTCTGGGTGTGGCGGTGTAGAGGAGCCCTCTGCCTGGGGAAACATATCAGGAGCAATATGAGCATGGGCCCTGGTAACCCTCTGGGCCCGACTAGTCTCTCCCACAGCTGCTGCCTTGGCCTTTTGGGCCGCTGTCGCCTTTTTTGGAGGCATAACTGCAAATGTAACAATTCGTTAGGGAGGAATCATCCTGATAACACAGCTCTATCGCACGATCTAAGACAGAAAGAAGGGTAGTATCCTAAATGCCCTGTAGCCTCCCGTTTATAGGTGTGGTGCACAACACACCGATAAACAAGACTCTACTAGACACGGTCTGTAGACATTCCGAGGATGAACCGCTCTGATACCACTTTTGTCACGACCCAACCCCGTAGGCCATGACTAGTGCCCGAGCTGGGCACTCAAACGCATTCTAGTATATGGCAGAAGCCGACAAGGCTTTATTTCAAATTTAGCTAATTTTTAGAAAAATTTCGGCAGAGTTTCCTTTGTTTTACGGACTATCCCATATATCCTGCACGCAGAAAATACCAACAAAGGCCACACAGGGCCAACAACGCAACATCTAAATATATGCGGACCGGCCGCCGCGGCGAATGGGATCGCCCAAACACAACATAAGCACCCAACTGTACAGAAAGATCCCAACCCACAAACATGTCCACAGACCTCTAAACAGACCGACAGAATTATATGACGGGACAGGGCCCCGCCGTACCCATGAACGAGAATATACATATATAGAAGTGACAGACTATACCAAAAGATAGCTCTGAATAAAAGAGCGCTCCAAAAGTAGCAGAATGAGATCCTAAGCGGACGGATCAGCAAGCCTGTCGTCGGTACCTGCGCGGCATGAAAACGCAGCCCCCGAAGAAAGGGGGTCAGTACGAAATATGTACTGAATATGTAAAGCCTGAGTTGCAGAAGCAAAATCATAACTAGTGCAGAACATACAGAAAGTAAACGGAAAATCCAAAGTATCAGATACATATTTCCAAAACATGCAGAGTGTGTACAGAACATATATCATATCAAATCCGGCCCCTACCAAGGGACTCGGCAGACAGAACGTGGCCACCCTCCCGACGCTGGTGCCACAACACAGAAGAATCAGAATAGGGGCATAACCCCGTAACAAAATATGTCATATCAGATGGCCATAGTAAATCATATCAGAACAAACGTACATGGCACAACATACTCCACAAACCCATGTACGCATATACCTGCCCCCTCACATCGAGGCACGGCGAACAATGCAGGGGATTACGCTTGACAACATATCCTGGCCCGGGCTCAGTGTGGGAAACATTGGGGCATCCACGAATAGAGTCGTGAGAAACTAATGCAAGTAAAATATCATAAATGTTTCCATAGACTCGATGAGGCATATCAAAGACAAACCGATCCGCTGAAGTCGGAAGGAATCATAGTAAATGAGTTTCGAGCATCAAAATAATTTATCAGACTTAATGGAATGTTTAAAACCATATTAGTTAGGTAATTAAAAGGGTAGTCGAAACGTTTCTTTCAAAAATCGTTCAAAAAGGGGACTTTAGTACATTAAGGGCAAAACCGGGAATAGCGGGCCCACCTCGGAACAAGCAAGGCGGTGGGCTCAAATTACGCCCTTTAAGCTTATGGGGTCACCTATAAAGGTTCCACGGACATTCTATAGCTTTTCAAGGAGTTTAGAGAAAGTCTACATACTTTCAGGAAAAGCATATCAAAATGGTTCAATTCTACTGAAGGAAAAACTGAGATTTTCTCTTGCGGATTCCGATGGCCAAGAAGGTCTTTTGAGGCCCGAATCCGATCCTAAAACACTTAGACATGCCAAAAGAAGGATCGGGTTAGCTTTACATACCTTTCACGCTCCTTACGCCTTTCCAAACTCACTTCCCGTTTCGTCAAAAATCTGCAAATGGTCAAGTTTGCCAATTGTAAGTTATAGATGCTACAAATTCAATTCAACTCTCATTTGTCTACCGAAATTTCGGCAGCACTTCCCCTATACATATAGCACCCCCGAGAACTTAACTCGGCTCACAATCATCAACAACAACCCAAGCAACAACATCAACATCAACAACAAACATTAGAAACACAATATGGCAACACTAGTTCTACTTGCCGACATAATGTCATAACCTTTACTTTAACCTTAACTTTCAAACTATTCTCCACAATTTCACATTCATTATCAATCTAGATTACCACTTTGTTCTTATTCTTAAATATGGACATTGCAACTTGTCACTATTGAAAGTTTTTCTTCCTTTTGAGTCCCATTCTGCAAAAGAAGACACATTCACCTCACCATGACCCGAGCTACATTTGCCAAGTGATCAGCTAACTGGTTACCTTCTCTCATGATATGCTGAACTTGGACATCTGCATTGTCAATGATATCTAATAACTCTTCAACTTGAATTGCTCTATGCCATGGGTGTTTCCAAGTTCTATCTAGTATGTTCTTCATCAGAAGAGAATTAGTCTCCAAAATTAAAGAGTATAGATGATGTGCCAAATAATATCTAGCAGCTTCCAACAAAGCTACAGCTTCAGACTCAGCTTACATGCACTAGATCACTTGCAGCATCCCTCACACAAAAGGAAAATGCACTTCTACCAGGATTGCCCCTAGTAGCACCATCTGTGTTACACTTGATTACTCCTTTAGGTGGAAAATGTCATAACACATTTGTAATCTGCAGACTTGGCACAAACTGTTTCATGATTTTGAGAATATCATGCCATCTATGTGGTAAATTTTTTATCCCTGGTTTCCTTAATCTCACCAGTTGTTGAATGTCACTAGAAGCTTGATAAATCACCCTACTAGTAGACACTTTATTCCTAAGCTTATCTCATTTCCTCTTCTTCCACAACTGCCAAACTATGATAGAAGGTATAGCACGGAAGAACTTCTGAATTCTTGCTGGCACATCTGAATGACACCATTGCATAATCACCTGGTGTAGATGCATACCTTGGATGTTAATCCCAGCTGCTACACAAAAATATGACCATGTCCTTTGAGCTGTTGCACAATTCAAGAATATATGAGGCACAGTTTCTTCCTTTGGCTCCACACAACAATCACATCTAGATGGCATATTGTATCCCAAACTTTTAATCACATCATCAAGAGGCACTTTGAAGTGCCACACTCTCCACATCAGAAAGGAAATCTTTAATGGCAATCCTTTTACCTAAATCTTCTTGTATGCATCTTTATTTTTAGCTTTGCTTCTCATATACTCCCATGCAGACTTCACACAACATCCTTCTTGGTCTGTCCAATTCTCCAGGCTTAGCAGGTGGCTTAATTTCATTCAAAATGAATTCAGCCAAGTCCTCAGGCAAGTTGTTTCTAATAGCAGATTCATGCCACCTTCCATTAGTAACAACATCTGAGACATTTTCTATATGCTCATTGCAAGGAAAATCAGTACGAATAATGAAGTATAATGGTCCAAGACCAATCCAGTTATCAAACCAAAATAGTGATGAGCCCATTCTCAATTGCCACAGTATTTGATGCTCAATCATGTCTCTTGCTTGTAGCATTTTCCTCCAAACATGAGAACCTCTCTTCCAAGGTACTAGAACTGGATTATTATTTTTCAAATACTTCATGTTTATAAAGGCACTCCAAAGAGATGGCTTAGTCCTCATATTCCACCAGAGCTTAGCAAACAATGCCAATGAGATGTCTGTTAGAGATCTAAAACAAAGACCTCCCTCATCAACTAGGAAGCACACCTCTTTCCATTTAGCCCAATGTCTATTACTCTCTCAAATTTTGTTACTCCAATAAAACTGAGCAAAAATCTTATGCAGCTTTGTGATCACAAATGATGGAGGATCTATTGCAGAAAAGAGATGCATTGGCATTGCCTGCAGAACATGCTTCAATAAAATTGCTCTTCCTCCAAAGGACAGAAGTTTGCCTTTCCATCTTTGTAATTTATTTCTTACTTTAGCAAGTAATTCTGAGCAAAAACACATCTTGCTCCTGCTATAGTAAATAGGACAGCCAAGATACATCAATGGAAATGCTTATCTAGTAATGCCAGTAATTCTTTCTAATTTTTGAAACACTTGTTCATCAACCCTACCATGCAAGTACACTGAACTTTTTGCTTTATTTATCAACTGACCAGAAGCTGCTTCATATGCACCCAAAACCTGCATAATCAGTCTCAGAGAAATATCACATGATGATGCAAAGGTGATAGTATCATCTGCATATGCAAGATGATTAATAGGAGGACTCCATTTTGACATCCCATAACCAATATACCACAAATTATCATTCAATGAATTTAGTGCTCTAGACAAATCTTCAGCTGCTAGAATGAACAAAGTAGGTGACAACAGATCACCTTACTTTACCCATCTAGTTGAATGGAAGAAACCATGTGGCTGTCCATTAATGAGCATAGAATACCAGTTATTTCCAATCAACTCATAAATGTTTCTGATGAACCTCTCAGAAAATCCCATTCTCCTCATGACATTTGTGTGAAAAAGCCATGACAATCTATCATAAGCTTTTGTCATGTCAAGCTTCATTACAACATTAGGGACTATTTGATTTCCATTCTTCTTTCTTTTATTAGTTTTGAGCCTAATATCAGATATAATCTCTTGAGTTAATAAGATGTTCTCCACTATATGTCTACCCCTCACAAAACCAGCTTGATTTTGAGAGAACAGGTCTGGTAACAAGTTAACCATCCTTTTATGAATAACTCTAGAGAAAATCTTATTAACAAAGTTGCTTAAGCTTATAGGTATCATGTAACTAAAAGTCTGAGGATTCTGCTTCTTAGGCAATAAGATAAGATTAGTGTGAGTTATGTACCTAGGCAGTTGCATACCTCTAAAGAAATCCCATACCATATTGTATATATCATCTCCAATGATATCCCAACATGCTTGGAAAAACATGCCTATGTATCCATCAGGGCCACCTGCACTTGCATTATTCAAACCAAACACTGCATGCTTAACCTCATCTTTAGTAGGATTAGCAATCAATTCTGCATTTTGTTCAGGTATGGTCATTCAAGGAACCTGCTGCAAATATCAAACTGAGTAGGCACATTAGTTTCATGGAATTGAGCATGATGAAAAATAATAGCCTCATCAGCAATTTCTTCATTTGTTTCAAGCAAAGTTCCTCGAGAATCCTAAATTCTCCTAATCTGCAGAAATGTACTTCTTCCATTCACATGTGCATGGAAGAATTTGGAATTCTTATCACCTTCCTGGAACGATTACAAGCCAGCCTTTTGTTTCCAATACTCCACCTCTAATGCATACACTCTAGTCAATTCAGCTTGTATCTTCTGCAGCTTTTCTCTATTGAGTAAAGATGGATCTGCTTCAAACTGTTGCTCATGAGCTTTAATGACCTCTTCAAGTTTTGTAACCTGCTGAAATATAGCCCCATATGTTGCTCTACTCCATTGTGACAACACTTTCTTCATTCTCTTCAGTTTCAGGTTAAAGGACATAAAAGAATTTGCTGGCACATTAGTATTCCAATTTGCTCTTATAAGATCAAGGAAAGTTTCATGTTTCACCCAAAAGTTAAGAAATCTAAATGACTTCCTAATTTGAATTTATTCTTCTTTGCATTCTAACAATAGAGGAGAGTGATCAGAACCATTTTTGATCAAGTGTGTGATCTCCAAGCCTGGAAACAGCTGTTGAAATTCAAAGTTACAAAGGCATCTATTCAATCTCTTTAATATACAGTCCCCAGCACCTCTTCCATTCCACCAGGTATACACACTACCTTTATATCCCAAATCTGTTAAATTGCATGTGTTGATGCAGTGCCTAAAATCCTCCACGTCATTCAAAGAGATAGGATTTGTCCACCAGGCACTTCCCTTTCGTTATTCCATAGGCTTTGATATGGAGCTAATCTTTAAGTTGCCTGAAGATATCAAATCCGACAATGAGATCTTTTGAAGTCACCACCAACTAGCCATGGTGTATTCATATCTGATGCTAAGTTGTACAAGGAATCCCACAACTCAATTCTTTCCATCTTGTCACATTTAGCATAAACTAAAGTGAAAGGCATCTCCATGCCAATCTGCCTATTAGATAGTCTCTAAGTGAGTTGTTGTACACTATCTATTAGAACATCCACCCCAAATTCATCTGAAACAAATTACCAAATCTTACCAGACACATTACTCATTGCAAATTCCAATCCCAGCCTTCTTCTATAACTTTCCAACTTATAGGTTTGTTAGAAAGGTTTCATCAAACCTATAAGAAAGAAATTGTATTTATTATGCATTGTGAGACGTCTCCTAAAAGCCTTCTTAGTTTCAACTGATCTTATATTCCAGATTAGTGCATTCATCACTAATGTTGGGATTTAGATGCAGTTCTCCTTATGTGTACCCCTAAAAAGTGAGGTACATTATTCTCCTTGGCATTTTTCCTCGTATTTTTGCCAATTACGTTTTCAACTTGTTTAGGAGATAGATCTCCATCTCTTACAGCATTCATGAAGTTTTGAGCTGTGGATTCCTCATCCATGTAAAATTTACTTCCTTACCACCAATTACTGCTACTTGCAAATTCCCATTATCTACCAATGCAAGTTGTGTCTGATTTTGTAGCTTTGTAGTAAACACCTGCAGAGAACCACTTGGTGCTAATAAATTTGTAGGGAGAGCTTGATTCCTTTGCTTCTTCATTTTTCCATGACCCTTACCACTCTTCTTAGCATCGCTCCCATCTGCTGGACTTCCCTCTTTACTTTGAGACTGCTGTCTAGATTCATTAGGTTCTCCAGTATGATCCTACATGATATCAGTACATTGTGCTTTTGCAGTTTCCTGCATATTCATATCAAATTTCCTCTGTGACTTTGGTGTGATTTGAGTCACCTCCTTGGTCTACACCTCCTGTTGATCATCTCCACTATTCACCTCACCCACACCATCATCAGAATCTTTCTCAAATATTGAAACAATTCTTGTTCCTTATTCACCTTATTAGCTTGTTCCTGCTGCATCTGAATGCCATTAGCTACCTCCCCTTCATCGGCAGCTTTTTCAAACATATTGTGGATTTCTTGTGAGGATGAAATAGATTCAGTAGACTGCCTACTAACAGATATTTTTTGCCTCCTATTATCTCACCCTCTTCCCCATCTTCCTCAACCTGTTCACTCCACAATTTCCTATTACTACTAGTGCCTTTATCCTCAGCAAAAGCAGTTGAAGGAATCTCATGACAAGCCTGATTAGTGTTAACCTTGTTCACCCCTGATTTGAAATTTGCTTCAACCCACTCTTTTGTCTTAGAGGGTGAATATTTCTTCCTTCCAGGAGTAAACTCAGGTGCATTGACACCCAAAGTCTGCTCAGCATCATGAACAACAATCTCACCCTTATGGATACCAGATACTATAACCAACTGCTTATAGGAGTTGTCTGAATTCCTCACTTCTGCATTAGCTGGTTGTGCTTACACTTGACCATCCTTGACCATTAACACATCTGCTGGAACACCATCATCATTTTCCAATGCTGCAAACTTATTAATTGTTTGAAAAGCACTAGATTTTAGAATTTCTCCTTGCTTACTTGTACCACCATTCTCCTTTCCTGTTGGCAAAGCAACCTGCTTTTGAGTGTTGTTGTCAATGTCCACTTGCTTCTTTACTTTGTGAGTCTTCCACTTATATAGATCCTGAACATCTCCAACCACCTTACCACTCTCTAACACCTTGATCACCTGCCTATGATTTCTATTCCTTGCATGTCTTTCCTGATTATTGTTAGTCTTTTTTGCCTTGGTTGTAACTTTTACTGCTTCCTTCTGAGTGATAGGGACTGCAACATGCTTTCCCTTCTCTCCCTCATCACCTTTAATCTCTTCTTCACTCTCCTTATCTGGTAACAAATCGGGATGTAACTTCCAACATCCTTCCTTATCATGACCTTGTAGGAAACATTTCTTACAGTACTTGGGCATGAAGTCATAGTGGATTCTTACCCACCTTGACTTTACATCACCAGTTTTACTATCCACAACCTGAATTTGAACCCTCTTAGGATGGTCAGCCAATAAATCAACTTCAACTTTCAAACGTGCACAGCTTGGCTTTGTTTTATTTATGGTTGCCACGTCAAAAGTCAATGGTTTTCCAACTGCTGAGGCCATTGAAAATAGTTGCAACTGGCCGAAGTAGTTTGGTGCTAATGTAGGAAAAGACATCCAAGCAATGGCAATGGAAGTCTCTTCCTCTGGATTAAACCAAGGATCCCATTTAAGTGTCCTCATGGGATAATACCATCCACTCTTCTTAATCTAGAATGCAGGTTTTGACAAGAGTGCAGCATAATCTTTAAATAATTCACATATGATCAAAACATTTCTATTGAAAAGTAGTCCAATGGTAGAGTACTCTTTAGTTCACATTGTTGTGGGATTAACGTACGTAGTGCATGCAATCTGGCAAACCATAGCTAAATTTACCTACTACTGCATATTGTAGGCTTTCAGGAACTATCATTATCTCAATCTCTTCCATGGTATATTGTATAGTCGGCTCACCATGATGGTACACGATAGGCTTCATTGGTATAGGTAAAATAGTCTTTGAAGTCAACTGTTGAGGGTTACAAGCATTCCAGGTTGTAGTTTTTAATATTTTAGAATAGTCTAGGGATTGCATGGTAGTTGCTTGCGGTTGTGTGGGTGGCGCAGCATCTTGTGGAGGCTGCATGGTGGCCTGAGAGGCCATGAATGGCTTGAAACTTGCACTCTCTCACTAGGTTTTTGCCAAGTCGCCTATTTTTTTTTTTTTTTTAAAGAGGGCTTTACCCAGAAGGGAAGCCCGTTCAAAAATTCTCAATGGCCAAGGCAGAACCCAAGCCAAAGAAGGGGTTTGGAAATAGTTTTCAACTAGCAATTGACGCGCCTCGGTTAGTACCTCACTAGTTGCGTCATTGCCCCAGGTGTAAAGATGTCTAGGAATATAAATACTAGACTTATCCATTCTTTTTCACTTAGATTTTGATGATGAATATTTGAGTGATCATAGGATTATCATAGTTTGTTTTGCTAGGATTTAGCTTAGTTTAGTAGATTTAATGGTGGATTCCATTTTTGGTCTTTGAACCGTTTATGTCCAATGATTTCATCAAGATTTATTTTATAACAATCAACCTAGGGAAACTCTAAGAATTAAACAAAACAAAAGGAAAAAAAAAGGATATGGGAAATTGGGGATGAGAAGATAGAAGGATAGATACTAGACCCAAATTAGTAATGAAATCTATAGGCAAACTTAGGTATATGAAACCTAAATCCTCTTAATTGGATTTTAACCATAGAACCTAAGTAATTTGAATTCAAAAAAAAGAAGACTCAATTCTAATCCACAAATGAGCAATCTAGATGAATTCAATGGATCCGCAATTTAATTCACAACTTGGAAATCACACTTGAACAATAACCAAACAAACTATATTAAAATCTCTCAATTTGAGTTTATCATCAATATGCAAGCTAAGTCTTCCAAATGGTTGAAAAACAACTCTTTATATTAATGCCTATTACATCAAAAGGCCCTAAAGTGGCTCTTTTGCAAAAATACCCACATGGGTCTTTAATTGCATCCAAAGTCTCATAACTTGCAATTATGACCTCCAAGTGCCATTCTAACCTCATAACTTGCAAGTATGACCTCGAATTGCAATATTATCCCCATAGTTGCACTTTTAGCCATTTTTCACATCTAGCCTCTTTGTAACACATAGCCAATTTGCAATTCTTCCAATGCCAAGCTATCTTCCAAACATCATTTTCCCTCTTACGTGGTGGGTCCACAAGTGTCTCCAGCGTCCTCCTCCATGCCCTTGACCCATTAGCATCAATCATTCCCTCTAGGATCATATCATCCTCCCCTTCATGAAAAGGATCCGTCCTCGAATTCGAACCTTGCAAAAACCAAGGGAAGATAGATGAAAAACATAGTCCTCAAGGCATGAGGGTTAGCACACAAAGCAATAATCATACTTTCATTCCAAGGATGGACAAACTTGTAGTACACCCACACATCAATAACCATCATAAGCAATGAGAAAACTAAGACGCTGATAGATCTAAGATAAGAGACAAGGGGTCTAGTAGACATGAAGTAAGGGTGACCTCCCTTAGGACTAAGTGCAATATTTAGAGCAATATTATCCAAATCTAGAATTCTATTCATTGCACTAATCCTATCCAAAAGTGTTCTCAATGTCAAAGCATGAAAATAGCATGAAACACCGGGGTCATAGATATAGACATGCCTCAAGTCACATTGCACAAATCCATTATGTAGATTATCCTTAAAGAGAGAATGTGGAACTAAAAATTGGAAATGAAAGCAAACAAATCCACTCTCAAAAGGAACAATAGAAGCACAAGTGCCAACACTAGGTGGACACAAATTGGTCTTGCAAAAAGACTCAATTCGTTCATCATAAGGATCAACTAGTGTGAGGGCACTCTCAACAAGGACATAATCATTAATTAGCAAATATTCAAAGTGATTCAAACAATACAAAACTCTATCCTCACTTAATTTTCTATAAATCACAAAATGCTCCTCCACGTTCGTTAGAGTATAAGGAATAGCTCTGTTACCTTTGAGTTCAAGCACATGTCTTTTGTTACTAATGTGATTCTTTGAGTTAACAAAGAACCAATCGACCAGGATCTTGTTCTTGAAGCGATTTGATGCGCATAATTCAAGAAACGAACGTAAATCGGGCTATATTTCTTGGAATTATGTGATTTCACGACGAGGAGAAAGATGACGATTTGAACTATAAAAATAACTCTTGAATTGTTTAAAACAAGTAAATATTGAGAGTACAAAGATAGAAAGGAAATTAGGATTCTGGGTCAATAGAATGAATTTGTTTTCAAGAAATGTGTTCTTGAATGATCAAGAACCAACAAAGTCCCTAAGTCACCACTTGAAATCAATAAACATGATAAAGAAACACCACACGCAACTGAAAACAAGGTAAAGACTACGACCACCTTGCTTGGAACCAAAAACAAGGATAAAGAACAAGAAATAGAGAGAATAACTCTATTGTAAAATTTAGGTTTATGCTAAAAACATGAATAGTGTTTAACAAAGAATAAGAACCCTTTATGTAGGCCTAGGGTCTCTTCTTTGATTACTACAAATCCCTATTATACAAGGAAAGGGGAAAGTAAAACCTACTAGAAAAAGCAAAACAACTAATCCTAATTTAAGAAGGAAATAATTTTAACTTGGCTTCTTGGGCTTGAAATCATCCTTGGGCTTCTTGAATTTGAAGACAAGTCCACATACCAATTTTTGGGTTCACAAGAGCTTGTTCTTGACGTCCTAATTAACAAAATCCCAATATAACTTCTTGATTTTCATCATTCTCCCCTGGTTGAGAAAGACTCGTCCTCGAGTCTAAAGGCTCAATAAATGGCACAAGATCAGCTGCATTAAATATCGAGGATACCCCATACTCTTCTGGTAGCTCCACTCTATAAGCATTATTACCCAAAGTTTTAACAACACGAAAGGGACCATCAACTCTTGCTTGCAACTTGGGATACTTTTATTTAGGAAACCTTTCCTTCCTCAAGTATACCCACACTAAGTCTCCCACTTTAAAGAGTTGTTTCTTTCTCTTCTTATCAGCTTGTTTTTTGTATGTTTTGTTTGCCTTTCAATCTCTTGTAAAACTTTCTCATGAATTTTTTTAACTCTTTAACTCTTTCATTAACATCTCCACTAAAAGAATGATTTTGAATGAGAGAAGATAATTCTAAGGGACCAAGAAGATTCTTACCATATACCACTTCAAAAGGACTCTTTCCAGTTGTTCAATTCACAGACTTATTGAAAGCAAATTCAGCCTGTGGCAGCAATGCCTGCCACTCTCTTATGTTCTTCTTAACCAGACATCTTAATAGGGAACCCAAACTCCAATTGATTACCTTTGTTTGTCCATCCGTCTAAGGGTGATAAGACGAACTATACTTTAACTCTGTACCAAGCTTAGCCCATAAAGTACGCCAAAAGTGGCTTAGAAACTTAGTGTCATGATCTTAAACAATGCTTCTAGGAATACCATGCAACTTGACAATATGGTTAAAGAACAAAATAGCCATATATGTTGCATCGCTTATCGTTTTGCATGAGATAAAGTGGGCCATCTTAGAGAACCTATCTACCACGATAAAGATAGAATCCTTACCTTCTTGAGTTCTTGGTAATCCAAGCAAGAAATCCATGCTGATATGTTCCTAAGGTGTTGTAGGAATTGGCAAAGGTTCGTATAACCCCTTATTGCTGCCATGCATCTTTGCCCTTTTACACATTTCACAACGTTCAATCAACCTCAAAACATCTCAATTCAACTTGGGCCAATAGAAGTTTTCTTGAATCATCTTTGATGTCTTAGAATGGCCAAAGTGACCAGCTAATCCACCCCCATGTGCTTCTCTAACAATGGACTCTCTTAAAAAGCCTTGTGGTATGCAAAGTTGCTTGCCATAGTAAAGAAAGCCATCTTTTATCAAGAACTTTTTTTTTGCCTTCCAAGCATCTCGTCCAAATGACTCCAAAGTCTGGATCAGCCTCATAAAGTTCCTTAATGTGGTCGAATCCGAATACATTAGTTTACATGATGGAAAGCACACATGGTATTTTACTAAGAGCATCAACAACTTGATTTAGTTTTCCAGCCTTGTGCTTGATCACAAATTGAAAATTCTGAACCAACTCTACCCATTTTGCATGCCTCGCGTTGAATTTTTGTTGATGATTAAGATATTTTAGTGCCTCATGATCAGAATATAGAACAAACTATCTGGGTAGCAAGTAATTACTCCAATGGTGTAAAACTCGAATAATAGCATAAAACTCTTTCTCGTTGGTGGAATACCTCAGCTTAGGTCCACCCAACATATCAATAAATCATGCAATGGGTTTACCTTCTTGACTAAGGACTTCTCCAATGCCAACACCGGAAGCATCACATTTTACTTCAAATAGATCATTAATGTTTGGTAACTGAAGGATAGGAGCTTGTGTCATCTTATTCTTGATCAATTCAAAACTCTTTTGGGAAGCTTCATTACACTTGAATATGCCTCCCTTCAAACACTCAGTTATGATGATATGAACCCAACAGACACAAGGCTATTTACTAGGAGTCAAGCAAGAGAACTTCAAGAGTTGAAAGCCTTGTTCATGAAGAAGGAAGCCTTGGAAGAGATTGGAAAGAAGACTTCTCGGATTTACAACGTTTGGGAGTTGGCATTGGAAGAACTACAAAGTATCTAGAAGCGCAAAACGGCTAAAACTCCAACTATGGGGCTAAGATTGCAATTCGAGGTCATACTTGCAAGTTATGGGGTTAGAATGGCAATTGGAGGTCATAATTGCAAGTTATGAGGCTTTGGATGCAATTCAAGACCCATGTGGGTATTTTTGCAAAGAGCCACTTTTGGTGTAATAGACATTAGTATAAATAGTTCTTTTCATCCATTTGGAAGACTTAGCTTGAATATTGTGTGAACTCATATTTTGAGAGATTTAGTTAATAGATAGTTTGTTTGGTTGATTATTGACTAAGTGTAATTTCTTAGTTGTGCATTGAATTGCAAGTTCCATTGAATTCATATTAGGTTGCTCATTTGTGGAATCATTTAAGTCCTTCCTTGAATTCAAACTGCTTAGGTTCTTAGGGTTGAATCAAATTGGGAGGGATTGGGTTTGGTATACCTAATTTTGCCCATAGATTTACTATCCTTTGGATCTAGTATCTTGTTATGTCCCGTAATTTCGCACATTCGGAAAATTCAAAAAAATTGCGACTTGTAAGAGATAAGGCCATATTTTGATTTTATTTTATACATATATATGTGTGTGTGTGTGTGTGTGTGTGTGTTGTTTATGAAAAGTGTTGATGTGGAAATGTGGAGAAAGGTTAAGGGCGAAATTGGAAATTTCGGGAACTAGTTTCATGAATTATAAGAAGTAGCCAACAAATTGGGCTAGAAAAAAAAAATGAAAAAGAGGCCCAAATTAATGGGAGTGGCCGGCCATAGGGCCATGGCCCAAGCCCATGTAGGATTTGTTTTTTCATGTGTTAAATAATGGAAAAGGCCACCATTTATTCATTGTTCAAGAAAGTTCAAGAAAAGTAAAAGAAGCGAAAGAACAAAAAAATAGAAGGGCAATTCAGCTAGGGCAAGAAAGAAAGAAAAAATTTTATGCCATCAATCTTGGGTCCAAAAATTGTAATTTTCTCATATTCCCACTAAGCTCAAGACCCTCTTCAACGTGGTATAATTCTTTTAGCAAGAAAGCTCCGTTTGTGGCAAGTGGAAGTTTGAAGAAAAGGTAAGAATTTCATGTTATTCATATGTTATGGAAGGTTATATATGTGTTGTGTATGTAGAAATAAATAGAAATCATAGAAGTGTTGTGTGATGAAGTGTGTGGCCGTGTGTGTGTATTGAGTGTGTGGCCGTGTGCTGTAATTGGTGAAGGGAAGATGAGTTTATTTTATTTAGTGTATTAGTTGTGTTGTTGTGGCCTTTGTGATGTAAATGGAAGGCTTATGGTTCTAGTGGTATGGAAACTTGAAGTGGGGTAATTGTAGGAAATTATGTGAATTCATCATAGTTTATGTAATTATGGAAGTGTAGTTGCTAAAATGGAATTATTGTTGTTATGGATGAATTTGGAAGGAGAAAATGTGACGTTGTAGTTTTGTTGTATTCATGGGGGGAAGTTCGGGTTGAATGTGATGTTGATGGCATTGTTTGAATATTTTGTAAATTGTTTAAATGTTTTTGAATTGTGTTTGAACAATTTTGAGCAAGCAATGAATATGTGAGCATTGGAAGTGACTTGAAAATGTATGTAGTTGAATTGAGTGTTGAAGAATTATGTAAAGAAGAAGGTTACTAATGTTAGAATGTGTCTTAAATTAATTGTTGATATTATTGGAGTAATCGTTGGTATTGTTGTTGATATTTTGGCCGAGTTAAATTCTCGGATTTGTTGTTGTATTTCTGGCCGAGTTGAATTCTCGAGGATGGCGCATTTACAAGGGAAATGCTGCCGAAATTTCTGTAGAAATAAGGTGTTGGTTAGAATTGAATTTTTAAGCGTTTGTAACTAATGTTTGGTGCGCATTAATGTTGTTGTAGATTTTGTGGAGCCAAGGGCCTGAATTCGAATTTTGTGTAAGAAGCGGGCAAGGTATGTAAGGCTTACCTTTCTTTCCTTCGGCATGATCCTCGTAATGAACAACTTACGTATATGTATGTCCCTAAAGAAAATTCTATTCTTCGAGACACTAGGATGGCCATCGTCTTTGACTTTCATAAGTGTTTCATATGGTTTGATATGTATATATATATGATGATGTTCGAAGCATTCAGTTGGTATATTCCCGAACGAGGTTCGAAAACAAAGCGATATGACTCAAGTCTTTGATATACAATTCGATAGGTACGTATGGTATTAAAGTCTCCATTTGGTTTGACCCATAATGATATCAGAAAGTTACCTAATATGTTTGTTACCTGAATTTCCAAACACGGCTTACGAGATGTCATTAGGAGGCCCCGTACTTCAAAGGTTCTATTTAGTAAGTCCCGAGATTGTCAACGATCTCTATTAGCATAGGGACACGAACATACGTAGTATGGTTAGGATTATGGCATAATTGAGTAATAAACTAAGTATAAGAATTCATGACTTTAAGATAATTTTGTAAGTATTAATGTCTTTAACCTTGTATACAATTTCGGCACTAATACGTTAAATCTGTGGATCGGGCTGCACGTACCGCAGCGACACACTGTATGATATCCTATGAGTATGCATGTATGAATCTGTTATATATACGCGTATATGATATATGATATGGGTATGTTGATATGACTAAAGTTTGATAATTGAATGCTAGCATGTTCGATTATTCCACCGAGGCTTTGACATACTTCGATTCGTACGTATGATTCCATGAGTTCTATTTGGTGTGACCCATATCCATGTCTAAAAGGTAGTTAACCTGATTACAACTTTGATTTTTCCAAGAAGAGCTTCTGAAACGATGGTAGAGCGTTCTGTACTTCAAACGCTCGTAACTTTTGTATACTAATTCCGATTGACCCGAAACTTGTTTTGGACCTTCATATGTCGATAAGTATGTTGTATCTCGGGTCTTGATTTACGAGTATATGGTTTCGTACTATTCTGTTCATGCAAGCTTGATATGTCTATTCACTGAGCCCGGGCCAGGACATGTTATCGTGCGTACTTCTTTGCATTATTCACCGACTCCCTCTCACTTGCGGGCCGGGACACGTTATATGTATATGCATGTGATGATATGATGATACAGGGGTGGTGGCCAGGATGGCACGTGATGACTTTATCCACCAAGACCCGCAATAGAGGGTCGGGACACGTTATGTACATATATATGACACATGACTCTACCATGCATGATTCTATCTACCGAGTCCCTTAGAAAAGGGCCGGGACATGTTATGTATACATATGATATATGACTCTGCCATACATGATCCTATGCACCGAGTCCCTCACAAAAGGGTCGGGACACGTTATACGAATGTATGGTATGTGATGTTGATATGTCTGACCTTATTCACCGAGTCCCTTACTAAAGGGCCGGAACACGTCGTATATATGCAGGTATGTATATGTATATGTATATGATTCATGACTTGAGAGATATTACTCCGTTACCTAAGAGAAAACGTAATGATGCTTTTATACAGTTTTACCGGTTCTGTAAAGTTTCCATTTCTGCCTATGTTTCTTCGTTCTATACTTCATGCCTTACATACTCGGTACATTTTCCGTACTGACCCCCTTTCTTCGGGGGCTGCCTTTCATGCCCGCAGGTACAGGCACAGGTGATCCACCACTGTAGGCTCCACTTCCTGCTATTTTCGGAGTACTCCCTTTTGATCCGGAGTCTACTTTTGGTACATACATTTTTTGTTATGTATATATTTCTGTATATCTGACTATTTGGGTACGGCGGAGCCCTGTCCCGTCATATGATTTTGTCGGTCTGTTTAGAGGTCTGTGGACATGTTTGTGGGTTTGGGTCTTTCTGTTCGGATGTGTGTATATGATGTGTTTGGGCGATCCCATTCGCCGCGGCGGCCGGTCCGCATATGTTTACATGTTGCCTTGTTGGCCGGCGTGGCCTTTGTTGGTATTTTCTGTGCGCAGGGTTATTTTGGATAGCCTGTAAAACAAAGGAAACTCTGCCGAAATTTTTCTGGAAATTATCTAAATTTAGAATATAGCCTTGTCGGCTTCTGTTATATACTTGAATGCATTTGATAGATGGGTTTGGGTGCCCAGATCGGGCACTAGTCACGGCCTACGGGGCTGGGTCGTGACATATCTATCCTTCTATTTTCTCATTTCCAATTTCCCCAAGTTCGTTTTATTTTCTTTTGCTATTTTTGAATTCTTAGAATTTCCCTAGGTTGAATCTTATCATTTGGTATCAGAGCATAGGCTAAGAGATTGTTCCTACAATTTCAAATCCTAGGCTCAAAATTTGAAAATCACAAAAAAAAACAAAAAAAATCGAAAATCCAAAAAAAAAAATTGAAAATCATTTTTGTTGTTTGATTTGAGTGTTTTTGAAGATAGATTTGAGTTTGTTGTGGTGGAAAACATCTAGAAACTAAATTTGAAGCCATTTGGGTAAGAATTGAAGTTTCCCCCATCAGAGGTTCAACAAAGCTTGAAGAACTCAAAGTGGGTTTAGTTAATTTTGGTGAAATTGAGCTTTGATTTGTATTGGGATTTGTTGTCAAAGTGAAGGTGCTTAGATGTGAAAATTGGGACAAAAACGAGTTGATTTGGACCACATTGGGTTTTTGAGTATTCTTCATTGTTCATCTTTGTTCTTGGTGAAAAAGAAGATAAAAAGGAAAGTTATATCCAAGGAATCCAAGTCAAAAGTTGAAAATTTATTTTTCTAGCCAAAAAGGGTAAATACAAGGTTGAGTGGGTCCCAAGAAGTCAACAAATTCAGAAAATCTAGCACAATTCCCTAGCCAAATGAGGTACAGTCGAATTTCACTTTAGCTGCTATCATCAAGTTATACGGACCGTATATTTTTATATGGCCCATGAAACTTGGTCATGAAATAGGAGCTAATTTGGAGAGGTTTCTGTTACAACTTGGTCCTTCGAATAAGAACGTATTATACAGACCGTATATTTTTATACGGCCCGTGAAACTTGGTCATGAAATAGGAGTTGCTTTGGAGAGTTTCTATTCAATTTGATCCTTCGATACAGACGTTTTCTACGAACCGTATAATATTATACGGCCCGTGAAAGTGGTCGTGGAAGGTGATATTGGACGTGAAGGTGATCGTATAACGCCATCTTCCACAACAATTCTAAGGTGATCGTTTCTTGATTCCACTTCGATTTCTTTCACTTCTAGTCCATTCAATTTCAAAATTTTCTTGGGAGTGCTTGTTGGATTGTGTCCCTAATCCTTTAGTAGGGAGCAAAAAAAAAAAAAGGAGTATAGAATTTTAAAAAATTTAGTTGTTTCAAATCAATACCTTAGATCAATTGGGACTTCACGGCCGCATTTTCAAGTTATCACCTACCCGGGCCCGAAATTTCATTTATTTTCCGATTTTAGCATTCCAATGTCTTGTGTCTCTCAACTCGTATCCATTTAGTAGTTGCTCCTACTTGTGTTTACTAGTTCTTGTGTCCGCATTTCTTTCGTGCTAATTTATTTCAAGCTTTTCTTCGTTTTATTTCGTTGAAACTTTATTGGCTCTCGTCCGTTTGCTTCGATTCGTCCGTCATTCATCTAAGCAAGAATCCATTCTACCACAAAGGATAAGTAACGTGTGTATTTGATTGGATGAGCGAGTCATCAACAACTTCGAAAGAGCACGGAGTGTGGTAATACGAGTGACGTGACGCTTTTACTACTAACGTTGTTTGCTAGTTTTGCCAGGTTTAAATGTCGGTTCAAAATACGCAAGAATTCCCTAACATGGAGGGAATGGAATTGATTCTCCAAAGGATAGCGGCAACGGAATCCAAACTAGAAGCTAAGATAGATGTTATGGATGGGAAATTGCATGGTATGGATGAACGGATGGTGAGTATTGAGAAAGTTCAAATGGAGGGTTCTAGTAGAATGGGCACTCCCCGTTCTAGGAATGAAGGTGATGGGGATAAAACACCAGATACTACTCCAACCATTACCCCAGGATAAGAACATTCCTTGTGCAACACCAACACCACAACCACATCCACCCAAAGAGCTCCACCACCCAAAACAACCAACCTTCCACCCCAAAACTCCACAATCCAAAACACCAATCTACAAACCTATCCCCAAGTTTACCAAAACAACTCGAATGAAGCAATCCCTCAAGTAATCTTACAACAAACACCCCAAGCTCCACCCTAAGTCCAAACACAAGATCCCTTTCCTAACCAAAACCAATACCAACGCCACTACCAATACCCTATGAATGAAGAGGAGTATGATGACTATCCACAAGGTAGGTGGTGGGATGATAACCGGCAGGGAGGGAGCCGTGGAGGATTGGATAACCGGGGGAGGGGAGGAAGAGGAGGCTTTGAGAGATTTCCGGGCCATGACCCTAGATTCCAAGGTTATGTAGACTTAGAGAGGGCCCAAGGTTATGAAGACCGGGGAAGATGGCAAGATAATGAGTGAAATTTGAACACCATCAAGGTGAACCTTCCTAAGTTCCAAGGAGATAGCAATCCGGAAGAGTTCCTTGAATGGAAATTGGAAAGTGAGCGCATCTTCCTCACGAACAATGTGTCCTAGGCCTTGAAGGCAAAGTATGCCCTCACTCAATTTGAGGGATAGCTTCTACTTGGTGGGAATCCAGGAAGTTACAAAGAGCTCATCAACACATCTATGATCTCCCAACATGGAACGACTTGATTGAGCTCATGGAGACAAGGTGGCTTCCACCCACATACCGCCAAGATGCACTCAAAAGGTTGTACATGTTGAAGCAAGGGTTGAAAAGTGTGGAAGCATACTTTGATGAGTTTGAGGATTTGCGAATGAAGTCCAAGATAGAAGAGCATGAGGAGTACACTATTATAAGGTTTGTAGCCAACTTGAATCGGGACATCTCTAAACCGATGAGGCTCAAGACTTATAATAGTCTTGAAAAGGCATTCATGACGCATCCAAGGTTGAGGTGGATCTAAAAGAAGAGAGGTCCTACAAAGACAAAAGCAAATCATCTTGAGCAAGGAAAAGTGGAAAACTTCCACTTGGGATAAGCCCAAGAGAAACACTCAAGCACCTCAAGCCAAATTCGATTACAAAGCCAAAGGTGATGACAAGGATAAAGGAGGTAACAATTCTAACACCAACTATAATCGACCTTCTACCATCCAATGCTTTAAGTGCCAAGGAAGAGGGCACATTGCAAGTGAGTGTCCTAACTGGAGGACTATCACAATAGTAAGGGATGAGTATCAAACCAATGATGAATATGAGGGCGGTGTTGGTCATGAAGAAGATGGAGAAAGAAGTGAGTGTGAGGGTGATTCCGATGAAGAGGTTGAGATAAGGTATGAAGAAGCCTTAAATCATGCTATTGTGGCTAGAAGAGCCATGGGGGCTCTAGCTAGGGAAGAGAGTGACCAAAGGGAGACCTTATTTCATGCACGGTGCAAAATTATAGATAAGGTATGCTCAGTAATCATTGATGGTGGGAGTTGCACGAATGTCGTTAGCCAATTTTCAGTTGAAAGTATGAAATTTCCCACCCGCAAGCACATTAATCCCTATAAACTCCAGTGGTTTAATGAATGTGGTGAAATAAAGGTAAACAAGCAAGTCATTATCAAATTTAGCATTGGAAAGTACCAAGATAAGATTTTGTGTGATGTGGTACCCATGCAAGCTTGCCATCTATTGCTTGGAAGGCCTTGGCAATTTGATGTTGACGCCCAACATAGTGGGAGAACTAACAAATACTTATTTGTGGTTAAGAGGAAGAAGTACATTCTTAACTGACTAACTCCTTATCAAGTGAGTGAGGATTATAGAGTGATGAGGGAGCTTCGGGAGAAGTATCAAAAGGAAGAAAAGGAGAAGGGCGAGAGGAAGACTTTGTTGGTCATAAGTGGAGAGAAAACATCTCAGATGGTTCCAAGAAATGTTTGTTGCCCAAACCAAGTAATTTCTTAAAAGGGGTTGATGAGAGACACTTCATGGTGTGTCTTGTCAACAAGGACCTTCTATTAAATGCTAACCAAACTACTAGCACATTGCCTAGTAGTATATCTTCTCTTTTGCAGGAATATGAAACATTGTTCCCAGAAGAAATGCCCGATGGCTTACCCCCCTTGAGAGGTATTGAGCACCAAATCGACTTTGTACCGGGTTTCCAAATTCCCAACAAACTAGCTTATAGGAGAAATCCAGAAGAAACAAAAAAATTGCAAAGGCAAGTTGATGAGCTTCTTAAAAAGGGGCTAGTGAAGGAGAGTCTTAGCCCGTGTACCGTTCCGGTGATTCTTATTCCAAAGAAAGATGGCACTTGGAGGATGTGCATTGATTAAGAGCCGTCAAAGAAATCACGGTAAAGTATCGCCATCCTATTCTGAGGCTTGATGATATGTTGGATGAGCTTTGTGGCTCAAGTGTGTTTTCGAAAATTGACCTTAGAAGTGTCTATCACCAAATTCGAATGAGCCCCGGTGATGAGAAGAAAATGGCCTTCAAAACCAATTTTGGCCTCTATGAGTGGCTTGTCATGCCATTCGGACTAACCAATGCACCTAGCCCATTTATGAGGTTGATGAACCATGTTTTGAAACACTTTTATCAACAAGTTTGTGGTTGTTTATTTTAATGATATCCTTGTGTATAGCAAATCAATTAAGGAGCATGTAGGCCATTTGAGGCGAGTATTTGATGTCTTGTTGCGTGAGAGGTTGTTTCCTAATATCAAGAAATGTGCTTTTTCTTTTGATAAAGTGGTGTTATTGGGTTTTGTGGTGAGTGCAAATGGTGTGGAGGTTGACGAAGAAAATGTGGAGTCTATTAGAACTTGGCGCACTCCTAAAATGCAACCGATGTGAGGAGTTTCCATGGGTTGGCATGTTTCTATAGAAGGTTTGTAAAGGGGTTTAGTACAATTGCCTCTCCCTTGACCGAATTGATCAAGAAAGATGTTCCTATTGTTTGGGGAGATATGCAAGAGAAGGCATTTCAAGAATTGAAATCCATGTTGAGTTCGTCACCATTGTTAAAATTACCCAATTTTTAGAAAACTTTTGAAGTTGAGTGTGATGCTTCCGGGGTTGGCGTACGTGGAGTATTGATGCAAGAAGGCAAGCCATTGGCTTACTTTACTGAAAAGCTAAAAGGGGCGTCATTGAACTACTCTACTTATGACAAGGAGTTGTATGCACTTGTGAGGGTATTTGTTATGTCTCGTATTTTTATACATTGGGACAACCCGGATTAACTATGATAAGTTAGGGCCAAGACCATTCCGGGACTTGAAGTCGGGATTCTTGACCTTCGATTCTATTTGGAGACATAAGATGTACATGAAATTGTTAGCATGGAACAATTAGGAAAAGTTGGGACCAAAAGTCACAAATTTGGAAGTTGAAAATCATGCAAGAAGTCCCACACTTTGTGGCCAATTTTAAAAGGTCCAACACTTGTGTGGGCCATGGACACTTGGAGAGTTACTATGGGAACTTAAAAGATGACTTCTAAGTCATCTTCTCTCATTTTATACTTAGCCAAAAAAAACAAGAAGTTGAAGAACAACAACTACAAACTCTCGGCCAAGAACCATAGAAAACCAAGTCAAATTCTAGCCACCCCAAAATTATTTCCTTGGTGCAAATCCACTAATTGGAGGTCCCTAAGTAGCGTGGAGCGTTGTTGGAGCGATCAAGCCCTCCGTTTAGTAGATCGCAAACCCTAGCCTATTTGTGAAATTGGAGAAGAAAGGTAAGATTTGATCTTGTTTTATGTGTCATAAATGTTGTATGCATGTTGTAGTATGCTAAAATGGATGAAAATCATGAGATAGGGTATGTTGGAAGTGGGTCGTGTGCTTGGTGTGTTAGCCGTGTGAGGTGTGTGTATGTTGTGTGGTGTGGAGGTGATGAATTGATCTTATGTAGCATGTTTGATTGTTGTAGGGTGAAGAAATAAATGAGAACCATTTAAATGTGTATGTGGGTATGTGGCCATATGTAGCCTCCCATATGTGGCAAAGGATGAATTAATATCGCTTAGTGTTTTAGTTGTTGTCGTTATGAATTCTAGTTTGGAAATGAGCGTTTAATGACTCAAGATTGATGTTGAAATTGTATGGGCTGGTTTGAGGGTTATTGTGCATTTGATGTAAGTTGTACATTTATGAGAATGCTATCGTTATAGTGTGGATTGTTGATACAAATCATGATTTGAAAATGAGGAGTGTATTATAGTGAGGTTCTCGGGTTTGGGATTGTTTTCGGGCAAATTGGAGAAATTGTTGGATTGTTGGAAATGTTATGTAAATTGTTAACATGTCCTTGAATATTGTTGGTAAGGGTTCGGGTTGGAAATTGAATGGACGAACGATAATATGGCTTTAATGTAAGCCGTCGAATTGGATATTATGAATGTTGTTGAATGATGTAAAAGAGAGTTATTAATGTTATATTGCCTTTCAGATTAGTCATTGGGGTTGTTAGGTTGGTTATTGTTGTTGTGATTGTTGATTTGGCCGAGTTAAATTCTCGGGGTTGGCATTTTTACAGGGGAAATGCTGCCCAAATTTCTGTAGACTTGAGTATTAGTTTGGAGTAAATCGCCTAAGTGCCTATGTCTAGTGTTTGATATTCGTTGGCGTATTTGTAGACCTTGGGGAGCCCGAGGCGTAGGTTGGGATTAGCTTGAGTTGGGCTATCTTGGAGTGCGTACCAGGTATGTAAAGCTCAAACCTTCCTTCTTTTGGCATGCCTTAGTTATACATAGGTTATATCACGAGCCTCGAGAAAATTCTAAATCCGCAATCCGAGTATGTTATGACTCTTATATATTTCTTGGCACTCGTATGTTTGATGTGATGAAATATGAACCCTTATGTCTTCGAACTGATTTCCAAATGTTTCACAAAAAGTTTTGTTTTAAAGAATTCCGTAATTATGGACGCCGTATCTTTCACATAAAGGCTCGGATTGCTTCGATATCTTCGTAGGAGTTTGTATGGTGTATGATGAGTATGTTCTCCATAGGCGGGCCCGGCTCGGGTCGATACCCGTCCGTGGGTCCCGCGACTTTCCTTTATGTAATTCGGAAGACTTTTGAAAGAATTTGGTATGACTATTATTTCGATATTCAAGTATGGTCATTTAACTTATATTTGAGTCCATGATAATGATTTTATGCATATGGTTACTCACGACTCTGTTCGTGTGTTCTGTTTTATCTTTCGCCGGATCCCGGGACGGTTGTGTTGTCGTGCGCACTTTGATATATTCCGGTGTTATGCTGTGTTGATGGTTGACCGAGCCACTCGCTAGAGGGCCGGGTTCCACTAATATTTGGCGTTATGCTGTGTATGGCGTTATGCTGTGTTATGATGTGTGACGGGGATACGGAGATTTGAACCTTCTGGTGTTATGCTGTGTTATGGCGCCATCGACGGGCGGGCGACCATATTCTCTGTGACCTATGCATGACTTATATTTTGAGAGTAAACATTTTGATATTTTGGGTTTGCACTTATGTTCTGTACTTCCATTTCGTTTGTGCCTCAGATTTGTTTTCTGTATCTTCTGCTTGGCATACTTAGTACATATTTCGTACTGACCCCCTTTCTTCGAGGGGCTGCGTTTCATGCCCGCAGGTGCAGACGCACGGTTTGGTGAACCAGCCGTTTAGGATACCCTCTTATGCTGTTTGGAGTGCTCCTCTTATTCCGGAGCCTACATTTTGGTATATATCTTCGTTCGTTGCATATGTATGTATTTGTTCAGAGGTACGGCGGGGCCCTGTCCCGCCATATGATTCGGTCTGTCTGTTTAGAGATCTGTAGACGTATATGTGGGTTTTGTGCCTACTTCTGTACGGGTGTGTTTGTATGATCTCACTTGCCATGGCAGCCTTGTCGGCGTGCGTTTGTATATGTTTTGGGCCGTTGCGCCATTTGATAGCCTTGTCGGCTTCTGATATATATGTACATATATGGTTGTGTTTGAAATGTGTCTGAGACAGTCTGATATAATTTGAGGCAGCGTGTGATATTTGTGACCGTATACGCTATCTGTTTGTGATTCGGATTTGATGAGTGTGTTCGGGTGCCCAGTTCTGGCACTAGTCACGGCCTACGGGGTTGGGTCGTGACAGAAGTGGTATCAGAACGGTTTGTCCTCGGAATGTCTACAGGCGGTGTCTCGTAGAGTCTTGTTTATCGGTGTGTTGTGAAACACATCTATAAACAGGAGGCTACAAGACATTTAGGGTGTTTCCTTTCTTTGAATCTTAGATTGTGCGCTAGAGCTGTGCTATTAGGATGATTCTGTTCTGATCAGTTGTTGTGTTTTTCAGAGATTCCTCCGAAGATGGCGACAGCCGCCCAGAAGGGCAAGGCGGTAGGGGGAGAGACTAGTCAGGTGCAGCGAATTACCCGGGCTCGTGCTCAGGATTTGCCCGACGTTGTGCCCCAGTCAGAGGGTTCTGCTACTCCCCCACCTGAGGAGCATGGATCCGCTCCACCATTAGCTCCAGAGGCTCCAGCGCCCGGGCCTCCAGCTCCTCAGCCAGGGGCGGAGGATAGGACGTAGAGGGAGGCCGTACAGTTACTGACGACTTTGGTAGCGGGACAGACTCACAGACGCGGGCTGAGAGGTGATGATGATGATGACAGGGGCTGAAAGCTATTTCAATTATCTACAACTTTTATCTCTGGGCATTTTCCCAAATTCTAAACTTATAATGCCGTTTTTTCCCCTCCAAGTCAGGTCATAAGAAAACGTTTTCTTAAAAATATTCGTTTGGAGGGCTTCCACTTTGATTTGGCCCCAGGGCCCTTCACGGGTTGTGTTTAACTTTACATATACGATTCATATAACTTTTCACATGTCCCAAAAAAAATATTGATGTGTGGGCCCCACCTCAGCTTACAAATAATTCGACGTTCGAAAATGCAGGATATAACATTCTCCCCCCCTTAGAACATTCGTCCTCGAATGTTCGATTGACCTTAGGGGGCCTCGTGACACTTCGGGGAGGTTCCTTCCTTTCTTTAAAATTCCTTTCAACGTTACGATTGCTATCAACATCTTTCACCTCTTGTCACACTTCTCGGTTCCTTACAACGTTATCATAATTTCACGTTACATCAAACAGGTTCATAACTAGAGCCAGACGCACAAAAGCATATCAGACAGATTCATAGTCGAAGCCAGATGTACGGAAGTATGTCGGACAAACATGAGATCGGAGTCAGACGTACAAAGAGGTATCAGCCAGATTCGAAATCAGAATCAGACGTACAAAAATGTATCAGACAGAGTCGTAATCAGAATCAGACATACGGAGATGTATCAGACAGACGCGTGATCAAAATCAGACGTACAGAGATGTATCAGACAGATTCATATCCAGAATCAGACACACAGAGGCGTGTCAGACAGATTCGTAATCAGAGTCAATCGTATAGGGGTGTGTCAAACAGAAACGTATTCAAAACCAGATGTACAAAGATTTATCAGACGGGAACATAATCGAGTTCAGAAGTACAGAGGCGTAATAGGCAGAGCCTTATCAGAATCGGGGGTGCAGAAGTATAACAGATAGGATCTGAATTAGAATCAGATCACTCCTATTAAGGCTCCAGTGTTTTATGAAAATTTCCCTTATTTGTAAACTTGTTCGCCAAGTTATCATACAAATCGTCTTACGTGTCGCTTATCGACCTTTTCAAAGATTCCGCTTATTCACACTTCTTATCTTTCATCTTTCCTACTATCCATACTCATTTTCTTTTTCAGACATCGTCATACCAGACCGAGTTATAATGGAATAGGGGTTTTTCTATCCTTTGATGACATTCGAATCCCCGTCTCCGCGTCGTTTCATGTATTCGGTTTAGTAAAACCTTTCGTCTATCACAACATTAGTTGCCGGGACTCGGCTCTTGATCCGTATGGGCACCAAACGAAAATTATACCCACACACATACACACATACAGATATATTTACTAGTATCTTACTGGCGAACGTCTCTGACTGTTATTCAAATCCGCTCAATTTCCCGAGCGGTGTTGCACCTTTTCTTTTTGCCCATTTAGTCCGCCTCGTTCTGCGCGACTCCTGTAAGGGCACTAATTACTCCACACATTCTCTTTTCCTTTAGATTACCCCAAATTTTCATTTATATCTATCATACTTACACTTGTGCAAAATTTTGCATTACTTCCCAGGGGGGTCACCCATCCCAGAATTGCTCTGCCTTGAGCACGCTTAACCCCGAAACTTTCATGCATTTTGACGCGTTAGGGCTGATATAATTTCGTCAATTGCCCTGCAGGACCTTTGTCACATAATTTTAGGGCAAATCGGGGTCTTAGCAAATTTTTGGAAAATTTTTGTAGCGGGTCCCACCCCCGGCTAAGTTGCACAATTACCATATTGCCTTTCTGAATCTCCGATATTCACTTTCATACACATATACATACAATTACAGACAGGCCACAGATTTAAGTCTTCGTCCCACGAATTCCGTCTCCAAATAGTCGGTGAAATCTGATAAAATATCACCATAAGGTGCTCTCCAACCACCGACAGAAGAAAACTAAATTCCGACAAGTATCGCGGAACCTGTTTGTACTTACTTTATATATATTTACTTCCATATCTCTGGAAAAAAATTTGGGCAGAGGTTCCTCTGTATTTCTTACTATCCGAAACCTGTACACAAGAAATACCAACCATGCCTCACAGGGCCAACACATATACGCATATATATATACATCATATCATGTCGTCTCGTAGCCACACGGGGCTAACAATTACAGATAAAATTATACAGATGTCGAGGCTTACCTCACATGCCCAACTCGAACAACATCGGAGGCTCCTTCCTGTTCACTTTTCTGTTCAATCTTCAACTTTATATTTCTACCACACATCAAACAACTTCTCCGACACACAACTTTCATATTATTGCTTACCTGAGTACTGTGCGGCCTCCAATATCATCAGCCATTGCCTTCTGTCGATGTCGTCCTTTGGCTGAAATTAAAAGTTAGTCGAAAGGAATTCATATCCTACAGCTGGCTCTATCGCATGATCTAATATTCAAAGAAGGGTAACATCCTAGATGCCCTGTAGCTTCCTGTTTATAGATGTGGTGCACAACACATCGATAAACAAGACTCTACTAGACACGGCCTGTAGACATTCCGAGGACTAACCGCTCTGATACCACTTCTGTCACGACCCAACCCCGTGGGCCGCGACTGGCACCCTAGCTGGGTACCCGTACATACCTACCTGACCGAATTTCGTATCATACTGATTTTTTTTTTTCAAACGGATATTACAGAAGTAGGCCGATACAGATACGGCACGCGCGCAAACATATATATATACCTGAACATGCAGACATTTACAGATAAGCCGAAAAGGCTAACATACAGACGAAACCCGTAACCCATACATCTATCTACAGGCCTCTACAGACATACAGAATCATATGACGGGACAGGGCCCCGCCGTACCCAGAACTTCCATACATACAGAACATACGGAAAACAAAAGATATATATACCAAAGTACATGCTCCGAATCAAAAGGAGCTCTTCAAGATAGCAGAACCTGTGCCCTAGACTGGCGGCGTGTCACCGAGTGCGTCTGTACCTGCGGGCATGTAACGCAGCCCCCGAAGAACCGGGGGTCAGTACAAAAATGTACCGAGTATGTAAAGCAGAAATATATCAAACATAATCATGATCTGGACCGGAAGCGCATAAATATACTAGACTGGCTCATAAGCCGGACAGACAGAGTCATAGTCCCGACAGATGGACATAATCATGGTCCAGACAGACAGAATCAGAATCCATACGGACATACAGAATCGGAATCCATACGGACATACAGACATAGTCGTAGTTCAGACGGACAGACAGAAGTATACCTGACAGAATTATGCATACAGTGTAGTGCAGAATCATACTGAATCATACAGAATCATACAGAGGCATGTGCTTATATACATACTGATGGCACATGCATACAGACATACAGATCCCGGCCCTGTCTGGGGGCGCGGTAAACAGAACCCGGCCCTCTTAGTACGGGACGCGGTGGACAGACAAAATCAGATCAGATCATATGCCATCCTGGCCGCCATCCCCATACACAGATCATAGTATCATACAGACATACAGATCCCGGCCCGTACGCCGAGGGACGCGGTGAACAATGCAGAGAAATATGCACGATAACAGAACCTGGCCCGGGACGCAGTGAAGGAATGCATTGAGACAGCCACGAACAGATCCATGGGAAACCACATACATACAGACTCAATCAGACTAAAGGGTGCCAAACGGCGAGCCAAAATCAGAGTATACGGATAGTATGCATAGTACGCGCCTATATCCTACTTGGGAAGGCACGACAGATTATTATCAGAATCGGATTCTCAGATGTTCAGAAGTTATTTTATAAGAATTTCATAAAAATAGTTGTATCATAATCAAAATAATAGTTCAGATGGTTTCTGAGAAAATCGGATAAAACGGAAGTATTTAAAGTATTACAGAAGATATCGGGCCTTGCGGGCCCGCCTCGGACCAACTCGAGGCAACATATGTAAATTATCGCTAATAGACCTTATGAGGTCATCCATAATCGTTTGGAAGTGTTCCGACTCCGTTTAGGGGAGTTTTGTACAAAAATTCACTTTAAAGGCAATTTGTAAGAAAATAGCTTCAATTGAATTGAAGGAATTGGAGCGGTTTTCCGTCTCGAATTCCGGGGAACGGAGTCGTACTTAAGGCTCGCGGCCGAGCCTATCACATCCAGAACATGCCTAGGAACAAAGGAAAATGCTTCACATACCTCGATAGCGCCTTACGCTCGCTTGGCGTCGATCCCAATCTCGTCCAAAATCTAGAAATGGTCAAGTTTACCATTTGTTAGTTTCAAACTTTTCAATAATCCAACTTAACACATGTTTGCCTACCGAAATTTCGGCAGCATTTCCTCTGTATATAAGACATCCCCGAGACTTAGCTCGGCTCAATTCACTACACAACAACCCAGAACAACAGCAAAAACAACAACAGACATTAAAACACACACTATGGCATCACTAGCCATCGTTTCGGCATAACGACACATCTTTCGTTTCAAACTTACATTTCCGAACCAAACTTGTTATTTTGATATTCATCACCCACCAAATTCATTACAACATACATCGGAAGCATCCATACCATTTTCACCCAATATTCATAAGGTATGCGAACATTCAAACTTTCCATTAAGCCACTACTTTTCCAAATTTTCCTAACCTTCAACATACAAGTTCATTATACATTTCCATCTTCCAAATTAATCCACAATAATCATAATTTTCCTCACATAATCCATGATTAAAACAACCAAAATATTAATTCAAATCAGTCCATCAATTTCAATTAAAACAGCCCCTCACCCATAAATTTCAACAAAACAACAAACGAGTTTATAATGTTGTTTTCTCCGTTCTAATTCGTTAAAACTCTAAATAAACACTTTAATAACATAAAAGGAATTTTAGAAATACCTTATCAGAAGATCCACCACGAAAATTTCATCCCCCAAGACCAATATTTATCTCAAATTGAAGGCAACGCAACGTACAACGTTTTTCTCTTCATGAGCTTCGGGATTCGGAGCTCGGATTTTGATCAAAATGACCTTCTTAGCCTTGAAGTTTTCTCTCTCTCTCTCTAATGGAATTTTCTGGATCTTTTCTGATCTGAAATGTGGAGGAGGAAGCTGAAAACTCCCTTAAATAATAAGGAAATGGGCCTGACCCGGATTGGAATCGGGTTGGGCCCATTTCACTGCCCAGCTTGACCTTTTCGCCTTAAAATGTCCATATCTCCTTGTACCGACGTCGTCTGGGAGCCCACGACCTACCGTTGGAAAGATATTTCAATTATCTACAACTTTTATCTCTGGGCATTTTCCCAAATTCTAAACTTATAATGCCGTTTTTGCCCCTCCAAGTCAGGTCATACGAAAACGTTTTCTTAAAAATATTCGTTTGGAGGGCTTCCACTTTGATTTGGCCCCAGGGCCCTTCACGGGTTGTGTTTAACTTTACATATACGATTCATATAACTTTTCACATGTCCCAAAAAAAATATTGATGTGTGGGCCCCACCTCAGCTTACAAATAATTCGACGTTCGAAAATGCAGGATATAACAGCAAACCCTAGCCTATTTGTGGAATTGGAGAAGAAAGGTAAGATTTGATCTTGTTTTATGTGTCATAAATGTTGTATGCTTGTTGTAGTATGCTAAAATGGATGAAAATCATGAGATAGGGTATGTTGGAAGTGGGTCGTGTGCTTGGTGTGTTAGCCGTGTGAGGTGTGTGTATGTTGTGTGGTGTGGAGGTGATGAATTCATCTTATGTAGCATGTTTGATTGTTGTAGGGTGAAGAAATAAATGAGAACCATTTAAATGTGTATGTGGGTATGTGGCCGTGTGTAGCCTCCCATATGTGGCAAAGGATGAATTAATATCGCTTAGTGTTTTAGTTGTTGTCGTTATGAATTTTAGTTTGGAAATGAGCGTTTAATGACTCAAGATTGATGTTGAAATTGTATGGGCTGGTTTGAGGGTTATTGTGCGCTTGATGTAAGTTGTACATTTATGAGAATGCTATCGTTATAGTGTGGATTGTTGATACAAATCATGATTTGAAAATGAGGAGTGTGTTATAGTGAGGTTCTCGGGTTTGGGATTGTTTTCGGGTAAATTGGAGAAATTGTTGGATTGTTGGAAATGTTATGTAAATTGTTAACATGTCCTTGAATATCGTTGGTAAGGGTTCGGGTTGGAAAAATTGAATGGATGAGCAATAATATGGCTTGAATGTAAGCCGTCGAATTGGATATTATGAATGTTGTTGAATGATGTAAAAGAGAGTTATTAATGTTATATTGCCTTTCGGATTAGTCATTGGGGTTGTTAGGTTGGTTATTGTTGTTGTGATTGTTGATTTGGCCGAGTTAAATTCTCGGGGTTGGCCTTCTTACAGGGGAAATGCTGCCCAAATTTCTGTAGACTTGAGTATTAGTTTGGAGTAAATCGCCTAAGTGCCTATGTCTAATGTTTGATATTCGTTGGCGTATTTGTAGACCTTGGGGAGCCCGAGGCGTAGGTTGGGATTAGCTTGAGTTGGGCTAGCATGGAGTGCGTACGAGGTATGTAAAGCTCAAACCTTCCTTCTTTTGGCATGCCTTAGTTATACATAGGTTATATCACGAGCCTCGAGAAAATTCTAAATCCGCAATCCGAGTACGTTATGACTCTTATATATTTCTTGGCACTCGTATGTTTGATGTGATGAAATATGAACCCTTATGTCTTCTAAATAACTGATTTCCAAATGTTTCACAAAAAGTTTTGTTTTAAAGAATTCTGTAATTATGGACGCCGTATCTTTCACATAATGGCTCGGATTGCTTCGATATCTTCGTTGGAGTTTGTATGGCGTATGATGAGTATGTTCTCCATAGGCGGGCCCGGCTCGGGTCGATACCCGTCCGTGGGTCCCGCGACTTTCCTTTATGTAATTCGGAAGACTTTTGAAAGAATTTGGTGTGACTATTATTTCGATTTTCAAGTATGGTCATTTAACTTATATTTGAGTCCATGATAATGATTTTATGTGTATGGTTACTCACGACTCTGTTCGTGTGTTCTGTTATATCTTTCGTCGGATACCGGGCCGGTTCTGTTGTCGTGCGCACTTTGATATATTCCGGTGTTATGCCGTGTTGATGGTTCACCGAGCCACTCGCTAGAGGGCCGGGTTCCACTAATATTTGGCGTTATGCTGTGTATGGCGTTATGCTGTGTTATGATGTGTGACGGGGATACGGAGATTTGAACCTTATGGTGTTATGCTGTGTTATGGCGCCATCGACGGGTGGGCGACCATATTCTCTGTGCCCTATGCATGACTTATATTTTGAGAGTAAACATTTTGATATCTTGGGTTTGCACTTATTTTCTGTACTTCTATTTCGTTTATGCCTCAGATTTGTTTTCTGTATCTTCTGCTTTGCATACTCAGTACATATTTCGTACTAACCCCCTTTCCTCGGGGGGCTGCGTTTCATGCCCGTAGGTGCAGACGCACAGTTTGGTGATCCAGCCGTTTAGGATACCCTCTTCTGCTGTTTGGAGTGCTCCTCTTATTCCGGAGCCTACATTTTGGTATATATCTTCGTTCGTTGCATATGTATGTATTTGTTCAGTGGTACGGCGGGGCCCTGTCCCGCCATATGATTTGGTCTGTCTGTTTAGAGGTCTGTAGACGTATATGTGGGTTTTGTGCCTACTTCTGTACGGGTGTGTTTGTACGATCTCACTTGCCATGGCAGCCTTGTCGGCGTGCGTTTGTAGATGTTTTGGGCCGTTGCGCCATTTGATAGCCTTGTCGGCTTCTGATATATATGTACATATATGGTTGTGTTTGAAATGTGTCTGAGACAGTCTGATATAATTTGAGGCAGCGTGTGATATTTGTGCCCGTATACGCTATCTGTTTGTGATTCGGATTTGATGAGTGTGTTCGGGTGCCCAGTTCGGGCACTAGTAACGGCCTACGGGGTTGGGTCGTGACAGAAGTGGTATCAGAATGGTTTGTCCTCGGAATGTCTACAGGCTGTGTCTCGTAGAGTCTTGTTTATTGGTGTGTTGTGCACCACTTCTATAAACAGGAGGCTACAGGACATTTAGGGTGTTTCTTTTCTTTGATCTTAGATTGTGCGCTAGAGCTGTGCTATTAGGATGATTCTGTTCTGATCAGTTGTTGTGTTTTTCAGAGATGCCTCCGAAGAAGGCGACAGCCGCCCAGAAGGGCAAGGCGGTAGGGGGAGAGACTAGTCAGGTGCAGCGAATTACCCGGGCTTGTGCTCAGGATTTGCCCGACGTTGTGCCCCAGTCAGAGGGTTCTGCTACACCCCCACCTGAAGAGCATGGAGCCGCTCCACCATTAGCTCCAGAGGCTCCAGCGCCCGGGCCTCCAGCTCCTCAGCCAGGGGCGGAGGATAGGACGTTGAGGGAGGCCGTACAGTTACTGACGACTTTGGTAGCGGGACAGACTCACAGACGCGGGCTGAGAGGTGATGATGATGATGACAGACGTGATAGCCTGAGGGTTCGTGATTTTCTGACATGCGGTCCCCCAGAGTTTTTCGGGTCTAAGCCCGAGGAGGACCCCCATGACTTTATTCAGGGGATGAGGCGCTCATTGGGACTGGTCAGGGCTTCAGAGACCGAGTCCGTTGAGTTATCCTCGCACAGATTACGAGATTTTTCGGCAAATTGGTATGAGTCATGAGAGTTGTCCAGAGGTGAGGATGCTCCCCCAGCTACTTGGGATGAGTTTGTGGCCGCTTTTCCCTGCCACTTTTTTCCACCGAAGTTACGCCGGGCGCGGGTTGATAGATTTTTACAACTGCAGCAGAGGGGTCGGAGTGTTCGTGAGTATAATTTGGAGTTTGATTCTTCGGCTCGATATGCGCCTGCTATAGTGGCTGACATGGCTGACCGGATGCACCGGTACGTGATAGGGCTGGACCGTTATTTAGTTGACGGCTGCATGGCGGTGGCATCGCAGACTGATATGGACGTCGCCCGGTTACAGGCTTACGCGCAGGGTATGGAGGACCAGCACAGAGAGGATCAGTCGGGCAGAGATCGTGATAGGCGACCGCCCAAGCGGGCTAGGTCAGTTGGGTATTCTGGGGAGTTCCAAAGCGGGCAGCCTCAACAGTATGTTAGACAGTCTTCTTAGCCGGTGCAGAGTGCACTCCCGCAGTCTATCAGACAGGGATTTTGTTATGTCCCGTGTTTTCGTATAATTGGAAATCGAGAAATAATTACGACTTGTGTGTTATAAGGACATAATTTGATTTTAGTGAATATGATTATGTTGGTTATGGAATTATTAAAGTTAAGACCTCGGGAAAGGCCGAGAATAAATTTGGAATTTCGGAAATTAGTTTCGGGAATTACAAAACGGGACTTTTCTCGAATTGGGCCAAGAAAATTCAATACAAAATAAAGCCCAAGGTTTTGGAAGGGTGGCCGGCCTTGGCATAGCACATGACCCTTAAAAGGATATATATCCATGCCAACACTTAGAATTATCTTTAAAAAAAACCAACAAAAATTTCAAGAACCACCCCAAAGGGGTTTCGGCCGAACCCACAAAGAAGAGAGAAAGAAAAATTTCCAAGTTTGATTAGTGATCCAAAAATCCAAGTTTTCACATATTTGTGAAGTACTCAAGGCCCTCTTCATCGGAGTATAGTTAGTTTGACGTAAGAACGACGTTTGCGACAAGTCGGGGTTTCAAGGAAAGGTAAGAATTTTGCCCCTTTTATGTTATAGAATTGATATGAATGTGTTAAGGATTGAGAATAGAAGGGAATCCCGTAATTTTGATTTAAATAGAAAGCTATGGGTGTGTGTGTAAGTTGGTTGTTGGCCGTGAGCCATAGAGAGACAAAATGATTTGAATTGATCTTCTTTAAGTTGGTATAATATGTTGTTGTGACCCTTATGTCGTAAATGATTGATTGTTGAAGTAAATTGGCGGTGGAAAACGAATTCGGATATTATCGGAAAGTGTATATCCTTGGTATCTTTATGTATAGCAATGTATATTTTAGGTGCTATAGACTTTAAATATGAATCTATAACGATGTTGACGAATTCGGAATGAAATAATGCGAGTTAGAATGTTCGTAGTGCATTTTTGGATGTTTTGAAGACTTAGGGAAATAATTGATTTTGGTGCAAGTTCGTGTATGATTTGAATTGTAATTAGAATGTGGTTATATAAGTTTGAATGTGGGAATGAATACAAATAGGTAGATATAGAATTGGAATTTTGGAAGTTTGAATGAAAGTTGCCAACTTAGGTAATAAAGTAGAACTTTAAAGCTAGAATGGCTTGATTGTTGTTTGTGTTGTTTGTTGACGTGTGGGCTGTTGTGATTGATGTATTTTGAGCCGAGCTAAGCCTCGGGGGTGTTAGATTTATAGGGGAAATGCTGCCGAAATTTCGGTAGGCAAAATTGGAGTTAAAGGCATTTTTAAGCCTAAGAATCTCAATTGGTAACTTTGACCATTTGCAGATTTTTGACGAAACGGGACTGGACTTTCGGGAGAGCTTACGACGTCTGTGAGGTATGTAAAGCTTCCCACTCCTTCATTTGGCATATCTTAGTGTGTTAGACGAATATGAGAACTTCCGGAGCGTTTCTGCTCCTCGAAACCCGATCCACAGAAAAGTTACTATTCATTCAATTCGATTGAAGCCTAAGGGCTCTATTTTGGCTAGAATGCCACCGCTCGTCCGAAACCTATCGAAATGTGGTCGGGTAACCTAGAAACGACCATGTATGACCTTTGGCATATAAATGTTCGTAAAGATAAGTTCGCCACCTCACTTTGACTCGAGGTGGGCCCGCTACCCTGAAACGCCCTATTTGCCTTATTGGGCTATCTTTGTGAATAAAGTTGGATACGATACTTTCGATTGTGAAATTCCCTCCTATGAGATGTATTTTGAACATTATAATACGCTAAGTTACGTTTTGAGCTATACGTACTATTTGGAAATGTTTTGTGGAATGAAACTTTATATCGGCTAAGTACCCGACTATTTTGCATTATGATATGACTTATGGGTTTACTTCGTTTTGGAAAACTATTCTGAAGTACGAATTGCATTGGTTTGCTCACGACTCCGCTCGTGCCTTATTATGACTTCGTTCACCGGTTCCCGGGCCGGTTTTGATTCGTGCGCCCTATGACAATTCGGCCGTATGCTGTGTTACGGTTCCCGAGGCTTCGCCATAGGGCCGGGTTCCGTTTGGAGTTATGCTGTGATATGGCTTGTGATGCGATACGCTCACCTATGATTATGCTTGTGTTCGGGGATGTACGGAGATTTGAAACCTTCTGGTGTTATGCTGTGTGTGGCGCCAGCGTCGGAGTGGCGACCACGTTCCTAAGCGTTTGCATGATTTATGGCATTATGTATAAGTATATGATTTCGATATAGATTTTGATCTACCCATTTGTACTCCACTTTGACATTTGATTTACTTTCGGTTTTGATCCATATTTCTGTACTCCGTGCTTTACATACTCAGTACATATTTCGTACTGACCCCCTTTCTTCGGGGGCTGCGTTTTATGCCCGCAGGTGCAGATATCGGTGATCCTCCGCAGTAGGCTTCACTTCTTGCTATTCCGGAGTTCTCCTATTTGATCCGGAGTCCACTTTTGGTACAGACTCTTTTTGCTTTGTATATATTTGGTATATTTGACTATTTGGGTACGGCGGGGCCCTGTCTCGCCATATGTCTTTGTTTTGAGTTCGTAGAGGCCTGTAGTCATATATGTGGGGCGAGGGTCCTATGTATGTTTGTCTGATTCCGTTTTCTGGTCTTAAGGCGGTCTGTTTGTTATGCCGGCCCCAAATGGCCCTTATGCTTATATTTGCACTTTTGACCGGCGATGTCCATTCCGCCGCTCAGTTTGTATTTGATATGATATTTTGATTTGGCACGACCGCTTAAGACATACTCGATATAAATTATGTTCGATATGATTTCGAAAAATTATGAAATAAGTTTGGATTTGAAAATGAACGTGTGATTCGGTCTGGGTACCCAGGTAGGGTGCCAGTCGCGGCCCACGGGGCTGGGTCGTGACAAAAGTGGTATCAGAGCAGTTTGTCCTCGGAATGTCTACAGGCCGTGTCTCGTAGAGTCTTGTTTATCGATGTGTTGTGCACCACATCTATAAACGGGAAGCTACAGGGCATTTAGGATGTTACCTTCTTTGAAATCTTAGATCGTGCGATAGAGCTGTGCTATTAGGATGATTATGATCTGACTCGCCTTTGTGTTTGCAGTGATGCCTCCGAAGAAGGCAACGGTGGCCCAGAAGAGCAAGGCGAGGATTAGAGAGACTAGCCAGGCACAGCGAGCTACCCGGGCTCGTGTCTATGATTTGCCTGAGGATGTGCCTCATTCTGAGGGGTCTGCTACACCCCCACTAGTACAGCCTGGAGCAGGACCTTCAGCAGCTCCAGAGGTCCGTGTACCCGCACCTGAGACTCCAGCTCCTCAGCCAGGGGCGGAGGATAGGACCCTGAGGGAGGCTGTACAACTGTTGACTACACTGGTAGCAGGACAGGCTCGCAGGCGCGGGCGGAGGGACGACGATGATGATGACAGGCGGGACAGCCTGAGAGTTCGGGAGTTTTTGCTATGTGGCCCTCCAGAGTTCTTCGGGTCTAAGCCCGACGAGGACCCCCACGACTTCATTCGGGGGATGCGACGCTCACTGGACTTGGTCAGGGCTTCAGAGACCGAGTCAGTTGAGCTGGCTTCGCACAGGCTTCGAGATGTGGCTACCCACTGGTACGAGACTTGGGAGCTGTCTAGAGGAGAGGGTGCCCCTCCAGCCACTTGGGATCAGTTTGTGACAGCATTCACCCGCCACTTTTTGCCACCAGAGTTACGGCGGGCACGGGCTGATCGATTCTTACGTCTGCAGCAGAGGGGTCGGAGTGTTCGCGAGTATAACCTTGAGTTTGATTCTCTGGCCCGATATGCACCGGCCGTGGTAGCAGACATGACCGATCGGATGCACAGATATGTCATGGGATTGGATCGGTATTTGATTGACGGCTGCATGGCAGTGTCATTGCAGACAGATATGGACATTGCCCGACTTCAGGCCTATGTGATGGGTATGGAGGATCGTCACAGGTCTGATCATTCTGGTAGAGATCGAGATAGGAGGCCGCCCAAGAGGGCTAGGTCCGCAGGTTATGCTGGAGATTCTCGAGGCGGACAGCCTCAGCAGCAGTCGTCAGACAGGCATTTTCCTCCCTCCGGCCGGGGTACTCAGTCAGGCAGCCGGAGATTCGATAGTACAGGACCGTCTGGGGCCGGTCAGAGCTCCAGAGTGGCAGGTTCACAGGTACCCAGGGGTCCCAGCCAGGCCAGACCACCCAGACCCCGATGTCCTCATTGCGGGAAGTCTCATCCCGGGGAGTGTTACCGAGCGACTGGAGCTTGCTTTTCGTGTGGTGGTCAGGGCCACTTTATGAGAGATTGTCCATTGGCTAGCGGTTCTGGTAGTGCTGCTCAGCAGACAGGGTCAGCCGCCGGTTCTTCTTCTGCTCCGTCAGTTGCACGCCCTGGAGGGCGAGGTATTTCAGCACCGGCAGGACGCGGTCGAGGCCGCGGTGGCACTTCAGGTTTTAGCGGTCCCTCGAACCGCATATATGCTTTAGCCAGCCGCCAGGATCAGGAGGCTTCGCCAAACGTCGTCACAGGTACATTGCTGGTTTTCTCCAGATCTGTATATGCATTGATTGACCCTGGCTCTACTTTATCATATATTTCCCCGCTCGTTTCTAGTAAGATTGGGATAGTGTGTGAGCCTATAGAACCATTTGAGGTAGCTACGCCAGTTGGGGATTTTATTATAGCGAGACAGATTTATAAGGATTGTTCTGTGACCATTTACGATCGTAGCACTAAGGCTGATTTGATAGAGTTAGACATGCTTGAGTTTGACGTCATTATGGGCATGGACTGGTTGTCTTCCTGTTATGCTAATGTCGACTGCCAGAAAAAGGTAGTCCGTTTTCAGTTTCCAGGGGAACCAGTCATAGAGTGGTTCGGATCTACAGCATCGCCGAGGGGTAAGTTTATTTCATACCTCAAGGCTAAGAAGATGATCCAGAAGGGGTATATCTATCATTTGGTTCGTGTGCACGATACTGCCGCGGGGGTACCTACCCTTCAGTCTGTTCCGGTCGTCAGCGAGTTTCCAGATGTTTTTCCTGACGAGCTTCCTGGCCTTCCGCCTGAGCGGGAGATTGATTTTACTATTGAGTTGATGCCGGATACGCAGCCTATATCTATTCCTCCGTACAGAATGGCACCAGCTGAGTTGAAGGAGTTGAAGGAGCAGCTGAAAGATTTGCTGGATAAGGGCTTTATTAGACCCAGCACATCACCCTGGGGAGCGCCGGTACTATTTGTCAGAAAGAAAGATGGGTCATTGCGGATGTGTATCGACTACCGGCAGCTGAATAAGGTGACTGTTAAGAATAAATATCCCCTCCCCCGGATTGATGATTTGTTTGACCAGCTGCAGGGTGCTAGACATTTTTCAAAGATAGATCTGCGTTCTGGTTACCATCAGGTGCGAGTACGGGAGTCAGATATCCCGACGACTGCTTTCAGGACTCGGTACGGGCACTATGAGTTCAGAGTTATGTCTTTCGGGCTGACTAATGCTCCAGCAGTATTTATGGATCTGATGAACCGGGTATTTCGGCCTTTCCTGGATATGTTTGTTATTGTGTTTATTGATGATATCCTGATTTACTCGCGATCAGCCGAGGAGCATTCAGATCATTTGAGGACGGTACTTGGCATCCTCCGTCAGTAGAAGTTATATGCTAAATTCTCTAAGTGTGAGTTCTGGTTGACTTCTGTGGCATTCTTGGGCCATATTGTCGGCGCAGACGGTATTCGGGTCGACACGCAGAAGATTGAGGCTGTGCAGAATTGGCCCAGGCCTACTACACCGACAGAGGTGCGTAGTTTTCTTGGATTGGCTGGGTATTACCGCAGGTTCGTGGAGGATTTCTCTTCTATTTCAGCACCACTGACGAGGCTTACCCAGAAAGCAGCAAAATTCCAGTGGTCGGATGCCTGCGAGCGCAGCTTTCAGATGCTGAAGGAGAGATTGATTACAGCACCAGTTCTGGCTCTTCCAGAGGGATCTGACGGGTATGTTGTCTATTGTGACGCCTCTGGTATTGGGATAGGATGTGTATTGATGCAGCACGGTCGAGTCATAGCCTATGCTTCCCGGCAGCTCAGACCGCACGAGAAAAACTATCCCACTCATGATCTTGAGTTGGCCGCGGTGATTCATGCTTTGAAGATTTGGCGGCATTATTTATATGGGGTCCATGTTGATATCTATACGGACCATAAGAGTCTCCAGTATATTTTTAGGCAGAAGGAACTAAATTTGCGGCAGCGGAGATGGCTTGAGTTACTAAAGGATTACGACGTCGATATTCTGTACCACCCAGGGAAAGCCAACGTGGTAGCTGATGCGCTTAGCCGCAAGTCCGTGGGCAGTCTGGCTGATGTTCCATCTGATAAGAGGGATTTGGTTCGCGATATTCATCAGCTGGCCAGCCTCGGGGTTCGTTTGGTGGATTCTGGAGATTCTGGGATTTCTGTACGTCCAGTTGCCGAGTCATCTATTATTCAGAAGGTAAAGCAGCGCCAGTTTGAGGATCCTCTTTTGATTCAGTACAGAGATGTGACCCTTAGTAAATCAAAGACTCAGTTTGAGATCTCGCCTGACGGAGTATTATTATATGACGGCAGATTCTGTGTACCGGACGTTGCGGGCTTACGGCGGCAGATTATGGGCGAGGCCCATAATGCACGGTATTCTGTTCATCCTGGTTCCACTAAAATGTATCGGGACCTCAGGTGTTTGTATTGGTGGGACGGCATGAAGAAAGATATTGCTGAGTTTGTTAGTCAGTGCCCGAACTGCCAGCAAGTTAAGATCGAGCATCAGAAGCCCGGTGGATTATTACAGGAGATGGAAATTCCAACCTGGAAATGGGAGATGATTAATATGGATTTCGTTGTTGGATTACCGCGCACTCCACGCAGGTACGACTCTATCTGGGTTGTTGTTGACAGGCTGACGAAATCAGCCCATTTCCTTCCGGTTCGGACTACTTATTCGGCTGAGGACTATGCCAGATTGTATATCAGAGAGATAGTCAGACTTCACTGAGTCCCTATATCTATTATTACTGACCGAGGTACCCAGTTTACAGCTAATTTCTGGAGGTCATTTCAGGAGGGATTAGGGACTCAGGTGAGCCTCAGTACAACTTTTCACCCTCAGTCCGACGGGCAGGCCGAGCGCACTATTCAGACGCTCGAAGATATGTTGCGGGCCTGCGTTATTGATTTCAGGGGCAGCTGGGATGATCATTTGCCGCTTATTGAGTTTGCCTATAATAACAGTTATCACTCCAGCATTCAGATGGCTCCGTACGAGGCCCTTTATGGCAGGAGATGCAGGTCTCCTATTGGCTGGTTTGACGTGGGCGAGACTAAGTTGATTGGGCCAGATGTGATCCAGGAGGCTGTAGATAAGGTAAAGCTTATTCGAGAACGATTATTGGCTGGTCAGAGTCGACAGAAAGCTTATGCAGATAGACGACGTCGACCGTTAGAGTTCCGGATTGGCGACTGGGTATTCCTGAAGGTGTCGCCCATGAAGGGTGTCATGAGATTCGGTAAAAAGGGTAAGTTGAGCCCCCGGTACATTGGACCGTATCAGATCGTGCGAAAGATAGGCGAGGTCGCCTATGAGCTAGACTTACCATCCGACTTAGAGGCCGTACACCCGGTGTTTCATGTGTCTATGTTGCGGAAATGTATTGGTGATCCTGCCAGGATATTCCCAGTAGATGACATTCAGGTGACGGAGCAGTTATCTTATGACGAGCAGCCTGTATCTATTCTGGATCGACAGGTGCGGAGACTACGCACTAATGAAGTGCCCTCCGTCAAAGTCCTGTGGCGCAACAATAATCGGGAGGAGATGACTTGGGAGGCGGAGGACGAGATGAAGAAGAAATATCCCCACTTGTTTCCGACATCCACAGGTAATCTAATTTCTTTTTCAGTTTGTTGTGTTGATTGATAAAATGAATTATGTATGTCATTATTAAAAAGGGACACTCCTGCCTTGATCATAAGACCTTATAAGATTAATTTAACATTCGGGGACGAATGTTCTTAAGGGGGGAGAATGTTATGTCCCGTGTTTTCGTATAATTGGAAATCGAGAAATAATTACGACTTGTGTGTTATAAGGACATAATTTGATTTTAGTGAATATGATTATGTTGGTTATGGAATTATTAATGTTAAGACCTCGGGAAAGGCCGAGAATAAATTTGGAATTTCGGAAATTAGTTTCGGGAATTACAAAACGGGACTTTTCTCGAATTGGGCCAAGAAAATTCAATACAAAATAAAGCCCAAGGTTTTGGAAGGGTGGCCGGCCTTGGCATAGCACATGACCCTTAAAAGGATATATATCCATGCCAACACTTAGAATTATCTTTAAAAAAAACCAACAAAAATTTCAAGAACCACCCCAAAGGGGTTTCGGCCGAACCCACAAAGAAGAGAGAAAGAAAAATTTCCAAGTTTGATTAGTGATCCAAAAATCCAAGTTTTCACATATTTGTGAAGTACTCAAGGCCCTCTTCATCGGAGTATAGTTAGTTTGGCGTAAGAACGACGTTTGCGACAAGTCGGGGTTTCAAGGAATGGTAAGAATTTTGCCCCTTTTATGTTATAGAATTGATATGAATGTGTTAAGGATTGAGAATAGAAGAGAATCCCGTAATTTTGATTTAAATAGAAAGCTATGGGTGTGTGTGTAAGTTGGTTGTTGGCCGTGAGCCATAGAGAGACAAAATGATTTGAATTGATCTTGTTTAAGTTGGTATAATGTGTTGTTGTGACCCTTATGTCGTAAATGATTGATTGTTGAAGTAAATTGGCGGTGGAAAACGAATTCGGATATTATCGGAAAGTGTATATCCTTGGTATCTTTATGTATAGCAATGTATATTTTAGGTGCTATAGACTTTAAATATGAATCTATAACGATGTTGACGAATTCGGAATGAAATAATGCGAGTTAGAATGTTCGTAGTGCATTTTTGGATGTTTTGAAGACTTAGGGAAATAATTGATTTTGGTGCAAGTTCGTGTATGATTTGAATTGTAATTAGAATGTGGTTGTATAAGTTTGAATGTGGGAATGAATACAAATAGGTAGATATAGAATTGGAATTTTGGAAGTTTGAATGAAAGTTGCCAACTTAGGTAATAAAGTAGAACTTTAAAGCTAGAATGGCTTGATTGTTGTTTGTGTTGTTTGTTGACGTGTGGGCTGTTGTGATTGATGTATTTTGAGCCGAGCTAAGCCTCGGGGGTGTTAGATTTATAGGGGAAATGCTGCCGAAATTTCGGTAGGCAAAATTGGAGTTAAAGGCATTTTTAAGCCTAAGAATCTCAATTGGTAACTTTGACCATTTGCAGATTTTTGACGAAACGGGACTGGACTTTCGGGAGAGCTTACGACGTCTGTGAGGTATGTAAAGCTTCCCACTCCTTCATTTGGCATATCTTAGTGTGTTAGACGAATACGAGAACTTCCGGAGCGTTTCTGCTCCTCGAAACCCGATCCACAGAAAAGTTACTATTCATTCAATTTGATTGAAGCCTAAGGGCTCTATTTTGGCTAGAATGCCACCGCTCGTCCGAAACCTATCGAATTGTGGTCGGGTAACCTAGAAACGACCATGTATGACCTTTGGCATATAAATGTTCGTAAAGATAAGTTCGCCACCTCACTTTGACTCGAGGTGGGCCCGCTACCCTGAAACGCCCTATTTGCCTTATTGGGCTATCTTTGTGAATAAAGTTGGATACGATACTTTCGATTGTGAAATTCCCTCCTATGAGATGTATTTTGAACATTATAATACGCTAAGTTACGTTTTGAGCTATACGTACTATTTGGAAATGTTTTGTGGAATGAAACTTTATATCGGCTAAGTACCCGACTATTTTGCATTATGATATGACTTATGGGTTTACTTCGTTTTGGAAAACTATTCTGAAGTACGAATTGCATTGGTTTGCTCACGACTCCGCTCGTGCCTTATTATGACTTCGTTCACCGGTTCCCGGGCCGGTTTTGATTCGTGCGCCCTATGACAATTCGGCCGTATGCTGTGTTACGGTTCCCGAGGCTTCGCCATAGGGCCGGGTTCCGTTTGGAGTTATGCTGTGATATGGCTTGTGATGCGATACGCTCACCTATGATTATGCTTGTGTTCGGGGATGTACGGAGATTTGAAACCTTCTGGTGTTATGCTGTGTGTGGCGCCAGCGTCGGAGTGGCGACCACGTTCCTAAGCGTTTGCATGATTTATGGCATTATGTATAAGTATATGATTTCGATATAGATTTTGATCTACCCATTTGTACTCCACTTTGACATTTGATTTACTTTCGGTTTTGATCCATATTTCTGTACTCCGTGCTTTACATACTCAGTACATATTTCGTACTGACCCCCTTTCTTCGGGGGCTGCGTTTTATGCCCGCAGGTGCAAATATCGGTGATCCTCCGCAGTAGGCTTCACTTCTTGCTATTCCGGAGTTCTCCTATTTGATCCGGAGTCCACTTTTGGTACAGACTCTTTTTGCTTTGTATATATTTGGTATATTTGACTATTTGGGTACGGCGGGGCCCTGTCTCGCCATATGTCTTTGTTTTGAGTTCGTAGAGGCCTGTAGTCATATATGTGGGGCGAGGGTCCTATGTATGTTTGTCTGATTCCGTTTTCTGGTCTTAAGGCGGTCTGTTTGTTATGCCGGCCCCAAATGGCCCTTATGCTTATATTTGCACTTTTGACCGGCGATGTCCATTCCGCCGCTCAGTTTGTATTTGATATGATATTTTGATTTGGCACGACCGCTTAAGACATACTCGATATAAATTATGTTCGATATGATTTCGAAAAATTATGAAATAAGTTTGGATTTGAAAATGAACGTGTGATTCGGTCTGGGTACCCAGGTAGGGTGCCAGTCGCGGCCCACGGGGCTGGGTCGTGACAGATTTAATGACTCAAGATTGATGTTGAAATTGTATGGGCTGGTTTTAGGGTTATTGTGCGTTTGATGTAAGTTGTACATTTATGAGAATGCTATCGTTATAGTGTGGATTGTTGATACAAATCATGATTTGAAAAATGAGGAGTGTGTTATAGTGAGGTTCTCGGGTTTGGGATTATTTTCGGGTAAATTAGAGAATTGTTGGATTGTTGGAAATGTTATGTACATTGTTAACATGTCCTTGAATATCGTTGGTAAGGGTTCGGGTTGGAAATTGAATGGATGAGCGATAATATGGATTGAATGTAAGCCGTCGAATTGGATATTATGAATGTTGTTGAATGATGTAAAAGAGAGTTATTAATGTTATATTGCCTTTCGGATTAGTCATTGGGGTTGTTAGGTTGGTTATTGTTGTTGTGATTGTTGATTTGGCCGAGTTAAATTCTCGGGGTTGGCCTTCTTACAGGGGAAATGCTGCCCAAATTTCTGTAGACTTGAGTATTAGTTTGGAGTAAATCGCCTAAGTGCCTATGTCTAATGTTTGATATTCGTTGGCGTATTTGTAGACCTTGGGGAGCCCGAGGCGTAGGTTGGGATTAGCTTGAGTTGGGCTAGCTTGGAGTGGGTACGAGGTATGTAAAGCTCAAACCTTCCTTCTTTTGGCAAGCCTTAGTTATACATAGGTTATATCACGAGCCTCGAGGAAATTCTAAATTCGCAATCCGAGTACGTTATGACTCTTATATATTTCTTGGCACTCGTATGTTTGATGTGATGAAATATGAACCCTTATGTCTTCGAAATAACTGATTTCCAAATGTTTCACAAAAAGTTTTGTTTTAAAGAATTTCGTAACTATGGACGCCGTATCTTTCACATAAAGGCTCGGATTGCTTCGATATCTTCGTAGGAGTTTGTATGGCGTATGATGAGTATGTTCCCCATAGGCGGGCCCAGCTCGGGTCGATACCCGTCCGTGGGTCCCGCGACTTTCCTTTATGTAATTCGGAAGAGTTTTGAAAGAATTTGGTATGACTATTATTTCCATTTTCAAGTATGGTCATTTTACTTATATTTGAGTCCATGATAATGATTTTGTGCATATGGTTACTCACGACTCTGCTCGTGCGTTCTGTTATATCTTTCGCCGGATCCCGGGCCGGTTCTGTTGTCGTGCACACTTTGATATATTTCGGTGTTATCCTGTGTTGATGGTTCACCGAGCCACTCGCTAGAGGGCCGGGTTCCACTCATATTTGGCGTTATGCTGTGTATGGCGTTCTGCTGTGTTATGATGTGTGACGGGGATACAGAGATTTGAACCTTCTGGTGTTATGCTGTGTTATGGCGCCATCGACGGGCGGGCGACCATATTGTTTGTGCCCTATGCATGACTTATATTTTGAGAGTAAACATTTTGATATTTTGGGTTTGCACTTATGTTCTGTACTTCTATTTCGTTTATGCCTCAGATTTGTTTTCTGTATCTTCTGCTTTGCATACTCAGTACATATTTCGTACTGACCCCCTTTCTTCGGGGGGCTGCGTTTCATGCCCGCAAGTGGAGACGCACAGTTTGGTGATCCAGCCGTTTAAGATACCCTCTTCTGCTGTTTGGAGTGCTCCTCTTATTCCGGAGCCTACATTTTGGTACATATCTTCGTTCGTTGCATATGTATGTATTTGTTCAGGGGTACGGCGGGGCCCTGTCCCGCCATATTGTTATGTCCCGTATTTTCGTATAACGGGAAATCAAGAAATAAAGAAGACTTGTGTGTTGAGGAAATATTTTGATTTTGGTGAATATGAATATGTTGGTTATGGAGTTATTAATGTTAAGACGTCGGGGAAGGCCGAGGGTAAATTTGGAACTTCGGAAATTAGTTTCGGGAATTACAAAACGGGACATTTTATGAATTGGGCTAAGAAAATGGAATACAAAAATTGAGGCCCAAAGGAAGTGAATTGGCCGGCCCAAGGGAGCAAGTCCAAGTCCATTTATTAAGGTCATGTGCTATGCACATGACCTAGGAGTGGATATATATGATATATGTTAGCTTTATCAAGATCAAAAAAAAAAAAATCTCAACAACACCATTGAAGGTGCTCTCGGCCGAAAAAAAAAGAGAAAGAAAAAAAATATTCGTGGCTTGTTTCTAATCCAATCACCTAGTCTCTTTTGGAATGATTGATGAGTTCGAGGTGCTCTTCGTGGTGGTATAATTAGATTGGCGTAAGGTGCTCGTTTGCGGCAAATCGGAAATTCAAGAAAAAGGTAAGATCTTTATGTTTTAATGCTATGAAATGGATACATATGTGTTAATGATTGAATTGGCATGAAGATTTTGGAATGGTGTTGTGTTTGTGCATGGCGTGTGTGTGCAAAAAGAGTGTGTTTGGCCGTGGGTTTTATAAGGTTTAAGGCATAAGAATTTGATCTTATTTAGCTTGAATGATGTGTTGTTGTGGTCATTATGTTGTAAAGGATTGATTAAGGAATTGAGTTGGTGTTAGAAAATAATTTCGGACGTTATCGGAAAGTGTATACCTTTGGTATATTTGTGTATATCATAGTATATATATGATACTAAAGACTTTAAATATGATTTATGGTTGATGATAATGAGTTTGGAATGAAATGACGCAAGTTAGAACGTTCGTCGTAACTTTTGGTGTTTTGAATGAAAATTGGAAAGTAATGAACTTTGGGGAGGTTTGTATGTGGTTTGGAACTTGTTTGTTATGTAATGGAATAATCTTGAATGAATGAATACAATAATGTGGATATGAGTTGAAATTGTGAAGTTTGGAAATAGGATTACCAACTTATGGAATAAGGTGCAATTGTGAAGTTAGTGTGTTTGATTGTGATTCGTATTGTGTATTGATGTTTGGGCTGTTGATGTTGTTATATTTTGAGCCGAGCTAAGTCTCGGGGGTGTTAGATTTATAGGGGAAGTGCTGCCGAAATTTCGGTAGCCAAATATAGCCCAAAGACTAAAATGTTAATTCTCATGAATAGTAACTGGTAAAAGTGACCATTTGCAGTTTCTGGATGAAACGGGAATTGCGATTTGAGGAGCGTAAGGCGCCAACCAGGTATGTAAAGCTTACCTATCATTCTTTTGGCATGTCCTAGACATACTAGGTTAAGATCGGCCCCTCGGGAATAATCCTACTCTTGGAAATCGAGGTTCAAGTTCGAGCACTATTCACTCAGCGCGATTGAACCCTCTTTGTCACATTTGGTTAAAAGAATGTTCGTACCTCCATAACTTGTGCTGTTTTGTCCGAAACTCTTCGAAACTTTTGTAGATGGCTCTATGGAGCCGAAAGTCTGTGATTTGTGTCCGCGACCTCAATTTGACTCGAGGTGGGCCCGCGAGCCCCGAGGCTCCGCTTATTCGGTTTGTTTGATTCGTTTGTGTCCGTTATGATCCGCAACCGTCTGTTTAGGACCCAAGGATGTGTTTGAAACTTCCTATGCCATTAATGCACGTTCTATACTTTGAATGATGTGAGATTTTCGGAAAATGACTTATGAACAGTTTTCTTGCGAATTTGGCAGTTTGGAACTTCGTAACTTTTATACGCATACTTTGATCAGTCTGATTCCTACTCCGACCCTTCGGGCGTCAGTATATACCTCTACGTAAACTATATGTTAAGTCCGACAAATTATTTTTGATATGCATATGATTTCTGCACTACTCTGTTCGTGCTGTCTGCTATGATTTCGTTCGTCGGTACCCGGGCCGACTTTGTGATCGTGCGCACTATAATATATTCGGGAGTTATGATGTGTTACGGTTTCCGAGGCCTCGCCATAGGGCCGGTTACCGTTTATGGAGTTATGATGTGATATGGCATTTGATACGTTCTGATGATATGATGTGTCTGGAGATTGTACGGAGATTTGAAACCTTCTGGAGTTATGATGTGTTGTGGCACCAGCGTCGGGGGGTGACCACGTTCCTAAACCCTATACATGATTTGATTTGCATTTGTACGTTCGCCTCCCGCACAGGTTGGCTTTGTTTGCGATGTTGGTGTGTTGGTTCTTTCTGACTCCAGCTGTGTTTGTGATTTCTGTACCTTCTGCTTTACATACTCAGTACTTCTCCCGTACTGACCCCCATTTCTTCGGGGGCTGTGTTTCATGCCCGCAGGTACAGAAGCTCGTTTGGGTGGTCCTCCAGTTTAGGCTACTCATTCTGCTGTGTTGGAGAGCTCCCATTTGATCCGGAGCCTACTTTGGTACATATCTTTTGTTGTGTCTGTATTCTGTATATTTGGATGAGTGGGTACGGCGGGGCCCTGTCCCGTCCTATGTTCTTATGTTCTGTTTTGTCTAGAGGCCTGTAGTCAGATTTGTGGGTCGTGGGTCCGGTGTGTTTGCATGTGAGTCTGTTTTACGATCTTAAGTGGCCCGTACGCTACTATGGCCTAGTCGGCCTCTGCGTTTGTATGTATGTGTACGCATTTGGGGGCGATGTGCATTCCGCCACCCTTCTGATGTGTGTGTGTGAAATTTGGCGATGTACACTCCGCCTTCCTTCTGATTTGTGATTTGTCTGATCTGTACGGGCGACTACTTAGGATAAGTGTTCGGTAGATGTCTGATTACGATGATGAGTTCGAATAACGTACGTTGAGTTTGGACGAGTCTGATTACGATGGTCTGGGTGTGAGTTCGTTTGGGGTGTCCCAGAAGGACACCAGTCGCGGCCCACGGGGCTGGGTCGTGACACATATGATTCGGTCTGTCTGTTTAGAGGTCTGTAGACGTATATGTGGGTTTTGTGCCTACTTCTGTACGGGTGTGTTTGTATGATCTCACTTGCCATGGCAGCCTTGTCGGCGTGCGTTTGTATATATTTTGGACCGTTGCGCCATTTGATAGCCTTGTCGGCTTCTGATATATATGTACATATATGGTTGTGTTTGAAATGTGTCTGAGATAGTCTGATATAATTTGAGGCAGCGTGTGATATTTGTGCCCGTATACGCTATCTGTTTGTGATTCGGATTTGATGAGTGTGTTCGGGTGCCCAGTTCGGGCACTAGTCACGGCCTAGGGGGTTGGGTCGTGACAGAAGTGGTATCAAAGCGGTTTGTCCTCAGAATGTCTACAGGCTGTGTCTCGTAGAGTCTTGTTCATCAGTTGTTGTGCTTTTCATAGATGCCTCCGAAGAAGGCGACAGCCGCCCAGAAGGGCAAGGCGGTAGGGGGAGAGACTAGTCAGGTGCAGCGAATAACCCGGGCTCGTGCTCAGGATTTGCCCGACGTTGTGCCCCAGTCAGAGGGTTCTGCAACACCCCCACCTGAGGAGCATGGAGCCGCTCCACTATTAGCTCCAGAGACTCCAGCGCCGGGCCTCCAGCTCCCCAACCAGGGGCGGAGGATAGGACGTTGAGGGAGGCCGTACAGTTACTGACGTCTTTGGTAGCGGGACAGACTCACAGACGCGGGCTGAGAGGTGATGATGATGATGACAAGCGTGATAGCCTGAGGGTTCATGATTTTCTGACATGCGGTCCCCCAGAGTTTTTCGGGTCTAAGCCTGAGGAGGACCCCCATGACTTTATTCGGGGGATGAGGCGCTCATTGGGACTGGTCAGGGCTTCAGAGACAGAGTCCGTTGAGTTAGCCTCGCACAGATTACGAGATGTTGCGACAAATTGGTATGAGTCATGGGTGCTATCCAGAGGTGAGGATGCTCCCCCAGCTACTTGGGATGAGTTTGTGGCCGCTTTTCTCCGCCACGTTTTGCCCCTGGGGTTACGACGGGCGCGGGTTGATAGATTTTTACAACTGCAGCAGAGGGGTCGGAGTGTTCGTAAGTATAATTTGGAGTTTGATTCTTCGGCTCGATATGCGCCTGCTATAGTGGCTGACATGGCTGACCGGAAGCACCGTTATTTAGTTGATGGCTGCAAGGCGGTGGCATCGCAGACTGTTATGGACATCGCCCGGTTACAGGCTTACGCGCAGGGTATGGAGGACCGGCACAGAGAGGATCAGTCTGGCAGAGATCGTGATAGGTGACCGCCCAAGCGGGCTAGGTCAGCTGGGTATTCTTGGGAGTTCCAAAGCGGGCAGCCGCAATAGTATGTTAGACAGTCTTCTCAGCCGGCACAGAGTGCACTCCCGCAGTCTATCGGAGAGGGATTTGATAGTGTCAGATACTCAGGAGCAGGCCAGAGTTCCAGAGCATCAGGTTCGCAGATGACCAGGGGTCCCAGCCAGTCCAGACCACCAGGCCCCGTTGTTCTTATTGTGGGAGATCGCACCCAGGGGAGTGCTACCGAGCCACGCGAGCTTGTTTTTCCTGCGGCCGTCAGGGCCATGTTATGCGAGATTGTCCGATGGCGAGTGGTTCTGGTAGTACAGTTCAGCCGACGGGATCAGCCGCTGGTTCATCTTCTACTCCCTCAGCAATGCGTCCTGCAGGGCGGGGTATGCCGGCACCGGCGGGCCGCGGTCGAGGCCGTGGCAGTGTTTTAGATTCTAGCGGTCCATCGAACTGCATATATGCATTGGCTAGCCGCCAGGGTCAGGAGGCTTCGCCAAATGTTGTTACAGTTACTCCAAATCCTTTGTTTGACTATGTTGATTTGTGAATGACTTGTATGTGTGGCTATAAAAGAAACTCCCCCGAGTTATTAGTAAGACCCGTAGAATTAATCTAACATTCGAGGACGAATGTTCTAAAGGGGGGGAGGATATTATGTCCCGTATTTTTATACATTGGGACAACCCGAATTAACTATGATAAGTTAGGGTCAAGACCATTCCGGGACTTGAAGTCGGGATTCTTGACCTTCGATTCTATTTGGAGACATAAGATGTACATGAAATTGTTGGCATGGAACAATTAGGAAAAGTTGGGACCAAAAGTCACAAATTTGGAAGTTGAAAATCATGTAAGAAGTCCCACACTTTGTGGCCAATTTTAAATGGTCCAACACTTGTGTGGGCCATGGACACTTGGAGAGTTAGTATGGGAACTTAAAAGATGACTTCTAAGTCATCTTCTCTCATTTTATACTTAGCCAAATAAAACAACAAGTTGAAGAACAACAACTACAAACTCTCGGCCAAGAACCATAGAAAACCAAGTCCAATTCTAGCCACCCCAAAATTATTTCCTTGGTGCAAATCCGCTATTTGGAGGTCCCTAAGTAGCGTGGAAGCATTGTTGGAGCGATCAAGCCCTCCGTTTAGTAGATCGCAAACCCTAGCCTATATGTGGAATTGGAGAAGAAAGGTAAGATTTGATCTTGTTTTATGTGTCATAAATGTTGTATGCATGTTGTAGTATGCTAAAATGGATGAAAATCATGAGATAGGGTATGTTGGAAGTGGGTCGTGTGCTTGGTGTGTTAGCCGTGTGAGGTGTGTCTATGTTGTGTGGTGTGGAGGTGATTAATTGATCTTATGTAGCATGTTTGATTGTTGTAGGGTGAAGAAATAAATGAGAACCATTTTAATGTGTATGTGGGTATGTGGTCGTGTGCAGCCTCCCATGTGTGGCAAAGGATGAATTAATATCACTTAGTGTTTTAGTTGTTGTCGTTATGAATTCTAGTTTGGAAATGACCGTTTAATGACTCAAGATTGATGTTGAAATTGTATGGGCTGGTTTGAGGGTTATTGTGCATTTGGTGTAAGTTGTACATTTATGAGAATGTTATCGTTATAGTGTGGATTGTTGATACAAATCATGATTTGAAAATGAGGAGTGTGTTATAGTGAGGTTCTCGGGATTGGGATTGTTTTCGGGTAAATTGGAGAATTTGTTGGATTGTTGGAAATGTTATGCAAATTGTTAACATGTCCTTGAATATCGCTGGTAAGGGTTCGGGTTGGAAATTGAATGGATGAGCGATAATATGGCTTGAATGTAAGCCGTCGAATTGGATATTATGAATGTTGTTGAATGATGTAAAAGAGAGTTATTAATGTTATATTGCCTTTCGGATTAGTCATTGGGGTTGTTAGGTTGCTTATTGTTGTTGTGATTGTTGATTTGGCCGAGTTAAATTCTCGGGGTTGGCATTTTTACAAGGGAAATGCTGCCCAAATTTCTGTAGACTTGAGTATTAGTTTGGAGTAAATCGCCTAATTGCCTATGTCTAATGTTTGATATTCGTTGGCGTATTTGTAGACCTTGGGGAGCCCGAGGCGTAGGTTGGGATTAACTTGAGTTGGGCTAGCTTGGAGTGCGTACGAGGTATGTAAAGCTCAAACCTTCCTTATTTTGGCATGCCTTAGTTATAAATAGGTTATATCACGAGCCTCGAGGAAATTCTAAATCCGCAATCCGAGTACGTTATGACTCATATATATTTCTTGGCACTCGTATGTTTGATGTGATGAAATATGAACCCTTATGTCTTCGAAATAACTGATTTCCAAATGTTTCACAAAAAGTTTTGTTTTAAAGAATTCCGTAATTATGGACGCCGTATCTTTCACAGAAAGGCTCGGATTGCTTCGATATCTTCGTAGGAGTTTGTATGGCGTATGATGAGTATGTTCTCCATAGGCGGGCCCGGCTCAGGTCGTTACCCGTCCGTGGGTCCCGCGACTTTCCTTTATGTAATTCGGAAGACTTTTGAAAGAATTTTGTATGACTATTATTTCGATTTTCAAGTATGGTCATTTTACTTATATTTGAGTCCATGATAATGATTTTGTGCATATGGTTACTCACGACTCAGCTCGTGCGTTCTGTTATATCTTTCGCCGGATCCCGAGCCGGTTCTGTTGTCGTGCACACTTTGATATATTCCGGTGTTATGCTGTGTTGATGGTTCACCGAGTCACTCGCTAGAGGGCCGGGTTCCACTTAAATTTGGCGTTATGCTGTGTATGGCGTTATGCTGTGTTATGATGTGTGACGGGGATACGAAGATTTGAACCTTCTGGTGTTATGCTGTGTTATGGCGCCATCGACGGGCGGGCGACCATATTCTCTGTTCCCAATGCATGACTTATATTTTGAGAGTAAACATTTTGATATTTTTGGTTTGCACTTATGTTCTGTACTTCTATTTCGTTTATGCCTCAGATTCGTCTTCTGTATCTTCTGCTTTGCGTACTCAGTACATATTTCGTACTAACCCCGTTTCTTCGGGGGGTTGTGTTTCATGCCCGCAAGTGCAGACGCACAGTTTGGTGATCCAGCCGTTTAGGATACCCTCTTCTGCTGTTTGGAGTGCTCCTCTTATTCCGGAGCCTACATTTTGGTATATATCTTCGTTCGTTGCATATGTATGTATTTGTTCAGTGGTACGGCGGGGCCCTGTCCCGCCATATGATTCGGTCTGTCTGTTTAGAGGTGTGTAGACGTATATGTGGGTTTTGTGCCTACTTCTGTACTGGTGTTTGTATGATCTCACTTGCCATGGCAGCCTTGTCGGCGTGCGTTTGTATATGTTTTGGGCCGTTGCGCCATTTGATAGCCTTGTCGGCTTCTGATATATATGTACATATATGGTTGTGTTTGAAATGTGTCTGAGACAGTCTGATATTATTTGAGGCAGCGTGTGATATTTGTGACTGTATACGCTATCTGTTTGTGATTCAGATTTGATGAGTGTGTTCGGGTGCCCAGTTCGGGCACAAGTCACGGCCTACGGGGTTGGGTCGTGACAGAAGTGGTATCAGAGCGGTTTGTCCTCGGAATGTCTACAGGCTGTGTCTCGTAGAGTATTGTTTATCGGTGTGTTGTGCACCACATCTATAAACAGGAGGCTACAGGACATTTAGGGTGTTTCCTTTCTTTGAATCTTAGATTGTGCGCTAGAGCTGTGCTATTAGGATGATTCTCTTCTGATCAGTTGTTGTGTTTTTCATAGATGCCTCCGAAGAAGGCGACAGCCGCCCAGAAGGGCAAGGCGGTAGGGGGAGAGACTAGTCAGGTGCAGCGAATTACCCGGGCTCGTGCTCAGGATTTGCCCGATGTTGTGCCCCAGTCAGAGGGTTCTGCTACTCCCCCACCTGAGGAGCATGGAGCCGCTCCACTATTAGCTCCAGTGGCTCCAGCGCCGGGCCTCCAGCTCCTCAGCCAGGGGTGGAGGATAGGACGTTGAGGGAGGCCGTACAGCTACTGACGACTTTGGTAGCGGGACAGACTCACAGACGCGGGCTGAGAGGTGCTGATGATGATGACAAGCGTGATAGCCTGAGGGTTCGTGATTTTCTGACATGCGGTCCCCCAGAGTTTTTCGGGTCTAAGCCCGAGGAGGACCCCCATGACTTTATTCGGGGGATGAGGCGCTCATTGGGACTGGTCAGGGCTTCAGAGACCGAGTCCGTTGAGTTAGCCTCGCACAGATTACGAGATGTTGCAGCAAATTGGTATGAGTCATGGGAGCTGTCCAGAGGTGAGGATGCTCCCCCAGCTACTTGGGATGAGTTTGTGGCCGCTTTTCTCCGCCACTTTTTGCCCCTGGGGTTACGACGGGCGCAGGTTGATAGATTTTTACAATTGCAGCAGAGGGGTCGGAGTGTTCGTGAGTATAATTTAGAGTTTGATTCTTCGGCTCGATATGCGCCTGCTATAGTGGCTGACATGGCTGACCGGATGCACCGGTACGTGATAGGGCTGGACCGTTATTTAGTTGACGGCTGCATGGCGGTGGCATCGCAGACTGATATGGATATCGCCCGGTTACAGGCTTACGCAGGGTATGGACGACCGGCACAGAGAGGATCAGTCGGGCAGAGATCGTGATAGAAGACCGCCCAAGCGGGCTAGGTCAGCTGGGTATTCTTGGGAGTTCCAAAGCGGGCAGCCTCAACAGTATGTTAGACAGTCTTCTCAGCCGGCACAGAGTGCACTCCCGCAGTCTATCGGAGAGGGATTTGATAGTGTCAGATACTCAGGAGCAGGCCAGAGTTCCAGAGCATCAGGTTCGCAGATGACCAGGGGTCCCAGCCAGTCCAGACCACCCAGGCCCCGTTGTTCTTATTGTGGGAGATCACACCCAGGGGAGTGCTACCGAGCCACGGGAGCTTGTTTTTCCTGTGGCCGTCAAGGCCATGTTATGCGAGATTGTCCGATGGCGAGTGATTCTGGTAGTACAGTTCAGCCGACGGGATCAGCCGCTGGTTCATCTTCTACTCCCTCACCTATGCGCCCTGCAGGGCGGTGTATGCCGGCACCGGCGGGCCGCGGTCGAGGCCGTGGCAGTGTTTTAGATTCTAGCGGTCCATCGAATTGCATATATGCATTGGCTAGCCGCCAGGGTCAGGAGGCTTCGCCAAATGTTGTTACAGGTAATCCAAATCCTTTGTTTGACTATGTTGATTTGTAAATGACTTGTATGTGTGGCTATAAAAGAAACTCCCCCGAGTTGTTAGTAAGACTCGTAGAATTAATCTAACATTCGAGGACGAATGTTCTAAAGGGGGGGAGGATGTTATGTCCCGTATTTTTATACATTGGGACAACCGGGATTAACTATGATAAGTTAGGGCCAAAACCATTCCGGGACTTGAAGTCGGGATTCTTGACCTTCGATTCTATTTGGAGACATAAGATGTACATGAAATTGTTGGCATGGAACAATCAGGAAAAGTTGGGACCAAAAGTCACAAATTTGGAAGTTGAAAATCGTGCAAGAAGTCCCAAACTTTGTGGCCAATTTTAAATGGTCCAACACTTGTGTGGGCCATGGACACTTGGAGAGTTAGTATGGGCACTTAAAAGATGACTTCTAAGTCATCTTCTCTCATTTTATACTTAGCCAAAAAAAACAAGAAGTTGAAGAACAACAACTACAAACTCTCGGCCAAGAACCATAGAAAACCAAGTCCAATTCTAGCCTCCCCTAAATTATTTCCTTGGTGCAAATCCGCTAATTGGAGGTCCCTAAGTAGCGTGGAAGAGTTGTTGGAGCGATCAAGCCCTCCGTTTAGTAGATCGCAAACCCTAGCCTATTTGTGGAATTGGAGAAGAAAGGTAAGATTTGATCTTGTTTTATGTGTCATAAATGTTGTATGCATGTTGTAGTATGCTAAAATGGATAAAAATCATGAGATAGGGTATGTTGGAAGTGGGTCGTGTGCTTGGTGTGTTAGCCGTGTGAGGTGTGTGTATGTTGTGTGGTGTGGAGGTGATTAATTGATCTTATGTAGCATGTTTGATTGTTGTAGGGTGAAGAAATAAATGAGAACCATTTAAATGTGTATGTGGGTATGTGGCCGTGTGTAGCCTCCCATGTGTGGCAAAGGATGAATTAATATCACTTAGTGTTTTAGTTGTTGTCGTTATGAATTCTAGTTTGGAAATGAGCGTTTAATGACTCAAGATTGATGTTGAAATTGTATGGGCTGGTTTGAGGGTTATTGTGCGTTTGATGTAAGTTGTACATTTATGAGAATGCTATCGTTATAGTGTGGATTGTTGATACAAATCATAATTTGAAAATGAGGAGTGTGTTATAGTGAGGTTCTCGGGTTTGGGATTGTTTTCGGGTAAATTGGAGAAATTGTTGGATTGTTGGAAATGTTATTTAAATTGTTAACATGTCCTTGAATATCGTTGGTAAGGGTTCGGGTTGGAAATTGAATGGATGAGCGATAATATGGCTTGAATGTAAGCCGTCGAATTGGATATTATGAATGTTGTTGAATGATGTAAAAGAGAGTTATTAATGTTATATTGCCTTTCGGATTAGTCATTGGGGTTGTTAGGTTGCTTATTGTTGTTGTGATTGTTGATTTGGCCGAGTTAAATTCTCGGGGTTAGCCTTTTTACAGGGGAAATGCTGCCAAAATTTCTGTAGACTTGAGTATTAGTTTGGAGTAAATCGCCTAAGTGCCTATGTCTAATGTTTGATATTCGTTGGCGTATTTGTAGACCTTGGGGAGCCCGAGGCGTAGGTTGGGATTAGCTTGAGTTGGGCTAGCTTGGAGTGCGTACGAGGTATGTAAAGCTCAAGCCTTCCTTCTTTTGGCATGCCTTTGTTATACATAGGTTATATCACGAGCCTCGAGGAAATTCTAAATCCGCAATCCGAGTACGTTTTGACTCTTATATATTTCTTGGCACTCGTATGTTTGATGTGATGAAATATGAACCCTTATGTCTTCGAAATAACTGATTTCCAAATGTTTCACAAAAAGTTTTGTTTTAAAGAATTCCGTAATTATGGACGCCGTATCTTTCACAGAAAGGCTCGGATTGCTTCGATATCTTCGTAGGAGTTTGTATGGCGTATGATGAGTATGTTCCCCATAGGCGGGCCCGGCTCGGGTCGATACCCGTCCGTGGGTCCCGCGACTTTCCTTTATGTAATTCGGAAGACTTTTGAAAGAATTTGGTATGACTATTATTTTGCTTATATTTGAGTCCATGATAATGATTTTATGCATATGGTTACTCACGACTCTGTTCGTCTGTTCTGTTTTATCTTTCGCCGGATCCTGGGCCGCTTCTGTTGTCGTGCGCACTTTGATATATTCCGGTGTTATGCTGTGTTGATGGTTGACCGAGCCACTCGCTAGAGGGCCGGGTTCCACTCATATTTGGCGTTACGCTGTGTATGGCGTTATGCTGTGTTATGATGTGTGACGGGGATACGGAGATTTGAACCTTCTGGTGTTATGCTGTGTTATGGCGCCATCGACGGGCGGGCGACCATATTCTCTATGCCGTATGCATGACTTATATTTTGAGAGTAAACATTTTGATATTTTGGGTTTGCACTTATGTTCTGTACTTCTATTTTGTTTATGCCTCAGATTTTTTTCTGTATCTTCTGCTTTGCATACTCAGTACATATTTCGTACTGACCCCCTTTCTTCGGTGGGCTGCGTTTCATGCCCGCAGGTGCAGACGCACAGTTTGGTGATCCAGCCGTTTAGGATACCCTCTTCTGCTGTTTGGAGTGCTCCTCTTATTCCGGAGCTTACATTTTGGTATATATCTTCGTTCGTTGCATATGTATGTATTTGTTCAGGGGTACGGCGGGGTCCTGTCCCGCCATATGATTCGGTCTGTCTGTTTAGAGGTCTGTAGGCGTATGTGTGGGTTTTGTGCCTACTTCTGTACGGGTGTGTTTGTATGATCTCACTTGCCATGGCAGCCTTTTCGGCGTGCGTTTGTATATGTTTTGGGCCGTTGCGCCATTTGATAGCCTTGTCGGCTTATGATATATATGTACATATATGGTTGTGTTTGAAATGTGTCTGACACAGTCTGATATAATTTGAGGCAGCGTGTGATATTTGTGCCCGTATACGCTATCTGTTTGTGATTCGGATTTGATAAGTGTGTTCGGGTGCCCAGTTCGGGCACTAGTCACGGCCTACGGGGTTAGGTCGTGACAGTATTGACCCATTGGCAACATTATTTGTGGCATATGAAATTTGTGATTCATTCGGATCATGAATCCTTGAAACATTTGAAGAGCCAATCCAAGCTCAACAAGAGACATGCGAAATGATTGTAACTTATTGATGCTTTCCCATGTGTGATCCATTACAAGAAAGGTAAAGAAAATGTGGTTGCTGATGCTTTGTCTAGAAGGAATGTCTTGCTCAATACAATGACTTCTAGAATGATGGGTTTTGAAAGCCTTAAGGGATTCTATTCTCAAGATCCCGACTTTGAGGCAATTTGTAAGGAGTTGACCCAAGGGATGAGGGTTGATAGGTTCCAACTTGTTGATGGGTTCCTATTCAAGGATGGTAGAGTTTGTGTCCCAATAAGCTCATGGAGAGAGTTGTTCATCAAGGAAGCACATAGTGGTGGAATGATGGGCTATTTTGGAGTGGCCAAGACACTTGACATTTTGGGTGAGCAATTCTATTGGCCCAAGATGCGACATGATGTTTAAAAGCTATGTGGTCAATGTTTGGAATGCAAGTAAGCCAAGTCCAAGACTCGGCCCCAAGGTATGTACACTCCCTTTCCTACTCATATTAGTCCTTGGATAGACATTTTTAGGGATTTTGTGTTGCGTCTTCCAAGAACCAAAAGGGGTCATGATAGAATTTTTGTTGTGGTAGATAGGTTCTAAAAAATTTTTCATTTTATACCATGCCATAAATGTGATGATGCGTCTCATGTAGCATCCTTGTTTGTGAATCATGTTTTTAAGTTGCACGGAGTTCCCCACACTATTGTTACTGATAGGGATTCCAAGTTCCTTAGTCACTTTTGGACGTGTCTTTGGGGTACACTTGGTACCAAGCTCATGTTCTCTACTTCTTGCCACCCTCAAACGGATGGTCAAACCGAAGTAGTGAATAGGACTCTAGGGAGTATGCTTAGATGTATGATTAGAGGAAAGCCCACTTCTTGGGAGGACCGTTTACCTTTGATTGAGTTTTCTTACAATCGGTCCCTCCATTCCTCTATTGGCATGACTCCATTTGAAGTATGTTATGGCTTTAATCATTTGATTCCTTTAACCTTAATCCCTTTGGCTAGTGATGTTGTTGTGAGTTTAGATGCAAAGCAAAGGGCGGCCAAAATGATTAAAATCAATGCCAAAGTAAAGGAGATCATTGACAAGGTCAACACCATGGTATCCAAGAGACAAAATCATAGGAGAAGAAAGGTGGACTTCCAACCCGATGATTGGGTTTGGGTTCACTTCCGAAAAGAAAGGTTCCCGCAACTGCGAAAAGGGAAATTGAGCCCTAGGGGAGATGGACCGTTCAAAGTGCTTGAAAAGATCAATGACAATGCCAACAAGATCGAATTGACAAGTGAGTATAATGTCCATAATGTTTTCAATGTGACTGATCTTTCCTCTTGTGTTGTAGGTATGCCCTTAGATTTGAGGACGAATCTTTTCCAAGAAGGGGAGGATGATATGAACCCAACAAACACAAGGCCATTTACTAGGATTCAAGCAAGAGAACTTCAAGAGTTGCAAGCCTTGTTCATGAGGAAGGAAGCCTTGGAGGAGATTGGAGAGAAGACTTCTCGGATTTATAATGTTTGGGAGTTGGCATTGGAAGAGTTGCAAAGTGGCTAGAAGCGCAAAATGGCTAAAACTGCAACTATGGGGCTAAGATTACAATTCGAGGTCATACTTGCAAGCTATGGGGTTAGAATGGCAATTGGAGGTCAGAATTGCAAGTTATGAGGCTTTGGATGCAATTGAAGACCGATGTGGGTATTTTTGCAAAAGAGCCACTTTAGGGCCCTTTGGTGTAATAGGCATTAGTATAAATAGTTCTTTTTATCCATTTGGAAGACTTAGCTTGAATATTATGTGAACTCATATTTTGAGAGATTTAGTTAATAGATAGTTTGTTTGGTTGATTGTTGACTAAGTGTAATTTCTTAGTTATGCATTGAATTGCAAGTTCCATTGAATTCATATTAGGTTGCTCATTTGTGGAATTATTTTAGTCCTTTCTTTAATTCAAATTGCTTAGGTTCTTAGGGTTGAATCAATTTAGGAGGGATTGGGTTTGGTATACCCAATTTTGCCCATAGATTTACTATCCTTTGCATCTAGTATCTATCCTTCTATCTTCTCATTTCCAATTTCCCCAAGTTCCTTTTATTTTCTTTTGTTGTTTTTGGATTCTTAGAGTTTCCTTAGGTTGAATCTTATCATATAGGAGCAACCAATGTGTTGAAATCTTTAATAAACCGTCTATAGAAGGACACCATTCCATGAAATCTCCTTATGTCTGAAATTGACCTAGGAGTTGGCCATCTTAAGATTGCCTCTATCTTGCTTGGATCAGCTTGAATACCAGCACTAGTTACATAAGGTTTCAAAAACCTTCTCCAAATGTTTCTCATGTTCGACTTTCTCCTTGCTGAAAACTAAGATATCATCAAAGTAAACAACAAAAACCTTCCCCATGAATGGTCTAAACATATGAGTCATCAGTCTCATGAATGTTCTTGGAGAATTAGACAAACCAAAAGGCATTACCAACCATTCGTACAAGCCTTGGGTAGTCTTGAAGGCCGTCTTCCATTCATCACCTTCTCTCATATGAATCTGGTGATATCCACTCTACAAATCAATCTTAGAAAATATTTTAGCAACATTCAATTGATCAAATAGATCGTCTAACCTAAGGATTGGAAAGCGGCACTTGATGGTGAGTTTGTTGATTGCCCAGCTATCAACACACATCCTCCAGGTGCCGTCTTTCTTAGGAACAAGAAAAACGGGTACAACACAAGGGCTAAGGCTCTCTCTTATTAAGCCTCTCTCTAGTAACTCTTCAACTTGCCTTTGGTGTTCATCTTGTTGTGTAGGATTCATCCTATAAACAGCTTTGTTCGGCAAAGAATCCCCAGGTACAAGATCAATTTGATGTTGAATATCACGCATAGGTGGAAGTTCTAATGGGACATCCTCAGAGATCACATCATCAAACTAAGTAAGTAGCTTTTTGGATCGTGCATCTAACTCTTTCTCCTCCTTTTGTGAGTCTTCTATAGATACTGCAATATATAATGGTTCTCATTTATTAATGTGGCCAACAAATTGTGATCTGGTCAATAGGGCATCACCCATGGGTATGGTCTTCTTATTAAGCTCTCTTGGGTGCAATGGCTTCAAAGTTATCTTATGTCTATCAACAATAAATGAATAGATGTTAAGGTATCCATCATGATGAGCACGTCTATCATATTGCCATGGTCTGCTAAGTAATAAGTGGCAAGCATCCACACTCATTACATCACACCAAATCTTGTCTTTATAGATTTTACGATTGAAAAAGAGACCAAACATCTTTTTGTGACCTTTACACCTCCACCATCTTGTAACCACTTAATGTTGCAAGGCTTGGGATGTTTCTCGGTCTTCAAATCCAATTTAGTTACCATCTCTTCCAAAACAGCGTTAGCGCAACTTCCACCATCAATAATCACAGAACTTACCTTGCTATGTGAAGTACACCTAGTGTCTAAAAGTGTTTCTCTTTGACATGTCTCTTCATCTTTATGTCCAGCATGTAAGCTTTCTCTGAATAACTAAACAAGCACCATCATCGGCTTCAATTTTGGCATCCTCACGTTCCTCATCAACTTGATCAGATTCTTGGTTGTCTTCATGACCAACCCCATCTTCTTCCTCAACCATCATTATAGGCTTTCGATTCGGACAATCAGCTTGTAGATGGCCAAAAATGTGGCACTTAAAACACTTTATTCTTGTTGAATCTCCTTGAGGTTTCTTCTCATCACTCTTAAAATTAGTTGAATTAGAAGAATTACCTCTATGAATTTCCTTGGAATTCCCAGCACCAGTACTATTACTCCCCTAGTTAGAATAGTTCTTCTTGGGGTAAGATCTTTTCGGCTCCTTTTGTTGTTGTTCAACATTGATAGCAAGTTTCCGCACATCATTGAATGTCCAATAAGGTTGCATTCGTAGTTCTCTCTTCATCTTCTCCCATGTTCGAATCTTTCCACGACCTTCTCTTTCTCTTTTTCGTTTAAGATTCTCCCACCAAAGTGACGCATATACTTTAAGCTTGATGGCGGCAATCTTAACCTTTTTCTCCTCCGAATAGTCCTTGAACTCAAAGATTTATTCAATAGTGAGTAACCAATCCATAAACGCATCCCTTTGGGCTTTTCCATCAAAATCAGGAACATCAACCTTCAAATCATCTCTTTTGTCCCTTATATGATTCCTCCTTCTTCTTGGATGATCAAAGTCATCATCTTGTCGTGTCCTAGTAAAATCAGAATTATCGCTAGAGTCATCTTCATCAACATCATGAAAGGGATTAATATCAGACCGTTCGTCATCATCCTTAGGAATCCTTCGCCGTTCTTGCCTTTGGCAACGTTTAAGTTGTATTTGTAATAGTTGTATGGTCATTCTCATCTCTTCCATCTCCGTGTCGTGATCAGCTGCTCTTCCGTCATCTTCTTGAACCCAACGTTTCTTGCTTGTAGATTATTATCCATGGTACTCCTCAACTGAGCTCTGATACCAAATTGATGTGATTCTTCGAGTTAACAAAGAACCAATCGACCAGGATCTTGTTCTTGAAGCGATTTGATGGGAAGAATTCAAGAAACGAACGTAAATCGGGCTATACTTCTCGGAATTATGTGATTTCAAGAAAATAACTCTTGAATTGTTTAAGACAAGTAAATATTGAGGGTACAACAATAGAAAGGAAATTAGGATTCTGGTTTCAAATAAAACGAATTTGTTTTCAAGAAACGTGTTCTTGAATGATCAAGAACAAAAAAAGTCCCTAAGTCACCACTTGAAATCAATTAACATGATAAAGAAACACCACACACACCTGAAAACAACGTAAAGACTATCACCACTTTATTTGGAACCAAAAGCAAGGATAAAGAACAAGAAATAGAGAGAATAACTCTATTGCAAAATTGAGGTTTATGCTAAAAACGTGAAAAGTGTTTAACAAAGAATAAGAACCCTTTATATAGGCCTAAGGTCTCTTCTTTGATGACTACAAATCTCTATTCTACTCTAAAAAGGAAAAAGCTAAAAACAAGAAAAGTAAAATCCCTATTCTACAAGGAAAGAGGAAAGTAAAACCTACTAGAAAAAGAAAACAACTAATCCTAATTTAAGAAGGAAATAATTTTAACTTGGCTTCTTGGGCATGAAATCATCCTTGGGCTTCTTGAATTTGAAGACAAGTCCACATACCAATTCTTGGGTTCACAAAAGCTTGTTCTTGACGCCCTAAATAACAAAAGTCCAATATAACTTCTTGATTTTCATCAGTTACCTTTGTCAAGTCCCTTGCATTGACTTTCCTCTTCGGAGGAGGTTTGAAGTACTTCTCTTTCCAAAGGGACTTGGTGATCTTCGGGTATTGTCTCCTTGGGATGATCATCTTCATGACTACCTACAAAGGAAACAAGAAAACTATAAGAAGTAAAAAGGTTAGTAGGAGTTGGTGACAACTCCCTCACACTATCATGCCCTTCGAACAAAAGGTTGGTTTGGCAACCATACACCTTTTCCCTTTCTCTTGAGTTGAACCTTGTTCTCCTTGAGCAACTAAGGTATCCTTTGCACTAACCTCCATTTCCCCCTTTTGAACCCTCTCACGGAGTTCCTTCATGATTCTACAGTCTTCACTAACCTCATAGGGAGTCAATGGAGCAAGGGTGAATTTCTTGCCATCCAACTCAAATGAGTACTTGTTGGATCTTCCACTATGTTGAGCATCTCTTTCAAATTGCCAAGGTATCCCAAGCAATAAATTACATGCTTGCATTGGTACCACATCACATAATATTTCATCTTGGTACCTACTAATGCTAAACTTGATAACGGTTTGCTTGGTTACCTTCATTTCACCACACTCATTGAACCATTGGAGCTTGTAGGGGCTAGGGTGTTTTCTTGTAAGGAATTTCATGGTGTCAACCAAAAATTGGATTACGGCAATGGTACAACTCCCACAATCAATGATCAATGAACACACCTTGTCCACTATCTTGCACCTATCATGAAACAAATTCTCCCTTTGATTAACCTCTTCTCTAGCTAGTGCCCCCGTGGCTCTTCTAACTACAATAGCAAAATTCAATCTTTCCTCCATATTTTCCCCTTCATCACTTTCGGTGCCTCCCTCATTCTCACTTTTTTCTCCCTCATTATCAACACTAACCCCACCTTCATCTTCCTCATCGGTTTGGTACCCATCGCGTAAGACTATATTTGCTCCCCTATTGAGACATTCACTTGCAATATGTCCTCTACCTTGGCATTTGAAACATTAAATGGTAGATGGACGAGGGAACTTGGGTTTGGCATTGTTACCTCCTTTGGTTTGGTCGACTCCTTTAGCTTTATTGTCAAACATAGCTTGAGGAGTGGGAGTGGTGATCTTAGGCTTCTCCCAAGTGGACGTCTTCCACTTCTCTTTCCCTTGGTTCCAAGGTTAAGATGGAGTGTTCTTGTCCTTGTAAGCCTTTTCATTTTTCAAATCCGCTTCAACCTTGGAAGAATTATTAAAAGCTTCCTCTAAGCTATTATAAGTTTGTAGCCTCATGGGTTTGGAAATCTCCCGATTTAAGTTGGCTACAAATCTTATGAGAATGTAATTCAAGTGCTCCTCAATCTTGGAGTTCATTCTCAAGTTTTCAAACTCATCAAAGTACTCCTCAACGCTCTTGGAGCGTTGCTTCAGCATGTATAATTCTTGAGAACTTTTTGATGGTAAGTAGGAGGTAGATACCTCGCTTCCATAAGCTCAATCAATTCATCCCACGAAGGAGTGTCAAAAATTGGACGTTGCGCTCTATCTCACTTCTTGGATTCCCACCAATTTGATGCATATCCCTCAAATTGTGTGAGGGAATACCTTGCCTTCAAAGCTTCCGACACATTGTTGGTGAGGAATATCCTCTCACTTTGCAATTTCCGTTCAAGAAACTCTTCGGGATCACTACTTCCTTTAAACTTGGGAAGGGTCACCTTGATGGTATTCAAGTTTCAATCATTATCTTCACGCTCCTTATGTCCGTGCCATCTTCCTCGGTCTTCATGGCCTTGCAATCTTGCATCATGTCCTTGAAATCTTGCATCATGGCCTTGAAATCTCCCAAAGCCACCATATCGCCCTCTACCCCGGTTAGCCATTGGACCTCGCCCACTACCTTTCTTGTTGAATCTCCTAAACCTCCTCATCAAACAACGGGTTTTGGAAGGGATCTTGTTGTTGGTTTTGTTGAGATGCTTGGGGAATGTTTTGTGTGGTTCTTTGTTGTATTGGCTCCTTTTGGGTTGTTTTGTACATTTGGGGATAGGTTTTTCGGTTGGTGTTTTAGAAGGTGGATGGTTGGTTTTGTGGAGCTCTTTGGGTAGGCGAAGAAGTAGTAGGGGGATGGCACAAGGCGTGTTCTTGTCCGGGTGTAAGAGTTGGAGTAGTTTCCGTGTTCTTGCCCAAATCCCCTTCAACTTGAAAATGGGGAGTGCCCTGTTACACCTCTAAAAAATTTCCACGTCATGTGCATTGTGAGTAAACTAACGCAAGCTCGAAGAGGTCATGAAACCCTTATAAGGTTAATGAATATTCTTACCAAATGGTAAGAAAACATCTAAAGGTTTCGGGATCAAGAAAATCGAAGAAAATAAGTTTGTCAAAAATTTGGAAAAAAATTGACAGAATTTTGGGTCAAATTTGGAGGGGTATATCCCCTAGTATATTGGGAGTTCTAAGGTGTTTCAAAATCCTAAAGTGAATTTCATCAAATTTAGTTTCCAACGCAACAAACTGCTCGTCGATCCGACATCAAAGTAGAGAATTATGGACGTTACAAGTCAGGCTGATAGGGCAGAAACGCGTGTTACAGTAGTCTATGTGAACAGTAAAAATTTGAAAATTTAAAAACGAAAATCTGATTTTTGTCTCTCATTTTCTACCACCTTCTCTCCTATATTCTCTCTACACTTCTCCAAAACTGTTTCTACCAAATCCATGGAAGGTAATTGTTCTTGTTTCTCTTCAAGGTGGTGATGAACTTGCTCTTGGAAAGGGGTGAATAAAGTGAAGTTCTTCTACTATAAGCTATGTTCTTCCTATTATTTACATGATTGAGACGATGTAAAGGTTTAGCAATTATTAGAGAGGGAAGAATCAAAGGACAAAAATCATAAAGTGTTGAATTGAAGTTGATGGCCATGAGGTGCATTTGAAAGGATATTTTGGACTAACTTGAGATTAAATTAAATATAATTCCTTGATTATGGTATTGTGGATATGGTTATGATTAGTTGAGAAATTGGAAAACATCGTGTGGGATGTTTTATGGAAACTATTGGTGTTGATAATATTATGGTTGATGTTGATATATTTTTATTATTTTTTTTGGTTGCTGCATTATAATTTTGGGCTAGGCATATAAACAGGGGAGATGCTGCCCGAAGTTTGGCAGATTCTAAGAAGATTTCATTTGGATGCTTGAGACAAGTGTATGATATTGAGCCTAATGATAATATAGATGGTTTACGTGTAGATTTACGAGCTTGGAAGGATAAACATTAAGTGGCTAAGGCTTCCGAAAGGTATGTTGAGGCTTTCCCTTGCTTTCATTTTGGCATGATCCTATGACATGAGCGAACAACGAGTAATCGAGTCTCCATATTACTCTAATCTTAGAAGTACTAGGAGTATCTCAGTTCTTGATGATCCTATACCCCTTGTTATGATTGTTCCTTCTGTTCATAGGTCCTCAGTTTTATATCATGATTATGTTAGTTCACATTCATGCATTGCATTAATTTAAATATATACATATTGATCCGTGACCAGAAGACGTTATATACGTGTATATTATGTGTGTGTGTATATATATATAGGGTAAGGGGAAATGGGCGAGGCGTTATATACGCATTACCAACTGATCAGCTGGTGCACAGTGATGATGATTATAATGCCCGAAGGGGCCATTATGTTATTTTGCCCGAAGGGGACTATATGGGATATGGATCAGGCCGTACGTTCCTCGACACTATGACCTATGCATATCATACGCTCGCAGAGGCAATTTCAGTAAGAAGACATATAGATGCATTCATACAAATATGTTCAGATAGTCAGATATACAGATGCATTCATACAAATGTATTCGGTCAGTCAGTTTAGTTTAAGATTTTCAGATTTTCTTCATGGCTCCTGTGTATGTTACTCTTCTGCCTTATATACTCAGTACATTATCCATACTGACTCCCCTACTGTAGGGGGGGGGGGGGCTGCGTTCACGCCCGCAGGTTCAGATAGCTAGGAAGACAGATCGCATCCTTGGGATGCTTTTTCAGCTTGATAGTGGAACAATCCTCTCTTGTCGGAGTTGCCGTCTAGACTGGGTATGTGTCCTGATTTTATGGGTAGGGCGGAGGCCCTGTATCGTCCACAGCATGTCCAGTATGTCAGTAGAGGCTCATAGACGCTTGTACTCAGACAAATAGTATGGACCGCTCAACACATGTTTGGTTATCTAGTTCTATGGGTGTCACGACCCAGCTAGGGGCCACGACGGGTACCCGGAGCTAGTTACCGAGCACCGCTCACTCTACTACTTATCTTGCTCATTTAATACTATTTTATCAATTTTACATACCAATTGTAGGAAAATCATATTTAATCGAAACATAAATACTTTATATGCATTTGCCTCTCGTCCATCAAAATAATATACATACATATGAAAACCTCTTGTGAGACCATCTAACCCACACTGCGTATCTACGAGCCTCTACTAACATAATGAATACATGGACGGAACAAGACTCCGTCATGCCCAAAATATGCATATATGAATGTACATCAAAAGCATAGCCATAAGCACCTCCGAACAATGGAGTGCTATCTAACAGCTGACAGCTACTGAGGACCTGGGCCAAGCTCTCCTCCCTGTCTACCTGTGGGCATGAACACAGCGTCCGAAGAAAGGACGTCAGTACGACTATTGTACTGAGTATGAGAGGCGTACATAATGAAAGGAAACATCAGTGATATGAGGATAACATCAATATGAGACAACTGAATCTGACTGATAATCATACATGAAGTAATGCATGCTGTCTTACTCATCATCATAACATGTATGAATCATATGCAAGCTGCCCGTCCATGTCGGAACGGTGTGATAATCAATAATATTAGCCCGCGTCCAGGCCTCCTGCGTCCGGGGTACCATCTCATGCCACCCACTAGTGGTGTGTGCCCACGCCCGTAGGTCGTGGTGTATCCGTATCGCCGCCCGCCGAAGCGGTGTCTGCCCGGCCAACTAGGCCCGTTGTGAAATGCTCATGACATGCTCAATGTAAATGCTCATAGTAATATGCTTATCCTAAAATACTTATCGTATCATAGTGCGTATATATGACTCATGATCAACTTTACTCTATCAGGGTGACGTAAGCTCGTGATCCCCCGATTACATTATGGAACCATCATGGACATTCTGCCTCACCTTGAAAGGACTAGTACATAAGGTGAGTGTAGGCAAGGAATAACATCATCATCATTCTAGTGTCATCATATCGTATAACTTATCTCATATAGACCTTCATAAGAGAATTCGTATAAACATTAGTAAACTAACTATAAGAACGCATCGCTAAATCTAGGAAAAGTCGGACAACGCTTCCTTCGCTCATACTACTTTTCTCACGTTCTATATCAACTCCCAATATTCATAATATTATTCGCAATATCATAATCGACAATCGTCATTTACGTGCGTTTGGCAAAATCCACCATTTTCCTCCAATTTTTCCCTTATTTCTACTTCTAGCTCATCCTTGCGTTTTCATGCATTTACTGCTTGTTTCATGATATAAACATCATTTATAACATATTAGTACTCACAACACTTCAATATTCATAGTTCGATTCCACTATCATTCATTTATGTCACTATTCACTCAATAATGACCCATTTCTATGTTCTTCTACATTTCAAGTGTCTAAGCTTTCCAATACTTCAAACAATATGGAATAATCATGAAACTTACCTTGGAGGATGGTTGAACAATCCTTAAGTTGAAATACTTCAATTAGCCAAAACCCTAGTTCCACCTTCTTGGGAATTTCTTGACTTAGAAGATCCTTTGATGTGTTCTTACACTTATTCTCATGAATTTGGTGTTGATAATCTTAGGTTTCCTTGTATTTTCTTGCTATTCTAAGAGTTGAAGTGTTGAAGAACACTCTAGAGTTTTCTTGAAGTGTTGGATGAAAAATGACGTGAAATGGGATTAAGTTCCCTTTTAATAATTCAAAATCTGATCTTTAATGAAAACTTGTCGGGATGAACAGTGGTCGTAAACCACCATATACGGACCGTATTTTGATTTACGGTCCGTCCACTGCGGTCGTATTTAACCATTTCAAAGACAAAAAGTTTTGGCTGATGGACATGGTAGTTTATGACCTAGTTTACGGTCCGTAAACCAGTTATTTAACCATATTCAACATTTACAGAAAGTTGGGATTTTTGACAAGCTGGAGGACAATTGCACTATACGGTCCGTAAATCACTTTACGGGCCATATAGTGCCATATACGACCACTGGCTGAAAAATTTTCTGCGACTTTCTTATTTCCAAAAATTCTTAATTAGCCATTCCCGACTTAACAAAACATCATTCACTCAACTTTTCATCATACAAGTACGGAGAAACTTCCGAGGTGTAACATTCTTCCCCCCTTTTGGAACATTCGTCCTCGAATGTTCGACACTCGGGGATTCTGGAAAAATTTTGCCAGAGTTTCCTTTGTAAATTGGATACTACCTTTCCATTACAACAACCCACAATATTTTCGCCTCACAGGGCTATATCACAATATCAACACATTTATGGCCACACACGACCAAAAACAAAAAACTAAAACTTACATACCGTACACCATCGACGTCTCATCTTGAATCTCTTCTGGGGATTGGAAGAAATGGGGGTACATAGATTTCATCTTCTCCTCCGCTTCCCAAGTCATTTCTTCCCGATTATTGTTCCGCCATAGAACTTTGACTGAAGCAACCTCTTTATTTAGAAGCCTTCGTACTTGTCTATTCAAAATGGCAATGGGCATTTCTTCGTATGTTAGCTTCTCTGTTACTTGCACATCATCAACCGGAACTATTCTTGTTGGGTCTCCAATACACTTGCGGAGCATCGAAACATGGAATACTAGATGCACGGATTCGAGCTCTGAAGGCAAGTCCAATTTATAGGCTACTCGACTCACCTTGCGAATGATTTGTTAGGGTCTGATATATCTGGGACTTAGCTTTCCCTGCTTGCCAAATCTCATCACTCCCTTCATCGGCGATACCTTCAGGAACACCCAATCGCCCACTTAAAATTCCAAATCTCGTCGGCGATTATCTGCATAAGACTTTTGGTGAGTTTGAGCCGTTAACAGTCGGTCTCGAATCACTTTAACCTTTTCAACTGCTTGTTGGATCAAGTCGGGGCCTATCAATTGTACTTCTCCGGTTTCAAACCATCCAATTGGAGATCTGCATTTTCTTCCATATAAGGCTTCATACGGGGCCATTTGAATGCTGGAATGATAGCTGTTATTATAGGCAAATTCAATAAGAGGCAAATGCTCATCCCAACTACCCCAAAGTCCAATACATATGCCCCTAGCATATCCTCTAAGGTCTGAATAGTGCGCTCGGCTTGTCCGTCAGTCTGCGGATGGAACATCATGCTGAGCTTAACTTGGGTACCTAGACCTTCTTGAAAGGACTTCCAGAACTTGGCTGTGAACTGTGCCCATCTGTCTGTGATAATGGCCAAAGGAATACCGTGAAGTCGTACAATCTGCTTGAGATACAATTTAGCATAATCTTCCGCTGAATGTGTGGTTCTAACGCGGAGAAAATGAGCTGCTTTCGTGAGTCTATCCACGATCACCCATATAGAATCATACTTCCCTCGCGTACGGGGTAATCCTACCACAAAATCCATGTTAATTTCTTCCCATTTCCACGTAGGAATTTCCATTGCTTGCAATAACCCTCCTGGCTTTTGATGCTCGGCCTTCACTTGCTGGCAATTCGGACACTGTGCTACAAATTCTGCTATGTCTCGCTTCATGCCATCCCACCAGTATACCAATTTGAGATCGTGGTACATCTTGGTTGCACCTGGATGAATAGAATACCGGGAATAATGTGCTTCCTCTAAAATCCGTTAGCGTAAGTTTTCCACATTCGGTACACATAGCCGGTCTCGATATCTAAGAACCCCTTCTATGGAAACTTCGAATGGAGACTCTTCCTTTTCCTGAGATAGATCTCGATAGTGGCTTAACTGAGGATCTTCATATTGTCGTTCCTTCACTTCTAGATTCAATGATGAAACTGTGGGGTCATTGACGCTAATACCTGCATCTCCTGAATCAATGGGCCGTACGCCGAGACTGGCTAACCGATGGACTTCACAAACCATTTTTCGCTTTTCCGAACAAACTCCACATAAACTACCCATTGATCGGCGGCTAAGTGCATCTGCTACTACATTCGCCTTCCCCGTATGATATAGAATGTTCACATCATAATCCTTCAGTAATTCTAACCATCTCTTTGTTGCAGGTTCAACTCCTTCTGTTTGAAAATATATTGAAGGCTTTTGTGATCCGTATAGATGTCCACGTGCACACCATATAAGTAGTGTCTCCATATTTTCAATGCATGAATGACCGCAGCCAGCTCAAGATCATGAGTGGGGTAATTCTGTTCATGTTTTCGCAACTGTCTCGAAGCATATGCAATAACTTTCCCATTCTGCATCAATACACATCCTAATCCCACACCGGAGGCGTCACAATACACTACATAGCCATCTGATCCTTCTGGAAGTGTTAGCACTGGCGCTGAGGTCAACCTGTTTTTCAGCTCTTGGAAGCTACGCTCACAGGCATCACTCCACTGGAATTTAGCCGACTTCTGGGTTAACTTTGTCAATGGGGCTGAAATAGATGAGAAGCCCTCTACAAATCTTCTATAGTATTCTGCTAACCCAAGGAAACTGTGAACTTCTGTAGGCGTCGTAGGTCTTGGCCAAGTCTTCACTGCTTCTATTTTCTGAGTGTCGACTCGGATACCATTATCTGAAATAACATGACCTAGAAATGCCACTGAGTTTAGCCAAAACTCGCACTTCGAAAACTTTGCATACAATTCCCGATCTCGAAGAACGCCAAGAACAATTCTTAGATGATCTGCATGTTCTGACTCTGTGCGAGAGTACACCAAAATATCGTCGATGAACACTATCACAAAGAGATTCAAAAACAGCCTGAACACATTATTCATTAAATTAATGAACACCGATGGGGCATTCGTCAACCCGAACGACATTACTCGAAACTCGTAGTGACCATATCTTGTCCTGAAGGCGGTCTTGGGAATATCTGCTTCCCTAATTCTCACCTGATGATAACCCGATCTCAGATCTATCATGGAGAACCATTTAGCACCTTGCAATTGATCGAACAAGTCGTCAATTCTAGGAAGAGGGTATTTATTCTTTATTGTCACCTTGTTCAACTGCCTGTAGTCGATGCACATTCGTAGAGATCCATCTTTCTTCCTTACGAACAGGACTGGTGCTCCCCATGGCGAGGAACTAGGCCTTATAAACCCCTTCTCAAGTAAATCTTTTAGCTGTGCTTTTAGCTCTTTCAGTTCTGCTGGAGCCATTCGATATGGAGGAATAGAAATAGGCTCAGTGTTTGGTAGTACATCAATAACAAAGTCGATCTCCCTTTCTGGAGGAAGGCCTGGTAACTCGTCGGGAAACACATCTGGGAATTCATTCACTACTGGGACAGACTGGAAAGTTGGCACTTCCGCTTCTGTGTCATGAACCCGAACTAGATGACAAATATAACCCTTGGCTATCATCTTTCTCGCCTTAAGGTAGGAAATAAACCTACCATTTGGGGAAACTGTATTACCCTTCCACTCGAGTATGGGCTCTCTCGGAAATTGGAATCGAACTACCTTTGTCCGGCAACAAACATTAGCATAGCATGATGCCAACCAGTCCATACCCGTAATTACGTCAAAATCTATCATCTCAAGTTCAATTAGATCAACCCTTGTTTGACGATCACCTATAATGACTACACAGTTTTGATATACTTGCCTCGTTATTACAGGATCACCAACTGGAGTGAATACCTCGAAAGGTTTAATTGGCTCAGGTCTTACCCCAACACAATCAGCGATATACGGAGTAATATATGAGAAGGTAGAACCTGGATCAATCAGAGCATATACGTCACGGAAAAATATAGTCAAGGTACCTGTGACAACATCTGGGGAAGACTCAAGATCCTGTCGCCCAGCTAAAGCATACATACGGGGCTGAACAGCACCTGAAGTAGATGCTCCCTCTCTACCTCTGCCCCTACCTGCTGTAGTCTGAGGAGTCTGTGCTGTCGGGCGTGCTGAAGAAGAACCCGCTGCTGAACCTGTAGGCTGAGTCCCAGCTCTATCTCTCGCTGAGGGGAAATCTCTCATCATGTGACCAACTTGCCCGCAAGCATAACAAGCATCCGAACCCTGACGACACTGTCTGGAATGTAGTTTGCCACACTGGCTACACCGCGGTACTGGAGGTCTCCTCTGGCTAAAGTCTCACCTAGACTGCGAATCTGAGGCCCTCGAACTCTGCCCCTGGCCTGACTGAAAAGAACGGTCAACCCTTCTATCTGAGAATCTAGGAGGTGCACTAGTCACTGACTGACCTGAATGCCTAGAATATGTCTGTCTCGGTCCCCCTCGGTACTCACTGCTCTCCCCCATAGATCTAGCCCTCTTACCTTGTCTTCTGTCACCCGCACGATCACTTCTCTGCTGTCGTTGTCGTTCCTCGAGGTTCTGAGCATGGGCCTGTATCCGGGAAATATCCATCCCGTCTTGCAAAGAGGCTGTCAGGCAATCTCTGAACAAGTGTAGTCCTAAACCACTCACAAATCTATAGACTCGGTCCCCTATGTCAACCACCATAGTCGGAGCATACCGGGCCAATGAGTTGAATTGCATACTATACTCTCGGGCACTCATGCTGCCTTGTTTCAAATTCAAGAACCTGTCCGCTCGAGCTCGGCGGACTTCAGGTGGCAAGTAGTGACGAATAAAGGCATCTACAAACTCTTGCCACACGGGAGGTGGTGCATTCTCCCCTCTTGTTATCACCCAATTCTTATACCATAGTACCGCCACGGCGCGAAGTCTATATGAGGCCAACTCTACAGATTCAGTCTCAGAAGTTTGCATAAGTGTTAACGTCCTCAGTATTTCATCGATAAAACATTGTGGGTCCTCATCCGGCTTCGACCCAAAAATTTCTGGAGGATTTAGAGTAAAGAAATCACGGGCTCTTGTACTAGCTGAACGATCACTTGGGCCCGCATTCTGTCGTTGTGCCTGAGCGGCAACCAACTGCGTCAATAAATGTATGGCCTCGGACACTTGTTGACCCGGAGCACCCAGTGGAGGAATCGGAGTTGAGGCTCCTCCCTGCTCTTCTACATTGGGCACGGCCTCACTTTGCGATTCACTTTCCTCTACATTTGCCGGAGGCTCTCTTTCCGCCTGCCTCTTTGTCGAAGCTTTGCCTTTCTGGGCAGCTGTAGCTTTTCCTTTCGGCGGCATTTTCTGAAACCATAACGCACTTTTAGGAATGATATAATCCTAGACATGGCTCTATCGCACGATCTCATGAGAAGAAAGATGGTCATTTTCCTAAATGCCCTGTAGCTCTTGTTTATTAGCGTGGCGCACCACACACCATAAACAAGACTCTACTAGACACGGCTCGTAGACACTTCCTAGGGCGAACTGCTCTGATACCACTTCTGTCACGACCCAGCTAGGGGCCACGACAGGTACCCGGAGCTAGTTACCGAGCACCGCTCACTCTACTACTTATCTTGCTCGTTTAATACTCTTTTATCAATTTTACAAACCAATTGTAGGAAAATCATATTTAATCGAAACATAAATACTTTATATGCATTTTCCTCTCGGCCATCAAAATAATATACATACATATGAAAACCTCTTGTGAGACCATCTAACCCACACTGCGTATCTACGAGCCTCTACTAACATAATGAATACATGGACGGAACAAGACTCCGTCATGCCCAAAATATGCATATATGAATGTACATCAAAAGGATAGCCATAAGCACCTCCGAACAATGGAGTGCTATCTAACAGCTGACAGCTACTGAGGACCTGGGCCAAGCTCTCCTCCTTGTCTACCTGTGGGCATGAACACAGCGTCTGAAGAAAGGACGTCAGTACGACTATTGTACTGAGTATGAGAGGCGTACATAATGAAAGGAAACATCAGTGATATGAGGATAACATCAATATGAGACAACTGAATCTGACTGATAATCATACATGAAGTAATGCATGATGTCTTACTCATCATCATAACATGTATGCATTATATGCAAGCTGCCCGTCCATGTCGAAACGGTGTGATAATCAATAATATTAGCCCGCGTCCAGGCCTCCTGCATCCGGGGTACCATCTCATGCCACCCACTAGTAGTGTCTGCCCACGCCCGTAGGTCGTGGTGTATCCGTATCGCCGCCCGCCGAAGAAGTGTCTGCCCGGCCAACTAGGCCCGGTGTGAAATGCTCATGACATGCTTAATGTAAATTCTCATAGTAATATGCTTATCCTAAAATACTTATCTTATCATAGTGCGTATATATGACTCATGATCAACTTTACTCTATCGGGGTGACGTAAGGTCGTGATCCCCCGATTACATTATGGAACCATCATGGACATTCTGCCTCACCTTGAAAGGACTAGTACATAAGGTGAGTGTAGGCAAGGAATAACATCATCATCATTCTAGTGTCATCATATCGTATAACTTATCTCATATAGACATTCATAAGTATAAGCTTTTAACTTCTTAGAATGTAAGAACTCACGAAAGAAATAGGGATTCAAGTTAAAAGATTCATGCCTTTAGAAAGAAGGACTAGCCTCACATACCTTGGTCGTTTAGCTAAGATATCGCTCACTTGTTCTTCGTCGATATCACATTGTTACCTTCATAAGAGAATTCGTATCAACATTAGTAAACTAATTATAAGAACGCATCGCTAATTCTAGGAAAAGTCGGACAACGCTTCCTTCGCTCATACTGCTTTTCTCACATTCTATATCAAATCCCAATATTCATAATATTATTCGCAATATCATAATCGACAATCGTCATTTACGTGCGTTTGGCAAAATCCACCATTTTCCCCCAATTTTTCCCTTATTTCTACTTCTAGCTCATCCTTGCGTTTTCATGCATCTACTGCTTGTTTCATGATATAAACATCATTTATAATGTATTAGTACTCACAACACTTCAATATTCATAGTTCGATTCCACTATCATTCATTTATGTCACTATTCACTCAATAATGACCCATTTCTATGTTCTTCTACATTTCAAGTGTCTAAGCTTTCCAATACTTCAAACAATATGGAATAATCATGAAATTTACCTTGGAGGATGGTTGAACAATCCATAAGTTGAAATACTTCAATTAGCCAAAACCCTAGTTCCACCTTCTTGGGAATTTCTTGACTTAGAAGATCCTTTGATGTGTTCTTACACTTATTCTCATGAATTTGGTGTTGATAATCTTAGGTTTCCTTGGATTTTCTTACTATTTTTAGAGTTGAAGTGTTGAAGAACACTCTAGAGTTTTCTTGAAGTGTTGGATGAAAATTGACGTGAAATGGGCTTAAGTTCCCTTTTAATAATTCAAAATCTGATCTTTAATGAAAACTTGTCGGGATGAACAGTGGTCGTAAACCACCATATACGGACCGTATTTTGATTTACGGTCCGTGCACTGTGGTCGTATTTAATCATTTCAAAGGCAAAAAGTTTTGGCTGATGGACATGGTAGTTTACGACCTGGTTTACGGTCCGTAAACCAGTTTACGGGCCGTAAACTGGGTCGTATTTAACCATATTCAACATTTACAGAAAGTTGAGATTTTTGACATGCTGGAGGAATATTGCACTATACGGTCCGTAAATCACTTTATGGGCCGTATAGTGCCATATACGACCACTGGCTGAAAAAGTTTCTGCGACTTTCTTATTTCCAAAAATTCTTAATTAGCCATTCCCGGCTTAACAAAACATCATTCATTCAACTTTTCATCATTCCACTCATCATACAAGTACGGAGAAACTTCCGAGGTGTAACAATGGGGTAGCCTTGTTGGCTTGTACCCCAGTTCAGTGTAGTGGTACATGTATATATATCTTTTGAGGGCTGTGACCCTCCAGTTTATGACATCTATCAATCAACAGAACAGGTTGTGAGTGCCCTCAGGTGGCCCAGAATGAGCATGAGCAAATATGTCATGTACGTTTAGTGGCATCTAGGAGGTCATCTTCTGGGTGTCCGTCATAGTCCTCCGGTTGGGCTGTGACAAAATTTGTATCAGAGCAGTTCATCCTCGGGTTGTCTATGAGCCGTGTCCAGCAGAATCTTGTCTATCGGTGTGTCGTACACCACACTTATAGGCAGGAGGCTGTAGGATATTTAGGATGGTCATCTTTCTTTCTGATCATAGATTGTGCAGTAGAGCCAATGATAGGAAAGCTCGTTTTGGTACTATTTTAGCTAAATTGCAAGATTGTATTGATGAAGAGGACAAGTTCTGTTAAAGGGAGCGTAAGTAAGGCTCTGAAGGTGGACATGAGACCCGTACCACCCGTCGACTCAGGATTAAGAATGTCAAGAGGTATAAGAAAGAGCATCAGCTATTCCATTGAGACGGACCCATCAGAGAATGTGGCTCCAGTAGGAGAAGACTCGACTGAGAAATCATATAACAAAGACCTGTTTAAGGGTTCACGATACTCCTGTTGAAGAAGACACCATTAAGAAAGTACAGAGCTGGGTGTTTCAGCATTATGTTAGGCCAGCTTCTGATGTTAATATCACAAATGTACGTAGTTCTCTATCTTGGGATATAGTTAAGCAGGAGTTACCCACAGATTGTGGGGAGTACGAGATAGAGAAAGAAGAGAGTCAGTTAAGGAGTAGTGCTTTTAATAAGGACAAAAGGGATTTATTTCTAGATATATCTGACCTATGTTCTCCAGTATCTTATTTACAGGTATGTGGCTCTTTCCATCAGAACCAATTGTGTGTTATATGTATATGACCTAATCTCAAGACATCATCAATCATTCGTTACTCTGGGACTTCATAAAGTTTTATAGTGGGTTGTTCTTACGAATAATTATAATCAGGACATCCTTATTATGGACATGGATATTGAAGTCAGAATTGAGATTTTAAGTCATATAAGTTTATGTGCTCTCAGAGGGATTTCTCGAGGATAGATACAGAAGTTGCAGTAGAACTAAGCAGATTAGGTGATATTTCATCCCCTACACTTATTGGCAGTATTAGATTAAAGCACCCTGGGCTTATAGTATATTGGCCTTTAAGAGGAAAGAAACAGAAAAGAAGCCGAATAAAGGAATAAGGAACCAATGATAGAAGGTGTAGTAGATATGAGTAGATGAGATTTGCAGATACCCATGGAAGAGGAGTGCGGTGTGTGATCAAAGTAAAGGATACCAGATGATTTGTATTAATAGTGTAGGTAAATCAAGGCTTCATAGACCGGAAAGTAAAGAGTAGGATCAGAAAGTGAGTTAATAAGTGAATTTGAGGTCCTTGGCAAGGACTAGATTATAGGATATATATAATTTTGACTAAGGATTACAAGATGGTTATAAGGTAGCTTGTGGGAGTAATTTTTAAGGCCAACGTCTTGAAGGATTGCGAGTTTTATGATATGTAAAGAACCAAGCCATCAAAAGTCAAGGAGTGAATTATGTGTTCTGCCAAAGGATATGTTCTAATACTGGGACAGCGAATAAGATATGAAGCGAGCCGTTATATGAATGTCTGTGAGTATCCTATAAACTATTTAGTATGCTTCAAAAGGTATATGGGCCGGAACGATGTAATCTACGAATGAAATTGGAGGGTGGATGAGATTGTGCTTCTGGATTGGGAGAAAGGAAGTGTATATTATTATTGTATGTTGATAAACATCGTGTGGGAGGTTTTATGAAATATTTTGGTATTGATGATGATGTTGTTGATATTAGTATTGCTATTATTATTGTTTTGTTGGTATTGTGATTTCGGGCTAGGGATATAAACAGGGGAGATGCTGCCTGAATTTCAGCAGATTTTAAAAGGAATTAATTTGAGGGCTTAAGACAAGCATATGATGACAAGCCTAACGATAATATGAATTATCTTGAATGTAGATTTACGAGCTTGGGAGGATAAGCATTAAATAGTTAAAGTTAAGGTGACCGAAAAGGTATATTAAGGCGCCGTCCCTTTCTTTCAAAAGGCATGATTCCTATGTTATGATTCCATATATGTTTCCATAACCTTCTTACATCCAAAAGTTAGAAGTTCATGATTCTTAAAAGCTTCTTATGATAATAAAGATGGGATGTTTTCTATGATGAACATGATGATGATGATTTTAATTCTAGAAATTCTAAAGCTTATGATTTTAATGCTATTATGAGATTATTGAGCTTATTTCATGATTTTCTTGATTTTATTCATTATTGTTGATCGCACCTTATGATAATTGTTCCTTCAAGGTGAGATATAGCAATGATTATTATTCCATAATATAATCGAAGGTTACTGACCTTACGTCACTCCGATAGAGTGGTAACTTTTAATTGGGCTCTCATGCATGCTATATGTATTTATATATGTAACTTTTACATACCGCGCCTTAACGGTCAGGAAAGATACTGTACACATATTACCGCGCCTTAAAGGCCAGGCAAGATGCTATATATAGATAACACCGCGCCTACATGGCTGGGCAAGATAACAGCGCGCCTACATGGCAGGGCAGAATAATACCGTGCTTATATGGCTGAGCAAGATAACAACGTGCTTATATGGCTGGGAAAGATAACACCGTGCTTATATGTCCGGGCAATATAACACCGCGCCTACATGCCCGGGCAAGATAACACCGTGCCTCTATGGTCGGGCAAGATAATACCATACCTATATGGGCGGGCACTGTACTTCTATATATATTCCTAATGTTGCTTTGAAAAGTTAAAGTTAGCATCCATGGTATCCGCCTTAAGAGGCAATCAGTTGTACAGGTTATCTTTATCTCATGTTATGTTCCATGTTTCTTGTTATGTTGTTATTCATGCCTTACATACTCAGTACACTGTTCGTACTGACGTCCTTTCTTATGGACGCTGCGTTCATGCCCACAGGTAGACAGGTACACAGATTTGACCCGTAAGTGATTTATCAGCAGATTCTCAGGAGCACTCGACTTACTTCGAAGTTGCAGTCTATTGGTATTGGTCCTTATGGTCATTTGTATTCTATGTAGAGGCTCGTAGACATGTGTGTATAGTTAGACATTTCATAACCCTACCGATCCATATCATTGTATAACATTTTAGTAGCCTTGTCGGCTGGTGATGATGGATATAAATGTTGAAGATTATCTAGAGATGTGTCGTTATACTGTCATATATGTCCTTACATGTCACGACCCGACCGGAGGGCCATGACGGGCACCCGGTGTTAACTCACCCGGGCATCCCTTACCGTACATTCACATTCACATCTAGGTGGACCACATGGCCTACACATAATTTCTATACATCAATACTGCTAAACTCATTGGGCAACAACACATTCATATCATCATCAACAACTATGCCCATATCCATATACATAAGCCGACGAGGCTATCAAAATGATATACAAAAATATAAGTCGACAAGGCCAAAAGACATCTAACCATACACAACTGTCTACGAGCCTCTAAGAAGAGTAGGTAATATCATATAGGCTTGACAGGATCCCGCCATGCTCATGTGTATGTACACAAAAGAATAATACCCAAAATCTATATCTCCGGATGAAATGGAGCTCCTCTATGCAGTCCCTGAATAAGGAATCTATGGATCAAGCCTGTATCCCTCGCTACCTACGGGCATGACGCAATGTCCACAAACAAAAGGACGTCACTATGAATAATGTACTGAGTATGTAAAGCATAATCAACATCATAGTACGAGCATAAGAGACAGCATAAGAAATAGCATGAGATAGAAGAATCAGGAGGTAATAAAGCCCTTTGTGCATCTAGTGGCCATCATCATATTTACTTAATTGTCTTTCATAAGGACCTTCCATTTCTAATGCTTACTTACGTACATGTACATTTGATTATTAGTGCCATACCCGACCATAAAGGCTCAGTGTTTCACGTGCCCTACCATGACGAGGCTTGGTGTTAGACATACCTGGCTAGCCAAGGCTCAGGGTTGTCCATACCCAACTGCAGAGGTGCGCGCGCGATAAGTATCATACCCGACCATATAAGCTTGGTGTTACATAATAGTCATACATACTTATACACATATATATAAAAGTCCATACGTATCATCAACATATTACTGCTATCATCGCTTTCGTTACATCTCTCCTTAGAGGATCAACTATCATATAAAGGAGGTACTAGTATCGTGAAAGTATCGAGAATCATGAGCTTTGGTAATCTTAGAGATAGAATCATTTGAAAGACATTATGGAACTCATGAAAGGATATATAGCAATGGAACCATGCCTTAATGAATGAAGGGTTAGCCTTACATACCTCTTAGTCTTCTTAACAACTTAACGTTCGCCGTCGAAGCTTGAACAATCTACATTAGGAGGATTCATACCATGGTTAAGCTTTAATGACATTCTTAAATTCAGACTAGAATAATTCATGATCTAATGAAAATTGGAGAGCATTTCCCTTATTTCGTCAACTTCCACCATATTACAAGACAAGTCCCAAACATTCATAATACACCCACAATATCATAATCACAAAATCACATTCTACTAAGCCTTCAAAATTCATCCTTATGTTCAACTTATACCAACAACTTCACACCCATTTTAGCACATTTTCATACAATACTTCCTTATCACCATTACTACCTTTCATAACAAGATTATATCCATATTATACTAAGAATCATGACTCAAGTTAGGTTATTACTCAAAAACATCATAAAAGTTACATTTAGCCCTCATTTTCTACTTTCTTCTCCTACCCAAGTTGTTCAACAACCAAGCATCCATGATAACATGAAATAACCATGAAAACAAACCTTTTATAACATGGGAATGAGCTTTGGAGCAGCTATAAACTTATGTGAAAACCCTAGCTTCAATACCCAAGAATCTCTTATAGTCTACTAATCCTAGGATGCCTTCTAACATATGAACACTTTGATACTTGCCTCTTGATCTTTTTTTTTCTCTTTGATTGGGGTGGAATATGCTTTGAGAAGGGTTTTGAGCTCTCAAGACTTGTGGAATATAAAAAATGAAATAAATGAACAAAGGCCCTCTATTTATACAAAAAGTTAAAAATCTGCTCGATAGACTTATACGGACTACTTATACGGTCCGTATAGTATTATACGGTCGGTATAAGTGGACCGTATAACACCACCATGGGAAATTCCCTTTCTGATATAGGGAAAGTTATACGGACCCCCTTATACGAACTGTATAATGTTAGACGGACCGTATAAGTGGTCGTATAACACCACCAAGAAAATAACCCTTTCTATGAAAGTCATGTTATAGAGGCCCTCCTTATACGGACCGTATAACTCCCAGTTATGCGAAACTTCCTCTCGTTGTTTCGTTGGACTTCCAATCCTCGTGGAACCTCCTTGGCACTTACATAATACTTGATTAACCATTCATTAACCATACAATAAGCCCTATAGCAGCCCCTCATGACATCACAAAATAAATATTAGCTCAATGATAGCAAAAAGCTTTCTGAACACGACTTATATTTTACTCATATATTCGTACAACTTCAAAATCTTATGGTATGCACCTTAACCTATCTAATACTTCCCTTAATCTCATAAGGATTTCATAATAATCACCTTAAGCTCACATTAGCCTATCAACAAGGCAACAAATCAAAAATTTCTGAGGTGTAACATTACAGATTATGATATCCAGGAGCTATCTTTATGGTCCACCCAGAAATGTTTATGAGATGTATGTTTAGAAGTGCTCGGTGTGTTAGCTCCGAGTGACCCTCATGGCCCTCTGTTGGGTCGTGACATATTCATTGTAAGAATAGTGATGCTCGTATCCCATGTCATCTCCCTCATAGCCCCCATATTCATCATGGTCATACCCTCTCTTGCTAGAGGTATAACCTTCAAAATCATCTCCACAAGACTCGGAAGCTATGGTTGACATCTTTATCTCCCCTTCTCCTTATGTCTCCTCTTCGTGTACCTAAAAAATGAGCAAACAAGATTAGTAGCAAAAGCTCCTCACGTCACTTGTATTTGCACTCAAACTTACCTCTCAACCTAAGCTTCTTCCAAGGTTGGTCAAGAAACCTTTTAATCCAAATTAATTCACAATATTGCTAACCTTTGTGGAGGAATAGAGTGTTACTCGAAAGGCGGACGACTCGATAAAGCAAAAGGACTTGAGCCAAGAAGATTCAATGAAATCAGAACGAGAAGAGCTTGAAAGAATTGACACGAAATGAAATCAAGGACTCAAGAACTAGTTAACAACTAATAAGATCGATTACTAGTCATTAAATAGTTGTAAGAATCAAACAAAGGAAATTAGGAAAGATTCAAACCACTTGGGACACTTAGGAAATTTTCTAGATTTTTTTTTATCAGTTGTTGGCCATGGTCGCGGGGCCAACATGTAAAAATCAATCTCTGAAAAATTCACCTTTCATATTGGGTCCGCGTCGCGAGTTCAACACATGATGGTATTTCTATGTCCGGCCCGCGTCGCGGGTCTAGCACCTAATTTGTGTTTCAGTGTAGGGCCAGCATCGCGGGTGCAACACGCGGATCCCTGTACTCCATTCCTCGAACTTTGGCTCGGATTTTCTTGAAATTTGCTATTGTAGGACCTCTCCAAACTTAGTATTTTCCTTTTTTGGGCTGATATAATACCTTTTAAACTTGTACTAGGAAAAACTTTGGATAAAAGTACCTTTTGGGTCCTCTTTTTCACTTTGAAGGTTTGAAGATGATGAAGAACATGAAGAACACCCAATTTGCAATTCAACTCCAAATCAACCCGTTTTTCCTCCAAATTGTAGATCTAAGCTCCTAATGATTAGAAGAACAAAGCCCAATAGTTAATTTCACCAATAAAACCCTTAATCAATAAACCCACTTTTTGAATTTCAAGCTTTTGAAGGTACTCCAATGGTGAAAATCACAAACTGATATGATCCTACTTGGCACACCTCATTTCAAGACTTACATCCAAGGCCAAGATATTGAACTTCAAGCTTTATGAGTGGCAGGGATGATAAGAATGGTGTTGAAGGACTCTGGTGGCCCATACAAGCCCCACAATGAGGCCTATGTTATGTGGGAGGTGGCTTGGGCGAGGCTTGAAGATAAGGCTACAAGAAAGACGGCCGACACTCAAAGTGGCTAGAAGCGCAAAAAGGACAGAAATGCAAAAGTGGCCAAACATGCAAAGATGGGACGTACATGCAAATGGTCGTAATTGACAGCTTTGAGGATGGGAGGATATTTGTGCAAGGGAGAGACATTTCGGATTCCAAGCCAACATCCAACTAGCCAAACAAGGCCCTTACCTCATTAATGGCATTTTTGTAATAACTTAGTCTTCTTTAGTCCAGGAGTATAAATACTAGACTTAGCCATTTTCTTCACTAGGATTATGTTGAATGATGAATTGAGAAAACTCCTTTGGAGATAGATTATTTAGCTTAGTAGCTTTAGGGTTAGTTATTATAATGGTGGATTCCATTGTTGGTCTTTGAACCTTTAATTCCATTGATTTCGTGAAGAATTGTTCATTTGTGGATTCATTTGAATCACTCTTGCCTTGATTTCAAATAGTCTATGTTCTTTTAGGATTGAATTATATTGGGAGGTGTTTGATTTAATATACCCAAGGTTTTCCATAAATTCACCCTAATTGGGTCTTCCTTTTATCCTCTTTTCTCATCCTTTTTCTTCAATTCTCATCCCTAATTTCTCGTTGTTTTAGTTTCCGCGCTTTTATTGTTGTATCCGTGTCTTCCACAAGCCGGATCATATCACAAACCCTTTTCAAATCTCTTCAAATTTCGTTTCCAAGGGTTTTCCACACCAACAAACACATATCTAATACCAAAATCAACAAACAACAACAAGATTTTGGTCGAATCAATTAAAACCCACTTGTTCTTCAAAAACCTTTAAGTTCAACATTTGTGAACTACTTCAAACTTCGGATTTAGAGATTATAGATGGCAACAAACACAAATTCAACCTCAAATCCAACAAACAAACAGCATAAAATAAATTTTCGATTTTTTTTGGAATTTTCGAAATATGTTTTTTTTTTTTGAATTTTCAGATTTTGAGCCTAGGATTAGAAATTGTAAGAACAATCTCTTAGCCTATGCTCTGATACCAAATGATACCTCGAATTGGGGAAGACCTAATTCAATCCAAAACGCGGAATTTAAAGATACGAAGAAAAGGGGATGAGGAATAGAGATAAATACTTGACCCGAATGGTAAAATTCTATAAACAAACCTAGGTATACGAAACCTAAATCCTTCTAATATGAAATCGAATCCACAAGAACAAAAGAAATATGAATCAAGGCAAGAATTTCACTTGAAATCCACAAACGAACAATCTTCATGACTTCATTGGAAAATAGGTTCTACAACTAACAATGGAATCCACCATCATATGACTAAAATAGCCCAAGAATCTACCTAACAATCTATCACTCAAAATATGAGTATCTCTCAAATATTCATCATAAAAATCTAAGTGAAGAAAATGACTAAGTCTAGTATTTGTACTCCTAGACTAAAGAATACTAAGTTATTACAAAAATGCCATTAATGAGGCAAGGGCCTTGTTTGACTAGTTGGATGTTGGCTTGGAGTCTGAAATGTCTCTCCCTTGTACAAATAGCCATCATCCCATCTTCAAAGCTTGCAATTGCGACCATTTGCATGTATGCCTCTTTTTTGCATGTTTGGCCACTTTTGCATTTCTATCCTTTTTGCGCTTCTAGCCACTTTGAGTGTCGGCCTTCTTTCTTGTAGCCTTATCTTCAAGCCTCGCCCAAGCCACCTCCCAAATATCATAGGCCTCATTATGAGGCTTGTATGGGCCTCCAAAGTCTCTCAACACCATCCTTATCATCTATGTCGCTTGTAGAGCTTGAAGTTCCTATCTTGGCCTTGGATGTAAGTCTTGAAATGAGGTGTGCCAAGTAGGTTCATATCAAATGATGGGCCATTATTGAGTGGCCAAGACACTTGACATTTTGGGTAAGAAATTCTATTGGCCCAAGATGCGACATGATGGCCCAAGATGCGACATGATGTTGAAAAACTATGTGGTCAATGTTTGGAATGCAAGCAAGCCAAGTCCAAGACTCGGCCCCAAGGTATGTATACTTCCCTTTCTAATCCTATCGGTCCTTGGATAGACATTTCTATGAATTTTGTGTTGGGTCTTCCAAGAACCAAAAGGGGTCATGATAGCATTTTTGTTGTGGTAGATAAGTTCTAAAAAATGTCTCATTTTATACCACGCCATAAATGTGATGATACATCTCCTGTAGCATCTTTTTTTGTGAATCATGTGATTAAATTGCATGAAGTTCCTAGAACTATTGTTATTGATAGGGATTCTAAATTCCTTAGTCATATTTGTAAGAGTCTATGGGGTGCACTTGACACTAATCTTTTATTCTCTACTTGTTGCCACCCTCAAATGGATGGGCAAACCGAAGTAGTAAATAGGACTCTTGGAAGCATGCTTAGGTGTATGATTAGGAAAAAGCCTACTTCTTGGGAGGATTGTTTGCATTTAATAGAATTTGCTTATAATCGTTCTCTTCACACTTCGATTGGCATGACCCCATTTGAAGTTTGCTATGGATTTAACCCATTGATTCTTTTAACCTTAACCCCTTTGCCTACTGATGTTCTTTTGAAATTAGATACAAAACAAAGGGCATCCGAAATGATGAAAATCCATGCCAATGTAAAGGAGAACATTGAGAAGATCAACACCAAGGTAGCTAAGAGGAAAAACCGTTTGAGGAAGAAGATAGAATGTCCAACCTAATGATTGGGTTTGGGCTCAGTTTCGGATGGAAAGATTTCCTCAATTAAGTCAAGGGAAGTTGAGTCCAAGAGGAGATGGACCCTTCAATTTCCTTGAAAAGATCAATGACAATACCTACAAGATCGACTTTCCAAGTGAGTATAATGTTCACAATGTTTTCAATATAAGTGATCTTTCCCCTTGTGTTATAGGTGAGCCTTTAGATTTGAGGACGAATCTTCTCCAAGAAGGGGAGGATGATATGACCCCATCTAGCTCAAGGCCATTCACTAGGAGTCATGTAAGGGAGCTCCAAGAGATGGAAACCATGTTTATGAAGAAAGGAGCCTTGGAAGAGCTTGGAGAGAAGATGACCAAAGCTTACAATGTTTGGGAAATAGCTTGGGATGTCCTGGAAGACCAAGAGATGACCTCCTCTCAAAGTGGATAGATGTTAAAGAGGGACATTTTGGCAAACTGTGGGCATTGGGTGTAAATCTTGGCCAAAAATGCAATTGCATTCTTGGGCAAGGGTTCAAATTGGAGGCAACGTTTGCAAGTTATGACCATTGGATGAATGAAGACCCATGTTGGGCTTAATTTGGCAAAGTGCCACGTTTAGGCCTTTGGTGTAAAGCCCTAGACTATAAATAGAAGACTTGTCTTGTTTTCATCTTTAACTTGAATTTTGTAGAACTTGAGAGTAATAGTTTGTTAGGTTATTAATCACAATGAAGTTTGTTTGGTTACATAATTCTAAGTGTGATTCTTAGTTGCAAAGTGAATTTTTTATTTCCATTGGAATCATATAGAATTTCTCATTTGCGGTCTTCCAAATTGGGTAATTCGTGAATTCCAAATTGCTAAGGTTCATTGGTGGAAATCCTATTAGGAGGGATTAGGTTTCACATATGATATGATCCTAGAGGGCATGATTGATGCTAATGGCTCAAGGTCATGAAAGTGGACGTTGGAAACACTTGTGGACCCACGTAAGAGAGCAAATGATGTTTGGAAGATAGCTTGGCATTGGAAGAATTTCAAAGTGGCTATGCGTTGCAAAATGGCTAGATGTGAAAAATGGCTAAAAGTGCAATTATGGGGCTAAGATTGCAATTAGAGGTCATACTTGCAAGTTCTGAGATTAGAATGGCAATTGGAGGTCATAATTGCAAGTTATGAGACTTTGGATGCAATTGAAGACCCATGTGGGTATTTTTGCAAAAGAGCCACTTTAGGGCCTTTTGATGTAATAGGAATTAGTATATATAATTGTTTTCATCCATTTGGAAGACTTAGCTTGCATATTGATGATAAATTCAAATTGAGAGAATTTTAGTATAGTTTGTTTGGTTATTGTTCAAGTGTGATTTCCAAGTTGTGAATTGAATTGCTTATCCATTGAATTCGTCTAGATTTCTCATTTGTGGATTCAAATTGAGTCTCTTCTTTGAATTCAAATTACTTAGGTTCTTTGGTTGAAATCCAATTTTGAGGGTATAGGTTTCATATACCTAAGTTTGCCTATAAATTTTATTACCAGTTGGGTCTAGTATAAATCGTTCTATCTTCTCACAAATTGAGAGAATTTTAGTATAGTTTGTTTGGTTATTGTTCAAGTGTGATTTCCAAGTTGTGAATTGAATTGCTTATCCATTGAATTCGTCTAGATTTCTCATTTGTGGATTCAAATTGAGTCTCTTCTTTGAATTCAAATTACTTAGGTTCTTTGGTTGAAATCCAATTTTGAGGGTATAGGTTTCATATACCTAAGTTTGCCTATAGATTTTATTACCAGTTGGGTCTAGTATAAATCGTTCTATCTTCTCACCACCAATTTCCCATATCCCTTTTATTTCCTTTTGTTTTTGTTCAATTCTTAGATTTTCCCTTGCTTGATTGTTATCATTTGGTATCAGAGCTAGTTTAGAAGAGTTTCTTACATTCTTCAATCCTTGGTTCAAAGAAAATTCAAAATATATATATATATATATATATAGAAAATCCCAAACAAAAAATCCATATTCTAAAAACCCCAAAAATTTTGTTCTTGTTTCTCGTATTTGAAGTTATATTTGAGTTTGTTGATATCCAAAACCCCTAAATCCAAGAGTTGAGTTCATTTGGTTACGTTTGGAGTGAATCACCAATGTTGAACTTTGAAACTTTGAAGAACTCAAAAGTGGGTTTGGTGATTGAGTTGGAATTGAAGCAAATTGGACATTGGGCTTTGTTCTCCAAGTGATAAAGAGCTTAGATTTGAAAATTTGAGCAAAAACGAGTCGATTTGGTCCTAGATTGCATTTGGGTGTTCTTGGTATTCTTAAGAACATTCATATCTTCATATTAGAGAAGAAGACCAAATAAGAGGGTTTGATCCAAAGGCTTTTCCAAGGACAAGTGGAAAGTTGTTTGTTGGGCCAAAAAGGGCAAGTCCTAGGTTGTGTGGGGCCCAAGACGTCATCAGATCCAAGAAAATTCAGCCCAAATTTCGAGGAGAACTAGTTCAATACCAAATCACTGAAGCCATTATATGGTCCCACATACGGACCGTATAAATTTTAAGGTCCGTATAATTGGTCCGTGAAATTAGAGGCCACAAAAGTTACATTCTGTCAGTGACTTACGGTGGGAAAAATACGGACCGTAAAAATTTTACGGCCCGTAGATTTCGGTCCGTAAATTTGGTGCCAAATTTTTGAGTTTCTGTCCCTATTCTATGGTCACTTTTTACGGTCCGTCAATTATATACTGACCGTATAATTCCACAACCCAATCCGTAAATTTGAGGTACATTTTCAATTCCAAATTTTCATTTCATCTCAATTTATTTCTCAAAATTTCTTGAGCCTTGATTGTAAGTGATTGTTTCCCTATTTCGTTATTTCAAATTGATGCATTGGATCGATTGAGGCTTCAAGACTTCCTTTTCAAATTATCACCTACTCGGGCCCGAAATTTTATTTATTTCTCCGATTTTAGCATTCCATTTTCTTGTGTCAATCAACTAGTAGCCCTTTAGTAGTTATACCTACTTGTGTTTACTAGTTCTTGCGTCCGCATTTTGTTTGTGCTAATTTCTTTCAAGCTTTTCTTCGTTTTATTTGATTGAAACATTATTGGCTCTCATCCTTTTTGCTTTGAGTCGTCTGCTATTCATCTAAACAAGAATCCATTCTACCACAAAGGATAAGCAACGTTTGAATTTGATTGGGCGAGCGATTCCTGAACAACTTCGAAAGAGCACGAAGTGTGGTAAGGTTGAGAGTTCAATACGAGTGACGTGAGGGTGTTGCTACTAACGTTGTTTTGCTAGTTTTGCAGGTTATAATGTCTAATCAAGGAGATCATACTCATAAGGGGGAAGAACCATCATATTTGGTGAGTTCGATGATGGCAAGGATAGATAGTTTGGAGGCTAAGGTTGTACAAGTTGAATCCTCAAGTAGAGTGGGCACTCCCTACTCTCATGTTGAAGGGGAATTGGGAAAAACACAGAAACGACCCCGACTCTTACACTTGGACAAGCACATGCCTTGTGCCATCTCCCTACTACTTCTTCGCCTACCCAAAGAGCTCCACAAAACCAACCACCCACCCTCTAAAACACCAATCGGCAAACCTATCCCCAAATGTACCAAACAACCCAAAGAGAGCCAATACCACAAAGAACCACACAAAACATTCCCCAAGCACCTCAACAAAATCAACAACAAGATCCCTTCCAAAACTAATTCGAAAACCCGTTGTTTAATGAGGAGGTTGAGGAGATTCAACAAGAAAGGTGGTGGGATGAACCTCGTAATGGAGAAAGGCGAGGTCCAATGGCTAATCGGGGTAGAGAAAGATATGGTGGCTTTGGGAGATTTCAAGGCCATGATACAAGATTCCAAGGTCATGAAGACTGAGGAAGATGGCATGGACATGAGGAGCGTGGAGATAATGATCGACATTTGAATACCATCAAGGTGACTCTCCCCAAGTTCAAAGGAAGTAGTGATCCCGAGGAGTTCCTTCAATGGAAGTTGCAAAGTGAGAGGATATTCCTCGCCAACAATGTGTCAGAAGCTTTGAAGGCAAGGTATGCCCTCACCCAATTTCAGGGATAGGCATCAACTTGGTGGGAATCCAAGAAGCGGGATAGAGCTCAACGCCAAATTTTTGGCATTCCTACTTAGGAAGAGTTGATTGAGCTCATAGAAGCAAGGTATCTACCTCCTACATACTATCAAGAAGTGCTTGAAAAGGTATACATGTTGAAGAAAGGCTCCAAGAGTATGGAGGAGTACTTTGATGAGTTTGAAAACTTGAGGATGAAGTCCAAGATTGAGGAGCATTTGAATTACACTCTCATAAGATTTGTAGCCAACTTAAATTAGGAGATTTCCAAACCCATGAGGCTACAAACTTATAATAGCTTAGAGGAAGCTTTTCATGATGCTTCCAAGGTTGAAGCGGATTTGAAAGATGAAAAGGCTTACAAGGCCAAGAGCACTTCATCTTCAACTTGGAACCAAGGGAAAGAGAAGTTGAAGACGTCCACTTGGGAGAGGCCTAAGATCACTACTCCCACCCCTCAAGCTAAGTTTGACTACAAAGCTAGAGGAGACGACCAAGCCAAAGGAGGTAACTGTTATATCCCGTATTTTTGCATATTCGGAAAATTCAAAATAATTTTGACTTGTAAGAAATAAGGCCATAATTTGATTTTTATTTAATATATGTGTTGTTTATGAAAAATGTTGATGTTGAAATATGGAGGAAGGTCAAGGTCAAAATGGGGAATTTTGGAAATTAGTTTCGGGGAAGTGCTATAGAGCTACTAATTTGTTTCTTGTGGCTGAGAAAGGCGGGTCTAGTCATCTTCACTTGCCCCCGGAGTTGCGGCGGGTGAGAGTTGACTGATTTTTACAGCTGCGGCAGAGAGGCAGGAGTGTCCGAGAGTACAGCTTGGAGTTTGATTCTCTGGCTAGATATGCACCTACCATAGTAGCTGAGATGTGTTATAGCCCGTACCTTGTACGTTTGGATAGTTCAAGGTCGTCGTGGAAAGTTAAGGGCGAGACCATTTTCAAAACTTATTTTTGGTATACAAGTCGGTTATGAATATTATTTATCAATATTATTGGACAGAAGTATTGAGAATGGTTAAGGGCAAAAGGGAGAAATTGCAAAATGGTAAATGGTAATATTGAGGAAAGTCGAGGGGCTTAAGTGTATATACATAGGCAAATGGTGGACAAAATAAAAAGAAGACATATGGATAAAGCTTATGAGATAAGCTAAGTGGTCATCTTTTATTTAAGAAAATTTCAAGAAAATGGAGGAAAACACTAGACAAAGAAAGAAAGGGAGGCATGTGGTTATTTCATATTAAGTGGGGATTAAAGTGTACAAAAAAAAAAGAAGACACTTGGTCTTCTTTGACCAAGTAAGAGGATTCAAGAAAGGAAGAGAAAAAAAATCAAGGAAAAAGAAGAAAATTCTAGAGAGGGACCTAAGTGCAAATATATAAAGGTGGTGGAGGATGTATATATATATGAAGTCATCTTTAATTCAACAAATTTGGAAGAAGAAAGAACAAAAAAAAAAAAAAAGAAGAGGAGAGTGGGTTTCGGCCATGGCTTCAAAAATTTAGCCATGGAAAATTGATGAAGAAAAACTATTTTCTCCTAGTTTTCCTACCTAACGGAAGGTCCTCTACAACATGGAAGGGTTGTTGGAACAAGAACATCATTCATTTGCACGAATTCATAACTTTAGCCAAGTGAAGAATCAAAGGAGAAAGGTAAGGTTTCATCTTCTTTGTGTATGTTATGGATGGTTTATGAGTATTATAATGTGTGAAAATGGATGAAAAACATGAAAACATGCATATAGAGATGTGGCCGTGTGGTGCATGTGGTGTGTTGTGTAGGAAGAATGGATTAAGAGTATTTAGTATGTTGGTTGTGATTGTAATGTCAAGAAATGGGTGGAATTCATAAAGATGTGTATAATGTTGTTGTATGGCCGAATATGTGTAGTATTGTGTAGACAAGATGAAATGATTTTATTTAGAAGTTTAATTGTTGTATGGTGAAATCCATAATGTAAAATGAATGAAAAAAAAACCATGAATATAATATGTTGGAATGGTAGCCGTATGGAAGTGTTGGCCGTGTGTATGTAAGTAGTGTGTAGGAATGAAGGATGAATTGTATTTAGCGTGTTTGAATGTGTTGTAGTGTGAAGGAACAAATGAAAAATCATGGGAATTGTGTGTTGAAGGGCTAGCCGAAAATGGACTGTTTTGTGTGTCAAGGAATGAATTAATTTTATTTAGTATGTTTGGGTTGTTGTGTTGTAGATTCTATGTTGTAAAATGAAGGCTTAATGGTTCAAAGTGAGGTTGAAATCATGTGGGCTGTTTTGGTACCTAATGTGATCTTAATATGGTTTCTTGCATTTGTAAGATTAATGTTGCTAAATTATGGATTGTTAGTGTAGTTGATAAATTTGGAAGAAAAGGAATGTATTGTTGATGATTTCTTGGACTTGGAAGACTTCGGATTGGCTTGTGTATTGGATGGGCTGATTTGAACATTTTGTGGTTTGTCCGAAGTGTCCTTGAATCTTGTCTAAATGTTTTGGATTAGTACTTGAGTGTATGAATATTGATGTTGGTTTGATCGTATGCGGTTGATTTGAATGATAGTGGAATATCGTCGAATTGTATAGGAAGGAGTTATTAATGTTAGAATGCGTTTGGGATTGGTTATTGATATTGTTATTATGAATTGTTGGTATTGTTGATAGTTTGGCCGGGTGGAATTCCCGGGATTGTTGTTGATTAGAATTGGCCAAGTTGAACTTGGTGGGATGGAATATTTACAGGGGAAATGCTGCCGAAATTTCGGCAGACAAAGTGTTGCTTTAAAGAATCAACTCCTAAATGCACTAACCAATGTTTGGTAAACATGACCAAATTGTAGATTTTGGCGGATTTGCGACTTGAATTTGGAGTAGCATAAGGAGCTGAAAGAGGTATGTAAGGCTTTACCCTTCTTTCTATGGCATGTCTTAGATGTAATATGTTGGTTAAGAACCTCGGGGACCCTTCTACCCTCCAGAATCCGCATCTAAAGTTTCTCCTTTTTCAATCAGTAGAATTGAATTAAAAAGTGTGCAAAATGTTGGAAGAATTTCCTAAACCTCTAGAACTCACATAAATAGGACCCAACTACCCTAAAACCTCACAAGTAACGCCGGGACATGTAATATATGTAAATTTGGTACGCCGCCTCATTTGATCCGAGGTGGGCCCACTGTTCCCGGATTTACCTTAATGTTCCGCTTGACTTACGTTGAAGCTGAATCCAAAAGAAACTTTCGATCCTTATTCCATTACCAAATGACAAGTACTGTACCTATCCCAACGAGAATACTTCTATGACGATAATGATAACGATGACGTCAGAAAAGAGAATATGCCTATGATAAGTACGACAAGAATGATTCCACGAATAAGAGTCTTGAGCTAAGAATCCAATGTGAATATGAAAGTGTTGTAATAGTTTCTACAAGAATTCCAAGCATATGAATTGACGGTTATAATGCCAATGATCTTATTTTGTGTCTCCTCTTAAAGCTATTTTCCGTCGATAGTCTCGCCTTATAATTATCGTTCCTTCAAGGTGAGACAAGTGACCCGATTATTCCATAATGTAATCGGAGGGTTTCGACCTTACGTCACTCCGATGAACACATGACTTTCTTTGGGCTCTCATGCATGCCAATTGTATGACATATGAATATGAATGTGAATATGTATATTTATATGTATATGGGAAAGGGGAAGGGCCACTGTTATATCACCACCTGATTCAGCTGGATTTCGTCCCGGACGCGGGATGCCCGGACGCGGGATACGGGAGAGCCGGATACGGCGTCTGTATTTGTGATATATATATATATATATATATAATATGTTGGGACACTGTTGGGGAGGGGGGTGGGAGAGCCGATGTACTCGGCGTCTGTGAATGTAAAGGAAGGACACCGTTTTCTGAAATGTTCTGTTTTCTGTATATGTAAATAAGAAACACCGTTTTTCTGAAAAAGAAACTAAACATGCATGACATCTGCAGAAAGGCAATCATATGTACAGGTTACATCTATCCCAGGATAAGTTCCATATGTCTATTCTGTCATTATTCATTTTGCATATTCCTTTATTATGTTACTATCCATGCTTTACATACTCAGTACATTGCTCGTACTGACCCCTCTTCTTCGGGGGCTGCGTTCATGCCGCGCAGGTACTCCCAGATGATTAGAAGACCTTACTAAAGATGTTCCAGCGGAGATGGCTAACTCCATTTGTCCCGGAGGATTGCCAGGTCCAAGTATATGCTATGATGTTTTGTTCTATGTTAGACACTTTGCAGACAAAGCAATGGGTATTAGGTTGTTAGTCTGTAAGCGGCTTCAGCAGCCGATATGTTATTATATCTTATGTCACGAGCCTTATATGATGTCAGAGTTTACTTATGAAAAAAAAAAGATATATACATATTGGAGAGCTTACTATGTATTTCTTTCCTTACCGATTCAAGAGTTTCTATATGTAACAAGAGTCAGCGGGTTCGCTCGGCTCCAGATATGGGGTCGGGTGCCCATCACACCCTAGTAAAGTCGGGGTGTGACAAGATGGCTGACCGGATGCACCGGTACGTGATAGGGTTGGATCGCTACTTGATTGATAGCTGTATGGCGATGGCATCGCAGACTAGTATGGACATTGCCCGGGATGGAGGACTGGCACAGAGAGGATCAGTCGGGTAGAGATCGTGATAGAAGGCTGCCCAAGCGGGCTAGGTCAGTTGGGTATTCTGGAGAGTCTCGAGGCAGGCAGCCTCAGCAGCAGCAGTCTAGTAGATATCCTTCTTCGTCAGGCCGGGGTACACAGTCTACAGGTAGACGATTTGGCAGTGCAGGGTATTCTGGAGCGGGCCAGAGTTCCAGAGCCTCGGGTTCGCAGACGAGCAGGGCTCCCAGTCAGTCTAGGCCACCCATGCACCGGTGTTCTTATGGTGGGAGGTCACACCCGGGAGACTGCTATAGAGCTACGGGTGCCTGTTTTTCTTGTGGCCGCCAAGGCCATATTATGAGAGACTATCCGTTGGCGGGTGGTTCTGGTGGTGCAGCTCAGCCGACGAGATCAGCTGCTGGCTCGTCTTCCACTCCTTCAGTTATGCGCCCTGCGGGCGAGGTATGCTAGCACCAGCGGGCCGCGGTAGAGGCTGTGGCGGGGTTTCTGATTCTAGTGGTCCTTCGAACCGCATATATGCATTGGCTAGCCGACAGGATCTGGAGGCGTCGCCAAATGTAGTCACCGGTACATTATTGGTCTTTTCTAGAGCCGTATATACATTGATTGATCCAGGTTCTACTTTATCATATATTTCTCCCCTCGTTGCTAGTAAAATTGGGATAACACCTGAACCTATAGAGCCGTTCGAGGTAGCTACACCGGTTGGGGATTTTATTATAGCGAGGCAGGTATATAAGGATTGCACTGTGACTATATGTGGCTGTTGCACTAAGGCTGATTTGGTAGAATTAGATATGATGGAATTTGATGTTATTATGGGCATGGACTGGTTAGCCTCTTGTTATGCTAATGTACACTGCCAGAAAAAGGTAGTTCGCTTCGAGTTTCCAGGGGAACCAGTTATAGAATGGGCAGGAAATACAGCATCGCCGAGAGGTAAGTTTATTTCATACCTCAAGGATAAGTAGATGATCCAGAAAGGGTATATCTATCATTTGGTTTGAGTGCACGATACTAAAGCAGAAACACCTACTCTCCAGTCAGTTCCGGTTGTTAATGAATTTCCAGATGTATTTCCGGACGAGCTTCCAGGTCTCCCCCCTGAACGGGAGATAGACTTCACGATAGATGTGCTGCCAGACACTCAGCCTATATCGATTCCTCCTTAAAGAATGGCACCTGCAGAATTGAAAGAATTGAAAGAGCAGCTGAAAGATCTATTAGAAAAAGGCTTTATCAGACCCAGTACGTCACCCTGGGGAGCGCCGGTATTGTTTGTAAGAAAGAAAGACGGGTCGCTGCGGATGTGCATTGATTACAGACAGCTGAATAAGGTGACTATAAAGAATAAATATCCCCACCCACGGATTGATGATTTATTTGATCAGTTCCAGGTGCTAAATATTTTTCGAAGATAGATTTGCGTTCGGGCTATCATCAGGTGCGGGTACGAGAGGCTAACATTCCAAAGACTACTTTCAGGACCCGGTACGGGTACTATGAGTTCAGAGTGATGTCTTTTGGGCTAACTAATGCTCCAGCAGTGTTTATGGATTTGATGAATCGGGTATTCAGGCCGTTTCTCGACATGTTCGTGATTGTATTTATTGATGATATTCTGGTTTATTCAGGATCAGCAAAGGAGCATTCAGATCATCTGAGGACAGTACTTGGCACACTTCGGCAACAGAAATTGTATGCTAAGTTTTCCAAGTGTGAATTTTGGTTAACTTCAGTGGCGTTTTTGGGGCATATCGTCGGAGCAGATGGTTTCGGGTCGACACACAGAAGATCGAGGCTGTATAGAATTGGCCTAGGCCCACGACACCGACTGAGGTACGCAGTTTTTTGTGGGATTAGCCGGATATTACAGGAGATTTGTGGAGAATTTTGCTTCTATTGCAGCACCATTAACAAAGTTAACTCAGAAGGCAGCAAAATTTCAGTGGACCGATGCTTGTGAACGCAGTTTCTAGTTGCTGAAGGAAAAATTAATTTCAGCTCTAGTTCTAGCTCTTCCAGAGGGGTCACACGGGTATGTCATTTATTGTGATGCTTCTGGTATCGGGATAGGTTGTGTATTAATGCAGCATGGTCGAGTTATAGCCTATGCTTCCCGGCAGCTCAGACCGCACGAGACAAATTATCCTACCCATGATCTGGAATTAGCCGCGGTGATTCATGCTTTGAAGATATGGCGGCATTACTTATATGGGGTCCATGTTGATATCTATACGGACCACAAAAGCCTTCAGTATATTTTTAAGCAAAAGGAGCTGAATTTGTGGCAGAGAAGATGGCTTGAATTATTGAAAGATTATGACGTCGATATTTTGTATCATCCTGGAAAAGCTAATGTTGTGGTAGATGCACTTAGTCGCAAGTCTATGGGCAGTTTGACTGACGTGCAGCCAGAGAAGAAGAAATTAGTTCATGAAATTCCTCAGTTAGCCAGCCTTGGAGTCCGTTTGGCCGATTCTGGAAATATTGGGGTTTCTGTCTGAGAAGTTGCTGAATCATCGATTATGGAAGACGTAAAATGGCGTCAGTTCGAGGATCCTATTCTGGTACAGTATAGAGATGTGGCCCTTAATAAGGAAAAGACTCAGTTCAAAATTTCACCTGACGGGGTATTATTATATGGAGGCAGGTTATGTGTGCCTGACGTTGCAAGGCTGTGGCGACAGATTATGGGAGAGGCACATTATGCTCGGTATTCTGTTCACCCTGGATCCACTAAAATGTACCATGATCTCAGATGTTTATATTGGTGGGATGGCATGAAAAGAAATATTGCAGAGTTCGTTGCTCAGTGCCCAAATTGCCACCAAGTTAAGATCGAGCATCAAAAGCCCGGTGGATTGTTACAGGAAATGGAAATCCGAGCTTGGAAATGGGAAATAATTAATATGTATTTCATTACAGGTTTACTGCGCACTCCACGCAGGCATGATTCTATTTGGGTTATTTTTGATAGACTGACGAAATCAGCCCATTTTCTTCCAGTCAGGACCACTTATTCGGCTGAGGATTATGCCAAATTGTATATTAAAGAGATAGTAAGGCTTCACGGAGTTCCTATATCTATTATAACCGACAGGGGTGCTCAGTTTACAGCAAATTTCTAGAGGTCATTTCAGGAAGGATTGGGGACTTAGGTGAGTCTTAGCACAACATTCCATCATCAGTCCGACGGGCAGGCTGAGCGTACTATTCAGACGCTGGAAGATATGCTAAGGGCCTGTGTTATTGATTTCAGAGGTAGTTGGGATGATCATTTGCCGCTTATTGAATTTTCTTATAATAATAGTTATCATTCCAGCATCCAGATGGCGCCGTATGAAGCCCTATATGGTAGAAACTGCAGATCTCCAATTGGTTGGTTCGATGTTGGTGAAACTAAATTTATCGGGCTAGATATGATCCAGCAAGCAGTTGATAAGGTGAAACTTATCCGGGAGCGGTTGTTAACAGCCCAGAGTCGACATAAATCATATGCAGATAAACGACGTCGACCGTTAGAGTTCCAGATTGGTGACTGGGTATTCCTGAAAGTGTCACCTATGAAAGGTGTAATGAGATTCGGCAGAAAAGGAAAGCTCAGTCCGCGATATATTGGGCCTTATCAGATTATTCGGAAGATAGGCGAGGTCACCTACGAGCTAGACTTACCATCCGATCTGGAGGGAGTACATCCAGTATTTCATGTGTCAATGCTCCGTAAATGTATTGGTGATCCTTCTAGAGTATTCCCCATAGAAGATATTCAGGTAACGGAGGAATTCTTTTATGAAGAACAACCTGTAACTATTTTGGATCGTCAGGTGAGGAGACTGCGCACCAAAGATGTACCTTCTGTTAAGGTCTTGTGGCGAAACAATAACAGAGAAGAAATGACCTGGGAAGCAGAGGACGAAATGAAGAAGAAGCACCCTCACATGTTTCCTATGCCTATAGGTAATCTAAATTCCGTAACTGAGTATATTGATTAATGAATGATTTATATGTGCTGTCCATATAAAGAACCTCCCCCCAAAATGCTTGTAAGACCTATAAGGCTAATTTAACATTCGAGGACGAATGTTCTAAAGGGGGGTAGGATGTTATATCCCGTATTTTTGCATATTCGGAAAATTCGAAATAATTTTGACTTGTAAGAAATAAGGCCATAATTTGATTTTTATTTAATATATGTGTTGTTTATGAAAAATGTTAATGTGGAAATATGGAGGAAGGTGAAGGGCAAAATGGGGAATTTTGGAAATTAGTTTCGAGAATTACAAAATAAGACCCATAACTAATTGGGCTCGAAAGAAATGGAAAAAAGGAAAGAAAACAAAAAGGCCCAAAAATTGTGTAGTGGCCGGCCATGGCAAGGAAAGTGGGCCCAAGCCCATGTGTCCATTTAATTTAAGTCCACAAATAAATAAGGGGAGCTACTAGTCATCTTCACTTGGAAGATTCAAGAAACAAAAAAAAACTTGAGAGAGAGAGAGCAAGAGAAATTCGGCCATAGTAGGAAAAGAGAAAAAAATTTGCCCATCAACTTGAACGTACGTGGTGGAATTGAATGTTGATAACTATGTAGAAAAGAAGGTTACTAATGTTAGAATGCGTTCTGAATTGATTCTTGATGTTATTGGTATGGTTGTTTGTATTGTTGGTATGGTTATTGATGAATTTGGCCGAGTTAAATTCTCGGGGATGTTGAATTTACAGGGGAGATGCTGCCGAAATTTCTGTAGACAAGTACTAGTTAGAATTGGATTTCTAAGTACTTGTAGCTAATAATTGGTAATTGATAATATTATTGTAGATATTGGAGAGCCCGAGACTTGATTCGGGAATTGATTAGCGAGCGATCGAGGTATGTAAAGCCTACCTTTCTTTCTTTTGGCATAACCTTTATGAAATGAACGAATGACATATGTGTATGCTTCTAAAGAAAACTCTATTCTTAGAGCCACTAGGATGGCCGACGTCTTTGTTCTCCATAAGCTGTTCCATATGGTTTGCTACGCATTTGTGATGTTTGAAAGATTCTAGTTGGTATACTTCCGAATGATGTCCGAAAAATATTTGATATGGCTAAAGTTTGGATACATGTATTTTGATATGTACATATGATTCTAAGACCCCATTTGATTTGCTCTTTAGCGATAGTTGGAAGTTTCCTAATATGATTGCTACTTGAAATTTCCAAAAGAGCTTCTGAAATGCTTTTAGAAAGTTCTGTACTTCAAAAGTTTGTAACTTTCACATACTAACTCCGATTGACCCGAAACTGATTTATGAGCCTTCGAATGTCGTAAATATATTTGTCCATCGAGTTTTGAAATTTGTTATGTATTTATATGCATATGGTTTCCTCACTACTCCGCTCGTGCATACTACTATGATATCGTTCGCCGGATCCCGGGGCGGTTTTGTGATCGTGCGCACTATGTCATATTTGGCAGTATGATGTGCTACGGTTACCGAGACCTCGCCATAAGGCCGGGTACCGCTTGTATACGGAGGGATGATGTGATATGGCATATGATATGTTCTGGTGTTGTGATATGTTATGATGATACGATATGTTCGGGGATTGTACGGAGATATGAAACCTTCTGGAGTATGATGTGTTGTGGCGCCAGCGTCGAAGTGGCGACCACATTCCCGAGCCCTATGCATGATTTTTTTATTTGCATTATATATATATATATATATATTCAGCACAGGTTTTGACATACTAATCTTATATCCATTTTCTGTACTCCTCACTTCAGTTATGATTCAGATTTTTGTATTTCATGCTTTGCATACTCAGTACATATTTCGTACTGACCCCCTTTCTTCGGGGGATGCGTTTCATGCCCGCAGGTACAGACATTTGTTCAGGTGACCCGCCAGTGTTGGGTACATATTCTGCTGTTTGGAGTACTCCTTTTGATCCGGAGCTCATATTTTTGGTATATACCTTCTGTTATACATGTTCTGTATATATGACTATTTGGGTACGACGGGGCCCTGTCCCGTCATATGTTGCTGTTATGGTTTGTAGAGGCCTGTAGACATATATGTGGGTCATGGGTCATGTTTGTTCATTTGTTATTATGATCTGCGTGTTAATGCGGTCCCGTTTGCTATTATGGCCAAAACGGCCCGTTTGTTTGTATATGTGTGTATATCTGGGCGATGTGTATTCCCCCAGCTTACCGGATTTGATATAATGTTTCTGTACGGGCCACCGCTTAAGATGATATATGTTTTCAATATCTGCTTAAAATAACGTATGTTAAGTTTGACTAAGTCTTTGATATGTCGATCCGGTACGTAAGTCTGTTTGGGTGTCCAAATAGGGCACCAGTCGCGGCCCACGGGGCTGGGTCGTGACAGTAACAATGCTAAACCCAACTTCCCTCGTCCATCTACCATTCAATGTTTCAAATGCCAAGGTAGAGGACATATTGCAAGTGAATGTCCCAATAGGAGAGCAATTATAGTCTTACGGGATGGGTACCAAACCGATGAGGAAGATGAGGGCGGGGTTGGTGTTGACCATGTGGGAGAAAAAAGTTAGAATGAAGGAGGCACCGAAAGTGATGAAGGGGAAAAGATGGAGGAAAGATTGAATTTTGCTATTGTAGTTAGAAGAGCCATGGGGGCACTAGCTAGAGAAGAGGTTAACCAAAGGGAGAATTTGTTTCATGCTAGGTGCAAGATAGTGGACAAGGTGTGCTCATTGATTGTGGGAGTTGTACAAATGTCGTAAGCGAATTTTTGGTTGAGACCATGAAATTCCCTACAAGAAAACACCCTAACCCCTACAAGCTCCAATGGTTCAATAAATGTGGTGAAATGAGGGTAACCAAGCAAGCCGTTATCAAATTTAGCATTGGTAGGTATCAAGATGAACTCTTATGTGATGTGGTACCAATGCAAGCATGTCACCTATTTCTTGGTAGGCCTTGGCAATTTGAAAGGGATGCTCAACATTGTGGAAGATCCAACAAGTATTCATTTGTGTTGGATGGCAAGAAATTCACCCTTGCTCCTTTGACTCCCTATGAGGTTAGTGAAGACTATAGAATCATGAAGAACTCCGTGAGAGGGTTCAATAGGGGGACACGGAGGTTAGTGAAAAGGAGACCTTAGTTGCTCAAGGAGAACAAGGTTCAACTCAAGAAAAGAGGAAAAGGTGTATGGTTGCGAAACCAACCTTTTGTTCGAAGGGGATGATGGTTGGAGAGTTTATATGTGATGGTGTGAGAGAGTTGTCACCAACTCCTACTAACCCTTCTAACCATTCTCCTTCTTCCAGTTGTCTTGTTTCCTTTGTAGGTACTCATGAAGATGATCATCCCAAGGAGACAATACCTGAAGATCACCAAGTCCCCTTGGAAAGAGAAGTACTTCAAGCATCCTCCGAAGATGCTTTAAGTAATGATGATGGCATCATCATTAATCTTTGCAAATTAATGATGATGGCATTGTTGAGAGTGCCTTCACACTTGTTGATCCTTATGATGACTGACTTGAGTGCCCTCACACTAGTTGATCCTTATGATGACCGAATTGAGTGTTTTTGCAAGACCAATTGGTGTCCACTTAGTGTTGGCACTTGTGTTTCTATTGTTCCCTTTGAGAGTGGATTTGTTTACTTTCATTTCCAACTTTTAGTTCCACATTCTCTCTTTAAGGATATCTACATAATGGATTTGTACAAAGTGACTTGAGGCATGTCTATGTCTATGACCCCGGTGTTTCATGCTAATTTCATGCTTTGACATTGAGAATACTTTTGGATAGGATTAGTGTAATGAATAGAATTCTAGGTTTGGATAATATTGCTCTAAATATTACACTTAGTCCTAAGGGAGGTCACCCTTACTTTATGTCTACTAGGCCCCTTGTCTCTTATCTTAGATCCATAGACGTCTTAGTTTTCTCATTGCTTATGATGATTATTGATTTGTGGGTGTACTACAAGTTTGTCCATCCTTGGAATGAATGTATGATTATTGCTTTGAGGACAATGTTTTCCTCTATCTTCCCTTTGTTTTTGCAAGATTCAAATTCGAGGATGAATCCTTTTCAAGAAGGGGAGGATGATATGATCCTAGAGGGCATGCTTGATGCTAATGGCTCAAGGGCATGGAAGAGGACATTGGAAACACTTGTGGACCCACGTAAGAGAGCAAATGATGTTTGGAAGATAGCTTTGCATTGGAAGAGTTGCAAAGTGGCTATGCGTTGCAAAGTGGCTAGATGTACAAAATGGCTAAAAGTGCAACTATTGGGATAAGATTGCAATTGGAGGTCGTACTTGTAAGTTATAAATTTAGAATGGCAATTGGAGGTCATAATTGCAAGTTATGAGACTTTGGATGCAATTGAAGACCCATGTGGGTATTTTTCCAAAAGAGCCACTTTAGGGCCTTTTGATGTAATAGGCATTAGTATAAATAAATAATTGTTTTCATCCATTTGGAAGACTTAGCTTGCATATTGATGATAAACTCAAAGTGAGAGAATTTTAGTATAGTTTGTTTGGTTATTGTTCAAGTGTGATTTCCAAGTTGTTAATTGAATTGCTTATCCATTGAATTCATCTAGATTACTCATTTGTGGATTCAAATTGAGTCTCTTCTTTGAATTCAAATTACTTAGGTTCTTTGGTTGAAATCCAATTAGGAGGGTTTAGGTTTCATATACCTAAGTTTGCCTATAGATTTCATTACCAATTGGGTCTAGTATCTATCCTTCTATCCTCTCATCCCCAATTTCCCATATCCCTTTTATTTCCTTTTGTTTTTGTTTAATTCTTAGAGTTTCCCTAGGTTGATTGTTATCAACATACCTAAATCTGCCTATAGATTTCTTATCAATTGGGTCTAGTAGTTATCCAACTACCTTTCTTCCATTGCCAATCTTCCCCATTCCTATTTTCCATTTTCTTGTTATTTAAGTTTTTAGAGTTTCCTAGGTAGAATCTTATCAATGTTCGGTCATTACCTGTTGGAAAATGGGCATTGAGCTACAAAGTTAGCAATATCCTTCTTCATACCATGCGACCAATAAAAGCCATTGAGATCATAGAACATCTTCGTGGATTCAGGATGGATTGAATACCGGGAATAATGAAATTTTGACATGACCTTATCCCGAAGCTCGGTTACATTTGGAACGCACATACAACCTCGATATTTGAGAACCCTATTTGAGTCATGTTCAAAAGCTGAGATCCGATTTTGTTGATCTCCTTCCTTGATAGCGATTAGGACTGGATCCTAATACTGTTGAACCTTTACGTCTGAGGCAAGAGTCGATTGAGATATATTCTGTAAGGTAATCCCAGTGTCTTCTTAATCTAGTAGGCGAACTCCCAAACTTTCTAAGCGATAAAGTTCTCTAGCCATTTCCAATTTTTTTGCTGGCATTGCCCATTGATTTACAACTTAGAATATCAGCTACAACATTAGCTTTACCTGGGTGATATAAAATTTCGGCATCGTAATCCTTTAGCAATTTGAGCCATCTTCGTTGCCTCAAATTCAATTCCTTTCGCTTGAATATATATTGAAGGGTTTTATGGTCTTTATAGATATCAACATAGACTTCGTATAAATAATGCTGATATATCTTCAAAGCGTGAATCACGACTGCCAACTCCAGATCGTGTGTTGGATAACTTTGCTCATGTTTTCATAACTGTCGAGAGGCATAAGCGATCACGTTTCCATTTTGCATTAGCATGCATCCTAATCCTATGCGTGACGCATCACAGTATACAATGTAGCCCTCAGTGTCTTCTGGAAGGGATAGAACAAGAACGGATGTCAAGTTATCTTTCAATTTCTGGAATCTCCGGTCACACGCTTCTGACCATTGAAACTTTGCCCCTTTCTGAGTAAATTTTGTAAGGGGAGCTGCTATAGAAGAGAATCCTTCTACAAATCTCCGATAATACCCCGCAAGGCCTAAGAAACATTGGTTTTCAAAGCTGTTGTTGGCCGAGGCCACTTCTTAACGGCTTTGATCTTCCGATCGTCAACTTTAATACACTCATCAGACACAATATGGCCTAGAAAAGCCACTGAGGTCAGCCAGAATTCACATTTGGAAAATTTTGTGTACAACCTTTGATCTCACAATGTTTGCAGCACCCTTCGGAGATGATTAGCATGTTCCGTCTCCGAACAAGAATATTCCAAGATATTGTCAATGAATACAATAAAAAAAACATCCAAGAAGCGCAGGAACACTGTGTTCATTAACGCCATAAATGCCGCAGGAGCATTTGTCAATTCAAAAGACATATCTAAGAATTCAAAATGCCCATATCTTATTCGGAAGGCTGTCTTTGGAATGTATCCCTTTTACACGTAGTTGATGATACCCTGACCTTAAGTCAATCTTCAAGAAGCATTTGGCACCTTGTAGTTGGTCGAACAAATCATCAATTCTAGGCAATGGATGTTTGTTCTTGATAGTCACTTTATTCAATAGCCAGTAGTCAATACACATTCTTAGTGAGCCATCCTTCTTGTGCACAAATAATACCGGTGCTCTCTACGAAGAAGTACTAGGCCTAATAAAGCCTTTGTCTAACATTTCTTACAATTGCACCTTCAATTACCGCAATTCGGCAGGGGACATACGATACGGATGAATGGAGATGGGATGAGTGCCCGGATACACATCAATCGCAAATTCAATTTCCCTTTCGGGAGGGACACTCGGTAATTTATCGGGGAATACATCCTTTATTCATTAACTATAGGAACGGATTGCAAGGTCGACTTCAGTACTCTTAACTCTAACTAAACGATAAACATAGCCTTTAGAAATCATTTTCCGCGCCTTAAGGTAGGAAATAAACCTACCCTTTAGAGCTAGAGTATTGCCTTTCCCTTTAAGAACTGGTTCCCCCGGAAACTGAAATTTCACAGTTTTGGACCAACATTCCACATTGGAATAGCAAGACGCTAGCCAATCCATACCCATAATAGCGTCAAAATCCACCATTTCTAACTCCACTAAATCAACAAAAGTTTCATGGCCACATATCGTAACCAGACACTTACGATAAATTCATCTCGCAACAACAGGTTCCCCGATCGGAGTAGAAACTAAGAAAGGCTTAGACAAAGATTCGGGCTTAATACCAAACTTATCAGCAATATAAGGAGTGATATAAGATAGTGTGGAACCTGGGTCAATCAATGCATAGACATCATAGGAACAGATGGATAAAATACCTCTCACAACATCTAGGGACGACTCAAGTGTTACATCCGACATTTTTGCATATTCGAAAAATCCGAGATAACTTGGCTTGTAATGAATGAGGCCATATTTGGACCTTACTTGGTATGAACGTGTCGGTTAAGAATACATTGGCGGGGAATTACAAAACAAGAATTCTAACCAAATGGGCTCAAAAATAAAAAGGAAAAATAAGGCCCAACCGGCCATGTTGGCCCAAAACCATGGCCATAAGTCATGTGATTAGTCACATGAATAATTAATATAAAGAGGTAATAATACATGTTTATTCATAGAAGGTTCAAGAAAAATTGAGAACAAGAGAAAAAGAAGGAGAGAATTCGGCCAAAGAAAAGAGAAAGAGAAAAAGAAAGAAAAAATTCTTGGAGCTTAATTCTTGGTTCAAAAATCCATCTCTTTTAAAATTTCTACTAAGCTCAAGGTGCTCTTCAAGTTGGTATAATTATTGTGGCAAGAAACTACCAGTTGTGGCAAGTGGAAGAGTTGGAAAAAGGTAAGAATCCATCCCTTTTTTATTATGTTATGGAGCTTTGTTCATGTTGTGGAATGTAGAAATGAAAAGAATTTGTGAAAATATGGAAGTTTGCAAAGTGGGTGTGATTGTTGGAAAGTGGCCGTGTGTGTGTGTTGATGTATTGATGTAATGAGTTGAATTTTTATGTTGTATTCTAGTTGTAGTTATGGTGAAAATTGTATTAGAAATGAAAGTTGAATGAATTCGACAGAAATTGGAAATATGGAATGTAGCCGTGTGGTGTTGTGTTGATGGTGGAAAATGAACCAAATTTTGTTAGTATGTTAATTGTGTTGTAGTGAAGTAGATGGAAGAATAAGGGGTTAAGCTAACATGAAGAATTTGTTGTTAAGTTGTTGTCGGAACGTATGTTGTTTAGTATGATCTTATGAAATTAAGAAAATGAAGTGGTTAAGGTGCAAATGATGGTTGATGTTGATAAACTTGGAAGATGCAAATGTGTTATGAACTGGCATGTTAAAGATTAGGAGAATTGGATAGATTATGGCCTTGATGGAAAGTTTGCATGTTTGTATATCTTGTGTATATCTCGTGTATATATTGTAGAAATGTTATGATATGATTCCGAATGGTATCGTAATGACTTTGATTAGAATAACTGAGACAATGTTGGTATTGATTTGGGAGCGTGAAGTCGAAATGAGGATTATTGTATTATGTCATAAAGTAGACTAATTGTGTATATTATGAATTATGATAATTGTTGATGTTGTTGATATTGTTGTTGGGTTGTTGTTGGTTGTTTGGAGCCGAGTTGAATCTCGGGGAGGCTATATGTATAGGGGAGGTGCTGCCCAAATTCTTATAGACAAGTATTGGTTAAGGTTAGAAATGTTAAGTCTCATGAATAGTAACTGGTAAATGTGACCATTTGTAGTTTTTGAGCGAAACAGGAATCAAGTCTAGACGAGCGTAGGACGCAACCAAGGTATGTAAAGCCTACCCCTTCATTCTTAGGCATGTTCTGAATGTAATAGGCTCGGCCGCGTGCCTTAAGTACGACTCCGTTCCTCGGAATTCGAGATGGAAATCCGCTCCAATTCCTTCAGTAAGATTGAATCATTTCTCTTATAACTTGTCCCTAAAGTGAACTTTTGTATAAAACTTTCCTAAACGGAGTCGGAATACTTCCAAATGATTATGGATGACCTCATAAGGTCTATTATCAGTAATTTACATATGTCGCCTCGAGTTGGTCCGAGGCGGGCCCACGAGGCCCGATGCCTTCTGTATAACCTTAATTACTTTGGTTCTGTCCGATTTTCTCAGAAAACATCTGGACTATTATTGTGATTATGAAATGACTATTTTTATGAAAATCTTACAAAATGATTTCTGGACATCTGAGAATCTGATCCTGATAATAATCTGTCGTGCCTTCCCAAGTAGGACATAGGCGCGTACTATGAATACTATCCGGATACTCTGACTTGACTCCCCGTCTGGCACCCTTCAGTTCGATTGAGTCTGTATGTTGAGTCTGTATGTATGTGGTTTCTCATTAATCTGTTCGTGGATGTCTCAATGCTTCCTTCACTGCGTCCCGGGCCAGGTTCTGTTATCGTGCATATTCCTTTGCATTGTTCACCGCGTCCCTCGGTGTGCGGGCCGGGATCTGTTTATATCTGTATGATATTATGATCTGTGTATGGGGATGGCGGCCAGGATGGCACATTATCTGATTCTATCTGTCCACCGCGTCCCGTACTAAGAGGGTCGGGTTCTGTTTACCGTGCCCCCATGACAGGGCTGAGATCTGTATGTATGTATGTATGTGCTATCAGCATTTATATAAGCACATGACTCTGTATGATTCTGTATGACTCTGCATGCATAATTCTGTCTGGCATACTCCTGTCTGTCCGTCTGGATTACGATTATGTCTGTATGTCCGTATGGATTCTGGTTCTATCTGTCCGTATGGATTATGATTCTGTCCGTCCGTTTCACTTATGGTTCTATCCGCTATAACTCTGTACTTCTGGTTCAGACTATGATTGTGCTTGTTATGTTTCTGCTTTACATACTCGGTACATTTTTCGTACTGACCCCCGGTTCTTCGGGGGCTGCGTTACATGCCCGCAGGTACAGACGCACCTGGAGATACACCGCCAGTCTAGGACTCAAATTCTGCTATTTTGAAGAGCTCCTTTGATCTGGAGCAAATACTTTTGGTATATATCTTCTGACATCTGTATATTCTGTATGTATGATAATTCTGGGTACGGCGGGGCCCTGTCCCGTCATCTGATTCGGTACGTCTACTAGAGGCCTGTAGATATGTATGTGGGTTACGGGTTACATCTGTTCAGGTAGATGCGTACGATTTTGTGACTCTGTCTGTTATGTTAGCCTCATCGGCTTATGCAAAAGTTTCAGTATGCATATGTATATATATTTTCGCGCGCGCCGTATCTGAATTGGCTTGAATCTGTAAACACCTATTTGAAATATTCTGTCTGGTACGCCAATTCTGTCAGGTAGGTACGTATGGGTATCCAGTTAGGATACTAGTTGCGGCCCACGGGGTTGGGTCGTGACAGAAGTGGTATCAGAGTGGTTAGTCCTCGGTACGTCTACAGGCCGTGTCTAGTAGAGTCTTGTTTATCGGTGTGTTGTGCACCACATCTATAAACAGGAGGCTACAAGACAACTAGGATGTTACCCTTCTTTGGATCTTAGATCGTGCGATAAAGCTGTATGGTTAGGATGTTTCCTACGAATTGTTGTATCTACAGCGAGGCTCCAAAAGAGCAGAAGTGTCAGTATTTGGGGAAAATGTTTCTGACCCTCTTCCTGCAGGTGGTTGCAGATTGACAAAGAATGAAGAGGAGTGCTTCTGATGATGGGGATGGGGGTGCTAAGAAGGCCCCTAGGATGTCACCAGGACCGAGTAGGCAGATCCCCAGCTACTCGATTGAGACAGACCCTTCGGAAGATTCAGAGACAATTCCTCCAGAGTTTCTGATCCCCACAGCAGAGGATCCCAGAGAAGATAGTTATGATACTGACCCCTCGGAGGATCCAACGATGATACCTCCAGAGTTTCTTACCCCCAGGGAGGAGGATAGCCCCGATACTGAGCCACTAGAGCATTCCTCTGGGACGCCGAAGGAGGAAGTTCCCGAGGACATACCAGCAGCTCCTGTAGTGGAGCATTATGTTAGACAGGCTTCCCCGGAGAGTGTTACGGGCCCTACTCCAGTCCTTTGTCCTGGCCATCAGTGAACCAGGAATTGCCGGGCTACCTATACTTCTCTGATTCGGATGCAGGTAATAGCGGGGGCCAGGCGAATGGGGGCCAGACAGATGATGATGATGAGGGACACAGTTCCCACGGCAGCTCCCCAGGTTAGACCCGAGATTGATCATTTATGAGTAGGTAAGTTTCCTAGAATTTCCGATGTGTGTATGATATCTAAAAAATGTTATTCAATGATGACGACGGAAATTTAAAAGGGATTAGAGACCCAGTGATTATAGGCAAGGGCGACTGAGATGTCCCCACCATCAGTGTGAATCTAGAAACCCAAGATGAAAGTGAACAGGAAAGTGCCTCCGATGCCGTTTGAGTTGGGCATGTGAGGTAAGTTTCGACATTGTTAAAAAATTTTAATTGAAGTTATCAGCCCTGTGTGGCTACGATACGATATGATATGATGTATATATGCGTAAATGTGTCGGCCCTGTGAGGCATGGTTGGTATTTCTGGTGTACAGGTTTCGGATAGTGAGAAATACAGAGGAACCTCTGCCCAAATTTTTCCAGAAATATGGAGATAAATATGTAAATTAAGTACTAAAAGGTTCCGCGATACTTGTCGGAATTTAGTCTTCCTCTGTTGGTGGGTGGAGAGCACCTTACGATGATATTTTATCAGATTTCATCGACTAATTGGAGATGGGATTCGTGGGATGAAGATTTAAATCTGTGGGCTGTCTAAAATCGTATGTATATGTGCATGAAAGTGAATATCGGAGGTTCAGAAAGGCAATATGGTAATTGTATGGCTTAGCCCGGGGTGGGACCCACTACGAGAATTTTCTGAAAATTTACTAAGACCCCGATCTGCCCTAAATTACGTGACAAAGGTCGTACGGGGCAATCGACGAAATTATATTAGCCGTAACGCGCCAAAATGCATGAAAGTTTCGAGGTTAAGCGTGCTAAGGCCAGAGCAATTCTGGGATAGGTGACCCCCCTGGGAAGTAGTGCAAAATTTTGCACAAGTGTAAGTATGATATATATAAAAGGAAAGTTGGGGTAACCTAAGGGAAAGGAAAATGTGTGGAGTAACTAGTGCCCTTACAGGAGTCGCGCAGACCGATGCGGACTAAATGGGCGAGAAGAAAAGGCGCAATACCACTCGGAAATTGAGCGAAGTTGAATAACGATCGGAGACGTTCGCAAGTAAGATATTAGTAAATGTATGTGTATATGTGTATATGTATGTGTATGATTTTCGTCTGCTGCCCATGTGGATCAAGAGCCGAGTCCCGGCGACTAACGTTGTGATAGATGGAAGGTTTTACTAAACCAAATACATGAAACGAAGCGGATGTAAGGACACGAGTGTTGTCAAAGGATAGAAAAACCCCGATTACATTATAACTTAATCTAGTGTGACGATATCTGGAAAAGAGAATGAGTATGGATAGTAGGAAGAATGAAGGATAAGAAATGTGAGTAAACGGAATCTTTGAAAGAGTCGATAAGCGACACGTAGGACGATTTGTATGACAACTTGGTGAACAAGTTTATGAATAAGTGAACAGGTTTTGATGAAATAACCTCTGATGCAATGGTCGGAGTGAGTAACGAGATGCCGACAAAGGGAAATTTTTGTAGACCACTGGAGCCTTAATAGGAGTAATCTGAATCTAATCAAAACTCTGTTTATTGTACTTCTGCACTTCTGATTCTGATAAGGTTTTGCCTATTACGCCTCTGTACTTCTGAATCCGATTACGCTTCTGTCTGATATACCTCTGTACGATTGACTCTGAATACGAATCCGTCTGATACATCTATGTATGTCTGACTCTGATTACGAATCTGTTCGATACATTTTTGTATGTCTGATTCTGATAACAAATCCGTCTGGTACATCTCTGTACGTCTGGTTCTGATCACGGATCTGTCTGACATATTTCCATACATCTGACTTCGACTACGAATTTGTCCGTCATAGTTTGGTACGTTTGCCTCCGATTACGAATCTGTCCGATATACCCCTGTGCGTCTGATCCCAGTTACGAATCTGTTTGGTATGACGTGGGATTATGATAATGTGGTGAGGAATCGAGGAGTGTGACAAGAAGTGATATCAAGTTTAATGTTTGAAAAGCTTTGAAGGAAAGGAAGAAGGGACACAACGTCTGTGAAAGAGCGAAAAGCATTCATCCGTTACTAGAATATAGTTCATGGCCCAATGACTGTGTGGGATATGATAGAATGCGTTATGAAAGCATACGAGTCAGTAATGTAAAGATTTACTCCATTATATTGGTAAAGAATCCATATCGGAAAGTCAACAAAGGACGATTATAAAAAAAGAACCCTCCCGAAGTAGTATGATGCCCCATGAGGTTAATTTAACATTCGAGGACGAATGTTTTAAAGGGGGGGAGGATGTTACATCCGACATTTTTGCATATTCGAAAAATCCGAGATAACTTGGCTTGTAATGAATGAGGCCATATTTGGACCTTACTTGGTATGAACGTGTCGGTTAAGAATACATTGGCGGGGAATTACAAAACAAGAATTCTAACCAAATGGGCTCAAAAATAAAAAGGAAAAATAAGGCCCAAACTTGGAGGCCCAACCGGCCATGTTGGCCCAAACCCATGGCCATAAGTCATGTGATTAGTCACATGACTAATTAATATAAAGAGGTAATAATACATGTTTATTCATAGAAGGTTCAAGAAAAATTGAGAACAAGAGAAAAAGAAGGAGAGAATTCGGCCAAAGAAAAGAGAAAGAGAAAAAGAAAGAAAAAATTCATGGAGCTTAATTCTTGGTTCAAAAATCCATCTCTTTTAAAATTTCTACTAAGCTCAAGGTGCTCTTCAAGTTGGTATAATTATTGTGGCAAGAAACTACCAATTGTGGCAAGTGGAAGAGTTGGAAAAAGGTAAGAATCCATCCCTTTTTTATTATGTTATGGAGCTTTGTTCATGTTGTGGAATGTAGAAATGAATAGAATTTGTGAAAATATGGAAGTTTGCAAAGTGGGTGTGTTTGTTGGAAAGTGGCCGTGTGTGTGTGTTGATGTATTGATGTAATGAGTTGAATTTTTATGTTGTATTCTAGTTGTAGTTATGGTGAAAATTGTATTAGAAATGAAAGTTGAATGAATTCGACAGAAATTGGAAATATGGAATGTAGCCGTGTGGTGTTGTGTTGATGGTGGAAAATGAACCAAATTTTGTTAGTATGTTAATTGTGTTGTAGTGAAGTAGATGGAAGAATAAGGGGTTAAGCTAACATGAAGAATTTGTTGTTAAGTTGTTGTCGGAACGTATGTTGTTTAGAATGATCTTATGAAATTAAGAAAATGAAGTGGTTAAGGTGCAAATGATGGTTAATGTTGATAAACTTGGAAGATGGAAATGTGTTATGAACTGGCATGTTAAAGATTAGGAGAATTGGATAGATTATGGCCTTGATGGAAAGTTTGCATGTTTGTATATCTTGTGTATATCTCGTGTATATATTGTAGAAATGTTATGATATGATTCCGAATGGTATCGTAATGACTTTGATTAGAATAAATGAGACAATGTTGGTATTGATTTGGGAGCGTGAAGTCGAAATGAAGATTATTGTATTATGTCGTAAAGTAGACTAATTGTGTATATTATGAATTATGATAATTGTTGATGTTGTTGATATTGTTATTGGGTTGTTGTTGGTTGTTTGGAGCCGAGTTGAATCTCGGGGAGGCTATATGTATAGGGGAGGTGCTGCCCAAATTCTTATAGACAAGTATTGGTTAAGGTTAGAGATGTTAAGTCTCATGAATAGTAACTGGTAAATGTGACCATTTGCAGTTTTTGAGCGAAACAGGAATCGAGTCTCGACGAGCGTAGGACGCAACCAAGGTATGTAAAGCCTACCCCTTCAATCTTAGGCATGTTCTGAATGTAATAGGCTCGGCCGCGAGCCTTAAGTACGACTCCGTTCCTCGGAATTCGAGATGGAAATCCGCTCCAATTCCTTCAATAAGATTGAATCATTTCTCTTATAACTTGTCCCTAAAGTGAACTTTTGTATAAAACTTTCCTAAACGGAGTCGGAATACTTCCAAATGATTATGGATGACCTCATAAGGTCTATTATCAGTAATTTACATATGTCGCCTCGAGTTGGTCCGAGGCGGGCCCACGAGGCCCGATGCCTTCTGTATAACCTTAATTACTTTGGTTCTGTCCGATTTTCTCAGAAAACATCTGGACTATTATTGTGATTATGAAATGACTATTTTTATGCAAATCTTACAAAATGATTTCTGGACATCTGAGAATCTGATCCTGATAATAATCTGTCGTGCCTTCCCAAGTAGGACATAGGCGCGTACTATGCATACTATCAGGATACTCTGACTTGACTCGCCGTCTGGCACCCTTCAGTTTGATTGAGTCTGTATGTTGAGTCTGTATGTATGTGGTTTCTCATTAATCTGTTCGTGGATGTCTCAATGCTTCCTTCACTGTGTCCCGGGCCAGGTTCTGTTATCTTGCATATTCCTCTGCATTGTTCACCGCGTCCCTATGTGTGCGGGCCGGGATCTGTTTATATATGTATGATATTATGATCTGTGTATGGGGATGGCGGCCAGGATGGCACATTATCTGATTCTGTCTGTCCACCGCGTCCCGTACTAAGAGGGTCGGGTTCTGTTTACCGCGCCCCCATGACAGGGCCGGGATCTGTATGTATGTATGTATGTGCTATCAACTTTTATATAAGCACATGACTCTGTATGATTCTGTATGACTCTGCATGCATAATTCTGTCCGGCATACTCCTGTCTGTCCGTCTGGATTACGATTATGTCTGTATGTCCGTATGGATTCTGATTCTGTCTGTCCGTATGGTTTATGATTCTGTCCGTCCGTTTCACTTATGGTTCTATCCGCTATAACTCTGTACTTCTGGTTCAGACTATGATTATGCTTGTTATGTTTCTGCTTTACATACTCGGTACATTTTTCGTACTGACCCCCGGTTCTTCGGGGGCTGCGTTACATGCCCGCAGGTACAGACGCACCTGGAGATACACCGCCAGTCTAGGACTCAGATTCTGCTATTTTGAAGAGCTCCTTTTATCCGGAGCGAATACTTTTGGTATATATCTTCTGACATCTGTATATTCTGTATGTATGATAATTCTGGGTACGGCGGGGCCTTGTCCCGTCATCTGATTCGGTACTTCTACTAGAGGCCTGTAGATATGTATGTGGGTTACGGGTTACATCTGTTCAGGTAGATGCGTACGATTTTGTGACTCTGTCTGTTATGTTAGCCTCATCGGCTTATGCAAAATTTTCAGTATGCATATGTAAATATATTTTCGCGCGCGCCGTATCTGAATTGTCTTGAATCTGTAAACACCTATTTGAAATATTCTGTCTGGTACGCTAATTCTGTCAGGTAGGTACGTATGGGTATCCAGTTAGGATACCAGTCGCGGCCCACGGGGTTGGGTCGTGACATCAAGATCCTACCGCCTTGTAAGTGGTTAAATATGATTTTGATTGATGCAGGAGCCAGACATCCGACCGCTTTCCCTACCTCTACCTACTGGGACTAAAGAAGAACCTTTCCCAGGAGGGCGAATAAAATATGAAGAATCTGCGATCGAACGTGTCGGCTGAGCCGGGCCTCCTCTACCGCTAGATGGATAGTTTCACTAACATAACAAGGCTTCCCATAAGAGTAACACATCCCCATAACCTTGTGGCACTGGCCAAAATAGCCCTTACCGTACTGATCACAACGTGGCAGTGCGGGGCCTTGCCTGACTCGATTCTCCCCTACAAGGAGGAACTGACGCTCTCGAACTCTGACCCTGTCCAAAATAAGTGGGTCGATCATAATGCTGCCGCTGAAATTGAGAAGGTGCACTAACTACTGAAGGAGCTGATCTTCTATAAGGATAGGGCCGATAACCTTCTTGATAAGCATCTGAATAACCTGCGGACCTGGCCTGCTTATAACGGCCCCTATTCAGGTCTTACTCCGTCCGCTGTTGATGTTTAAGGTCCTCTAAATTCTGAGCATATGCCTGACTATGAGCAATATCCATGCCACACTGCAGTGAAGCCATCACACAATCCTTAATCAGGTGAGCTCTAAGTCCAGTCACGAAACGATGTACCCTATCTTCCATTTCAGCTACCATCGTCGGAGCATATCTAGCCAAGGATTTAAACTTCAAACTATATTCCTGAACACTCATATTATTCTGGCGAAGAAATAGAAACTCATCAGCCCTGGCCCTGCGGACCTCGGCCGACAAATAATGATCAAAAAAGGATCTGGTGAACTGGGGCCATACTGCTGGAGGTGCATTCTTCCCTCTCGACTGTTGCCAGGACTCATACCATACTACCGCCACATCCCACAACCTATAAGAAGTTAGCTCCACTAATTGTATACCAGAAGCATGTATTACCCTCAAAGTACGACCCATTCGATCTACAAAATTCTGAGGGTCATTTTTCGGGTTTGTCCCTGTGAACACCAGAGCATCCAAAGTAAGAAAGTCACGCACGTGGGAACTAACAGTCCTGTCTGAAATGCCAGCCTGCTGCTGAGTCTGAGTAGCCACTAATCTAGTCAATAACTGGACTGCATCTCACAAGTCCAGATCTGGAACAGCAGAGGGAGAAGCTAGAGGATGAGGAGCCGGAGGGATCGGAGCCCTATCATGCTCTTCTGCAACTGATGGAGTAGAGGTAGCATGCGAGGGAGTACTGCTTTGAGCCTCGCCATGCCCTAACTCGGCTAGGGATACTTAGCTCGGGCCTTCCCACGTAGCGTCCCGTATTTTGCTGATCGTTTTCTTTCTCTGAGGCATCGCTGAAATTTAAACAGGAAGAGATTAGATAAAGTCATCCTTACATGGCTCTATCGCACGATCTATATCATGGAGAAAAGCATCTTTCTAAATGCCCTGTAGCCTCTTGGCTATAGATATGGTGCACCACATACCGATAACCAGGACTCTACTAGACACGACTCATAGACATCCCTAGGACTGAACTGCTCAGATACCAATTTGTCACACCCCCAACGAAGAGTATGACGGGCTTCGAATCACAAGCCGAGAACCACCTGACTTAACGGTTACCTTGAATACCATATACTATAACTTAGTGTATACCTGCACGCAGAAAAGGCCCAACATAGAAATATCCGATGATCCAATATATATGTACATATGCGAACAGATAATGTCGCTATAACATCACGAGTATCATAAAGTCGGCAAGGCTAACACGGAAATATCACAGACCAAAACAAAGCCGACATGACCCTATATAGTATCTACATACCCCGTTATGTCTATGATCCTCTAAGAATGTACATGAGAACATATATTACATCAGCATAAAATTACCCAAAGATAGCAGGTCCGAAGTAGTGGCACTTGCTAACACCGCTGAAGCTGGAAAATCCTACTGTGGTTGCTCCTCAATAACCCTGTTAGAGCCTGCAGCATGAAATGCAGCGTCTCGTGCAGTGGGATGTCATTACGGATAAAAGTACTGAGAATGTAAGGTAGGAATCAATAACATGAGTAAGACAAAATTATAAGGAGGGTAGAAGTAACCTGAGCCACCTGTGAACGTATAATATACAATGCATAAGTTTAGAAATCATATACAAGTATATACATACATATATATATACATACATACATATATATATATATATATATATATATATATATATATATATATATATAAATAGTTTCATCATTATAATGTACCCGGCCTTTTCAGGACTTGATGTGAAACATACCCGACCCTTTCTGGACTCGGTGTGTAACGTACCCGGCCCTTTTGGGACTCGGTGTGTAACGTACATGGCCTTTCGGGACTCGGTATGTAATGCCAACTGATCAGTGGTTGCACACTAGGTGTCGTACCCGGCAGACTATAGTGCGGCTCGGTGTAGTAAAATATTGCATACATATACATACATATATATATATATATATATGTTTCAATGCATGAGGAGTCAATGACGTAACAGCGGCCCTTCGGAGTGACATAAGGTCGCTAACATCCGAACAATTTATGGAATTTGTGTCACATTAATGAAATAACTTAATGGCGATAAATATGATAACACTTCCAGAATAAATCAAATAATTAAGACATTAAGATTGGAAATACAAAGCATAGGAGTGGAGTGAATTTGTTATGGAACACTCATGTTCATATTCTAGTTGGATTCGTGCCAAAGAAAGAGAGAAACGAACACCGTACAAACCTTATTCGTCAAGCCACCACTTAAAGGATCCTTTACTTCGATGTTCGCCCTTCACCCGTACTTATATAGCGAGAAATACATCTTTAATCATACTTTCATCTTATTTCCATCAACTTATATGTACTAGTTATCGAAGACTAGTTTGGGTTACAAAAATTTGGGCAGCATCTCCCCTATATTATCTACTTCCTCCAAATACCAAAAAAACGCCCAAACAATACCAACCACATCAACAACAATATCATTAAGATTCTACAAGATAAATATGTACAATTTCATCCAAAACTTTCTGCAAACCTCAATCCATAAGCCAACAACACCAACACAATAACTATAACTCTTATTCTTATAAAAATTCCCAAATCAGCGTTAATAATTATGTTGAATCCGAACCAACTCCGTCGCAAAACAAAACTATAATCATGACTACTCGTTACCCGGACCTCGATTAATACTTTGTTACTTCAAATCTCTCAAAATCTTCACTTTGTAATGTATTTATACCCTCATATGTTTGCTGAGTGTTTTGGGAAATTATTATGGAGGAAAATTAGGGTTTTAACCCTTGGGTCGTGTTTGCAAAGCGTTTCTGAGGGTTACTCTTCATGTTCGCGGCCCTACGGTCGCATTCGCGCAGGGTTAATCCCTGCTCCGCCCACCTAACTTGTAACGTCCATAATTCTCTACTCCGATGTCATATCGACGAGCGGCTTGTTGCGTTGGAAACTAGATTTCCTGAACTTCAATTTAGTCTTTTGTTCACTTCAAAACTCCTAGTATACTGTGAGCTATTCCTTCCTCAAGTAGGGCAAAAATTACCTCCCCCCCCCCCCCCTCCCCCCCCAAAAAATCTTTTCTTCAAAGTTTCAACAAACCTAATTTCCTTAATTCACTTGTCCTCTAATCCTTCCCTAGCTTATCATATTTTAAACTCTCGTAACCACGAGATAGGTATATAGAATCTCATATATCCTAGGAAGTACTCCACTAGTCCATAATTAAAACGACTAATACTTAATAGATTTCACGTACAAAACTACGAGGTGTAACAGTTTGCAACCACTAACTACATGAATCAAACAAAGAACAAATAAACCCTAACAATCCATTATACGTATATCATTCACAATCCCCAATCACAAAACACCCATCTTTAGGTTCACAACCTTTGTAAAGGTGTTTAGCTACTCATGACAACGAAAAAATAATAAAAGATTAAAGATTGCATAATTGAATTTGTATTGAAACTTACGAATAACACCGAAAGTAAACGAATGTAATTGTCTGAAAAAATCTTCAAAAGTTAATAAGAACCCAAAAGTAATTACTACAAATCTAAAGCTCCAGATGTCTTAAAATAAAACCTAAACAGTTATTTATATAAGTTATACTCGGAATAATTAATCCTAATCCCATTCCAGGCCGGCTTGCAACTCGACGGACCGTCTTTACACATTGATGGTACCGTTGAATGGCGACGATGCACTTCGACGGTCTGATGACCACTTTCACTTTGCAGAATGGGAGATAACTTGGGAGGATCTTGAAGAAGCCAATCCAAAAAGTGGCTAGGAGCGCAAAGTGGCTAGAACTGCAATTCATGGCTAAAAGATGCAAATCTTGGTCTAGAATGCAATTCAAGGCTAAGGATGCAAATTAAGGTCATAATTGCAAGCATTGGGCAATTGGAGCATTGAAGACCCATGTTGGGGCTATTTTCGAAAAGAGCCAATTTAGGGCCTTTGTTGTAATGACAAAAATATAAATATGATACTTAGTCATCATTTGCTCGTTAGCTTGAATATTGATGAAAAACTCATTTTGAGAGATTGTTTAGTTATCTTAACATAGATTGTTTGGTTGCTTCTAAGTGTGATTTCTTAGTTACTAATTGAATTGCATTTGCATTGGATTCATAATGGTTGCTCATTTGTGGATTTCATTTGGGTAATTCAATGGATTCAAATAGTTTAGGTTCCTTGGTTGGATTCTAATTAGGAGGGTTTAGGTTTAGAATACCTAAATTTGCCTATAGAATCAACTACTAAGTGGGTCTAATTTCTATCTTCTCACCTTCTCACCCCAATTCTTCATCTATCCCTTTTATTTTCTTTTGTTGTTTTTGAATTTCTTAGAGTTTAAATTTGGATTCTATCATTTGGTATCAAAGCATGGTATAGGGATCATTCCATTGATTCTTTAATCCTTGATCTAGAAAAGTAAAAAAAAATCGAAAATCATGGTTATCTTGTTGGATTTGAGGTTAGAATTGAGTTTGTTTCGATCAAGAACCTCTAAATCCGAAGTTGCAAGCAATTTGGTTAAGTTTGGATTGAATCACCATTGTTGAGCTTTGAAGCTTTGAATAACTCAAGAAATTGAAAAGTGGGTCTTGTGATTCAGTAGAAATTGAGGGCTAAAACCTAGTGGGATTTTTTTCCCATATCAATGGGAGCTTTGATCCGAAATTTGAGCGAATGCTGAGTTGGATTGAAGGTGGTTGAATTTTTGAATTGTTCTTGAGGTTGTTCATATCTTCTAAGGAAGAAGGTGATGTAAGAAGGGTATTTGATCTTTAATTTTTTTAGTCAAAGGGTCAAAAGGTTAAACATGTCCAAAAAAGGAAAGTACTAAGTTTGGAGGGGTCCACAACATCAAAAACCAGAATAATCAGCACAAAGTTTGAAAAAATGAAGTATAGGTGCACGTGCTTTGGCCACGCGCTGCACGTGCGTCGCACGACCATCACACGTGGGCAAATGTTTTGTGACTTTTTCTGATTCTCTACAGGGCGCGTGTTGTACACAGTGAGAGAGGGGTAGTTTGTGCGCTGGTTCTGCGACGCTCGACCATCGCTGTTACACCCCTCGTCTTCGTAGTAGTAGAACCTATGGTTTCCTAGCCAGGTATGCCCATGGAATAGAGACCCGAGCCCAAGTTGGAGATAGAAAGTGCCTTAACCCATGTACAAGAGCACCATTATGCATTCTGGGTAATTTGCAAAGTCAGAAGTTGAGCGAATCAAGTCGATACGATGGGAACTGAATCAGAAAACCTAGAGGACACCAGTGATCGTCGACGGGTTGTTGACATGTTCGACGGACCGTCGGCGTGCGGCATCAATAGGATTTCGAAGCCATGCATCTGCAGGCACAGGTCGACGGGCCGTCGACCTTCTCATCGAACCGGACTGCTGTAGCCTTTTTGGCTTCCAAGTATAAAAATGTGGGTCACGACTTCATTTCATATTTTCCTCATTCCAAAAATCAGAAAACCCTAATACATTCTCTCCCAATAGTTTTCATCATATTGGTGAGGATTTGACAAGACCCGGACCCCGTAAACCTGAGATGGTGAAGAAGAAGGTTACTTCTAGGGTTTCTTCAAGTTGTGGAGTTTAGGGAGTTGAGGTTGAAGTGATTCTTGGGATTCTTGACCCCTCAAGGTATCTAAATGATTTCTACCCTTGTATTTAAGTTGAGTATAAAGAGTTTTAGTGATTCTAAGTAAAGAGGGGGTAGTTGTGAAAGTGGTAAGTTGATGAAAGACAAAATAGTGACTTAGGGTTGTTTTAAGAGATTATTTGGGGATGGATTGGAATATATATTGATATATAAGTGTTGTTATTGTTGTCATGGTTGGTATTAAGTGAATGAGAAGTTGATGGGTTATTAAGCTATGAGAGAAATGTTGCTCATGATTCGTTAAGCTCTCTATGCATCTAAACGAGGTTAGTAAGTGAAGTACATAGTCTAATGAAGGTTTATGTTATATTAATTGTAGATTTACCAGTCGAGAAGTAGGAGTTGGTCGATTTGATATACGTCAAGGTATGTAAGGCTATCATTTCCTTCTTTTGGCACGATCCTATGATGTGATCCAACAAGAAAATAAGCGAGATTCAATATTACTCTACTCTTAGAAGTATTAGGAGTATTTCAGTCTTTGATGTTTATGTATCCCTTTATGATTATTCCTTCGGTTCATGGGTCCAGTTTTATGTCTACAGTTATTCATGCATTACATTCATTTATATACATGCATGTATGTTGACCCGTGACCAGAAGGCGTTATATAGGCAAGTATTATATGTATATGGGGTATGGAAAGGAGCAGGCGTTATATACGCATTACTACCTGATCAGCTAGTGCACTGTGAGGACGATATGAGAATCAGGCTGCCAGTATCGCAGCAATGTATATGATGATGGCCGCAGAGGGGCCGATCTGATATGAGAAAAGGGACATGCGTTATATACGCACCTATATACAGATGTATGACCTCCGTTGATAGGCATGAGCATGCATATTATACGCCTACAGAGGCATTGTCAATTATATAGGTTTGCGCAAATTCAGGCAGATACTAGTTCGTACAAGTACATGCATTCAGTTATTTCAGCTTAAGAGTTCAGATCTTATCCATGATTCTCATGTGTTTACATATATATGATGTTGCTCTTACGCTTTACATGCTCAGTACATTATCCGTACTGACTCCCCGTTGCTCGGGGGGCTGCATTCATGTCGGCAGGTACTGGGAGACAGACAGGTGATCCAGCTCAGTAGGACCTCTAGATCTAGCCGTGGTCGGTACGCTCCATTCTGTCCGGAGCTACAGTCAGTTTTGGTATGCCCCTCTTGAGATGTGTATGCATATGGGTATGACGGGGCCCTGTCCCGTCCTTTCTGCAGCTTTCGTTCCAGTAGAGGTCTGTAGACAGTTGTATGTATTAGTCAAATGACGTAACCTTATCGACTCTATTCTTTTGTGTACAATATATGTAGCAGCCTAGCTGGCTGACACTGTTCTTCCTAATGTTGTGTATATATGTACGCAAATTGTATAGAGTTCTGATGTTTCATTTTTATGAGATTAGTTTGTGCCATTCATGGGCCTTTGATGTTCAGTATGTTTCAGATAAGTGTTTAGGGGTGTTTGGTCGTTGAGGCTAGGCTCCCGTCATGGTTCACCGGGTTTGGTCGTGATAGAAGTTGTATCAGAGCAGTTTCGTCCTAGGCTTGTCGGCAGACCGTGTCTAGTGGAGTTTTGATTATGGGCGTGTTGTGCACCACACTTATAAATTGGAGGCTACAGGGCATTAAGGATGATGTCATTATTTCTCTCCTAGATTGTACGATAGAGCCATGTGTTAGGCGTTCGCTTTCTGATGATTTTTTATGATTTCAGCGATGCCTCCCAAAAATGCTACAACTACCCAGAAGAGCAAGAAAGCCACAGGAGAGGCCACTAGTCGCACTCGACGGGCCTCAAGAGCCCAGGATGAGATTCAGAGTGAGAGGCTGTCTGAGACATCGCATACACTGCCTCCAGCACCTGCCCCAGTTTCTCAGCCGGATGCACCGGGCCAGGATGTGCGGGAAGCCATACGTTTGTTGACCAATTTAGTAGTTGCCCAGGCTCAGTGGCAGGGAGTTGGTGTTGACCAGGCAGATGGGACTGGTAGTTCGACGGTTAAGACCTTCTTTGGGTTAGGTCCTCCAATGTTTTTCTTGGTAAAGCAGAATATGGACCCCTAGGATTTCATTGATGGTATGCAGAGGATTTGAGGGTTATGCATGCGGATGAGGTCGAGTCCATAGAGTTGGCGTCGCATAGGCTGCGTGATATTGCAGTACGGTGGTATCAGACTTGGGAGTTATCTAGAGGAGAGAATGCCCGTCTAGCTGTATGGCGAGAGTTCGCAAATGCTTTTATCCGCCATTATTTGCCTCCTTAGGTAAGGGCGAGCTCGAGCGGATAGATTCCTACATATTGAGCAGGGCAGTATGAGTGTCCAGGAGTATTGCGTCTATTTTGATTCTATGGCCAGATTTGCTCCAGCCATGGTGGCTGAGATGGAGGATAGAGTTCATCGTTTTGTGGCTGGGTTTGGGCCACATTTGATTGATGCTTGTACGACTGCCACATTACAGCCAGGCATGGATATCTCCCGTATACAGGTATATGCGTAGAATTTGGAGGATCGCAAGCACCAGAGGAGGACAGATCGTGACCGTGACCGGGGCCATGGTGAGAGGTCTAGATCTTTTGGTAGTGAGGGTGAGTATAGGAGGGGACAGAGACAGTAACATCCCCGATATCCTTTCCATTCAGCAGGGAGTGCATCTTCGCGGTTTCCAGGTCCGAGATTTGATCGGTCTCCTTATTCCGGAGCAGGCCAGAGTTCTAGAGCACCAGGCTCTCAGTATAGACCAGAGTCAAGCCAGATGAGACCCCCTTTGCCGCAATGTGCCCAGTGTGGCAAGTTACACGCTGGTCAGTGTCGACTGGGATCAGATGGTTGTTATGCTTATGGCTAGCTAGGCCACAGGGTGAGGGAGTGCCCGATGAGGATTGGTACAGGCGTGATTCAGCCTACAGGGTCTGTGGCTGGCTCTTCTTCTGTAGTGCGCCCCTCAGGGTAAGTTTTTCAGACGCCAGCACGGCGAGGTAGAGGGAGGAGTGGAGTGTCCAGCTCGAGCGGTCCTCAGCACCGCGTGTATGCATTGGTTGGTAGACAGGACCGCGAGACGTCTCCTGATGTTGTTATAGGTATATTATCGATTTCCTCCCATGATGTTTATGCACTGATTGATCCAGGTTCCACTTTATCATATGTTACACCATTTGTTGCTGGCAAGTTTGGGGTAGAGCCTGAGTTGATCAAATCTTTTGAGGTGTCCACGCCAGTCGGTGATCCGGTTATAGCTAGGCGAGTGTACCGGGAATGTGTTATTATAGTTTGTGACCGCCACACCGTAGCAGATTTGATTGAGTTAGATATGATTGATTTTGATGTTATTATGGGCATGGACTGGTTAGCTTCTTGTTATGCTAATGTTGATTGTAGAGTAAAGATGGTTCGATTTCAGTTTCCAGGCGAGCCAGTCCTAGAGTGGAAGGGCAATGCTGCTTTGCCTAAAGGTAGGTTTATTTCCTACCTTAAGGCAGAGAAGATGATTAGAAAAGGGTGTATTTTTCATCTAGTTCAAGTTCAAGATGTGCAAGCAGAGCCGCTGACACTTCAGTCTGTTCATGTGGTTAATGAGTTCCCAGAAGTGTTTCCAGATGAGCATCCAGGCATTCCCCCAGAGAGGAGGTTGATTTGCCTATTGACCTATTGCCAGACACTCAGCCAATATCTATTCCTCCTTATAGGATGGCACCTGCAGAGTTGAAGGAATTAAAAGAGCAGTTGAATGATTTGCTTGAGGAAGGCTTTATCGGGCCTAGTACATCATCGTGGGGAGCCCCAGTGTTATTTGAAAGAAAGAAGGATGGCTCTTTGCAAATGTGTACTAATTATAGGCAATTGGATAAAGTGACTGTAAAGAATAAATATCCGCTCCCGAGGATTGATGATTTATTTGATCAGTTTCAAGGCGCCAAGTATTTCTATGAAAATAGACTTAAGGTCAGGATACTACCAGGTTAGGGTGAAGGAAAAAGACATTCTGAAGACAGCATTCCGGACTAGATATGGCCACTATGAGTTCCGTGTTATGTCGTTCGGGCTAACTAATGCCCTAGCTGTATTCATGGATTTGATGAATCGTGTATTCAGACCCTTCGTAGATTTGTTCGTGATTTTGTTTATAGATGATATTTTGGTTTATTCGCCGTCAGAGGCCGATCATGCAGAACACCTGCGGACAGTGCTCGGAATTCTTCGAGGGAAAAAGTGGTATGCCAAGTTTTCTAAGTATGAGTTCTGGTTGAACTCTGTGGCTTTTTTGGGTCACATTATTTCAGAGGAAGGCGTTAGAGTGGATGCCCAGAAGATTGAGGCTGTGAAGAATTGGCCAAGGCCCATGGCACCAACGGAGATGCGTAGTTTCTTGGGCTTGGCAAGTTATTATAGAAGGATTTTCCTCTCTTTCAGCCCCATTGACCAAATTGACTCAGAAATCAGTTAAGTTCCAATGGATAGATGCTTGTGAGCAGAGTTTTCAGACGTTGAAGGATAGGCTAACTTCAGCACCAGTTTTGACTCTTCCAGAAGGAGCAGATGGCTATGTGGTATATTGTGATGCTTCAGGTGTTGGATTGGGTTGTGTATTAATGTAGCATGGTAAGGTTGTTACTTATGCTTCTAGACAGTTGAAGAAGCATGAGAAGAATTATCCAACCCATGATCTTGAGTTAGCGACGGTGATTCTTGCCTTGAAGATATGGAGGCAATACTTATACGGTGTCCATGTTGATATCTATACTGATCATAAGAGTCAGCAGTACATCTTTACGCAGAGGGATTTGAACTTGCGTCAGAGGCGATGGTTGGAGAGGCTAAAAGATTATGATGTGGATATTTTGTATCATCCCGGGAAGGCTAATGTAGTAGCTGATGCCCTCAGTCGTAAATCTATGGGTAGCTTGTCATACGTGCCGCCAGAGAAAAGAGAGATGGTCTGTGAGGTTCATCGATTAGCTAGCCTCAGAGTTCGATTGATAGATTCAGGTAATGCAGGGGTTACTGTTCAAGACACATCGGTATCATCCTTGGTAGTTGAGATAAAGGAGTGTCAGTATGAAGATCCTGCTCTAGTTCATTACCGAGATACATCACCTTAGAAAGAGATGACACCCTTTTGTGATCACAGGTGATGGAGTACATAGATATCGAGGTAGATTGTGTGTCCCTAGTGTTGCAGGACTCCGTCAGCAGGTTATGGGGGAGGCACATTACTCCCGCTATTCTATTCATCCAGGCTCAACTAAGATGTACCATGATCTCAAGGAAGTTTATTAGTGGGATTGTATGAAAGGAGATATAGCAGAATTTTTCACTCAGTGTTCAAATTGTCAGCAGGTCAAAATAGAACACAAGAAGCCTAGATTTCTATTGCAAACTATGGAGATCTCGACATGGAAGTGGGAGGTAATTAATATGGACTTTATGACAGGGTTGGCCCGTACTCAGCGGAAGTGCGATTCGATATGGGTCATAGTTGATAGGTTCACAAAGTCAGCTCATTTTCTGCCTGTCTGAACTACTTATGCAGCCGAGGATTATGCGAGGCTTTATCTTAAGGAGATTGTACGACTCCATGGTGTTTCTTCAACCATTATTTCATATAGGGGAGCACAGTTCATAGCTATATTCTGGAACATTTTTTTCGCGGGGATTGGGGACTCAGGTTAGTCTTAGCATCGCATTCCACCCCAGACAGATGGACAAGCAGAGCGTACTATACAGACCCTTGAGGATATTCTCAGAGCTTGTGTGCTTGACTTTCAGGGCAGTTGGGAGGATCATTTGCCTCTTATTGAGTTCGCGTATAACAATAGTTACCATTCCAGTATTCAAATGGATCCTTATGAATCCTTATATGGGCGGAAGTGCAGATCGCCCATAGGATGGTTTGATGTTGGGGAGAATCAGTTGCTAGGTCTAGACTTAATTCAGAAAGCAGTTGATAAGGTGAAGGTAATCAGAGAGAGGTTGCTAACAGCCCAGAGCTGACAGAAATCCTATGCGGATAATCGGCGATGTAAGTTAGAGTTCATGGGCGACAGGGTGTTCCTGAAAGTTTCGCCTATGAAGGGAGTAATGAGGTTTGGTAAGAAGGATAAGCTGAGCCCTTGATATATTGGGCCATATAAGATCATTCGTGTAGTGGGTACAGTGGCATATGAACTAGAATTGCCTTCTGAGTTAGAATCGGTACATCCAGTATTTCATGTATTAATGTTTCGTAAGTGTATCGGAGATCCTTCAAGAGTTGTACCAGTGAATGATATCCAGGTGACCGAGCAGTTATCGTACGAAGAGGTTCTAGTGGCTATATTGGACAGACAGGTCCGTTGGTTGCGAACCAAAGATCTAGCCTCCGTTAAAGTCTTATGGAGGAATAACAATGTTGAAGAAGTGACTTGGGAAGCGGAAGAAGCGATGAATATTAAGTACCCGCAATTGTTCCCAACAGTGCAGAAGGTGCAGTCAGAGGCATCACTTTCCCCAAGTATTGTTTTCATTTCAGTTATCGTGATTTGGTCGTGTGAGGCCATGGTATTATGTGTTGTAGTGTGTGGCCCTGTGTGGCATTATTTTGGGTTGCTGTATGCAGGGCGGATTGGTATAAGTACAGGGGAGACTCTGCTGAAATTTTTATAACCCAGGATTGTTCGAACACCCGAGGACGGATGTTCCTAAGGGGGACAGAATGTTACACCCCTCGTCTTCGTAGTAGTAGAACCTATGAGTTCCTAGCCGGGTATGCCCTTGGAATAGAAACCTGAGCTCCAGTTGGCGATAGGAAGTGCCTTACCCCATGTACAAGAGCACCAGTATGCGTTTCGGGTAATTTACAGAGTTAGAAGTTAAGCGAATAAAGTCGACGCGATCGGAACTGAACCAGAAAACCTGCACGACGCTAGTCATCATAGACGGGTCGTTGACAAGTTCGATGGACAATCGACGTGCGTCGTCGATAGGATTTCGCAGCCATGCATCTGCAGGCGCAGGTCGACGGGCAAGTCGACGGACCATCGACATGTCGACAGGCCGTCTACTCGCTCGTCTAACCGGACCGCTTAGCCTTTTTGACTTCTAAGTATAAAAATGTGGGTCAAGACTTCCTTTTATATTTTCCTCCTTCCAAATATAAGAAAACCCTAATACATTCTCTCTCAATATTTTTCATCATATTAGTGAGGATTTGACAAGACTCGGACCCCGTAAACCCGAGGTGGTGAAGAAGAAGGTTACTTCTAGGGTTTCTTCAAGTTGTGGAGTTTAGGGAGTTGAGGTTGAAGTGATTCTTGGGATTCTTGACCCCTCAAGGTATCTAAATGATTTCTACCCTTGTATTTAAGTTGAGTATAAAGAGTTTTAGTGATTCTAAGTAAAGAGGGGGTAGTTGTGAAAGTGGTAAGTTGATGAAAGACAAAATGGTGACTTAGGGTTGTTTTAAGAGATTATTTGTGGATGGATTGGAATATATATTGATATATAAGTGTTGTTATTGTTGTCATGGTTGGTATTAAGTGAATGAGAAGTTGATAGGTTATTAAGCTATGAGAGAAATATTGCCCATGATTCGTTAAGCTCTCTATGCATCTAAAGGAGGTTAGTAAGTGAAGTACATAGTCTAATTAAGGTTTATGTTATCTTAATTGTAGATTTACCAGTCGAGAAGTAGGAGTTGGTCGATTTGATATACGTCAAGGTATGTTAAGGCTATCCTTTCCTTCTTTTGGCATGATCCTATGATGTGATCCAACAAGAAAATAAGCGAGATTTAATATTACTCTACTCTTAGAAGTATTAGGAGTATTTCAGTCTTTGATGTTCATGTACCCCTTTATGATTATTGCTTCGGTTCATGGGTCCAGTTTTATGTCTACAGTTATTCATGCATTACATTCATTTATATACATGCATGTATGTTGACCCGTAACCAGAAGGTGTTATATACGCAAGTATTATATGTATATGGGGTATGGAAAGGAGCAGGCGTTATATACGCATTACTACCTGACCAGCTAGTGCACTGTGATGACGATATGAGAATCAGGCTGCTAGTATCGCAACAATGTATATGATGATGGCCGCAGAGGGGCCGATCTGATATGAGAAAAGGGACATGTGTTATATACGCACCTATATATAGATATATGACCTTCGTTGATAGGCATGAGCATTTATAATATGCGCCCACAGAGGCATTGTCAGTTATACAGGTTTGCGCAGATTCAGGCAGATACTAGTTCATACAAGTACAAACATTCAGTTATTTCAACTTATGAGTTCAGATCTTATCCATGATTCTCATATGTTTACATATTTATGATGTTGGTCTTATGCTTTACATGCTCAGTACATTATCCATACTAACTCCCCGTTGCTCGGGGGGCTGCGTTCATGCCGGCAGGTACAGGGAGACAGACAGGTGGTCCAGCTCAGTAGGACCTTTAGATCTAGCAGTGGTCGGTACGCTCCATTCGGTCCGGAGCAACAGTCATTTTTTGTATGCCCCTTTTGAGATGTGTATGCATATTGGTATGACGGGGGCCTGTCCCTTCCTTTCTACAGCTTTAATTCCAGTAGAGGTCTGCAGACAGTTGTATGTTATCAGATGACGTAGCCTTGTCGGCTCTATTCTTTTGTGTACAGTATATGTAGTAGCCTAGCTGGCTGGCACTGTTCTTTCACATGTTGTCTATATATGTACACAGATTGTACAGAGTTCTGATGTTTCCTTTTTATGAGATTAGTTTGTGCCATTCATGGGCCTTTGATGTTCAGTATGTTTCAGATAAGTGTTTAGGTGTGTTTCGTCACTGAGGCCAGGCTCCCGTCACGGCTTATCGGGTTGGGTCGTGACAATCGCACAACGCAGAAAATTTCAAAATTTTCTCTAAGTATCAGATTCAGAGAGGGGTGTTGTATGCGCTGCTTAAGCGATGCACAGCAAGCACACGACCATCAGGAAGTTTTTCTAAGCGTCAAAAACGGTTTGATTCTTTCCTAACTTCTGTTCTTTGATTCTTACAATCGATCTTATTAGTTGCTAATTAGTTCTTGCGTCTGAATTTCATTTCGTGCCAATTTCTTTCTAGCTTTTCTCTTTTAACTTCGTTGTCAATCTGTTGATTCAAGTACGTTTGTTTTTTAGTCATCCTTCTTTCATCTGATCAAGAATCCATTCTTCCACAATGTATAAGCAACCGTGTGAATTTGATTGGTTACACGATTCATTAACAACTTCGAAAGAGCATGGAGTGTGGTAAGGTTGAGAGTTCATTACGAGTGATGTGAGGCTTTTACTACTAACTGTCATGACCCGACTAGGGTCCATGACGGGTACCCGGAGCTGACTACCGAGCACCACTCATTATGCTAATCATCGTACTCATCCTGAACACGTATAATCTCGAAGGCAACACATGCATATATATAAGCCCTCACGGCTGCAAAAATGATATACAAATGTACAATGTAGTCATCATGGGACATCTACCATGCACACATACGCATCTACGAGCCTTTACTAGAGTACTAAGACATGAGGACGGGACAGGAACCCGTCGTGCCCAAATATATACACAAAAATAATATCTCAAAAAAATGGCACCTCCGAAAGAGTGGGGTGCTCCTGTAAATCTGATGAGTAGCTCCTAAGAATCTGGGCCACCTCCCTGTCTACCTGTGGGCATGAACACAGCGTCTAAAAAGAAAGGACGTCAGTACGAACATTGTACGTAGTATCTGAGGCATGAACAATAATAACATATCGAAGGGACAAGGAAACATCAAGTAAAGAAACAACCTGTAGCTGAATGTCACTTAAGACAGAATAATGCATGCTGACATACATAATAAATAACATCATATCAGGTATGTACACAAATAAGCTGCCCGACCATATAGGTACGGTGTGATCATCATTAGTCCACGTCTACGCCTCCCGCGTCCGGGGTAAATATCTCATGCCGCCCACTAGTGGTGTCTTCCCATGCCCTCTAGACATGGTGTATATACCACCCGCCATAGGGGTGTCTGCCTGGCCATATAGGCATGGTGTAACCTCATTATCATATACTTATCATAAGCATGCATTAGAACTCAAGTACAAATTATAACTCTATCGGGGTGAAGTAAGGTCGAGTACCCCCAATTCCATTATGGAGTAATCATAATCATCATGCCTCACCTTGAAGGAATTAGCATTTTAAGGTGAGTCTAGCAACAATGGATAACATCAAAGAACCATATAACGATCATTAGTTTCATAAGAAATGTCATATCATGAGCGTTAGAATCTCTAGACTTATACTCATCATCATTATTATCACGTTCGTAACATATCACTTATCTTTATCTCATGAGAAGCTCTTCATAAACATTGACTCATAGTTTCTGAAATGTAAGAAGGTCATGGAAAGACAAGGGAAGTCATGTCATAGGAATCATGCCTTTGGAAAGGAAGGGACTAGCCTCACATTCCTTTTCGTCTTTCTAACTTTCCGACTAAACGCTTCCTTCCAAGTTCGCGATTCTACATTCAAGAGAATTCGTGCTAGAATTAGATAATTGGAAGTATACTTAAGCTTAAGTTAAAGCTAATGAAAATTGGGAAGCATTTCCTTTGTTTCTACAACTTCCTCCATATGATATAACAACTCCCAACCATCAATAACAACATTCATTATATCATAATCCATAATTTGACAAGTTCGACATTATCCAATTTTCAAAATTTTCTTTCAAGGTCATTCATAACCATAGCCATAATACAACAACACATTCATCCTCATATAATGCTTCTCCAATACTCTTAATACCATTTATAGCAAGATTAAACTCATAATATTTCAAGAGTCATGATTCATGCCAAACTATTATTTAAGAACACCATTCTTTCATAATTGAGCTCCATATTCTACCTCTTTCCGTAATCTAATTCTTTCAATATTCTAAATAACATGGAAATCATAAAACTCACCTTTGATGGTGTAGGAATGAGCTTTGGATGGAGATACCTCACTTGGAGAAAACCCTAACTTCAATTCCTAAGAGTTTTCTTGCTTCCATCAACCCTAGCTAGCATTCTTGCACTTGATTCTACTACTTTTTGGTGTTTGATCTTTGATTTTCCCTTGGATATGTGTAAGTGATGTGTGGAGAAAGTTCTAGAGGTTTTGAGAGTGGTGGAGAGAAGTCGGAAATGAAAAGAATGAATTTGGGGCCTCCTTATATAAAATTAAAAATCTGCCCGTCGGGAGTTATACGAACCAATATACGGTCCGCATAATTGACCGTATAACTCCATCAGTGATGGACCTTCACTATAATGGCTATACAGACCATTATACGGACCGTATAAATGGTCGTATAATCTATTTTTTCTCTGATCTTGTTCTCGTCATTTCATTTGATCTCCAATCCTTATGGAACCTTCTTGGCACTTGTTTAACACTTAATTAGCATTCTTAGGGGCATCATATCTCTTCCTCAAGACATTACTAAGTCGTCATTAGCTCAATACTTTGCAAAATCTTTCTGAAACACAACGTATACTTCGCCTTTCTTAACGAACTTTCTTCTCTTGCTTCGAACGTCTTTGGAATCTTAATTAAAACTGTCAAGTACTACTTCTTACTTATGGAAACATCATATACTGCTCACCCTGCATTAGTCTATCTACCATACAATGACATGAATGTTTTCAAGGTGTAACACTCTTCCCCCCTTTAAAAACATTCGTCCTCGAATGTTAAGTTCTCGGGAATCCTACTGAAATTTCGCCAGAGTTTCCCCTATAATATGGCGCTAACACCCTTTCACAACAACCCACAATAACAATGCCTCACAGGGCTACAACACAATAGTAAGAAATTATGGCCATACACGACCAAAAGCATTAAAAGGAAAAGCATTACATACCTCATAATACTGATGTCTCATCTTGAATCTCTTCCGGGGGTGGAAACAATTGCGGGTACTTCGACTTCACATTTTCTTCCACTTCGCAAGTCATTTCCTCTCGATTATTGTTTCTCCACAAGACGTTGACCGAAGCCACCTCTTTATTTCTATGTTTCCGCACTTTCCTATCTAGTATGACCATGGGTACATCTTCATAAATCAACTTTTCTGTCACTTGAACATCATCTTTCGGCACGATTCTAGTGGGATCTCCAACACATTTTCGGAGCATTGACACATGAAAAACTTGATGGACTGATTCATCTTCTGGGGGTAAGTCCAGCTCATAAGCTACTTAGCCTATCTTGCGGACAATCTTATAAGTTCCAATGTATCGAGGACTTAATTTTTCCTTCTTATATGAAACCAGGGGCATCATAGACATCAATTCATGTTTTGAAATCTTTAGAAAATAGAGTCATGGCCAAGGAATAGAATTAAAGATCAAGAACTAGTTGGACACTTTCATACTCATATTGAATCCTTAGCTTAAGACTTTTAGTCATGGAATCATTCTTGTCATACTTATCATAGACGTATTCTCTTCCTTAGCATCATCGTTATCATGGTCATCATAGACATATTTCCATTAGAATGGTACAGTACTTATCGTTTGATAATCGGGATAAGGATCAAAAGTTTCCTTTGGATTCTGCATCAAAATAAGTCAAGCGGAACAATAAGGAAAATCCGGGAACAATGGGCCCACCTAGGGCCGAATGTGGTAGCGTACACAATTTGCATATGTTACATGTCATGGCGTTACTTGTGGGGGTTTAAGGTAGTCGGGTCCTATTTATGCAAGTTCTAGAGGTTTAGGAAGTTTTTCCAACATTTCACACAATTTTTAATTCAATTCTTCTGAATGAAAAAAAGGAAACTTTAGGTGCGGATTCCGGAGAATAGGGTTGTCCCCGAGGTTCATATCCAACCTAGTATGTTTAAGACATGCCAAAGAAGGAGGAGTAAAGCCTTACATACCTCTTTCCGCTCCTTATGCTACACCAAATTCAAGTTGCAAATCTGCCACAATCTAAAAATTGGTCACATTTACCACCCCTTAATTAGAACATTTAGAATTGGATTCTTAAAGTGACACATGGCTACCGAAATTTCGGCAGCACTTCCCCTGTAAATACACCATCCCCAAAGTTCAACTCAGCCAATTTTTAATCAACAACAATCCGGGAATTCAACCCGGCCAAACTATCAACATAATGTCAACAACCATACTAACAATTTCCATATTCAATCGAAGATACATTATAACAACTTAATCAATTTATTACTTCCTTCAAAACCTTCCAACTCCAATAAAAACAATAACAACCTTATAATATATATTCCAACAACACCATACTAATACCATTATCTTCCATACATGTAAGAACATAATATTCAATTTACATAATCTTCCAAGACAACCCTCCAACTACTAATACTTCACTAAGCTCATTAGGCTTTTATTTGCAATATAATATCCACAACACAACAACCAACATACTAAATAAAATTTGCTCACCATTCCTTCGTGATTCACCAAATATACACGGCTATATATGTGATATACAACTCACGGCCAACATCATGCACACATGGCTACAACTTCACTAAAATCATCCAACTTCCATTATTAACGTAGCATTCATTACAACCACAACTATCCACTAGATAAAATAATTAAAACATGAATTTCCACCCACACATAGGCATACACGGCCACACAACTACATTATTATTATTTATGAATTTCACTCGCTTTTGTATACTACAGCATGCATAAACATCCATAACATATAAAAGAGTATAAGTTCTTACCTTTTTTTTCTCCACTTTTTAACTTGACTAAAATTGGCAACTTGTATGATTTTGAGTTTTTCTTTTTTTTTTTGGTTTTTTTTTTTCCTTCAAGGGCCGAATGGTCCCTTTTGTTTCTCCACTCTTCTTTGTTTTCTTGAGTTTTCTAGAATGGAGTAAGAAAGAAGACTTGGTCATCTTTTATATTTCATAAATTAAATCCCACATGGGCTTGGCCCATGCCCATGGCCGGTTGGGCCCTCTTTATTTCCTTAAAAATTCCAAGCCCAATTATCATTTTTCTTTCTTTCACGACAAGTTGTAATTCATAAAACTATTCTCCAAAATTCCGATTTTACCCCTAGACTCTTTTAATAATTCCGCTTCTAAATTCTTCATAAGCAACACATATGCAAACCAAAATAAAAATAAAGCCTTGCTTGTCGTCTTCCCGCGATTGTCTTGAATTTTCCGATTGCACAAAAATACGGGATATAACATCCTCCACCCCTTTAGAACATTCGTCCTCGAATGTTAAACTGGCCTCATAGTGTATTATAAAATTTCGGGGAGGTCTCCCTTGCGGTCATCTCCCACTTCGCTTAACATATCCATTTTTGGAGCTTAGGTTGCCTTTATGTCGTAGGTCAATTGAGTTAGCTCCGAACGCTGGCCCTGCGTTAATAAGTCCCCTTTATTGGATCTTGAATCGTCATAGTCCATTTTAGGTCTAACATGTTCTCCCCCCTTTATTAAGAGGGTCTACACACGCCTATGCCCTTTTAATAATCGTCGCCTTCCGCGAACCTTTACAATTGTGATTCCCTTTTCCGTGGAGCCTGCCGCGTCTATTCCCTCGCTAGATATGTTCCCGTATATCACCGCATTAGGGCTTCCTAGCCTTAACTAGCATGGGTTCGGCATCGGTCTTACCCTGTGACATCCGTACTTATATCCTTCATCACGTCATTTGAATTTCATTCAACTGGCATATTCCATGTATCGCGACACTGTTTGTTAGGGTTCTACAGTCACAGATAAGATGTCCTGTACATGTATACCTTTCCACCACTATTTTACTTACAACCACTTCCAAACACCAATCAACTTTCTTTAATCCCAAAGCTCTGTCATGCTTTCTCCCCTTCTGCTAGTCTAGTCCGTCTCAACTTACATGACTTCAATAGGGTTTCTAACCACTTCATACACTCCAATTTACTTTTGGCCACCTAATTTCACATTCGTCTCTTGTTCCCACATTTATGAAATTTTCAACCTGTTTCCCAGGAGGTCACCCATCCTACCGCCTTAGCACGTTTAATCTTGAAACTTTAATGCATTTCAGTTTCTTAGTGTTAGTATTTTCGCCTCCACTCCCCCGCACTATCTATATCACATAATATGGGACAAGTTGGGGTCTTAGCAGTTTTCAAAACGCCCGCGTAACACGTCTTTTCTTTCAGTTACAATTCTAACCTCCGCAATCCCTAGTATTCGTCTTTTTACCTATGTATATGGCTACTTTTGTCCTAAATTTCCCGAATTCCTAATACGTTCAGTAATACAAGGAACGGTGCATGATAAAGCAAAATCCAGTTCAATTTAACACCCACATATCATAGAAAATGCCGAAAGTGTACCTGTGGCCGCATCTGCGGAAGGATCAGGATCCTGCCGTCCTGCCAATGCGTATATACGGTGCGGAGGGCCGGCTGAACTGGGGGGCCCTCCTCTGCCTCGACCACGGCCTGCTAGAGCCTGGGAGGCCTGTCCCGGAGGGCGCACGGACGGTGACGAACCCACTGCTGACCCGGCGGGCTGAGCTCTACTTCCCTCATTCCTTAGCGGACAATCTCGCATCAAATGGTCAGTCCGTCCGCCGGCATAACATGCACCTGTATCCCGATAACACTTTCCAGAGTGTGGCCTGCCACACCGAGTACACCGTAGTGGGGGTTGCCCCGTCCTGCTGGAATCAGCTCTATACTGGGACCTCGAAGCTCTAGTACCCTGATCTGGTCCCGAATAAGTAGAACGATCAAATCCTCTATCCGCAAATCGAGGTGGCGCACTGGCCACCGATTGGCCTGAATACCTAGGTTGCTCCTGTGCCTGCCCCCTTCTGTACTCGCTTCTAGCCCCGGAAGATCTGCCCCTTTTTCTGGAACCCCTATCTGGATAACGCTCCCCTCTCTGTAACTGATACTGCTTCTCTAGGTTTTGGGCGTGGGCCTGGATACGAGTAATAGTCATCCCATCTTGGAGTCAAGCCGTCAAGCACTCCTTGACTAAATGTGACCCTAGCCCACTCACAAACCGGTGCACGTGATCTCCCATATCAGCTATCATGACTGGGGCATACCTAGCTAACGAGTTAAAACGAAGATTGTATTCTCGAACGCTCATATTTCCCTGTCTAAGGTTCAAGAACATGTCGGCTCGAGCCTGTCGAACTTCCGGTGGTAGGAAGTGTCGCAGAAATGCCTCAGTAAATTCCTACCAAACCGGAGGGGGTACATTCGCTCCCCTCGAAGATACCCAGTTATTATACCACAGAACTGCCACATCCCGCAGCCTGTATGAAGCCAACTCTACGGACTCCGTATCCGAAGCATGTATGATCCTCAGAGTCCTCAGCATCTCGTCTATGAAACTCTGCGGGTCTTCCTCTGGTTTTGATCCATAAAACTCCGGAGGTCTCAGAGTGATAAAGTCACGGGCCCTTGGACTCACCGCCCTGTCTCCCGGGTCTACATCTTGCCGCTGAACCTGTGCGGCAACTAGCTGGGTCAATAACTGGATGGCCTCTGTCACCTGCTGGCCCGGAGCTGCTGGCGGTGGAATTGGAGGTGCTGGGGTTGGGACTGGAACTCTTTCCTGCTCTGCCGATACCGGGGAAGCAGGAGAAGTCCGAGGGGGAGCTTCATTATAAGACTTGTCTTCTTCTAGCTCCCGTTTAACTCTGTCCCCGGCCACCCTTCCGCCCTTCTGGGCCGCCGTAGTCTTCTTCTTCATCGGCATTACTGAAACCATAACATAGGATTAGGAAAATAATATGGAAACCTGGTAGCATAGTTCTATCGCACGATCTATAGTACAAAGAAGGTCATATTTCCTAAATGCCCTGCAGCCTCCTGCCTATAAGTGTGCCGCGCTACACACCCATAAACAGGACTCTGCTGGACACGGCTAGTAGAAAAACCCCTAGGACCGCCTGCTCTGATACCACTTCTGTCACGACCCAACAAGGGGCCGCGACGAGTACCCGATACTTGTACCGAGCACCCCCTATCTATCATTTTACCTCTATTACTGAGTGGGCCGTATGAACTATACCATATCTTTTTTTTGTGCTTAACATTAACACTAGTAGCATAATTATAAACATAGGCTAGCAAACTTTGCTTGCACATTATACAGCGACGAGGACCATCAAAAGTACAAAACACCTAACTGTACATATCCGTCTACGAGCCTCTAAACATAGTACACATATACATAGGAAGGGCCGAGTACTGCCGTGCCCGAACATATATACACACAATAGTACCAAGAAACTGAGGCTCCAGAACAACTGGAGCACTGCTACAATACTGCTGATGAAGCTCCTAGGAGTCAAGTCTGTCTACCTGCTGACCTGCGCGGCATGGAACGCAGCGTCCAAAAGAAGGGACGTCAGTACGAATAGTGTACCGAGTATGTAAGGCATGGAAGATAATACAAACAGAAACATAAGGTATGATTAACAATATCATGGGATCATAGGACATATAGTGATACAAGAAAGTAACCTGTACATAGGAATACCCTTTTCAGGCCGGATACCATGCATGCTTGTCTTTCCCTTTAAAAAGAACAATTCTTTTTCATAGACATAGAAAATAGAACTTATATCATGTCATGCCTTATCATATCATATCATATCATATCGTATAATATCATATGAGATCATGTCATATCATATCGTGTCATATCATATCATAACAGGTCATAGCATAGCACCGAACAATGTCGGCTCGCCCACATAGCACCGAAATACATCGGCTCGCCCATATATCCCGCGTCCGGGATGATAAGCCAGCTGACCAGGTGGCAATGAAACATGTTTCCCTTCCCATCCCCATGTATCCCTTCCCCCCACCCTATGTACATATTCATATCTCATAGACATATGTCATATAAGCATGCAGGAGAGCCCAAAGAAAATCATGTATCCATCGGAGTGACGTAAGGTTGGTGACCTCCGATTACATTACGGAATAACCGGGATCGCTTTGTCTCACCTTGAAGGAACGAGTATTTTAAGGCGAGACTATCAACGGAAAATAGCACTAGAAAATAACATAATATGAAACCAGGGGCATCATAGACATCAATTCATGTTTTGAAATCGTTAGAAAATAGGGTCATGACCAAGGAATAGAATTAAAGATCAAGAACTAGTTGGACACTTTCATACTCGTATTGAATCCTTAGCTTAAGATTTTTAGTCATGGAATCATTCTTGTCATAATTATCATAGACGTATTCTCTTCCTTAGCATCATCGTTATCATGGTCATCATAGACATATTTCCATTAGAATGGTACAGTACTTATCGTTTGATAATCGGGATAAGGATCAAAAGTTTCCTTTGGATTCTGCTTCAAAATAAGTCAAGCGGAACAATAAGGAAAATCCGGGAACAATGGGCCCACCTCGGGCCGAATGTGGTAGCGTACACAATTTGCATATGTTACATGTCATGGCGTTACTTGTGGGGTTTAAGGTAGTCGGGTCCTATTTATGCAAGTTTTAGAGGTTTAGGAAGTTTTTCCAACATTTCACACAATTTTTAATTCAATTCTTCTGAATGAAAAAAAGGAAACTTTAGGTGCGGATTCCGGAGAATAGGGTTGTCCCCGAGGTTCATATCCAACCTAGTATGTTTAAGACATGCCAAAGAAGGAAGAGTAAAGCCTTACATACCTCTTTCCGCTCCTTATGCTACTCCAAATTCAAGTTGCAAATCCGCCACAATCTACAAATTGGTCACATTTACCAAATCTTAATTAGAACATTTAGAATTGGATTCTTAAAGTGACACCTGGCTACCGAAATTTCGGCAGCACTTCCCCTGTAAATACACCATCCCCAAAGTTCAACTCAGCCAATTTTTAATCAACAACAATCCGGGAATTCAACCCGGCCAAACTATCAACATACTGTCAACAACCATACTAACAATTTCCATATTCAATCCAAGATACATTATAACAACTTAATCAATTTATTACTTCCTTCAAAACCTTCCAACTCTAATAAAAACAATAACAACCTTATAATATATATTCCAACAACACCATACTAATACCATTATCTTCCATACATGTAAGAACATAATATTCAATTTACATAATCTTCCAAGACAAGCCTCCAACTACTAATACTTAACTAAGCTCATTAGGCTTTTATATGCAATATAATATCCACAACACAACAACCAACATACTAAATAAAATTTTCTCACCATTCCTTCGTGATTCACCAAATATACACGGCTATATATGTGATATACAACTCACGGCCAACATCATGCACACATGGCTACAACTTCACTAAATTCATCCAACTTCCCTTATTAACGTAGCATTCATTACAACCACAACTATCCACTAGATAAAATAATTAAAACATGAATTTCCACCCACACATAGGCATACACGGCCACTCAACTACATTCTTATTATTCATGAATTTCACTCACTTTTGTATACTACAACATGCATAAACATCCATAACATATAAAAGAGTATAAGTTCTTACCTTTTTTTTCTCCAGTTCTTCACTTGACTAAAATTGGAAACTTGTATGATTATGAGTTTTTCGGGGATTAGAAGTGAGTCGAGGGTTAAGATAAGTTCTCTCGGGGATTAGACATATGGTTGATGAATAAAGATTAATATGATTCGAATAATGTGATCAGATTATGAGAACAGACTCGAGAGCGGAAGCAATGATAAGCAACGAGTCATTCGAGAGGTGAGTTAGTATAAAAAAGAGTAAGCTTAAACGAGTAAAGAATGAAACAAGGAAGAGAAAGAAACATGATTACAGGTGTTTGAGGAAAGGGAGTAATGTGTCCCTTATAGAAATCAATATAATTGAAAGCATCAATGACGTTAAGGGAAGTTGAAGCTTATAGTGGAAAGATAGGTTTTTAAAAGGACTTTAGGAATTGTGAAGGGTTGAGTGATATTAATAAGCATAGGAATTGGATACGAGTATTAGTCTTTATTTAACATTCGAGGACGAATGTTTCTAAGAGGGGAAGGATGTTACGCCCCAGAAAATTTCATGTTACTAAGGTTGCTGACAGCTTAATGTGAGCTCAAGGAGGAGCAAATATGACAAGTGTAAAAGATGAAATTCTATTGTAGTAGCATGATTATGATATTTGGAAGTCGTACAATATGATTGGAATGATACGTTAAAAGATATATAGCCCTCGTAACCGTAAGCTGAGGTGGGGCCCACATGATGAGGTTTTTATAAAGGACATATGACAAGTTAAATGGACAATATATGTGAATTTAAACACAACTCAAGAAGGACCCTTGAGCAAAATCAAAGTGGAAGCCCTCCAAAAAGATGTTTTTAAGTTACGTTTTCGGGTGATCTGCTTAGGGAGGCCATAACCCCATCATTGTTTGGGAATTTGGGTAAACTCCTAAAAATAAAGTTGTAGATAATTGAATTATCTTTCTAACCATAGGTCGTGGGAATTTATTTGATATCGGAATCAAGAGATATGGCTGTTTTACTGAACAAAGGCGCTGGCCGCAAGTAGAGAGCCAGACACGTGGTGGACACGTGGCAGGACCACTCCACCGCCCTTTAGCACTATAAATAGACTCCAAACAATTCATAAACAGCATGCTAATGTGATATAAGGTTCAGCAAGCTTATGGAAGGTTAGAGAGAGAGGGAGGAGAGGTTAGAGAGAGAAAGTGAGAGTTTGATCAAGTTCGAGGCCCCAAATCCCGAGGCCCGTGAAGAGTGAAATGAAGAACAAGTTATTGTCGTCATTATGAACCAAAAGTTAGATTTGGATGGTTTTTATTTCGTGGTTATGGACTACATAAGGTATGTTTAAGCTGTCTGTGATGTTATTTACATGTTTATTGATAGATTTGGCGGATTAGAATGTTGGAAATGTTGAAGTAATTGTCGTATATGTTGTATTAAGTAGTTGGGGATTAGGTGTTGATTTGGATGGATTCTTTGGTGGATTTAGTTAGATTATTGTGGATAAATGTTGGGTATTTTTGTTAATGTTGAGGTATTGGGATTGTTCATAATAGAAAGGAAATGCTGTCGAAATTCTGTTAGAAATAAAGATAAGTTTAAGAGATTGATTAATGAGGATATTTATTTGATTGATTATTGGTAAATTGATATTGTTGATAGATTAGCATGACCCAAAAATGGGCTGTGGTTAGCTGGAAAGCGGCAAAGGTATGTAAGGAAAACCTTTCTTCCTTTGGCATGATTCTTGTTGTTATTCATTCTATATGTACTCCACATGATTCCATTCTTAGATGAGTAAGGTCTAAATGTTTCTTGTGATGGCTTATTGATATTGTACTCCTATTCTGTTCCAAAGGGAACACCCATAAGGTGCCAAGTTGAGTTGTGTATATGGTTTTACTAATGATTTCGATGAAATGAGTTTTATACTAAAGGAAACATAAAGTTTGATTTTCAAAACCATTCTGAAGGGGGTGCGAGATTTTACTACTTCATTTTGTTTACGATTTATGTCTACATTCCATAGTATCATCCCTTTGTACTGATATGATCACTTATTCTTTGGGTAGGGCAATAAGATGAAATTGAGTAGAATGTAAGTAGTACGAATTTGATAACAATTCTACCCTCAAACCTGAAAGTATGTCCTCCTAAGTCTAGTGAGATACAAATTTGATAACGTCTAGGGAAAGTCTAAGGCTAATAACAGGATTGTGATGACTTGATTAGTGACTTATGATATGAATTGAAATTGATATTTGTGTATTGAGTTTGTATTGATATTAAGCTGGAAGCGGCTGCCTAAAGGGGCCATCGTTATTAAGTCGGAAGCGGCTGCCCGAAGGGGCCATTGTTATTAAGCAGGAAGTGGCTGCCCGAAGGGGCCATCATTATTATGCCGGAAGCGGCCGTGCGAAGGGATTATTGTGATACTAGCCGGAAGCGACTGTCCGAAGGGACCATTCTGTTAACATGTTTGAAGCGGCATGTGTGTTGGATTGGATTATTTACTTAAAGATTGTTTTGAGACTTTTTGTGCCTATTTTTTTTTTTTTATTTTTTCCAGCGAAGGCTGCGGGTATTGAGTTAGATTGTGATTTCTTCTCTCCTTAGTCAAATTATGATTATCACTTGTTACCACCTTACATACTCAGTACATTGTCCGTACTGACGTCTTTTGCCTGGGGACGCTGCGTTCATGCCCGCAGCCCCAGATTGTTTGGCAGGTTAAGTGTATAGCTAGGATGCTTGGACGTTAGCTGGGATTGGCAAGGTCCAGCTCATTCTGGAGCTCTGCTGAGTCATATATCGATATGTATGATTATGGGTATGTCAGGGCCCTGTCCTGACTCATAATGTTCAGTTTACTTCTTAGAGACTTCTGCAGACAATGTCCTGTGGTATGTTTGTCGAGTTGTCCACAAAGTGATGTTAGTTGAGTCATTTGTGGATTTTAAAAGAATATGTATTTTTGATGATTTCAATTGGTTTAAAGTACTTATTTGATTGAAGGTTTTTATAATCGTTATAAAGATAATGATTTCTATCTGGAAAAGTTTTATGTTTTTAAATGTTTTTGAAATGACAGGTTTTGATAGAGCGAATGTCAAGGGTTCGCTCGACTCTGATGAGAGTCGGGTGCCCGTCATGCCCTACCACTGTTAGGGTGTTACAAAGAAACTAGTATTTAAGTTGATATTTTAGCCATATGAATCTATTCGGGATGAATTTGGGTGATAAACAGTTGTTTTGAAGTCAAACTAAAATGTTGAGTTCTTAAGGGCTTCTAAATTCGTCTAAATCTGAGACAGTCTGCACTTATGGCCAGATGTAAGGTATTTTCGTTTGGCATTTGAGAAAACTTATAAAATAAAAATTGTAGGCCTCTAAAATACCTTTCCAACCATATAAAGTGAGCCTCAAACGGAGCTACGTACAGGGTGTTATGATTGTTTTACTGAGCGAATATCGATTGTCGAAAACATGTGTTGGGTGCGCATCGCGGAGCCAGCACGGAAAAATTCCGCTGCATACCAAAATAAAAACATGATCAGGTGTTGAACCCATGACGCGGACTCGGCACGGATCGGGAGTTATTTTCTGATGTTGAATTTTCTTTAAGTCCTAGTTCATCATGTTATTTCCCACTTCGTTCCAAATCAATATTTCTGAGGAAAAGAACCCTAGAAAAGTCTATCTAACCCTAAGGTGAGTTCTCACTCAATACTGATCATTCCCACACCATATCCATCCCCTCTTGATAGCAAATCATCTATTTAAAACTCTAAGTTTTTTAATTCTCAAGAAGAAGAAGATAGGAGCGTGTGGAATTCGTCTAGGAGGTAAGTGTCACGACCCAACCCCGTGGGCCACGACTGGCACCCTACTTGGGCACCCAGACAGACTTACATATCCAATTATCAAATCCAAACTTAACTCAAATTTCATATTAGCCATTTAAACATAATTCAAATCAAAACTTGTCTTAAGCGGTCCCACGTATCAAAATATCATATAAGAACAGGAAGGAGCGGTGGAATACACATCGCCGTACAAATGCACATATACAAATATACAGGCCATTTGGCCGTATCCAAATCTGATAGGTTGGCGGAATATACGTCGTCAATCGTATGTACAGATACAACATAAGGGCCATTTTGGCCACCATAACTGACGGACCGCACTAAGACACAAATCGTGACTAAAGCAAACACACATAGGACCCTTGACCCACATATATGACTACAGGCCTCTACAAATGCAGAACGAAAACATATGACGGGACAGGGCCCCGCCGTACCCCAAAATAGTCAAATATACATATGAATATACATCACAAGGGATATGTACCGACATATGGGCTCCGGATCAAAGGAGCACTCTGTAGTAGTAGAACGTGTGGCGTACACTGGCAGATCACTGATCTCTGTACCTGCGGGCATGAAACGCAGCCCCCGAAGAAAGGGGGTCAGTACGAAAGATGTACTGAGTATGTAAAGCATAGAGTACAGAAATGTAAATCACAACTGAAAAACAAACCAGATACAAAAGGGGAATACTGACCAGTATATCAAAATCTGTACCAAAACATATATATACATAATACAGATAAAATCATGCAAAGCTCAGGAACGTGGTCACCACTCCGACGCTGGCGCCACACACAGCATAACACCAGAAGGTTCAAATCTCCGTACATCCCCGAACACACATATCATCATAGCATATCGCCAGCCATATCACAGCATAACTCCAAACGGAACCCGGCCCTATGGCGAGGTCTCGGGAACCGTAACATAGCATACGGCCGAATTAATCATAGGGCGCACGAATCATAACCGGCCCGGCAACCGGTGAACGAAGTCATAAATAGGCACGAGCGGAGTCGTGAGCAAACAATGCAATTTATATATCAAAACACCTTTTGAAACTTGATAAAATCATATGCTAACTCATTAGTCAAGTAGTTCGAACAATTAGTCAATACGGGGTTCGTTTTACAAAAGTATTTCCAAAGTAGTATTTATGGTTCAAAATATAATTTAGAATATCGTGGAAGCCTTGTCGGCTTGCGTAGAAAGATATATGTTGTTGTTTAAAAATTGTAACTCCTCAGGAGACAGGTGCCAATGACATAAAAAAAAATAAAAAATGACAGCTTTAAAACAACACCATACCTTTTTATACAAATAAGTTCATGACATACTAGTTATAAATGATTACAGTTAACCGGCAATATGACTGTCCAAGTCGGGCACTAGTCACGGCCTACGGGGTTGGGTCGTGACACACACACACAGCCATGCACATACACAACACAATCCCATAATTCTCATTCAATTCTAATCATTATAACATGTATACTTCTTCCATAACATAAAATAATAAAATTCTTACCTTTTTCTTCAATTTTCCACTTTCCGCAAACGACGTTTTCTTGGCAAACTAATTATACCACGTTGTAGTGGGCCTTAAACTTATCAAGAATTCAAGAAGGAAGAGATATTTGGATCAAAGTTGAAGAACTTGAAAAAAATTTCACCTTTTTTTTGCTTTGGCCGAAAGGCCTCTTGGTCTTGGCTCTCACCTTTCTTTCTTGAAACTTCTTACTTATGAATGAAAAATAAGCCCCTTTTTAAGTCTATTTATCACATAATTTTAATGACATGGGCTTGGGCCTTTTCATCTTGGCATGGCCGGCCACCTTCCTTAATTGGGCCTCTATTTTGTAATTTTTTTTTTGAGCCCAATTCATTGTGTATCTTATTTGTAATTCCCGGAACTAATTTTCAAAATTTCAATTTTTGCCCTTGGCCTTCCTCCGCATTTCCGCATCAATATTTTTCATGAATATCACACATATGTTAGATAAAATAAAATCATAGCCTTATTTCCTAGAAGGCAAGATTATTCCAAATTTTTCCAAATGCGCAAAAACGCGAGATATAACAGTAAGGTTTCTGAATTTTCCTAGTATTAATAAAGTAATGGGTTAGAGTATAAGTTCTACAAGGTTGGAATCCATTAGTGATTCATGAAAGGGTTTAAGAACCCGTTTATAAGGCTTATGAAAAAACCCTAGTTTTTGAAATTCCAAGAAACGATTCAAGTTCTAATCTTTATTATCTAAAACCATTGTAGTGTGATTGTTGAATCATGGAAAGTGCGTTTGAGCGGGATTTGAGGTATGGCTAGATTTTCCCAAAACCTTTCTTGAAGTATGTCTATATTTCAAAAATCGTCTTTTCAAGTATGTCTCTTTTGAACATACTCTTTCGATCAGTATGTCTCTTTTAAAATCATTTTTTACTATAAAGGTTATTTGTATGTCCCTTTTTACAAACTCTCTTGAAAGATTGATTCTTTATAAAAGAATATTTTGAATGATATGATGAATTGGATTTAGACTCTTGAAATCTATTACATGTTTTGATTAATGGTTAATGTGCGTGGGGGGATGAGCCCACATTAAACCTAGATTGTAACAAACCCTATATATGTATAAGATATTATGAATGTTTTTCTCTATGAGAGATGCTTAGTGATGATGGTTAATTGTTGATATTGATGATTTTACAAAGGAACCATGACAAAGTGATCTTGTTTAAAGAAATGGAAACGTTTTCATGATTATCTATGAACTTATGGATTTTCGTAATGCAATTCTCATTGATGAATTGGGACATGGAAATCTTTTGTAAAGAAGTTATACGTTTTCAAAACATTGATTTGAATGACTTATTCTTTCGATATGGCATAATTAACTTTAATGTTATTGATGGCGTGACTACGTTGAGACAAATTGTGAATCATCTTCTATGCCATGGACTTTGTTGTTGTGTTTGCCTTGCTATTCGGGAGCAAGAGTAGCCACTATGGATCCTAGTGTATTAATGCCTAGCCATTCGGGAGAAAGACTGGCCACCGTTGGGTTCGCTACCTGGGGTGTGATTTATACCTAGCCATTCGGGAGAAAGAGTGGCCACCGCTGGGTTCGCTACCCGGGGTGTGACTTATGCCTAGCCATTCAGGAGGAAGAGTGGCCACCGCTGGATTCGCTACCCGGGGTGTGATTTATGCCTAGCTATCTGGGAGGAAGGATAGCCACTGCGTACTACATAGTTCGATGTGATTTATGCCTAGCTATTCGGGAGGAAGGATAGTCATCGAGAATTATATGTTCCGGTGTGGTGCGCTATACGCGGTGTGCTTGATTCGTGGGCCTGTATTGGCATGTGTGACATTCTTATTCTCTTATGGAATTGTTGATGACTATCTTAATTGATTTAAAAGACATATTTGAAGGTGTAACTTGAGAAGAGGCTTTATAATTGGTTTCGATACTTATTATTGAGATACATAAACTGAATAACTGTTCTTATATTGGGTTCACATCATTTTCAGGTCTAATTTCTTTATGTATTATGTACTCTATTTTCTTATTAATTATTTTCCTCGAGGCACTCACTGAGTACGAAGTACTCAGGCATACAATTGTTGTTTTTGATGGTATGTTAGGTAACGGAGAAGAGCAGGTTCTTGATACTCCAGGCGTTTAGGAAGGACTTGATGTTGCTGCTGATTTGGTGAGCTCACGCATCCATTCGTGGGACACTCTATTTATTTAATTCCCTTTATTTATTCTAGTTTCCGGGCTGCGTCCCGATGGGTTAGACATTTATTCCTTATTCTTAGAAGCTCCTTAGTATACATTCGAACGTGGGTAGAAGAAGAGTTGTCGTTTAACTCTTTCGGGCACACTATCATGTTTTGGGTGAATTATTTAAATTATAAAGACTTCCGCTGATTTAATTAATATATTCCTGATTTGTTACATTTATTTTATAAACTGTTGGAGGCGAATGTTGAACCTGGCGGGTTCAAGTATTATTATCGTGTTATTTAGGTTCTTCCGATGTTGTTCATGACGTCGGATGCCGGTCACGTCTAGGGTGGGTTTTGGGGCGTGACAAATACCGAGAGTAATGAGCTTCTTCTAGAATCCGATGACGTAGTCCTGCAACATTTGGAACACATAGCCTGTCTTAGTATCTAAGAACTCCATATGTAGAAACTTCAAATAACGACTTCTCCTTCTCATAAAATGTATCTCTGTAGTGGCTCTAATGGGGATCTTTATATTGGCGCTCTCTTACCTCCATATCTAAGGATGAACCAGCTGGGTTGTGAATACCAACTCTTGCATTACCCGAATCAATTAGACAAACTCCGAGGTTAGCTAGCTGGTAAAGCTCACGGATTAATTCTTTCTTCTCCGGAGGGATCTCACATAGACTACCCATTAATTTGCGGCTAAGTGCGTCAACTACTACTTTCGCCTTTCCAGGATGATACAAAATACTCACATCATAATCCTTTAATAATTTTAACCATCGCCTCAGCCGAAGATTTAACTCCTTCTGTTTGAAAATATATTGGAGACTCTTGTGATCTGTATAAATATCAACATGTACACCGTACAAGTAATGTCTCCACATTTTTAGCGTATGAATAACCGCGGCCAATTCGAGGTCATGAGTTGGATAATTCTTCTCTTGTTTTCGCAACTGCCTTGAAGCATAGGCAATGACTTTACCGTGTTGCATCAGGACACAGCCTAACCCAACACCAGAGGCATCACAATACACAACATAACCATCTGGTCCTTCTGGGAGTGTCAAGACTGGGGCTGAGGTTAATCTATCCTTCAATTCCTGGAAACTCCGTTCAGCATCAGTCCATTGAAATTTCACTAATTTCTGAGTTAACTTTTTCAATGGTGCTGAAATAGAGGAAAACCGTTTCACAAATCTTCTATAGTAACCTGCAAATTCCAGAAAGCTACGGACTTCTGCAAGCGTTGTAGGCCTCGGCCAAGTCTTCACAACCTCTATTTTCTGAACATCTACTCGAATGCCATCTGTTGAAATAATGTGGCCCAGGAAAGTGACAAAATTTAACCAAAACTCGCATTTCAAGAACTTAGGATACAATTTACGAGTCCGAAGAATCCCAAGGATAATGTGCAAATAGGTCCAGAAAAGGTCTGAATACATTGTTCATCAGGTTCATAAACACCGCTGGAGCATCAGTCAATCCAAATGACATCACCCGAAATTCATAGTGGTCATATCTCATTCTGAAAGTTGTCTTAGGAATATCTTCTTCTCTAACTCTCACTTGGTGATACCCCGATCTTAGATCAATTTTGGAAAACCATTTAGCACCCTGTAATTGGTCAAATAGATCATCGATTCTTGGAAGCGAATATTTACTCTTTATCTTCACCTTGTTCAGCTGCCTATAGTCAATGCACATCCGTAGGGAACCATCTTTCTTCCTCACAAATAGGACAGGTGCTCCCTACGGTGATGAACTGGGCCTAATGAATCCCTTCTCAAGTAAATCTTTCAGTTGTGCCTTTAGCTCTTTCAATTCTGCATGAGCCATTCTGTAAGGAGGAATAGAGATTGGTTTAGTATCCGGTAACACATCAATGGCGAAGTCAATCTCTCTTTCCGGAGGAAAGCCTGAAAGTTCATCTGGAAATACATTCGGAAATTCATTCACTACCGGGACGGATTGAAAAGTCGGTGGCTTTTCTTCCGCGTCATGAACTCGGACTAGGTGATAAATATAGCCTTTAGCTATCATCTTCCTTGCCTTAAGGTAGGAAATAAACCTACCTTTTGGAGACGTTGTATTACCTTTCCATTCGAGCACTGGTTCTCCTGAAAATTGAAATTGAACTGTTTTCGTTCTACAATCGACATTAGCATAACAAGAGACCAACCGGCTGCCGATCCTGTGGGCTGAGCCCCAACTCTACTACTTATCGATGGACAATCTCGCATCATATGCCCAACCTGACCGCAGGCATAGCAAGCATCTGAACCTCGGCGACACTGACAGAAATGTAATCTGCCGCACTGGCAACATCGCGTCACCTGTGGTCTTCGCTGGCTAGGAGCACCTCCAAACTGAGAACCTGAGACTTTCGAACTCTGACCCGGACCAGAATAAATAGGGCGATCAAATCTCCTGCTCGCAAACCGAGGAGGTGCACTAGTCGTAGATGTCACGACCCAGCTAGGGGCCGTGACGGGTACCCGAGGCTAACCACCGAGCACCGCTCGTGCCATCACTTATTAAGCTTATTTAGCAATCATTTATCCGGTTCATGCTTGATTTATAAAAAAAATCCATTTTCATTTGGAAACGAAATGCCCTTATACATACGAGCCCTTAGGCTAGCAAACCACTATACACACACACACATATATATATATACATAATGACCATGCCATAAAACCACACGACCCACGTCGAGGATCTACGAGCCTCTAAGCGATGACATCTACAACTGTACAGAAAAGAATCATCATAGGCACCTCCGGGACAATGGAGGGCTTTCAGTCAGCTAGCAGCCTCTAAGAATCCTGAGCAAGATCTCCTCCCTGTCTACCTGTAGGCATGAACACAGCATCCAAAGAAAAAGGACGTTAGTACGAATATTGTACTGAGTATGTAAGGCGGGAATGAAATAAACAAACATAATAGAAAGATCATGAGTCATGGGACAAAGATATAACCTGCACACATGTCATAGGCAATCGTATTACTACCACATTTCACATTTTACACAATCATAGTACACACGTTATCACATCCCATACATCATCACTTACGTCATCATATACATCATCACGTCATAGTTTGTACCGTTACCCGCGTCCGGGTAACCCTCATATGCCGCTCACTAGTGGTGATCATGCCCGGCCCTCTCGGCTCGGTGTAAATATAGCAGCCCGCATTAGCGGTGACATGTCCGGCCATATAGGCGCGGTGGAATCATACGCAGCCCGCATTAGCGGTGACATGCCCGGCCATATAGGCGCGGTGGGAATCTTATCATCACACATCAATCATAACACGTCATTATTATACATCTCAAGCCATAACATCATGTTATAATTTCTTAGTGTTCCATGTGTCCCATAGTGTTACAAGTTAGCATTACTTATCATCCTATTGTCATCACATGCATTAGCATTAAGAGCATTCATCAGGCCTTAAGACAACCATACTATGTCGGGGTGACGTAACGTCGTGAACCCCCGATGGTATTATGGACATTTATGAGTATCATGCCTCGCCTTGAAGGGAATAAAACGTAAGGCGAGTGTTAGCAATAATAACATCATTAGCGTTATAGTAACATCATGCCACATTTCCTCGAATCTCTATACTCTAGCTCATTATCACTATTATCGTGCTCATAGGTGCTTTAGTACAAAGAAGGACTCATAAACTTTATCTTGTAGGGGAATTGTGGAAAGCTTGAAGGATTCATGCCTTTGAAAGAAGAGTTAAGCCTCACATACCTTTCTCATTTAAGCAATCTAGCGTTCGCTTGTCCTCCTTCAATGTCACGTCTCCACATTCAAAAAGAGGATTCGTACTAACATTAGTTAACCAACTATAAGAACGCACTACTATTTCTAGAGAAAATTGGGCAGCACTTCCTTTGTTTATACTACTTTTCCCGTATTCCATATCAACTCCCAATCACCCACAATAACAATCACAATATAGCAAATCACAATTATCATTCACATACAATGGCCATGATCCACCATTTCTCTTCATTTTTCCCCACATTTATGGTTTTGGATTCGCTATCGTATTTTCCCATGCATCACACTTATCTCATGGTCTACATGTCATTTATAATGTATTCATTGTCACGACCCAACCCCGTAGGCCGTGACTATTTCAAATGTTGTCAAACGCATTCAAGTATAAAGCAGAAGCCGTCAAGGCTGTATTTCAAATTTAGATAATTTCTCGAAAAATTGTGGCAGAGTTTCCTTTGTTTTACATACTATCCAAAATAACCCTGCGCACAGAAAATACCAACAAAGGCCACACCGGCCAACAAAGCAATATATAAACATATGCGGACTGGCCGCCGCGGCAAATGGGGTCGCCCCAAACACAACATATACACACGTCCGTACAGAAAGACCCTAACCCACAAACATGTCCACAGACCTCTAAACAGACCGACAGAGTCCTATGACGGGACAGGGCCCCGCCGTACCCGGAGTTGCCATACATACAGAATATATAGAAGACAGAAGATATATACCAAAAGTACACGCTCCGTACCAAAGGAGCTCTTCAAAATAGCAGAATCTGAGCCCTAGACTGGCGGCGTATCTTCAGGTGCGTCTGTACCTGCGGGCATGTAACGCAGCCCCCGAAGAACCGGGGGTCAGTACGAAAAATGTACCGAGTATGTAAAGCAGAAACATAACAAACATAATCATAGTCTGAACCGGAAGCACAGAAATGTAGCAAACGGAATCGTAATCCAACGAACAGACAGAGATATACCGGACAGAGTCGTAGTCCAGACAGACAGACGGAAGGATACCAGACAGAATCATAGTCCAGACGGACAGACAGAATCAGAATCTAATCAGACAGACAGAATCATAATAGGGCACAAGAACGTGGTCGCCACTCCTGCCTTTGGCGCCACAACATATCATATTTCAGAAGATTTCACATCTTCGAACATCTCCGTCACATAACACATCATATCATAACCACGGTAACCCCGGGGACAGATCACACGCCGGGAAATCGGACACATCATACTTCGTAACATATACACGGTAACCGGGAACGACATATACCACAGTACCCCGGAACCGGACACATCATACTTCGGAATTCATACATGGGACCCGGCCCCCGACCAGGGACTCGGCGGCCCATCCGCACGATATAAACCGGCCCGGGATCCGGTGAAAGGAATTATAGCACATGCACGAACTGATTAATGAGAAACCACATACATACAGATCATTATACAGACCCAATAAAATTGAGGTAGGCCATATGGCGAGTCAAATCAGAGTATTCGGATAGTGTTCATAATACGCGTCTATATCCTACTTGGGAAGGCACGACAAATTATCACCGAAATCAAATTTCCAGATATCAAAACCATTTCATAGGATTTATATAAAAATAGTCATATCATGATCAGAATAATAGTCCTGATGTTACTTTTGAAAAAACGGACATGAATAAGGCAATTTAGGTCATACAAGAGGTATCGGGGCTCCGTGGGCCCACCTCGGACCAACCCGAGGCGACATACGTAAATTACTGATAATAGACCTTATGAGGTCATCCATAATCATTTGGAAGTATTCCGACTACGTTTAGGAAAGTTTCGTACAAAAGTTCACTTTAAAGGCATTTTATAAGGAAATGGTTTCAATCGTACTGAAGGAATTGGAGCGGATTTCCATCTCGAATTCCGAGGAACGGAGTCTTATTCAAGGCTCGCGGCCGAGCCTATTATGTTCAGAACATGCCTAAGAACGAAGGGGTAGGCTTTACATACCTCGATTGCGCCTTACGCTCGCTTGGCTTCGATTCCAATCTCGTCCAGAATCTACAAATGGTCATGCTTACCAATTGTCAAATTCAAGATTTAAGACTCCAAATTCATTACATATTTGCCTACCGAAATTTCGGCTGCATTTCCTTTATACATATAACATCCCCAAAAGTTAAACACAGCCAAACAATCAACGCAACCCAACAACAATATCCATAATGACAACAAGTATTTCAAAACACATAATATGGCACAATTTGCCATCTTTCCGTCATAACGTAACATCTTTCATTCTGACCTTACACTTCCAAACCAAACTTATTATTTTCATATTCATCACTCATCAAGATCACTACAACATGATTCAAAGGCATATCCTATCGTTTTCACCAAATATACATAAAGTATGCACAATATACAAGTTTCCTACCAAAAGCATAATTCACCCACAACTTCCAATCTTTTAGCAAACATGTTCATGATATATTTCTATCTTTCAACTTCATCAATGACAACCATAATTTGCCTCTTAATACTTTCATTTCCATTTTTACATAAGTGACAATAAAATTGCATAATTTCCTACAACTTAACAACCATTCTTCGATGATAACAAAAACCATTATTCTTTCATTCACTTCACAATAACACACTTAACATACTAACAAGATTTAATTCACCTTCCATCATCCACATCACACCACACGGCCACATGCTATATTTTCCAACTTCCCCTAATTCATTCAACTTTCACTTCCAATATAAATTCCATCATAATCACAACTAGGATACAATACAAAATTCAACACATCTCAACCACACAATTATGCACACACACGGCCATACATATGCATACATACCAATACCATACAAACTTCCATATTTCCATAGTTTCTACCCATTCCTACATTCCACAACATAAACAAAGCTTCATAACATGAAAAGAACATAAGATTCTTACCTTTTTACCAACAAATTCTCCTTGCTACCAAAGATAGTTTCTTGCCAAAATAATTGTACCAAGTTGTAGAGAATCTTGCACTTAGTAATAATCCCACAAGAAATGAATTTTTGAACCAAGGATTTAACTCCAAGAATTTTTTTTTCTTTTCTTTTCTCTTTCTCTTCTTGGCCGTAGGCCTTCTTTCTTTTTCCTCTCAATTTTATGTTCTTGAAACTTCTTGAAAAGGAAAGAATTATGGATCATCTTCTTATTAATACATGAGTTAAATTTATTGTGGGCTTGGGCCATTTTAATTACCATGGCCGGCCACCCTTTGCATATTTGGGCCTTCTCTTTCGTTTTTTTTTTTGATTCCCCAAGCCCAATTACTTATGGCTAATTTAAAATTCCCGAGGCTAATTTCCAAAATTCCAATTTTTGCCCTTGGCCTTCCTCCGTATTTCACACCAATAATTTTATAGCCAACACATTCATACCAAGTAAGGTCCAATTATGGCCTCATTCATTACGAATCAAAATTATTTCGCATTTCCCGAATATGTACAAATGTCGGATGTAACATCCTCCCCCCCTTTAAAACATTCGTCCTCGAATGTTAAATTGACCTCATGGGGCGTCTTACTACTTCAGGAGGGTTCATTTTTATAATCGTCCTTTGTTGACTTTCCGATATGGATTCTTTTCCAATATGATGGAGTAATTTTTCACATTACTGACTCATATGCTTTCATAACGTATTTCCTCGCATCCCACACAGTCACTGGGCCATGAACTATATTCTGGTAACAAATGAATGCTTTTCGCTCTTTCACGGACGTTATGTCCCTTCTTCCTTTCCTTCCAAGCTTTTCAGACATTATAATCCATATCCCTTCTTGTTACGCTCCTCGGTTCCTTACCCCATCATATTATCCCCATGTCATACCAATCAGATTCACAACTGGGATCGGGCGCATAGAAGCATATCGGACGGATTCGCAATTGAAGGCAGACGTACTAAACTATGACGGACGGATTCGTAGTCAAAGTCAGATGTATGGGAGGGTATCAGACAGATCCGAGATCAGAGTCAGACGTACAGAGATGTATCAGACAGATTCGTAATCAGAGTCAGACATACAGAGTTATATCAAACAGATTCATATCCCGAGTCAATCGGACAGAGGTGTATCAAACAGAAACGTAATCGGATTCAGAAGTACAGAGGCGTAATGGACAGAGCCTTATCAGAATCAGAGGTGCAGAAGTGCAACAAACAAAGTTTTGATTAGGACCAGACCACTTCTATTAAGGCTCCAGTGATTTACGAAAATTTCCCCTTGTCGACCTCTCATTATTCACCTCGACAATTATATCACCGATTATCTCACCGAAACCTGTTCACTCATTCATAAACTTGTTCGCCAAGTTGTCATACAAATCGTCTTACGTGTCGCTTATCGACTCTTTCAAAGATTCTGCTTAATCACATCTCTTATCCTTCATCTTTTCTAATATCCACATTTATATATATCATACTTACACTTGTAAAAATATTTGTATTACTTCCCAGGGGGTCACCCATCCCAGAATTGCTCTGGCCTTAGCACGCTTAACCTCGAAAATTTCATGCACTTGGATGCGTTAATGCTAATATAATTGCGTCGACTGCCCCGCACGACCTTTGTCACATAATTTAGGGCAAATCGGGATCTTAGTAAATTTTCGAAAAGTTCTCGTAGCGGGTCCCACCCCGGGCTAAACCATACAATTATCATGTTGTCTCTCTGAATCTTCAATATCTATCAAGTTGACAATTACCTTACTCTTACTAATACCCAGAAGAAGAAAATCACATAATATGATAAAGGATAGACCCATTCATACACATATCCCTCAAGAAAAGATCACTAACATACCTGGGTGTGCGCTTGAAGACGCTCCTGGGTCCTGCCGGCCGGTCAAAGGACCGTTGTAACCAGAAGCTGCACCTCGACCTCGGCCACGACTCGCTGGTGCTGGTGCTCGTCGCCCTGTGGAGCCTATGGCTACCGAAGGAGAAAACGAGCCAGCAACTGACCCGGTAAGCTGGGCTCAACCACCTGGACCACCCCTATACGGACACTCTCTCATCGTATGGCCTTGTTGGCCACAAGAAAAGCAGGCACCAGTGGCACGATAACACTCACCGGGGTGACGCCTCCTGCAATAAGGACACCAAGGTATGGATGGCCCCATCTGACTGAAACTCCTATTTACTTGCGAACTCGAAGCTATGGAGTTCTGTCCCGAGAACTGTGGGGGCGTACTGTATGCTGGCTGGGATGAATACCTGTTACCCTGCCGCTGAGAAAACTCACTCTGAAATCCCCTTGAGGAGCTGGGGAGCTGCCGTGGGAACTGTGTCCCTCATCCTCGTCGTCCGACTGGCCCCCACTATTTCCTGCATCTGAATCGGAGGAGTGCAGGTAGCCTGGAAATTCCTGGTTCACCGACGGCCAGGACAAAGGGCTGGAATAGGGCGTAACACTCTCTGGGGAAGCCTGTCTAACATACTGCTCCACTACCGGAGCTGCTGGCACATCCTCGGGAATCTCCTCCTCCGGCGTCCCAGAGGAATGCTCGAGTGGCTCAGCCTCGGGGCTATCCTCCTCCCTAGGAGCAAGAAACTCTGGAGGTATCTGCGCTGGGTCCTCCGAAGGGTCGGTGTCATAACTGTCTTCCCTGGGAGCCTCTGCTCCGGGGACCAAAAACTCTGGAGGAATTGTCTCTGGATCCTCCGAAGGGTCGGTCTCAATCGAGTAGCTGGGGATCTGTCTACTCGGTCCTGGTGATGTCCTAGGGGCCTTATTAGCACCCCCAACCCCATCATCTGAAACGCTCCTCTTCATTATTTATCAACCTACAATCACCTGCAGGAAGAGGGTCAGAAATATTTTTCCCAAATACCGACACTTCTGCTCTTTGGAGCCCCGCTGTAGATACAGCAATTCGTAGGGGAGAATTATCCTAATCATACAGCTTTATAGCACGATCTAAGAATCCAAAGAAGGGTAACATCCTAAATGCCCTGTAGCTTCCTGTTTATAGATGTGGTGCACAACACATCGATAAACAAGACTCTACGAGACACGGCCTGTAGACATTCCGAGGACAAACTGCTCTGATACCACTTTTGTCACGACCCAGCCCCCTGGGCCGCGACTGGCACCCTCTCTGGGTACCCAGACCAAATCGCGTATTCATTTACCAAATCCGAGCATATTCTAAAAATTCATAAAAGTCATATCAACCAGAATTTTTATCAATTATGTCTTAAGCGGTCGCCCAAATCAAAAGGTCAAATCAAATCCAAACGGAGCGGCGGAATAGACATCGCCGGTCAGAAGTGCAAACATAAGCATAAAGGCCATTTAGGGCCATCATAACAAACGGACCGCTTTAAGACCAGAAAACCAAAATCAAACAAACATATATATGACCCTCGCCCCACATATATGACTACAGGCCTCTACGAACTCAAAACAAAAACATATGGCGAGACAGGGCCCCGCCGTACCCAAATAGTCAAATGTACAGAGTATATACACATAGCAAAAGGAGTCTGTACCAAAACGGGACTCCGAGTCAAGAAGGAGTACTCCGAAGTAGCAAAGAGTGAAGCCTACAGTGGAGGATCACCAATATCTGCACCTGCGGGCATGAAACGCAGCCCCCGAAGAAAGGGGGTCAGTACGAAATATGTACTGAGTATGTAAAGCACGGAGTACAGAAATATGGGCCAAAATCGAAAGCAAATCAGATGACAAAGTGGAGTACAAATCAGTATGTCAAAATCCGTATCAAAGTCATATACGTATACATAATGCAAACGAAATCATGCAAACGCTTAAGAACGTGGTCGCCACTCCGACGCTGGCGCCACACACAGCATAACACCAGAAAGTTTCAAATCTCCGTACATCCCCAAACACAAACACAAACATAGGTGAGCGTATCGCATCACGAGCCATATCACAGCATAACTCCAAACGGAACCCGACCCTATGGCGAAGCCTCGGGAACCGCAACACAGCATACGGCCGAATTATCATAAGGCGCATGAATCATAACCGGCCCGGGAACCGGTGAACGAAGTCATAATGAGGCACGAGCGGAGTCGTGAGCAAACAAATGCAAATTATATTTCAAAATAGTCTTTCAACACATAATAGTTTCATAAGTCATTCCATAGTACAAAATAATCGAATACTTAGTCGATACGAAGGTTCGTTTCACAAAAAGTTTCCAAAATGGTATGTATGGCTCAAAACGTAACCTAGCATATCATAATATTCATAACATAGCTCATAGCAGAACGTTTCAAAATCAAAGGGTTCATATCAAACCTTATTCCAAAGGAGAGACCGATAGGACAAATAGGGCGTCTCGGGGTTAGCGGGCCCACCTCGAGTCAAATTGAGGTGGCGAACATAATTTACGAACATTAATAGGCCAAAAGGTCATACATAATCATTACCAGGTGACCCGATCACATTTCGATAGGTTTCGGACGATTGGTGGCATTCTAGCCAAAATAGAGCCCTTAGGCTTCAATTGAATTGAATGAATAGTAACTTTTCTGTGGATCGGGTTTCGAGGAGCAGAAATGCTCCGGAAGTTCCAATATTCACCTAGCATACAAAGACATGCCAAACGAAGAAGTGGGAAGCTTTACATACCTTACAGACGCCTTATGCTCTCCCAAAAGTCAAGTCCCGTTTCATCCGAAATCTGCAAATGGTCAAAGTTACCAATTTGAGATTCTTAGGCTTAAAAATGCCATTAACTTCATTTTTGCCTACCGAAATTTCGGCAGCATTTCCCCTATAAATCTAACATCCCCGAGACTTAGCTCGGCTCCAAATACATCAACAACAACAGCCCACACATCATCAAACAACATCAATCATAATCAAACCACTCTAGCTTCAAAGTTCTACCTTATTACCTAAGTTGGCAACTTTTCATTCAAACTTCCAAAACTCCAAATCTATATCCATATTATTGTATTCATTCACTCATTCAAGATTATTCAATCACATTCCAAATATATTCCAAGCCATATACGAAATTGCCCAAGATTCATTACTTTCCATAATTCTTTCAAAACATCAAAACTTACAACGAACGTTCTAACTTGCGTCGTTTCATTCCGAATTCACTAACAACAACATCAATTTACATCCAATGATCTTACTTTCACAATTATACAAAAACTATATAAATTCGCATAATTTCCCATAATGACATACAACCAAGTTCAATGCCATAATTCTTCCAACACTTCCAAATCAATGCAAACTTACATCATTTAAATTATAAGGATCATAACCATACAACTAACATATCAAACAAAACAATTTATCACCATTCCAACTTCTTCCATAGCCACGGCCAACATTCATTTTTTTCCAATTCCACCCAATTCATTCAACTTTCATTTCTAATACAATTTCTACCATCACATACTAGATTCTAACATGAATTCAAGCCACCAAAACCATGCAATATACATGCTTACCTACGGCTAACACACACTTAGTCCCAACACATAAAATTCCCATGTTTTCCATTCATTCACACATACTACAAGATACATATACCATTCATAACATAACAAAAGCATGAAATCCTCACCTTTCTTCAAGTCCTTCACTTGGAGATAAGAATTGTTTTCTTGCCACAATACTTATATCAACTTGTAGAGGGCTTTGCACTTGATAATAATTTCACAAGAGATGAAATTTTAAACCAAGGAATTGGCTCCAAAATTTTTTTCTTTCTTTTCTTTCTTTTCTCCTCTCAAACCCGAATTGCCCTCTCTTTTCTTTCTTTCTTGCTTTGTGTTTTCTTGAAGGTTCTTGATAATTACTAAGTGTGGAGTTGATATATATCCATCCATAGGTCATGTGTATATCACATGACCTTTAAAATGTGGGCTTGGACCTTTACTTTGGCCGGCCACTTCATCCTTTGGGCCTCAATTTTATGTTGTCCAATTTTTGGCCCAATTCATAAAAGTCCCGTTTTGTAATTCCCGAAACTAATTTCCGAAATTCCAAATTTACCCTCGGCCTTCCCCGATGTCTTAACATTAATGATTCCACAACCAACATAGTCATATTCACCAAAATCAAAAAATATTTCCTTATAACACACAAGTCTTGTTTATTTCTCGATTTCCAATTATACGAAAGCACGGGACATAACACCTACCAAGGCGTCAGGGTTATCCGTACCATCTGCAGAGGTGTGCGCACGTTTCGTAATCGTATACATACTTATTTACATATCATACCCGGCCTCATAAGCTCGGGGTTCCATAATAGTCATACATAGATACATACATGTACTAGCTCATAAGCATCGTTTCTATTTGTCACGACCCGTCTAGGGGCCGTGACGAGTACCCGATACTTGTACCGAGCACCCCTTGTCTATCGTTTTACCTTTACCTCTTAGCAAGCCATGTAAACAGAGCCATTTTTTTTTTAACATTAACATTAGCGGCGTCATTCTGAACATAGACTAATAAACTTCGTTATCACTTATACATCAACATTAGCATGCCAAAACACCATATACCTAACTATACTTAACTGACTGTACATATCTGTCTACGAGCCTCTAGACGTAGTACACTTATACATAGAAAGGGATGAGTACTGCCATGCCCGAATATATATACACAAAATAGTACCAAGGAAGTGAGGCTCCGGAATAACTGGAGCACTGTCAACACTGCTGGTAGAGCTTCTAAGGATCAAATCCGCCTGTCTGCTGACCTGCGCGGCATGAAACACAGCGTCCACAAGAAGGGACGTCAGTACGAATAGTGTACCGAGTATGTAAGGCATGAATAGTAATATACAGAAAATATGAATCATGTATAATGACATAAGAGAGTTACAACACATGTCCTGGGATAGAAACATAACCTGTATATATATATACCCTTGGCAGGTGCTATGCGTACTTAGCTTTCCTTTAAGAATCTTTCCTTGTTCATATACATATACATATAAAATAGGACATCTCATATTGCCGAGGCGTCGGCAGCCGATCCATTTAACCATAAATATACACATCCCGCGTCCGGGCATCCCGCGTCCGGGACGATATCATATCATGTAATGCCAACTGATCAGGTGGATATGCGTTCATAACGCTCTGCCCTTACCTCCATTTTCCCAGTATACACATGCATATATCATATACATATATCAGCGTCTATAGCGCTCTAGCTCTTTTATCATATACATATACGTGTGTCGTGTAGGTACATCAGCGTCTATAGCGCTCTAGCTCTTTCGTCATGTGCATGTTTTAAAAAAATATATACACATATCTTACATACATTTACATGTCTTATATGCATTTACGTATCCTATATACATATGTCTCATAGGCACGCAGGAAAGCCCAAAGAAGAATCATGTAGTCATCGGAGTGACGTAAGGTCGGTGACCTCCAATTATATTATAGAATACTCGTGATCGCTTTGTCTCACCTTGAAGGAACGAGTATTTTAAGGTGAGACTACCAACGGGGTATAATATTAAAGTAAACGTAGAATTAAATCGGGGCATCATAGATGACGGTTCATAGACTTTGAAATCTTTTAGAAAATAAAGTCATAGCTAGGAAATATAAATAAGATTCAAAAATTAGTTTATCATTATCGTCATGGAAGTGCCCTCGTTAGAGGAGTCATAGTATTTATCTTTTGGTATTGAAATCGGGATCAAAGGTTCCCTTTGGATTCACTTCAAGTAAGTCAAGCAAGACTGTAAGGAAAAATCCGAGAGTAGCGGGCCCACCTCGGGCTGGATGAGGTAGCGTATACGATTTACATATGTTACGTGTCATAGCGTTACTTGTGAGGGTCTTAGGGTAATCGGGTCCCATTTATACAAGTTCTAAGGGTGTAGGAGGTTTTGCCAACAATTGGCACACTTTCTAGTTCAATTCTATTGAACAAAAAGTGGAAAACTTTAGGTGCGGATTCCGGGGAACCGAGTTGTCCCCGAGGCTCGTACCCAACTTATTTCAACTAAGACATGCCATAGAAAGAAGGGTGAAGCCTTACATACCTCTTTCCGCTTCTTTTGCTATTCCGAATTCACGTTGCAATCTCGTCAAAATCTGCAAATTGGTCACATTTACCCAAACTTTCATTAGGGTACTTAGAGTTAGAATCTTAAGGAACCACTTGGCTACCGAAATTTCGGCAGCACTTCCCCTGTAAATATACCATCCTCAACATTCAACATAGCCAAATTCTCATCAATCACAATCCGGGAATTCAAACCCGGCCAAACTATTAACATAATTCAACAATCACACTAAAAATTCACATATTCCATTCAAGGTGCATTCCAACACTTCAATTAACATTCTACCTCCTTCAATACTCTCCAATTCCAATGAAACAACAATAACCTTATAATACATATATTCCAACAACATCATAGTAATACCATTACATGTCTTCCATACAAAAACATTATTTTCAATTTACACAAACTTCCAATTGCCAATACTTCACCAAACTTGTCAAGTCTTTATTTGCGATATAACATCTACAACACAACGATTAAGATATTAATTACAACTCGCTCATTATTCTTTCACAACTCACCAATATACACGACTATACATCAAGTATACACGGCCACATATACCATGCACACTCACACGGCTCCAACATGTATACACCACTACAATCTCTCCAAACTCATTCAACTTCCATTTTCCACATATCATTCACAACAATAACAACTAAACACTAATTAAAATAATTGAAGCATGACTCCCACACACATATATATATACACGGCCATATACTATATTTCTCTCCTTCATGAATTTCATCCATTTTAGTATATTACAACACATATAAACCATATATAACACATAAAACAAGATCAAAACTCACCTTTCTTCTTCAACTTCTCACTTGACTACAACTTGACAACTTGTATGATTTTGAATTTTTCTTGCTCCAACAACAACTCCACCTTGTTAATCACCCTTTACTTGGTAGAAAATGATTTTTGGAGAATAATTGCAAATTTTTCTTGTGAAAATTGCTCTTGGCCGAAATGGCCTTAAGTTTTTCTCCTCTCTCTCTTGTTCTTGCTTTTCTTGAAATTTCTAGAACATTATGTGGAATAAGATGACTTAGTCATCTTATTTATTGACCAAATTTTATTTAATATGGGCTTGGGCCATAACCATGGCCGGTTGGGCCTCACAAATTTGGGCCTTATTATTTTTTTTGATTTTTTTGGGCCAACTCGGTTTGGTCCCGAGTTGGGCCTAGCCCACTGACCTTTCGACCTTAAAACGTTCATATCTCCTTGTACCGACGTCACCTGGGCACCCACGACATATGGTTGGAATGATAATTCAATTATCTACAACTTCTAGTTCTTGGTACGTTTCCAAATTCCAAACATATAATACCGTTTTTTCCCCTTGAAGTCAGATCACCCGAAAACGTTTTCTTAAAATATTCGTTAGGAGGACTTCCACTTTGATTTGGCCCAAGGGTCCTTCTTGAGTTGTGTTTAACTTCTCATATGTGATTCATATGAGTTTTCAGATGTCCCAAAAAAAAATCTCGATGTGTGGGTCCCATCTCAGCAAATAATCTGACGTTCAAAAATACGTGATACAACACTATTAACATCATTATCATCGTCATCACCATTATCTTCATCGTCACATTTGCCTTAATAGGCCTACTCGTCATACGAGGAATTTAGTACAATCGTAGCATATCGATAATCATAAGCTTAGTAGCTTTGAAGAGAGGAACATTTGCAGAACATCATAAGCTCGTAGAAGATTTAGATGATTGGCCAAAGAACCATGCCTTAAGAAAGAAGGGCTAGCCTTACATACCTTTTCCGATCAACTATTCTATACTTGCCCGTCCTCCTCCAATGCTAGCGTTTCTACCTTCACTAAAGTCATACTATCATTAGAATCGTTAGCTAACATATATGACTAAAGCTAGTGAAAATCGGACAACATCTCCTTTATTTATACGACATTCCTCCATAGCGTATATCAACTCCCAAACGTCAATAGTGCATTCACAATACCATAAGAATAATCGTTATTCACCCACATTATCCACGTTTCTAGACTTACTTTCAATTACTCATATCCATGGCTATAACACACAACTATGTCCATTCACGTACATTGCTCATCTTATGTTCTCAACACCATTTATAACACATTTAAATCACAATACATCAAGACTCATAACTCAATTAAAACTATTTCTCAAAATGTACCTATTCATCATTCATGACCCATTTTCCTATACTTATCTAATGTCCAAGCATTTTAACTCTCAAATACCTTAAACAACATATAAATACCATAAATATTACCTTAGATGTTGTAGGAATAAGCTTTAGTTGATAATACTCCACTTGAGCAAAAACCCTAGTTTATCTCTGAGATTTCTTGACTTGAATGATCCTTAATGGGTTTGCTTACACTTGACTCACTTGTTTAATGTTGTTGATCACCAACTATCCTTGAATTCTTGTGGAATATATGTAGAGAGATGTTTTAGAGAGAAGGGGTGTGGAGTAGAAGTGAAATGAAATAACCTTGGTCATTTTATTTAATGACTCAAAATCTTATCTTAAATGAACAACACAGTGGTCGTAAACTAGGTTTACGGTCCGTATTCCAGTTTAGGGACCGTCCTTCAGGGTCGTATTTAATCATAATAGAACCAGAAACTCAGGCTGAAACATGGTGATATACGATCATGGTTTACGGGCCGTAAACCACTTTACGGTCCGTATTTCATGTCGTATTTAACCATTCGATCATTTGGCAGAAAGTTGGAGTTTTGGAAGCCAAAATACGACATGGCAGTTTACGGACCGTATACCACTTTATGGTCCGTATTTCACTTTACGACCAACTGGCTAGAATGCAAACCTGCAACTTTTCACATTTCCAAAACCTATAATGATTCATTATGCAGCATAACCTATCTCTTATTGCAGTTGCCTATGGAATCTTACTTAGGGTCGTCAAATGTTATTGCATACTTATGAACATATCGTATACTCGTACTCCTCACTAGTTCGTTCACTTTCGTACCAGTAGAAGATTTTCCGAGGTGTGACATTCTTCCCCCCTTGAGAACATTCGTCCTCGAATGTTAAAGTCTTCGGGAATTCTATAAAAAGTTCGTCAGAGTTTCCCCTATAATATGGCACTACCATCCTGTCCTAACAACCCATAATATTGATGCCTCACAGGGCAACAACACAATAGCATACAAATTTGGCCACACACGACCCAAAAAGCATAAAAGGAAAACATACATACCTTATAATCTTGACGTCTCATCTTGGATTTCTTCCACGGGCAGAAATAAATGCGGGTCTCTGGATCGCATACTTTCTTCCACTTCCCATGTCATTTCCTCTCATTCACTGCTTCTCCATAGAACTTTAACTGAGGCCACTTCTTTGTTTCTAAGCCTCCGTACTTGCCTATCTAGTATGGCAATGAGCACTTCCTCATAAGTCAACTTTTCCGTCACTTGTACATCATTTATTGGCACAATCTTAGTAGGATCTCCTACACATTTTCGAAGCATCGAGACATGGAAAACTGGATGGACTGACTCCAAATCCGAAGGTAGATCTAATTTATAGGCCACTTTTCCTATTCTTCGTACAATCTCGTAAGACCCAATGTACCGGGGACTAAGGTTCCCCTTCTTGCCAAACCTCATAACACCCTTCATCGGTGATACTTTCAAGAATACCCAATCTTTCACTTTGAACTCAAAGTCTCTTCGACGATTATCCGCATAGGACTTTTGACGACTTTGGGCTGCTAACAACCGATCTTGGATGAGCTTAACTTTCTCTATAGCTTGTTGGACCAAGTCTGGCCCTATCAATTTAGTTTCTCATGTCTTGAACAATCCAATTAGGGATCTACACTTTCGCCTATATAAAGCTTCATACTGTGCCATTTGAATGCTGGAATGGTAACTGTTATTGTAAGAAAATTCAATGAGGGGAAAATGATCATCCCAATTTCCTCCAAAATCTAGCATACAAGCTCGCAACATATCTTCCAGAGTCTGAATGGTGCGCTCAACTTGCCCATCGGTCTGTGGGTGAAACGCCGTGCTAAGGCTCACATGGGTCCCTAGACCCTCTTGGAAAGACTTCCAAAAATTAGTTGTAAATTGAGTCCCCCTATCAGAGATAATAGATACTGGAACACCATGGAGTCTCACTATCTCTTTAAGGTAAAGCTTTGCATAATCCTCTGCCACATAGGTCGACCTGACTGGTAAGAAATGAGCTGACTTGGTGAGTCTATCCACAATCACCCATATGGAATCATACTTACGGCGAGAACGGGGTAAGCCTGTAACGAAGTCCATGTTAATCACTTCCCACTTCCAAGTTGGGATTTCTATAGCTTGCAATAATCCACCCGGCTTTTGGTGCTCGATTTTCACATGTTGACAATTAGGACATTGAGCTACGAATTTCGCTATATCTTTCTTCATTCCATTCCACAAATATATAGACTTAAGGTCATGATACATTTTCGTTTCTCCGGGGTGAACAGAATAACGGGAACAATGAGCTTCCCTCAATATTTGGTGGCGTAGACCTGCCACATTGGGAACATATAATCTGCCTCGGCATCGGAGAACTCCATCTGCTGAAATATCAAATGGTGACTCCTCCTTCTGAGGGAGTGTATCTCTGAACTGCATTAGCATGGGATCCTCATATTGCCGCTCCTTCATTTCTGCTACTAGTGATGAGACTGCAGAATTCTAAATAGTAGCTCCTCTGCTACCTGAGTCCACTATGCGGACTCCTAGGCTAGCTAACTACTGGAGCTCACGGGCCATTTCTCTCTTCTCTGGTCATACATCACAAAAACTTCCCATCGATCTGCGGCTAAGGGCATCAGCTACAACATTTGCCATTCTAGGGTGATATAAGATATCAACGTCGTAATCTTTTAGCAATTCTAACCATCGTCGTTGCCGCAAATTCAACTCTTTCAGCTTAAAGATATACTGAAGGCTCTTATGATCTGTATAAATATCCACATGGACACCATATAAATAATGTCTCCATATTTTTAATGCATGAACCACTACGGCCAATTCTAGATCATGGGTTGGATAATTCTTCTCATGTTTCCGCAATTGCCTTGAAGCATACGCAATCACTTTACCATGTTGCATCAATACACAGCCTATCCCAACACCTGAAGCATCACAATAAACAACATATCCTTCCAATCCCTCTGGAAGTGTCAAAACTGGAGCAGAAGTCAATCTACCCTTTAACTCTTGGAAGGTACGTTCACAAGTTTCTGTCCATTGAAACTTTGCCAATTTCTGGGTCAACTTTGTGAGTGGTGCAGAAATAGAAGAAAAACCTTCAACGAATCTCCTGTAATACCTGCTAAGCCCAGAAAGCTACGAACCTCCATAAGAGTTGTGGGCCTTGGCCAAGTCTTCACGGCCTTAATCTTTTGACTATCCACCCGAATGCCATCGGCTGCAACAATATGCCCCAGAAATGCCACTGAGTTCAACCAAAACTCACATTTGGAAAACTTTGCAAACAACTCTCGAGTTCGAAGAACTCCAAGGACAGTACGCAAATGATCCGCAGGTTCTGTCTCGGATCTAGAATACACCAAGATATTGTCGATAAATACGATCACAAATAAATCCTGGAAGGGCCTGAACACATTATTCATCATATCCATAAATGCCGCCGGCACATTAGTTAGCCCAAATGACATCACCCGGAACTCAAAATGGCCATATCTTGTTCTAAAGGTTGTCTTAGGGATATCTTCCTCCCTAACTCTCACTTGATGATACCCGGACCTCAAATCAATCTTTGAAAGCCATTTGGCACCTTGTAATTGATCAAATAAGTCATCAATCCTCGGAATAGGGTATTTATTCTTAATGGTAACCTTGTTCAATTGCCGATAATCAATGAACATCCTCAAGGAGCCATCTTTCTTTCGGAAAAACAATACGGGTGCTCCCCATGGGGATGAACTAGGCCTAATAAAGCCTTTATCAAGCAAGTCTTTCAATTGCTCCTTCAACTTCTTCAATTTTGCGGGAGCCATTCTATAAGGAGGAATAGATATTGGCTTAGTGCCTGGCAACACATCAATAGCAAAATCAATCTCCCGCTCGGGATGAAGGCCTGGAAGTTTTTCCGGGAACACATCCGGAAATTCATTCACCACTGGAACTGACTGTAGAGTCGGCGATTCAGATCCTACATCTTGAACCCGAACTAGATGATAGATACATCCTTTCGTGATCATTTTCCTTGCCTTTATATAGGAAATAAACCTACCCTTTGGTGACGCCGTATTCCCTTTCCATTCTAAGACTGGTTCTCCCAGAAATTGGAAGCGAACCATCTTCATTCTACAATCAACATTGGCGTAGCAAGAGGCCAACCAATCCATGCCCATAATGACATCAAAGTCTACCATATTTAGCTTATGCAAGTCAACTATAGTACGGCGGTCACAAATCAAAACTATGCAATTCCTATATACTCGACTAGCTATTACCGATTCACCAACGGGTGTAGACACCTCAAAAGGTTTGATCGACCCTGGTTCGACCCTAAATCGACCCGCAATATATGGAGTAACATATGACAATATGGAGCCCGGATCAATCAAAGCATATACATCATGAGAGAATACCGTTAATATATATCTGTAACCACGCCAAGAGATGACTCAAGATCTTGGTGTCCAGCCAAAGCATAAACATGGTGCTGAGGACCGTTAGAACTGGGAACTCTCCCTCTGCCTCTACCGTGGCTGACTGGTGCATGTGAACCTGGCCCCATAGGGCGTACGGATGCTGAAGATCCGGCTACCGACCCTGATGGTTGGGCCCTACCTCTACCATGTACTGAGGGGCAATCACGCATGATATGGCCTATTCGACCACATGAATAGCAAACATCTGAACCCAATCGACATCGACCCCAATGCGACTTCCCACACTGGGTACATCATAGTGCGGGTGGCCTTGCCTGACCGGAATCATCCCTAAACTGAGACCCCGAATAACTCTGACTCGACTCGGAACGAGTATACCTGTCGAATCTCTGGCCTGAAAACTGCGGAGGTGCACTGGTCATAGAATAGCCTGAATGTCTGGGAAACTGCTGCCTGTGCCCACATCTAAACTCACTCACCGGACCCGAAGATCTAGTTCTCTTGCTATGTCCCCGATCTTGCTCACGTTCACTTCGCTGCTATTGTAAACTTTCTTCTAAGTTCTTAGCGTGGGCCTGAATGCGTGTGATATCCATACCGTCCTGAAGGGACGCAGTCAAGCATCTATCCATCAAGTGTGGCCCTAGGCCCTTCACAAATCGGGGGCGGTGCATTGGCTCCCCGTGAAGCCATCCATTCCGTATACCACTGGATCGAGACATCTCTCAATCTAAACGACGCTAGCTCCACCGACTCAATCTCCGAAGCATGTATCAATCGAAGCGTCCTCAACATACTATCGATAAAATCCTGAGGGTCCTCCTCCGGCTTTGACCCAAAGAAATTCGGAGGGTTCAAAGTAATGAAGTCACGGGCCCTTGCACTAACAACCCTATCACCTTTCCCTGAATTTTACCTCTGAGTCTGGGCCGCAACCAACTGAGTAAGCAAATGTATGGCCTCATTCACATCTTGGCCTGAAGTATCCAGTGGAGGAGCTGTGGGTGCGGGAGCTAGGACTGAAGCTCCCTCACGCTCCTCAGTAATAGTCACTGTCTGGGAGGACTGAGATTGAGCCGCACTCTGGGACTCACCTTCCTCTACTACCTGTGGCGGTGCTCTTTCAGCCTGCTTTTCTGCCACCGTCTTGCCCTTTTGGGCTGCTGTAGCCTTTCTCTTTTTAGGCATCTCTGAAATACACAATACACGATTAAGGAACAAGAATTTCTTATATCATAGCTCTATCGCACGATTCTTATGAAGAAAGAAAGTCATTTATTCCAAAAATGTCCGCAGCTTCTTGCTTATAAGTGTGGCGCGCAACACACCCATAACCAAGACTCTACTAGACACGGCTCGTAGACACACCCTAGGACTGAACTACTCTGATACCACTTTTGTCACGACCCGTCTAGAGGGTCGCGACAAGCACCCAGTGCTAGCCCACCCGGGCACCCCTTAACTCACTTTTATTCTTATATCTAGGTGAGCCATGTAATTAAACATATAAATCTATTCATTCATCATACTTGTTCCATTGGACGACAATGCCTATATATCATAATTGGCATCTATGCCGCATCAACGTACATGAGCCGACGAGGCTATCAAAATGATATACAAAATATAGACCGACAAGGTCAGACATATCTAACCATATACACGTGACTACGAGCCTCTAAGAAGAGTATGACATAACACAAGAGCGGGACATGACCCCGCTAAGCCCATAATTATGTACACAAAAGAATAAGTACCCAAAAGCTACGGCTCCGAATGAAATGGAGCTCTGCTATGAAATCTCTGAGAAAGCAGCTATGGATCAAGTCTGTCTCCCTGTGCACCTGCGGGCATGACGCAGCGTCCACAAACAAAAGGACGTCAGTACGAAGAATGTACTGAGTATGTAAAGCATGATCAATATCAATATAGAAGCATAAATAGACACACAAGAAATAGCACATAATGGGAGATGGCAGTATCATCGTCATATGCACTTACTTACCTTTCATAGGAACTTTCCATTTCTAATACGTATTGGTGTACATACATCACTATCCGTATTCCATAATAGTACCCGTACCATATTTGTGCTCGTATTCGTATACATGCCTTTATTCACATTCATATACATAGTTGTATTATGTTCATACTCACGTCCTATACATAATCATATCATATACATAGCATTTACATAGCATACCCGACCACGTAGGATCGGTGTTTAATACATACTTGGCCAACCAAGGCTCAAGGTTACTCATACCTGTCCCTACCAAGGCTTTAGGGATTCATCTACCTGGCCCTACCAAGGCGTTAGGGTTATCCGTACCATCTGCAGAGGTGAGCGCGCGTTTCGTAATCGTATACATACTTATTTACATATCATACCCGCCCTCATAAGCTCGGGGTTCCATAATAGTCATACATAGATACATACATGTACTAGCTCATAAGCATCGTTTCTATTAACATCATTATTATCGTCGTCGTCATTATCGTCATCGTCACATTTTCCTTAATAGGCCTACTCGTCATACGAGGAATTTAGTACAATCGTAGCATATCGAGAATCATAAGCTTAGTAGCTTTGAAGAGAGGAACATTTGGAGAACATCATAAGCTCGTAGAAGATTTAGATGATTGGCCAAAGAACCATGTCTTAAGAAAGAAGGGCTAGCCTTACATACCTTTTCCGATCGACTATTCTATACTTGCCCGTCCTCCTCCAATGCTAGCGTTTCTACCTTCACTAAAGTCATACTATCATTAGAATCGTTAGCTAACATATATGACTAAAGCTAGAGAAAATCGGACGGCATCTCCTTTATTTATACGACATTCCTCCATAGCTTATATCAACTCCCAAACGTCAATAGTGCATTCACAATACCATAAGAATAATCGTTATTCACCCACATTATCCACGTTTCCAGACTTACTTTCAATTATTCATATCCATGGCTATAACACACAACTATGTCCATTCACGTACATTTCTCATCTCATGTTCTCAACACCATTTATAACACATTTACATCACAATACATCAAGACCCATAACTCAATTCAAACTATTTCTCAAAATGTCACTATTCATCATTCATCACCCATTTTCCTATACTCATCTAATGTCCAAGCATTTTAACTCTCAAATACCTTAAACAACATATAAATACCATAAATATTACCTTAGATGTTGTAGGAATAAGCTTTAGTTGATAATACTCCACTTGAGCAAAAACCCTAGTTTATCTCTGAGATTTCTTGACTTGAATGATCCTTAATGGGTTTGCTTACACTTGACTCACTTGTTTAATGTTGTTGATCACCAACTATCCTTGAATTCTTGTGGAATATATGTAGAGAGATGTTTTAGAGAGAAGGGGTGTGGAGTAGAAGTGAAATGAAATAACCTTGGTCCTTTTATTTAATGACTCAAAATCTGATCTTAAATGAACAACACAGTGGTCGTAAACTTGGTTTACGGTCTGTATTCCAGTTTACGGACCGTCCTTCATGGTCGTATTTAATCATAACAGAACCAGAAACTGAGGCCGAAACATGGTGATTTACGATCATGGTTTACGGGCCATAAACCACTTTACGGTTCGTATTTCAGGTCGTATTTTACCATTCGATCATTTGGCAGAAAATTGGAGTTTTGGAAGCCATAATACGACATGGCAGTTTATGGACCGTATACCACTTTATGGTCCGTATTTCACTTTACGACCAACTGGCCAGAATGCAAACATGCAACTTTTCACATTTCCAAAACCTATAATTATTCATTATGGAGCATAACCTATCTCTTACTACAATTGCCTTCGGAATCTTACTTAGGATCATCAAATGTTATTGCATACTTATGAACATATCGTATACTCGTACTCGTCACTAGTTCGTTCACTTGCGTACCAACGGAAGATTTTTCGAGGTGTAACATGGATACGGCTCATAGACACACCCCTGGATAGAACTGCTCCGATACCACTTTTGTCACGACCTGACTAGGGGCCATGATGGGTACCCAGAGCTTACTACCGAGCACCACTCATTATGCTAATCATCGTACTCATCCTGGACACATATAATCTCGAAGGCAACACATGCATATATATAAGCCCTCACGGCTGCAAAAATGATATATAAATGTACAATGTAGTCATCATGGGACAACTACCACCCACACATACGCATCTACGAGCCTCTATTAGAGTACTAAGACATAAGGACAGGACAGGACCCCGTCGTGCCCAAATATATACACAAAAATAATGTCTCAAAAAAATGGCACGTCTGAAAGAGTGGGGTGCTCCTGTAAATCTGTTGAGTAGCTCCTATGAATCTGGGCCACCTCCCTGTCTACCTTTGGGCATGAACACAGCGTCCAAAAAGAAAAGACGTCAGTACGAACATTATACTGAGTATGTAAGGCATGAACAATAATAACTTATCGAAGGGATAAGGAAACATCAAGTAAGGAAACAACCTGTAGCTGAATGTCACTTAAGACAGAATAATGCATGTTGAATTACATCATAAATAACATCATATCAGGTATGTACACAAATAAGCTACCCGACCATATAGGTACAGTGTGATCATCATTAGCCTGCGCCCACGCCTCTCGCGTCCGAGGTAAACATCTCATGCCGCCCACTAGTGGTGTCTGCCCGTTCCCTCTAGACATGGTGTATATGCTGCCTGCCTTAGCGGTGTCTGCCGGGCCATATAGGCACGGTGTATCCTCATTATCATATACTTACCACAAGCATGCATTAAAACTCAAGTACAAATTATAACTCTATCGGGGTGACGTAAGGTCGAGAACCCCCGATTCCATTATAGAGTAATCATAATCATCATGCCTCACCTTGAAAGAATTAGCATTTTAAGGTGAGTCTAGCAATAATGGATAACATCAAAGAACCATACAAGGATCATTAGTTTCATAGGAATGTCATATCATTATCTTTAGAATCTCTAGACTTATACTTATCATCATCATTATCATGTTCGTAATATATCTCTTATCTTTATCTCATGAGAAGCTCTTCATAATCATTGACTCATAGTTTCCAGAATGTAAGAACGTCATGGAAAGACAAAGGAAGTCATGTAATAGGAATCATTTCTTAGGAAAAGAAGGGACTAGCCTCACATACCTTTTCGCCTTTCTAACTTGCTGACTAAACGCTTCCTTCCAAGTTTGCGATACTACATTAAAGAGAATTCATGCTAGAATTAGATAATCGGAAGTATACTTAAGCTTAAGCTAAAGTTAACGAAAATTGGGCAGCATTTTCTTTATTTCTACAACTTCATCCATATGATATAATAGCTCCAAACCATCAATAACAACATTCATAATATCATAATCCATAATTTGACAAGTTCGACATTATCCAATTTCCAAAATTTCCAAGTGTCTCCCACCGACCTACCCCTCATAAACCCATATTCTGCTTTTGCTAAAAGGACATGTTCCCGTGGTCACATATATGTTCCCTGGTCCAACCAAAGCCCAAAGGCTCAAAAGAATATATTGGTGCCTCAAAACATGACTAGCACCCTATTCTAACAACTCAAGAGGAACAATTCGTCACTCTGCAGATTCCAGATGATTTTCCTAGACCGTGGAAAAATCATGGTTTCACCCATATCCATTTTGGTGCTGTTAGGATTGCATTAACATATCATGGAAGAAAAGGCCAACCAGTTGTGGCTCGCCTTGCCCTTCTTTATACCAGATATAATGAATACCAACACGCGAATTTGGGTACCATAGAAGTCACTCTAAATGCTTTTCCTCTATGACGGCGGAGTTGTGTATCCTTCCTCTATCCACCATTCTGGTTCATGTTTTTGCTTGAATATTTCTTTGTTTTCCAGACTTCTTTTTCGCGACCTTGTGTAGTAGCATTTCCTGTTGGATGGCCCTGTCATCTCTGGATCTATTTGTTGAATCTTGAGACGGAAAATTCAACCTTATCTTTGTGATAGCCTGAGTGACTTCATCTCTGATTATTTCATACGACACTCAGTACTCCTTTGCTGCTTCTCGAACTCTTTCCCAATGGGGATGGTCAACCGTGTAATTCCATCGAGCCCATTCGATTGAGAAAGTTAAGATTGTTACAAGTACAATAGTTTACCGAACCTTTGACAGTATGTCTGTAGTAGTGTGAAAGTTTTTCCGAGTTGAGTAGCTTGGCTAGGAAGCCGGCCCATTTTGTAGGAAAAACTTTCATACCATTGATCTTTCAAACTGTCCGACTAACTTGACAAGCCATCCTTCGGGTTGTTGACGTCAAGTTTGTGGCAAGCCGTCCTTCGGGATGTTGTTGCCCAGTCCTACTATGTAAGAAGACTATTGTGCTTGCAGTCTGGCCGTCTTGGTTGGTGTTTCCCAGCCCTCTACACCACCCGTAGTATCAGAGCCAGTCCATATCTTTCGGAGAGAGGAGCAGTTTAGTAAAAATATGTCTGAGTCGTTACCATTTGCTTCCAACCCTTGTAAGTCCTTAGCTAAAATGAATATGTCTCCTACTCTATATAAAACCCTTTCTTACAAATATGACTACCTTTATGAAGTTTATATCCTACCTGATGAAAACAAAGTGTCTCCCACCGACCTACCCGTCATAAACCCATAATCTGCTTTTGCTTAAAAGACATGTTCCCCGTGGTCACAAATCCGTTCCCTGGTCCAACCAAAGTCCAAAGGCGCAAAAGAATATATTGGTGCCTCAAAACATGACCAGCACCCTATTCTAGCAACTCAAGAGGAACAATTCGTCACTCTGCTGATTCCAAATGATTTTCCTAGACAGTGGAAAAATCATGGTTTTACCCATATCCATTTTGGTGTTGTTAGGATTGCATTAACATATCATGGAAGAAAAGGCCAACCAGTTGTGGCTCGCCTTGCCCTTCTTGATACCAGATATAATGAGTACCGACACACGAATTTGGGTACCACAGAAGTCACTCTAAATGCTGGGACAGTTTTTGTCACTATATTCCCAAATTTTAACATGTCCCTGTATGATACATATCGATCTGCGGCTAAGGGCATCAGCTACAACATTTGCCTTTCCAGGGTGATATAAGATATCAACGTCGTAATCTTTTAGCAATTCTAACGATCGTCGTTGCCCCAAATTCAACTCTTTCTGTTAAAGATATACTGAAGGCTCTTATGATCTGTATAAATATCCACATGGACACCATATAAATAATGTCTCCATATTTTTAATGCATGAACCACTGCGGCCAATTCTAGATCATGGGTTGGATAATTCTTCTCATGTTTTCGCAATTTCCTTGAAGCATACGCAATCACTTTACCATGTTGCATCAATACACAGCCTAGCCCAACACCTGAAACATCACAATAAAGAACATATCCTTCCAATCCCTCTGGAAGTGTCAAAACTGGGGCAGAAGTCAATCTACCCTTTAACTCTTGGAAGGTACGTTCACAAGCATCTGTCCATTGAAACTTTGCTGATTTCTGGGTCAACTTTGTGAGTGGTGCAGAAATAGAAGAAAAACCTTCAACGAATCTCCTATAATACCCTGCTAAGCCTAGAAAGCTACGAACCTCCGTAAGAGTTGTGGGACAATATGCCCCAGAAATGCCACTGAGTTCAACCAAAACTCACATTTGGAAAACTTTGCAAACAACTCTCGAGTTCGAAGAACTCCAGGGACAGTACGGAAATGATCCGCATGTTCTGCCTCGGATCTAGAATACACCAAGATATCGTCGATAAATACGATCACAAATAAATCCAGGAAGGGCCTGAACACATTATTCATCAGATCCATAAATGCCGCCGGCGCATTAGTTAGCCCAAATGTCATCACCCGGAACTCAAAATGGCCATATCTTGTTCTAAAGGTTGTCTTAGGGATATCTTCCTCTCTTACTCTCACTTGATGATACCCAGACCTCAAATCAATCTTTGAAAACCATTTGGCACCTTGTAATTGATCAAATAAGTCATCAATCCTCGGAAGAGGGTATTTATTATTAATCGTAACCTTGTTCAATTGCCGATAATCAATGCACATCCTCAAGGAGCCATCTTTCTTTCGGACAAACAATACGGGTGCTCCCCACGGGGATGAACTAGGCCTAATAAAGCCTTTATCAAGCAAGTCTTTCAATTGCTCCTTCAAATTCTTCAATTCTGCGGGAGCCATACTAAAAGGAGGAATAGATATCGGCTTAGTGCCTGGCAACACATCAATAGCAAAATCAATCTCCCGATCGGGAGGAAGGCCTGGAAGTTCTTCCAGGAACACATCCGGAAATTCATTCACCACTGGAACTGACTGTAGAGTCGGCGATTCAGCTCCTACATCTTGAACCCGAACTAGATGATAGATACATCCTTTCGTGATCATTTTCCTTGCATTTAGATTGGAAATAAACCTACCCTTTGGTGACGCCATATTCCCTTTCCATTCTAAGACTGGTTCTCCCGGAAATTGGAAGCGAACCATCTTCATTCTACAATCAACATTGGCGTAGCAAGAGGCCAACCAATCCATGCCCATAATGACATCAAAGTCTACCATCTTTAGCTCATGCAAGTCAATTATAGTACGGCGGTCACAAATCAAAACTATGCAATTCTTATATACTCGACTAGCTATTACCGATTCACCAATGGGTGTAGACACCTCAAAAGGTTTGATTGACCCTGGTTCGACCCTAAATCGACCTGCAATATATGGAGTAACATTTAACAAAGTGGAGCCCGATCAATCAAAGCATATACATCATGAGAGAATACCGATAATATACCTGTAACCACGTCAGGAGATGACTCAAGATCTTGGTGTCCAGCCAAATCATAAACACGGTGCTGAGGACAGCTAGAACTGGGAACTCTCCCTCTGCCTCTACCATGGCCGACTGGCGCATGTGAACCTGGCCCCATAGGGCGTACAGATACTGAAGATCCGGCTACCGACCCGGATGGCTGGGCTCTACCTCTACCATGTACTGAGGGGCAATCACGCATGATATGGCCTAGTCGACCATTTGAATAGCAAACATCTGAACCTAATCGGCATCGACCCCAATGTGACTTCCCACATTGGGAACATCATTGTGCGGGTGGCCTTGCCTGACACGAATCATCCCTAAACTGAGACCCCGAATAACTCTGACTCGGCCCGGAACGAGTAGATCTGTCGAATCTCTGGCCTGAAAATCGCGGAGGTACACTGGTCATAGAATAGCCTGAATGTCTGGGAAACTGCTGCCTATACCCACCTCTAAACTCGATCACCGGACCCAAACATCTAGTCCTCTTGCTATGTCCCCGATCTTGCTCACGTTCACTTCGCTGCTATTGTAAACTTTCTTCTACATTCTGAGCGTGGGCCTGAATGCGTGCGATATCCATACCTTCCTGAAGGGACGCAGTCAAGCATCTATCCATCAAGTGTGACCCTAGGCCCTTCACAAATCGGTGTACCCGGTCACCCATATCCGCTACCATGGCTGAAGCATACCTAGCCAAGGAGTTAAAGCGGAGACTATATTCTAGGGCACTCATGCTACCTTGCCTCAAGTTCAAGAGTTTATCGGCCCTAGCTCGCCGAACTTCTGGAGGCATATAGTGTCGGAGTAAAGCATTAACAAACTCTTGCCATATCGGGGGAGGTGCATTGGCTCCCCGTGAAGCCAACCATACCGTATACCACTGGATCGATACATCACTCCATCTATACGACGCTAGCTCCACAGACTCGGTCTCCGAAGCATGTATCAATCGAAGCATCCTCAACATACCATCGATAAAATCCTGAGGGTCCTCCTCCGGATTTGACCCAAAGAATTTCGGAGGGTTCAAAGTAATGAAGTCACAGGCCCTTGCACTAACAGCCTAATCACCTTGCCTTGAATTTTGCCTCTGAGTCTGGGCCACAACCAACTGTGTAAGCAAATGTATGGCCTCTTTCACATCTTGGCCCGAAGCATCCGGTGGAGGAGCTGGAGGTGCTGGAGCTGGGGCTGAGGCTCCCTCACGCTCCTCAGTAATAGGCACTGTCTGGGAGGACTGAGATTGAGCCGCACTCTGGGCCTCACCTTCCTGTACTACCGGTGGCGGTGCTCTTACAGCCCGCTTTTCTGCCACCGTCTTGCCCTTTTGGGCTGCTGTAGCCTATCTCTTTTTAGGCATCTCTGAAAATACACAACACACGATTAAGGAACAAGAATTTCTTATATCATAGCTCTATCGCACGATTCTTATGAAGAAAGAAAGTCATTTATTCCAAAAATGTTAGCAGCTTCTTGCTTATAAGTGTGGCGCGCAACACACCCATAACCAAGACTCTACTAGACACGGCTCGTAGACACACCCTAGGACTGAACTAATCTGATACCACTTTTGTAACGACCCGTCTAGAGGGCCGCGACAAGCACCAGTGCTAGCCCACCCGGGCACCCCTTAACTCACTTTTATGCTTACATCTAGGTGAGCCATGTAATTAAACATATAATTCTATTCATTCATCATACTTGTTCCATTGGATGACAATGCCTATATATCATAATTGGCATCTATGCCACATCAACGTACATGAGCCGACGAGGCTATCAAAATGATATACAAAATATAGGCCGACAAGGCCAGTACTATCTAACCATATACACGTGACTACGATCCTCTAAGAAGAGTATGACATAACACAAGAGCGGGACAGGACCCCGCTAAGCCCAAAATTATGTACACAAAAGAATAAGTACCCAAAAGCTACGGCTTCGAATGAAATGGAGCTCTGCTATGAAATCTCTCAGAAAGCAGCTATGGATCAAGTCTGTCTCCCTGTGCACCTGCGGGCATGACGCAGCGTCGACAAACAAAAGGACGTCAGTACGAAGAATGTACTGAGTATGTAAAGTATGATCAATATCAATATAGAAGCATAAATAGACACACAAGCAATACCATAGAATGGGAGATGGCAGTATCATCGTCATATGCACTTACTTACCTTTCATAGGAACTTTCCATTTCTAATACGTATTGGTGTACATACATCACTATCCGTATTCCATAATAGTACCCGTACCATATTTGTGCTCGTATTCGTATACATGCCTTTATTTACATTCATATACATAGTTGTATTATGTTCATACTCACGTCCTATACATAATCATATCATATACATAGCATTTACATAGCATACCCGACCACGTAGGATCGGTGTTTCATACATACTTGGCCAACCAAGGCTCAAGGTTACTCATACCTGGCCCTACCAAGGCTTCAGGGATTCATCTACCTGGCCCTACCAAGGCGTTAGGGTTATCCGTACCATCTGCAGAGGTGAGCGCGCGTTTCGTAATCGTATACATACTTATTTACATATCATACCCGCCCTCATAAGCTCGAGGTTCCATAATAGTCATACATAGATACATACATGTACTAGCTCATAAGCATCATTTCTATTAACATCAATATCATCGTCGTCGTCATTATCGTCATCGTCACATTTTCCTTAATAGGCCTACTCGTCATATGTGGAATTTAGTACGATCGTAGCATATCGAGAATCATAAGCTTAGTAGCTTTGAAGAGAGGAACATTTGGAGAACCATAAGCTCGTAGAAGATTTAGTAGATTTGCTAAAGAACCATGCCTTAAGAAAGAACGGCTAGCCTTACATACCTTTTCTGATCGACTATTCTATACTTGCCCGTCCTCCTCCAATACTAGCGTTTCTACCTTCACTAAAGTCATACTATCATTAGAAACGTTCGCTAACATATATGACTAAAGCTAGAGAAAATCGGACAGCATCTCCTTTATTTATACGACATTCCTCCATAGCGTATATCAACTCCCAAACATCAATAGTGCATTCACAATACATAACAATAATCGTTATTCACCCACATTATCCACGTTTCTAGACTTACTTTCAATTACTCATATCCATGGCTATAACACACAACTATGTCCATTCACGTACATTGCTCATCTCATGTTCTCAACACCATTTATAACACATTTACATCACAATACATCAAGACCCATAACTCAATTAAAACTATTTCTCAAAATGTCACTATTCATCATTCGTGACCCATTTTCCTATACTCATCTAATGTCCAAGCATTTTAACTCTCAAATACCTTAAACAACATATAAATACCATAAATACTACCTTAGATGTTGTAGGAACAAGCTTTAGTTGATAATACCACTTGAGCAAAAACCCTAGTTTATCTCTGAGATTTCTTGACTTGAATGATCCTTAATGGGTTTGCTTACACTTGACTCACTTGTTTAATGTTTTTGATCACCAAATATCCTTGAATGTTTGTGGAATATATGTAGGGAGATGTTTTAGAGAGAAGGGGTGTGGAGTAGAAGTGAAATGAAATAACCTTGGTCCTTGTATTTAATGACTCAAAATCTGATCTTAAATGAACAGCACAGTGGTCGAAAACTTGGTTTACGGTCCGTATTCCAGTTTACGGACCGTCCTTCATGGTTGTATTTAATCATAACAGAACCAGAAACTCAAGCAGAAACATGGTGATTTACGATCATGGTTTACGGGCCGTAAACCACTTTACGGTCCGTATTTCAGGTCGTATTTTATCATTCGATCATTTGGCAGAAAGTTGGAGTGTTGGAAGCCAAAATACGACATGGCAGTTTATGGACGGACCGTATACCACTTTACGGTCCGTATTTCACTGTACGACCAACTGGCTAGAATGCAAACCTGCAACTTTTCACATTTCCAAAACCTATAATTATTCATTATGGAGCATAACCTATCTATTATTGCAATTGCCTTCGGAATCTTACTTAGGGTCGTCAAATGTTATTGCTTACTTATGAACATATCGTATACTCGTACTCCTCACTAGTTCGTTCACTTACGTACCAACGGATGATTTTTCGAGGTGTAACATGGATACGGCTCATAGACACACCCCAGGACAGAACTGCTCTGATACCACTTTTGTCACGACCTGACTAGGGGCCATGATGGGTACCCAGAGCTTACTACCGAGCACCACTCATTATGCTAATCATCGTACTCATCCTGGACACATATAATCTCGAAGGCAACACATGCATATATATAAGCTCTCACGGCTACAAAAATGATATATAAATGTACAATGTAGTCATTGTTATATCCCGCATTTTATGCAATCGGATAATTCAAGACAATCGCGGGAAAACAACAAGCAAGGCAATATTTTATTTTGTTTGGCACATGAGTTGCTTATGAAAAGTCTAGAAGTGGAAATATGGAGAACGACGAAGGGAAAACTTGGAAGTTGGAAAAATTGCTTCCCTAAATTGCAAGAACTAGCTAAGAATATAAAGTGGGCTTGACATTTTTTTTAAGGAGAAAGAGAGGCCCAACCGGCCATGTTGATGGGTTTGGCCCATGATTCATTAATTCATGGTATTAAATAAGATGACTAAGTCATCTTTATCCCATAAGTGTTCTAGAAAATTCAAGAAAATTGAAGAACAAAAGAAGAGGGCAAAGCTTAAGGCCATTCGGCCATAGTGAAAAACCCAAGAAAAAAAAATTGCAAAATTCTTCCAAAAATCATTTTCCACCAAGTAGAGGGTGCACAACAAGGTGGAGTTGTTGTTGGAGCAAGAAAGGTTCAGAATCATACAAGTTGCCAAGAGTTAGGCAAGTGAGAAGTTGAAGAAGAAAGGTAAATTCTAATCTTGTTTTATGTGTTATATATGGTGTATATGTGTTGTAGTATCCTAAAATAGATGAAATTCATGAAAGAGAGAAATATAGTGTATGGCCGTGTATGTATATATGTGTGTAGGACCCATGCTTCAATTATTTAATTAGTGTTTGGTTGTTATTGTTGTGAATGATGTGTGGAAAATGGAAGTTGAATGAATTTGGAGAGATTGTGGTGTGCATGGTTGATGTTAGCCGAGTGTGTGTGCATGACATAGGTGGCCGTGAACATGGCTTATGTAACCATGATGGTGTGTTGAATTGTTGAGGAACAATGAGCAAGTTATATTTAGTTTTTTAGTTGTTGTGTTGTAGATTGCATATTGCAAGTAAAGACTTGATAAGTTTGGTAAAGTATTGGTAATTGGAAGATTATGTATATTGAAGAATAATGTTCTTGCATGAATAGTATGTAATGATATTGGTAAGATGTCGTTGGAATATATACTATAAGGTTGTTATCGTGTTCATTGAAGTCGGAAGGTTTTGAAGAAAGTAATAAATTGAAATCATGCATCTTGGATGAAATATGTGAATTGCTAGTGCGATTGTTGATTATGTTAATAGTTTGGCCGGGTTTGAATTCCCGGATTGTGTTGGTTGAGAATTTGGCTATGTTGAATGTTGAGGATGGTGTATGTACAGAGGAAATGCTGCCGAAATTTCGGTAGCCAAGTATTACCTTAAGATTTCAACTCTAAGTATACTAATGAGAGTTTTGGGTAAAAATGACCAATTTGTAGATTTTGACGAAATTGTGACATGAATTTGGAATAGCTAAAGGCGCGGAAAGAGGTATGTAAGGCTTCACCCTTCTTTCTATGGCATGTCTTAGATGTACTAAGTCGGTTACGAGCCTCGGGGACAACCCTATTCCCCGGAATCCGCACCTAAAGTTTTCCACTTTTTGTTCAATAGAATTGAACTAGAAAGTGTGCCAATTGGGGGAAAAACCTACTAAACCCTTAGAACTTGTATAAATGGGACCCGATTACCCTAAGACCCTCACAAGTAACGCTATGACACGTAACATACGTAAATCGTATACGCTACCTCATCCGGCCCGAGGTGGGCCCGTTACTCTCGGATTTCCCTATAGTCGTGGTTGACTTACTTGAAGTAAATCCAAAGGGGACTCTTGATCCCAATCTCGTTACCGAATGATAAGTACTATGACTACTCTAACGAGAATGTTTCTATGAGGATAATGATAATGACAATGTTAGACAAGAGAATGTACCTTTGATAAGTACGACCGGAATGACTCTATGACTAAGATGACTAAGCTAAGTATCTTATGTAAACATGAAAGTGATACACTAATTTTTGAATCGTATTTATATTCCCTAGCTATAACTTTATTTTCTAAGACACCAAAGCCTATGACTGTCATTTATGATGCCCACGATTTCATTTTTCGGTTACTGTAATACTATTCTCTGTTGATAGTCTCGCCTTAAAATACTTGTTCCTTCAAGGTGAGACAAAGCTATAACTAGCATTCCATAACGTAATCGGAGGTCACCGACCTTACGTCGCTCCGATGGATACATGATTTTTCCTTGGCTCTTGTGTGCTTATATGATATATGTATATAAAATAGGTATATGTGTATGGATATGTATATATAAATAAGATAAGTAATTGTATATGAGACGTGTATATGTATAAAAGATAAGCAAATGTATATGTATATGTGTATGGGGAAAGGGGAAGGGCCACTGTTATATCACCACCTGATTCAGCTGGATTCCATCCTGGACGCGGGATGCCCGGACGCGGGATATGGGAGAGCCGTACGCGGCGTCTCTCTATATATATAATGTATGCTACCTATCTATGATGTAATGTGTTGGGACATCGTTGGGGAGGGGGCTTGGGAGAGCCGATTGTATTCGGCGTCTGTAAATGTGAATAAAAGATACTGTTTACTGAATTGTACTGTTTTCTGTATACGAGAATAAAGGACACCGTGGGGGTGGAGCCGATTGTATTCGGCGTCTGTAAACGTGAGCAAAAAGGTACCGTTACTGAAATGTACTGTTTTCTATACTCGAGAATAAGTAATATATAAATGTTAATTCCTATGCTTATGAAAAGAAACGTTTCAAAGACGAACTGACAAGCCTACATGACAGCCGGCCTGAAAAGGGGCCTTCCTATGCACAGGTTACTTTCTCGCCTCGTTATATGCCCTGTGACTCCATGATATTATTAATCGTACTCTATGTCACTGCTTGTATTATTTTCTATGCCTTACATACTCGGTACACTATTCGTACTGACGTCCCTTCTTGTGGACGCTGCGTTTCATGCCGCGCAGGTCAGGAGACAGGTGGACTTGATCCTTAGGAGCTCTGCCAGCAGTACTCTACATCGCTCCAGTCGTTCCGGAGCCTTATTTCAGTGGTACTATTTTGTGTATATATAATCTCGGGCACGATCGTACTTGGCCCTTTCTATGTATAAGTGTACTATGTCTAGAGGCTCGTAGGCAGATATGTACAGTCGGTCAAGTATAATTAGATATATGGTGTTTTGGCATGTTAATGTTGTTGTATAAAGTGCTAACGAAGTTTATTAGCCTATGTTCAGAATGACGCTGCTAATGTTAATGTTCAAAAAAAAAATATGGCTCTGTTTACACGGCTTGCTAAGAGGTAAAGGTAATATGATAGATAAGGAGTGCTCGGTACAAGTATCGGGTACTCGTCACGGCCCCTAGTCGGGTCGTGACAGTCATCATGGAACATCTACCACCCACACATACGCATCTACAAGCCTCTAATAGAGTACTAAGACGTAAGGACAGGACAGGACCCCGTCGTGCCCAAATATATACACAAAAATAATATCTCAAAAAAAATGGCACCTCCGAAAGAGTGGGGTGCTCCTGTAAATCTGTTGAGTAGCTCCTAAGAATCTGGGCCACCTCCCTGTCTACCTGTGGGCATGAACACAGCGTCCAAAAAGAAAAGACGTTAGTACGAACATTATACTGAGTATGTAAGGCATGAACAATAATTACATATCGAAGGCATAAGGAAACATCAAGTAAGGAAACAACCTGTAGCTGAATGTCACTTAAGACAGAATAATGCATGTTGAATTACATCATAAATAACATCATATCAGGTATGTACACAATTAAGCTACCCGACCATATAGGTACAGTGTGATCATCATTAGCCTGCGCCCACACCTCTCGTGTCCGGGGTAAACATCTCATGACGCCCACTAGTGGTGTCTTCCCGTGCCCTCTAGACATGGTGTATATGCCGCCTGCCTTAGCGGTGTCTGCCGAGCCATATAGGCACGGTGTAACCTCATTATCATATACGTACCACAAGCATGCATTAAAACGCAAGTACAAATTATAACTCTATCGGGGTGACGTAAGGTCGAGAACCCCCGGTTCCATTATAGAGTAATCATAATCATCATGCCTCACCTTGAAGGAATTAGCATTTTAAGGTGAGTCTAGCAACAATGGATAACATCAAAGAACCATATAAGGATCATTAGTTTCATAGGAATGTCATATCATGATCTTTAGAATCTCTAGACTTATACTTATCATCATCATTATCATGTTCGTAATATATCTCTTATCTTTATCCCATGAGAAGCTCTTCATAAACATTGACTCATAGTTTCCGGAATGTATGAAGGTCATGGAAAGACAACGGAAGTCATGTAATAGGAATCATGCCTTAGGAAAATAAGGGACTAGCCTCACATACCTTTTCACCTTTCTAACTTGCTGACTAAACGCTTCCTTCCAAGTTTGCGATACTACATTCAAGAGAATTCGTGCTAGAATTAGATAATCGGAAGTATACTTAAGCTTAAGCTAAAGCTAACGAAAATTGGGCAGCATTTTCTTTATTTCTACAAGTTCCTCCATATGATATAATAGCTCCCAACCATCAATAACAACATTCATAATATCATAATCCATAATTTGACAAGTTCGACATTATCCAATTTCTAAAATTGCCAAGTGTCTCCCACCGACCTACCCCTCAAAAACCCATATTCTGCTTTTGCTAAAAGGACATGTTCCCCGTGGTCACATATCCGTTCCCTGGTCCAACCAAATCCCAAAGGCTCAAAAGAATATATTGGTGCCTCAAAACATGACTAGCACCCTATTCTAGCAACTCAAGAGGAACAATTCGTCACTCTGTAGATTCCAGATGATTTTCCTAGACCGTGGAAAAATCATGGTTTCACCCATATCCATTTTGGTGCTGTTAGGATTGCATTAACATATCATGGAAGAAAAGGACAGCCAGTTGTGGCTCGCCTTGCCCTTCTTAATACCAGATATAATGAATACCAACACGCGAATTTAGGTACCACAGAAGTCACTCTAAATGCTTTTCCTCTATGACGGCGGAGTTGTGTATCCTTCCTCTATCCACCATTCTGGTTCATGTTTTTGCTTGAATATTTCTTTGCTTTCCAGACTTCTTTTTCACGACCTTGTGAAGTAGCATTTCCTGTTGGATGGCCCTGTCATCTCTGGATCTATTTGTTGAATCTTGAGACGGAAAATTCAACCTTATCTTTGTGATAGCCTGAGTGACTTCATCTCTGATTATTTCATACGACACTCAGTACTCCTTTGCTGCTTCTCGAACTCTTTCCCAATGGGGATGGTCAACCGTGTAATTCCATCGAGCCCATTCTATTGAGCAAGTTAAGATTGTTAACAGTACAATAGTTTTCCGAACCTTTGACAGTATGGCTGTAGTAGTGTGAAAATTTTTCCGAGTTGAGTAGCTTGGCTAGGAAGCCAGCCCATTTTGTAGGAAAAACTTTCATATCATTGATCTTTCAAACTGTCCGACTAACTTGACAAGCCATCCTTCGGGTTGTTGACGTCAAGTTTGTGGCAAGCCGTCCTTCAGGATGTTGTAGCCCAGTCCTACTATGTAAGAAAACTATTGTGCTTGCAGTCTGGCCGTCTTGCTTTGTGTTTCCCAGCCCTCTACACCACCTGTGGTATCAGAGCTAGTCCATATCTTTCGGAGAGAGGAGCAGTTTAGTAAAAATATGTCTGAGTCGTTACCATCTGCGTCCAACCCTTGTAAGTCCTTAGAAAAAATAAATATGTCTCCTACTCTGTATAAAACCCTTTCTTACAAATATGACTACCTTTATGAAGTTGATATCCTACCCGATGAAAACAAAGTGTCTCCCACCGACCTACCCCTCATAAACCCATATTCTGCTTTTGCTAAAAAGACATGTTCCCCGTGGTCACAAATCCGTTCCCTGGTCCAACTATAGCCCAAAGGCGCAAAAGAATATATTGGTGCCTCAAAACATGACCAGGACCCTATTCTAACAACTCAAGAGGAACAATTCGTCACTCTGCAGATTCCAAATGATTTTCCTAGACAATGGAAAAATCATGGTTTTACCCATATCCATTTTGGTGCTGTTAGGATTGCATTAACATTTCATGGAAGAAAAGGCCAACCAGTTGTGGCTTGCCTTGCCCTTCTTGATACCACATATAATGAGTACCAACACGCGAATTTGGGTACCACAGAAGTCACTCTAAATGTTGGGACAGTTTTTGTCACTATATTCCCAAATTTTAACATGTCCCTGTATGATACATATCTAGCAGAGGCTTTAAAACTCTAAGTCCAAATTCAAGGTGCTCCACAAACTCAAGATGCTATTCAAGCTACTTTACATTACCAAATAGCTTGGCGAGTTCAAAATCATGCTATGGATCTCTCCCTTCCAGGTAGAGAAAATGCATTGCTCTTGAAAGTAGATACCACCAACGGAACTACCATGTGCACCCAAATCCCAAAACAACTCTCTAGGGAAGCACTTATCAAAGTCCTTCCAGATACATAGGTTGCGAATTATGAAAAGATGAGAGAACCGGTTGAACCTCTCCAATCCTCTGAACCCATTTTTTTCCGAAAAACCCGATAAAACAGTTGCCATAAGGTTTGACCACTCTCACCTTAAAAAACCAAATAAAACAACACTTCTCTTTCCAGATGTACCAACCTACTTATAACCAAGCACACCAAGATGACCCTGAAACATTCTCCTACCGTCTCCCAAGTATCATGAGTGAACATGACTGGATAAAGCAGTTCGATAATGAAGGTCATGACGTATGGTGGTTCAAATGTCCTTTCACGGGACACTGCCCATGGGATATCCAATGTGATTGTCAAGAATGTCTTGATGATGAAATTGAATGGGATGAACATCATACAAGAAGAGCCAAATCTAAGAAAAAAGGGGGAAACTCTGAAAGAGTGTTCCGGACAAGGTATGAAGAAGGAGATTCATCTATCGATTCACTGAGCCATCCAGGAAAATATGAATTCCTTGTTTCGTACAAACCTCAAAACTGGCCACCTCTCCCTAACAAAAATTTATATCACAAACCTTCAAATCCAAATATCCCAAAGCAAGAAATACTCATAATGAACCCATCAAGCTCCAGTCACACCCCTGAATTTCCTTCACAACAACCTTTTGAAAAAGATGGTGCAAGCCATGCCCTAAAAATTCCAAGATCAAATGTTGTGCTACCCACTGGAGAAAAGCCACCAACAAGTGAAGTGGAAGCAACAATCAATTGGCAATCCGAAAATTCCATTTGCCAGAACAAAGTGTTAACTATTATTAGCACTTCCATCAGAAATGTTGCTCACACACAAAACAAGATGATGAGCAGGGTGGAGACGATTGAGAAAAAAATGGAACAAGCATCTTCTCAGCATGCTGGACTGATCAAAGCCCTGGAATTGCGAATGACAAACATGCAGTATGAGATTTGTCCACCAGGCACTTCCCTTTTCCACTTCTTTAACCAACAACAAAAGGAAATGGCTGACCTTAAAGAACAAATATAGCTACTCAGATATGCTCACCTTGAACCACAAAAAACAGAACGCTGCCTATCAAAACCCACCTTTTTCCCCATGTCCTCACAAACATACTCACCACCAAAGCTTGACCATTCTTTCACTAGGTTCCCATCCACAAAACTAGAGCCTATGTCTTTTACCCAAAAACAAAATGATGAACCTGAGTTTGACATTGCAAAAATGGTCTGGGAAAGGAAAGACTCTATGGCGGCCCAAAAGCAGTTCAAACGGAAGAAAGAACTCGGGGAAGGTTCAAAAGAACCCGAGGAGGAAAACATGATGATCTCAGCCCAAATGATTCCTAACCTCTACGTAGCCCAACCCACAAATGATATAGAGGAGGATGATACCCTAGAATCTAGTGACCAAGATTCATATGACACTGATCCTATGAAAAAAAGCGTTGAGACAAGCGAGGATTCCTTAGTTGACTCTTCAGAAGAAGATAACCCACCAATTTTCATGAATCAACCCAGAGAACCAGAAATCTCTGAAGTAGAAGATGATCGTGACGGGATGACAAATGAGCCAATTCAAGAAAGAAGGCCAGAACCAACAACCACAAAATTCGTTGGGACTGGATTCCATACTTTCAGTCTAGATGATATCAAAGTATCAAAATGGCCCCAAAGGATCCAAGATTTCTTCACTTGGATGGTGACAATGAATCTTGTCGAACGGCAAAAGTACATGATCCTGTCAAAATTCACTTCAAGGTTCTCCGAAATTCTCAGAGACTGGTGGAATTCACTTGGGACACAAGACAAAATTATGTTTCTCATATCCCAAGACTTTGCTTTCAACATTAAAATACTCCAGGAAGTATTTTGTGGAGATTCCAGCCAAAGGCAAGAAAAACTAAGGAGACAGTTCTTCGAAATGAAATGCGTAACATTTGACAGAGATGACATCGATATCCATTTTCAGAAGATGGCTAAAATGTTCTTTGAGTTAGGCGGAGAAGCTAGACTCAAGCAAGCCTTTGGTTCTTCTCTTCCAAATATGTTAGCAAGCTGGACCATGACGATCATTGAGGAGAAGTTTCAATCAATAACGATCCCACCGGTCGGCTACATCAAGCAAGCAGTATTTCTAGTGGTGGATGATATCTGCACAAAGAGATCTGTTTTGAAGCATATCATATGAAACAATCTAGCCCTTGATAAAGCTTGCGGGAAGTCTGACCTAATTAATGGGTCAAGCTGTTCGTGCCATGCCCCCAGACGAAAAGGAAGATTCAAGCAATTCAAATGGCCAAGGCCTACAGGAGAATGATCGCAGTTCAGGAGGCACACAAAATATTTCAGGAGAAGGAGCCCAGCCAAGTCCCGAAAAAAATGACAGATGCTTCATCTGCAACAAGATTGGGCATTATGCAAAAAATTGTCCTCAATCCAGAAGGTCGATCAAGCTTCTTACTGAAATAGAGGACTACACTGGTATCCATCTAGGTGAAGATGACGATCTTGAATATGTTCTCGCATTAGAGGACGAACCCATAGAGAAGACCCTCTTTCCCATGGATGTATACGAAGAATATGGCGATGATTATTACCAGATTTCAAAACCAGAGGGAAAGGCTCAAGAAGATATCAACAGCATCATGGTGATCCCGCAGGTCCAGCTTAGAGTTTATCCATCCAAATGGGATAAACCAATCCAGGTTATTACTTTCATGGACACTGGAACGGCATGTTCACTTGTTACACCTCAGAAATTTTTCGTGAGCCAACAATGAATAGACCAACGAAGGGCATGAGTGTGCGATGTTTTACTAAGTAGGGAATGACTATTTATGAATTTTGGAATTATGAAAGTTGTAAAATTTCATTTCAGCCAGTGGTCGTAAAATGGAATACGGCCCGTAAAGTAATTTACAGATCGTAAAGTGCCATCGTCCTTCAACATTTCAAAAATTTCAACTTTCTGTCAAATGGTTAAAAACGACTTGGAATACGGACCGTAAATTGAAATACGCCCCGTAAACTGAGTCATAAACTGTCATGATCTTCAGCCAACCTATCTGTTTTTGATATGCTTAAATACGGTGGCGAAGGACAGATCGTAAACCGGTATACGGCCCGTAAAGTGGGGTTTACGACCACTGTTCATAAAAATCAGATTTTAGCTATTAAAAAGGAGGGACCCAAGTTCATTTTGTCATTTCATCTTCACGAAATTTCTCCCTAAAAGTCACTAGAACACTCCAAACACTTCAACCACAAGAATACCAAGGAAATCAATGATCATCAACACCAAATCTATGAAACAAAGTGTATGAAACCTAATTGGAAGTCATCTCCTTCAAGAAATTCCAAAAGAGGTGAAGAATGGTTTTGGTGCTAAAGAAGTGATTCCACTCTAGTCTTGTTCCACCATCATCTAAGGTATGTTTCATGACTTTATCATGTTATTTAAGGTATTGGAAAGCTAAGATGCTTGAAATGTAAAAGAACATAGAAAATGGGTTATTACTGAGTGAATGGTGTCACAATTGATTGATAGTTGAATGGAATCATGAACGTTGATAGGTTGTGATGATGAATACGTTATAAGTGGCGTATAGAGCATGCAATAGGTGTGAAGTAAGCAAAATTATGATGATGAGCTAAAACCATTAAATGTGGAGAAATGGGAGAAAAATGGTGGATTTTGCTAAATATAGATAAGTGATGAATGTTGATACGATATTGTGAGTGTTGTTGTAAATGTTTGGGAGTTGAAATAGAACATGAGAAAAGTAGTAGAAACAAAGGAAACGCTGCCCAATTTTCTCTAGAAATAACGATGAGTTCTTATGGTCGATTGACTAACTATAATGTGTATCCTCTCGTGAAGGTAGCTACGTGATATTGAAGGAGAACAAGTGAACGATAGCCTAACTAAGCGACAAAGGTATGTGAGGCTAATCCTTTCCTTTCTATGGCATGAATCCCATGATATGATTCTTCTTCCTCTCCATGATTCTCCTATATTCCGGAAAGCCAAGAGCTTAAGATCAGGAATAGCTATATGAGTCAAGAGACATGATATGATGTTCCTATAAAGTAAATGATGTCGTCCATTTTATACACTCATCTTACATACTAATCCCTTCAAGGTGGGGCAGAATGTTCATGAATGCTCATAATGGAATCGAGGGTTCCTAACCTTACGTCACCTTGATAAAATACACTTATTCTAGAGTCCCTATGCATGCAAAATTGTGAGCATATTTTGATAAGCATATTATTATAAGTATTGCATTATGAGCATGTCATAATCATATTACACCGGGCCAAGTTGGCCGGGCAGTCACCGCGAAAGCCGGCAGCTATACCATATACCATGGCCAGTTGGCATGGGCAGACACCACTAGTGGGCGGCATAAGATGGTGTTATAGCCCGTATTTTGAGCGTTTAAATATTTCAAAGTCGTCGTGAGAAGTTAAGGACGAAACCATTTTTTCGAAAACTATATTAATGCACAAGTTGTTACGAATACTATTTATGACCATTATTAGTATGAAAATATTGTGAGAGGCTAAGGGCAAGAAGAGAAATTGCAAAATGACCAATGAAAATAATGTGGAAGGTTAGGGGTAAAATGGTCATATTGAGAAAAGTCGAGGGACGAAACGGGAATTTCACAAAAAATTTTATGAAAGTTCAAAAGGGCCCCATTGGCCATGTGTTGGAGAACCTAGGGGCTAAAGTGTACAAGACAAGAAGTTGATTCATCTTTTGATTCAAGGAAAGTTTCAAGAAAAATTTAGAATCCTCTAGAGAGGGGCATGTGCCCCTCACATGCCTACAATTATGTCTATATATATGATCGTCCTTACAATTCAAGAGAAGAGAAGGAGATGAACAAACACAAAAAAAAAATAAGAGAGGGTCGGCTAGGGGGGGGCTGGCCGAAACCAGCCCCTTCATTTTGATGATTGAAAAATTCATTTCTTTGGTTTTCTTACTAATTGAAGGATGTTTGTTAGCATGGTAGTGTTGTTGGAGTAAGTAGGAAACTTATATGGATGGTTCATGAGTCATAACCAAGTGGAGAAGATGAAGAATGAAGGTAAAGAACTAACCCTCTCTTATGTGTTATGAATATTGTTTAAGTGTTGTAGTATGTAGAAATGAGTGAAATTTGTGAAATATGTGTGTATTGGTGTGTGTACCCGTGTGTATGGGCTGTTTTGGAGTAGAAAGAATAAGCAAATTTTACTTCGTATTTAAATTGTTGTTATGGGTGATTTGTACATGTTGTAGAGTGAAGGAAATGATGGAATTGTGCATGTAGTGTGTGGATGTAGTGTTGGCCGAAAATGGACTGTTTTGTGTGTCAAGGAATGAATTAATTTCATTTAGTGTGTTAGTTGTGTCGTTGTGGATTTCGTAATGCAAAAAGAAGCTGAACGATTCAAAGTTGAGGTTATAATAGTTTGTGGGCTGTTTTGGTACCTAATGTGATCTTAATATGGTTTCTTGTATTTGTAAGACTAATGTTGCTAAATTATGGATGCTTAGTGTAGTTGATGATATTGGAAGAAAAGAAAAGTATTGTTGATGTTTTCTCGGACTTGGAAGATTTCGAATTTTTGCTTGTGTATGGAATGGGCTGGTTCGAACAATTTGTGGGTTATCCGAAGTGTTTTGAATCTTGTTTAAGTGTGTTGGAGTAGTGCTTGAGTGTACGAATATTGATGTTGGTCCGATCGTATGTGGTTAATTCGAATGAAAACGGAATATTGTCGAATTGTGTTTTGAATCCCTTATAAGAGTTGTTGGTACCTTGTTTTGTTTGGCCGGGTTACATTCCCGGATAGTTGTTGTTGATTTTGGGCCGAGCCTTATTCTCGGGATTGGTACACTTACAGAGGAAATGCTGCCGAAATTTCGGTAGCAAAAGTGTTTCCTTAAGATTTCAATTCAAAGTGTACTAATGAAAGTTTGGTAAAAATGACCAATTCGCAGATTTCGACGAGATTGTGACGCGGATTTGGAGTAGCTAAAGGAGCGGAAAGAGGTATGTAAGGCGTCACCCTTCTTTCTATGGCATGTCTTAACTAAAATAAGTCGGGTACGAGCCTCGGGGACAATCCTAATCCCCGGAATCCGCACCTAAAGTTTTCAACTTTTCGTTCAATTGAATTGAAGTAGAAAGTGTGCAAAATGATGAAAAGACCTTCTAGACCCCTATAACTTGCCTAAGTGGGATCCGATTACCCTAAAACCCACACAAGAACGCTATGACACGTGATATGGGTAAATTGTATACGCTACCTCATCCGGCCCGAGGTGGGCCCGTTACTCCCGGATTTTCCTATAGTCTTGGTTAGCTTGCTTGAAGTAAATCCAAGGGGGACTTTTGATCCCGATCTCCTTACCGAACGATAAGTACTATGACTACTCTACCGAGAATGTTTCAATGATGATAATGATAACGACAATGTCAGACAAAAGAATGTATCCATGATAAGTACGACCGGAACGACTCTATGACAAATCCAAGTACCTTATGTAAACATGAAAGCGATAAACTAATTTTTAAAACGTGTTTATATTTTCTAGTTATAACTTTATTTTCTAAAAATTCCAAAACCTATGACTGTCATCTATAATGCCTACGATTTCATTCCACGACTACTGTAACACTATTCTTCGTTAATAGCCTCGCCTTAAAATATTCGCTCCTTCAAGGTGAGACAAAGCTATCACTAGCATCCCGTAATGTAATCGGAGATCACCGACCTTATGTCACTCCGACGGATACTTTATTTTCCTTGGCTCTCTTGTGTGCTTATATGATATATGTATATAAAACGGGTATACGTGTACGGGTATGTATATATATAAGATAAAGTAATTGTATATAAGAAATGTATATGCATAAAAGATGAGTAAATGTACATGTATGTATATATGGGGAAGAAGGGAAGGGCCACTGTTATATCACCACCTGATTCAGCTGGATTCCATCCTGGACGCGGGATGCCCGGACGCGGGATATGGGATGAGCCGTACGCGGCGTCTGTATATATATATATATATAATGTGTGATACATATGTGACATACTATGTTGGGTCATCGTTGGGGAGGGGGTTGGGAGAGCCGGTTGTATTCGGTGTCTGTAAATGTGAATGAAAGACATTGTTTACTGAATTGCACTATTTTCTGTATACGTAAACGAGGGGCACCGAGGGGGTTGGGAGAGCCGACTGTATTCGGCGTCTGTAAATGTGAACAAAAGATACCGTTATTGAAATATACTGTTTTCTGCACACGAGAATAAGTAGTATAAAAATGTTGACTCCTATGCCTATGAAGAGAAACGTTCCAAATGCGAAAAGGCAGGCCTATGCGATAGCCAGACTGTAAAAGGGCCTCCCTACGTACAGGTTACTTTCTCGCCTCATCATACGCCCTATGGCTCTGTGATATTATTATTGATTGCACTCTATATTACTGCTTGCATTGTTTTCCATGCCTTACATACTCGGTACATTATTCGTACTGACGTCCCTTCTTGTGGACGCAGCGTTCATGCCGCGCAGGTCAGCAGGTACACGGACCGGGTTTTCTAGGGCTCTATCTGCAGCATTGGGGAGCGCTCCAATCGTTTCGGAGCCTCGTATCATTGGTACTATTTTGTGTATGTATTCTCAGGCACGACAATACTCGGCCCTTTCCATGTATGAATGTACTATGTCTAGAGGCTCGTAGACAGATATACACAGTCAGCTATGTACAGTTTAGTATATTGTATTCTGAATGGTTCGCGTCTCGGTATAACGCGATATTAGAAAGTTTACTGTTAATGTTAATGTGGAAAAAGAAAAAAAAAATTACATGCACCGTTTATGCAGGATAGCAAAGGGGTGCTCGGTACAAGTATCGGGTACTCGTCACGGCCCCTAGTCGGGTCGTGACAGAAGTGGTATCAGAGCAGTTCGGTCCTAGGGTTTGTCTACGAGCCGTGTCTAGTAGAGTCCTGTTTATGGTGTGTTGCCGGCCACATGCATAAACAGGGGGCTACAGGGCATTTAGGAATTGTTGACCTTCTTTCTGTCTCAGATCGTGCGATAGAGCCAAGTACTAGGAAATGAAATTTCTTATATGGGCCTCGCATACGACGGAAAAGGCAAGTAGCGATACGGAAAGCCACGAGGATAAGAATCGACATATTTGATCTGTTATCTGAAATGAGCAGCTTCGGATGGCCAGAACATGGTATTGTTGTATGTTCTGTAAGGTGTCATTAGTATTTGTTGTGTACAGGGGCATGGCATAAAAAAAAAAAAAAAAAAAAAAGGGGACAAGATCGGATGGAGGACTCGGAAAGTTGATAACTAACCTTGCTACAGGTCACTGTGCAACAACGGTGAGTAAGAGATTCGAACGGACTGATATCGGGGCATCCATAAAATAATGGCAACGAAGGCGTAACTATAATCATCAGAGGCCTGGGAACCCAGGATGAAAATCAATTATACATGGAAGTGAAAGATGAGCTCTGAGGCCCGAAAAGGGTAAAATGGTAATTGTGAAGGAAAAGACGCGTTACGAGGGTGTCCCGGGACCTGTAAGATCTCGACTAGCCTCAAATTATGTAGTAAAGGTCATGCGCGGAAGTTGACGCGAAAATATCAGCATTAAGACATCGAATCCCAGTGAAGTCTTGAGGTTAAGCGTGCTCAGGTGGGAGCAATCCTGGGATGGGTGACCCCCTGGGAAAATTTCAAGAAATTCTACATGTTCTGACATAACAGACCAATGGAAAAACAGAATAGCTTAAGCGAAATTATAGTATAAGGGACGACTGGGAACCTTAAAGAAGATGCGTAGAACGAGACAGACCAGCTCGGTAAAGAGACAAAGAGTACCTCATAGCTCGGGAATTCGGATAGGCTTGAATAGCGTCTGGAAGTGTTTTGGTGGACTAGTGGTATTAATTATGTGTGTATGTGTATATGATCATGTGTGATATCTCGTGTGTGAAGGTATCAGTGGACATGTGTGTCCCAAAGACCTATGCTACGGCAGAAAGAGGGATACCGGAACCTGAATGGTAGTAAAACAAATGGTGCAAGCCCCACGAGATGAGCCACTATTTTTGTTATGGGTTAGGGATAGAAAAGTCTGAATACTATGATGTTTGAAGAAGGAAATGAGTAACTAGGTGGAAGCTAAAGATATTAAATATCCGAAAGGAGTGAAAGGTAAGAAACATGAATGGGCGAGACCTCCTAAAGGGGGAATAACTGGAAGAACACGGAATTATCTGAGACGAACTTGCAAGCATAGGTGCGTAAAAAGAATAAGTGTGGCAATATGAACAACAGAAAAATGTGTAAGGGTTGAAGACCGATCTGAAGAAGTAGAGCCAAAGGAATAGCGGCCACGATAAGGAACGTGACGCAAGAGCACGGTTAAGGAAAATTTACAAGTAAGAAAGCGAACTAAGTGTGCGAAAGGACCAATGGTGAATGGAAAGATGTGGGAATACTGACAAGAATGATGTCGTCGACTGAAAATAAAAGGAAGACTTATGGTAAGAAATTTCGCTATGTCGTGCACCGAGACGAAGAAAGGAACTGCTGGCAATAAGGAATCCCTTAAAGGGGAAGAGACCATATTATCTTAGGACAACAAGGGGTCGCCATGTTTTCAAGTATTGGAAAAAGGAACCTACGACGTGAAATGAGAATGCGTGAAGAGGTTAAGGAGAATAAAATAAAGGGTAAAGAACGGGCATAAATAGAAGAGCATCTGTAAAAGGGGACCCTCCCAAAGTATTATAGAACCCCATAAGGTCAGTTGAACATTCGAGGACGAATGTTCTAAAGGGGGGGAGGATGTTATAGCCCGTATTTTGAGCGTTTAAATATTTCAAAGTCGTCGTGAGAAGTTAAGGACGAAACCATTTTTTCGAAAACTATATTAATGCACAAGTTGTTACGAATACTATTTATGACCATTATTAGTATGAAAATATTGTGAGAGGCTAAGGGCAAGAAGAGAAATTGCAAAATGACCAATGAAAATAATGTGGAAGGTTAGGGGTAAAATGGTCATATTGAGAAAAGTCGAGGGACGAAACGGGAATTTCACAAAATTTTTTATGAAAGTTCAAAAGGGCCCCATTGGCCATGTGTTGGAGAACCTAGGGGCTAAAGTGTACAAGACAAGAAGTTGATTCATCTTTTGATTCAAGGAAAGTTTCAAGAAAAATTTAGAATCCTCTAGAGAGGGGCATGTGCCCCTCACATGCCTACAATTATGTCTATATATATGATCTTCCTTACAATTCAAGAGAAGAGAAGGAGATGAACAAACACAAAAAAAAAATAAGAGAGGGTCGGCTAGGGGGGGGCTGGCCGAAACCAGCCCCTTCATTTTGATGATTGAAAAATTCATTTCTTTGGTTTTCTTACTAATTGAAGGATGTTTGTTAGCATGGTAGTGTTGTTGGAGTAAGTAGGAAACTTATATGGATGGTTCATGAGTCATAACCAAGTGGAGAAGATGAAGAATGAAGGTAAAGAACTAACCCTCTCTTATGTGTTATGAATATTGTTTAAGTGTTGTAGTATGTAGAAATGAGTGAAATTTGTGAAATATGTGTGTATTGGTGTGTGTACCCGTGTGTATGGGCTGTTTTGGAGTAGAAAGAATAAGCAAATTTTACTTCGTATTTAAATTGTTGTTATGGGTGATTTGTACATGTTGTAGAGTGAAGGAAATGATGGAATTGTGCATGTAGTGTGTGGATGTAGTGTTGGCCGAAAATGGACTGTTTTGTGTGTCAAGGAATGAATTAATTTCATTTAGTGTGTTAGTTGTGTCGTTGTGGATTTCGTAATGCAAAAAGAAGCTGAACGATTCAAAGTTGAGGTTATAATAGTTTGTGGGCTGTTTTGGTACCTAATGTGATCTTAATATGGTTTCTTGTATTTGTAAGACTAATGTTGCTAAATTATGGATGCTTAGTGTAGTTGATGATATTGGAAGAAAAGAAAAGTATTGTTGATGTTTTCTCGGACTTGGAAGATTTCGAATTTTTGCTTGTGTATGGAATGGGCTGGTTCGAACAATTTGTGGGTTATCCGAAGTGTTTTGAATCTTGTTTAAGTGTGTTGGAGTAGTGCTTGAGTGTACGAATATTGATGTTGGTCCGATCGTATGTGGTTAATTCGAATGAAAACGGAATATTGTCGAATTGTGTTTTGAATCCCTTATAAGAGTTGTTGGTACCTTGTTTTGTTTGGCCGGGTTACATTCCCGGATAGTTGTTGTTGATTTTGGGCCGAGCCTTATTCTCGGGATTGGTACACTTACAGAGGAAATGCTGCCGAAATTTCGGTAGCAAAAGTGTTTCCTTAAGATTTCAATTCAAAGTGTACTAATGAAAGTTTGGTAAAAATGACCAATTCGCAGATTTCGACGAGATTGTGACGCGGATTTGGAGTAGCTAAAGGAGCGGAAAGAGGTATGTAAGGCGTCACCCTTCTTTCTATGGCATGTCTTAACTAAAATAAGTCGGGTACGAGCCTCGGGGACAATCCTAATCCCCGGAATCCGCACCTAAAGTTTTCAACTTTTCGTTCAATTGAATTGAAGTAGAAAGTGTGCAAAATGATGAAAAGACCTTCTAGACCCCTATAACTTGCCTAAGTGGGATCCGATTACCCTAAAACCCACACAAGAACGCTATGACACGTGATATGGGTAAATTGTATACGCTACCTCATCCGGCCCGAGGTGGGCCCGTTACTCCCGGATTTTCCTATAGTCTTGGTTAGCTTGCTTGAAGTAAATCCAAGGGGGACTTTTGATCCCGATCTCCTTACCGAACGATAAGTACTATGACTACTCTACCGAGAATGTTTCAATGATGATAATGATAACGACAATGTCAGACAAAAGAATGTATCCATGATAAGTACGACCGGAACGACTCTATGACAAATCCAAGTACCTTATGTAAACATGAAAGCGATAAACTAATTTTTAAAACGTGTTTATATTTTCTAGTTATAACTTTATTTTCTAAAAATTCCAAAACCTATGACTGTCATCTAAAATGCCTACGATTTCATTCCACGACTACTGTAACACTATTCTTCGTTAATAGCCTCGCCTTAAAATATTCGCTCCTTCAAGGTGAGACAAAGCTATCACTAGCATCCCGTAATGTAATCGGAGATCACCGACCTTATGTCACTCCGACGGATACTTTATTTTCCTTGGCTCTCTTGTGTGCTTATATGATATATGTATATAAAACGGGTATACGTGTACGGGTATGTATATATATAAGATAAAGTAATTGTATATAAGAAATGTATATGCATAAAAGATGAGTAAATGTACATGTATGTATATATGGGGAAGAAGGGAAGGGCCACTGTTATAGCACCACCTGATTCAGCTGGATTCCATCCTGGACGCGGGATGCCCGGACGCGGGATATGGGATGAGCCGTACGCGGCGTCTGTATATATATATATATATAATGTGTGATACATATGTGACATACTATGTTGGGTCATCGTTGGGGAGGGGGTTGGGAGAGCCGGTTGTATTCGGCGTCTGTAAATGTGAATGAAAGACATTGTTTACTGAATTGCACTATTTTCTGTATACGTAAACGAGGGGCACCGAGGGGGTTGGGAGAGCCGACTGTATTCGGCGTCTGTAAATGTGAACAAAAGATACCGTTATTGAAATATACTGTTTTCTGCACACGAGAATAAGTAGTATAAAAATGTTGACTCCTATGCCTATGAAGAGAAACGTTCCAAATGCGAAAAGGCAGGCCTATGCGATAGCCAGACTGTAAAAGGGCCTCCCTACGTACAGGTTACTTTCTCGCCTCATCATACGCCCTATGGCTCTGTGATATTATTATTGATTGCACTCTATATTACTGCTTGCATTGTTTTCCATGCCTTACATACTCGGTACATTATTCGTACTGACGTCCCTTCTTGTGGACGCTGCGTTCATGCCGCGCAGGTCAGCAGGTACACGGACCGGGTTTTCTAGGGCTCTATCTGCAGCATTGGGGAGCGCTCCAGTCGTTTCGGAGCCTCGTATCATTGGTACTATTTTGTGTATGTATTCTCAGGCACGACAATACTCGGCCCTTTCCATGTATGAATGTACTATGTCTAGAGGCTCGTAGACAGATATACACAGTCAGCTATGTACAGTTTAGTATATTGTATTCTGAATGGTTCGCGTCTCGGTATAACGCGATATTAGAAAGTTTACTGTTAATGTTAATGTGGAAAAAGAAAAAAAAAATTACATGCACCGTTTATGCAGGATAGCAAAGGGGTGCTCGGTACAAGTATCGGGTACTCGTCACGGCCCCTAGTCGGGTCGTGACAGATGGTACCCCGGACGCGGGCTAATGTTACTGATTATCACACCGCACCTATATGGTCGGGCAGTTTATATATATATATATATATGATATGCATACATGAGATGATGATAAGCATAAAAGTAAGTCAGCATGCATTACTTTTCATACGATTCCTAGCCTGGTACAGTTGCTCTATACTTGATGCTCCCGTTATTTTCTTGATGTGTTGTTATTGTTCATGCCTCTCATACTCAGTACAACATTCGTACTGACGTTCAGTTTATTTGGACGCTATGTTCATGCCCACAGGTAGACAGGGAGGTGAGCTCGATTCGGATTCTTAGGAGCTGTCAGCTGATTTAAAGCACTCCATTGTTCGGAGGTGCTTATGATTATTCTTTTGGTACCTATGTATATTTTGGGCATGACGGAGTCTTGTTCCGTCTACATGTATAGTATGTCAGTAGAGGCTCGTAGATGCGTAGTGTGGGTTAGATGGTCTCACAAGTCTACTACGGTATGCATAAATATATTCCATATATTATTTTGATAGTCTATTGAGGCATTTATATATATATATATATATATGTATAGACGAATTGTGCTTTCCACCGAAAACTGATTGTCATGCGATTATGAATTTGTGAATGATAAAGAAGCGCAGATGACTATGATAAGTGAGGGAATAAGGGGCGCTCGATGGTCAGCCTCGGGTACCCATCGCGGCCCCCAGCCAGGTCGTGACAGAAGTGGTATCAGAGCAGTTCGTCCTAGAAAGTGTCTACGAGCCTTGTCTAGTAGAGTCTTGTTTATGGTGTGTTGCGCGCCACATCAATAGACAGGAGACTACAGGGCATATAGGAAAATGACCGTCTTTCTTCTTATGAGATCATGCGGTAGAGCAATGCATACGACTTTCCTCCTCCTAAAGGTGTGTTGTGATTTCAGAATGCCGCCAAAGAGAAAAGCTACAGCCACCCAGAAGGGAAAATCTACGACAAAGAGGCGGGCGGAAAGAGAGCCTCAAATGAATGTAGACGAGGGCGAATCACAAAATGAGGCCTCGCCCAATGTAGAAGAGCAAGGAGGAGCCTCCGCTTAAATTCCTCCGCCAGCTGCTTCGGGTCAACAAGTGACCGAAGCTATTCATCTATTGACGCAATTGGTTGCCGCCCAGGCACAGCGGCAGAATGTGGGCTCGAGTGATCGTTCCGCTAGTACGAGAGCCCGTGATTTCCTGACTCTAAATCCTCTGAAATTTATCGGGTCGAAGCCGGATGAGGACCCACAAGGCTTCTTTGATGAGATGCTGAGGACACTGAAACTCATGCATGCTTCTGAGACTGAATCGGTAGAGTTGGATTCTTATAGACTCCGTGATGTGGCGGTATTGTGGTATAACAACTGGATAGCATCGAGGAAAGAAAATGCACCTCCTCCCGTTTGGCAAGAGTTTGTTGATGCTTTCATTCGCCATTATTTGCCGCTCGAGGTCCGCCGAGCTAGAGCGGACAAGTTCTTGAATCTAAAGCAAGGAAGCATGAGTGCTCGAGAGTATATCCTACAATTTAATTCTCTGGCCAGGTACGCCCCGACTACGGTGGTCGACATGGGGATCGAGTGCACAGGTTTGTGAGTGGTTTGGGACCGCATCTATTCAAAGATTGTTTAACGGCTTCATTGCATGATGGGATGGATATTTCCCGTTTACAGGCCCATGCTCAGAATTTAGAGAGACGACAACAGCCGCCAAGGAGCTATCGTGATATTGACCGAAGGCAAGGTAAGAGGGCTAGGTCTATGGGAACGAGCAGCGAGTATAGAGGGGGATCGAGACAGATGTATTCTAGGCACTCAGGATAGTCAGCGACTAGTGCGCTTTCCAGATTTCCAGATAGGAGGTTTGATCGTTCCTCCCTGTCAGGATAGGGCCAAAGTTCAAGGGCCTCAGATTTTCAGTTTAGGGGAGGTTTCAGTCAGAGGAGACCTCCGGTACCGCGGTGCAGCCAGTGCGGTAAATTGCATTCTGGATGATGTTATCAGGGTACGGATGCTTATTATACTTGTGGTCAGACCGGGCGATTGCCCGTCGGTGAGAGATATGGTTGGGACTCAGCCCACAGGCTCAGCAGCGGGATCTTCTTCAGTACGTCCGATAGCACAGACTAATCAAACTCCAGCAGGTAGAGGTAGAGGCAGAGGGGGAGAGTCTACTTCAGGTGTTGTTCAGCCCCGCGTATATGCTTTGGCTGGGCAACAGGATATTGAGTCCTCCCAGATGTGGTCACAGGTACATTGACTATATTTTCCCGTGATGTATTAGCTCTTATCGATCAGGGTTCCACTTTCTCTTATGTTACTCCGTATATTGCTGATTGTATTGGGGTGAAACTCGAGCCAATTAGACCTTTCGAAGTGTTCACTCCGTTTGGTGATCCCGTGATAGCCAGACAAGTGTATAAGGATTGTGTCATTGTGATATATAATCGGCAGACTAAAGCTGATTTGATTGAGCTTGAAATGGTAGATTTCGATGTAATCATGGGCATGGATTGGCTAGCGTCATGTTATGCTAATGTTGATTGCCGGGCGAAAGTGGTCCGATTCCAATTTCCGGGATAGCCCATACTTGAATGGAAGGGGAATACGGCATCCCCAAAGGGTAGGTTTATTTCCTACCTCAAGGCAAGGAAGATGATAGCCAAGGGCTATACTTATCATTTAGTTCGAGTTCATAATACAGAAGCAGATTCGCCAACTCTTCAATATGTTCCGGTGGTGAATGAATTACCAGACGTATTTCCAGACGAACTCCCAGGTCTTCCTCCAGAAAGAGAAATTGATTTCGCCATTGATGTATTGCCGGACACCGAGCCCATTTCTATTCCTCCTTACCGAATGGCTCCGGCAGAATTGAAAGAGCTAAAAACACAGCTGAAAGATCTTTTTGACAAGGGGTTTATCAGACCCAGCTCATCGCCGTGGGGAGCACCAGTCTTGTTTGTGAGAAAGAAGGACGGATCTTTACGAATGTGTATCGACTACAGGCAATTGAACAAAGTGACGATAAAGAACAGATATCCTCTTCCAAGGATTGATGATTTATTCGATCAGCTGCAAGGTGCTAAGTAGTTTTCCAAAATAGATTTGAGGCCGGGTTATCATCAAGTGAGAGTTAGAGAAGCAAATATTCCCAAAACAGCTTTCCGAACGAGATATGGCCACTATGAATTTCTAGTAATGTCATTCGGGTTGACTAATGCTCCGGCTGAATTTATGAATTTAATGAACAACATATTCAGGCCTCTCTTGGATCTATTTGTGATAGTATTTATCGATGATATTCTGGTGTATTCGCGCACAGAATCAGAATATGCGGACTATCTGAGAATTGTTTTTGGCATTCTTCAAGCCCGAGAATTGTATGCAATGTTTTCAAAGTGTGAGTTCTGGCTGAATTCTGTAACATTCTTGGGCAATATTATTTCGGATGATGGTATCCGAGTCGACACTCAGAAAATTAAAGGTGTGAAGACTTGGCCAAGGCCTATGACGCCCACAGAAGTTCGTAGTTTCCCGGGTTTGGCAGGATATTATAGAAGGTTCGTAGAGGGCTTTTCATCTATTTCAGCCCCATTGACGAAGCTAACCCAGAAGTCCGCTAAATTTCAGTGGGACGATGCATGTGAGCGTAGTTTCCAAGTGTTGAAAGACAGGTTGACCTCAACTCCGATCTTAACACTCCCAGAAGGGTCAGATGGCTACGTGGTATACTGTGATTCGTCCGGTGTTGGACTAGGATGCATATTGATGCAGCACGGGAAAGTTATTGCATATGCTTCGAGACAATTGCGGAAACATGAGAAGAATTATCCAACTCATGATCTCGAACTAGCTGCGGTTATTCATGCCCTAAAAATATGGAGGCATTATTTATACGGGGTGCACGTTGATATCTATACAGATCACAAGAGTCTCCAGTACATTTTTAAACAAAAGGAGCTGAATTTACGGCAGAGGCGGTGGTTAGAATTATTAAAAGATTATGATGTTAATATTTTATACCACCCCGGGAAGGCGAATGTAGTAGTCGACGCACTTAGCCGCTGATCGATGGGCAGTTTATATGAAATCCCTCCAGAAAGGAAAGAGATGGTTCAAGAACTCCACCGATTAGCAAATTTGGGAGTGCGTATAATTGATTCGGGCGATGCTAGAATTAGTATAAATGATTCCACAATTTTATCCATGGATATGGAAGTGAAAGAACGGCAGTGCGAAGATCCGCAGTTATGTCGTTATAGAGACACATCTTATGGGAAAGAAAAGTCTCCATTTGAAGTCTCTATGGATGGAATTCTTAGATACCGAGGCAGGTAATGTGTGCCGAATATGGCGGATTTGCGCCAACGGATTCTAGAAGAAGCTCACTATTCTCTGTATTCTATTCATCCAGGTGCAACAAAAATGTATCGTGATCTCAAGATGATGTATTGGTGGGATGGCATGAAGAGAGACATAGCAGAATTCGTAGCACAATGTTCAAATTGCCAACAGGTAAAAGCTGAACATCAGAAGCCAGGGGGCTTGTTACAGGCAATAGAAATCCCTACTTGGAAATGGGAAGTGATAAACATGGATTTCATCGTGGGATTACCCCGTTCCCGTGGCAGGTATGACTCTATATGGGTGATCGTGGATAGGCTGACGAAAGAAGCCCATTTTCTTCCAGTCAAGACCACGTACTCAGCAGAAGACTATGCAAGGTTGTATCTCAAAGAAATTGTGCGACTCCATGGAATCCCATTATCTATCATCACAGACAGAGGGGCACAGTTTATAGCCAAATTTTGGAAATCCTTTCAAGAAGGTCTAGGCACTCAAGTGAAGCTTAGCACGACATTTCATCCACAGACTGACGGACAAGCCGAGCATACTATTCAAACCTTGGAGGATATGTTACGAGCATGTGTGCTGGATTTTGGTGGAAGTTGGGACGATCATTTGCCACTAATTGAATTTTCATATAACAACAGCTATCATTCCAGTATACAAATGGCTCCATATGAAGCTTTATATGGACGGAAATGTAGATCTCCAATCGGATGGTTCGAAAGAGGAGAAGCACAACTAGTGGGCCCTGAATTGATCCAACAAGCAATAGAAAAAGTCAAGGTGATCCAAGATCGGTTTTTGACAGCTCAAAGTCGCCAAAAGTCCTATGCGGACAATGACCGACGAGACTTGGAATTTCAAGCCGGTGATTGGGTGTTCTTGAAAGTATCGCCAATGAAAGGGGTGATGAGATTTGGTAAGAAAGGGAAGCTAAGTCCCCGATACATTGGACCCTACAAAATCATCCGCAAGGTGGGTCAGGTAGCCTTTGAATTGGATTTTCCTTCGGAGCTTGAATCAGTCCATCCAGTATTCCACGTTTTGATGCTCCGCAAGTGTGTTGGAGACCCCACCAAGATTGTCCCGGTAGCCAATGTGCAAATAACGGAAAAGCTAACCTATGAAGAAGTACCTATTGCCATCCTAGATAGGCAAGTGCGCAAGCTTCGAAATAAAGAGGTAGCGTCAGTCAAAGTATTGTGGCGAACCAAAAATCGGGAAGAAATGACTTAGGAAGCAGAAGAGAGCATCAAATCCAAGTACCCACACTTATTCCAACCCCCGGGAGAGATCCAAGACGAAACGCCGATGATATGAGGTATGTACGCTTCATTTTTATGCTTTTGGTCGTGTGTGGCCACGGATATGTTGATATTGTGATGTAGCCCTGTGAGGCGATGATATTATGGGTTGTTGTGACAGGTTGGTAGTGTCAAATTACAGGGGAAACTCTAGCGGAATTTTCGTAGAATCCCGAGTGTTTAACATTCGAGGACGAATGTTCCAAAAAGGGGGAAGAGTGTTACACCTCGGAAATTTTTCGTGAGCCAACAATGAATAGACCAACGAAGGGCATGAGTGTGCGATGTTTTACTAAGTAGGGAATGACTATTTATGAACTTTGGAATTAAAAAAGTTGTAGAATTTCATTTCAGCCAGTGGTCGTAAAATGGAATACGGCCCGTAAAGTAATTTACGGCCCGTAAAGTAATTTACGGACCGTAAAGTGCCATCGTCCTTCAACATTTTAAAAATTTAAACTTTCTGTCAAATTCTTCAAATGGTTAAAAACGACTTGGAATACGGACCGTAAATTGAAATACGCCCCGTAAACTGAGTCGTAAACTGCCATGATCTTCAGCCAACCTATCTGTTTCTGATATGCTTAAATACGGTGGCGAAGGACGGACCGTAAACCAGTATATGGCCCGTAAAGTGGGCTTTACGACCACTGTGCATTTCGACAACTGTTCATAAAAATCAGATTTTAGCTATTAAAAAGGAGGGACCCAGGTTCATTTTCTCACTTCATCTTCACGAAATTTCTCCCTAGAAATCTCTAGAACACTCCAAACACTTCAACCACAAGAATACCAAGGAAATCAATGATCATCAACACCAAATCTATGAAACAAAGTGTATGAAACCTAATTGGAAGTCATCTCCTTCAAGAAATTCCAAAAGAGGTGAAGAAGGGTTATGGTGCTAAAGAAGTGATTCCACTCTAGGCTTGTTCCACCATAATCTAAGGTATGTTTCATGACTTTATCATGTTATTTAAGGTATTGGAAAACTAAGATGCTTGAAATGTAGAAGAACATAGAAAATGGGCCATTACTGAGTTAATAGTGTCACAATTGAATGATAGTTGAATGGAATCATGAACGTTGATAGGTTGTGATGATGAATACGTTATAAGTGGCGTATAGACCATGGAATAGGTGTGAAATAAGAGAAATTATGATGATGAGCTAAAACCATTAAATGTGGAGAAATGGGAGAAAAATGGTGGATTTTGCTAAATATAGATAAGTGATGAATGTTGATACGATATTGTGAGTGTTGTTGTAAATGTTTGGGAGTTGAGATAGAACATGAGAAAAGTAGTAGAAACAAAGTAAACGCTGTCCAATTTTCTCTAGAAATAACGATGCGTTCTTATGGTCGATTGACTAACTATAATGCGTATCCTCTCGTGAAAGGTAGCAACATGATATTGAAGGAGAACAAGTGAATGATAGCTTAACTAAGCGACAAAGGTATGTGAGGCTAATCCTTTTCTTTCTATGGCATGAATCCCATGATATGATTCTTCTTCCTCTCCATGATTCTCCTATATTCCGGAAAGCCAAGAGCTTAAGATCATGAATAGCTATATGAGTCAAGAGATATGATATGACGTTCCTATAAAGTAAATGATGTCATCCATTTTATACACTCACCTTACATACTAATCCCTTCAATGTGAAGCAGCATGTTCATGAATGCCCATAATGGAATCGAGGGTTCCCGACCTTACGTCACCTCGATAAAATACACTTGTTCTAGAGTCCTTATGCATGCATAATTGTGAGAATATTTTGATAAGCATATTATTATAAGTATTTCATAATGAGCATGTCATAATCATATTACACCGGGCCTAGTTGGACGGGCAGTCACCGCGAAAGCGGGCAGCTATACGATACACCATGACCAGTTGGCATGGGCAGACACCACTAGTGGGCGTCCGTTTTCTTTGGACTATGTGTTCATTCCCACAGGTAGACAGGGAGGAAAGGACTCCATTGTTCGGAGGTGATTATGATTATTCTTTTGGTACATATGTATATTTTGGGCATGACGGAGTCTTGTTCCGGCCTACATGTATAGTATGTCAGTAGAGGCTCGTAGATGCGTAGTGTGGGTTAGATGGTCTCACAAGTCTACCACGGTATACATAAATATATTACATATATTATTTTAATAGTCTACTGAGGCATTTATATAGATATATGTATAGACTAATTGTGCTTTCCACCGAAAAATGATTGTCATGCGATTATGAATTTGTGAATGATAAAGAAGCGTAAATTACTATGATAAGTGAGGGAATAAGGGGTGCTCGGTGGTCAGCCTCGAGTACCCGTCGCGGTCCCCAGCCGGGTCGTGACATCACTGATGAACCTAGTCGTCCTTCCTGAGGTTCAATGGATTCCACATTTCGAAGATTTCAACACTGCTGGGACTGGAGTCCTAACCACCACAGTTACCACAAAGCAACCAATCATAATTGAATTCTTCCCAGGGCTGAAGTTTCGAACAAAACTGATTGGATCAGATGTCCCAGGAAATGATCTCATTGTCGGATTTGACATCTTCAGGCAACTTAAAGATCTGCTACAGATCAAAGCCCATGGAATAACGTTCAAGAAACAATTCAAGCCATATACCAGTGTTTCACGATTATTTCAAATAACTGATGCTGAACAGATCAAGGAGATAAGAAAAGCAGTTGTTGGAGCATTCATGTGCGGATTCTCACAAGGAGTTTGTGGGAAAATGCAAAAAGCCTCTATGGCTAATTGTGGAGTTTTCATTAAACTCCCCTTCAAGAAGAATGAAAGCATTAATCCAACGAAGGCAAGTCACTCCGGCATGAATCCAGATCATCTCCAGCTTGCCAAAAGGGATTGCAAAGAGCTCTTGGAGTTTGGACTTATCGAGCTCTCTAATTCGCAATGGGCATGCGAGGCGTTCTATGTCAATAAATAGGCGAAACAAACAAGAGGTAAACTCAGATTAGTCATAAACTATCAACCTTTTAACTGTTTACTCCAAGATGATAAATTCCCTATCCCAAATAAACTCACCCTTTTTTCACACTTAGCCCTAGGTAAATAAATTTCCAAGTTTGACCTTAAATCGGGGTTTCGGCAATTAGGAATACACCTAGAAGATAGACCAAAAATAGGCTTTGTATACCCGATCATCACTTTCAATGGAAGGTCATGCCCTTTGGGTTGAAAACGGCGCCCTCATTATTCCAAAAAGCCATGATAAAATTATTTCAACCCATCCTCCATACATCACTAGTCTACATTGAAGACATCTTACTCTTTAGTGATACTATGGAAGAACACCTCATTTTGATGCAACTATTCCATGACCTAGTGGAGAAAAATGGAATCATGCTCTCACAGAAAAAGATGATTCTTGATAGAAAGGAAATTGATTTTCTAGGTATGCATTTTGTTCATGGAGCATATAGTCCAGGGCCACATATTTGTCAAGAACTGCTCAAATTCCAAGACACCAATTTTACAACAAAGCAGCTCCAACAGTTTTTAGGTGTGATTAATTATGTTAGAGATTTTATCCCTAATGTCTCTACATACATTGCTCCACTTACAAAAATGCTCAAGAAGAATGCCCCAGGTTGGGGAAAGTAATAGGACGAACCAGTTCAGAGAATAAAAGAAATCTCAAAAGAGGTCAAAGCCCTCCATATTCCATCAGACGGGAAAAAGATATTGCAGACAGATGCCAGCAACGAATATTGGAGTGCATTACTTGTTGAAGAAACAGATGGCCAACGGAAAATATGCAGCTATGCCAGTGGAAAGTTCAAAGATGCTGAGCAACACTTCATTCCACATGCAAATAAATTCTTGCCATAAAGAATGGGATTAAGAAATTTAATTTCTTTTTAATTCACACAGAGTTTCTTATCGAGATGGATATGAAGGCTTTTCCGAAGATGATCCAGATAAATCCAAAGATTATCCCAAATCAGCAGATTCTCAGATGGGCACAATGGTTCTCCCCTTAAATATTCCAAGTAAAGCACCTCAAAGGGAAGGATAATATTCTAGCGGATTTCCTATCCAAGCCAGATGAGTTTTCAAAGATATTTCAAGCCAAGCGACAGAAAAGGCTAACTAGAAAAATTTTCATGCTTGCAAGCTCACCAGGAACTAGTTCATCCAGAATAGCAGATCATCTGCCGGAATTCTTCAGCAAGTTTGTGGACTCGTTTGATCCATCCATCCTTACAGAAAGAAGGACTTTCTATGAGCTTCTAGTTTTCAAAAAATATGGAGGATCCATCCTTAAGCCATTCAGAGTCAATCCAGAATACCCATTCTGTCATACATTCATAGCAATGCACAATGATTTTCCATAGGAGCTTTTATGGTTTTTCTGGTACTTATGTCACCAGTATTATATGTTCCGATGTTTTGGCAGGATTGAACCTACTCTCAAAAAGTTTCTTCAACGGTTCAAACCACGAAGATATTGGGTTCAATGTTTCCATAACTCCTATGCAGCAAAAGTGTTCGTGTTACATCAACCGATAAAGATTATTGATGGGAAGGTCTATGCTCAACCATGTATTTCACTATAGTGGGAATTCCCTGTCTCTGTCTTGTCCTTTGAAGATGAATACGGCGAAGCACAGAGAATTATTTTCCAGCAAAATAAGTGCATCCCAAAGGAGATATGGCCGAAAGAATAGGCTCGATGGAATTACACCGATGACCATCCCCATTGGCAAAGAGTTCGACAAGCAGCAAAGGAGTACCGAGTGCCGTATGAAATAATCAGTGATGAAGTCACTCAGGCTATCACAAAGATAAGGTTGAATTTTCCATCTCAAGATTCAACAAAAATAGATCTAGAGATGACAGGGCCATCCAACAGGAAATGCTACTACACAAGGTCGCGAAAATGAATTTTGGAAAACAAAGAAAAATTCAAGCAAAAACATGGACCAGAATGGTGGATAGAGGAAGGATTCACAACTCCGCCGTCGACTCCATCAAGCACCGCTCCGTCGGATAAGGCTTACTGACGTGCTTACAAGAAAGACAAAAGCAGACCCCACGATCACATGCTTGCACATGGTTGTCATGCTTCGGATAATGTGCCCCTCGTTTTACTTGGCTTGTTTTAGTAGGCTTGGTTTATTAGGCGTGTTTTATTAGGATGTGTTATTAGTCTGGTTTTATCAGGCTTGTTTTATTAGGCTGTCTTATTAGGCTCGTTTTATTAGGCTTGTTTTATTGGGCCCTTCATATGTCTAGCGGGGCTCGTGTGCCATGTAAGATAAGTCTTGTGGAAGCCTCCAACTCCTATAAATAGGAAACTATGTAATAGTAAGAAGCCATCAAACAATCTCCTTGTAAATATTTTGATATCAATAAAATGTTTGCTTTCTAAATTTCTATTGTTCTTCTCTTTGAAAGGCATGGAAAGGCTGATCCTAATTTAGTATAGGGTTAGGAAATATTGAGCAAGTTAAGCTTGCTACAAGTACAATAGTTTTCCGAAGCTTTGACAGAATGTCTGTAGTAGTGTGAAAGTTTTTCCGAGTTGAGTAGCTTGGCTAGGAAGCCAGCCCATTTTGTAGGAAAAACTTTCATGTCTATGATCTTTCCAACTGTCCAACTAACTTGAAAAGCCATCCTTCGGGTTGTTGAAGTCAGGTTCGTGGCAAGCCCTCCTTGCAGTCTGGCCGTCTTGCTTGGTGTTTTCTAGCCCTCTACACCACTGATGGTATCAGAGCCAGTCCATCTCTTTCGGAGAGAGGAGCAGTTTAGTAAAAATATGTCTGAGTCGTTGACATCTGCGTCCAACCCTTGTAAGTCCTTAGCAAAAATAAATATTCTCCTACTCTGTATAAAACCCTTTCTTACAAATATGACTACCTTTATGAAGTTGATATCCTACCCGATGAAAACAAAGTGTCTCCCGCTGACCTACCCCTCATAAACCCATATTCTGCTTTTGCTAAAAAGACATGTTCCCCGTGGTCACAAATCCGTTCCCTGGTCCAACCAAAGCCCAAAGGCGCAAAATAATATATTGGTGCCTCAAAACTTGACCAGCACCCTATTCTAGCAACTCAAGAGGAACAATTCGTCACTCTGCAGATTCCAAATGATTTTCCTAGACAGTGGAAAAATCATGGTTTCACCCATATCCATTTTGGTGCTGTTAGAATTGCATTAACATATCATGGAAGAAAAGGCCAACCAGTTGTAGCTCGCCTTGCCCTTCTTGATACCAGATATAATGAATTCTAACATACGAATTTGGGTACTACAGAAGTCACACTAAACGCTAGGACGTTTTTGTCACTATATTCCCAAATTTTAACATGTCCCTGTATGATCCATATCTAACGGAGGCTCTAAAGCTCCAGTCCAAATTCAAGGTGCACCACAAGCTAAAGATCCTATTTAGGCTACTTTACACTACCAAATAGCTTGGCGAGTTCAGAATCATGCTATGGATCTCTCCCTTCCAGCTGGAGAAAATGCTTCGCTCTTAAAAGTAGATGCCACCCACGGAACTGCCATGTGCACCCAAATCCCAACACAGCTCTCTAGGGAAGAACTTATCAAAGTCCTTCCAGATACATAGGTCACAAATTATGAAAATCTAAGAGAACTTGTTGAACCTCTCCAATCCTCTGGACCCAATTTTTCCAAAAAACCGATAAAACAGTTGCCATAAGCTTTGACCACTCTCACCTTAAAAAACCCAACAAAACAACCTTTTCTTTCCGGATGTGCCAACCCACTTATAACCAAGCACACCAAAATGACCCTGAAACATTCTCCTACCATCTCCCAAGTATCATGTGTGAACATGACTGCATAAAGTTGTTCGATAATGAAGGTCATGATGTATGGTGGTTCCAATGTCCTTTCACGGGACACTGCCCATGGGATATCCAATGTGACTGTCAAGAAAGTATTCACGATGAAATTGAATGGGATGAACATCATAAAAGAAGAGACAAATCAAAGAAAAAGGGGCGAAACTCTGAAAGTGAGTTCCGAACAAGGTATGAAGAAGCCGATTCATCTATCGGTTCACTGAGCCGTCCGGGAAAATATGAATTCCTTGTTTCGTACAAACCCTAAAACTGGCCACCTCTCCCTAACAAAAAATTATATCACAAACCTTCAAACCCAAATATCCCAAAGCCAGAATACTCATGATGAACCCCTCAAGCTTCAGTCACACCCCTGAATTTCCTTCACAACAACCGTTTGAAAAAGATGGTGCAAGCCATGCCCCAAAAACTCCAAGGCAAAGTGTTGTGCTGCCCACTGGAGAAAAGCCACCGACAAGTGAAGTAGAAACGACAATCAATTGGCAAACCGAAAATGCTATTGCCAGAATAAAGTGTTAACTAACATTAGCACTTCCATCAGAAATGTTGCTTACACACAAAACAAGATGACGAGCAGGGTGGAGACAATTCATAAAAAAGTGGAACAAGCATCTTCTCATCATGCTGGACTGATCAAATCCCTGGAATTGCGAATGACAAACATGCAATATGAGATTTGTCCACCAGGCACATCCCTTTTCCACTTCTTTAACCAACAACAAAAGGAAATGGTTGACCTTAAAGAACAAATACAACTACTGAGATATGGTCACCTTGAACCGCAAAAGACACAAAGCTGCCCATCAAAACCCACCTTTTTCCCCATGTCCTCACAAATATACTCACCACCAAAGCTAGAAAATTCTTTCACTATGTTTCCATCCACAAAATGAGGACCTATGTCTTTTACGCAAAAACGAAACGATGAACCTGAGTTTGACATTGCAAAAATAGTCTGGGAAAGGAAAGACTCTATGGCGGCCCAAAAGTAGTCCAAACGAAAGAAAGAACTCGGGGAAGGTTCCACAGAACCCGAGTTGGAAAACTTGATGATCTCGGCCCAAAAGATTCCTAACCTTTACGTGGCCCAACCCACAAATGATATAGAGGAGGATGATACGCTAGGATCCAGTAACCAAGATTCATATGATACTAATCCTACGGAAGAAAGCGTTGAGACAAGCGAAAATTCCTTAGTTGACTCTTCGGATGAAGATAACCCGCCAATATTCATGAATCAACCAAGAGAACCAGAAATCTCTGAAGTAGATGATGATCGTGACGGGATGACGGATGAGCCAATTCAAGAAAGAAGGCCAGAACCAACAACCGTAAAATTCGTTGGGACTGGATTCAATACTTTCAGTCTGGATGATATCAAAGTATCAATATGGCCCCAAAGGATCAAGGATTTCTTCACTTGGATGGTGACAAAGAATCTTGTCGAACGGGAAAAGTACACGATCCTCTCAGAATTCATTTCAAAGTTCTCCGGAATTCTCAGAGGCTGGTGGAATTTACTTGGGACACAGGACAAAAATATGTTTCTCACATCCCAAGACTTTACTTTCAACATCAAAATACTCTAAGAAGTATTTTGTGGAGATACCGGCCAAAGGCAAGAAAAGCTAAGGAGACAGTTCTTCAAAATGAAATGCGTAGCATTTGAAAGAGATGTCAACGGTATCCATTTTCAGAAGATGGATAAAATTTTCTTTAAGTTAGGCGGAGAAGCTAGTCTCAAGCAAGCCTTTGTTTCATCACTTCCAAAGATGTTAGTAAGCCGGACCACGACGATCATTGAGGAGAAACTTCAATCTATAATGATCCCACCGGTCGGCTACATCAGGCAAGCAATATTTCTAGTGTTGGATGATATCAGCACAAAGAGATCGGTTTTGATGAAGATCATACGAAACAATCCAGCCCTTGATAAAGCTTGCGGGAAGTCTGACCTAATTACTGAGTCAAGATGTTCGTGCCATGCCCCCAGACAAAAGGGAAGATTCAGGCTATTCAAATGGCCAAGGCCTTCAGGATAAAGATCGCAGTTCGTGAGGCGAACAAAATATTTCAGGAGAAGAAGCCCAGGCAAGTCCCGGAAAAATGACAGATGCTTCATCTGCAACAAGATTGGGCATTATGCAAAAAATTGTCCCCAATCCAGAAGGTCGACCAAGCTTCTTACTGAAATAGAGGACTAAACTGGTATCCATCTAGGTGAAGATGACGATCTTGAATCTATTCTCTCGTTAGAGGACGAACCCACAAAGAAGACCCTCTTTTCCATGGATGTGTATGAAGAATATGGCGATGAATATTACCAGATTTCAGTTTCCGAGGGAAAGGCTCAAGAAGATATCAACAGCATCATGGTGATCCCACAGGTCCAGCGTAGAGTTTATCCATCCCATTAGGATAATCCAATCCAGGTTATTGGTTTCATGAACACTGGAGCGGCATGCTCACTAATGAACCCAGCTGTCCTTCCTGAGGATCAATGGACATTTCAAAGATTTCAACAACGTTGGGACTAGAGTCCTAACCACCACAGTCATAAAAAAGAATCCAATGAAAATTGACTTCTTCCCAGGATTGAAGTTTCGAACAAAGCTGATTGGATCAGATATCCCAGGAAAAGATCTCATTGTCGGATTTGACATCTTCAGGAAACTTAAAGATCAGCTCCAGATCAAAGCCCATGGAATAACGTTCAAGAAACAATTCAAGCCATATACAGATGTTTTACGATTATTCCAAATAACTGATGCTGAACAGATCAAGAGATAGAAAAGAAGTTGTTAGAGCATTCGTGTGCGGATTCTCACAAGGAGTTTATGGGAAAATGCAGAAAGCCTCTTTGGCTAAATGAGGAGTTTTTCATTAAAATCCCCTTGAAGAAGAATGAAAGCATTAATCCAATGAAGGCAAGTCACTCCGGCATTAATCCAGATCATCTTCAGCTTGCCAAAAGGGAATGCGAAGAGCTCTTGGAGTTTGGACTTATCGAGCCTCTAATTCGCAATGGGCATGCGAGGCATTCTATGTCAATAAGCGGGTGGAACAAACAAGAGGTAAACTCAGATTAGTCATAAACTATCAACCTCTTAACCATTTCCTCCAAGATGATAAATTCCCTATCCCAAATAAACTCACCCTTTTTTCACACTTAGCCAAAGCTATATACATTTCCATGTTTGACCTTAAATCGGGGTTTTGGCAATTGGGAATACACGCAGAAGATAGACCAAAAACAGGGTTTTGTATACCCGATCACCACCTTTAATGGAAGGTCATGCACTTTGGGTTGAAAATGGAAACTTCATAGTTCCAAAAAGCCATGATAAAATTATTCAACCCATTCTCCATACATCAGTAGTCTACATTGATGACATCTTACTCTTTAATGATACTATCGAAGAACACCTCATTTTGCTACAACAATTCTGTGACCTAGTGGAGAAAAATGGAACCATGCTCTCTCATAAAAAGATGATTCTTGCTAGAAAGGAAATTGATTTTCTGGGGATGCATTTTGTTCATGGAGCATATAGTCCAGGGCCACATTTTTGTCAATAACTACTCGAATTTACATACACCAATTTTACGATGAAGCAGTTCCAACAGTTTTTAGGTGTGATTAATTATGTTAGAGATTTTATCCCTAATGTCTCTACATACATTACTCCACTTACAAAAATGATCAAGCCCCAGTTTGGAAAAAGGAACAGGATGAAGTAGTTCAGATAATAAAAGAAATCTCAAAAGAGGTCAAAGCCCTCCATATTCCATCAGACGAGAAAAAGATATTGCAGACAGATGCCAGCAACGAATATCAGAGTGCAGTACTTTTTGAAGAAATAGATGACCAACAGAAAATATGCGGATATGCCAGTGGAAAGTTCAAAGATGTTGAACAACACTGTCATTCCATATTCAAAGAAATTCTTACCGTAAAGAATGGGATTAAGAAGTTTAATTTATTTTTAATTCATACAAAGTTTCTTATCGAGATGGATATGAAGACTTTTCCGAAGATGATCTAGATAAATCCAAAGATTATCCCAAATCAGCAGATTCTCAGATGGGCACAATGGTTCTCCCCTTATAAATTCGAAGTAAAGCACCTCAAAGAGAAGGATAATATTCTAGCGGATTTCCTATCCAGGCCAGGTGAGTTTTCGAAGAGAATTCAAGCCAACCTACAGAAAAGGCTAACTAGCCAAATTTTCATGCTTGCAGGCTCACCAGGAGCTAGTTCATCCAGAATAGCAAATCATCCGCCGGAATTCTTCAGCATGTTTGTGGACCCGTTTGATCCATCCATCCTTACAGAAAGAAGGACTTTCTATGAGCTTCTAGTTTCCAGAAAATATGGAGGATCCATCCTTAATCCATTCAGAGTCAATCCAGAATACCCATTCTGTCACATATACATAGTAATGCACAATGATTTTCCATAGGAGCTACTATGGTTTTTCTGGTACTTATGTCACCAGTATTATATTTTCATGGAATTCAAGTGCGACATGTTCCGATGTTTTGGCAGGATTGAACCTGCTCTCAATAAGTTTATGCAACGGTTCAAACCACGAAGATATTCGGTTCAATGTTTCCCCAACTCGTATGCAACAAACGTGTCCATGTAACATCGACCGATAAAGATTATTGATTAGAAGGTCAATGCCCAACCATGTATTTCACTATGGTGGGAATTCCCCGTCTCTGTCTTTTCCTTAGAAGATGAATAGAGTGAAGCACATAGCATTATTTTCTAGCAAAATAAGTGCATCCCAAAGGAGATATGGCCGAAAGAATGGGCTCGATGGAATTTCACAGATGGCCATCCCCTTTGGGAAAGATTTGGACAAGTAGCAAAGAAGTACCGAGTGCCGTATGAAATAATCAGTGATGAAGTCACTCAGATTATCACAAAGATAAGATTGAATTTTCCAACACAAGATTCAACAAAAATAGATCCAGAGATGACAGGGCCATCCAACCGGAAATGCTACTACACAAGGTTGCGAAAAAGAAGTCTGGAAACAAAGAAAAATTCAAGCCAAAACATGGACCAGAATGGTGGATAGAGTAAGGATGCACAAGTCCGCCGTTGACTCCATCAAGGACCGCTTCGTCGGATAAGGCTTTATCAAGCACCGCTTCGTCGGATAAGGCTTACTGACGTGCTTACAAGAAAGACAAAAGCGGACCCCACAGTCACTTGCTTGCACATGGTTGTCATGCTTCGGATAATGTTCCCCTTGTTTTACTAGGCTTGTTTTAGTAGGCGTGTTTTATTAGGCTGTCTTATTAGGCTCGTTTTATCAGGCTTGTTTTATTAGGCTTTCTTATTAGGTTCGTTTTATTAGGCTTGTTTTATTAGGCCCTTCACATGTCTAGCGGGGCCCGTGTGCCATGTAAGATAAGTCTTCTGGACGCCTCCAACTCCTATAAATAGGAGGCTATGTAATAGTTAGAAGGCATCAAACAATCTCCCTGTAAATTTTCTGATATAGATAAAATGTTTGCTTTCTAAATTTCTCTTGTTCTTCTCCTTGAAAGGCATGGAAAGGCTGATCCTAAGTTAGTATAGGGTTAGGAAATATTGAGCAAGTTAAGCTTGCTACAAGTACAATAGTTTTCCGAAGCTTTGACAGTATGTCTGTCGTAGTGTGAAAGTTTATCCGAGTTGAGTAGCTTGGCTAGGAAGCCAGCCCATTTTGTAGGAAACACTTTCATTTCTGTAATCTTTTAAACTGTCTGACTAACTTGACAAGCCATCCTTCGGGTTGTTGAAGTCAGGTTTTGTCACGACCAAACTCCATGGGCCTTGACTAGTGCCTGAACTGGACACCCGTATACGAACTGTTAAATATAGTCAAACTGGAACTAATGACAATATGGAAACTTTTAAGAACAAACGAAGGCACATTATACAGGTAGCTTTTCCAGGTCCCTCGATGTTATATCCTGCATTTTCGAACGTCGAATTAATTGTAAGCTGAGGTGGGGCCCACACGTCAATATTTTTTTTGGGACATGTGACAAGTTATATGAGTCGCATATGTAAAGTTAAACACAACTCGTGAAGGGGCCAAATCAAAATGGAAGCCCTCCAAACGAATATTTTTAAGAAAACGTTTTCGGATGACCTGACTTGGAGGGGCAAAAACGGCATTATACGTTTGGAATTTGGGAAAACGCCCAGAAATCAAAGTTGTAGATAATTGCAATAGCTTTCCAACCATATGTCGTGGGCTCCCAGGCTACGTCGGTACAAGGAGATATGGACGTTTTAAGGTCGAAAGGTCAGTGGGCTAGGCCCAACTCGTGACCAACCGGGTTGGCCCAAAAAAAAACTTATTACAAATTAGAGGCCCAATTGGGGTGGCCGGCCAACTAAAGGCCCAAGCCCATAAATTGGTCATGTGATTTATCATGTGATCAAGAATTATAATAAGGGGCTAAGGTTCAAGAAAGTTCAAGAAACAAACAAAAAAAAGAAGAAGACAATTGAGAGCAAAAGGGCCAAGGGTTTCGGCCAAGAGAGAAAAAAATTGTGTTCATCAATCTTTGGTCCAAAAATCTTGTTCTTCTTGTATTTATTGTAAGCTCAAGACGCTCTCCGACGTGATATAATTGGTTTAGCGAGAGAGCGGCATTTGCGGAAGTTTGAAGTTGGAAGAAAGGTATGAATTTTTCTCTTGTTATATTGGAAGAATTCTACATATATGTTGTAGCATGTGAAAATTAACAAAAGTATGAAATTTTGTGTGTTGGGGATATGTGTGTGTTGGCCCTATGCCTCTAGTTGGAGGGAGGAATATGAATTAAATTATTTAGTATGTTAATCGAGTTGTTGAAGTCTTGTGATGAAAATGGAAGGTAATGGTTCTTGTTGTTATGGAAAATATGTTGTAAGGTTGATGTAGGAAAATATGTAACCTTGTAGTAGGTTATGTAATTATAAGAATTGAAGTTGTAGGGTGCAAATAGTGATGGTTGTAAGTGAAATGATAACATAAAAATGTGTTGTGAACATTTATGTTGAAAGTTGGAGGTTTTGAGTGAATTATGATTTTGAAGGAAAACTTGTATATTTTGTGTATCTTGTGTATATTGTGTAAAATGATATGAAATGCCTCCAAATCGTATTGTAATGGTCGTGATTAGTAAGGGATGTGAAATTAATAAGATTAGTTTGGATTTTCTGTTTATTTTCTGTATGTCCTGCACCAGTTATGATTTTGTCTCCGTACTTCAGGCTTTACATATTCAGTACATATTTCGTACTGACCCCCTTTCTTTGGGGGCTGCGTTTTCATGCCGCGCAGGTACCGACGACAGGTTTGCTGATCCGTCCGCTTACGATCTTATTCTGCCATTTGGAGTGCTCTCTTATTCAGAGCCATCTTTTGGTATAGTCTGTCACTTCTACATATGTATATTCTCGTTCATGGGTACGGCAGGGCCCTGTCCCGCCATATGATTCTGTTGGTCCATTTAGAGGTCTGTAGACATGTTTGTGGGTTGGGATCTTTCTGTACAGTTGTGTGCTTATGTTGTGTTTGGGCGATTCCATTCGCCGCGGCAGCCGGTCCGCACATATTTAAATGTTGCTTTGTTGGCCCTGTGTGGCCTTTGTTGGTATTTTCTGCGTGCAGGGTATATGGGATAGTCCGTAAAACAAAGGAAACTCTGCCAAAACTTTTCTGGAAATTATTTAAATTGGAAATAAAGCCTTGTCGGCTTCTGCTAAATACTAGAATGTGTTTGAATGCCCAGATCGGGCACTAGTCACGGCCTACGGGGTTGGGTCGTGACAATGTAATTATAAGAATTGAAGTTGTAGGGTGCAAATAGTGATGGTTGTAAGTGAAATGATAACATAAAAATGTGTTGTGAACATTTATGTTGAAAGTTGGAGGTTTTGAGTGAATTATGATTTTGAAGGAAAACTTGTATATTTTGTGTATCTTGTGTATATTGTGTAAAATGATATGAAATGCCTCCAAACCGTATTGTAATGGTCGTGATTAATAAGGAATGTGAAATTAATAAGATTAGTTTGGAGGTATGAAGTTTGGGTAGAAGTTGTCGCTTTATGTAGAAAAGAAGACTATTTATACTATGTTGTATTTTTTGGTGATTGTCATTTGTTGTTGGGTTGGTTGTTGATGTTTGGAGCCGAGTTAAATCTCGGGGATGTCGTATATATAGGGGAGATGCTGCCCAAATTTTTGTAGAAAAGTATGAGTTAAAGTTCAAGTTCTAAAGGCTTGAAGTTTCTAATTGGTAAACATGACCATTTATAGATTTTGGGCGAAACGGGAATCGAGTTTGAGCGAGCGTAGGACGCAACCAAGGTATGTAAAGTCTTTCCCTTATTTCTTAGGCATGTTCTAAATATAATAGGCTCAGATGCGAGCCTTAGAAACGACCCTGTTCCTCGGAATTCGAGATTGAAATTGGCTCCAAATCATTCAGTAAGATTGAACCAGTTTCTTCTAAATTGACCTATAAGTAGGCAACTTTTACAAATGGAGCCGGAATGCCTTAAGACTCTCATGAATGACTCCATATTACCTATGATCCATAATTTCATGTACGTCCACTCGGCTCGGCCCAAGGTGGGCCCACGTAATTCTGATATTTTCTGTAAGGCTCTAATTAACCCATTTCTGTCCGAACTCACAGGTAACTTTTGGTTATTATTCTGTTTGCTATATGACAAGCGTTATGACCATAGTTATGAGTCTCATAATATATTCTGACGTCTGGAGCGGTTCTAGACATTTTATTATGACATATTCTGTCGTGCCATCCCAAATGACGTTTATGCGTATCTACTATGAATTTTGTCCGATTATTCGATTTGATCTATCATCTAGACTATTTCAGTTTCATTGAGTCTGTATGCATATGGTTTCTCATTAATCTGTTCGTGGATGCCTCAATGCTTCCTTCACTGCGCCCGGGCCAGGTTCTGTTACTCGTGCACATTCCACTGCATTGTTCACCGCGTCCCTCGGTGTGCGGGCCGGGTTCTGTTTACATCTGTATATGATTTGATGATGTGTTTGTATGGGGATGGCGGCCAGGATGGCATATGATCTGATCTGTCTGTCCACCGCGTCCCGTACTAAGAGGGCCGGGATCTGTTACCGTGTCCCTTACTAAAGGGCCGGGATTTGATATGTATGTATATGCTATCTGCATCTGTATATGCTTATGACTCTGCATGCATGATTTTGTCTGTTACAGCTCTGTATGTCTGATCTGGAATATGATTCTGTCTGTCACACTTCTGGAAATCTGATCTTGATCATGACTCTGTCTGTTGCACTTCTGTACGTCTGATTTGAATTATGGGTCGGTCTGACATATTTTTGTACCTCTGACTCAGATTACGATTTTGTCAGCCACACTTTGTACCCCTGATCTAGATTATGATTATTGTTGTTACATTTCCGCTTTGCATACTCGGTACATTTTCCGTACTGACCCCCTGTTCTTCGGGGGCTGCGCTACATGCCCGCAGGTACAGACGCACAGCGTGATACGCCACCAGTATAGGATCTCTGTTCTGCGATTTGGAGTGCTCCCTCTTGATCCGGAGCTCATACTTTTGGTATACACTTTTTGCTGTTGTATATTCTGTACATGTGCTTATTTGGGGTACGACGGGGCCCTGTCCCGTCATCTGATTCTGTTATGTCTGTTAGAGGCCTGTAGACATGTTTGTGGGTTGTGGGTTGTCACTGTTCTGACGGGTATGTGTGAGATTGCGACATAAGGGACCCTGCTTGCTGTGAAAGCCTTAACGGCTTATGTCTAAGTCTATGTATATATATATTTTGTGCGATGTATTCTATATCCGTATGAATCTGTGTATGTCTAATTTGATTAGTTGGTTAGTACGCTAACTCCGTCCGGTAGGTACGTATGGGTGTCCAGTTAGGACACCAGTCGCGGCCCACGGGGTTGGGTCGTGACAGAAGTGGTGTCAGAGCGGTTTGTCCTCGGAATGTCTACAGGCCGTGTCTAGTAGAGTCTTGTTTATCGGTGTGTCGTGCACCACATCTATAAACAGGAGGCTACAGGACATTCAGGATGTTACCCTTTCTTTGGATCTTAGATCGTGCGTTAGAGCTGTACTATCAGGATGTTTTCTTTTCTGACAAAATGACATGTTTTTAGCGATGCCTCCGAGGAAGGCAACGGCCGCCCAGAAGGGCAAAGCAGTGCCAGAGACAGGGGAGACTAGCCGGGCCCAGAGGGTTACCAGAGCCCACCCCCAGACCGTGCCCGATGTTGTGCCCCAGTCAGAAGGTTCTACTGTACCATTACCGGAGGGGCCGGAAGCAGCCCCACCCTTAGCCCCGGAGGCCCCAGCTCCCCAGCCAGAGACTGAGAACAGGACTTTGAGGGAGATCGTGCAGCTGCTGACGACGATAGTGGCCGGACAGGCTCGCGGACGCGGGCGGAGAGGTGATGATGACGATGACAGGCGCGATAGCCTGAGAGTCCGTGATTTTCTGACGTGCGGCCCCCCAGAGTTTTTCGGGTCCAAGCCTGAGGAGGACCCCCATGACTTCATTAGGGGGATGAGACGCTCATTAAGACTGGTCAGGGCTACGGAGACCGAGTCCGTGGAGCTAGCCTCACACAGATTACGTGATGGTCTCACCAGCCATCCGGTAGGTCTCTTCCTCCGTCAGGCCGGGGTACGCAGTTCGCCGGCAGACGTTTTGATGGCGCAGGTTCGTCTGGGGCCGGCCAGAGTTTCAGGGCATCCGGTCCGCAGGTGAGTAGAGGTTCTGGTCAGTCTAGGCCACCGATGCCCCGGTGTACTTATTGTGGGAAGCCTCACCCGGGGGAGTGTTATCGCGCTACGGGCGCCTGCTATTTTTGTGGCAGTCCAGATCATATGGTGAGGGAGTGCCCGTACAAGGGCGGTTTAGGTTCAGCCCAACCTACTGGGTCAGTTGCCGGCTCATCTTCTCCTTCAGTAGCTATACGCCCCACGGGGTGAGATATGTCGGCACCAGCGAGTCGTGGCAGAGGTCGTGGAGGAGCATCCAGTTCCGGCGGTCCGTTGAACCGCGTGTATGCTTTGACCGGCCGGCAGGACCCAGGAGCATCCCCGAGTGCAGACCCAGGTATACTATCCCAAATAAACACACCCTTTTTTCACACTTAGCCAAAGCTAAATACTTTTCCAAGTTTGACCTTAAATAAGGGTTTTGGAAATTGGGAATACACCTAGAAGATAGACCAAAAATATGGTTTTGTATACCCGATCATCACTTTCAATGGAAGGTTATGCCCTTTGGGTTGAAAACGGCACCCTCATTGTTCCAAAAAGCCATGATAAAGTTATTTCAACCCATCCTCCATACATCACTAGTCTACATTGATGACATCTTACTCTCTAGTGATACTATAGAAGAACACCTCACTTTGCTGCAACAATTCCATGACCTAGTGGAGAAAATTGAATCATGCTCTCACAGAAAAAGATGATTCTTGCTAGGAAGGAAATTGATTTTCTGGGGATGCATTTTGTTCATGGAGCTTACAGCCCAAGGCCACATATTTGTCAAGAACTGCTCAAATTCCCAGACACTTATTTTACAACGAAGCAGCTCCAACAGTTTTTAGGTGTGATTAATTATTTCAGAGATTTTATCCCTAATGTCTCTACATACATTGCTCCACTTACAAAAATGCTCAAAACGAATGCCCCGGGTTGGGGAAAGGAACAGAATGAAGCAGTTCAGAGGATAAAAGAAATCTCTAAAGAAGTCAAAGCCCTCCATATTCCATCAGACGGGAAAAATATATTGAAGACGGATGCCAGTAACGAATATTAGAGTGCGGTACTTTTTGAAGAAAAAGATGGCCAACGGTAATATGCGAATATGCCAGTTGAATGTTCAAAGATGCTGAGCAACACAATCCTTCCACATTCAAAGAAATTTTTGCCGTAAAGAATGGGATTAAAAAGTTTAATTTCTTTTTAATTCACACAGAGTCTCTTATCGAGATGGATTTGAAGGCTTTCCCGAAGATGATCCAGATAAATCCAAAGATTATCCCAAATCCACAGATTCTCAGATGGGCACAATGGTTCTCCCCTTACAAATTCCAAGTAAAGCACCTAAAAGGGAAGGATAATATTCTAGCGGATTTCCTATCCAGGCCAGATGAGTTTTCAAAGAGATTTCAAGCCAAGCTGCAGAAAAGGCTAACGAGCAAAATTTTCATGCTTGCAAGCTCACAGGGAGCTAGTTCATCCAGAATAGCAGATCATCCGCCGGAATTCTTCAGCATGTTTGTGGACCCGTTTGATCCATCAATCCTTACATAAAGATAGACTTTCTTTGAGCTTCTAGTTTTCAGAAAATATGGAGGATCCATCCTTAAGCCATTCGGAGTCATTCCAGAATACCCATTCTGTCACATATTCATAGCAATGCACAATGATTTTGCACAGGAGCTATTATGGCTGTTCTGGTACTTATGTCACTAGTATTATATTTTCATGGAATTCAAGTGTGACATGTTCCGATGTTTTGACAGGATTGAACCTGCTCTCAAAAGGTTTTTGCAATGGTTCAAACCATGAAGATATTGGGTTCAATGTTTCCAAGACTCCTATGCAGGAAAAGTGTTCATATTACATCGACCGATAAAGATTATTGATGGGATGGTTTATGCTCAACCAGACATTTCACTATGGTGGGAATTCCCCTTCTCTGTCTAGCAAAATAAGTGCATCCCAAAGGAGATATGACCGAAAGAATGGGCTCGATGGAATTACACTGATGACCATCCCCATTGGGAAAGAGTTCGAGAAGTAGAAAAGGACTACCGAGTGCCGTATGAAATAATCAGAGATAAAGTCACTCAGGCTATCACAAAGAGAAGGTTTAATTTTCCATCTCAATATTCAACAAAAATAGATCTAGAGATGATAGGGCCATCCAACAGGAAAAATGCTACTACACATGGTCGCGAAAAAGAAGTCTGGAAAACAAGGAAAAATTCAAGCAAAAACATGGACCAGAATGGTGGATAGAGGAAGGATACACAACTTCGCCGTCGACTCCATCAAGCACCGCTCCGTCGGATAAGGCTTATTGACGTGCTTACAAGAAAAACAAAAGCGAACCCTACGGTCACATGCTTACACATGGTTGTCATGCTTCGGATAATGTTCCCCTCGTTTTATTAGGCTTGTTTTATTAGGCATGTTTTATTAGGCTGTCTTATTAGGCTCGTTTTATTAGGCTTGTTTTATTAGGCTGTCTTATTAGGCTTGTTTTATTAGGCCCTTCACATTCTAGCGGGGCCCGTGTGCCATGTAAGATAAGTCTTTTGGAAGCCTCCAACTCCTATAAATAGGAGGCTATGTAATAGTTAGAAGGCATCAAACAATCTCCCTGTAAATTTTCCGATATCAATAAAATGGTTGCTTTCTAAATTTCTCTTGTTCTTCTCTTTGAAAGGCATGGAAAGGCTGATCCTTAGTTAGTATAGGGTTAGGAAATATTGAGCAAGTTAAGCTTGCTACAACTACAATAGTTTTCCGAAGCTTCGACAGTATGTCTATTGTAGTGTGAAATTTTTTCCGAGTTGAGTAGCTTGGCGAGGAAGCCAGCCCATTTTGTGGGAAAAACTTTCATATCTATGATCTTTCAAACTGTCCGACTAACTTGACAGTTGTTGAAGTCAGGTTTGTGGCAAGACATCCTTCGGGATGTTGAAGCCCTGTCCTACCATGTAAGAAAACTATTGTGCTTGCAGTCTTGCCGTCATGCATGGTGTTTCTGAGCCATCTACACCACTCATGGTATCAGAGCCAGTCCATCTCTTTCGGAGCGAAGCAGTTTAGTAAAAATATGTCTGAGTCGTTACCGTCTGCGTCCAACCCTTGTAAGTCCTTAGCAAAAATAAATATGTCTCCTACTCTGTATAAAACCCTTTCTTACAAATATGACTACCTTTATGAAGTTGATATCCTACCTGATGAAAACAAAGTGTCTCCCACCGACCTACCCCTCATAAACCCATATTCTGCTTTTGCTAAAAAGACATGTTCCCCGTGGTCACAAATCCATTCCCTGGTCCAACCAAAGCCCAAAAGAGCTAAAGAATATGTTGGTGCCTCAAAACTTGACCAGCACCCTATCCTAGCAACTCAAGAGGAACAATTCATCACTCTACAAATTCCAGATGATTTTCCTAGACAGTGGAAAAATCATGGTTTCACCCGTATCCATTTTGGTGCAGTTAGAATTGCATTAACATATCATGGAAGAAAAGGCCAACCAACTGTAGCTCGCCTTGCCCTTCTTGATACCAGATATAATGAATACCAACATGCGAATTTGGGTACCACAGAAGTCACTCTAAATGCTGGGACAGTTTTGGTTACTATATTCCCAAATTTTAACATGTCCCTGTATGATCTATATCTAACGGAGGCTTTAAAGCGCCAAGTCCAAATTCAAGGTGCTCCATAAGCAAAAGATGCTATTCAGGCTACTTTCCACTACCAAATAGTTTGGCGAGTTCAGAATCATGCTATGGACCTATCCCTTCCTGGTGGAGAAAATGCTTTGCTCTTAAAAGTAGATGCCACCAATGGAAATACCATGTGCACCCAGATCCCAAAACAGCTCTCTTGGGAAGAACATATCAAAGTCCTTCCAGATACATGGGTCACAAATTATGAAAAGCTAAGAGAACCTGTTGAACCTCGCCAATCCTCTGAACCCACTTTTTCCAAAAAACCCGATAAAACAGTTTCCATAAGCTTTGACCACTCTCACCTTAAAAAACCCAATAAAAAAACCTTTTCTTTTCAGATGTACCAACCCACTTATAACCAAGCACACCAAGATGACCCTGAAACATTCTCTTACTGTCTCCCAAGTATTATGCGTGAACATGACTGCATAAAGCAGTTCGAAGGTCATAACGTATGGTGGTTGAAATGTCCTTTCACGGGACACTGCCCATGGGACATGCAATGTGACTGTCAAGAATGTCTTGACGATGAAATTGAATTGGATGAACATCATGCAAAAAGAGCCAAATCAAAGAAAAAATGGTGAAACTCTGAAAGATAGTTCAAACAAGGTATGAAGAAGGAGATTCATCTATTGGTTCACTGAACCGTCAAGGAAAATATGAATTCCTATTTTTGTACAAACCCCAAAACTGGCCACCTCTCCCTAACCAAAATTTATATCACAAACCTTCAAACCCAAATATCCCAAATCAAGAAATACTCAAGATGAACCCCTCAAGCTCCAGTCACACCCCTGAATTTCCTTCAGAACAACCTTTTGAAAAAGATGGTGCAAGCCATGCCCAAACAAATTCCACGGCAAAATGTTGTGCTGCCCACTAGAGAAAAGCCACCGACAAGTGAAGTAGAAGCGACAATCAATTGGCAATCCGAAAATGCAATTTGCCAAAAAAAAGTGTTAACTAACATTAGCACTTCCATCAGAAATGTTGCTCACACACAAAACAAGATGATTAGCACGGTGGAGACAATTGAGAAAAACGTGGAACAAGCATCTTCTCAGCATGCTGGACTGATCAAAGCCTTGGAATTGCGAATGACAAACAGGCAATATGAGATTTGTCCACCGGGCACTTCCCTTTTTCACTTCTTTAACCAACAACAAAAGGAAATGGATGACCTTACAGAACAAATACAACTACTGAGATATGGTCACCTTAAACCGCAAAAGACACAAAGCTGCTCATCAAAACCCACCTTTTTCCCCATGTCCTCACAAACATATTCACCACCAAAGCTAGACCATTCTTTCACTATGTTTCAATCCACAAAATGAGACCCTATGTATTTTACCCAAAAACGAAATGATGAACCTGAGTTTGACATTGCAAAAATGGTCTGGGAAAGGAAAGACTCTATGGATGCCCAAAAGCAGTCCAAACGAAAGAAAGAACTCGGTGAAGGTTCCACAGAACCCTAGCGGGAAAACTTGATGATCTCGGCCCAAAATATTCCTAACCTCTACGTGGCCCAATCCACAAATGATATAGAAGAGGATGATACCCTAGGATCCAGTAACCAAGGTTCATATGATAATGATCCTACGGAAGAAAGCGTTGAGACAAGCGAAGATTCCTTAGTTGACTCTTCAGATGAAGATAACCCCCCAATATTCATGAATAAACCCAGAGAACCAGAAATCTCTGAAGTAGATGATAATCGTGACGGGATGGCGGATGAGCCAATTCCAGAAAGAAGGCCAGAACCAACAACCGCAAAATTTGTTGGGACTGGATTCCATACTTTCTGTCTGGATGATATCAAAGTATCAAAATGGCCCCAAAGGATCCAGGATTTCTTCACTTGGATGGTGACAAAGAATCTTGTCGAACGGGAAAAGTACATGACCCTGTCAGAATTCACTTCAAGGTTCTCCGGAATTCTCAGAGACTGGTGGAATTCACATGGGACACAGGACAAAAATATGTTTCTCACATCCTGAGACTTTGATTGCAACATCAAAATACTCCAAGAAGTATTTTGTGGAGATACCGACCAAAAGCAAGAAAAACTAAGGAGACATTTCTTCGAAATGAAATGCATAGCATTTGACAGAGATATTGTTATATCCCGTGTTTTCACACGTTTGGAAAAACTTGAAATATCTTTCATTTTTGAGAAATAAGGTCAATTTGATATTTTGTTGAACATAGGAGTTATGTATGAAAGATTAGAGTCATGGAGGTGTGGGACAAAGCTAAGGGCAATTTTGGAATTTTGGAAATTAGTTTCGGGAATTACAAAATGTGATTCACAAGTTATTGGGCTCAAATATTTAAGTGGAATTGGGGCCCAAAGAGGGGACCTTGGCCGGCCACTTTGGCTTGGTCCAAGCCCATTTTATGGGTCATGTTCTTGGTCATGTGACCAAGCACTTCAATTATATACACATTAGAAGACTAGGATAAGATCAACAAGAAGATAAACAAGAGCAAAAAATTAGAAGAAGAGAAGGAAGGTCTTGGGTTTGGGAGGAAAATTTGGCTACCAAAAATATTGTTCTAAAAATTGTTCTGTAGTTGGATTTCCACTAATTCAAGGTCCCTTTGTAACTTGGTATAGTTGGTTTGGAGGGAGAAGCTTTAGATTCATCAAAGTGATCATATCTCCAAGTGAAGAAGACTTGAGGAAAAGGTAAGAATTTCTCCCTTATCTTTGTGTTATTAAGTCTTGTTTGTGTTGTAGTATATAGAAATGTGTTGATTGTATGGAAAAATGGAAGTTTGTGAAGTGGGTTTGGAATATGGCTTGTAGTCGTGTGTATGTAGAGGTGGTATAGCCACAATGTGTTGAATTCATGTTATATTCTAGTTGTGGTTGTGATGAAATGCATATTGGAATAGGAAGTTGAATGATTTAGTTGAAGTTGACAAAAAAGGCTTTTGGCCGTGTGGTATGTTGGATTTGGGATGGAAATGAATTAAGTTGTTTAGTATGTTAGTGTGTTATTGTGATGAACCTATGTCGTTTTAGTATGATTTTTCCGACATTAAGAAAATGAAGTTGTTTAGTTGCTAATTGTGATGATCATTGATGAGTTTGGAAGTTGGAAGCATGTTATGAAGTTGTATGCCAAAGATTTGATGTTTTGCACAAGTTATGACTTTGACGGAAAGTTGTATATTATGTATATCGAGTGTATAACTTAAGGAAAACGATATGAAATGTTTCTAGAACTATATTGTGATGATCTTGATTGTTAATGAATGTGAAATCATTGATATTAGTTTGAAAGTTTGGATTAGAATGAAGGTTATGTCAACTTGTTAGAAAGATGACTAGTTGAAGGATATTTGTGTTTTTAATGTTCGTTGTTGATGTTGATGTTGTCGTTTGGGTTGTGGTTGATGGTTTCTAACCGAGTTGAATTCTCGGGGGTGCTATATGTATAGGGGAAGTGCTGCCGAAATTTCGGTAGACAAATATGCATTAAGTTGAAATCATGGCATCCATAACTCACAACTGGTAAATGTGACCATTTGCAGATTTTTGACGAAACGGGAAGTGAGCTCGGATAGACTTTCTGCCCCTCGGAATCCGCAATTGAAAATGTCGCTTTTTCCTTCAGTAAGATTGAGCCCATATGGTGTGCTTTCCCTGAAATTATGCAAACTTTCTCTAAATTACTTGGAAAGCTATAGAATGTCCGTAGAACCTTTTTAGGTGACCCCATAAGCTTAAAAGGGCATAATTTGAGCCCGCCGCCTTGTTTGTCCCGAGGTGGGCCCGCTATTCCCGGTTTTGCCCTTAATGTACTTAAGTCTTCTTTTCGAGCAGTTCTTAAAAGAAACGTTTTGACTACTATTCTAATTACCTAACATAGATTGTTTTAATTATTCCATTGAGTCCGATAAATTGTTTTGACACTCGGAACGATTTCACAAAGGTTATACTTCTGTAATCCATTATGATATCCGAAACTCGTTTATTATGTTCCCGTTCGACTTCATTGGATCGGTTTGTGTTTGATATGCCTCATCGAGTCTATTAAAACATTTATGATATTTTAATTGCATTAGTCTCTCACTACTCCGCTCGTGGATGCCCCAATGTTTCCCACACTGAGCCCGGGCCAGGATATGTTGTCAAGCGTGATCCTCTGCATTGTTCGCCATGCCTCGATGTGAGGGGGCAGGTATACGCGTACATGGGTTTGTGGAGTATGATGTGCCATGTCCGCTTGTTCTGATATGATTTGCTATGGCCAATTGATATGACATATTATGCTACGGGGTTATGCCCCTATTTTGATTCTTCTGTGTTGTGGCACCAGCGTCGGGAGGGTGGCCACGTTCTGTCTGCCGAGTCCTTTGGCAGGGGCGGGATTTGAAATGACATATGTTTCTGTACACGCTCTGCATGTTTTGAAAATATGTATTTGGATACTTTGGATTTTCTGCTCACTTTCTGTACGTTCTGTACCAGTTATGATTTTGTTTCTGTAATTCAGGCTTTACATATTCAGTACATATTTCGTACTGACCCCCTTTCCTCGGGGGCTGCGTTTTCATGCCGCGCAGGTACCGACGACAGGTTTGCCGATCCGTCCGGCTAGGATATCTTTTCTGCCATTTGGAACGCTCTTTTATTCAGAGCCATCTTTTGGTACAGTCTGTCATTTCTATATATGTCTACTCTCGTTCATGGGTACGGCGGGGCCCTGTCCCGTCATATGATTCTGTCAGTCTGTTTAGAGGTCTGTGGACATGTTTGTGGGTTGGGGTCTTTCTGTACAGTTGTGTGCTTATGTTGTGTTTTGGGCGATCCCATTCGCCGCGGCGGCCGGTCTGCATATATTTAAATGTTGCTTTGTTGGCCCTGTGTGGCCTTTGTTGGTATTTTCTGCGTGCAGGATATATGGGATAGTCCGTAAAACAAAGGAAACTCTGCCGAAATTTTTCTGGAAATTATCTAAATTGGAAAATAAAGCCTTGTCGGCTTCTGCTATATACTAGAATGTGTTTGAGTGCCCAGATCGGGCACTAGTCACGGCCTACGGGGTTGGGTCGTGACAGATATCATCGATATCCATTTTTAGAAGATGGCTAAAATCTTCTTTGAGTTAGGCGGAGAAGCTAGTCTCAAGCAAGCCTTTGTTTCATCACTTCCAAAGATGTTAGCAAGCCAGACCATGACGATCATTGAGGAGAAATTTCAATCTATAAAGATCCCACTGGTCGGCTACATCAGGCAAGCAATTTCTCTAGCGTTGGATGATATATGCATAAAGAGATCTGTTTTGAAGCAGATCATATGAAACAATCCATCCCTTGATAAAGCTTGCGGGAAGTCTGACCTAATTACTAGGTCAAGTTGTTCGTGCCATGGCCCAGACGAAAAAGAAGATTCAAGCGATTCAAATTGCCAAGGCCTTCAGGAGAAAGATCGCAGTTCGTGTGGCGCACAAAATATTTCAGGAGAAGGAGCCGAGGCAAGTCCCGAAAAAATGACAGATGCTTCATCAGCAACAAGATTGGGCATTATGCAAAAAATTGTCCCCAATCCAGAAGGTTGATCAAGCTTCTTACTGAAATAGAGGACTACACTGGTATCCATCCAGGTGATATGACGATCTTGAATCTATTCTATCATTAGAGGACGAACCCACAGACAATAACCTCTTTTCCATGGATGTGTACGAAGAATATGGCGATGAATATTACCAAATTTCAGAACCAGAGGGAAAGGCTCAAGAAGATATCCACAGCATCATGGAGATCGCGCAGGTCCAGCTTAGAGTTTATCCATCCAAATGGGATAAACAAATCCAGGTTATTGCATTCATGGACACTGGAGCGGCATGTTCACTGATGAACCGAGCCGTCCTTCCTAAGGATCAATGGATTCCACATTTCAAAGATTTCAAAACTGCTGGGACTGGAGTCCTAACAACCACAGTCATCACAAAGCATCCAATCATAATTGAATTCTTCCCAGGGTTGAAGTTTCAAAAAAGCTGATTGGATCAGATGTCCCAGGAAAAGATCTCATTGTTGGATTTGACATCTTCAGCCAACATAAAGATCAGCTCCAGATCAAAGCCCATGGAACAACGTTCAAGAAACAATTCAAATAATATACAAATGTTTTATGATTATTCCAATTAACTAATGCTGAACAGATCAAGGAGATAGAAAAGCAGTTGGTGGAGCATTCAAGCAGTTTATGGGAAAATACAAAAATCCTTTATGGCTAAATGAAGAGTTTTTCATTAAACTTCCCTTCAAGAAGAATGAAAGCATTAATCCAACGAAGGCAAGTCACTCCGGCATGAATCCATATCATCTTCAGCTTGCCAAAAGGGAATGCGAAGAGCTCTTGGAGTTGTGACTTATCGAGCCCTCTAATTCGCAATGGCCATGTGAGGCCTTCTTTGTCAATAAGCGGGTGGACCAAAGAAGAGGTAAACTCAGATTAGTAATAAACAATCAACCTCTTATCTATTTCCTCCAAGATGATAAATTTCCTATTCCAAATAAACTCACCCTTTTTTCACACTTAGCCAAAGCTAAATACTTTTCCATGTTTGACCTTAAATCGGGATTTTGGCAATTGGGAATACACCCAGAAGATAGACCAAAAATAGGGTTTTGTATACCTGATCACCACTTTCAATGGAAGGTCATGCCCTTTGGGTTGAAAACGACACCCTCATTGTTCTAAAAAGCCATGATAAAATTATTTCAACCCATCCTCCATACATGAATAGTGTACATTGATGACATCTTACTCTTTAGTGATACTATGGAAGAACACCTCACTTTGCTGCAACAATTCCATGACCTTGTGGAGGAAAATGGAATCATGGTCTCACAGAAAAAGATGAATCTTGAAAGGAAGGAAATTGATTTTTAGGGGGTGTATTTGGTTCATGGAGCATACAGCCCAGGGCCACATATTTGTCAAGAACTGCTCAAATTCCCAGACACCAATTTTACGATGAAGCAGCTCCAACAGTTTTTAGGTGTGATTAATTATGTTAGAGATTTTATCCCTAATATCTCTACATACATTGCTCCACTTACAAAAATGCTCAAAAAGAATGCCCTCAGTTGGGGAAAGGAACAGGATGAAGCAGTTAGAGGATAAAAGAAATCTCAAAAGAAGTCAAAGCCCTCCATATTCTGCCAGACGGAAAAAAGATATTGCAGCCGGATGCCAGCAACGAATATTGGGGTGCGGTACTTTTTGAAGAATAAGATGGCCAATGGAAATATGCGAATATGCCAGTTGAATGTTCAAAAATGCTGAGCAACACTATCCTTCCACATTCAAAGAAATTCTTGCCGTAAAGAATGGGATTAAAAAGTTTAATTTCTTTTTAATTCACATAGAGTTTCTTATCGAGATGGATTTGAAGGCTTTCCCGAAGATGATCCAGATAAATCCAAAGATTATCCCAAATCCGCAGATTCTCAGATGGGCACAATGGTTCTCCCCTTGCAAATTCCAAGTAAAGCACCTCAAAGGGAAGGATAATATTCTAGCGGATTTCCTATCCAGGCCAAATGAGTTTTCAAAGACATTTCAAGCCAAGTTGAAGAAAAGGCTAACTACCCAAATTTTCATGCTTGCAAACTCCCCAGGAGCTAGTTCATCCAGAATAGCAGATCATCCGCTGGAATTCTTCAGCAAGTTTGTGGACCCGTTTGATCCATCCATCCTTACAGAAAGAAGGACTTTCTATGAGCTTCTTGTTTTCAGAAAATATGGAGGATCCTTCCTTAAGCCATTCGGAGTCAATCCAGAATACCCATTCAGTCACATATTCATAGCAATGTACAATGATTTTCCACAAGAGCTATTATGGTTTTTATGGTACTTATGTCACTAGTATTATATTTTCATGGAATTCAGGTGCGACATGTTTCGATGTTTTACAATTGAACCTGCTCTCAAAAGGTTTCTGCAATGGTTCAACCACGAATATTTTGGGTTTCCAAGACTCCTATGCAGGAAAAGTGTTCATGTTACATCGACCGATAAAGATTATTGATGGGAAGGTCTATGGTCAACCAGATATTTCATTATGGTGGGAATTCCCCATCTCTGTCTTGTCCTTAGAAGATGAATACAGCGAAGCACAGAGAATTATTTACTAGCAAAATAAGTGCATCCCAAAGGAGATATGGCTGAAAGAATGGGCTCGATGGAATTACATGGATGACCATCCCTATTGGGAAAGAGTTCGAGAAGCAGCAAAGGAGTACCGAGTGCCGTATGAAATAATCAGAGATGAAGTCACTCAGGCTATCACAAAGATAAGGTTGAATTTTCCATCTCAAGTGTTATGTCCCGTGTTTTCGCATAATTGGAAATCGAGAAAAATAATTAAGACTTGTATGTTATAAGGAGATAAATTGATTTTAGTCATTATGCTTATGTCGTTTATGAAATTATTGGCGTAAATACATTGGAGAAGGCCGAGGGTAAATTTGAAATTTCGGAAATTAGTTTCGGGAAGTACAAAACGAGCCTTCATCGAATTGGGCCAAGAAAAAATTTGGAACAAAAATTGAGGCCCAAGTCTTTGGGGTGGCCGGCCAAGAGGCCAAGGCCCAACCCATTTTTAAGTGGTCATGTGACCACCATGTGACCACCATGTGACCACCATGTGACCAACTAATCATGTATGTATACATACCTATCCTTAGAATTATCTAGAACAAGAAAAATCAAACTCAACTTTGAGCATTGAAGCTCTCTCGGCCGAACCCCTTTGGGAAAGAAAGAAAAAATTTCTAGCTTTTGTTTGTGGCACAAAAATCTTGTTCCTCCCATATTTGTAGTGTACTCAAGACGCTCTTTAACGGGAAACAATTAGTTTGGCGAAAGGAGCACGTTTGCGACGAGTCGGATTTTTAAGAAAAGGTAAGAATTTTTGCCCTTTTAGTGTTATGGAATTTTGTATGAATATGTTAAGGATTGAGAATAGACGAGAATTTCGTAGTTTTGATATGTGTATGAAACCGTGTGTGTGTGTGAATATGGTGTACTGGTCGTGAGTTAGGTGGGTTGGAAGGGAAGGCGAATTGAATTCTATTTAGTTCGTTAGTTGCGTCGTTGTGACATTTATAATGTAAATGAATGTTTAATGAGTTGAATTGGCGTTGGAAAATGGTTGCCGATTATTATTGGAAAGTATATGACTTTTGTATATTCGTGTATATTGTTGTATAAATATGACATTAAGACTTTAAATGTGAATTATGGTTGTTGCTAATGAATGTGGGATGAAACAATACGAATTAGTATGTTCGTCGGAGTTGTCAACGTTTCGGATGGAAATATGGAAAGTGACGAACTTCTTGAATTTATGTATATTGTTTGGAACATAATTGGGATATGTTTGGATAACCTTGAATAAGTAAATGAATACAATAATGTGGACATTAGTTTGGTATTGTGAAGTTTGAATGAAAGTTGTCAACTTATATAAAAAGGAAGAATATTGAAGTTAAAGTGAGTTAGCTTTGGGTTATGTTGTTTATGATGTTTGGGTTGTTGTGTTGATGTTTATTGAGTCGAGCTAAGTCTCGGGGGTGTTATATATATAGGGGAAGTGCTGCCAAAATTTCGGTAGACAAAAATGAAGTTAAAGGAATTCTTAAGCTTTAAAATCTCTAATTGGTAACTTTGACCATTTGCAGATTCTGGACGAAACGGGATCTGAGTTTGGGGTGAGCATAAGACATTTATAAGGTATGTAAGGCTACCCACTTCTTCTTTTGGCATGTCTTAGTATGCTAGGTTGATATCGGAACCCCGGGAGCAATCCTGCTCCTCGAAATCCGAATTGGAAAACGGCTACTATTTATTCAATCCAATTGAAGCCTAATGACCCTATTTTGGCTAGAAAGCAGTCAACGTCCGAAACTTATGTAAATGTGATCGGATTACTTCGAAACCTTTATGTATGATCCCATAGACCCTAAAGGTCCGTAAATTATGTTCGCCACTTCGACTTGACCGGAGTTGGGCCCGCTAACCCCGAGATGCCTTGTTTGTTCTATTAGGCTCTCCTTTTTAGAAATATCTTGACAAGGGGTCTTCGATGTTGAAATTGTCCTCTATGAAATAATGTTTTGATTATTATAATATACTAAGCTATGTTTTGAGCCATACGTACCAGTTTGGAAACATTTTGGTGAAATGAACTTCTGTACTAACTAATTATTCGACTATTTTGATTAATGAATTGACTTATGAAGTAATCAAGTTTTGAAAGGCTATTTTGATATATAAATTGCATTATTTGCTCACGACTCCGCTCGTGCCTTATTATGACTTCGTTCACCGGTTCCCGGGCCGGTTATGATTCGTGCGCACTATGATAAATTCGGCCGTATGCTGTGTTACGGTTCCCGAGACCTCGCCATAGGGCCGGGTTCCGTTTTGAGTTATGCTGTGATATGGCTGGTGGTATGATATGCTGATATGTGTGTGCTCGGGGATGTACGGAGATTTGAATCTTCTGGTGTTATGCTGTGTATGGCACCAGCTTCGGAGTGGTGACCACGTTCCTGAGCTTTGCATGATTTTGTTTGCATTATATATATATGATTTTGATAAACATTTTGATATACTGTTCGGCATTTCTCTCTTTTGTATTCTGTTCGCTTTCAGTTGTGGCCTATGTTTCTGTACTCCATGCTTTACATACTCATTACATCTTTCGTACTGACCCCCTTTCTTCGGGGGCTGCGTTTCATGCCCGCAGGTACAGACGCCGGTGATCCACCACTGTAGGCTCTACTTCTGCTATTTCGGAGTACTCCCTTTGATTCGGAGTCCACTTTTGGTATATATATATATCTTTCGCCATGTACATATTTCTGCATATTTGAATATTTGGGTACGGCGGGGCCCTGTCCCGTCATATGATTCTGTCGGTCAGTTTAGAGGTCTGTGGACATGTCTGTGGGTTATGGTCTTTTTGTTGGGATATGTGTATATGTTGTTTGGGCGATCCCATACGCCGAGGCGGCCAGTCCGCATATGTTTATATGTTGCTTTGTTAGCCCTGGGTGGCCTTTGCTGGTGTTTGCTGTGTGCAGGATTATTCTGGATAGTCCGATAAACAAAGGAAACTCTGCCAAATTGTTTCTGGAAATTGTCTAAATTTGGAATATAGCCTTGTCGGCTTCTGCTATATATTTGAATGCGTTTGATAGATGGGTTTGGGTGCCTAGATCGGGCACTAGTCACGGCCTACGGGGTTGGGTCGTGACAAAGTGGTATCAGAGCAGTTTGTCCTCGGAATGTCTACAGGTCGTGTCTCGTAGAGTCTTGTTTATCGATGTGTTGTGCACCACATCTATAAACTGGAGGCTACAGGGCATTTAGGGTGTTACCTTTCTTTGGAATCTTAGATCGTGCGGTAGAGCTGTGCTATTAAGATGATTCTGATCTGATTCGTTATTGTGTTTGCAGTGATGCCTCCGAAGAAGGCAACGGCGGCCCAGAAGGGCAAGGCAGGGATGGCAGGCACTAGTCAGGCACAACGAGTTACCCGGGCTCGTGTTTATGATTTGCCTGAGGTCGTGCCCCACTCAGAGGGGTCCGCTACACCACCATTGGTACAGCCTGGAGCAGGTCCATCAGCAGCTCCAGAGGCCCGAGTACCAGCTCCTGAGACTCCAGCTCCGCAGCCAGGGGCGAAGGACAGGACCCTGAGGGAGGCTGTGCAGTTGCTGACCACATTGGTAGCGGGGCAGGCTCGTAGACGCGGGCGGAGAGATGATGATGATGACGACAGGCGTGACAGCCTGAGGGTTCAAGAGTTCCTATCATGTGGCCCCTCAGAGTTTTTCGGGTCTAAGCCCGACGAGGACCCCCATGACTTTATTCGGGGGATGCAGCGCTCACTAGACTTGGTCAGGGCTTCAGAGACTGAGTCTGTTGAGCTGGCTTCGCATAGACTACGGGATGTTGCTGCTCACTGGTATGAGTCCTGCGAGCTATCCAGGGGTGAGGGTGCTTCCCCAGCCACTTGGGACGAGTTCGTGACTGCTTTCACCCGTCACTTTTTGCCTCCAGAGTTATGGCGGGCACGGGTTGACCGATTTTTGCATCTGCAGCAGAGGGGTCGGAGCGTCCGTGAGTATAATATGGAGTTTGATTCTTTGGCCCGGTATGCACCTACCATAGTAGCAGATATGGCCGATCGGATGCACAGATACGTGATGGGGTTAGACCGCTATTTGATTGATGGCTGTATGGCGGTGGCATTGCAGACAGACATGGATATTGCCCGACTACAGGCTTATGCCCTGGGTATGGAGGACCGACATAGAGCTGATTATTCCAGCAGAGATCGGGACAGGAGGCCGCCCAAGAGGGCCAAATCCACAGGCTATTCTGGAGATTCTCGACGCGGACAGCCTCAGTAGCAGCAGTCAGGCAGACATCCTCCTCCGTCAGGCCGGGGTACACAGTCGGCCGGTAGGAGATTTGACAGTCCAGGACCGTCTGGGGCCGGTTAGAGTTCCAGAGCGTCAGGTTCACAGGTATCCAGAGGTCCCAGTCAGCCCAGACCACCCAGGCCTCGTTGTTCCCATTGCGGGAAGTCGCACCCGGGAGAGTGTTATCGACTTACTGGAGCCTGTTTTTCATGCGGCGGTCAGGGCCATATTATGCGAGATTGTCCGTTGGCGAGCGGTTCTGGTAGTGTAGCTCAGCCAACGGGATCAGCCGCTGGTTCATCATCTGCTCCATCAGTTGCATGCCCTGCGGGGCGAGGTATGCCTGCACCGGCGGGACGCGGTCGAGGTCGTGGCAGTGCTTCAGGTTCTAGCGGTCCCTCGAACCGCATATACGCATGGGCCAGCCGCCAGGACCAGGAGGCTTCACCGAACGTCGTCACAGGTACATTACTGATTTTCTCCAGATCTGTATATACACTGATTGATCCTGGCTCTACATTATCGTATATTTCCCTGCTCGTGGCTAGTAAAATTGGGATAGTGTCTGAGCCTATAGAGCCATTTGAGGTCGCTACACCAGTCGGGGATTGTATTATTGCAAGGCAGGTATATAGGGATTGTTCTGTGACTATATGTGATCGCTGCACTAAAGCTGATTTGATAGAATTAGATATGCTGTAATTCGATGTCATTATGGGTATGGACTGGTTAGCTTCCTGTTATGCTAATGTCGACTGCCAGAAAAAGGTAGTCCGTTTTCAGTTTCCAGGGGAACCAGTTATAGAGTGGTTCGGGTCTACAGCATCGCCGAGGGGTAAGTTTATTTCGTACCTCAAGGCTAAGAAGATGATCCAGAAAGGTTATATCTATCATTTGGTTCGTGTGCACGATACTGCAGCTGAGACACCTACCCTTCAGTCTGTTCCGGTCGTTAATGAATTCCCAGATGTATTTCCTGAGGAGCTTCCTGGCCTTCCGCCCGAGCAGGAGATCGATTTTACTATAGAGTTGATGCCAGATACGAAGCCTATATCTATTCCTCCGTACAGAATGGCACCGGCTGAATTGAAGGAGTTGAAGGAGCAGCTGAAAGATTTGTTAGATAAAGGCTTCATTAGACCCAGCACATCACCCTGGGGAGCGCCGGTATTATTTGTGAGAAAGAAAGATGGGTCACTGCGGATGTCTATTGACTATCGACAACTGAATAAGGTGACTATAAAGAATAAATATCCCCTCCCCCGGATTGATGATTTGTTTGATCAGTTGCAGGGTGCTAAATATTTTTCGAAGGTAGATCTGCGCTCAGGTTATCATCAGGTGCGAGTGCGAGAATCAGATATCCCGAAGACTCCTTTCAGGACCCGGTACGGGCATTATGAATTCAGAGTTATGTCTTTGGGGTTGACTAATGCTCCAGCGGTATTTATGGATCTCATGAATCGGGTATTTCGGCCTTTCTTGGATATGTTTGTTATTGTGTTCATTGACGATATTCTAATTTACTCGCGATCAGCCGAGGAGCATTCGGATCATTTGAAGACGGTACTTGGTATTCTCCGTCAACAGAAATTATATGCTAAATTCTCCAAATGTGAATTCTGGTTAACTTCTGTGGCATTCTTGGGCCATATTATCGGCGCAGATGGTATTCGGGTCGATACGCAGAAGATCGAGGTTGTACAGGATTGGCACAGGCCTACTACTCCGACAGAGGTGCGCAGTTTTCTGGGATTAGCCGGATATTATCGGAGGTTCGTGGAGAATTTTTCTTCCATAGCAGCACCACTAACGAAGCTTTCTCAGAAAGCAGTGAAATTTCAGTGGACTGATGCCTGCGAGCGCAGCTTTCAGATGTTGAAAGAAAAATTAGTTACAACACCAGTTTCAGCTCTTCCAGAAGGATCAGATGGGTATGTTGTCTACTGTGATGCCTCTGGTATTGGGATAGGTTGTGTGTTGATGCAGCACGGTCGAGTTATAGCCTATGCTTCCCGGCAGCTCAGACCGCACGAGAAGAATTATCCCACTCATGATCTTGAGTTGGCCGCGGTGATTCATGCTTTGAAGATTTGGCGGCACTATTTATATGGGGTCCATGTTGATATTTATACAGACCATAAGAGTCTCCAGTATATTTTTAAGCAGAAAGAATTGAATTTACGGCAGAGAAGATGGCTTGAATTATTGAAAGACTATGACGTTGATATTCTGTACCATCCTGGGAAAGCCAATGTGGTAGCGGATGCGCTTAGCCGCAAGTCCATGGGTAGTTTAGCTGATATACCATCTGGTAAGAAAGACTTGGTTCGTGAGATTCATCAGTTGGCCAGCCTTGGAGTCCGTTTGGCAGATTCTGGAGATTCTGGGATTTCTGTTCGTGCAGTTGCTGAATCATCTATTATAGAGGAGGTAAAGTAGCGTCAGTTCGAATATCCTATTCTGATTCAGTACAGAGATGTGGCCCTTAATAAAGCAAAGACTCCGTTTGAAATTTCGCCTGAAGGGGTATTATTATATGACGGCAGATTCTGGGTACCGGACGTTGCAGGGTTACGGCGGCAGATTATGGGCGAGGCGCATAATGCACGGTATTCTGTTCATCCTGGTTCCACTAAAATGTATCATGATCTCAGGTATTTGTATTGGTGGGACGGTATGAAGAAAGATATTGCCGATTTTGTTAGTCAGTGCCCGAATTGCCAGCAACTTAAAATTGAACATCAGAAGCCCGGTGGATTACTACAGGAGATGGAAATTCCAGCCTGGAAATGGGAGATGATTAATATGGACTTCGTTGTTGGGTTACCGCGCACTCCACGCACGTACGATTCTATTTGGGTTATTGTTGACCGATTGATGAAATCAGCCCATTTTCTTCCGGTCCGGACTACTTATTCGGCTGAGGACTATGCTAGATTGTATATCAGAGAGATAGTTAGACTTCATGGAGTCCCTGTATCTATTATTACTGACCGAGGTGCCCAGTTTACGACAAATTTCTAGAGGTCATTTCAGGAGGGATTAGGGACTCAGGTGAGCCTCAGTACAGCTTTTCATCCCCAGTCCGACGGGAAGGCTGAGCGCACTATTCAGACGCTGGAAGATATGTTGCGGGCCTGCGTTATTGATTTCAGGGGCAGATGGGATGATCACTTGCCACTTATTGAGTTTGCCTATAATAATAGTTATCACTCCAGTATTCAGATGGCGTCGTACGAAGCCCTTTATGGTAGGAAATGCAGATCTCCTATTGGTTGGTTTGACGTAGGCGAAACTAAGCTAATTAGGCCAGATGTGATCCAGGAAGCAGTGGATAAGGTAAAATTTATTCGGGAGCGATTATTGGCTGCTCAGAGTCGACAGAAAGCTTATGTAGACAGACGACGTCGACCGTTAGAGTTCCAGATTGGCGACTGGGTGTTTCTGAAGGTGTCGCCCATGAAGGGTTTTATGAGATTCGGTAAGAAGGGTAAGTTGAGCCCGCGGTATATTGGGCTGTATCAGATTGTTCGAAAAATAGGCGAGGTCGCCTACGAGCTAGACTTACCATCCGACTTGGAGGCCGTACACCCGGTATTTCATGTGTCTATGCTGCGAAAATGTATTGGTGATCCTTCCAGGATATTCCCAGTGGATGACATTCAGGTAACAGAGCATTTGTCTTATGACGAGCAGCCTATAGCTATTCTGGATCGACAGGTGAGGAGACTACGCACTAAAGAAGTGCCCTCCGTTAAAGTCCTGTGGCGCAACAATAACCGGGAAGAGATGACTTGGGAGGCGGAGGACGAGATGAAGAAGAAATACCCCTACTTGTTCCCGACGTCCACAGGTAATTTAAACTTTTCAGTTTGTCGTGTTGATTGACAAAATGAATTACGTATGCCATTATTAAAAGGGACTCCCCCGCCATGATCATAAGACTTTATAAGATTAATTTAACATTCGGGGACAAATGTTCTTAAGGGGGGGGGGGAATGTTATGTCCCGTGTTTTCGCATAATTGGAAATCGAGAAAAATAATTAAGACTTGTATGTTATAAGGAGATAAATTGATTTTAGTCATTATGCTTATGTCGTTTATGAAATTATTGGCGAAAATACATTGGGGAAGGCCGAGGGTAAATTTGGAATTTCGGAAATTAGTTTCGGGAATTACAAAATGAGCCTTCATCGAATTGGGCCAAGAAAAAAATTGGAACAAAAATTGAGGCCCAAGTCTTTGGGGTAGCCGGCCAAGAGGCCAAGGCCCAACCCATTTTTAAGTGGTCATGTGACCACCATGTGACCAACTAATCATATATGTATACATACCTATCCTTAGAATTATCTAGAACAAGAAAAATCAAACTCAACTTTGAGCATTGAAGCTCTCTCGGCCGAACCCCTTTGGGAAAGAAAGAAAACATTTCTAGCTTTTGTTTGTGGCTCAAAAATCTTGTTCCTCCCACATTTGTAGTGTACTCAAGACGCACTTTAACGGGAAACAATTAGTTTGGCGAAAGGAGCACGTTTGCGACGAGTCGGATTTTTAAGAAAAGGTAAGAATTTTTTCCCTTTTAGTGTTATGGAATTTTGTATGAATATGTTAAGGATTGAGAATAGACGAGAATTTCGTAGTTTTGATATGTGTATGAAACCGTGGGTGTGTGTGAATATGGTGTAGTGGCCGTGAGTTAGGTGGGTTGGAAGGGAAGGCGAATTGAATTCTATTTAGTTCGTTAGTTGCGTCGTTGTGACATTTATAATGTAAATGAATGTTTAATGAGTTGAATTGGCGTTGGAAAATGGTTGCGGATTATTATGGGAAAGTATATGACTTTTGTATATTCGTGTATATTGTTGTATAAATATGACATTAAGACTTTAAATGTGAATTATGGTTGTTGCTAATGAATGTGGGATGAAACAATACGAGTTAGTATGTTCGTCGGAGTTGTCGACGTTTCGGATGGAAATATGGAAAGTGACGAACTTCTTGAATTTATGTATATTGTTTGGAACATAATTGGGATATGTTTGGATAACCTTGAATGAGTAAATGAATACAATAATTTGGACATTAGTTTGGTATTGTGAAGTTTGAATGAAAGTTGTCAACTTATATAAAAAGGAAGAATATTGAAGTTAAAGTGAGTTAGCTTTGGGTTATGTTGTTTATGATGTTTGGGTTGTTGTGTTGATGTTTATTGAGCCGAGCTAAGTCTCGGGGGTGTTATATATATAGGGGAAGTGCTGCCTAAATTTCGGTAGACAAAAATGAAGTTAAAGGAATTCTTAAGCTTTAAAATCTCTAATTGGTAACTTTGACCATTTGCAGATTCTGGACGAAACGGGATCTGAGTTTGGGGTGAGCATAAGACGTGTATAAGGTATGTAAGGCTACCCACTTCTTCTTTTGGCATGTCTTAGTATGCTAGGTTGATATCGGAACCCCGGGAGCAATACTGCTCCTCGAAATCCGAATTGGAAAACGGCTACTATTCATTCAATCCAATTGAAGCCTAATGACCCTATTTTGGCTAGAAAGCAATCAATGTCCGAAACTTATGTAAATGCGATCGGATTACTTCGAAACCTTTATGTATGATCCCATAGACCCTAATGGTCCGTAAATTATGTTCGCCACTTCGACTTGACCCGAGTTGGGTCCGCTAACCCCGAGATGCCTTGTTTGTTCTATTAGGCTCTCCTTTTTAGAAAAATCTTGACAAGGGGTCTTCGATGTTGCAATTTTCCTCTATGAAATAATGTTTTGATTATTATAATATACTAAGCTATGTTTTGAGCCATACGTACCACTTTGGAAACATTTTGGTGAAATGAACTTCTGTACTAACTAATTATTCGACTATTTTGATTAATGAATTGACTTATGAAGTAATCAAGTTTTGAAAGGCTATTTTGATATATAAATTGCATTATTTGGTCACGACTCCACTTGTGCCTTATTATGACTTCGTTCACCGGTTCTCGGGCCGGTTATGATTCGTGCGCACTATGATAAATTCGGCCGTATGCTGTGTTACGGTTCCCGAGACCTCGCCATAGGGCCGGGTTCCGTTTGGAGTTATGCTGTGATATGGCTGGTGGTATGATATGCTGATATGTGTGTGCTCGGGGATGTACGGAGATTTGAATCTTCTGGTGTTATGCTGTGTGTGGCACCAGCTTCGGAGTGGTGACCACGTTCCTGAGCTTTGCATGATTTTGTTTGCATTATATATATATGATTTTGATAAACATTTTGATATACTGTTCGACATTTCTCTCTTTTGTATTCTGTTCGCTTTCAGTTGTGGCCTATGTTTCTGTACTCCATGCTTTACATACTCAGTACATCTTTCGTACTGATCCACCACTGTAGGCTCCACTTCTGCTATTTCGGAGTACTCCCTTTGATTCAGAGTCCACTTTTGGTATATATATATATATATATATATATTTCTCCATGTATATATTTCTGCATATTTGACTATTTGGGTACGGCGGGGCCTTGTCCCGTCATATGATTCTGTCGGTCAGTTTAGAGGTCTGTGGACATGTCTGTGGGTTATGGTGTTTCTGTTCGGATATGTGTATATGTTGTTTGGGCGATCCCATACGCCGAGGCGGCCGGTCCGCATATGTTTATATGTTGCTTTGTTAGCCCTGGGTGGCCTTTGCTGGTGTTTGCTGTGTGCAGGATTATTCTGGATAGTTCGATAAACAAAGGAAACTCTGCCGAAATTTTCTGGAAATTGTCTAAATTTGGAATATAGCCTTGTCGGCTTCTGCTATATATTTGAATGCGTTTGATAGATGGGTTTGGGTGCCTAGATCGGGCACTAGTCACGGCCTACGGGGTTGGGTCGTGACATCAAGATTCAACAAAAATCGATCCAGAGATGACAGGGCCATCGAACAAGAAATGCTACTACACAAGGTCGCGAAAAAGAAGTCTGGAAAACAAAGAAATATTCAAGCAAAAACATGGCCTAGCATGGTGGATATAGGAAGGATACACAACTCCCCCGTCGACTCCATCAAGCACCGCTCCGTCGGATAAGGCTTACTGACGTGCTTACAAGAAAGAAAAAAGCATACCCCACGGTCACATGCTTGCACATGGTTATCATGCGTCGGATAATGTTCCCCTCGTTTTATTAGGTTTGTTTTAGTAGGCTTGTTTTATTAGGCGTGTTTTATTAGACGTGTCTTATTAGGCTGTCTTATTAGGCTCGTTTTATTAGGCTTATTTTATTAGGTTGTCTTATTATGCTCGTTTTATTAGACTTGTTTTATTAGGCCTTATTATTTCATACGACATTCGGTATTCCTTTGATGCCTCTCGAACGATTTCCCAATGGGGATGGTCATCTGTGTAATTCCAACGAGCCCATTCTTTCGGCCATATCTCCTTTGGGATGCACCTATTTTGCTGGAAAATAATTCTCTGTGCTTCGCTGTATTCATCCTCTGAGGATAAGATAGAGTCGGGGAATTCCCACCATAGTGAAATATCTGGTTGAGCATAGACCTTCCCATCAATAATCTTTATCGGTCGATGTAACATGAAAAGTTTTGCTGCATAAGAGTCTCTGAAACATTGAACCCAATATCTTCGTGGTTTGAACCATTGCAGAAACTTTTGGAGAGCAGGTTCTATCCTGTCAAAACTTCAGAAAATGTCACACTTGAATTCCATGAAAATATAATACTGGTGACATAAGTACCAGAAAACCCATAATAGCTCCTATGGAAAATCATTGTGCATTGCTATGAATATGTGATAGAGTGGGTATTCTGGATTGAATCCGAATGGCTTAAGGATGGATCCTCCATATTTTCTGAAAACTAAAAGCTCATAGAAAGTCCTTTATGTAAGGATGGATGGATCAAACGGGTCCACAAACTTGCTGAAGAATTCTGGCGGATGATCTGCCGTTCTGGATGAACTAGCTCCTGGTGAGCTTGCAAGCATGAAAATTTGGCTAGTTAGCATTTTCTGTAGCTTGGCTTGAAATCTTGGCTTAGATAGGAAATCCACTAGAATATTATCCTTCCCTTTGAGGTGCTTTACTTGGAATTTGTAAGGGGAGAACCATTGTGCCCATCTGAGAATCTGCGGATTTGGGATAATCTTTGGATTTATCTGGATCATCTACGGAAAAGCCTTCATATCCATCTCGATAAGAAACTCTTTGTGAATTAAAAAAAAATTAAACTTTTTAATCCCATTCTTTACAGCAAGAATTTCTTTGAATGTGGAATGATAGTGTTGTTCAGCATCTTTGAACTTTCCACTAGCATATCTACATATTTTTCATTGGTCGTTTGTTTCTTCAAAAAGTACTGCACTCCAATATTCGTTGCTGGCATCTGTCTGCAATATCTTTTTCCCGTATGATGGAATAAGGAGGGTTTTGACCTCTTTTGAGATTTCTTTTATTCTCTGAACTGCTTCATCTTGTTCCTTTCCCCAACCTGGGGAATTCTTCTTGAGCATTTTTGTAAGTGGAGCAATGTATGTAGAGACATTAGGGATAAAATCTCTAACATAATTAATCACACCTAAAAACTGTTGGAGCAGCTTCGTCGTAAAATTGGTGTCTAGGAATTTGAGCAGTTCTTGACAAATATGTGGCCCTAGGCTGTATGCCCCATGAACAAAATGCATCCCCAAAAAATCAATTTCCTTTCTAGCAAGAATCATCTTTTTCTGTAAGAGCATGATTCCATTTTCCTCCACTTGGTCATGGAATTGTTGCAGCAAAGTGGGGTGTTCTTCCATAGTATCACTAAAGAGTCAGATGTCATCAATGTAGACTAGTGATGTATGGAGGATGGGTTGAAATAATTTTATCACGGCTTTTTGGAAAAATGAGGGTGCCGTTTTGAACCCAAAGGGCATAACCTTCCATTGAAAGTGGTGATCGGGTATACAAAACCCTGTTTTTGATCTATCTTCTGGGTGAATTCCCAATATCCAAAACCCCAATTTAAGGTCAAACATGGAAAAGTATTTAGCTTTGGCTAAGTGTGAAAAAAGGGTGAGTATATTTTGGATAGGGAATTTATCATCGTGGAGGTAATAGTTAAGAGGTTGATAGTTTATGACTAATCTGAGTTTACCTCTTATTTGTTCCGCCCGTTTATTGACATAGAATGCCTCGCATGCCCATTGCGAATTAGAGGGCTCGATAAGTCCAAACTCCAAGAGCTCTTCGCATTCCCTTTTGGCAAGCTGGAGATGATCTGGATTCACGCCGGAGTGAGTTTCCTTCGTTGGATTAATGCTTTCATTCTTCTTGAAGGGAAGTTTAATGAAAAACTCCTCATTTAGCCATAGAGGCTTTTTGCATTTTCCCATAAACTCCTTGTGAGAATCCGCACATGAATGCTCCACCAACTGCTTTTCTATCTCCTTGACCTGTTCAGCATCAGTTATTTGGAATAATCGTAAAACATCTATATATGGCTTGAATTGTTTCTTGAACGTTATTCCATGGGCTTTTATCTAGAGTTTATCTTTAAGTTGCCTGAAGATGTCAACTCCGACAATGAGATCTTTTCCTTGGACTTCTGATCCAATCAACTTTGTTTGAAACTTCAACCTTGGGAAGAATTCAATTGTGATTGGATGCTTTGTGATGACTGTGGTGGTTAGGACTCCAGTCCCAGAAGTGTTACAATCTTTGAAATGTGGAATCCATTGATTCTCAGGAAGGACGGCTGCGTTCATTAGTGAACTTGCCGCTCTAGTGTCCATGAAAGCAATAACCTGGATTGGTTTATCCCATTTGGATGGATAAACTTTAAGCTGGACCTGCGGGATAACCATGACGCTGTTGATATTTTTTTGAGGCTTTCCCTCTGGTTCTGAAATCTGGTAATATTCATCGCCATATTCTTCGTACACATTCATGGAAACGAGGGTCTTCTCTGTGGGTTCGTCCTCTAATGAGAGAACAGATTCAAAATCATCATCTTCATCTAGATGGATACTAGTGTAGTCCTCTATTTCAGTAAGAAGCTTGATCGACCTTCTGGATTGGGGATAATGCCCAATCATGTTGCAGATGAAGCATCTGTCAATTTTCCGGGACTTGCTCGGGCTCCTTCTCCTAAAATATTTTGTGGGCCTCCCGAACTACGATCTTTCTCCTGAAGGCCATGGCCATTTGAATCGCTTGAATCTTTCTTTTCGTCTGGGGGCATGGCACGAACAGCTTGACCCAGCAATTAGGTCAGACTTCCCGCGAGCTTTATCAAGGGCTGGATTGTTTCGTATGATCTGCTTCAAAACAGATCTCTTTGTGCAAATATCATCCAACGCTAGAGATATTTCTTGCGTGATGTAGCCGACCGGTGGGATCGTTATAGATTGAAATTTCTCCTCAATGATCGTCATGGTCCAGCTTGCTAACAACTGTGGAGGTGATGAAACAAAGCCTTGCTTGAGACTAGCTTCTCCGCCTAACTCAAAGAATATTTTAGCCATCTTCTGAAAATGGATATCGATGACATCTCTGTCAAATGCTACACATTTCATTTCGAAGAACTATCTCCTTAGATTTTCTTGCCTTTGGCCAGTATCTCCACAAGATACCTCTTGGAGTATTTTGATGTTGTAAGCGATGTCTTGAGATGTGAGAAACATATTTTTGTCTTGTGTCCCAAGTGAATTCCACCAGTCACTGAGAATTCCAAAAAACCTTGAAGTGAATTCTAACAGGATCATGTACTTTTCCCGTTCGACGAGATTTTTTGTCACCATCCAAGTGAAGAAATCTTGGATATTTTGGGGCTATTTTGATACTTTGATATCACCCAAACTGAAAGTATGGAATCCAGTCCCAACGAATTTTGCTATTATTGGTTCTGGCCTACTTTCTGGAATTGGCTCATCTGTCATACCGTCATGATCATCATCTACTTGAGAGATTTCTGGTTTACTAGGTTGATTCATGAATATTGGTGGGTTATCTTCTTCTGAAGAGGCAACTGGGGAATCTTCTCTTGTCTCAATGATTTCTTCCGTAGGATTGGTATCATATGAATCTTAGTCACTGGATCCTAGGGTATCGTCCTCCTTTATATCATTTGTGGGTTGGGCCACATAGAGGTTAGGAATATTGTGCGCCGAGATCATCAAGTTTTCCTGCTCGGGTTCTTTTGAACCTTCCCTGAGTTCTTTCTTCCGTTTGGACTACTTTTGGGCCGCCATAGAGTCTTTCCTTTCCCAGACCATTTTCGCAATGTCAAACTCAGGGTCATCGTTTTGTTTTTAGGTAAAAGACATAGGGTCTCGTTTTGTGGATGGGAACATAGTGAAAGAATGGTCAAGCTTTAGTAGTGAGTATGTTTGTGACGACATGGGGAAAAAGGTGGGTTTTGATGGGCAGCTTTGTGTTTTTTGTGGTTCAAGGTGACCATATCCCAGTAATTGTATTTGTTCTTTAAGGTCAGCCATTTCCTTTTGTTGTTGGTTAAAGAAGTGGAAAAGGGAAGTGCCTGGTGGACAAATCTCATACTGCATGTTTGTCATTCGCAATTCCAGGGCTTTGATCAGTCCAGTATGATGAGAAGATGCTTGTTCCACTTTTTTCTCAATTGTCTCCACCCTGCTCATCATCTTGTTCTGTGTGTGAGCAACATTTCTGATGGAAGTGCTAATATTAATTAACACTTTGTTTTGGCAAATGGCATTTTCGGATTGCCAATTGATTATTGCTTCTACTTCACTTGTTGGTGGCTTTTCTCTAGTGGGCAGCACAACATTTTGCCTTGGAATTTTTGGGGCATGGCTTGCACCATCCTTTTCAAAAGGTTGTTGTGAAAGAAATTCAGGGGCGTGACTGGAGCTTGAGCGGTTCATCATGAGTAGTTCTGGCTTTGGGATATTTGGGTCTGAAGGTTTGTGATATAAATTTTGGTTAGGGAGAGGTGGCCAGTTTTGGAGTTTTTACAAAACAAGGAATTCGTATTTTCCTGGACGACTCTGTGAACCGATAGATGAATCTCCTTCTTCATACCTTTTTCGGAGCTCTGTTTCATAGTTTCTCCCTTTTTTCTTTGATTTGGCTCTTCTTGCATGATTTTTATCCCATTCAATTTCATCGTCAAGACATTCTTGACATTCACATTGGATATCCCATGGGTAGTGTCCCGTGAAAGGACATTTGAACCACCATACATCATGACCTTCATTATCGAACTACTTTATCCAACCATTTTCACTCATAATACTTGGGAGATGGTAAGCGAATGTTTTAGGGTCATATTGGTGTGCTTGGTTATAAGTGGGTTGGTACATCTGGAAAGAAAAGGTTATTTTGTTGGGGTTTTTAAGATGAGAGTGGTCAAAGCTTATGGCATCTGTTTATCGGGTTTTTTGGAAAAAGTGGGTTCATAGGATTGGAGAGGTTCAACAGGTTCTCTCAGCTTTTCATAATTCGTGACCCATGTATCTAGAAGGACTTTGATAAGTTCTTCCCTAGAGAGCTGTTTTGGGATTTGGGTGCACATGGTAGTTTTGTTGGTGGCATCTACTTTCAAGAGCAAAGCATTTTCCCCACCTGGTAGAGAGAGATCAGTAGCATGATTCTGAACTCGCCAAGGTATTTGGTAGTGTAAAGTAGTTTGAATAGCATCTTTAGCTTGTGGAGCACCTTGAATTTGGACATGGATTTTTAAAGCCTCCATTAGATATGGATCATACAGGGACATGTTAAAATTTGGAAATATAGTGACAAAAACTGTCCCAGCATTTAGAGTGACTTCTGTGGTACCCAAATTCGTGTTTTGGTACTCATTATATCTGGTATCAAGAAGGGCAAGGCGAGCCACAACTGGTTGGCTTTTTTTCCCATGATATGTTAATGCAATCCTAACAGCACCAAAATGGATATGGGTGAAACCATGATTTTTCCACTGTCTAGGAAAATCATCTGGATTCTGCAGAGTGACGAATTGTTCCTCTTGAGTTGGTAGAATAGGGTGCTATTCAAGTTTTGAGGCACCAATATATTCTTTTGCGCCTTTGGGCTTTGGTTGGACCAGGGAACAGATTTGTGACCACGGGGAACATGTCTTTTTAGCAAAAGCAGAATATGGGTTTATGAGGGGTAGGTCGGTAGGAGACACTTTGGTTTCATCGGGTAGGATATAACCTTCATAATGGTAATCATATTTGCAAGAAAGGGTTTTATACAGAGTGGGAGACATATTTATTTTTGCTAAGGACTTACAAGGGTTGGACGCAGATAGTAACGACTCAGACAAATTTTTACTAAACTGCTCCTCTCTCCAATAAAAATGGACTGGCTCTAATACCATGGGTGTGTAGAGGGCGGGGAAACAGCAAGCAAGACCGCCAGACTGCAAGCACAATAGTTTTCTTACATAGTAGGACTGGGCTTCAACATCCCGAAGGACGGCTTGCCAAAACCTGACTTCAACAACGCGAAGGATGGCTTGTCAAGTTAGTCGGACAGTTTGAAAGATCATAGATATGGAAGTTTTTCCTACAAATTGGGTTGGCTTCCTAGCCAAGCTACTGAACTCGGAAAAACATTCACACTACTACAGACATACTGTCAAAGCTTCAAAAAACTATTGTACTTGTAGCAAGCTTAACTTGCTCAATATTTCCTAACCCTATACTAACTTAGGATCATCCTTTCCATGTCTTTCAAAGAGAAGAACAAGAGAAATTTAGAAAGCAAACATTTTATTGATTTCGGAAAATTTACAGGGAGATTGTTTGATTCCTTCTAACTATTACATAGCCTCCTATTTATAGGAGTTGGAGGCTTCCACAAGACTTATCTTACATGGCACACGGGCCCCGCTAGACATGTGAACGGCCTAATAAAACATGCCTAATAAAACGAGCCTAATAAGACAGCCCAATAAAACAAGCCTAACAAAACGAGCCTAATAAGACAGCCTAATAAAACACGTCTAATAAAACAGGCTTACTAAAACAAGCCTAATAAATGAGGGAAACCATATCCGAAGCATGACAACCGTGTGCAAGCATATGACCGTGGGGTCCACTTTTGTATTTCTTGTAAGCACGTCAGCAAGCCTTATCCGACGAAATGGTGCTTGATGGAGTTGACGGCGGAGTCGTATATCCTTCCTCAATCCACCATTCTGGTCCATGTTTTTGCTTGAATTTTTCTTTGTTTTACAGACTTCTTTTTCGAGCCCTTGTGTAGTAGCATCTCCTGTGGGATGGCCCTGTCATATCGTGATCTATTTTTGTTGAATCTTGAGATGGAAAATTCAACCTTATCTTTGTGATAGCCTGAGTGACTTCATCTCTGATTATTTCATACGGCACTCGGTGCTCCTTTGCTACTTCTCGAACTCTTTCCCAATAGGGATGGTCATCAGTGTAATTCCAACGAGCCCATTCTTTCGGCCATATCTCCTTTGGGACGCACCTGTTTTGCTGGAAAATAATTCTCTGTGCTTCGCTGTATTCATCCTCTAAGGACAAGATAGAGAGAGGGAATTCTGACCATAGTGAAATATCTGGTTGTGCATAGACCATCCTATCAATAATCTTTATCGATCGATGTAACATGAACACTTTTGCTGCATAGGAGTCTCTGAAACATTGAACCCAATATCTTCATGGTTTGAACCATTGCAGAAGCCTTTTGAGAGCAGGTTCAATCCTGTCAAAACATCGGAACATGTCGCACTTGAATTCCATGAAAATATAATTCTAGTGACATAAGTACCAGAAAAACCATAATAGCTCCTGTGGAAAATCATTGTGCATTGCTATGAATATATGACAGAATGGGTATTCTGGATTGACTCTGAATGGCTTAAGGATGGATCCTCCATATTTTCTGAAAACTAGAAGCTCATAGAAAGTCCTTCTTTCTGAAAGGATGGATGGATCAAGTGGGTCCATAAACTTGCTGAAGAATTCCGGCAGATGATCTCCTATTCTGGATGAACTATCTCCTGGTGAGCTTGCAAGCATGAAAATTTGGTTAGTTAGCCTTTTCTGTAGCTTGGCTTGAAATCTCTTTGAAAACTCATCTGCCCTGGATAGGAAATCTGCTATAATATTATCCTTCCCTTTGAGGTGCTTTACTTGGAATTTGTAAGGGGAGAACCATTGTGCCCATCTGAGAATCTGCGGATTTGGGATAATCTTTGGATTTATCTGGATCATCTTCCGGAAAGCCTTCATATCCATCTCAATAAGAAACTCTGTGAATTAAAAAGAAATTAAACTTTTTAATCCCATTCTTTACGACAAGACTTTCCTTGAATGTGGAATGATAGTGTTGTTCAGCATCTTTGAACTTTCCACTGGCATTTAAGCATATTTTCCGTTGGCCATCTGTTTCTTCAAAAAGTACCGCACTCCAATAGTCATTGCTGGCATTTGTCTGCAATATCTTTTTCCCGTCTGATGGAATATGGAGGGCTTTGACCTCTTTTGAGATTTCTTTTATTCTCTGAACTGCTTCATCGTGTTCCTTCCCCCAACCTTGGGCATTCTTCTTGAGCATTTTTGTAAGTCGAGAAATGTCACGACCCAACCGGAGGGCCGTGACGGGCACCCAGAGCTAACCCACCCAGGCACCTCTTATCATACTTTCACATTTACATCTAGGTGACCCATATAGCTAAATCATACTTTCCATCAATTATTCATACTAATTCCATTGGGCAACAATACATATATATATCATCATCAATAACAATGCCCATATAGATGTATGTACGCCGACGAGGCAAACAAAATGATATCCAAAGTATAGGCCAACAAGGCCAAACACATCTAACCATATACACATGTCTACGAGCCTTTATGGAGAGTATGTCATGTCATATAGGCGGGACAGGACCCCGCCAGGCCAATATATATGTACACAAAAGAAGAAATACCAAAAGCTGTAACTCCGAAGGAAATAGAGCTCCGCTATGTAGTCCCTGAGTAATAAAGCTATGGATCAAGTCGCGTCCACAAACAAAAGAACGTCAGTACGAAGAATGTACTGAGTATGTAAAGCATGATCAACATCATTATAGAAGCATAATAAGCAACATAAGAAATAGCATAAGAGGGGAGGTAGTAGATCCAACGTCATAGACACTTACTTCTTTTCATAGGAACTTTCAATTTCTAATGCGTGATTGTGTACATACATCCATATCCGTATCCGTATTCATATCCGTACTTATTTACATTTCGTATCCATTTTCATATTCATAGCATATTCGTATTTATATTCATATTCATATCGTATACATATCCATATCGTGTACATAGCATACCCGACCATGAAGGTTTGGTGTTTCACATACCCGGCCATGGCAAAGCTCGGTGAGTATACATACGTGGCCCTACCAAGGGTCAGGGTTATCCATACCCAACTGCAGTAGTGCGGGTGGCCTTGCCTGACCCGAATCATCTCTGAACTGAGACCTCGAATAACTCTGACTTGGCCCGAAACGTGTAGATCTGTTGAATATCTGGCCTTCAAACCGCGAAGGCGCACTAGTCATAGAATAGCCTGAGTGCCTGGACATCTGCAATCTGTGCCCACCTCTAAACTCACTCATCGGACCTGAAGATCTGGCCCTCTTACCATGACCTCTATGCTTCTCTCGTTCACTTCTCTGCTGCTGTAGGTTTTCTTCTAAGTTCTGAGCATGAGCCTGAATGCGTGCAATATCCATATTGTCCTGAAGGGACGCAGTCAAGCATCTATCCATCAAATGTGGCCCTAGGAATTTCACAAATCGGTGTACCCGGTCACCCATATCCGCTACCATGGCCAAAGCATACCTAGCCAAGGAATTCAAGCGGAGACTATACTATAGAGCACTCATGCTACCTTGCCTCAAATTTTGGAACTTATCGGCTGTACCTCGCCGAACATCTGGTGGCATATAGTGTCGGAGGAATGCATCAACAAACTCTTGCCATACCGGGGAAGGTGCATTGGCTCCCCGTCAAGCAATCCAAACAGTATACCATTGGATAGAGACATCTCTCAATCGATATGACGCTAACTCCACCGATTCGCTGTCCGAAGTATGTATCAATCGAAGCATCCTAAACATACCATCAATGAAATCCTAAGGGTCCTCCTCCGGCTTTGATCCAAAGAATTTCAGAGGGTTCAAAGTAATGAAGACACGGGCTCTTGCACTAACGGCCCTGTCATCCTGCCCTGTACTTTGCCGCTGAGTCTGAGCAGCAACCAACTGTGTAAGCAAATGTATGGCCTCTTTTACATCTTGGCCTGAAGCATCCGGTGGAGGAGCTGGAGGTGCTGGAGTTGGGGCTGAGGCTCCCTCGCGCTCCTCTAATATAGGTACTAACCGGGAGGACTGAGATTGAGCCGCACTCTGGGACTCACTTTCCTCTACTACCGGTGGCGGTGCTCTTTCAGCCCGCTTTTCTGCCACCGTTTTGCCCTTTTGGGCTGCTGTAGCCTTTCTCTTTACAGGCATTTCTGAAATACACAACACACGATTAAGGGACAAGAATTTATTATATCATAGCTCTATCGCACGATTCTGATGAAGAAAGAAGATCATTCATTCCTATAATGTCCGCAACTTCTTGTTTATAAGTATGGCGTGCCACACACCCATAACGAAGACTGTACTAGACACGGCTCGTCGACACACCCTAGGACTGAACTGCTCTGATATCACTTTTGTCACGACCCATCTAGAGGGCCGCGACGAGCGCCCGGTGCTAGCCCGCCCGGTGCTCCCCCTTGACTTACACTTAAGCTTACATCTAGGTGAGCCACATAATTAAACATATAATTCTACTCATTCATCATGCTAATCCCATTGGACGACAATACATTTATATCATAATTGTCACCTATGCCACGTCAACGTACATGAGCCAACAAGGCTATCAAAATAATATACAAAATATAGGCTGACAAGGCCAGACATATCTAACCACATACACATGACTACGAGCCTCTAAGAAGAGTATAACATATCATATGGGTGGGACAGGACCCCGCTATGCCCATAATTATATACACAAAAGAATGAGTACCCAAACGTTATGGCTCCGAATGAAATGGAGCTCTGCTATGTAATCTCTATGAAAGCAGCTATGGATCAAGCCTGTCTCCCTGTGCACCTGCGGGCATGACGCAGCGTCCACAAACCAAAAGACGTCAGTACGAAGAATGTACTGAGTATGTAAAGCATGATCAATATCAATATAGAAGCATAAATATCAACATAAGAAATAGCATAGAATGGGAGATGGCAATATCATCGTCATATGCACTTACTTGCCTTTCATAGGAACTTTCCATTTCTAATATGTGTTTGTGTACATACATCATTATCCGCATTCATAATAGTACCCGTACCATATTTGTGCTCGTATTTGTATACATGCCCCTTAATTACATTCATATACATAGTCATATCATATTCATATTCATATCATATACATAGCATTGACATAGCATACCCGACCACGTAGGATCAGTATTTCATACATACTTGGCCAGCCAAGGCTCAAGGTTACTCATACCTGGCCCTACCAAGGCTTCATGGTTACATCTACCTGGCCCTACCAAGGTGTCAGGGTTGTCCGTACCATCTGCAGAGGTGCGCGCGCGTTACGTAATCATATACATACTTATTTACATATCTTACCCGGCCTCATAGGCTCGGGGTTCCATAATAGTTGTACATAGATACTGTTATATCCCGCATATTGTACGTTTGGAAATTTCAAAGTCGACGTGGAAAATAAAGGGCAAGATTATTTCTTAAGAAATCATTTTCATGTACGGGTTGTTATGAGTATTATTTATGACTATTATTAGTATGAAAATTGTGTAGAAAGCTAAGGGTAAAAATGGTAATATTGAGAAAAGTCGAGGGACAAAACGGTAATTTCACGAAAATGTCATGAAAGTTCTTGAAAGGGGGACATTTGGCCGTGTGTCACATGTGTGTGGCATAAGTCCACATTTTTATTTAATGGGGGGCTAAAGTTGGAAAGAAGAAAAATTTAGTCTTCTTAATTTCAAGAAAACTCTAGAGAATTGAGGAATGTTGGAGAAAGAAAATAAGGGCATGTGACACCATGTGCCCCTTGTATATATAAATATGACCAAGTCTTGAAAATAAAGACAAAACCACCACATTATAACTCTAGAAATTTCAAGAGAAAGAGAGGAAGTGAGAGAAGCAACCATTCGGCCATAGAGGCTGGCCGAATTGGTCCTTGGGGATGCAATGGAGAAAATTTCTTTCTCCTTGTCTCTCTACTAATTATAAGGTCCTCTTCGACGTGGAGTAGTTGTTAGAGCAAGAAAAACATCCGTTTGCGTAATTGGGGAGCTAGCCGTGGGAGAAGTTGCTTGGAAGAGGTAAGACTCAATCTTGATTTTTATATGATGTGTGTGGCTTGTGGATGATTGTGGAATGTGGAAGTGAATGAAGTTCTTGAAAATATGGTGTTATGTGTGTTGGCCGAATGCATGGGTGTGTGTAGAAAAATGAAATGATTTTTTTTACTTAGTAGTTGGATTATTGTTGTGTGCAAAGTAGAGAAATGGATGAAGTATATGGAAGTATGTGTGTTTGATGTGTGGCCGTGAAATATATATATATAGTGTATGGCCGTGTATATTGTGTATTATGTTGAAATGATGAACGAATTTTATTTAATGTTATGGTTGTTATAGTATGTGGAGATGAATAAAAGTCATGAAAACATGGAGATTGTAAGTGGCCGTGTATGGTATGTGTGATGTTGTGAGGAAAGATTGAATTAATGTAGCATGTTGTTGTTGTTGTAATGTGTAGAGATGGATGAAATTGTATGGAAATATGTAAGAAGTTGTTGTGGCCGAGAATGGCATTGTTTGGTAAGTTATGGTAAATGGATGTAATTTGATATTATGGTTGTCGTCGTTATGGATTATGCGATATAGAATGAATGGTGTGGTTTAAGTTAAAAGTCTCGGACGAAATAGTATGTCGAATAAGTTGATTGGAACATTATGTGAATTGAATTGAACTAAATTAAATTGAATTGGATTGAATCGACTATTGAATTGTTGCTAGAATAATTGCTAGTATTGTTGTTGGTTTGGCCGGGTCAAATTCCCGGATTGTTGTAATCGATTTGGGGCCGAGCCGTATTCTCGTGGTTGGTACATTTACAGGGGAAATGCTGCCAAAATTTCGGCAGACAAAGTGTTACCTTAAAGAATCAACTTCTAAAGGCTCTAATCAAGTTTTGGTAAACATGACCAATTTGTAGATTTTGGCGGATTTGGAGCGCGAATCTGGAGTAGCATAAGGAGCGGAAAAAGGTATGTAAGGCTTCACCCTTCCTTCTATGGCATGTCTTAGACGAAATATGTTGGATAAGAACCTCGGGGACTCTTCTACCCTCCAGAATCCGCACTTAAAGTTTCCCCTTTTTCCTTCAGTAGGATTGAATTGAAAATGTTACCAAATGTTTGAAAACTCCCTAACAGCTAAAAATTGCACCAATGAGACCCGACTACCATAAAACCCTCACAAGGTGGGCCCACGGTTTCCCAGATTTACCTTTTTACTCCGCTTGACTTACTTTGATGCTGAAACCAAAAGAAACCTTCGATCCTTATTCCATTACCAAATGACAAGTACTGTACCTATCCCAACGAGACTACTTCCATGATAATAATGATAACGATGATGTCAGAAAGGAGGATATGTCTAAGATAAGTACGACAAGAATGATCCCACGACTAAGAGTCTTGAGCTAAGAATCCAATGTGAATATGGAAGTGTTATACTAGTTTCTAAAAGACTTCAAAGCATATGGATTAATGGTTATAATGCCTATGATCTTGTTCTATGTCTCCTCTTAAAGCTATTTTCCGTTGGTAGTCTCGCCTCAATTATCGTTCCTTCAAGGTGAGACAAGTGACCCGATTATTCCATAATGTAATCGGAGGATTTCGACCTTACGTCACTCCGATGGACACACGACTTTCTTTGGGCCCTCATGCATGCCAATTGTATGATATATGAATATGAATGTGAATATGTATATGTATATGCATATGTATATGGGGAAGGGGAAGGGCCACTGTTATATCACCACCTGATTCAGCTGGATTTCATCCCGGACGCGGGATGCCCGGACGCGGGATTATGGGAGAGCCGGATACGGCGTCTGTATTTGTGATATATATATATATATATAATATGTTGGGACACTGTTGGGGAGGGGGGGCGGGAGAGCCGATGTACTCGACGTCTGTGAATGTAAATGAAGGACACCGTTTTCTGAAATGTTCTGTTTTCTGTATATGTAAATAAGAAACACCGTTTTCTGAAAAAGAAACTAAGCATGCATGACATCTGCAGAAAGGCACTCATATGTACAGGTTACATCTGTCCCAGGATAAGCTCCTTATGTCTATTCTGTTATTGTTCATACTGTATATTCCTTATTATGGTATTATTCATGCTTTACATACTCAGTACATTACACGTACTGACCCCTCTTCTCCGGGGGCTGCGTTCATGCCGCGCAGGTACACCAGATGAGCCACAGCTATCATAGAAGATGTTCCAGCGGAGTTGGCAGGCTCCACTTGTTCTGGAGTGCTGTCGAGTCAGAGTATCCGAGCCATGATGTTTGTTTGATGTTAGAGACTTTGCAGACAGAGTCATGGGTATAGAGTGTCGATAATATGTTATATCATAAAGTCCATGTGATTACAGATTCTGTTTGATTTGAATACGATGGAAAAAAAAAGAAAAACAAATCTCTTGAAAGTTTTACTATGTTTTCCATTTTTATTGATATAAGAGTCTAAGGAAGTTAAGTATGTAACAAGAGTCAGCGGGTTCGCTCGGCTCCGGATATGGGGTCGGGTGCCCATCACACCCTCGTAAAGTCGGGGTGTGACAAAGTGGTATCAGAGCAGGTCGGTCTAAGGGGTTGTCTGCAAAGTCGTGTCCAGTAGAGTCCTGTTTATGGGTGTGAAGCCGACCACATTTATAAACAGGAGGCTGCGGGGCATCTAGGAAATATTGACCTTCTTTCTGTCTTAGATCGTGCGATAGAGCCAAGTCATAAGGAATGAGATTTCCCTATATGAGCTATATGTATGACGAGAGAAAACGAGCAAGGCTGCGGAAGCTTATAAAGGTAAGTCCCGACGTAAATGTTCTGTTACCTGAACTGGAAGTATTGGATGGAGGGGATGTGCCATATAGTCGTACGTTCTGTGAGGCCTTGATGACATTGGCCGCATACAGGTTTTGAATAACGGGAACAGTAAAGAAGGTTCTGCCAGAACAGGTACGCCCCACAGGAAAAAGTATGGGAAAGAAATACTGTGAATAGGTAATAAGTGAAATGCGTTGGTTCAGAAAGGTTACGGATTTGGGCGTGGCAACAAAGGTAAGGTCGCTACTATCGGGAATCTGGAAGCCCAAGACAGGAGGTAGTCATACACACAGGCGGGAGGTGAACATCGGGAACCAAAAAGGTAAAACGGTAATTACAAAGGAAGGGACGTGTTACGAAAATGTTTTGGGAACTGTAAGACTTTGACTTGCTCCAGAGCATGCAATAAAGGTTATGTGAGAAGATGACGCGAAAATATCGGCATTAAGGCACCAAATTTCAGTGAAGCTTTTGGGTTAAGCGTGCTCAGGTAGGAGCAATTCCATGATGGGTGACCCCCTGGGAAGTTTATAAGGAATTTTACATATTCTGACATAAAAGACAAATTGAAAACTAGAATAGCCTAAGTGAAACTACGGTATATGAGATGACGGGATACCATAAGAAGACGCGTGAAACAAGACAGACCAGCTCGGTAAAGAGACAGAAATGCATCGTAGCCCTAGAATTAGGATAGGCTTGAACAGCTCTTGGAAGTATTTTGTGAACTAGTTGATAGTAAATATGTATTTATATAGGCATGTCAGACGAGATAGAGTGAGGTAAAAGGAGACAAGGAGAAATGTGGAGAGGTTGAGAGTTGATTTCAACAAGTAGGTCTAAGAGAATGGTGACCAGGGTGGAGGAATGTGAAGTAAGAGAAGGAATGCTCAGGATGGTGATGGTGTTAAGGTGAAAGATCTGTAAAAGGACAAGTATATAGCTATAGTAATATGCTTAGAAGTTTAAGAAAGTAACGGGACGCTTAAGAAATACAGACGCACAGCTACAACACGAACATGTAGTTAAGAAAGAATTACGAGCAAGAGAGCTAAGCAAGTGAAAGGACGAATAAAGGATAGAAAGGTATGGAAATGTGGAAAAATGAGGACCTAGACAGGAAGTAAAAGAAAAGCTTAAGATAAGAAGTTTTCGATATGTTAGGCACAAAGCTGGAAAAGAAGGTGAGGGATAAAGGTATAAGCGAAGACTTCATAAAGGACTATGAGCATATAAGGAACCCCTTTAAAGGGGGGGAGGCCATATTAGGTTTACAAGAAATAACGATGAACTAAATGAGTACCAACACATGAGGTTAAAGACAAGTATGCCTGTATGGAGAGGTACGAGAGGAAAGATTAAAGAGAAGTGTGGTAAGGATCTAAAGATGTGCCTTTTTGTCATGAAACAGTAACAGAAAAGAGATGATCTAAGAAAGACAGGGACAAAATGTCGGCCCAGTAGATTAGGAAACCCATGACACAGAATAAGGACCCATACGAGGACGGAAAGGCTCGACTATATGGAATGGGCATGGAGAAACGGGAAACTATAAAAGAAACCCCATCTCGAAGTGTTACAAGACCCTATAAGGTCAATTGAACATTCGAGGACGAATGTTCTAAAGGGGGGGAGGATGTTATAGCCCGCATATTGTACGTTTGGAAATTTCAAAGTCGACGTGGAAAATAAAGGGCAAGATTATTTCTTAAGAAATCATTTTCATGTACGGGTTGTTATGAGTATTATTTATGACTATTATTAGTATGAAAATTGTGTAGAAAGCTAAGGGCAAAAATGGTAATATTGAGAAAAGTCGAGGGACAAAACGGTAATTTCACGAAAATGTCATGAAAGTTCTTGAAAGGGGGCCATTTGGCCGTGTGTCACATGTGTGTGGCATAAGTCCACATTTTTATTTAATGGGGGGCTAAAGTTGCAAAGAAGAAAAATTTAGTCTTCTTAATTTCAAGAAAACTCTAGAGAATTGAGGAAAGTTGGAGAAAGAAAATAAGGGCATGTGACACCATGTGCCCCTTGTATATATAAATATAACCAAGTCTTGAAAATAAAGACAAAACCACCACATTATAACTCTAGAAATTTCAAGAGAAAGAGAGGAAGTGAGAGAAGCAACCATTCGGCCATAGGGGCTGGCCGAATTGGTCCTTGGGGATGCAATGGAGAAAATTTCTTTCTCCTTGTCTCTCTACTAATTATAAGGTCCTCTTCGACGTGGAGTAGTTGTTAGAGCAAGAAAAACATCCGTTTGCGTAATTGGGGAGCTAGCCGTGGGAGAAGTTGCTTGGAAGAGGTAAGACTCAATCTTGATTTTTATATGATGTGTGTGGCTTGTGGATGATTGTGGACTGTGGAAGTGAATGAAGTTCTTGAAAATATGGTGTTATGTGTGTTGGCCGAATGCATGGGTGTGTGTAGAAAGATGAAATGATTGTTTTTACTTAGTAGTTGGATTATTGTTGTGTGCAAAGTAGAGAAATGGATGAAGTATATGGAAGTATGTGTGTTTGATGTGTGGCCGTGAAATATATATATATATATATATAGTGTATGGCCGTGTATATTATGTATTATGTTGAAAAGATGAACGAATTTTATTTAATGTTATGGTTGTTATAGTATGTGGAGATGAATAAAAGTCATGAAAATATGGAGATTGTAAGTGGCCGTGTATGGTATGTGTGATGTTGTGAGGAAAGATTGAATTAATGTAGCATGTTGTTGTTGTTGTAATGTGTAGAGATGGATGAAATTGTATGGAAATATGTAAGAAGTTGTTGTGGCCGAGAATGGCATTGTTTGGTAAGTTATGGTAAATGGATGTAATTTGATATTATGGTTGTCGTCGTTATGGATTATGCGATATAGAATGAATGGTGTGGTTGAAGTTAAAGGTCTCGGACGAAATAGTATGTCGAATAAGTTGATTGGAACATTATGTGAATTGAATTGAATTAAATTAAATTGAATTGGATTGAATCGACTATTGAATTGTTGCTAGAATAATTGCTAGTATTGTTGTTGGTTTGGCCGGGTCAAATTCCCGGATTGTTGTAATCGATTTGGGGCCGAGCCGTATTCTCGGGGTAGGTACATTTACAGGGGAAATGCTGCCAAAATTTCGGCAGACAAAGTGTTACCTTAAAGAATCAACTTCTAAAGGCTCTAATCAAGTTTTGGTAAACATGACCAATTTGTAGATTTTGGCGGATTTGGAGCGCGAATCTGGAGTAGCATAAGGAGCGGAAAAAGGTATGTAAGGCTTCACCCTTCCTTCTATGGCATGTCTTAGACGTAATATGTTGGATAAGAACCTCGGGGACTCTTCTACCCTCCAGAATCCGCACTTAAAGTTTCCCCTTTTTCCTTCAGTAGGATTGAATTGAAAATGTTACCAAATGTTTGAAAACTCCCTAACAGCTAAAAATTGCACCAATGAGACCCGACTACCATAAAACCCTCACAAGTAACGCTATGACATGTAATATATGTAAATTTGGTACGCCGCCTCATTTGATCCGAGGTGGGCCCACGGTTTCCCGGATTTACCTTTTTACTCCGCTTGACTTACTTTGATGCTGAAACCAAAAGAAACTTTCAATCCTTATTCTATTACCAACTGACAAGTACTGTACCTATCCCAACGAGACTACTTCGATGATAATAATGATAACGATGATGTCAGAAAGGAGGATATGTCTAAGATAAGTACGACAAGAATGATCCCACGACTAAGAGTCTTGAGCTACGAATCCAATGTGAATATGGAAGTGTTATATTAGTTTCTAAAAGACTTCAAAGCATATGGATTAATGGTTATAATGCCTATGATCTTGTTCTATGTCTCCTCTTAAAGCTATTTTCCGTTGGTAGTCTCGCCTCAATTATCGTTCCTTCAAGGTGAGACAAGTGACCCGATTATTCCATAATGTAATTGGAGGATTTCGACCTTACGTCACTCTGATGGACACACGACTTTCTTTGGGCCCTCATGCATGCCAATTGTATGATATATGAATATGAATGTGAATATGTATATGTATATGCATATGTATATGGGGAAGGGGAAGGGCCACTGTTATATCACCACCTGATTCAGCTGGATTTCATCCCGGACGCGGGATTATGGGAGAGCCGGATACGGCGTTTGTATTTGTGATATATATATAATATGTTGGGACACTGTTGGGGAGGGGGGGTGGGAGAGCCGATGTACTCGGCGTCTGTCAATGTAAATGAAGGATACCGTTTTCTGAAATGTTCTGTTTTCTGTATATGTAAATAAGAAACACCGTTTTTTGAAAAAGAAACTAAGCATGCATGACATCTGCAGAAAGACACTCATATGTACAGGTTACATCTGTCTCAGGATAAGCTCCTTATGTCTATTCTGTTATTGTTCATACTGTATATTCCTTATTATGGTACTATTCATGCTTTACATACTCAGTACATTACTCGTACTGACCCCTCTTCTCCGGGGGCTGCGTTCATGCCGCGCAGGTACACCAGATGAGCCACAACTATCATAGAAGATGTTCCAGCGGAGTTGGCAGGCTCCACTTGTTCTGGAGTGCTGCCGAGTCAGAGTATCCGAGCCATGATGTTTGTTTGATGTTAGAGACTTTGCAGACAGAGTCGTGGGTATAGAGTGTCGATAATATGTTATATCATAAAGTCCATGTGATTACAGATTCTGTTTGATTTGAATACGATGGAAAAAAAAGAAAAAACAATCTCTTGAAAGTTTTACTATGTTTTCCATTTTTATTGATATAAGAGTCTAAGGAAGTTAAGTATGTAACAAGAGTCAGCGGGTTCGCTCGGCTCCGGATATGGGGTCGGGTGCACATCACACCCTCGTAAAGTCGGGGTGTGACAGATACATATACATCCTGGCTCATAAGCCTCTTTACTATTAACTTCATTATCATAATCATCATCGTTATTACCATTATCATCGATATCATTATCACTATTATCGTCATTCACCACATCTATCTCTATAGGCTTAATCGCCATGCGAGGGATTAGCACAATCGTAGCGAGTCAAGAATCGTGAGCTTACAAGCTCGGAAGATCAAATCATTTGAAGGATATCATAGCCTCATAGAAGATTTAGACGTTTGGCCAGAGAAACATACCTTGTGAAAGAAGGGTTAGCCTTACATACCTTTTCCGTTCAACTACTCTACACTTGCGCGTTCTCCTCCAATGCTAGCGTTTCTACCTTCATTGAAGTCATACTATCATTAGAATCGATAGCTAGCATATATGACTAAAGCTAGAGAAAATCGGACAACATCTCCTTTATTTATACGACATTCCTCCATAACGTATATCAACTCCCAAACGTCAACAATACATTCACAATACCATAACAATAGTCATTATTCATCCATATTATCCACATTTCTCAATTTGCTTTCGATCACTTACATCTATGGCTATAACACACGACTATGTCCATTCACGTACATTACTCATCTCATGTTCTCCACATCATTTATAACACATTTTCATCATAATACTTCAAGATTCATAACTTAAATCAAACTATTTCTCAAAATGACACAATTCCATGTTCATGACCCATTTTTCCATACCTTTCTACAATCCAAGTATTTCAAAACTTAAATGACTTAACCAACATAAAAATATCATGAATCTTACCTTAAATGTTGTAGGATCAAGCCTTGGTTGATAATACTCCACTTGAGCAAAAACCCTAGTTTACCTCCATGAGATTTCTTGACTTTAAATGACCTTTGATGGTTTTCTTACACTTGATTCACTTGGTTTATGTTGTTGATCACCAAATATCCTTCAATTCTTGTGAAATATATGTAGAGAGATGTTTTAGAGAGAAGGGGTGTGAAGTGGAAGTGAAATGAAATAACCTTGGTCCCTTTATTTAATGCACCAAAAATCTGCCCCGACCACTTATACGGAACGACATAGGTTCGTATAATTTATATGGACCGTATGTCTAGCCGTATATTTGGTGCAGAAACTTTTTCCTTTCTGGGCTGATTATACGGTCCCAAACATACGGACCGTATAATTTATACGGCCAGTATGTTTGGCCGTATAAGCCCCAGTGGTTCCGAAGTTCATTTCGTCGATTCGTTTGATCTCCAATCCTTATGGAACCTTCTTAACACTTTTTCAACACCTCAATACCAATCTAAGGGATGTTATCACTCTTCTCCAAGTCATCATTTAGGCCTTGCTAACTCGTTACTCGTATTTCCTTTCCGATACCTATCGTATGCCTTGCCTCATCTTAGCCAACTTTCTTGTCTAACATAGGATGCCCTTGAAATCTCACTTAAGGTCCTCAAACGTTGTTTCTTACTTATGGAAATATCGTATACTCGTACTCCTCACTAGTTCATTCACTTGCATACCAACGGAAGATTTTCCGAGATGTAACATTCTCCCCCCTTAAGAACATTCGTCCTCGAATGTTGAAGGCTTAGGGAATTCTACAAAAATTTCGCCAGAGTTTCCCCTATAATATGGCACTACCATCCTGTCACAACAACCCATAATATCGATGCCTCACAGGACCACCACACAATAGCATAAAAATTTGGCCACACACGACCAAAAAGCATAAAAGGAAAACATACATACCTTAAAATCTTGACGTCTCATCTTGGATTTCTTCCAAGGGTTGAAATAAATGCGGATATCTGGATCACATACTCTCTTCCGCTTCCCATGTCATTTCCTCTCGCTTACTGCTTCTCCATAGAACCTTAACCGAGGCCACTTCTTTGTTTCTAAGCCTCCGTACATGCCTATCCAGTATGGCAATGGGTACCACTTCGTAAGTCAATGTCTCTGTCACTTGTACAACATTTATTGGCACAATATTAGTAGGATCTCCTACACATTTCCGAAGCATCGAGACATGGAAAAATGGATGGACTGACTCCAAATCCGAAGGTAGATCTAATTCATAGGCTACTTTGCCCACTTTTCGTACAATCTCATAAGGCCCAATGTATCGGGGACTAAGCTTCCCCTTTTTACCAAATCTCATGACGCCCTTCATTGGCAACACTTTTAGGAATACCCAATCTGTCACTTGGAACTCTAAGTTTCTTCGGCGATTATCCGCATAGGACTTTTGACGACTTTGGGCTGCTAACAACCTATCTTGTATAAGCTTAACCTTCTCTATGGCTTGCTGGACCAAGTCTGGCCCTATCAATTTAGTGTCTCCGGTTTCAAATCACCCAATTGGGGATCTACACTTTCGCCCATATAAAGCTTCATACGGTGCCATTTGAATGCTAGAATGATAATTGTTATTGTACGCAAACTAAATGAGTGGAAAGTGGTCATCCCAATTTCCTACAAAATCTATCATGCATGCCCGCAACATATCTTCAAGAGTCTGAATGGTACGTTCGGCTTGCCCATCAGTCTGCGGGTGAAACGCCGTGCTAAAACTCACATGGGTCCCTAGACCCTCTTGGAATGACTTCCAAAAATTTGCTGTAAACTGAGTCCCTCTATCGGAGATAATAGATACCGGAACACCATGGAGTCTCACTATCTATTTAAGGTAAAGCTTTGCATAATCTTCTGCCACATAGGTCGTTCTGACCGGTAAGAAATGAGCTGACTTTGTGAGTCTATCCACAATCGCACATATGGAATCATACTTACGTCGAGAACGGGGTAAGCCTGAAATGAAGTCCATGTTAATCACTTCCCTTTTCCAAGTTGGGATTTGTGTAGCTTGCAACAATCCACCCGGCTTTTGTTGCTCGATTTTCACTTGCTGACAATTAGGACATTGAGCTACGAATTCCGCTATATCTTTCTTCATTCCGTTCCACTAATATATAGACTTGAGGTCATGATACATTTTCGTCGCACCGGGGTGAACAGAATAACGGGAACAATGAGCTTCCCTCAATATCTGGTGGCGTAGACCTGCCACATTGGGAACACATAATCTGCCTCGACAACGGAGAACTCCGTCTCCTGAAATATCAAATGATGACTCCTCTTTCTGGGGGAGCGTCTCTCTGTACTGCATTAGCATGGAATCTTCCTATTGTTGCTCTTTCACTTCTGCTACTAGCGACGAGACTGCTGAATTATGAATAGTAGCTCCCCTGCTACCTGAGTCCACCACTCGAACTCCTAGGATAGCTAACTGCTTGAGCTCACGGGCCATTCCCCTCTTCTCTGGTCGTACATCACATAAACTTCCCATCGATCTGCGGCTAAGAGCATCAGCTACAACATTTGCCTTTCCAGGGTGATATAAGATATCAACGTCGTAATCTTTTAGCAATTCTAACCATCGTCGTTGCCGCAAATTCAACTCTTTCTGCTTGAAGATATACTGAAGGCTCTTATGATCTGTATAAATATCCACATGGACACCGTATAAATAATGTCGCCATATCTTTAGTGCATGAACCACTGCGGCCAATTCTAGATAATGGGTTGGATAATTCTTCTCATGTTTCCGCAATTTCCTTGAAGCATACGCAATCACTTTACCACATTGCATCAATACACAGCCTAGTCCAACACCTGAAGCATCGTAATAAACAACATATGCTTCCAATCCCTCTGGAAGTGTCAAAACTGGGGCAGAAGTCAATCTACCTTTCAACTCTTGGAAGCTACGTTCACAAGCGTATGTCCATTGAAACTTAGCCGATTTCTGGGTCAACTTTGTGAGCGGTGCAGAAATAGAAGAAAAACCTTCAATGAATCTCCTGTAATAACCTGCTAAGCCTAGAAAGCTAAGAACCTCCGTAGGAGTTGTGGGCCTTGGCCATGTTTTCACGGCCTCAATCTTTTGACTATCCACTCGAATACGATCAGCTGCAACAATATGCCCCAGAAATGCCACTGAGTTCAACCAAAACTCGTATTTGGAAAACTTTGCAAACAACTCTCAAGTTCGAAGAACTCCGAGGACAGTACGCAAATGATCCACATGTTCTGCCTCGGATCTAGAATACACCAAGATATCGTCAATAAATAAGATCACAAATAAATCCAGGAAAGGCCTGAACACATTATTCATCAGATCCATAAATACTGCCGGTGCATTAGGTAGCCCAAATGACATTACCCGGAACTCAAAATGACCATATCTTGTTCTGAAGGATGTCTTAGGGATATCCTTCTCCCTAACTCTCACTTGGTGATACCCGGACCTCAAATCAATCTTTGAAACCCATTTGGCACCTTGCAATTGATCAAATAAATCATCAATCCTCGGAAGATGATATTTATTCTTAATCGTCACCTTTTTCAATTGCCGATAATCAATGCACATTCTCAAGGAGCCATCTTTCTTTCGGACGAACAATACGGGTGCTCCCCACAGGGATGAACTAGGCCTAATGAAGCCTTTATCAAACAAGTCATTCAATTGCTCCTTCAATTCTTTCAATTCTGTGGGAGCCATTCTATAAGAGGAATAGATATCGGCTTAGTTCCTGGCAGAACATCAGTAGCAAAATCAATCTCCCGCTTGGGAGGAAGACCTGGAAGCTCTTCCGGGAACACATCCGGAAATTATTTACTACGGGACCTGACTGAAGAGTCGGCGATTCATCTTCTACATCTTTAACCCGAGCTAGATGATAAATGCAACCTTTCGTGACCATTTTCCGTGCCTTTGGATAGGAAATAAACCTACCCTTTGGTGACGCCGTATTCCCTTTCCATTCTAAAACTGGTTGTCCTGGAAATTGGAAACGAACCATTTTCATTCGGCAATCAACATTGGCATAACAAGAAGCCAACCAATCCATGCCTATAATAACATCAAAATCCACCATTTCTAGCTCATGCAAATCAATCATGGTACGACAATCACAAATCATAATTACACAATTTCTATATACTCGGCTAGCTATTACCGATTCGTCCACGGGTGTAGACACCTAAAAAGGTTGATTGACTCCGGCTCGACTCTAAATCGACCTGCAATATATGGAGTAACATATGACAACGTGGAGCCCGGATCAATCAAAGCATATACATCATGAGAGAATACCGATAATATACCTGTGACCACGTAAGGGGAAGACTCAAGGTCCTGGCGTCCAACCAAAGCATAAACACGGTGCTGAGGACAGCTAGAACTGGGAGCTCTCCCTCTACCTCTACCATGGCTGACTGGCGCATGTGAACCTGGCCCCATAGGGCGTACAGATGCTGAAGATTCGGCTATCGACCCTGAAGGCTGGGTCCTACCTCTACCATGAACTGAGGGGCAATCACGCATGATATGGCCTGGTCGACCACATGAATAGCAAACATCCGAACACAATCGACATCGACCCCAATGTAACTTCCCACACTGGGAACATCGTATTGCGGGTGGCCTTGTCTGACCCGAATCATCTCTGAACTGAGACCCCGAATAACTCTGACTTGGCCTGGAATGAGTAGATCTGTCGAATCTCTAGCCTGAAAACCACGGAGTCGCACTAGTCATAGAATAGCCTGAGTGCCTGGACATCTTCTGTCTGTGTCCACCTCTAAACTCACTCATCGGACCTGAAGATCTTGCCCTCTTACCATGACCCCTATCCTGCTCGCATTCACTTCTCTGCTGCTGTAGGTTTTCTTCTATGTTCTGAGCATGAGCCTGAATGCGTGCAATATCCATATTATGCTGAAGGGACGCAGTCAAGCATCTATCCATCAAATGTGGCCCGAGGCCTTTCACAAATCGGTGTACCAGGTCACCCCTATCTGCTACCATGGCCGAAGCATACCTAGCCAAGGAATTGAAGCAGAGACTATACTCTAGAGCACTCATGCTACCTTGCCTCAAATTTAGGAACTTATCGGCTCTAGCTCGCTGAACTTCTGGAGGCATATAGTGTCAGAGGAATGCATCAACAAACTCTTGCCATACCGGGGGAGGTGTATTGGCTCCCCGTGAAGCCATCCAAACAGTATGCCATTTGATCGAGATATCTCTCAATTGATATGACGCTAACTCCACCGATTCGGTGTCCGAAGCATGTATCAATCGAAGCGTCCTCAACATACCATCAATGAAATCTTGAGGGTCCTCCTCCGGCTTTGATCCAATGAATTTCGGAGGGTTCAAAGTAAAGAAGTCACGGGCTCTTGCACTAACAGCCTGTCACCCTGCCCTGTACTTTGCCGCTGAGTCTGAGCAGCAACCAGCTGTGTAAGCAAATGTATGGCCTCTTTTACATCTTGGCCTGAAGAATCCGGTGGAAGAGCTGGAGGTGCTGGAGTTGGGGCTGAGGCTCCCTCACGCTCCTCTAATATAGGTACTGATCAGGAGGACTGAGATTGAGCCGCACTCTGGGACTCACTTTCCTCTACTACCTGTGGCGGTGCTCTTTCAGCCCGCTTTTCTGCCATCGTCTTTCCCTTTTGGGCTGCTGTAGCCTTTCTTTTTACAGGCATTTCTGAAATACACAACACACAATTAAGGGACAAGAATTTCTTATATCATAGATCTATCGCACAATTCATATGAAGAAAGAATGTCATTCATTCCTATAATGTCTGCAGCTTCTTGTTTATAAGTGTGGCGCGCAACACACCCATAACCAAGACTCTACTAGACACGGCTCGTAGACACACCCTAGGACTGAACTGCTCTGATACCACTTTTGTCGCGACCCGTCTACAGGGCCGCGACGAGCGCCTAGTGCTAGCCCACCCGGGAACCCCCTTGACTTACACTTAAGCTTACATCTACGAGAGCCATATAATTAAACACATAATTCTACTCATTCATCATGCTAGTCCCAATGGAAGACAATGCCTTTATATTATAATTGGCACCTATGCCACGTCAACGTACATGAGCCAACAAGACTATCAAAATGACATACAAAATATAGGCCGACAAGGCAAATATATCTAACCTTATACACGTGACTACGAGCCTCTAAGAAGAGTATAACATATCACATGTGCGGGACAGGACCTCGCTATGCCCATAATTATATACACAAAAGAATGAGTACCCAAAAGCTATGGCACCGAATGAAATGGAGCTCTGCTATGTAATCTCTGAGAAAGCAACTATGGATCAAGCCTGTCTCCCTGTGGACCTGCGGGCATGGCGCAGCATCCACAAACAAAAGAACGTCAGTACGAAGAATGTACTGAGTATGTAAAGCATGATCAATATCAATATAGAAGCATAAATAGCAACATAAGAAATAGCATAGAATGGGAGATGGCAATATCATCGTCATTTGCACTTACTTACCTTTCTTAGGAACTTTCCATTTCTAATACGTGTTTGTGTACATACATCATTATCCGTATTCATAATAGTACTCGTACCATATTTGTGCTCGTATTCGTATACATGCCCCATATTCACATTCATATACATAGTCATATCATATTCGTATTCATATCATACACATAATCATATCATATACATAGCATTGACATAGCATACCCGACCACGTAGGATCGGTGTTTCATACATACTTGGCCAACCAAGGCTCAAGGTTACTCATACCTGGCCCTACCAAGGCTTTAGGGTTACATCTACCTGGCCCTACCAAGGCGTCAGGGTTGTCCATACCATCTACAGAGGTGTGCGCGCGTTACGTAATCACATACATACTTATTTACATATCTTACCCAGCCTCATAGGCTTGGGGTTCCATAATAGTCGTACATAGATACATATACATCCTGGCTCATAAGCCTCTTTACTATTAACATCATTATCATAATCGTCATCGTTATCGTCATCGTTATTACCATTATCATCGATATTGTTATATCCCGTGTTTTCACTCCTTCGGAAAAAAAAAATTGGAAATAATTTTGACTTGTAAGAAATAAGGTTATAGTTGAATTTATTTAACATAAGAGTTGTGCATGAAAGAATATTAATGTGGAGGTGTCGAGGAAGACTAAGGGAAAATTTGGAATTTTGGAAATTAGTTTCGGGAATTACAAAATTCTATTCACAAGTCATTCGGCTCAAAAAAATTAATGGAATTGAGGCCCACATTAAGGGACATGGCCGGCCAAGTTATGGCCCAAGTCCAACATGAATTAGTCATGTGCTTTGCCATGTGACTAATTAAGATAAAGGGAGATAAGTCTTCATTTGCTTCAAGAAAATTCAAGAAAAAATTAAGCAAACAAAAGAGAGAGCAAAGACTAGAGGGTTTCGGCCCTAACCCCTTAAAATTAGCCACCAAAAATCTTGTTCTAAATTTTTTTATTTTGTGGTTTTCCTACTAAATTGAGTAGCCTCTTCAACTTGGTGTAGTTGGTTTGGAGAAAGGAGGCCTTGGTTCATCAAAGTGATCACAAGTTCAAGTGAAGAAGACTAGAGAATAAGGTAAGAATTCATCCCTTATCCTTGTTTTATGAAGTCTTGTTTGTGTTGTAGTATGTAGAAATGTGTTGATTGTATGAAGAAATGGAAGTTTGCAAAGTGGGTGTGTGGTATATATGTGTAGCCGTGTGTATGCATGCATTGTATGCCAATGAAGAATTGAAATTATGTTGTATTCTAGTTGTGAATGTGATGGAATTCATATTGAGAATGAAAGTTGAATAAAATCGGATGAATTCGCAAAACGAGCATTGGGCCGTGTGGTATGTTGGAGTAGGAATAGAAATGAATCAAGTTTGGGTAATGTGTTAGTTGTGTTATTGTGATTCTTACAATGTAAATGAAAGTAAAACGATATGAGTTTGCTTTGAAATGGAATGTAGAAAAATTATGTCGTTTAAGTATGATTTTACGACATTATGAAAATGAAGTTATTAGGTTGCAAATTATGATGGGTATTGATGAATTTGGAAGATGGAATCATGTTATGAATACGTAAGTCAAAGATTAGAAGTTTCGAATGCGTTATGACTTTGGCGGAAAGTTTGTATATTATGTATACCGTGTGTATAATTTGAGGAAACGATATGAAATGCTTCTAAACTATGTTATGATGATCTAGATTGATAATGAATGTGAAACCCTTGAGATTGGTTTGGAAGTTGAAGTTGAAATGAAGGTTATGGTATTATGTCGGCAAGTAGAACTAGTTGTGTCACATTGTGTTTCTAATGTTTGTTGTTGATGTTGATGTTGTTGTTTGGGTTGTTGTTGATGGTTTTGAGCCGAGTTGAATTATCGGGGATGCTATATGTATAGGGGAGGTGCTGCCGAAATTTCGGTAGACATATATGAGTTAAGTTGAATTCGTAGAATCTATAACTCACAATTGGTAAACTTGACCATTTGCAGATTTTTGACGAAACGGGAAGTGAGCTTGGATAGGCGTGCAAAGCTCAAAAGGTATGTAAAGCTACCCCGATCCTTCTTTTGGCATGCCTAAGTGTATTAGAATCGAATTCGGGCCTCGAAAGACTTTCTGCCCATCGGAATCCGAAATTGAAAATCTCGCTTTTTCCTTCAGTAAGATTGAGCCCTTTTGGTTTGTATTCTTGAAAATCATGCAAACTTTCCCAAAACTACTTGGAAAGCTATAGAACGTCCGTAGAACCTTTGTAGGTGACCCCATAAGCTTAAAACATGTAATTTGAGCCCACCGCCTTGCTTGTCCCGAAGTGGGCCCACTATTCCCGGTTTTGCCCTTATTGTACTTAAGTCTTATTTTCGAGCGGTTTTTGAAAGAAATGTTTTGACTACCATTATAATTACCTAACAAACATTGTTTTAAATATTCCATTAAGTCTGATAAATTGTTTTGACACTCAAAACGACTTCAGAAATGTTATACTCTGTAATTCATTATGATATCCGAAACTCGTTTACTATGATCCCTTCCGACTTCATTGGATCGGTTTGTCTTTGATATGCCTCATCGAGTCTATGGAAACATTTATGATATTTTAATTGCATTAGTCCCTCTCTACTCCATTCGTGGATGCCCCAATGTTTCCCACACTGAGCCCGGGCCAGGATATGTTGTCAAGCGTGATCCTTTGCATTGTTCGCCGTGCCTTGATGTGAGGGGGCAGGTATACGCGTACATGGGTTTGTGGAGTATGCTGTGCCATGTACGCTTGTTCTGATATGATTTACTATGGCCATCTGATATGACATATTATGATACGAGGTTATGCCCCTTTTCTGATTCTTCTATGTTGTGGCACCAGCGTTGGGAGGGTGGCCACGTTCTGTCTGCCGAGTCCCTTGGCAGGGGCCGAATTTGATATGACATATGTTCCTGTACACACTCTACATGTTTTGAAAATATATATCTGATACTTTGGATTTTCTGTTTACTTTCTGTACGTTCTGTACCAGTTATGAGTTTGTTTCTGTAATTCAGGATTTACATATTCAGTACATATTTCGTACTGACCCCCTTTCTTCGGGGGCTGCGTTTTCATGCCGCGCAGGTACCGACGACAGGGTTGCTGATCCGCCCGCTTAGGATCTTATTCTGCTATTTTTTAGCGCTCTTTTATTCAGAGCCCATCTTTTGGTACAGTCTGTCATTACTGTATATGTATATTCTCGTTCATGGGTACGGCGGGGCCCTGTCCCGTCATATGATTCTGTCGGTCTGTTTAGAGATCTATGGACATATTTGTGGGTTGGGGTCTTTCTGTACAGATGTGTTCTTATGTTGTGTTTGGGCGACCCCATTCGCCGCCGCGGCCGGTCCGCATATGTTTAAATGTTGCTTTGTTGGCCCTGTGTGGTCTTTGCTGGTATTTTCTGTGCGCAGGGTTATTTTGGATAGTCTGTAAAACGAAGGAAACTCTGCCAAAATTTTTCTGGAAATTATCTAACTTCGAAATACAGCCTTGTCGGCTTCTGCTATATACTTGAATGCGTGTTGATAAAATTTGAGATAGCATTTGATAAATGCGTTTGAGTGCCCAGATCGGGCACTAGTCACGGCCTACGGGGTTGGGTCGTGACAGATATCATTATCACTATTATCGTCATTCACAACATCTATCTCTATAGGCTTACTCGCCATGCGAGGGATTAGTACAATCGTAGCGAATCAAGAATCGTGAGCTTACAATATCGGAAGATCAAATCATTTGAAGGATATCATAGCCTCATAGAAGATTTAGACGTTTGGCCAGAGAAACATGCCTTATGAAAGAAGGGTTAGCCTTACATACCTTTTCCGTTCAACTACTCTACACTTGCGCGTTCTCCTCCAATGCTAGTGTTTCTACCTTCATTGAAGTCATACTATCATTAGAATCGATAGCTAGCATATATGACTAAAGCTAGAGAAAATCGGACAGCATCTCCTTTATTTATACAACATTCCTCCATAACGTATATCAACTCCCAAACGTCAACAATACATTCACAATACCATAACAATAGTCATTATTCATCCACATTATCCACATTTCTCAATTTGCTTTCGATCACTTACATCTATGGCTATAACACACGACTATGTCCATTCACGTACATTACTCATCTCATGTTCTCCACATCATTTATAACACATTTTCATCATAATACTTCAAGATTCATAACTCAAATCAAACTATTTCTCAAAATGACACAATTCCATGTTCATGACCCATTTTTCCATACCTTTCTAGAATCCTAGTATTTCAACACTTAAATACCTTAAACAACATAGAAATATCATGAATCTTACCTTAGATGTTGTAGGAGCAAGCCTTGGTTGATAATACTCCACTTGAGCAAAAACCCTAGTTTACCTCCATGAGATTTCTTGACTTTGAATGATCTTTGATGGTTTTCTTACACTTGATTCACTTGGTTTATGTTGTTGATCACCAAATATTCTTGAATTCTTGTGGAATATATGTAGAGAGATGTTTTAGAGAGAAGGGGTGTGAAGTGGAAGTGAAATGAAATAACCTTGGTCCCTTTATTTAATGCACCAAAAATCTGCCCCGACCACTTATACGGACCGACATACGGTCCGTATAATTTATATGGACCGTATGTCTAGCCGTATATTTGGTGCAGAAACTTTTTCCTTTCTGGGCTGATTATACGGTCCAAAACATACGGATCGTATAATTTATACGGCCAGTATGTTTGGCCGTATAAGCCCCAGTGGTTCCGATGTTCGTTTCGTCGATTCGTTTGATCTCCAATCCTTATGGAACCTTCTTAACACTTTTTCAACACCTCAATACCAATCTAAGGGATGTTATCACTCTTCGCCAAGTCATCATTTAGCCCTTGCTAACTCGTTACTCGTATTTCCTTTCCGATACCTATCGTATGCCTTGCCTCATCTTAGCCAACTTTCTCGTCTAACATCGGATGCCCTTGAAATCTCACTTAGGGTCATCAAATGTTGTTTCTTACTTATGGAAATATCGAATACTCGTACTCCTCACTAGTTCATTCACTTGTGTACAAACGGAAGATTTTCCGAGGTGTAACAGGGTACCTCTTCATAAGTCAACTCTTCTGTCACTTGAACATCATTTACTGGTACGATCCTAGTAGGATCTCAAACACATTTACGAAACATCGAGACATGAAAGACTAGGTGAACTGACTCCAAATCAGGAGGTAGATCTAATTCGTAAGCCATTTTTCCTACCTTGAGCACGAGATCATAAGGCCCGATGTATCGGGGACTTAACTTCCCCTTTTTGCCAAATCTCAGAACGCCCTTCATCGGCGACGCCTTTAAGAATACCCAATCTTTAACTTGGAACTCTACGTCCCTTGGATGATTATCTGCATAGGACTTTTGAGGACTTTGAGCTGCTAATAGTCGACCCTGTATGAGCGTAACTTTTTCTATGGCTTGCTGGACCAAGTCTGGCCCTATCAATTTAGTCTCTCCTGCTTCAAACCACCCAATTGGGGATCTACACTTCTGCCCATATAAAGCCTCACACGGTGCTATTTGGATGCTAGAATGATAACTATTGTTATAAGCAAACTCAATAAGGGCTAAGTGATCATTCCAATTTCCTCCAAAATCCAACATACATGCCCGTAACATATCCTCAAGATTCTGAATGGTACGTTCAGCTTGTCCATCAGTCTGCGGATGAAATGCCGTGCTAAGGCTCACATGAGTCCCAAAACCCTCTTGGAAAGACTTCAAAAAATTAGCTGTAAACTTAGTTCCTCTAACTGAGATAATAGATACTGGAACACCATGGAGTCGCACTATCTCTTTAACATAAAGCTTTGCATAATCTTCTGCCACATATGTAGTTCTGACTGGTAAGAAATGAGCTGACTTCGTGAGCCTATCCACAATCACCCATATAGAGTTATAATTGCGTCGAGAACGGGGTAAGCCTATAATGAAGTCCATGTTAATTACTTCCAACTTCCAAATTGGAATGTCTATAGCTTTAAACAATCCGCCATGCTTTTGGTGCTCGATTTTCACTTGTTGACAGTTCGGACATTGAGCTACGAATTCCGCTATATCTTGCTTCATCCCATTCTACCAATATATAGATTTAAGATCATGGTACATTTTCGTTGCTCCGGGGTGGACAGAATAACGGGAGCAATGGGCTTCCCTCAATATTTGGTGGCGTAACCCTGCCACATCAGGAACACATAATCTGCCTCGGCATCGAAGAACTCCGTCTCCTGCAATCTTAAATGATGACTTCTCCTTCTGAGGGAGTGTATCTCTGTAATGCATTAGCATGGGATCTTCATATTGTCGCTCTTTCACTTCCCCTACTAGCGATGAGACTGCTGAATTCTGAATGGTAGTTCCCCTGCTACATGAGTCCACTACTCGAACTCCTAGGCTAGCTAATTGCTGGAGCCCACGAGCCATTTCTCTTTCCTCTAGTCGTACATCACACAAATTTCTCATGGATCTACGGCTAAGAGCATCAGCCACAACATTTGCCTTTCCGGGGTGATATAGGATATCAATCATTTAGCAATTCCAACCAACGTCGTTGTCGCAAATTTCACTCTTTTTGCTTGAAGATATACTGAAGGCTCTTATGATCTGTGTAAATATCCACATGAACACCATACAAATAATGTCTCAACATCTTTAATGCATGAATCGCTGCAGCCAATTCAAGGTCATGGGTTGGATAATTTTTCTCATGTTTTCGTAATTGCCTTGAAGCATACGCAATCACCTTACCATGTTGCATCAACACACAGCCTAGCCCAATGCATGAAGCATCGCAATAAACAATATAACCTTCTAATCCCTCTGGAAGTGTCAGGACTGGGGCAATGTCAATCTATCTTTTTGCTCTTGGAAACTACGTTCACAAGCATCTGTCGATTGAAACTTTGCTGATTTCTGGGTCAGCTTTGTGAGTGGTGCAGAAATAGAAGAAAAACCTTCAACAAATTTCCTGTAATAACCTGCTAAGCCCAGAAAGATACGTACCTCCGTAGGAGTTGTGGGCCTTGGCCATGTCTTCACGGCCTCAATCTTTTGGCTATCTACCCGAATACCATCGGCTGAAACAATGTGCCCCAGAAATGTCACTGAGTTCAACCAAAACTCACACTTAGAAATTTTTTTCATACAAGTCTCGAGTTTGAAGAACTCTAAGGACAGTACGCAAATGATACGCATGTTCTGTCTCGGCTATAGAATACACAAACATATCGTCGATGAATATAATCACAAATAAATCTAGAACGGGCCTAAACACATCGTTCATCAAATCCATAAATACTGTTGGTGCATTAGTTAGACCAAATGACATTACGCGGAACTCAAAATGGCCATATCTTGTTCTGAAGGCTGTCTTAGGGAAATCTTTCTCCCTAACTCTCACCTAATGATACCCGGACCTCAAATCTATCTTTGAAAACCTTTTGGCAACTTGTAATTGATCAAATAAGTCATCAATCGTCGAAAGAGGATATTTATTCTTAATTGTTATCATATTCAATTGCTGATAGTCAATGCACATTCTGAAGGAGCCACCTTTCGGATAAACAATACGGGTGCTCCCCATGTGGATGAACTAGGCCTAATAAAGCCTTTCCCAAGCATGTCTTTCAATTGCTCCTTCAACTCTTTCAATTCTGCGGTAGCCATTATATAAGGAGGAATAGATATAGGCTTTGTGTCTGGCAAGACATCAATAGCAAAATCAATCTCCCGCTCGGGAGGGAGGCCTGGAATCTCTTCCGGGAATACATCCAAAAACTCGTTCACTACGGGAACTGACTGAAGAGTTGGCGGTTTAGCTTCTACATTTTGAACCTGAACTAGATGATAAATGCAACCTTTTGTGATCATTTTCCATGCCTTAAGATAGGAACTACCATTTGGTGACGCAGTATTTCCTTTCCATTCTAAAATTGGTTCTCTCGGAAATTGGAAGCGAACCATTTTCATTCTACAAGCAACATTGGTATAGCAAAAAGCCAACAATTCCATGCCCATAATAACATCAAAATCCACCATTTCTAACTCATGTAAGTCAATCATAGTACGACGGTCACAAATCAAAACTATGCAGTTTCTATATACTCGGCTAGCTATTACCGATTCACCAACAGATGTAGACACCTCAAAAGGTTTGATCGACTCCGGTTGGACTCTAAACCAACCCGCAATATACGGAGTAACATATGACAATGTGGAGCCCGGATCTATCAAAACATATACATCATGAGAAAATACCGTTAATATATCTGTGACAACATCAGGATAAGACTCAAGATCTTGGCATCCAGCCAAAACATAAATACGGTGCTGAGGACCGCTAGAACTGGGGACTCTCCCTCTGCCTCTACCATGGCCGACTGGCGCATGTGAACCTAGCCCCATAGGGCGTATAGATGACGAAGATCTGGCTACCTACCCTGAAGGCTGGGTCCTACCTCTACAACCAACTAAGGGGAATTCACGCATAATATGGCCTGGCCAACCACATGAATAGAAAACCTCTGAACCTAATCGGCACTGACCCCAATGTAACTTCCCACACTGGGAACATCGTGGCACGGGTGGCCTCGCCTGACCCAAATCACCCCTGAACTGATATCCTGAAAAGCTCAGTCTCGGCCGGGAATGAGTAGATCTATCAAATCTCTGGCTCGAAATTCGTGGAGGCGCACTAGTCGTAGAATGGCCTGAATGCCTAGAAAACCGTTGTCTGTGCCCGCCTCTAAACTCACTCATGAAGCCCAAAGATCTGGCCCTCTTGTTATATCCCCTATCATACTCACGCTCACTTCTTTGTTGTTGTAGGCTTCCTTCTAAATTTTGAGCATGGTCCTGAATGCGTGAAATGTCCATATTGTCCTGAAGGGACGCAGTCAAGCACCTATGCATCAAATATGGCCCTAGGCCTCTCACAAATCGGTGAACTCAGTCACCCATATCCGCTACCATGGCCGAAGCATACCTGGCCAAGGGATTGAAGCGGAGACTATACTCTAAAGCACTCATGCTTCCTTGCTTAAAATTAAAAAACTTATCGGCTCTAGCTCGCCGAACTTCTTGAGGTAGGTAATGTCGGAGGAAAGCATCTACAAATTCTTACCATACCGGGGGAGGCGTATTGGCTCCTCGTGAAGCCATCCAAACTGTGTACCAATGAACCGCAACATCCCTCAATCTATAGGATGTTAACTCCACCGATTCGGTGTCCGAAACATATATCAACCGAAGCGTCCTCAACTTTCCATCAATAAAATTCTGAGGGTCCTCATCCGGCTTTGATCCAAAGAATTCCGGAGGGTTCAAGCTAATAAAATCACAAGACTTTGCACTAACAGCCCTATCACCTTGCCCTATACTTTGCCGCTGAGTCTGGGCGGCAACCAATTGAGTAAGAAAATGAATGGCCTCTTTTACATCTTGGCCTGAAGCATCCGGTAGAGGAGCCGGAGGTGCTGGAGCTGGGGTTGAGGTTCCCTCACGCTCCTCAGAAATAGGCACTGAATGGGAGGACTGAGATTGAGCCGCATTCTGGGACTCACTTTCCTCTACAACCGTTGGCGGTGCTCTTTCAGCCCGCTTTTCTGCCACTGTCTTGCCCTTTTAGGCTGCCATAGCCTTTCTCATTACAGGCATCTCTGAAATACATAACACACGGTTAAGGAAAAAGAAGTTCTTATGTCAGAGCTCTATCGCACGATCTTATGAAGAAAGAAGGTCATTCATTCCTAAAATGCCCGCAGCCTCTTGTTTATAAGTGTGGCGCACAACACACCGATAACCAAGAATCTACTGGACACGGCTCGTAGACACACCCTAGGACAGAACTGCTCTGATACCACTTTTGTCACGACCCTACCGGAAGGCTGCGACGGGCACCCACTGCTAACCCACCCGGGCACTTCTTATCATACTTTCACATTTACATATAGGTGAGCCGCATAGCTAAATCATACTTTCCATCCATTATTCATACTAATTCCATTGGGCAACAATACATATATATATCTTCATCAATAACAATGCCCATATAGATGTACATAAGCCGACGAGGCTAACAAAATGATATCCAAAGTATAGGCCGAAAAGGCTAAACATATCTAACCATATACACATGTCTACGAGCCTCTAAGGAGAGTATGTCATATCATATAGGCGGGATAGGACCCCGCCAGGCCCATAAATATGTACACAAAAGAATAAATACCAAAAGTTGTAACTCCGAATGAAATGGAGCTCCGCTATGTAGTCCCTAAGTAATAAAGCTATGGATCAAGTCTGTCTCCCTGGCTGCCTGCGGGCATGACGCAGCATCCACAAATAAAAGGACGTTAGTAAGAAGAATGTACTGAGTATGTAAAGCATGATCAACATTATTATAGAAGCATAATAAGCAACATAAGAAATAGCATAAGAGGGGAGGTAGTAGATCCAACGTCATAGACACTTACTTGCTTTTCATAGGGACTTTCCATTTCTAATGTGTGATTGTGTACATACATCCATATCCGTATCTGTATTCATATCCGTACTCATTTACATTTCGTATCCATTTTCGTATTCATAGCTTATTCGTATTTATATTCATATTCATATCGTATACATATCCATATCGTGTACATAGCATACCCGACTATGAAGGTTCGGTGTTTCACATACCCGGCCATGGCATGGCTCGGTGATTATACATACGTGGCCCTACCAAGGCTCAGGGTTATCCGTACCCAACTGCAGTGGTGCGCGTGCAATATATATATATATATATATATTTTACCCGGCCTTATAAGATCGGGGTTTCATAATAGCCATACATAGTCAAATATACATAAAAGCCCATAAGCATCTTTAGCATCATTACTATCATCGTTCATTACATCTATCCCTAGAGGATTACTCATCATAAGAGAAATTTAGTACAATCGTAACACATCGAGAATCATGAGCTTAGTAGCTCTTAAAGATAGAATCATTTGGAGGACATCATAGGCTTATAGAAGATTAGATATTTGGCCAAAGAACCATGCCTTATGAAAGAAGGGTTAGCCTTACATACCTCTTTGTTCAACTATTCTATCACTTGCACGTTCTCCTTCAATGCTCACGTTTCTACCTTCATTAGAGTTATACTATCATTAGAAAATCGATAGCTTAGCATACATGACTAAAGCTAGAGAAAATTGGACAGCATCTACTTTATTTATACGACTTCCTCCATATCATATATCAACTCCCAAACATCCATAATAACATTCACAACATCATAACAATGATCTTTATTCACCAACATTATCCTTACTTCTCAATTCACTTCCAATCATCCATATCCATGGTCATAGCACACTATTACATTCATTCATATACAATGTCTATCCCATGTTCTTAACATCATTTATAATATAACCATAATCACAACATATCAAGAATCATGACTCAATCCAAGCTATTACTCAAAAATGACACTATTCAAACATTCATGACCCATTTTCTATATTCTTCTACAATCCAAGGGTTTAAACTTCTCAATACCTTAAACAACATGAAAATTCCATAAAACTTACCTTATATGGTGTAGGAATGAACCTTGGGTGGAACACTTCACTTGAGCAAAACCTTAGTTTCATCTTCACTTGGATTCCTTATCTTGGATGAACTTTAATAAGTTTCTTACACTTGATTTACTTGGTTTAATGAAGTTGATCACTAATATCACTTGAATTATTGTGGGAGAAGTATGGAGAAGTATTCTAGAGAGTTCTAGAGAGAAGGGGAAATGAAATGAAATAAACTTGGACCCCTTATTAATAATACAAAATCTGTCCCGCTTGGATTTCACGAACCAACATACGGTCCGTATAAATTATACTGACCGTATGTTTGGTCGTACTTTTGGTCCAGTGAGTGGTGCTAATCTGGGCTGAATATACGACCAAACATACGGCCAGTATGTTGGCCGTATAATGCCCAGTTTCTCCGAACTCGTTCTCGTCGACTCGTTTGATCTGCAATCCTTATGGAACCTTATTAACACTTGTTTAGAACCTCATTAACAATATAAGGGATGTTATAAATCTTCTACAAAGCATCATTAAATCATCATTAACTTGTTACTCGTAAATCCTCTCTGATACAAATCGTATGCCTTGCATTCTCTTGGCAAACTTTCTCCTCTTACCTCGAAAGTCTTTGAAATCTTAATTAGGGTCATCAAATGTCATTCCTCATTTATTGAAATACCATATACTTCATGCTCTTCGTTAGTCTAGTCAATGTGCATCAACGGAAAATTTTCCGAGGTGTAACAAGAAATGTATGTAAAGACATTAGGGATAAAATCTCTAACATAATTAATCACACCTAAAAACTATTGGAGCTGCTTCGTTGTAAAATTGGTGTCTAGGAATTTGAGCAGTTCTTCACAAATATGTGGCCCTGGGCTATATGCTCCATGAACAAAATGCATCCCCAGAAAATCAATTTCCTTTCTAGCAAGAATCATCTTTTTCTGTGAGAGCGTGATTCCATTTTTCTCCACTAGGTCATGGAATTGTTGCAGCAAAGTGAGGTGTTCTTCCTTATTATCACTAAAGAGTAAGATGTCATCAATGTAGACAAGTGATGTATGGAGGATGGGTTGAAATAATTTTATCATGGCTTTTTGGATAAATGAGGGTGCCGTTTTCAACCCAAAGGGCATGACCTTCCATTGAAAGTGATGATCGGGTATATAAAACCCTATTTTTGGTCTATCTTCTGGGTGTATTCCCAATTGCCAAAACCCCGATTCAATGTCAAACTTGAAGAAGTATTTAGCTTTGGCTAAGTGTGATAAAGTGTGAGTTTATTTGGGATATGGAATTTATCATCTTGGAGGAAATAGTTAAGAGGTTGATAGTTTACGTCTAATCTGGGTTTACTTCTTGTTTGTTCCGCCCGTTTATTGCCATAGAATGCCTCACATGCCCATTGCGAATTAGAGGGCTCGATAAGTCCAAACTCAAAGAGATCTTCGCATTCCCTTTTGGCAAGGTGGAGATGACCTGGATTCATGCCTGAGTGACTTGCCTTGGTTGGATTAATGCTTTCATTCTTCTTGAAGGGGTGTTTAATGAAAAACTCCTCATTTAGCCATAAGGTTTTTGCATTTTCCCATAAACTCCTTGTGCAAATCCGCACATGAATGCTCCACCAACTGCTTTTCCATCTCCTTGACCTGTTCAGCATCAGTTATTTGGAATAATCGTAAAAGATCTGTATATGGCTTGAATTGTTTCTTGAACGTTATTCCATGGGATTTGATCTGGAGTTGATCTTTAAGTTGCCTGAAGATGTCAAATCCAACAATGAGATAGTTTCCTGGGACATCTGATCTAAACAGCTTTGTTCGACCCTTCAACCCTGGGAAGAATTCAATTGTGATTGGATGCTTTGTGCTGACTGTGGTGGTTAGGACTCCAGTCCCAGCAGTGTTGAAATCTTTGAAATGTGGAATCCATTGATCCTCAGGAAGGACGGCTGGGTTCATCAGTGAACATGCCACTCCAGTGTCAATGAAAGCAATAACCTGGATTGGTTTATCCCATTTGGATGGATAAACTTTAAGTTGGTCCTACGGGATCACCATGATGCTGTTGATATCTTCTTGAGCCTTTCCCTCTCGTTCTGAAATCTGGTAATATTCATCGCCATATTTTTCGTTCATATCCATGGAAAAGAGGGTCTTCTCTGTGGGTTCGTCCTCTAATGAGAGAACAAATTCAAGATCGCCATTGTCACCTACATGGATACCAGTGTAGTACTCTATTTCAGTAAGACGTTTGATCGACCTTCTGGATTAGGTATAATTTTTTGCATAATGCCCAATCTTGTTGCAGATGAATCATCTGTCATTTTTTCAGGATTTGCCTGGGCTCCTTCTCCTGAAATATTTTGTGCGCCTCCTGAACTGCGATCTTTCTGTTGAAGGCTTTGGCTATTTCAATCGCTTGAATCTTCCTTTTCGTCTGGGGCATGGCATGAACAACTTGACCCAGTAATTAGGTCAGACTTCCCGCAAGATTTATCAAGGGATATATTGATTCGTATGATCTGTTTCAAAACAGATCTCTTTGTGCAGAAATCATCCAATGCTAGAAATATTGCTTGCCTAATGTAGCCGACCGGTGGGATCGTTATTTATTGGAACTTCTCCTCAATGATTGTCACGGTCCGGCTTGCTTACATCTTTGGAAGTGATGAAACAAAGGCTTGCTTGAGACTAGCTTCTCCACCTAACTCAAAGAACATTTTAGCCATCTTCTCAAAATGGATATCGATGACTTCTCTGTCAAATGCTACGTATTTCATTTCGAAGAACTGTCTTCTTAGTTTTTCTTGCCTTTGGCCGGTATCTCCACAAAATACTTCTTGGGGTATTTTGATGTTGAAAGCAAAGTCTTGGGATGTGAGAAACATATTTTTGTCCTGTGTCCCAAGTGAATTCCACCAGTCTCTGAGAATTCTGGAGAACCTTGAAATGAATCTAACAGGATCATATACTTTTCCCGTTCGACAAGATTCTTTGTCACCATCCAAGTGAATAAATCTTCGATCTTTTGGGGAAATTTTGATACTTTGATATCATCCAGATTGAAAGTATGGAATCCAGTCCCAACGAAATTTGCGGTTGTTGGTTCTGGCCATCTTTCTGGAATTGGCTCATCTGTCATCCCGTCACGATCATCATCTACTTCAGAGATTTCAGGTTCTTTGGGTTGATTCATGAATATTGGTGGGTTATCTTCTTATAAGGAGTCAACTGAGGAATCTTCGCTTGTCTCAACGCTTTCTTCCGTAGGATCAGTATCATATGAATCATGGTCACTGGACACTAGGGTATCATCCTCTTCTATATCGTTTGTGGGTTTGGCCACGTAGAGGTTAGGAATATTGTGGGCCGAGATCATCAAGTTTTGCAGCTCGAGTTCTTTTGAACCTTCCCCGAGTTCTTTCTTCCGTTTGGACTGCTTTGGACCTCCATAGAGTCTTTCCTTTCCCAGACCATTTTTGCAATGTCATACGCAGTTTAATCGTTTTCTTTTGGGGTAAAATACATAGGGTCTCGTTTTGTGGATGGGAACATAGTGAAAGAATGGTCAAGCTTTAGTGGCGAGTATGTTTGTGCGGACATGGGGAAAAAGGTGGGTTTTGATGGGCAGCTTTGTGTTTTTTGTGGTTCAAGGTGACCATATCTCAGTAGCTGTATTTGTTCTTTAAGGTCAGCCATTTCCTTTTGTTGTTGGTTAAACAAGTGGAAAAGGGAAGTGCCTGGTGGACAAATCTCATACTGCATGTTTGTCAGTCGCAATTCCAGGGCTTTGTTCAGTCCAACATGATGAGAAGATGCTTGTTCCACTTTTTTCTCAATTGTCTCCACCCTGCTCATCATCTTGTTCTATGTGTGAGCAACATTTCTGAAGGAAGTGCTAATATTAGATGACACTTTGTTTTGGCAAATGGCATTTTCGGATTGCCAATTGATTGTTGCTTCTACTTCACTTGTTGGTGGCTTTTCTCCAGTGGGTAGCACAACATTTTGCCTTGGAATTTTTGGGGCATGGCTTGCACCATCTTTTTCAAAAGGTTGTTATAAAGGACATTCAGGGACGTGACTGGAGCTTGAGGGGTTCATCATGAGTATTTCTGGCTTTGGGATATTTGGGTCTGAAGGTTTGTGATATAAATTTTCGTTAGGGAGAGGTGGCCAGTTTTGGGGTTTTTACGAAACAGGGAATTCATATTTTCCTGGACAGCTCTGTGAACCGATAGATGAATCTCCTTCTTCATACCTTGTTCGGAGCTCTCTTTCAGAGTTTCTCCATTTTTTCTTTGATTTGGCTCTTCTTGCATGATTTTCATCCCATTCAATTTCATCGTCAAGACATTCTTGACAGTCACATTGGATATCCCATAGGTAGTGTCCCGTGAAAGGACATTTGAACCACCATACATCATGACCTTCATTATCGAACTACTTTATCCAATCATTTTCACTCATAATACTTGGGAGATGGTAAGCGAATGTTTCAGGGTCATCTTGCTGTGTTTGGTTATAAGTGGGTTGGTACATCTGGAATGAAAAGGTTGTTTTGTTGGGTTTTTTAAGGTTAGAGTGGTCAAAGCTTGTGGCAACTGTTTTATCGGGCTTTTTTGGAAAACTATTGTAGATGCACAATGATATTCAAGCCAAGCTGCAGAAAAGGCTAAGTATTTTTGCTTGGTGTTTCCCAGCCCTCTACACCCATTCAGAATAATGGTATGGATCTCTCCCTTCCATGTGGAGAAAATGCTTTGCTCTTAAAAGTAGATGCCACCAACGGAACTACCATGTGCACCCAAATCCCAAAACAGCACTCTAGGCAAGAACTTATCAAATTCCTTCCAGATACATGGATCACGAATTATGAAAAGCTGAGAGAACTTGTTGAACCTCTCCAATCCTCTAAACCCACTTTTTCCAAAACACTTGATAAAACAGTTGCCATAAGCTTTGACCTCTCTCACCTTAAAACACCCAACAAAACAATCTTTTCTTTCAAGATGTACCAACCCACTTATGACCAAGCACACCAACATGACCCTGAAACATTCTCTTACCATCTCCCAAGTATCATGAGTGAACATGACTGGATAAAGCAGTTCGATAATGAAGGTCATGATGTATGGTGGTTCAAAGGTCCTTTCACGGGAAACTGTCCATGGGATATCCAATGTGACAGTCAAGAATGTCTTGACGATGAAATTGAATGGGATGAACATCATACAAGAAGAGCCAAATCAAAGAAAAAGGGCGAAACTCTGAAAAAGAGTTCCGAACAAGGTATGAAGAAGGAGATTCATCTATCGGTTCACTGAGCCGTCCAAGAAAATATGAATTCCTTTTTTCGTACAAACCTCAAAACTGGCCACCTCTCTCTAACCAAAATTTATATCACAAACCTTCAGACCCAAATATCCCAAAGCCAGAAATACTCATGATGAACACCTCAAGCTCCAGTCACACCTCTGAATTTCCTTCATAACAACCTTTTGAAAAGGATGGTGCAAGCCATGCCCCAAACATTCCAAGACAAAATGTTGTGCTGCCCTCTTGTCACGACCCAGCCCCGTGGGCCGCGACTGGTGTCCTTCTGGGACACCCCAAACGAACTCACACCCAAATCATCGTAGTCAGTCTCGACCAAACTCAACGTACGTTATTCGAACTCAACATCGCACTCAGACAATTACCGAACACTTATCCTAAGCAGTCGCCCGTACAAATCAAACAAATCACAAATCAGAAAGGAGGCGGAATATACATCGCCAAATTTCACACACACACATCAGAAGGGTGGCGGAATGCACATCGCCCCCAAATGCATACACATACATACAAACTCAGAGGCCGACTTGGCCATAGTAGCGTACGGGCCACTTAAGATCGCACAACAGACTCACATGCAAACACACCGGACCCACGACCCACAAATCTGACTACAGGCCTCTAGACAAAACAGAACATAAGAACATAGGACGGGACAGGGCCCCGCCGTACCCACTCATCCAAATATACAGAATACAGACACAACAAAAGATATGTACCAAGAGTAGGCTCCGGATCAAGGGGAGCTTTCCAACACAGCAGAATGAGTAGCCTAAACTGGAGGACCACCCAAACGAGCTTCTGTACCTGCGGGCATGAAACACAGCCCCCGAAGAAACGGGGGTCAGTACGGGAGAAGTACTGAGTATGTAAAGCAGAAGGTACAGAAATCACAAACACAGCTGGAGTCCGAAAGAACAAACACACCAACATCGCAAACAAAGCAAACCTGTGCGGGAGGCGAACGTACAAATGCAAATCAAATCATGTATAGGGTTTAGGAACGTGGTCACCCCCCGACGCTGGTGCCACAACACATCATAACTCCAGAAGGTTTCAAATCTCCGTACAATCTCCAGACACATCATATCACACACACATCATATCATCAGAACATATCAAATGCCATATCACATCATAACTCCATAAACGGTAACCGGCCCTATGGCGAGGCCTCAGAAACCGTAACACATCATAACTCCCGAATATATTATAGTGCGCACGATCACAAAGTCGGCCCGGGTACCGACGAACGAAGTCATAGCAGACAGCACGAACAGAGTAGTGCAGAAATCATATGCATATCAAAAATAATTTGTCGGACTTAACATATAATTTACGTAGAGGTATATACTGACGCCCGAAGGATCGGAGTAAGAATCAGACTGATCAAAGTATGCGTATAAAAGTTACGAAGTTCCAAACTGTCAAATTCGCAAGAAAAACTGTTCATAAGTCATTTTCCGAAAATCTCACATCATTCAAAGTACAGAACGTACATTAATGGCATAGGAAGTTTCAAACACATCCTTGGGTCCTAAACAGACGGTTGCGGATCATAACGGACACAAACGAATCAAACAAACCGAATAAGGGGAGCCTCGGGGCTCGCGGGCCCACCTCGAGTCAAATTGAGGTGGCGGACACAAATCACAGACTTTCGGCTCCATAGAGCCATCTACAAAAGTTTCGAAGAGTTTCGGACACAACAGCACAAGTTATGGAGGTACGAACATTCTTTTAACCAAATGTGACAAAAAAGGGTTCAATCGCGCTGAGTGAATAGTGCTCGAACTTCAACTTCGATTTCCAAGAGCAGGGTTAATCCCGAGATTCCGAAATTTTCCTAGTGGGTCTAGGACATGCCAAAAGAATGAGAGGGAGGCTTTACATACCTGGTTGGCGCCTTACGCTCCTCAAATCGCAATTCCCGTTTCGTCCAGAAACTGCAAATGGTCACTTTTACCAGTTACTATTCATGAGAATTAACATTTTAGTCTTTGGGCTATATTTGGCTACCGAAATTTCGGCAGCATTTCCCCTATAAATCTAACATCCCCGAGACTTGGCTCGGCTCAAAATACAACAACAACAACAACCCAAACATCATTACACAATACAAACCACAATCGAACCACACTAGCTTCAAAATTTCACCTTAATACATAAGTTGGTAATCCTATATTCAAACTTCACAATTCTAACTCATGTCCACATTATTGTATTCATTCATTCAAGATTATTCCACCACATAACATACAAGTTCCAAACCATATACAAAGTTTCTCAAAATCCATTTCTTTCCCTATTTCATTTCAACCACCAAAAGTTACGACGAATATTCTAGCTTGCGTCGTTTCGTTCCAAATTCATCAACATCAACTATAAATCATATTTAAAGTCTTTAGTATCATATATATATATACTATGATATACACAAATATACCAAGGGTATACACTTTCCGATAACGTCCAAAATTATTTTCTAACACCAACTCAATTCCTTAATCAATCCTTTACAACATAATGACCACAACAACACATCATTCAAGCTAAACAAGATCAAATTCCTATGCCTTAAATCTTACAAAACCCACGGCCAAACACACTCTCTTTGCACACACACGCCATGCACAACACAACACCATTCCAAAATCTTTACGCCAATTCAATTACTAACACCTATACATCCATTTCATATCATTAAAACATCAAAACCTTACCTTAATCTTAAGATCCCGATTCGCCGCAAACGTCGTCCTCTCGTCAAACTAGTTGTACCACCACGAAGAGCACCTCGAACCCATCAATTTTTCCAAAAGAGGCTAGGTGATTGGATTAGAAACAAGCCACGAATTTTTTTTTCTTTCTCTTTCTTTTTCGGCCGAAACCCTTTTCTCTTTGTTCTTGGATTTTTTTTTTTTGATTCAAGTCTTGATAATTACCAAGTGATCATGATATATATATCCATAATAGGAGTCATGTGCTTAGCACATGACTCTTTAAAAGTGGGCTTGGGCCTCCCTTGGCCGGCCACTTCACAAAATTTTGGGCCTCAACTTTGTTCAAATTCTCTTGGCCCAATTCATAATATGTCCCGCTTTGTAATTACCGAAACTAATTTCTAAAATTCCGAATTTACCCTCGGCCTTCCCCGAGGTCTTGACATCCATGATTTCATAATCAACATGAGCATAGCAACTTGGATCAAATTATTTCCTCAACACACACAAGTCTTATTTATTTCTTGATTTCTCGTTATACGAAAATACGGGACATAACACCTCTGGAGAAAAGCCACCAACAAGTTAAGTAGAAGCAACAATCCATTGGCAATCCAAAAATGCCATTTGCCAAAACAAAGTGTTAACTAATATTGCCACTTCCATCAGAAATGTTGTTCACACACAGAACAAGATGAAGAGCAGGGTGGAGACAATTGAGAAAAAAGTGGAACAAGCATCTTCTCAGCATGCTGGACTGATCAAAGCCCTGGAATTGCGAATGACAAACATGCAATATGAGATTTGTCCACCAGTCACTTCCCTTTTCCACTTCTTTAACCAATAACAAAAGGAAATGGCTGAACTTAAAGAACAAATACAACAACTGGGATATGGTCACCTTGAACCGCAAAAAACACAAAGCTGTCCATCAAAATCCACCTTTTCCCCAGGTCCTCACAAACATATTCACCAACAAAGCTAGACCATTCTTTCACTATGTTTCCATCCACAAAACGAGACGTTATGTCTTTTACCCAAAAACGAAACGATGAACCTGAGTTTGACATTGCAAAAATGGTCTGGGAAAGAAAAGACTCTATGGTGGCCCAAAAGCAGTCCAAACGAAAGAAAGAACTCGGGTAAGGTTCCACAGAACCCGAGCTGGAAAACTTGATGATCTCGGCCCAAAAGATTCCTAACATCTACATGGCCCAACCCACAAATGATATAGAGGAGGATGATACCCTAGGATCCAGTGACGCAGCTTCATATGATACTGATCCTATGGAAGAAAGCGTTGAGACAAGCGAATATTCCTTAGTTGACTCTTCAGATGAAGATAACCCGCCAGTATTCATGAATCAACCCACAGAACCAGAAATCTCTGAAGTAGATGATGACCGTGACGGGATATCGGATGAGCCAATTCCAGAAAGAAGGGCAGAACCAACAACTGCAAAATTCGTTTGGACTGGATTCCATATTTTCAGTCTGGATGATATCAAAGTATCAAAATGGCCCAAAGGATCAAGGATTTCTTCACTTGGATGGTGACAAAGAATCTTGTCGAACGGGAAAAGTACATGATCCTGTCAGAATGCACTTCAAGGTTCTCCGGAATTCTCAGAGACTGGTGGAATTCACTTGGGACACAGGACAAAAATATGTTTCTCACATCCCAAGACTTTTCTTTCAACATCAAAATACTCCAAGAAGTATTTTGTGTAGATACCGGCCAAAGGCAAGAAAAACTAAGGAGACAGTTTGTCACGACCCAGCCCCGTGGGCCGCGACTGGTGCCCTTCCGGGACACCCCAAACGAACTCACACCCAAATCATCGTAATCAGACTCGACCAAACTCAACGTACGCTATTCGAACTCAACATCGCAATCAGACAACTACCGAACACTTATCCTAAGCAGTCGCCCGTACAAATCAAACAAATCACAAATCAGAAAGGAGGCGGAATATACATCGCCAAATTTCACACACACACATCAGAAGGGTGGCGGAATGCACATCGCCCCCAAATGCATACACATACATACAAACTCAGAGGCCGACTTGGCCATAGTAGCGTACGGGCCACTTAAGATCGTACAACAGACTCACATGCAAACACACCGGACCCACGACCCACAAATCTGACTACAGGCCTCTAGACAAAACAGAACATAAGAACATAGGATGGGACAGGGCCCCGCCGTACCCACTCATCCAAATATACAAAGTACAGACACAACTAAAGATATGTACCAAAAGTAGACTCCGGATCAAGGGGAGCTTTCCAACACAGCAGAATGAGTAGCCTAAACTGGAGGACCACCCAAACGAGCTTCTGTACCTGCGGGCATGAAACACAGCCCCCGAAGAAAACGGGGGTCAGTACGGGAGAAGTACTGAGTATGTAAAGCAGAAGGTACAGAAATCACCAACACAGCTGGAGTCAGAAAGAACAAACACACCGACATCGCAAACAAAGCAAACCTGTGCGGGAGGCGAACGTACAAATGCAAATCAAATCATGTATAGGGTTTAGGAACGTGGTCACCCCCCGACGCTGGTGCCACAACACATCATAACTCCAGAAGTTTTCAAATCTCCGTACAATCTCCAGACACATCATATCACATACACATCATATCATCAGAACATATCAAATGCCATATCACATCATAACTCCATAAGCGGTAACCGGCCCTATGGCGAGGCCTCGGAAACCGTAACACATCATAACTCCCGAATATATTATAGCGCGCACGATCACAAAGTCGGCCCGGGTACCGACGAACGAAGTCATAGCAGACAGCACGAACAGAGTAGTGCAGAAACCATATGCATATCAAAAATAATTTGTCGGACTCAACATATAGTTTACATGTAGGTATAAATTGATGCCAGTAGGCTCGGAGTAGGAATCAGATTGAACAAAATTTGTGTATAAAAGTTACGAAGTTCCAAACTGCCAAATCTTTAGAAAAAGTTGTTTATAGGTCATTTTCCGAAAATCTCACATTATTCAAAGTACAAAACGTCCGCTAACGGCATAGGAAGTTTCAAACGCACCATTGAGTCATAAACAAACGATCACTGATCATAACGGACGCAAACGAACCAAACAAACCGAATAAGGGGAGCCTCGGGGCTCGTGGGCCCACCTCGAGTCAAATTGAGGCGGCGGACGCAAATCACAGACCTTAGGCTCCCTAGGGGCATCTACGAAAGTTTCGGAGGGTTTCGGACACAACCACAAAAGTTATGACGATTCGAACATTCCTTTGACCAAATGCCACAAAAGGGTTCAATTGCGCTGGATGAATAGTGCTCGAACTTGAACTTCGATTTCCAAGAGTAGGATTATTCCCGAGGGGCCGATCTTAACCTAGTATGTCTAGGACATGCCAAAAGAATGATAGGTAGGCTTTACATACCTGGTTGGCGCCTTACGCTCCTCAAATCGCAATTCCCGTTTCGTCCAGAAACTGCAAATGGTCACTTTTACCAGTTACTATTCATGAGAATTAACATTTTAGTCTTTGGGCTATATTTGGCTATCGAAATTTCGGCAGCACTTCCCCTATAAATCTAACACCCCCGAGACTTAGCTCGGCTCAAAATACAACGACAACAACAGCCCAAACATCATAAAACCATACAAACCACAATCATACTACATTAACTTCAAAATTTCACTTTAATACATAAGTTGGCAATTCTTGACTCAACTTCAAAATTCCAAATCTATTTCCACATTAGTCCATTCATTCACTCATTCCCAATTATTCAAACACACTACATACAAGTTCCAAATCACATACAAACATCCCCAAAGTTCACTACTTTCCAATTTTCATTCAAAACACCAAAAGTTACGACGAATATTCTAACTTGCGTCGTTTCATTCCAAATTCATCAACATCAACTATAAATCATATTTAAAGTCCTTAGTATCATAAATATACTATGATATATACAAATATACCAAAGGTATACACTTTCCGATAACGTCCGAAATTATTTTCTAGCACCAACTCAATTCTTTAATCGATCCTTTACGACATAAAGATCACAACAACACATTATTCAAGCTAAACAAGATAAAATTCTTATGCCTTGCACTACATGGGACTCACGGCCAAACACACCCTTTTATATACACACACACCATGCACAAACACAACCTCATTCCAAAATCTTTACGCCAATTCAATTACTAACACATATACATCCATTTCATATCATTAAAACATCAAAACCTTACCTTAATCTTAAGATCCCGATTCGCCGCAAACGTCGTCCTCTCGTCAAACTAGTTGTACCACCACGAAGAGCACCTCGAACCCATCAATTTTTCCAAAAGAGGCTAGGTGATTGGATTAGAAACAAGCCACGAATTTTTTTTTTCTTTCTCTTTCTTTTTCGGCCGAAACCCCTTTCTCTTTGTTCTTGGATTTTTTTTTTTGATTAAAGTCTTGATAATTACCAAGTGATCATGATATATATCCATAATAGGAGTCATGTGCTTAGCACATGACTCTTTAAAAGTGGGCTTGGGCCTCCCTTGGCCGGCCACTTCACAAAATTTGGGCCTCAACTTTGTTCAAATTCTCTTGGCCCAATTCATAATATGTCCCGCTTTGTAATTCCCGAAACTAATTTCTAAAATTCCGAATTTACCCTCGGCCTTCCCCGAGGTCTTGACATCCATGATTTCATAATCAACATGAGCATAGCAACTTGGACCAAAAATTATTTCCTCAACACACACAAGTCTTATTTATTTCTTGATTTCTCGTTATACGAAAATACGGGACATAACATTCTCCCCCCCTTAAGAACATTCGTCCTCGAATGTTGAATCGAACCCACGGGTGTCGTACTACTCCGGGAGTGTTCTCTTGGTAGTTGTCCTTTATCTATTTCTCCGATATGTCTCCTTTACCAATACTAGGGTAGATTTTTCACATCGCTGACTCAACTACCTTCATGATACATTTTCTCATACTCTACGTAATCACCGAACTCTGCACTATATTCTTGTAAGGGACGGACGCTTTCCAGACACCATCGTCAATATCATCTTCTTTTCACACTCCTGAGTTTCCTTACCACATCGTCGTAATCTCGCTTTACTTCATATCAGACACTTCATGCCGAACAGATTCAGAACTAAAACCGGACGGATTCATAATCGGAGGCAGACATACTCAACTAGGGCGGTTGGATTCGTAGCCAACATCGAAGGTACGGAAGCATATCAGACACATCTGAGATCGGAGTCAGACGTATAAAGGCGTATCAAACGAACTCGTAAGCAGAATCAACACACGAAGATACACCAGACAGATTCACACTTGAAGTCAAACGTATGGACTCATATCGAACGGATCCGAAATCAGAATCAAGTATACAGGATTGTTTCATACAAAGTTGTGACCAGTCAAACCGAAGTGTATCAAACACACACGCGGTCAAAATCAAACGCACAGAAGTATATCAGACGGATTTATATCCAGAGTCAGACATACAGAGGTGTGCCAGACAGAAACGGATCCAGAATCAAACGCACAAAAGGTTCATCGGACGGGAACCTAGTCGAACGCAGAAGTACAGAAGTGTACTAGGTAGAGCCTCATCGGAATCGGAAGTGCAGAAGCACCACAGATAGGATGTCAATTTAGAATCAAATCATTCATATTAAGGCTCCAATAATTCATGAGAATTTTCCTTTATTTGCAAACTCACTCACCAAGTCGTCACACAATTTACTTTGCGTCTTACGTATCGACTCCTTCAAAAAAATTCCAATTACTCACACTGCTTTTCCTTTGTTTATCACAACATTAGTTTCCGGGGTTCGGCTCTTAGCCCTCACAGGCAGCAAATGAGAATCATACACACACACATACACATACATACACACATACACACGTTTATTCATACCTTACTGGCGAACATCTCTGGCTGTTATTCAAATTCGTTCAATTTCCCAAGAGGTGTCGTCCCCTTTCCTTTTTGCCCATTTAGTCCGCCTCGTTCCGCGTGACTCTCGAAAGGGCACTAATTACTTCACACACATCCTATTTGCCTTTGGTTACCCCAAGTTTTCATTTACCTTAATCATACTTACACTTGTGCAAAATCTTGCGTTACTTCCCAGGGGTCACCCATCCCAGAATTGCTCTGGCTTGAGCACGCTTAACCCTGAAACTTTTTCACATTTTGACGCGTTAGGGCTGATATAATTTCGCCAATTGCCCCGCACGACCTTTGTCACGTAATTTTAGGCCAAACGGGGTCTTAGCAAATTTTCGTAGCGGGTCCCACTCTGACCCAAAGAGGTCGTTGCTTTTCTGGTTGTGAGGTCTATCGTTCTAGTCTTCCAAATCCCATATATTTTCCTCCCACATGTACAGATAACTGCCTCGGATATTTTCATTAATTCGGATTCTTACCTTACCTTTACTGACACACACAAAAAGAATATCGCATAATACTGAGGTACAAACCTACCATTGCACATATTCATTAAACAAAAAGGTTAGTAATATACCTGGGTCTGTATCTGGGGGCGCCTCTGGGTCCCGACGACCAGTCAAAGCGTAGATGCGGTTCGAGGGACCGCTAGAATCTGAACCCCCAACACGGCCTCTACTGCGGCCCGCTGGTGCTGGCATACCTCGCCCTGTAGAGCGCGTGGCCGAAGGGGTAGATGACGAACCAGCAACGGATCTCATCGGTGGTGCTGCGCTACCGGAACCGCCTGCCCACGGACAATCCCGCATGATATGGCCCTGGCGGCCACAAGCAAAACAGGCCCCTGTGACCCTGAAGCACTCACCTGGGTGCGATCTTCCACAATATGAACACGGGGGCATAGGTGGCCTAATCTGACTGGGACCCCTGCTCGCCTGAGGACCTGGGGCTCTGGAACTCTGGTCTGCCCTGGACGGTCCTGCGCCATCAAATCTCTTACTAGCAGACTGTGTGTCCCGGCCTGACGGAGGAAAATACCCACTGGACTGATACTGAGGCTGCCCGCCCCGAGAATCTCCAAAATGCCCCGCTGATCTGGCCCTCTTGGGCCGTCTCCCATCATACTCTCTGCTGGGCCGATCTGCTCGGTGCCGGTTCTCCATCCCCTGGGCGTAGGCCTGTAGACGGGCAATATCCATATCTGTCTGCAATGACACCGCCATACAGCCGTCAATCAGATAACGATCCAACCCCATAACATATCTATGCATCCGATCTGTCATATCTGCCACCACGGCAGGGGCATACCGGGCCAGGGAATCAAACTCCAAATTATATTCACGGACGCTCCGACCCCTCTGCTGCAGATGCAAAAACCGATCAGCTCGCTCCCGTCGTAACTCTGGGGGCAGAAAGTGGCGGGTGAAAGCAGTCACAAACTGATCCCACATAGCTGGAGGAGCACCCTCACCCCGGGATAGCTCCCAAGTCTCATACCAATGCGCGGCAACATCCCGAAGTCTATGCGAAGCTAGCTCAACCGACTCGGTCTCTGACGCCCTGACCAAGTCTAATGCACGCCGCATCCCCCGAATGAAGTCATGGGGGTCCTCGTCGGGCTTAGACCCGAAAAACTCTGGAGGGCCGCATAACAAGAACTCCCGAACTCTCAGGCTTTCCCGCCTGTCTTCATCATCATCGTCCCTCCGCCCGCGCCTGCGAGCCTGTCCGGCTACAATCGTGGTCAACAACTGTACAGCCTCCCTCAGGGTCCTATCCTCCGCCCCTGGCTGAGGAGCTGGAGTCTCAGGAGCGGGTACACGGACCTCTGGAGCTGCTGAAGGTCCCGCTCCAGGCTGTACTAATGGGGGTGTAGCAGACCCCTCAGAATGAGGTGCAACCTCAGGCAAATCATAGACACGAGCCCGAGTAGCTCGTTGTGCCTGACTGGTCTCTCCCACCTTCGCCTTGCCCTTCTGGGCCGCCGTTGCCTTCTTCGGAGGCATTACTGCAAACACAACAACGGGTCAGATCAGAATAATCCTAATAACACAGCTCTATCGCACGATCTAAGATTCCAAAGAAAGGGCAACACAACATCCTAGATGTCCTGTAGCTTCCTGTTTATAGATGTGGTGCACAACACATCGATAAATAAGACTCTACTAGACACGGCCTGTAGACATTCCGAGGACAAACCGCTCTGATACCACGTTTGTCACGACCCAGCCCCGTGGGCCGCGACTGGTGCCCTTCCGGGACACCCCAAACGAACTCACACCCAAATCATCGTAATCAGACTCGACCAAACTCAACGTACGCTATTCGAACTCAACATCGCAATCAGACAACTACCGAACACTTATCCTAAGCAGTCGCCCGTACAAATCAAACAAATCACAAATCAGAAAGGAGGCGGAATATACATCGCCAAATTTCACACACACACATCAGAAGGGTGGCGGAATGCACATCGCCCCCAAATGCATACACATACATACAAACTCAGAGGCCGACTTGGCCATAGTAGCGTACGGGCCACTTAAGATCGTACAACAGACTCACATGCAAACACACCGGACCCACGACCCACAAATCTGGCTACAGGCCTCTAGACAAAACAGAACATAAGAACATAGGACGGGACAGGGCCCCGCCGTACCCACTAATCCAAATATACAGAGTACAGACACAACTAAAGATATGTACCAAAAGTAGACTCCGGATCAAGGGGAGCTTTCCAACACAGCAGAATGAGTAGCCTAAACTGGAGGACCACCCAAACGAGCTTCTGTACCTGCGGGCATGAAACACAGCCCCCGAAGAAAACGGGGGTCAGTACGGGAGAAGTACTGAGTATGTAAAGCAGAAGGTACAGAAATCACCAACACAGCTGGAGTCAGAAAGAACAAACACACCGACATCGCAAACAAAGCAAACCTGTGCGGGAGGCGAACGTACAAATGCAAATCAAATCATGTATAGGGTTTAGGAACGTGGTCACCCCCCGACGCTGGTGCCACAACACATCATAACTCCAGAAGTTTTCAAATCTCCGTACAATCTCCAGACACATCATATCACATACACATCATATCATCAGAACATATCAAATGCCATATCACATCATAACTCCATAAGCGGTAACCGGCCCTATGGCGAGGCCTCGGAAACCGTAACACATCATAACTCCCGAATATATTATAGCGCGCACGATCACAAAGTCGGCCCGGGTACCGACGAACGAAGTCATAGCAGACAGCACGAACAGAGTAGTGCAGAAACCATATGCATATCAAAAATAATTTGTCGGACTCAACATATAGTTTACATGTAGGTATAAATTGATGCCAGAAGGCTCGGAGTAGGAATCAGATTGAACAAAATTTGTGTATAAAAGTTACGAAGTTCCAAACTGCCAAATCTTTAGAAAAAGTTGTTTATAGGTCATTTTCCGAAAATCTCACATTATTCAAAGTACAAAACGTCCGCTAACGGCATAGGAAGTTTCAAACGCACCATTGAGTCATAAACAAACGATCACTGATCATAACGGACGCAAACGAACCAAACAAACCGAATAAGGGGAGCCTCGGGGCTCGTGGGCCCACCTCAAGTCAAATTGAGGCGGCGGACGCAAATCACAGACCTTAGGCTCCCTAGGGGCATCTACGAAAGTTTCGGAGGGTTTCGGACACAACCACAAAAGTTATGACGATTCGAACATTCCTTTGACCAAATGCCACAAAAGGGTTCAATTACGCTGGATGAATAGTGCTCGAACTTGAACTTCGATTTCCAAGAGTAGGATTATTCCCGAGGGGCCGATCTTAACCTAGTATGTCTAGGACATGCCAAAAGAATGATAGGTAGGCTTTACATACCTGGTTGGCGCCTTACGCTCCTCAAATCGCAATTCCCGTTTCGTCCAGAAACTGCAAATGGTCACTTTTACCAGTTACTATTCATGAGAATTAACATTTTAGTCTTTGGGCTATATTTGGCTACCGAAATTTCGGCAGCACTTCCCCTATAAATCTAACACCCCCGAGACTTAGCTCGGCTCAAAATACAACGACAACAACAGCCCAAACATCATAAAACCATACAAACCACAATCATACTACATTAACTTCAAAATTTCACTTTAATACATAAGTTGGCAATTCTTGACTCAACTTCAAAATTCCAAATCTATTTCCACATTAGTCCATTCATTCACTCATTCCCAATTATTCAAACACACTACATACAAGTTCCAAATCACATACAAACATCCCCAAAGTTCACTACTTTCCAATTTTCATTCAAAACACCAAAAGTTACGACGAATATTCTAACTTGCGTCGTTTCATTCCAAATTCATCAACATCAACTATAAATCATATTTAAAGTCCTTAGTATCATAAATATACTATGATATATACAAATATACCAAAGGTATACACTTTCCGATAACGTCCGAAATTATTTTCTAGCACCAACTCAATTCTTTAATCGATCCTTTACGACATAAAGATCACAACAACACATTATTCAAGCTAAACAAGATAAAATTCTTATGCCTTGCACTACATGGGACTCACGGCCAAACACACCCTTTTATATACACACACACCATGCACAAACACAACCTCATTCCAAAATCTTTACGCCAATTCAATTACTAACACATATACATCCATTTCATATCATTAAAACATCAAAACCTTACCTTAATCTTAAGATCCCGATTCGCCGCAAACGTCATCCTCTCGTCAAACTAGTTGTACCACCACGAAGAGCACCTCGAACCCATCAATTTTTCCAAAAGAGGCTAGGTGATTGGATTAGAAACAAGCCACGAATTTTTTTTTTCTTTCTCTTTCTTTTTCGGCCGAAACCCCTTTCTCTTTGATCTTGGATTTTTTTTTTTTTGATTAAAGTCTTGATAATTACCAAGTGATCATGATATATATCCATAATAGGAGTCATGTGCTTAGCACATGACTCTTTAAAAGTGGGCTTGGGCCTCCCTTGGCCGGCCACTTCACAAAATTTGGGCCTCAACTTTGTTCAAATTCTCTTGGCCCAATTCATAATATGTCCCGCTTTGTAATTCCCGAAACTAATTTCTAAAATTCCGAATTTACCCTCGGCCTTCCCCGAGGTCTTGACATCCATGATTTCATAATCAACATGAGCATAGCAACTTGGACCAAAAATTATTTCCTCAACACACACAAGTCTTATTTATTTCTTGATTTCTCGTTATATGAAAATACGGGACATAACACAGTTCTTCGAAATGAAATACGTAGCATTTGACAGAGATGTCATCGATATCCATTTTCAGAAGACGGCTAAAATGTTCTTTGAGTTAGGCGGAGAAGCTAGTCCCAAGCAAGCCTTTGTTTCATCACTTCCAAAGATGTTAGCAAGCCGGACCATGACAATCATTGAAGAGAAATTTCAATCAATAATGATCCCACCGATCGGCTACATCAGGCAAGAAATATTTCTAGCGTTGGATGATATCAGCACAAAGAGATCTTTTTTGAAGCAGACCATACGAAACAATCCAGCCCTTGATAAAGCTTGCGGGAAGTCTGACATAATTACTGGGTCAAGCCGTTCGTGCCATGCCCCCAGACGAAAAGGAAGATTCAAGCGATTCAAATAGCCAAGGCCTTCAAGAGAAAGATCGCAGTTCAGGAGGCACACAAAATATTTCAGGAGAAGGAGCGCCAGTAAGTCCCGGAAAAATGACAGATGCTTCATCTGCAACAAGATTGGGCATTATGCAAAAAATGTCCCCAATCCAGAAGGTCGATCAAGCTTCTTACTGAAATAGAGGACTACACTGGTATCCATCTAGGTGAAGATGACAATATTGAATCTGTTCTCTCATTGGAGGACGAACCCACAGACAAGACCCTCTTTTCCGTGGATGTGTACAAAGAATATGGCGATGAATATTACCAAATTTCTGACCTAGAGGGAAAGGATCAAGAGGATATCAACAGCATCATGGTGATCCCACAGGTCCAGCTTAAAGTTTATTCATCCAAATGGGATAAACCAATCCAGGTTATTGCTTTCATGGACACTAGAGGGGCATGTTCATTGATGAACCCAGTCGTCCTTCCTGAGGATCAATGGATTCCACATTTCAAAGATTTCAACACTGCTGGGACTGGAGTCTTAACCAACCACAGTCATCACAAAGCATCCAATCACAATTGAATTCTTCCCAAGGTTGATGTTTCGAACAAAGCTGATTGGATCAGATGTCCCAGGAAAAGATCTCATTGTCGGATTTGACATCTTCAGGCAACTTAAATATCAGCTCTAGATCAAAGCCCATGGAATAACGTTCAAGAAACAATTCAAGCCATATACAGATGTTTTACGATTATTCCAAATAACTGATGCTGAACAGATCAATGAGAGAGAAAAGCAGTTGGTGGAGCATTCATGTGCGGATTCTCTGAAGGAGTTTATGGGAAAATGCAAAAAGCCTCTATGGCTAAACGAGGAACTTTTCATTAAATTCCCCTTCAAGAAGAATGAAAGCATTAATCCAACTAAGGCAAGTCATTCCGGCATTAATCCAGTCCATATCATCTCTTTCGGAGAGAGGAGCAGTTTAGTAAAAATGTGTTTGAGTCGTTACCATCTGCGTCCAACCCTTGTAAGTACTTAGCAAAAATAAATATGTCTCCTACTCTGTATAAAACCCTTTCTTGCAAATATGACTACCTTTATGAAGTTGATATTCTACCTGGTGAAAACAAAGTGTCTTCCACCGACCTACCCCTCATAAATCCTTATTCTGCTTTTGCTAAAAAAACATGTTCCTCGTGGTCACAAATTCGTTCCCTGGTCCAACCAAAGCCCAAATGCGCAAAAGAATATATTGGTGCCTCAAAACATAACCAACACCTTATTCTAGCAACTCAAGAGGAACAATTCATCACTCTGCAGATTCCAGATGATTTTCCTAGACAGTGGAAAAATCATGGTTTCACCCATATCTATTTTCGTGCTGTTAGAATTTCATTAATATATCATGGAAGAAAAGGCCAACCAGTTGTAGCTTGCCTTTCCCTTCTTGACACCAGATATAATGAATACCAACATGTGAATTTGGGTACCACAGAAGTCACTCTAAATGCTGGGATAGTTTTGGTCAATATATTCCCAAATTTTAACATGTCCCTGTATGATCCGTATCTAATGGAGGCTTTAAAGCTCCAAGTCCAAATTCAAGGTGCTCTACAAGCTAAAGATGCTATTCAGGCTACTTTACACTACCAAATAATTTGGCGAGTTTAGAATCATGCTATGGATCTCTCCCTTCCAGGTGGAGAAAATGCGAAAATGCTTTGCTCTTAAAAGTAAATGCCACCGACGGAACTACTATGTGCACCCAGATCCCAAAACAGCTCTCTAGAGAACAAATTAAAAAAGTCCTTCCAGATACATTGGTCACAAATTATGAAAAGCTAAGAGAACATGTTGAACCTCTCCAATCCTCTGAACCCACTTTTTCCAAAAAACCCGATAAAAAAGTTGCCATAAGCTTTGACCACTCTCACCTTAAAAAACCCAATAAAACAACCTTTTCTTTCCAGATGTACCAACCCACTTATAACCAAGGACACCAAGATGTCCCTGAAACATTGTCCTACCATCTCCCAAGTATCATGCGTGAACATGACTGGATAAAGCAGTTCGATAATGAAGGTCATGATGTATGGTGGTTCAAATGTCCTTTCACGAGACACTGCCCATGGGATATCCAATGTGACTGTCAAGAATGTCTTAACGATGAAATTGAATGGGATGAACATCATGCAAGAAGAGCAAAATCAAAGAAAAAATGGCGAAACTCTAAAAGAGAGTTCCGAACAAGGGATGAAGAAGGAGATTCATCTATCGGTTCACTGAGCCGTCCAGGAAAATATGAATTCCTGGTTTCGTACAAACCCCAAAACTGGCTACCTCTCCCTAACCAAAATTTATATCACAAACCTTCAAACCCAAATATCCCAAAGCCAGAAATACTCATGATGAACCCCTCAAGCTCCAGTCACACCCCTGAATTTCCTTCACAACAACCTTTTGAAAAAGATGGTGCAAGCCATGCCACAGAAATTCCAAGGAAAAATATTGTGCTGCCCACTGGAGAAAAGCCACCGACAAGTGAAGTAGAAGCGACAATCAATTGGCAATCCGAAAAATAAAGTGGAACAAGGATCTTCTCACCATGCTGGACTGATCAAAGACTTGGATTTGCGAATGATAAACATGCAATATGAGATTTGTCCACCATGCACTTCCCTTTTCCACTTCTTTAACCAACAACAAAAGGAAATCGTTGACCTTAAAGACCAAATACAACAACTGAGATATGGTCACCTTGAACCGCAAAAAACACAAAGCTTTCCATCAAAATCCATCTTTTTCCCTATGTCCTCACAAACATAATCACCACCAAAGCTAGACCATTCTTTCACTATGTTTCCATCCACAAAACGAGACCCTATGTCTTTTACCCAAAAACAAAACGATGAACCTGAGTTTGACATTACAAAAAGGGTCTGGGAAAGGAAAGACTCTATGGCGGCCCATAAACAGTCCAAACGAAAGAAAGAACTCGGGTAAGGTTCCACAGAACCCGAGCTGGAAAACTTCATGATCTCGGCCCAAAAGATTCCTAACCTCTACGTGGCCCAACCCATAAATGATATAGAGGAGGATGATACCCTAGGATCCAGTGACCAAGATTCATATGATACTGATCCTACGGAAGAAAGCGTAGAGACAAGCGAAGATTCCTTAGTTGACTCTTCAGATGAAGATAACCCGCCAATATTCATGAATCAACCTAGAGAACCAGAAATCTCTGAAGTAGATGATGACCGTGACGGGATGAGCCAATTCCAGAAAGAAGGCCAGAACCAACAACCGCAAAATTCGTTGGGACTTGATTCCATACTTTCAGTCTGGATGATATCAAAGTATCAAAATGGCACCAAAGGATCCAGCATTTCTTCACTTGGATCGTGACAAAGAATCTTGTCGAACGGGAAAAGTACATGATCCTGTCAGAATTCACTTGAAGGTTCTCCAGAATTCTCAGAGACTGGTGGAATTCACTTGGGACACAGGATAAAAATATGTTTCTCACATCCCAAGACTTTGCTTTCAACATCAAAACACTCCAAGAAGTATTTTGTGGAGATATCGGCCAAACGCAAGAAAAACAAAGGAGACAGTTCTTCAAAATGTAATGCGTAGCATTTGACAGAGATGTCATCGATATCCATTTTCAGAAGATGGCTAAAATGTTCTTTGAGGTAGGCGGAGAAGCTAGTCACAAGCAAGCCTTTGTTTCATCACTTCCAAAGATGTTAGCAAGCCGGACCATGACAATCATTGAAGAGAAATTTCAATCAATAATGATCCCACCGATCGGCTACATCAGGCAAGAAATATTTCTAGCATTGGATGATATCAGCACAAAGAGATCTTTTTTTAAGCAGACCATACGAAACAATCCAGCCCTTGATAAAGCTTGTGGGAAGTCTGACCTAATTACTGGGTCAAGCTGTTCGTGACATGCCCCCAGACGAAAAGGAAGATTCAAGTGATTCAAATGGCCAAGGACTTTAAGAGAAAGATCGTAGTTCAGGAGGCCCACAAAATATTTCAGGGGAAGGAGCCCCGGTAAGTCCCGAAAAAATGATAGATGCTTCATCTGCAACAAGATTGGGCATTACGCAAAAAATTATCCCCAATCCAGAAGGTCGATCAAGCTTCTTACTGAAATAGAGGACTACACTAGTATCCATCTAGGTGAAGATGACGATCTTGAATCTGTTCTCTCATTAAAGGATGAACCCACAAACAAGACCCTCTTTTCCATGGATGTGTATGAAGAATATGGCGATGAATACCGCAGGTCCAGCTTAAAGTTTATCTATCCAAATGGGATAAACCAATCCAAGTTATTGCTTTCATGGACACTGGAGCGGCATGTTCACTGATGAACCCAGCCGTCCTTCTTGAGGATCAATGGATTCCACATTTCAATGATTTCAACACTGCTGGGACTGGAGTCCTAACCACCACAATCATCACAAAGCATCCAATCACAATTGAATTCTTCCCAGGGTTGAAGTTTCGAACAAAGCTGATTGGATTAGATGTCCCAGGAAAAGATCTCATTGTCGGATTTGACATCTTCAGACAACTTAAAGATTAGCTCCAGATCAAAGCCCATGGAATAACACTCAAGAAACAATTCAAGCCATATACAGATGTTTTACAATTATTCCAAATAACAGATGCTGAACAAATCAAGGAGATAGAAAAGCAGTTGGTGGAGCATTCATGTGTGGATTCTCATAAGGACTTTATGGGAAAATGCCAAAAGCCTTTATGGCTAAATGATGAGTTTTTCATTAAACTTCCCTTCAAGAAGAATGAAAGCATTAATCCAACGAAGGCAAGTCACTTCGGCATGAATCCAGATCATCTTCAGCTTACCAAAAGGGAATGCGAAGAGCTTTTGGAATTTGGACTTATTGAGCCCTCTAATTCGCCATGGGCATGCGAGGTGTTCTATGTCAATAAGAGGGCGGAACAAACAAGTGCTAAACTCAGATTAGTCATAAACTATCAACCTCTTAACTATTTCCTCCAAGATAATAAATTCCCTATCCCAAATAAACTCACCATTTTTTCACACTTAGCCAAAGCTAAATACTTTTCCAAGTTTGAACTTAAATCGGGGTTTTGGCATTTGGGAATACACCCAGACGATAGACCAAACACAGGGTTTTGTATACCCGATCACCACTTTCAATAGAAGGTCATGCTCTTTGGGTTGAAAACGGCACCCTATTTGTTCCAAAAAGCCATGATAAAATTGTTTCAACCCATCCTCCATACATCACTAGTCTACATTTAAGACACCTTACTCTTTAGTGATACTATGGAAGAACACCTCACTTTGCTGCAACAATTCCATGACCTAGTGGAGCAAAATGGAATCATGCTCTCACAGAAAAAGATGATTCTTGCTAGGAAGGAAATTGATTTTCTGGGGATGCATTTTGTTGATGGAACATACAACCCAGGGCCACATATTTTTCAAGAACTACTCAAATTCCCAGACACTAATTTTACGACGAAGCAGCTCTAACATTTTTTAGGTGTGATTAATTATGTTAGAGATTTTATCCTTAATGTCTCTACATACATTGCTCCACTTACAAAAATGCTCAAGAAGAATGCCCCCAATTGGGGAAAGGAACAGGATTATGCAGTTCAGAGGATAAAAGAAATCTCAAAAGAAGTCAAAGCCCTCCATATTCCGTCAGACGGAAAAAAGATATACAGACGGATGCCAGCAACGAATATTGGAGTGCGGTACTGTTTGAAGAAAAAGATGGCCAACGGAAAATATGCGGATATGCCAGTGGAATGTTCAAAGATGCTGAACAACACTATCATTCCACATTCAAAGAAATTCTTGCCGTAAAGAATGGGATTAAAAAGTTTAATTTCTTTTTAATTCACACAGAGTTTCTTATCGAGATGGATATGAAGGCTTTCCCGAAGATGATCCAGATAAATCCAAAGCTTATCCCAAATCCACAGATTCTCAGATGGGCACAATGGTTCTCCTCTTACAAATTTCAAGTAAAGCACCTCAAAGGGAAGGATAATATTCTACCGGATTTCCTATCCAGGCCAGATGTGTTTTCAAAGAGATTTCAAGCCAAGCTGCAGAAAAGGCTAACAAGCCAAATTTTCATGCTTGCAAACACCCCAGGAGCTAGTTCATCCAGAATAGCAGATCATCCGCCGGAATTCTTCAGCAAGTTTGTGGGCCCGTGAGATCCATCCATCCTTACAGGAAGAAGGACTTTCTATGAGCTTCTAGTTTTCAGAAAATATGGAGGATCCATCCTTAAGCCATTTGGATTCAATCTAGAATACCCATTCTGTCACATATTCATATCAATGCACAATGATTTTCCATAGGAGCTATTATGGTTTTTTGGTACTTATGTCACCAGTATTATATTTTCATGGAATTCAAGTGAGACATGATCCGATGTTTTGACAGGAATGAACCTGCTCTCAAAACGTTGCTGCAATGGTTCAAACCATGAAGATATTGGGTTCAATGTTTCCAAGACTCCTATGCAGCAAAAGTGTTCATGTTACATCGACCGATAAAGATTATTGATAGGAAGGTCTATGCTCAACCAGATATTTCACTGTGGTGGGAATTCCCCATCACTGTCTTGTCCTTAGAAGATGAATACAGCGATACACAGAAAATTATTTTCCAGCAAAATAAGTGCATCCCAACGGAGATATGGCCGAAAGAATGGGTTCGATGGAATTACACGGATGACCATCCCTATTGGGAAAGAGTTCGAGAAGTAGCAAAGGAGTACAGAGTACCGTATGAAATAATCAGAGATGAAGTCACTCAGGCAAAAACATGCTACTACCCAAGGTGGCAAAAAAGAAGTCTGGAAAACAAAAAATAATTCAAGCAAAAACATGGACCAGAATGGTGGATAGAGGAAAGATACACAACTCCGCCATCTACTCCATCAAGCACCGCTCCGTCGGATAAGGCTTACTGACGTGCTTACAAGAAAGACAAAAGTGGACACCACGGTCACATGCTTGCACATGGTTGTCATGCTTCGGATGATGTTCCCCTCATTTTATTCGGCTTGTTTTAGTTGGCTTGTTTTATTAGGCTGTCTTATTAGGCTCGTTTTATTAGGGTTATTTTATTAGGTTGTCTTATTAGGCTCGTTTTATTAGATTTGTTTTATTAGGCCCTTCACATGTCTAGCAGGGCCCGTGTGCCATGTAAGATAAGTCTTGTGGAAGCCTCCAACTCCTATAAATAGGAGGCTATGTAATAGTTAAAAGGTATCAAACAATCTCCCTGTAAATTTTTCGATATCAATAAAATGTTTGCTTTCTAAATTTCTCTTGTTCTTCTCTTTGAAAGGCATCGAAAGGCTAATCCTAAGTTAGTATAGGGTTAGGAAATATTGAGCAAGTTAAGCTTGCTACAAGCACAATAGTTTTCCGAAGCTTTGACAGTATGTCTGTTGTAGTGTGAATGTTTTTCCGAGTTGAGTAGCTTGGCTAGGAAGCCAGCCCATTTTGTAGGAAAAACTTTCATATCTACGACCTTCCAAACTGTCCGACTAACTTGACAAGCCATCCTTCGGGTTGTTGAAGTCAGGTTTGTGGCAAGCCGTCCTTCGGGATGTTGAAGCCCAGTCCTACTATGTAAGAAAACTATTGTGCTTGCAGTCTGGACGTCTTGCTTTGTGTTTCCGAGCCCACTACACACCCTTGGAAAGGCTGATCCTAAGTTAGTATAGGGTTAGGAAATATTGAGCAAGTTAAGCTTGCTACATGCACAATAGTTTTTCGAAGATTTGACAGTATGTCTATGGTAATGTGAAAGTTTTTCCGAGTTGAGTAGCTTGGCTAGGAAGCCAGCCCATTTTGTAGGAAAACAATTCATGTGTATGATCTTTCAAACTATCCGACTAACTTGACAAGCCATCCTTCGGATTGTTGAAATCAGGTTTGTGGCAAGCCATCCTTCGGGATGTTGAAGCCCAGTCCTACTAAGTACGAAAACCATGGTGCTTGTCGTCTGGCCGTCTTGCTTAATGTTTCCCCGCCCTCTACACACCTCATGGTATCAGAGCCAGTCCATCTCTTTCAGGGAGAGGAGCAGTTTAGTAAAAATATGTCTGAGTCGTTACCATCTGCGTCCAACCCTTGTATGTCCTTAGCGAAAATAAATATGTCTCCCACTCTATATAAAACCCTTTCTTGCAAATATGACTACCTTTATGAAGTTGATATCCTACCCAATGATAACAAAGTGTCGCCCACCGACCTACCCCTCATAAACCCATATTCTGCTTTTGCTTAAAAGACATGTTCCCCGTGGTCACAAATCTGTTCCCTGGTCCAACCAAAGCCCAAAGGAGCTAAAGAGTATATTGGTGCCTCAAAATTTGACCAGCACCGTATTCTAGCAACTCAAGAGGAACAATTAACACTTTGCAGATACCAGATGATTTTCCTAGACAGTAGAAAAATCATGGTTTCACCCATATCCATTTTGGTGCTGTTAGAATTGCATTAACATATCATGGAAGAAATGGCCAACCAGTTGTAGCTCGCCTTGCCCTTCTCGATACCAGAAGTCACTCTAAATGCTGGGATAGTTTTTGTCACTATATTCCCAAATTTTAACATGTCCCTGTATGATCCATATGTAGCGGAGGCTTTAAAACTCCAAGTCCAAATTCAAGGTGCTCCACAAGCTAAAATGCTATTCAGGCTACTTTACATTACCAAATAGCTTGGCGAGGTCAGAATCATGCTATGGATCTCTCCCTTCTAGGTGGAGAAAATACTTTTCTCTTAAAATTAGATGCCACTAACGGAACTACCATGTGCACCCAAATCCCAAAACATCTCTCTAGGGAAGAACTTATCAAAGTCCTTCCGGATACATGGGTCACGAATTATGAAAAGCTGAGAGAACCTGTTGAACCTCTCCAATCCTCTGAACCCACTTTTTCCAAAAAACATTCACACTACTACAAACATACTATCAAAGCTTCAGAAAACTATTGTACTTGTAGCAAGCTTAACTTGATAAATATTTCCTAACCCTAAGTGATGAATTGTTCCTCTTGAGTTGCTAGAATATGGTGCTGATCAAGTTTTGAGGCACCAACATACTCTTTAGCTCCTTTGTACTGTCCGACTAACTTAACAAGCCACCCTTCGGGTTGTTGAAGTCAGGTTTGTGGCAAGCCGTCCTTCGGGATGTTGAAGCCCAGTCCTACTATGTCAGAAAACTATTGTGCTTGCAGTCTGGCTGTCTTGCTTGGTGTTTCCTTGCCCTCTACACACCCATGGTATCAGACAGTTTGAAAGATCATAGATATGAAAGTTTTCCTACAAAATGGGCTGGCTTCCTAGCCAAGCTACTCAACTCGGAAAAACTTTCACACTACTATAGACATACTGTCAAATCTTCGGAAAACTATTGTACTTGTAGCAAGCTTAACTTGCTCAATATTTCCTAACCCAATACTAACTTAGGATCAGCCTTTCCATGCCTTTCAAAGAGAAGAACAAGAGAAACTTAGAAAGCAAACATTTTATTCGTATCGAAAAATTTACAGGGAGTTTTTTTTATACCTTCTAACTATTACATAGCCTCCTATTTATAGGAGTTTGAGGCTTCCACAAGACTTATCTTACATGGCACACGTGCCCCGCTAGACATGTGAAGGGCCTAATAAAATAAGTCTAATAAAACGAGCCAAATAAGACATCCTAATAAAACAAGCCTAATAAAATGAGCCTAATAAGACAGCCTAATAGGACACGCCTAATAAAACAAGCATCTGACCATGGGGTCCACTTTTGTCTTTCTTGTAAGCATGTCAGTAAGTCTTATCTGAAGGAGCGGTGCTTGATGGAGTCAACGGCGGAGTTGTGTATCCTTCCTCTATCCACCCCCATTCTGTTCCATGTTTTTGCTTGAATTTTTCTTTGTTTTCCAGACTTCTTTTTCGCGACCTTGTGTAGTAGCATTTCCTGTTGGATGGCCCTGTCATCTCTGGATCTATTTTTGTTGAATCTTGAGATGGAAAATTCAACCTTATCTTTGTGATAGTCTGAGTGACTTCATCTCTGATTATTTCATACGGTACTCGGTACTCCTTTGCTGCTTCTCGAACTCTTTCCCAATGGGGATAGTCATCCGTGTAATTCCATCGAGCCCATTCTTTTGGCCATATCACCTTTGGGATGCACTTATTTTGCTGGAAAATAATTCTCTGTGCTTCGCTGTATTCATCTTGTAAGGACAAGATAGAGACGGTGAATTCCCACCATAATGAAATATCTGGTTGAGCATAGACCTTCCCATCAATAATCTTTATCGGTCGATGTAACATGAACAGTTTTGCTGCATAGGAGCCGTGGAAACATTGAACCCAATATCTTCGTGGTTTGAACCATTGCAGAAAATTTTTGAGAGAAGGTTCAATCCTGTCAAAACATCAGAACATGTCGCACTTGAATTCCATGAAAATATAATACTAGAGACATAAGTACCAGAAAAACCATAATAGCTCCTTTGGAAAATCATTGTGCATTGCTATGAATACGTGACCGAATGGGTATTCTGGATTAACTGTGAATGGCTTAAGGATGGATCCTCCATATTTTCTAAAAACTAGAAGCTCATAGAAAGTCCTTCTTTATGTAAGGATGGATGGATCAAACGGGTCCACAAACTTGCTGAAGAATTCCGCGGATGATCTGCTATTCTGGATGAACTAGCTCCTGGGGAGTTTGCAAGCATGAAAATTTGGCTAGTTAGCCTTTTCTGCAGCTTGGCTTGAAATCTCTTTGAAAACTCATCTGGCCTAGATAGGAAATCCGCTAGAATATTATCCTTCCCTTGGAGGCGCTTTACTTGGAATTTGTAAGAGGAGAACCATTGTGCCCATCTGAGATTCTGCGGATTTGGGATAATCTTTTGATTTATCTAGATCATCTTCGGGAAAGCCTTCATATCCATCTCGATAAGAAACTCTGTGTGAATTAAAAATAAATTAAACTTTTTAATCCCATTCTTTACGGCAAGAATTTCTTTGAATGTGGAGTGATAGTGTTGTTCAGCATCTTTGAACTTTCCACTAGCATATCCGCATATTTTCCGTTGACCATCTTTTTCTTCAAAAAGTACCGCACTCCACTATTCATTGTTGGGATCCGTCTACAATATATTTTTTCCGTTTGACGGAATATGGAGGGCTTTGACTTTTTTTGAGGTTTCTCTTATCCTCTGAATTGCTTCATCCTGTTCCTTTCCTCAACCGGGGGCATTCTTCTTGAGCATTTTTGTAATTGGAGAAATGTATGTAGAGACATTAGGGATAAAATCTCTGACATAATTAATCACACCGAAAAACTGTTGGAGCTGCTTCGTCGTAAAATTAGTGTCTGGGAATTTGAGCAGTTCTCGACAAATATGTGGCCCTGGGCTGTATGCTCCAAGAACAAAATGTTATATCCCGTATTTCGCACATTCGGAAAATTTTTAAATAATTGTGACTTGTAAGAGGTAAGGCCATATTATGATTTTAATTAACATATAGGTTGTTCATGAAAGGTGTTGGTGTGGAAATATGGAGGAAGGCCAAGGCCAAAATTGGGAATTTCGGAAATTAGTTTCGGGAATTTCAAAATAGGCCCAAATTAATTGGGCTAGAATGGTTCAAACAAAAGATGAAATTAAGGCCCAATATGGAGGGGGGGGGAGGGGTGGCCGGCCATTAATAGGCCCAGGTCCACCAAATTAATAAATATTTTCCATGTGCTAAATTAATTATAAAGGGATCATTATCCATTAGAACCTTCAAGAGAAATAAGTGAAGGAGAAAAACAAGAACAAGAGGAGCAACAAAGAGGCCATTCGACCAAGACTAGGGAAAAATCACCCCTCCAAATCTTGATCCAAAAATTATTGTCTTGTGATATTTCCGCTAATTTGTAGGTCCTCTTCAACATGATACAATTGTTTGAAGGAGAGAATCACTCTTAGTTGCAAATTCATACCTTGGGCAAGTGAAGAAGTTGAAGAAAAGAAAGGTAAGAATTCTATTCCTTTATATGTTATAGAAGGTTTATGTGTGTTATAGAATGTAGAAGTGAATGAAAAGCATGAATATGTTGTGTTGTGGATGAGGCCATGTGATGTTGTGTGGGTGAAGGAAAGATGAACAAATATTAATTAGTATGTTACTTCTGTTGTAATGGCCTTTTGAATGCAAATGGAAGAATTTTAGTTCAAGTTAGTATGCAGAATTTGTTGTTGAGATGTTGTCGGAAAGTATGTGATTTCATTATAAATTATGCAATTGAGGAAAAGAAGTTGTAAGGTGTAAGTGGTGATTGTTGTAAGTGAAATTGGAAGATAAAAATGTGTTGTGAATATTTATGTTGAAAATTGAAGGTTTTGGGTGGATTATGGTTTGGTGGAACTTTTGCATATTTGGTAGAATAATGGAAAATGTTCTTGAATTGTATTTGAATGGTCTTGAATTAGTGAATAAACATAAAAACGTTGACGTTAGTTTGATAGTGTGAAGTTGGGATGAAAGATGTTGAATTATGTAGAAAAGAAGACTATTTATATTATAATGTATTTTGTGATGATGGTTGATGTTGTTGGTATTGTTGGGTTGTTGTTGTTGATATTTTGGGCCGAGATGATTCTCGGGGACGTTGAATTTACAAGGGAAATGCTGCCGAAATTTCGGTAGACAATATGAATTTAAGCTTGAAACTTACATTTGGCAGCTATGACCAATTGTAGATTTTGGACGAAACGGGGATTGAGTTTGGACGAGCATAAGGCGCAAGTGAGGTATGTAAGGCTATCCCTTTTCTTCTCTTGGCATGTCCTAGGTGTACTAGATTCGGATTTGATCCTCGTAGGTTATTCTGCTCATGGGAATGAGAGTCTGAATTTTCGGTACTATTCATTCAGCACAATTGAATTATAGCCCTTAAGTTTTGTTGGAAAACTATTCAAACATCCATAACCCGTACAGACGTGATCGGCTCGCTTTGAAACCTTCATGGATGACTCCATAGAGTCCAATATTTGTAATTTATATCCGCCACCTCGACTAGACCCGAGGTGGGCCCACAAGTTCCGAAACTTCCTACATTTGTCTCACTTGAGCTATTTTTGTATGATATAAAAGTAAGACTTTCGTCTATGAATCTAAGACTCCGTTTGATTCGTTCCATAAGTCATTGGAAAGCTCCTTAATGTGAATATCCTGATGTGAGCATGTAATTCGATATAAGGAGTCTGCTATGAGTAATCTGATATAGGTATGTTGACAGAAACATCCTGACACAGGTAATCTGATATAAGTATCCGAAATAAGTATTCGGTTATAAATAATCTGTTACAAATATCCTGGTAATACATTCGATTCCTTCATCGGGTTTTAATTTATGTGCACCTAGTTTCTTACTAATCCGCTCGTATATATATGCTATGATCCCTTTCACCGAGTTCCGGGCTGGTATGTATCGTGCGTATGGTTCGCCGAGTCCCTTGTCTAGGAGTCGGGTTCCATGTATGTAATTTTGAAGTATGATGTGTCCGGCTCTGGGGTACTGTGGTATATGTCCGTCCCCGGTTGCCGTGTATATGGAGTATGATGTGTTCGGTTCCGGAGTATTGTGGTATATGTCCGTCTCCAGTTACCGTGTACGGTTCTGGGGTACTGTGGTATATGTCCGTCCCCAGTTACTGTGTATATGGATTATGATGTGACTGGTCCCCAGGTTCTCGTGGTATATGTCCGGTTCCCGAGATACCGTATACATGTTATGAAATCTTCTGGAGCATGGTGTGTTATGGCTCCAGAGACGGGAGTGGCGACCATGTTCCTGCGCCCTTTGCATGACTTTGGTATGCATCAGTTGTGGTTGAAAAGTATGTATTCTGATATTCTGGATAAGCTACTTACCTTCTGTATTTTTCCTGATATACGATTCTTGTGTGATGCATGATTCTGGCATGTGTGATTTATGTTTGGAAAGTAATAAAGTTGGCATTTATATTATTGTGCGCACTATGTGATATTGACCGCTGGATTATTGACCGCGGTGTGTGCAACATTGACCGTGGTATGCCGCATTTGTGATATTTACCGCTGGATTCTTGACCGTGGTATGTGCGACATTGACCGCTGGACTCCTGACCGCGGTATGCCACATTTGTGATGTTGACCGCTGGACCCCTGACCGCGGTATCTGCGACATTGACCGCTGGACCCCTGACCGCGGTATGTCGGGTTTGGGATGCTAACCGCTGGACACTTGGTCGCGGTATGTATGATAGTGACCGCTGGACTTTTGCCCGCGGTAATTGTGTGTTTGATTTTCTGTGTGTATGAGACGGAAATATTTTTCAAAGGAAAGCAAAGTATTTTGGCATTTTGATTGCCGTATTTGTCTTCCGGAACCTTTTATGTATGATTTGTACGTCAGATGCAATACTTTGGTATTCTGGATATTGTGCTACCTTCTGTACATTTTACTTCGGTTATGGCTTCGTTTTTTGGTGTTTCATGCCTTACATGCTCAGTACATATTCCGTACTGACCCCCTTTCTTCGGGGGCTGTGTTTCATGCCGCGCAGGTACTCCCAGATGAGTTGAAGATATTATGGAAGATGTTCCAGCGAGGATGGCAAGCTCCATTTGCTCCCGGAGAACTACCGAGTCAGAATATATGTGTTAAAGGTTCTGTTAATGTTAGAGACTTTACAGAAAGTCGTGGGTATTGGTTGTCAGTCTGTAAGCGGCTCCGTCAGCCAATATGTCGGTTTGTGTTATGTACTGAATTTTGAATGATCATAGATTTGTTCGGCCTGGAAGCTACGAGAAAGAATATTTCAAAAAGAAAAAAAAAATTACAATGTATTTTATCTTATTTGATTTAAAAAGTTTGACGTGATTTTATGCACAGCAAAGTCTGAGGGTTCGCTCGGCCCTAAGTAAGGGTCGGGTGCCCATCACACCCTAGTAAGGTTGGGGTGTGACAAAGTGGTATCAGAGCAGGTTGTCCTAGGGGTTGTCTGCAAAGTCGTGTCCAGTAGAGTCCTGTTTGTGGGTGTGAAGCCGGCCACATTTATAAACTAGAGGCTACAGGGCATCTAGGGATTGTTGACCTTCTTTCTGTCTTAGACCGTGCGATAGAGCCAAGTCATAGGAAATGAGAAATCCTTATATAAGCTTTATATATGACGGAAGGAGGTAAGTAATGATATGAAAAGTTATAGAAGTAAGCCTTGATATATTTGTTCTGTTATCTGGAAATTGGAAGCTCTGGGTGGCTGGAATATGTCGTATGACTGTATGCCCTGTGAGGCATTGTTGGTATTTGCTGTGTGTGGATTCTGAATAGTAAGAACTGTAAAAGAAGATTCTGCCAGAATTGTTCATAAATCAGGTCATTTAGTTAAGTACGCCTAACAGGAAGAAGTGTGGAAAGGGAATATCGTAAACAGACCATAAGTGGGATGTGATATTTTAGAGAAGCTATGGATTTGGCATGACATGAAGAATAATAGCGAGAAGGACAATTAGCAGTCCGAAGGATTGCAATGGATAACATTCGAGGCTTAGTAGGAACAAGGTCTGTTGGAGGATTCAGAAAGTCGACAATCAGTTTTGCTATAAATTATTATACAAGAATGGTGAGTGGGAATCCAAACAGACTGATATCCACATCTTACGAATTTCCCTTTTTACCCCTAGCCTTTCTTAATATTTCCACATCAAAATTTTTTTTATAACCAACTTATATGCCAAACAAGATCAAAATATAGCCTTGTCTTTAACTTGTCGCAATTATCTCAAAATATCCGAATATGCAAAATACGGGATATAACATCCTCCCCCCCTTTAGAACATTCGTCCTCGAATGTTAAACTAGTCTTATAGGGTCTTACAAGCATTTTGGGGAGGTTCTTTTTTATAGTCATCACATATAATTCATTCACCAATCAGTATAATCAATTAAGGAATTTAGATTACCTGTAGGCATAGGAAACAAGTGAGGGTACTTCTTCTTCATCTCTTCTTCAACTTCCCAGGTCATTTCTTCCCGGTTATCATTCCGCCACAATACCTTAACAAAAGCCACATTTTTTGTACGTAATTTTCACTTGATGATCCGATATGGCCACAGGTTGTCCCTTGCTCTTACCTGACCCACAGTATTGCAGTCTCGCTTATCATGCTATAAATATCTATCGGCTTTTGGTGTTCTCTTTTCTTCGCCCCCTGTTTCTTTATGTCTTTGTCACTGTCCTTTTTAATCTTTCATTCCAAATATTTACCAAAAAATATATGTACGTAATGTTTCTTTGCCAATTATTATCCTTCGTAGTCCAGTTGCTCTTATGGTGACTTATGATCCGAATTCACCTAACTTCTTAGTTCGCAACATCTTTGAGTTCTTACTTCCACTTTTTCTTTATTTCCTTCCCTCACATTTCTCGACACAAGTATACTTGTCTTTGATTTCTTTGTATTGGCGCTCATTTCGTCCTTCGTTATTTCTTGTTGGCTCTCCGGTGGGGATTCCTTACAAATATGATCGAGCATCGCTTTACATCAATAATTCATATAAGTTCATAGCGTATATTCTCATGCTCCGTATAATTAATGGTCCATGAACTATTTTCTAGTATCTGATGAACTCTTTTATTTCACTCATAGGCACTACGACCTTTCTTTCCTTCAAAAATTTCCATACTACCAATCGTTGGTATTCTTGTTTAACAGTCGTTGTTGTCCGAAATATCACTTGAGTTTTATCATTCTCTCCATTATCCTTTATGAACTTAGCTTGTAGCCTTTTCTTGCTCTTTTTATTACTCTTTAAAACATGTCGCTGCGTACTTAGGTACGGCGCAAATTTGCCCGATATGAGGGATTCAAATCATGTTCTGAACATATCATAATTCATGTTTGCATGAAGCATTCTCTTAAGGCGTCTTCCATCCTTTCCCTTCATGTCGGCCTCATGGTACACTCATTGTCAATTCGTTTTTACTTCTTTCATGTATTCTCTTGGTATGCCGATATGCCTAATATAATATGGCCTGCCCCCCCCCCCCCCCTTAAGGGGCTCCTTATATGCCAACAGTCCTTTTGTGAAATCTTCGTTTATACCTTACTCCTCGTCTTTCCTTCCAACTCTGTGCACAACATATCGAAACTTCTTACCATAAGCTTTCCTTTTCATTTTCTGTCTACATTATCATTCTTGTCAACATTGCCATATCTTCCTATCCACTATTAATTCTTTTCCCCCATTTAGCTTACTTACTCGTAGTGCTTTTTAACTACGCACTTGTGTTGGGACAGTGCGTCCATGTTGTCTCGAGCATCCTGCTACTTTGACCTTAGCATAAAATCCTTACAGATTACATTCCCTCTATCCTCGCTCATCGAACCTTTAACCATGTTTATGATGCTGTGACCGAGCGGTCTCCCATGCACGTCCCTTGGATTGCATTCCATTTCCTTTGAGATCAAATCTTCCAGACCTCACATGAATTTTTGCTCCACACCATTAATCTCCCAATCAACAATGTCGACCCATTAGTATACTTTTCCTACTTTCATCCTTAACATTCCCTAAGTTCCTTCCTCCTCGGACGGTTTTCTTCTTTTGCCATTTGTGGCATCGACTCTGAAGTTCGTGAAATTTTTACCTTAAATGCGCAAATTCGTATTATTTCCAAGTCATCCTTTCAGGAAAGCATTTCCATGTTCGAGGCAACAACATTAATATAGCTGCACAATTTATTCCTTTATATACCTTTCAAGGACCTAAATCTCCAAGCATCGTCGCAAGGCCTAATCATTCTTTTCTTGCTTCACATCCCTCGTCATAGTCACTATTCCTTCAGTCCCACTTATTGAAATTGGTTTTCGAACTCCACACATTCCTCTTTTGTTCCATGTTACCATAGTTTATCCTTTTCACGTGCCTACCTTTGAATTTTTATCCAAATAGTCTCGTACTTTTACCGGTAATTTCTCTCGGGGGTTTCACTAACCAAGGTTTTCTTAACTTTCATCTTTTCCCGACATCTGATCTCCTTGCCTTCCATTTACTCACACTCTTTCTTTTCCAAATATCGTGGTATTAAAATTTCCAATCTTAACCCATAGTAAAGATAATAGCAGCTTATCTTGTAACACTCGTACCATCTATTTTTGCTGTCACTTGAACTTCAGTACCCTTATTCGATCAATGCCTTCCATATCGTAGCACCGGTTTCTGGGACACACATCACATGCCCGTCAATATAATCACATAGGGGATATCATGCGCATTCATATAATTACTGCCAACTTGCTCACAAAATACTTCCAAACGCTATTCAAGCCTATCCAAATTCCAGAGTTGTGATGTACTCTCTGTCTCTTCACCAGTCTAGTCTGCCTCGTCCTACGCGACCTCTTAGGGTCTCCAACCTTCCCATATATTTTAGTTTCCCTTAGGCTACTCTAACTTTCACTTATCTCTTGTATCTGAATTTACAGAACTTTAGTGCACTTCCCAGGGGGTCACCCATCCTAAGATTTCTCTCACCCCAGCACGCTTAACCCCGAAACTTTGATGAAATCTGGTGACTTAATGTTGATATAATCGCGTCCACTTCCTCGCATGACCTTCATTACATGATCTGGAGCAAGTCGAGGTCTTACGGATTTCGAGCGTTTTCATAACACGTCTTTCTCCTTTACAATTACTATTTTACCCTTTTCAATCCTCAATATTCACTTTTCACTCATATGTGTACTACTCTTCGTCCTAGATTCCTAGAATTCCCGATGGTAGCAAATATACCTTCGTCACCGTTACTTGTAAGTATTTGGATATCAGTCTGTTTGGATTCCCACTCACCATTCTTGTATAATAATTTATAGCAAAACTGATTGTCGACTTTCTGAATCCTCCAACAGACCTTGTTCCTACTAAGCCTCGAATGTTATCCATTGCAATCCTTCGGACTGCTAATTGTCCTTCTCGCTATTATTCTTCATGTCATGCCAAATCCATAGCTTCTCTAAAATATCACATCCCACTTATGGTCTGTTTACGATATTCCCTTTCCACACTTCTTCCTGTTAGGCGTACTTAACTAAATGACCTGATTTATGAACAATTCTGGCAGAATCTTCTTTTACAGTTCTTACTATTCAGAATCCACACACAGCAAATACCAACAATGCCTCACAGGGCATACAGTCATACGACATATTCCAGCCACCCAGAGCTTCCAATTTCCAGATAACAGAACAAATATATCAAGGCTTACTTCTATAACTTTTCATATCATTACTTACCTCCTTCCGTCATATATAAAGCTTATATAAGGATTTCTCATTTCCTATGACTTGGCTCTATCGCACGGTCTAAGACAGAAAGAAGGTCAACAATCCCTAGATGCCCTGTAGCCTCTAGTTTATAAATGTGGCCGGCTTCACACCCACAAACAGGACTCTACTGGACACGACTTTGCAGACAACCCCTAGGACAACCTGCTCTGATACCACTTTGTCACACCCTAATCTCCCTAGGGTGCGATGGGCACCCGACCCTTACTTAGGGCCGAAAGAACCCTCAGACCCTTAGTGCACACATAATCTTCTTAGACTTTTATATCAAATAAAGATGAAATACATAGTACAGCTTTCAGAAATATTCTTTTTCATCGTTATTCTCGAATCAAACAAAATCTGTAATCATGTAGAATTTATTACATAACACAGAATGACATATCGGCTGATGGAGCCGCTTACAAAACTGACATTCTATACCCACGACTCTGTTTGCAAAGTCTCTAACATTAATCAGAAATCATAGCACATACACTCTGACTCAGCAGCACTCTAGGAGCAAATGGAGCTTGCCAACGCCGCTGGAACATCTTCTACAATGGCTTCTACTCATATGGGTGTACCAAATCATACATATACGTCATTTGCTCGTTTCATAAAGATCATGCCAAAAGAAAGAAAGTTTAAGCCTTACATACCTTGTCTGCTTCCGTAGCTAATCCGAACTTAAGTCTTGGCCTTTCCAAAATCTATAACAATATTAGTGAGTAACAAACATTAGATGTAGATGTCCAAGAACCTTATCCTGAACTAACACTTTGTCTACAGAAATTTCGGCAGCATTTCCCCTGTAAATACAACAACCCCGAGAATTCAACTCGGCCAAATTTATCAACAACCATACCAACAATTATTTCGACAATACCAACAATCAATTTGAAACATATTCCAACATTAGTAACCCGCTTTAACATAATTCAACGGCATTCCGTTTACATTCACTTTAACTACATACAATCAAACCAACGCCAATGCTCGCATACTCCAACACTAATCCAAAGTCATTTAAACAAGGCTCAAGAACATTTCAAACAATCCGCACAACATTCAAACAATCCAACCAAAACTCAATTCCACCCGAAACCTTCCAAATGCAACAAAAGCAACAACAATACATTTGTTTCTTTCAAATTCATGGACTATACCAACAATTCACATGCTAGCAACATTATTTTCCATAATTACAAGAAGTGATATTATAGTCACTTTAGCTTCTAAAACAACTCTCCAACAATTACAACTTCAACTAAATCATCAAGCTTTCATTATCAATATAGAATCCACAACAACAACCAAAACACTAGATAAAATAATTGAGTCATTATTCCTACACACACACACATACACACGGCCACCATACATACATCCGTATTTTCATGAATTTTACCCATTTCTACATACTACAACATACACAACCAACCATAACATATAAAAGAAGATTAATTCTTACCTTTTTCCCTTGATTTCCCTTTTGTCTAGAATTATGAACTTGCAACAAAGAGAGGTTTTCTGCCTCCAACAATTATACCACATTAAAGAGGACCTTTGAATTAGTGGGAATACTAGAAGAAAATATTTTTTGCATCAAATTTGGTGGCTTCAATTTTCCCTTCACTTGGCCGAATAGCTCCCTTGTTTGGGGTCTTCTCCAAGTTTCTTCTATTTTCCAAGTGTTAAGAATGAAAAATGTTACTAAATGGTTATATTTTTATGAGTATATATATATTAGGCCTCCATGTGGGCCTTGGACCACCCCACATGGCCGGCCACTTGGCCCAATTTTTATCAAGCCCAATCTTTTTTTGTTTTGTTTTGCACTTCATGAAGATTTATTTTCCAAATTCCAAATTTTCCCTTAGCCTCCCTCCATATTTCCATAAGTCATCTTGTGAATTTCCCTTTTTACCCCTAGCCTTTCTTAATATTTCCACATCAAAATTTTTTTTATAACCAACTTATATGCCAAACAAGATCAAAATATAGCCTTGTCTTTAACTTGTCGCCATTATCTCAAAATATCCGAATGTGCAAAATACGGGATATAACACCCATTATGGGACTCAGTGAATAAAGTCATTACATGTCATCCTTGGCGCCATAATCACATCATCATATCATCATATCATCATATCATCACATCATCATATCATATATATATATATATATATATATATACCGTACTCGGCCCTCTAGTGAGGGACTCGGTGAACAATGCAGTGAAATTGAAAGGTTTGAGCAACCACATACAAACTAAATCATCATCTGAGACTCAATAGAATAGGTAGAATGAGCTAATACTTGAGTGTCAAAGACAACAGTCATGTCAAGTACCCCTCGAATGTCACTATGGATTATATCAAATAGAACTTCAAGAATCATAGACACGTATCAAGACATAATGAAATAGGTTTTGGAAATCAAGAACATTAGCCATCCTAGTGTCTCTAAGAATAGGAGTTTCTTTGGAGTTTATACATTCGTCGTCTGTTTGTCTCACATAGATCATGCCAAAAAGAAAGAAAGGATAGCTTTACATACCTTTGGCGCTTAATCCGTGACTCGATATGTATACGTTGCCCAAAATATCTCAACCTATATTAAGACGTCAAGACTATGGTGAAGCTACGAAAAGGCATAAAATGTATTTCAACGTTAGTAGCTTATTTCAAGACAATTGGGCAGCACTTCCCCTATATCGCTCAATTTCCTCACATTTACGCCAACTATACAACAACCAACATAGCAACAACCAAAGCACATCTAAGTTATCGCATTAAGAACTAGTCGAAGCAAGATCCGAGGATACTCCAAAACAACCCACATAACATAAGAATGCCCGATACACCTCAAATATCTAAAATATGCACCCAACAAGCCACATACGCTTCGCATACGATATTTTATATGTTTCTTTCCTATCAAATCAGTTATTCACATTAGCAACAACACAACAGCGACCTCAACTTCCATATGCAAGAAAATTATCTTAACATTAATAAGTCCTAAAGTAGCCCATCAATTATAACAACACAATACGAGCCTTAACTACACTTAGTCCTCCAATTTCACAAGAACAACAACACATATACCTACTTATAACTATATTTCCATTCCTTTCCACACAACCAAATCATTCTCGAATACAATACAATTATAACCTTAAGCATCAAATTCTTTTAGTTTCATCACACGATCAATGACAACCATAACGACAACAACATCAAAATTAATTCACCATTTTTAAGTTAGAACAACCCCCACACACGGCCCAAACAACAACTTAGCATCATCACACACAATTCTTTACATCCAATTCTACATTTACCAATTTATACAAAGTCCAAACCACTTCTAAAACATGTTAGAGAGAATTAAATCTTACCTTAACAAGCTTGGCTCCTTAACGTTGCTAATCACTTGGATGTTTACAACACCTTAGAAATTTAATTTGTCTCCCCTTTAATCCTGAAGCTCGGCTAAGGGATTCCATGGCCGAACCCTCTCTCTCTCTAGCTAATCCTTGCCTCTCTTTCTAATTTAATTTTTGTTGAAGATGAAATGTAATGAATGACTAAACTTAGTCATCAAAATGATATTTATAGGCATCCTAATAACCCTACACGTGTCCACCATAGTGAATCATCATTTTATTATATATATTTTTTTTAAAATTAAAGAATTTGGTGGGGCCCACTTAATATACTAATTAGGCTAATTAATCCTTAATCCCCACTTAATAATTTAATCATGGTTAATTAATCCCTAATCTCCACTAATATTTCTATACTAATTGGAATTTACAAGCAAGTCGTGCCATATTAAGAATCGGGATTGAAAGTCCTTGACTCATATCCCAAATAATCTCGTCCTGAAACTTATGTCGATTAACTTACGAATAATCCAACGTACAAAAATACGGGATATAACATCCTTCCCTCCTTTAGAAAATTCGTCCTCGAATGTTAAACTAGTCCTATAAGGTCTTATAAAGATTTCGGGGAAGTCTCTTTTATTGCTATAGCATATAGTCTCATCTAATAATTAACATAACCAAGTGAGGAATTTAAATTACTTGCAGGCGTAGGGAACAAGTAAGGATACTTATTCTTCATCTCCTCTTCGGTTTCCCAGGTCATCTCTTCTCTATTATTATTTCGCCATAATACTTTGACGGAAGCCACATCCGTAATACGCAATCTTCTAACTTGTCGATCAAGTATAGCTATAGGTTTCTCCTTATAGGACAACTCCTCCGTCACCTGGACATCATCCACGGGGAAGACCCGAGAAGGGTCGCCAATACATTTGCGAAGCATCGACAAATGAAAGACTGGATGTACTGCTTCCAAATCAGATGGTAGATCCAACTCATAGGCAACCCTGCCTATCCTACGGACAATCTGATAAGGCCCAATGTACCTCGGGTTAAGCTTTCCTTTTTTGACGAATCTCATTACACCCTTCATGGGTGACACCCTCAAGAACACCCAATCACCAACTTGAAACTCTAAGTGTCGACGTCGATTATCTGTATATATGACTTCTGTCGACTCTGGGCTGCCAATAACCTCTCCTGAATAATCTTCACCTTATCAACAGCTTGCTGAATCATGTCTGGGCCTATTAATTTAGTCTCACCAACATCAAACCAACCAATAGGTGACTTGCACTTCCTCCCATATATGACCTCATATGGTGCCATCTGAATACTAGAATGGTAGCTATTATTATAAGCAAACTCGATAAGTGGCAAATGATCATCCCAGCTACCTCTGAAATCAATAACACAGGCTCGTAACATATCTCCTAGCGTCTGAATATTACGCTCGGCCTACCCGTCAGTCTGAGGGTGAAATGTTATACTAAGACTCACCTGTGTCCCCAGAAGTTAGTTGTAAACTGAGCTCCTCTGTCTGAAATAATAGATATGGGAACCCCATGGAGTCTCACTATCTCCTTGAGGTATAACCTCGCATAGTCCTCAGCTGAATAAGTAGTCCTGACTGGAAGAAAATGGGCTAATTTTTCAGCCTATCCACAATAACCCATATAGAGTCATATTTTCGCGGAGTGCGAGGTAAACCTGTAATTAAGTCCATATTAATTACTTCCCATTTCCATGTCGGGATCTCTATCTCCTGCAATAATCCACCAGGCTTCTGATGCTCGATCTTAACGTGTTGACAATTCGGGCACTGAGCGAAAAACTCCGCTATATCCTTTTTCATGCCATCCCACCAATATAAACATTTGAGGTCATGATACATCTTCGTTGACCCTGGATGAACAGAATAACGGGCATAGTGGGCCTCTCCCATAACCTGTTGCCATAGCCCTGCAACCTCAGGTACACACAACCTGCCTACATATCGTAACACTCCGTCAGGTGTAACCTCAAATGGGGTCTTCTCCTTTTGAAGAGCTGCATCTCTATACTGTGCCAGAACAGGGTCCTCGTACTGGCGTCGCTTTACCTCTTCTACGATAGAGGATTCAGGAAATTCCCGAACAGAAACTCCGCCATCACCAGAATCAGCCAAACAAACTCCAAGGTTAGCTAGCTGGCAAATCTCACGGACCATCTCCTTCGGTTCTGGTTGTACATCTGTCAAGCTACCCATAGATTTATGGCTAAGTGCATCTGCTACAACGTTTGCTTTCCTCGGATGGTATAAAATATCGACATCCTAATCTTTTAATAACTCTAACCACCGCCTCTGTAGCACATTCAGCTCTTTCTGCTTAAAGATATATTAGAGACTCTTGTGATCCGTATAAACATCAACGTGAATACCATATAAGTAATGCCTCTATATCTTCAAAGCATGAATTACCGCGGCTAACTCCAGATCTTGAGTAGGATAATTCCTTTCGTGTTTTCTGAGCTGTCGGGAAGTATAGGCTATAACCCTGCCATACTGCATTAATACACAACCTAGTCCAACACTTGAATTATCACAATAAATAACATAGCCATCTGGTCCCTCTGGAAGAGTTAAGACTGGAGCCGTAGTCAGCTTGTCTTTCAACAACTGGAAGCTTCGCTCACATGAGTCATTCCACTGGAACTTAGCTGCCTTCTGAGTTAGCCTTGTTAAATACGCTGAAATTGAGGCAAACTTTTCTACGAATCTCCTGTAATACCCTGATAGCCCCAGAAAACTACGTACCTCCGTAGGTGTCGTAGGTTTAGGACAAGTCTTTACAACCTCAATCTTCTATGTATCTACCCGAATGCCATCAGCTCTAATAATATACCCCAAGAATGCTACTGAAGTTAACCAGAAGTCGCATTTCGAGAGCTTAGCATACAACTTCTGGTGCTGGAACACCCCAAGTACCATCCTAAAATGATCTGCGTGCTCCTCTTCTGAACGTGAATAGACCAGAATGTCATCATTAAATACAATCACGAACATATCCAGGAATGGTTTGAACACTCGATTCATTAAATCCATAAATATCGCTGGAGCATTGGTTAGCCCAAAAGACATCACTCTAAACTCATAATGCCCGTATCGAGTCTTAGGAATATCTGTCTCCTTCACTCTCACCTGATGATAGCCTGACCGCAAGTCTATCTTCGAAAAGCATTTAGCACCCTGCAACTGGTCAAATAAATCATCAATCCTGGGGAGGGGATATCTATTCTTCATTGTTACTTTATTCAGCTGCCTATAATCAATACGCATCCTCAGCGATCCATCCTTCTTTCTCACAAATAGTACCGGAGTTGCCCAAGGTGATGTTCTAGGCCTGATGAAGCCCTTTTCTAACAAGTCCCTCAGTTGCTCTTTTAACTCCTTCAGTTCTACAGGTGGCATTCTATAAGGAGGAATAGATATGGGCTAAGTATCTGGCAACACATCTATAGTAAACTCTATCTCCCGCTCAGGAGGAAGACTTGGAAGCTCGTCTGGGAATACATCTGGAAATTCATTAACTATCGGGATTGACTGAAGAGTCGGTACCTCTGCTTTTATGTCATGCACCCGAACCAAATGATAAATATAACCCTTTCTAACCATCTTCCTTTCCTTGAGGTATGAAATAAACTTACCCCTCGGCGATGCTGTATTCCCCATCCACTCTATAATCGGCTCCCCTAGGAGCTGAAATCGGACTATCTTTTCTTTACAATCAACGTTACCATAACAAGAAGCTAACCAGTCCATAACCATAATAATATCAAACTCCGTCATATCTAACTCTATCAGATCTGCCACGGTATGACGACTATATATACTCACTGAAAAATTTCTATATACTTGCTTTGCTATAACAGAATCTCCTACCGGTGTATCTACCTCAAATAGTTCTATCGACTCAGGTTCTATTCCGATTCTACCAGCAACAAAAGGAGATATATATATGATAAGGTGGAGCCTGGATCTATCAATGCATATACGTCCCGAGAGAAAATCGATAATATACCTGTAACCACATTTGGTGATGCCTCCTGATCCTGTCTACTAGCCAAGGCATATATGCGGTTCGATGGACCGCTAAAACTGGAAGCTCCGCCACGACCTCTACAACGGTCTACTGGTGTCTGAATACCCTGCCCCATAGGGCGCATAGCTACAAAAGAAGACGAACCAGCAATCGATCTAGTGGGCTGAGCTACACAACCTGGACCGCCTCTATACGGACATTCTCTTATAATATGGCCTTGGCGACCACAAGAAAAATAAGCACCTGTAGCAAAACGGCATTCCCCAGAATGGGGCTTACCACACCGAGAGCACCGAGGCAAAGGTGGCCTAGACTGATTCGAACCCCTGTTCGCCTGCGAACCTGAAGCCCTGGAGCTCTGACCGACTCCTGAATACCCTATACTATCAAATCTCCTGCCTGTAAACTGTGGGGGTGCACTCCGTGCTGGCTGGGAAGGATATGTACTATACTGCTGAGGCTGCCTGCCTCGATACTCACCAGGATAACCTGCCGATCTTGCCCTCTAATGCTGACCTCTGTCATAATCTCTATTTGGCTGACGTCCTCTATATCGATCCTCTACCCCCTGTGCATATGCCTCTATCCGAGCAATATCCATACCTGGCTGAAGAGCCACTGCCATACTGTCACGACCCGACTAGGGGTCAAAATTGGAATTTATGCCACATCAACGTACATGTGCCGACAAGGCCATCAAAATGATATACAAAATTTAGGCCGACAAGGCCGGTCATATCTACCCATATACATGTGACTACGAGCCTCTAAGGAGAGTATAACATATCACATGAGCGGGACAGGACCCCGCTGTGCCCATAAATATGTACACAGAAGAATCTATACCAAAAGCTGCGGCTCCGGATGAGATGGAGCTCCACAATGTAGTCCCTAAGTAATGAAGCTATGGATCGAGTGTATCTCCCTGGCCACTTGCGGGCATGACGCAGCGTCCACAAACAAAAAGGATGTCAGTACGAAGAATGTACAGAGTATGTAAAGGATAATCAATATCAATGTAGAAGCATAATGAATAACATAAGAAATAGCACAATATGGGAGATATTAATATCATCATCGTCATAGGAACTCACTCGCCTTTCATAGGGACTTTTCATTCTAATGCGTATTTGCGTTCGTACATAAACATCTGTATCCATCTTAGTACTCGAATCATATACAAATCATATCATTTACATAGTCATATCATATACACATCGTTCACATAACATAACATACCCGATCTCGAGGGTTCGGTGTTTCACGTACCCGACCATATATAGGCTCGGTGGTAATACATACCTGGCCAACCAAGGCTCAGTGTTACACATACCTGGCCCTACCAAGGCTCAGTGTTGTCCATACCCAACTGCAGTGGTGTGCGCGCGTTACGTAATCATATACATACTATATATACTCATATACATATATTCTACCCGGCCTCATAAGCTCGGGGTCTTATTATAGCCCTTAATAGGCACACATAAATATAATAACTCATGAACAACTTTAGCATCGTTTCATTCTCATCATCATTACTATCATTATCATTATCTTTAGGTCCACCATATGGGCTTAATCGTCATGCGAGGATCTTAGTACAATCGTAGCATATCTAGCATCGTGAGCTTACTAGCTCGGAAGATCAATCATTTGAAGAAGTCGTAGACTTATAGAAGATTTAGACGTTTTGCCAAAGAACCATGCCTTATGAAAGAAGGGTTAGCCTTACATACCTTTTCATTCGATTATATAACACTTGCACGGTCTCTTTTAACTCTTTCGTTTATACCTTCATCAAGGTCATACTATCGTTAGAATCGACAACTAGCATAAATAGCTAAAGCTAGAGAAAATCGGACAGCATCTCCTTTATTTATACAAAATTCCTCCCTATCGTAATTCAACTCCCAAATGTCAACAATACATTTACAATATCATAACGATAGCCTTTAGTCATCTACATTATCCATATTCTCAATTCACTTCCCATTTTCCATATTCAAGACCATAACACACGATTTCGTCCATTCACATAAAATGCCTATTTCATGATCTTAACGTCATTTATAACCCATTCATGTCACAACAAAACAATAATCATGATTCAATTCAAACTATTTCTCAAAACGTCACTATTCATCATTCATGACCCATTTTGCTATACTCTTCTAAAATCCAAGCATTTCAACTTCCAAATACCTTAAACAACATATAAATACCATAAACCTTACCTTAGATGTTGTAGTAACAAGCCTTAGTTGGTAATACTTCACTTGAGAAAAAACCCTAGTTTATCTCCAATGAGATTTCTTGACTTGACGGATCTTTAATGGGTTTGCTTACACTTGATTCACTTGTTTTGTGTTGTTGATCACTAAAAACCCTTGAAAATTTTTGGAATATATGTAGAGAGATGTTTTAGAGAGAAGGGGTGTGATGAAGAAATGAAATGAAATAACCTTGGTCCCTTACATTTATTGAACACTCTCAGTCAAGACCAAATATACGGACCAACATACGGTCCGTATAAATTGTACGGACCGTATGTTTGGTCGTACAATTGGTCCAGAAAGTTTGGCCAATCTGGGTGGATTATACGGTCCCAAACATATGGACCGTATAAATTATACGGCCAGTATGTTTGGCCGTATAATCCCTAGTGATTCCGAAGTTCGTTTCGTCGTCTCGTTTGATCTCCAATCCTTATAGAACCTTCTTAACACTTGTTCAACACTTCAATACCAATCCAAGGGACGTTATCACTCTTCTCTAAGACATCATTAAGTTCTCGCTAACTCGTTACTCGTATTTCCTTTCCGTTACTTATCAAATACTTTGCCTTCTCTTGGCAATCCTCCTCCCCCATCTTTAACATCTTTGAACCCTCATCTAGAATCATCGAATGTCGTCGCCCACTCATGCAAACATCGTATACTCCAACTCCTCACTAGTGCATTCACTTGCATACCAACGGAAGATTTTCCGAGGTGTAACATTCTCCCCCCCCCCCTAAGAACATTGGTCCTCGAATGTTAAAGTCTTCGGGGATTCTATAAAAATTTCGCCAGAGTTTCCTCTATAATATGGCACTACCATCCTGTCACAACAGCCCACAATAACAATGCCTCACAGGGAAACAACATAATAGCAATAGAATTTGGCCACACGCGACACAAAAGCATAAAATCAAAACATACATACCTTATGATCTTGACGCCTCATCTTGGATCTCTTCCAAGGGCTGAAATAATTGCGGGTATCTGGATCGCATGCTTTCTTCCACTTCCCACGTCATTTCCTCTCATTTGCTGCTTCACCATAAAACCTTAACTGAGGCCACTTCTTTGTTTCTAAGCCTCCGTACTTGCCTATCTATTATGGCAATGGGTATCTCTTCATAGGATAACTTTTCTGTCACATGTACATCACTTATGGGCACAATATTAGTAGGATCTCCTACACACTTCCGAAGCATCGAGACATGGAAAACCGGATGGACTGACTCCAAATCCGAAGGTAGATCTAATTCATAGGCTACCTTGCCCACTTTTCGTACAATCTCATAAGGCCCAATATACCGGGGACTAAGCTTCCCCTTTTTGCCAAATCTCATAATGCCCTTCATTGGCGACACTTTCAAGAATACCCAATCCTTAACTTGGAACTCTAAGTCTCTTCGACGATTATCTACATAGGACTTCTGACGACTTTGAGCCGCTAACAACCGATCTTGTATGAGCTTGACTTTTTCTACGGCTTACTGGACCAAGTCTGGCCCCATCAACTGAGCCTCTCCTGTTTCAAACCACCCAATTGGGGATCTACATTTTCGCCTATATAAAGCCTCATACGGTGCCATTTGAATGCTAGAATGATAACTATTATTTTAAGCAAATTCAATGAGTGGCAAATGATCGTCCCAACTACCTCCAAAATCTATCATACATGCCCGTAACATATCTTCAAGAATATGAATAGTACGTTCGGCTTGTCCATCGGTCTGTGGATGAAATGTCGTGCTAAGGCTCACTTGGGTCCCTAAACCCTCTTGGAAAGACTCCCAAAATTTAGCTGTAAACTGAGTTCCTCTGTCTGAGATAATCGATACTGGAACACCATGGAGCCGCACTATCTCTTTAACATAAAGCCTTGCATAATCTTCCGCCTTATACATCATTCTGACTGGCAAGAAATGAGCTGACTTAGTGAGTCTATCAACAATCACCCATATAGAATCATACTTACGTCGAGAACAGGGTAAGCCTGTAATGAAATCCATGTTAATCACTTCCCACTTCGAAGTTGGGATTTCTATAACTTGCAACAATCCGCCCGGCTTTTGGTGCTCGATTTTTACTTGTTGGCAATTAGGACATTGAGCCACAAATTCTGCTACATCTTTCTTCATCCTATTCCACCAATATATGGACTTGAGATCATGATACATTTTCGTTGCTCCGGGGTGAACGGAGTAACGGGAACAATGAGTTTCTCTCAATATCTGGTGGCGTAGACTTGCCACATCGGGAATACATAATCTGCCTCCACATCGGAGAACTCCGTCTCCTGAAATATCAAATGATGACTCCTCTTTCTGAGGGAGTATATCTCTGTACTGCATTAGCATGGGATCCTCATATTGTCGCTCCTTCACCTCTGCTAGTAGCGACGAGACTGCAGAATTCTGAATAGTAGCTCCGCTGCTACCTGAGTCCACTACCCGGACTCCTAGGCTAGCAAACTGTTGGAGCTCATGGGCCATTTCTCTCTTCTCTGGTTTTACATCACATAGACATCCCATTGATCTAGGGCATAGAGTATCAGCCACAACATTTGCCTTTCCGGGGTGATATAAGATATCAACATCATAGTCTTTTAGCAACTCTAGCCATCGTCGTTGCCGCAAATTCAACTCTCTCTGCTTGAAGATATACTGGAGACTATTATGATCGGTATAAATATCCACATGGACACCATATAAATAATATCTCCATATCTTTAATGCATGAACCACTGCAGCCAATTCTAAATCATGGGTCGAATAAGTCTGCTCATGTTTCCGCAGTTGCCTTGAAGCATATGCAACCACTTTACCGTGCTGCATCAATACACATCCTAGCCCAACACCTGAGGCATCACAATAAACAACATATCCTACAAATCCCTCTGGAAGTGTCAAGACTGGTGCGGAAGTCAACCTATCTTTCAATTCTTGGAAGCTACGTTCACAAGCATCTGTCCATTGAAACTTTGCCGATTTCTGGGTCAACTTTGTGAGTGGTGCTGAAATAGAAGAGAAACCTTCAACAAATCTCCTGTAATACCCTGCTAAGCCCAGAAACCTACGAACCTCTGTAGGAGTTGTGGGCCTTGGCCAAGTTTTCACGGCCTCAATATTTTGACTATCCACTCGAATCCCATCGGCCGCAACGATATGCCCTAGAAATGCCACCGAGTTAAACCAAAACTCGCATTAGGAAAACATTGTAAACAACTCTCGAGTTCGAAGAACTCCAAGGATAGTACGCAAATAATCCGCATGTTCTGCCTCAGATCTACAATACACCAAGATGTCATCGATAAACACGATCACAAATAAATCCTGGAAGGGCCTGAACACATCATTCATCAAGTCCATGAACACCGCCGGCGCATTGGTTAGCCCAAATGACATTACTCGGAACTCGAAATTGCCATATCTCGTTCTGAAGGCTGTCTTAGGGATTTCTTTCTCCCTACCTCTCACTTGGTGATACCCGGACCTCAAATCAATCTTTGAAAACCACTTGGCACCCTGTAATTGATCAAATAAGTCATCAATCCTCGGAAGAGGATATTTTGTTCTTAATCGTCACCTTATTCAATTGTCGATAATCAATGCACATTCATAAGGATCCATCTTTCTTCCGGACAAACAGTACGGGTGCTCCCCACGGGGATGAGCTAGGCCTAATGAAGCCTTTATCAAGCAAGTCTTTCAATTGCTCCTTCAATTCTTTCAATTCTACGGGAGCCATTCTATAAGGAGGAATAGATATAGGCTTAGTGCCTGGAAACACATCAATAGCAAAATCAATCTCTCGCTCGGGAGGAAGGCCTGGAAGCTCTTCCGGGAACACATCCGGAAACTCATTTACTACGGGAACTGACTGAAGAGTCGGCGATTCAGCTTCTAAATCTTGAACCCGGACTAGATGATAGATACATCCCTTTGTGATTATCTTCCTTGCCTTTAGATAGGAAATAAACCTACCTTTTGGTGACGCCGTATTCCCTTTCCACTCTAACAGTGGTTCTCCCGGAAATTGGAAACGAACCATTTTCATTCGGTAATCAACATTGGCATAACAAGAAGCCAACCAATCCATCCCATAATGACATCAAAATCTACCATCTTTAGTTCATGCAAGTCAACTATAGTGCGGTGGTCACATATCACAACTACACAATCTCTATATACTCGGCTAGCTATTACCGATTCACCCACGGGTGTAGACACCTCAAAAGGTTTGATCGACTCCGGGTCGACTTTAAATCGACCCGCAATATATGGAGTAACATATGACAATATGGAGCCCGGATCAATCAAAGCATATACATCATGAGATAATACCGATAATATACCTGTGACCACGTCAGGAGAAGACTCAAGATCTTGGCGTCCAGCCAAAGCATAAATACGGTGCTGAGGACCGCTAGAACTGGGAGCTCTGCCTCTGCCTCTACCATGGCCGACTGGCGCATGTGAACCTGGCCCCGTAGGGCGTACAGATGCTGAAGATCCGGCTACCGACCCTGATGGCTGGGTCCTACCTCTACCCTGTACTGAGGGGCAATCACGCATGATATGGCCTGGTCGGCCACATGAATAGTAAACATCTGAACCTGATCGGCATTGACCCAATGCAACTTCCCACACTGGGAATATCGTGGCACGGGTGGCTTCGCCTGACCCAAATCACCCCTAAACTAGGACCCTCAAAACTCGGACTCGACCCTCAACGAGCAGATCTATCAAATCTCTAGCCTGAAAACCGTGGAGGTGCACTGGTCATAGAATAGCCTGAATGCCTTGGAAACTGCTGCCGGTTCCCACCTCTAAACTCGCTCATCGGACCCGAAGATCTAGCCCTCTTGTTATGTCCCCGATCTTGCTCACGTTCACTCCGCTGCTGTTTTAAACTTTCTTCTAAGTTCTGAGCGTGGGCCTGAATGCGTGCAATATCCATACTATCCTGAAGGGTCGCAGTCAAACACCTATCCATCAAATATGGCCCTAGGCCTTTAACAAATCTTTGTACCCGGTCACCCATGTCCGCTACCATGGCTGAAGCATACCTATCCAAGGAGTTGAAACGAAGACTGTACTATAGAGCACTCATGCTACCTTGCCTCAAATTTAAGAATTTATCGGCTCTAGCTCGCCGGACTTCTGGAGGCATATAATGACGGAGAAAAGCATTAACAAACTCTTGCCATACCGGGGGAGGTGCATTGGCCCCCTGTGAAGCCATCCAAACTGTATACCACTGGATCGAGACATCTCTCAATCTATATGACGCTAGCTCCACCGATTCGGTGTCCGAAGCATGTATCAATCGAAGCGTCCTCAACATAACATCAATAAAATCCTGAGGGTCCTCCTCCGGCTTTGACCCAAAGAATTTCGGAGGGTTTAAAGTAATGAAGTCACGGGCCCTTGCACTAACAACCCTATCACCTCGCCCTGAACTTTGCCTCTGAGTCTGGGCCGCAACCAATTGAGTCAGCAAATTAATGGCCTCTTTCACATCTTGGCCCGAAGCATCTGGTGGAGGAGCTGGAGGTGCTGGAGCTGGGGCTGAGGCTCCCTCACGCTCCTCAGTAATAGGCACTATCTGGGAGGACTGAGATTGAGCCGCACTCTGGGACTCGCTTTCCTCTACTACCGGTGGCGGTGCTTTTTCAGCCCACTTTTTTTCCACCGTCTTACCCTTTTGGGCTGCTGTAGCCTTTCTCTTTACAGGCATTTCTGAAATACACAACACACGATTAAGGAACAAGAATTTCTTACATCATAGCTCTATCGCACGATTCTTATGAAGAAAGAAGGTCATTTATTCCTAAAATGTCCGCAGCTTCTTGTTTATAAGTGTGGCGCGCAACACACCCATAACCAAGACTCTACTAGACACGGCTCGTAGACACACCCTAGGACTGAAACTGCTCTGATACCACTTTTGTCACGACCCGACTAGGGGCCGCGACGAGCACCCGGTGACCATCCCATCCGGGCACCCATTGACATACTTTTATACTTACATTTAGGTGAGCCACATAATTTAACATACATTTCTATTCATTAATCACACTAGTCCCATTGGGCGACATTACCTTTACATCAAAATTGGCATTTATGCCACATCAACGTACATGAGCCGACAAGGCCATTAAATGATATACAAAATATAGGCCGACAAAGCCGGACATATCTACCCATATACAGGTGACTACGAGCCTCTAAGGAGAGTATAACATATCACATTAGTGGGACAGGACCCCGCTGTGCCAATAAATATGTACACAAAAGAATATATACCAAAAGCTGCGGCTCCGGATGAGATGGAGCTCCGCAATGTAGTCCCTGAGTAATGAAGCTATGGATCGAGTCTATCTCCCTGGCCACCTGCGGGCATGACGCAGCGTCCACAAACAAAAAGGACGTCAGTACAAAGAATGTACTGAGTATGTAAAGCATAATAAATATCAATGTAGAAGCATAATGAATAAGATGAGAAATAGCACAAGATGGGAGATAATAATATCATCATCGTCATAGGAACTCACTTGCCTTTCATAGGGACTTTTCATTCTAATGCGTATTTGCGTTTGTACATAAACATCTGTATCCATCTTAGTACTCGTATCATATACAAATCATATCATTTACATAGTCATATCATATACACATCGTTCACATAACATAACATACCCGATCTCGAGGGTTCGGTGTTTCACGTACCCGACCATATATAGGCTCAGTGGTCATACATACCTGGCCAACCAAAGCTCAGTGTTACACATACCTGGCCCTACCAAGGCTCAGTGTTGTCCATACCCAACTGCAGTGGTGTGCGCGCGTTACGTAATTATATACATACTATGTATACTCATATACATATATTCTACCCGCCCTCATAAGCTCGGGGTCTCATTATAGCCCTTCATAGGCACACATACATATAATAGCTCATGAACAACTTTAGCATCGTTTCATTCTCATCATCATTCCTATCATTATCATTATCGTTTGGTCCACCGTATGGGCTTACTCGTCATGCGAGGATCTTAGTACAATCGTAGCTTATCTAGCATCGTGAGCTTACTAGCTCGGAAGATCAATCATTTGAAGAAGTCGTAGACTTATAAAAGATTTAGACGTTTTGCCAAAGAACCATGCCTTATGAAAAAAGGTTAGCCTTACATACCTTTTCGTTCGATTATATAGCACTTGCACGTTCTCTTTCAACTCTTGCGTTTATACCTTCATCAAGGTCATACTATCGTTAGAATCGACAACTAGCATAAATGGCTAAAGCTAGAGAAAATCGGACAGCATCTCCTTTATTTATACAACATTCCTCCCTATCGTAATTCAACTCCCGAACGTCAGCAATACATTTACAATATCATAACAATAGCCTTTAGTCATCTACATTATCCATATTCTTAATTCACTTCCCATTTTCCATATTCAAGACCATAACACACGATTTCGTCCATTCACATACAATGCCTATTTCATGATCTTAACGTCATTTATAACCCATTCATGTCACAACACAACAACAATCATGATTCAATTCAAACTATTTCTCAAAACGTCACGATTCATCATTCATGACCCAATTTGTTGTACTCTTCTAAACGCCAGGCATTTCAACTTCCAAATACCTTAAACAACATATAAATACCATAAATCTTACCTTAGATGTTGTAGGAACAATCCTTAGTTGGTAATTGTCACGACCCAACCCCGTAGGCCGCGACTAGTGTCCGACATGGACACCCGTACATACTTACTAACTAAAATTCATTTACGTTTACATACCATGAAACCTGTGCATACAAAATCATATACGTATTACTTAGATCATTACTTACATAATAACACGAAAATCAATCAGGCTAACGTAGCACAGGGAAAACTCGATACGAACCGAATAACCATCGCTGAACATACACGACCCATGACCCACATACATGTCTACAGGCCTCTAATACACATACAGACAACAGAATCATATGACAGGACAGGGCCCCGTCGTACCCAAAATAGTCGCAAATACAAAGATATGTACAACAGAAAGATTTGTACCGAAAGTGTGGGCTCCGGATCAAAGGAGCACTTCAAACAGCAGAATGTACACTCTAGGCTGGCGGATAACCTCTATAAACGTCTGTACCTGCGGGCATGAAACGCAGCCCCCGAAGAAGAGGGGGTCAGTACGGAAAATGTACCGAGTATGTAAGGCATGAATTACAGAACGAGGAAACATAGTCAGAAATGGAAACTTTACAGAACCAGTAAAACTGTATAAGATCATCATCACGTTTTCTCTTATGTAACGGAGTAATATCTCTCAAGTCTCAAATTATATACATATACATATACATACCTGCATATATACGACGTGTCCCGGCCCTATAGTAAGGGACTCGGTGAATAAGGTCAGACATATCAACATCACATACCATATATACATATAACGTGTCCCGGCCCTTTTGTGAGGGACTCGGTGAATAGGATCATGTATGGCAGAGTCATATATCATATGTATACATAACGTGTCCCGGCCCTTTTCTGAGGGACTCGGTAGATAGAATCATGCATGGTAGAATCATATGTCATATATATACATAACGTGTCCCAGCCCTCTATTGCGGGTCTCGGTGGATAAAGTCATCACGTGCCATCCTGGCCACCACCCCTGTATCATCATATCATCACATGCATATACATATAACGTGTCCCGGCCCGCAAGTGAGAGGGACTCGGTGAATAATGCAGAGAAGTACGCACGATAACATGTCCTGGCCCGGGCTCAGTGAATAGACATATCAAGCTTGCACGAACAGAATAGTACGAAACCAAATACTCGTAAATCAAGACCCGAGATACAACATACTTATATACAACATGCTTATCGACATATGAGGGTTCAGAACAAGTTTCGGGTCAATCAGAATTAGTATACAAAAGTTACGAGCGTTTGAAGTACAGAACGCTTTACAATCGTTTCAAAAGCTCTTTCTGGAAAGTCAAAGCTGTAATCAGGTTAACTACCTTTTAGACATGGTTATGGATCAAACCAAATAGAACTCTTGGAATCATTCACACGTATCAAGGACTGTCAAGGACTCAGTAAAATAATCGCCGTGCTAGCATTTAATAATCAAACTTTAGTCATATCAAGGTACCGACATCATATATCATATACATATGTAACAGATTCATACACGCATACTCATAGAATAGCATACAGTGTGTTGCTGCGGAACGTACTGCCCGATCCACGGATATAACGTATTAGTGCCGAAGAACGTTCGGCCCGATCCGAGATTGTATACAAAAGTTAAGAACATTAATACTTATAGAATTATTTTAAGGTCATGAATTCTTATACTTAGCTTAATACCCAATTATGCAATAATCTTAACCATTCTACGTTTACTCGTATCGATAGACCAATAGGGATCGTAGACAGACTCGGAACTTGTTAATTAGAGCCTTTGAAGTACGGGGCCTACTAACGACATTTCGTAAGCCGTATTTGGAGATTCAAGTAACAAACATATTAAGTAACTTTCCAATATCATTATGGACCAAACCGAATAGAGACTCTAGAACCATGTATACATATCGAATTATTTACCAAGGACTCAAGTCATATCGATTTGCTTTCGACCCACGTTCGGAAATATACCAACTAAATTCTTCGAACGTCATCATATATACATATGCATATCAAACCATATGGAATACTTATGGAAGTCAAGGACGATGGCCATCCTAGTGGCTCTAAGAATAGAATTTCTCTTTAGGGACATACATATACGTTATTTGTTCATTTCGAAGATCATGCCAAAGGAAAGAAAGGTAAGCCTTACATACCTTGCCCGCTCTCTACGCAAATCCGAATTCAAGCCCTTGGCTCCACAAAATCTACAACCACATTAAGGTGCGCCAACATTAGGTACAAACACTTAAGGATTCAATTCCAATCCAACACCTTATTTCTACAGAAATTTCGGCAGCATTCCCCCTGTAAATGCGCCATCCCCGAGAATTCAACTCGGCCAGAAATACAACAACAAATCCGAGAATTTAACTCGGCCACAATATCAACAACAATACCAACGATTATACCAATAATACCAACAATCAATTTAAGACATATTCTAACATTAGTAGTCTTCATTGCTACATAATCCATTAACATTCAATTCACTACACATTTTCAAGCCAATTCCAACGCTCACATATTCATTACTAATCCAAGATCAACCAAACACAATTCATAAGCATTTCATTCAATCCACAAAATATTCAAACTATTCCACCAACACATACTTCACCCAAATTTCCCACCAGTGCGATAAAACAACGACGATACATTTCCTTCTTTCAATTTCACCACTAAAACAATACTTTACACGTAACAACTTCACTCCCGCAATTAGATAAAATCATATTAAAATCACATTACTTTCCTACAACAACCTTACTACAAATTTCCGCACCAACTAAAATCATAAGCCTTCCATTTACATCACAAGGTCACAACAACACAATTAGCATACTAAATAATTTAATTCTTGCTCCTTCACTAATGTGACCCACACGGCCACCACACACAACACCCACAACACACAAATTTTCATACTTTTCATTCATTTACACATACTACAACATATATATAGAATTCTCCCAAGATAAAAGAAGTAGAATTCCTACCTTTTTCCAAACTCTTCACTTGATAAAAAAAGATACTCTCTTGCTCCCAAATTTGTATCACAATGAAGAGAACCTTAAGCTTAGTAGTAATTTCACAAAAGATGAATTTTTTTGAACTAAGAATTTGAGCTCCAATTTTTTTTTTTCCTTTTTCTCTTCTTTGGCCGTAGGCCTCTCCTTCTTGCTCTCTCTTTCCTTATTTTTCTTGTTTGTTCTTGAAAACTCTAGAAATGAACAACTAATCCCTTTATTTATTTGCTAGGCTTTAATTATAAAATCATGAGCTTGGGTTATTATTTTCTTTGGGCCATAACCGGCCACCCCTAAACTCTTGGCCTTTGTTTTCATTCATTTTTTTTTAGCCCAATTCATTATAAATCTTATTTTGTAATTCACGAAACTAATTTCCGAAATCCCAGTTTTACCCATATCCTTCCTCCATATTTTCGCATCAAAATTTTCACGAACAACACACACATATATATATATTAATAAAATCAAAATATGGCCTTATTTCTCACAAGTCAAAATTATTACAAAATTTCCGAATGTGCGAAATTACGGGATATAACAGTAATACTCCACTTGAGCAAAAACCCTAGTTTATCTCCAATGAGATTTCTTGACTTGAAGGATGTTTAATGGGTTTGCTTACACTTGATTCACTTGTTTTGTGTTGTTGATCACTAAAACACTTGAAAACTTGTGGAATATATGTAGAGACATGTTTTAGAGAGAAGGGGTGTGATGTAGAAATGAAATGAAATAACCTTGGTCCCTTACATTTATTGAACACTTTCAGCCCCGACCAAATATACGGACCAACATACGGTCCGTATAAATTGTACGGGCCGTATTTTTTATCGTACAATTGGTCCAGAAAGTTTGGCCAATCTGGGTGGATTATATGGTCCCAAACATACGGACCGTATAAATTATACGGCCAGTATGTTTGGCCGTATAATCCCCAGTGATTCCGAAGTTCGTTTCGTCGTCTCGTTTGATCTCCAATCCTTATAGAACCTTCTTAACACTTGTTCAACACTTCAATACCAATCCAAGGGATGTTATCACTCTTCTCCAAGACATCATTAAGTTCTCGCTAACTCGTTACTCGTATTTCCTTTCCGTTACTTATCAAATACTTTGCCTTCTCTTGGCAATCCTCTTCCCCCATCTCTAACATCTTTGAACCCTCATCTAGAATCATCGAATGTCATCGCTCGCTCATGCAAATATCGTATACTCCTACTCCTCACTAGTGCATTCAGTTGCGTACCAACGGAAGATTTTCCGAGGTGTAACACATACAACCATCAGTCAAGTAACGATCCAGCCCCATCACATAACGATGCACTCTATCAGCCAGATCAACTACAATAGTAGGCACATATCTAGCCAATGAATCAAACTCAAGACTGTACTCTCGAACGCTCCTGCCACTCTGCCTCAGATGTAAGAATCTATCAACTCTAGCTTGCCTCATCTCTGGAGGCAGGAAGTGGCCAAGGAAGGCCTCCACAAACTCATCCCATACTGCTGGAAGAGCATCCTCGCCCCTAGATAACTCCCACGACTCATACCAATTAACAGCTACATCACGCATCCGATACGAAGCCAACTTAATAGACTCAGTGTCAGAAGCCTTGATTATCCTCAATGTACGCTGCATCTGTAGAACAAACTCCTGCGGATCATCCTCGGGCTTTGACCCGAAAAACTCTGGAGGATTACAACTTAAGAAGTCACGAGCCCTCAAACTATCATGTCTAACCACATGGTCGACTCCTAGTCCATGCCTGCGAGCCTGCCCTGCCACTAATCTGGTCAGCAACTGAACTACATCCCTCATGGCCCTATCCTCCGTCCCTGGCTGAGGAGCTGGACGCTCAGGTACTGGGGCCTCAGGGGCTGGCGGTGGAGCCGCCCCCTGATCTGAAGCTGCTGCTGCACTGAGTTCCTCCAGAAGTGGCGGTGTAGCAGAACTCGCCGAATGAAGCACAATCTCAAGCGTAAGCTGGGCACGGGCCCTAGTAACTCTCCAGGTCTGGCTAGTATCTCCTGCTACAGATTTGCCCTTTTGGGTAGCTGTCGCTTTCTTTGGAGGCATAGCAGTAAACATAATAATCTGTTAGGGAGGGATTATCCTGATAATACAGCTCTATCGCACGATCTAAGATAAGAAGGAAAGATAACATCCTAAATGTCCTGTAGCTTCCTGTTTATAGATGTGGTGCACAACACACTGATAAACAAGACTCTACTAGACACGGTCTGTAGACACTCCGAGGATGAACTGCTCTGATACCACTTTTGTCACGATCTAACCCCGTGGGGCATGACTAGTGCCCGAGCTGGACACTCGTGTATGTACCTGTTAAATATAGACAAGCTGATTCTTAAGAACAATATGGAAACTTTGCAAAAGAACCTCAAAGGTTCACAACGTCATCATATATAGGTGTCCAGATAACTTGTCTCCTGAGGAGTCACAACTAATCAAAATATAATATTATACGCAAGCCGACAAGGCTGCCACAATATGTCAATACCATATGTAAGCCGACAAGGCTGTCACAACATGTCAATACCACACGTAAGTCGACATGGCTGTCATTACATATCAATACCATACGCAAGCCATAGACACAGCTGAGCAAAACTTATACACAACCCATACATATGTCTACAGACCTCTAAGAGTATCGATACTGAAATATGACAGGACAGGGCCCCGCCGTACCCTTAGATAAGCATATATATATATCAAAGATCTGTACTAAAAGTCTAGGCTCCGGGACAATGGAGCTCTCCAAGACAGCTGAGTGGAAATCCAAAACTAGAGGATCGCCAAATCGAGTATCTGTACCTGCGGGCATGAAACGCAGCCCCCCCTCCCCCCCGAAGAAAGGGGGTCAGTACGAGATATGTACTGAGTATATAAAGCATGAAATACAATAAAGAGGATCATGACTGAAGTAGGGATCACAGGAGACAAGTATGACATTCAAAATACTATTACACTTGCCTTATGAAATATAAATCATGCATATCAATATCATATATCATACCCGGCCCATTATGGGACTCGGTGAATAAAGTCATCACATGCCATCCTTGGCGCCATAATCATATCATCACATCATATATATATATATATATATATATACCGTACCCGGCCCTCTAGTGACAGACTCGGAGAATAATGCAGTGAAACTGTGCACGGAAACATACCCGGCCCGGGACTCGGTGAAAGATATATTAACAGCATGCACGAGCAGAGTAGTGAGCAACCATATACAAACTAAATCATCATTTGAGACTCAATACAATAGGTAGAATGAACTAATACTTGAGTATCAAAGACAACAGTCATGTCAAGTACCCCTCGAATGTCACTATGGATAATATCAAATAGAACTTCAAGAATCATAGACACGTATCAAGACATAATGAAATAGGTTCTGGAAATCAAGAACATTAGCCATCCTAGTGTCTCTTAGAATAGGAGTTTCTTTGGAGTTTATACATTCGTCGTCTGTTTGTCTCACATAGATCATGCCAAAAAGAAAGAAAGGATAGCGTTACATACCTTTGGCGCTTAATCCGTGACTCGATATGTATACGTTGCCCAAAATATCTCAACCTATATTAAGACGTCAAGACTATGGTTAAGCTACGAAAAGGCATAAAACGTATTTCAACGTTAGTAGCTTATTTCAAGACAATTGGGCAGCACTTCTCCTATATCACTCAATTTCCTCACATTTACGCCAACTATACAATAACCAACATAGAAACAACCAAAGCACGTCTAACTTATAGCATTAAGAACTAGTCGAAGCAAGATCCGAGGATACTCCAAAGCAGCCCACATAACATAAGAATGCCCGATACACCTAAAATATCTAAAACATGCACCCAACAAGCCACATACGCTTCGCATACGATATTTTATACGTTTCTTTCCTATCAAATCAGTGATTCACATTAGCAACAACACAACAACGGCCTCAACATACATATGCAAGAAAATTATCTTAACATTAATAAGTTCTAAAGTAGCCCATAAATTATAACAACACAATACGAGCCTTAACTACACTTAGTCTTCCAATTTCACAAGAACAACAACACATATACCTACTTATAACTATATTTCCATTCCTTGCCACACAACCAAATCATTCTCGAATACAATACAATTATAACCTTAAGCATCAAATTCTTTCATTTTCATCACACGATCAATGACAACCATAACGACAAAAACATCAAAATTAATTCACCATTTTTAAGTTAGAACAGCCCCCACACACCACCCAAACAACAACTTAGCATCATCACACACAATTCTTTACATCCAATTCCACATTTACCAATTTATACAAAGTCCAAACCACTTCTAAAACATGTTAGAGAGAATTAAATCTTACTTTAACAAGCTTGGCTCCTTAACGTTGCTAATCACTTGGATGTTTACAACACCTTAGAAATTTACTTTTCTCCCCTTTAATCCTCAAGCCCGGCTAAGGGCTGCCATGGCCGAACCCTCTTTCTCTCTAGCTAATCCTTGCCTCTCTTTCTAATTTAATTTTTATTGAAGATGAAATGCAATGAATGACTAAACACGTGTCCACCATAGTGAATCATCATTTTATTATATATATATATTTTTTTTTTTGTTTAATTAAAGAATTCGGTGAGGCCTACTTAATATACTAATTAGGATAATTAATCCTTAATCCCCACTTAATAATATAATCATGGTTAATTTATCCCTAATCTCCACTAATATTTCTATACTAATTGGAATTTACAAGCAAGTCGTGCCATATTAAGAATCGGGATTGAAAGTCCTTGTCTCATATCCCAAAATAATCTCGTCCTTAAACTTATGTTGATTAACTTACGAATAATCCAACGTACAAAAATACGAGATATAACAATTTTTGTCTTATGTCCCAAGTGAATTCCACCAGTCTCTGAGAATTCCGGAGAACCTTGAAGTGAATTCTAACAGTGTTACACCTCAGAAATTTTTCCGTTGGTACGAAAGTGAATGAACTAGTGATGAATATGAGTGCATGATGTCCATGAGCAAGAAACGACGTTTGATGACCTTAGGCAAGATTGCAAAGGTATCCGATGTGAGATGAAAAAGTTGGCTAAGTTAAGATGAGATATAAGGTGAGCAATGCATGTGCATGGACGTGGGTGATTAAAATGAGAAGTCTAAGAAATATGGGAACTTGCAGATTTGCAACTACCCAGTGGTCGTAAAGTGCTAGGGACAGATCGTAAATTGGTATACGGTTCGTAAACTAGCAGGTCGTAAATTGGCATGCAAAACTTCAACTTTCTGCCAGTTGAGGAAATGGCTAAATACGACCTGGAGGACGGACCGTAAAGTGATTTACGGCCCGTAAACCATGGTCGTAAATCACCATGTTGCAGCCTTAAGTTTCTGGTTCTGAATATGGTTATAGACGACCACGAAGGACGGTCCGTAAACTGGAATACAGACCGGACCGTAAACCCCCATGGACAACCACTGTGCACTCCAGTTCAGATTTTGCAAGTCATTAAATAAAAGGACCAACACTTGTTTTATTTCATTTCAACATTACACCACTTCTCTCTAAAACATCTCTCTACATTTATTATCCATGTTTTCAAGGATCATAAGTCATCAACAACATAAAACAAAGTGAATCAAGAGTAAGGACATCATCAAAGGTCATCCAAGTCAAGAAATCCAAATGGAGAAAAACTAGGGTTTTGCTCAAAGAGGAGTATTATCAACTAAAGCTTGTTCCTACAACTTCTAAGGTAAGATTTATTATATTTATATTATGTTTAAGCTATTGGAGAGTTGAAATGCATGGATTGTAGAAAATATGGTCAACTAGGTCATGAGTGATGAATAGTGACATTTTGAGGAATAGTTTGAATTGAATCACGAATGTTGTTGTGTTGTGATATGAATGTGTTATAAATATTATTGAGATCACGAACTTGACACTTTGGACGAATGGGCGAAGTTGAATGTTATGACCATAATATGGGTGAATTAGAAGCAAATTGAGAAATCTAGATTATGTGGATGATGTGAATGACTAACGACCATTGTTATGATATTAATGAAGGTAGAAACGCTAACATTGGAAGGAAGCATGCAAGTGTAGAATAGTTCGACGAAAAAGGTATGTAAGGCCGATCCTTCTTTCATAAGGCATGGTTCCTTGGCCAAACTCTTAAATCCTCTTTATGAGTAGGTTGTTTTCACTGGTTAATATTCCGAACTCATAAGCTCACGATCCTTGATATGTACTACGATTGTACCACGCACTTCATACGACGAGTAGGCCTATGATATAGAAGTAACGATAATGATGACGATAGTAATGATAAGGATGATAATAATGATGCTAAAGGTGCCTATGGGATATTATACATATATGTGTGCCTATGAAGGGCTATAATGAAACCCCGAGCTTATAACGCCGGGTAGAATATATGTATATGATTATGTATAAAGTATGTATACGGTTACGAAACGCGCGCACACCTCTGCAGATGGTACGGATAACCCTGAAGCCTTGGGAGGGCCAGGTATGAGTAACCTTGAGCCTTGGTTAGCCATGTATGAAACACCAATCCTATGAGGTCGGGTATGCTATGTAAAATGCTATGTATATGAAATGACTAAATATATAATATGAACATGAATGTGATAAGACTATGTATGAGAATACGGCTAAGGATATGTGTACGAATATGAGCACGAGTATGGTACGAGTACCATTATGGAATACGGATGATGACGTAGGTGAACGAATACGTATGAAAAATGGAAAGCCCCTATGAAAGGCAAGTAAGTGTAATGATGATGATGTTATTGTCTCCCCTCCTATGCTATTTCACATGTTGTTCCTCATGGTTATATATATCGATGTTGATCATGCTTTACATACTAAGTACATTCTTCGTACTGACGTCCTTTTGTTTGTGGACGCTGCGTCATGCCCGCAGGTACACAGGGAGACAGACTTGATCCATAGCTGCCTATTCAGAGATTACATAGAGAGCTCCATTTCCTTCGGAGCCATATCTTTTGGGTACTCATTCTTTTGTGTATATAATTATGGGCATAGCGGGGTCCTGTCCCGCTAATGTGATATGTTATACTCTTAGAGGCTCATAGACATGTGTGTGTGTGGGTAGATGTGTCTGGCCCTATCGGCCTATGTTTTGTATATCATTTTGTCAGCCACGTTGGCCCATATACATTGATGTGGCATATATGCCTATGATGATATAAATGTGCTGTTGTCCAAATGGGGCTAGTTGACGAATGAATGGAAATGCATGTATAATTATATGGCTCACCTAGATGTAAGCATAAGAGTAAGCTAAGAGGGTGCCCGAGTGGGCTAGCACCGGGTACCCGTCGCGGCCCCAAGTCAGGTCATGACAGACAGGATCATGTACTTTTCCCGTTCGACATGATTCTTTGTCACCATCCAAGTGAAGAAATCCTGGATCCTTTGGGGCCATTTTGATACATTGATATCATCCAGACAGAAAGTATGGAATCCAGTCCCAACGAATTTTGCGGTTGTTGGTTCTGGCCTTCTTTCTGGAATTGCCTCGACTGTCATCCCGTCACGATCATCATCTATTTCAGATATTTCTAGTTCTCTGGGTTGATTCATGAAATTGGTGAGCTATCTTCTTCTGAAGAGTCAACTGAGAAATCTTCGCTTGTCTCAACACTTTCTTCCGTAGGATCAGTGTCATATGAATCTTGGTCACTGGATCCTCGGGTATCATCCTCCTCTATATCATTTGTGGGTTGGGCCACGTAGAGGTTAGGAATCTTTTGGGCCGAGATCATCAAGTTTTCCAGCTCGGGTTCTTTATAACCTTCCCAGAGTTCTTTCTTCCGTTTAGACTACTTTTGGGCCGCCATAGAGTCTTTTCTTTCCTAGACCATTTTTGCAATGTCAAACTCAGGTTCATCATTTTGTTTTTGGATAAAAGACATAGGGGTTCGTTTGGTGGATGGGAACAAAGTATAATAATGGTCAAGCTTTGGTGGTAAGTATGTTTGTGAGCATATAGGGAAAAAGGTGGGTTTTGATGGGCAGCTTTGTGTTTTTTGTGGTTCAAGGTGACCACATCTCAGTAGCTGTATTTGTTCATTAAGGTCGGCCATTTCCTTTTGGTGTTGGTTAATGAAGTGGAAAAGGGAAGTGCCTGGTGGACAAATCTTGTACTGTATGTTTGTCATTCGCAATTCCAGGCCTTTGATCAGTCCAGCATGCTGAGAAGATGCTTGTTCCACTTTTTTCTCAATTGTCTCCACCCTGCTCATCATCTTGTTTTGTGTGTGAGCAACATTTCTGATGGAAGTGCTAATATTAGTTAACACTTTGTTTTGGCTAATGGCATTTTCAGATTTCCAATTTATTGTTGCTTCTACTTCACTTGTCTGTGGCTTTTCTCCAATGGGCAGCACAACATTTTGCCTTGGAATTTTTGGGGCATGGCTTACACCATGTTTTTCAAAAGGTTGTTGTGAAGGAAATTCAGGGGTGTGACTGGAGTTTGATGGGTTCATCATGAGTATTTCTTGCTTTGGGCTATTTGGATTTGAAGGTTTGTGATATAAATTTTGGTTAGGGAGAGGTGGCCAGTTTTGAGGTTTGTATGAAACAAGGAATTCATATTTTCCTGGACGACTCAGTGAACCGATAGACAAATCTCCTTCTTCATACATTGTTCGGAACAATCTCTCAGATTTTCTCCCTTTTTTCTTTGATTTAGCTCTTCTTGTATGATGTTTGTTACATCTAGCATTTTTTCATATTCAAAAAAATTCGAGATAACTTGACTTGTAATGAATGAGGTCATATTTGGACCTTACTTGGTATGAATGTGTCGGCTATGAATACGTTGGTGTGGAATTACGAAAGGAGGCCAAGGGCAAAATTGGAATTTTGGAAACTTGCTTCATGAATTATAAAATTTAGCCAACAATTTGGGCACACAAAATAATAAGAAAGTGAGGCCCAAATCCAAGAGGCCCAACCGGCCATAGATGGGTCCAAACCCATAAATTATTTTATTGTGTAATCAATTATATAAGTCATCTTATCATGTAGAAGGTTCAAGAAATCAAAAGAACTTGAGAGCAAAAAAAAAAAAAGAGAGCTCACGGCTAGAGAAAGAGAGAAAAGAAAAGGAAAGAAAAATTCTTGGAGCCAAATCCTTTGGTTCAAAAATCCATTTCTTGTGGGATTATTACTAAGTGCAAGATCCTCTACAAAGTGACATAATTATTTTGGCAAGAAAGTAGCTTTGGTGGCAAGTAAAGAACTCGAAGGAAAGGTAAGGATTTCATGTCTTTATCATGTTATGGGAGGTGTATGCATGGTGTAGTGTGTGGAATTGAGTAAAGAATATGAAACTTGTATGCTATGTGTGTGAACATGTGTGGCCGTGAGTGTGTGTTAAGGTGTACGTGATATGAATTGGATTTTATATGGTAATCTAGTTATGGTTATGGTAGAAATTGTATTGGAAGTGAAAGTTGAATGAATTAGTGGAAGTTGAAAATTATAGTGTGTGGCCGTGTGGTATCATGTTGATGATGGAATGCGAATTTAATTCCGTTAGTATGTTAATTGTGTTATTGTGAAATGAATGGAAGAATAATGGTTCTTGTTGTTATGGAAAAATTGGTTGTTAAGTTGTTGTAGGAAAACATGCAAGTTTATTGTAACTTATGTAAATGTGGAAATGAAAGTAGGAAGATGCAAATTACGATTATCATTGATGAAGTTGGAAGATAGAAATATGTCATGAATATGTTTGCTAAAAGATTAGAAGTTGTGGGTGAAATATGACTTTGGTAGGAGGCTTGTATATTGTGTATACCTTATGAATATTTGGTGAAAATGATATGATATGCCTCCGAATTATGTTGTAATGATCTTGATGAGTGATGAATATGAAAATGGTAAGATTGGTTTGGAAGTGTAAGGTCGGAATGAAAGATGTTATGTTATGCCGGAAAGATGGCTAGTTATGCCATATTATGTGTTTTGTGATACTTGTTGTTGTTATTGATGTTGTTGTTGGGTGTTGTCTTGATATATTAAGCCGAGCTAAGTCTCGGGGATGTTATATATACAGGGAAAATGCTGCCGAAATTTCGGTAGGCAAGTATGTAATAAAACTTGGATTCTTAAAGGCTTGAATTTGACAATTGGTAAACATGACCATTTGTAGATTCTGGACGAAATTGAAAGTGAAGCTAAGCGAGCATAAGGCGCAATTGAGGTATGTAAAGCCTACCCCTTCGTTCTTAGGCATGTTCTGAACATAATAGGCTCGGCCGCGAGCCTTAAATACTACTCCGTTCCTCGGAATTCGAGGTGGAAATCCGCTCCAATTCCTTCAGTAAGATTGAATCACTTTTCTTATAACTTGTCTCTAAAGTGAACTTTTGTATGCAATTGTCCCAAATGGAGTCGGAATGCTTCCAAATGACTATGGATGACCTCATAAGGTCTATTATCAGTAATTTACGTATGTCGCCTCAAGTTGGTCCGAGGTGGGCCCACAAGGCCCTGACACTTTTTGTATAACCTAAATTGCCCTATTTCTGTCCGTTTCTCACAGGCAACATCTGGACTATTATTCTGATCATGATATGACTACTTTTTATATAAATCTTACAAAATGGTTTGACATCTGGAAATCTGATTCCGGTAATAATCTGTCGTGCCTTCCCAAATAGGATATAGGTGCGTATTATGAATAATATCTGAATACTCTGATTTGACTCGCCGTTTGGCATACTTCAGTTTGATTGAGTCTGTATAATGATCTGTATGTATGTGGTTTCTCATTAATCTATTCGTAGATGTCTCAATGCTTCCTTCACTGCGTCCCGGGCCAGGTTCTGTTATCATGCATATTTCTCTGCATTGTTCACCGCGTCCCTCAGTGTGCGGGCCGAGATCTGTTTATATCTGTATGATATTATGATTTGTGTATGGGGATGGCGGCCAGGATGGCATATGATCTGATTCTGTCTGTCCACCGCGTCCCGTACTAAGAGGGTCGGGTTCTGTTACCGTGCCCCTCATGAGAGGGTCGGGATCTGTATGTATGTACGTGTTATATCCCGTGTTTTCAGACGTTTGGAAAGACATGAATTATATTGGATTTTTGAGATATAAAGTCAAATTTGATATTTTGTTGAACATAGGAGTTATGCATGAAAGAATAAAGTCATGAAAGTGTGGGACAAGGCTAAGGGCAATTTTGGAATTTTGGAAATTAGTTTCGGGAATTACAAAACGTGGACTATAAGTCATTGGGCCAAAAATAATGGAATGGAATTTAAGGCCCAATGCATTGGAGTGGCCGGCCATGGTGTGGCCCAAGCCCACAATTTGTATTAAATTTCCATGTGATTAATTAACATAAGGTATTATATTATATATTGGTCTTTATCCCTTAAGAAGGTTCAAGAAAAATAGACAAGGATAGAAATCAAGAACAAGAGCAAGAGAAAGGGGCGCTCTCGGGTTTGGGAGGAAAAATTAGCTACCAAAAATATTGTTCTAAAAATTTATTTCTTGTTGATTTCCTACTAAGTACAGGTTCCTTTGTAACATGGTATAGTTGGCTTGGAGTGGGGAGCATTAGAATCACCAAAGTGATCATATCTCCAAGTGAAGAAGACTTGAAGAAAAGGTAAGAATTTCTACCTTTTTATTGTGTTATGAAGTTTTGATTGTGTTGTAGTATATAGAAATGTGTTGATTGTATGGAAAAAATGGAAGTTTGCAAAGTGGGTTTGGAATATGGCTTGTAACCGTGGGTGTGTGTGGTGTTGTGTGGTGATAATGTGTTGAATTTATGTTATATTCTAGTTGTAATTGTGATGAAATGCATATGGGAATTGAAAGTTGGATGAATTTAGTTGATATGGAAAAATAAGCATATGGCCGTAGGGTGTGCTTGATTTGGGATAGAAATGAATTAAGTTGTTTAGTGTGTTAAAGTATTGTTGTGATGTTTGTAATATAAATGAAGTTAGAATGATATAAGTTGTATTGAATTGGAATGCAGAAACTTATGTCGTTTTAGTATGATTTTCCGACATTAAGGAAATAAAGTTGTTTGGTTGTTAATTGTGATGATCATTGATGAATTTGGAAGTTGGAAACATGTTATGAAGTTTTATGCCAAAGATTTGGTGTTTTGCATAAGTTATGACTTTGACGGAAAGTTGTATATTATGTATATCGAGTGTATAACTTGAGGAAAGCGATATGAAATGTTTCTAGAACTATATGGTGATGATCTTGATTGTTGATGGATGTGAAATTATTGATATTAGTTGAAAGTTGGGTTGAAATGAAGATTATGTCAACTTGTTAGAAAGATGACTAGTTGAAGGATATTTATGTTTTTAACGTTCGTTGATGATATTGATGTTGTCGTTTGGGTTGTTGTTAATGATTTCTAGCCGAGTTGAATTCTCGGGGTGCCACATGTATAGGGGAAGTGCTGCCGAAATTTCGGTAGCCAAATATACATTAAGTTGAAACTTTGGTATTCATAGCTTACAACTGGTAAACTTGACCAATTGCAGTTTTTCGACGAAACGGGAAGTGAGTTTGGAAAGGCGTAAAGAGCTTGAAAGGTATGTAAAGCAACCCCAATTCTTCCCTTGGCATGCCCTTAGTGTGTTAGGGTCGGATCCGGGCCTCGAAGGACCTCTTGGCCCTCGGAATCCGCAAGAGACAATTTCAGTTTTTCCTTCAGTAGAATTGAACTACTTTGGTACACTTTTCTTGAAATAATGCAACTTTGCTCCAAATTACTTGGAAAGTCATAGAATGCTTGTAGAACCTTTTTAGGTGACACCATAAGCTAAGAGGGCATAATTTGAGCCCGCCGCCTTATTTGTCCCGAGGTGGGCCCACTATTCCCGGTTTTGCCCTTAATGTACTAAAGCTTCCTTTTAGGCGATTTTTGAAAGAAATGTTTTGACTATCATACTAATCGCCTAATAAACATTGTTTTAAATATTCTATTAAATCTTATAAATTATTTTGACACCCGGAATGACTTCGGGAAAGTTATACTTCTGTAATTTATTATGATATCCGAAATGCATTTATTATGATCCCGTCCGACTCCATTGGATCTGTTTGGCTTTGATACGCTTCATCGAGTCTTTGAAAACATTTATGATATTTTTAAATTGCATTAGTTTCTCACTACTCCATTCGTGGATGTCCCAATGTTTCCCACACTGAGCCCGGGCCAGGATATGTTGTCAAGCGTGATTCTCTGCATTGTTCGCCGCGTCCCGATGTGAGGGGGCAGGTATACGCGTACATGGGTCTGTGGTGTATGATGTGCCATGTCCGCCTATTCTGATCTGATCTGTTATGGCCATTTTGTTATGACATTTTATGATACGGGGCCACGCCCCTTTTTCTGATTCCTCTGTGTTGTGGCACCAGCGTCGGGAGGGTGGTCACGTTCTGTCTGCTGAGTCCCGTGGTAGGGACCGGATATGATATGACATATGTTTCTGTACACATTCTGTCTGTTTTGGAAATATGCATTTGACACTCTGGATTTTGTACTCATTTTCTGAAATCATTATGATTTGACTTCTGTGATTCCGCTTTACATATTCAGTACATATTTCGTACTGACCCCCTTTCTTCGGGGGCTGCGTTTTCATGCCGCGCAGGTACAGACGACAGGTTCGCTGATCCACATGTTTAGGATCCCATTTCTGCTATTTTGGGGCGCTCTCTTCTTCAGAGCCCATCTTTTGGTACAGTCTGTCACTGCTATCTGGATATGTACATTGTTCTGGGTATGACGGGGCCCTGTCCCGTCTTATGATTATGTTATGTTCTGTAGAGGTCTGTGGATATATCTGTGTGGGTTCTGTACATATGTTTGGGAAACATTGTTCTATGATGGCCTTATCGGCCTATGTGTGCCAAGTCTGCTTTTCTGCTAAATTCTGTAGCGTCCACTAATATTATTATTATATTATTATCTGTTAATATGTTAATTTGGGTATCAGGTACGTATGGGTGCCCATCTCGGGCACTGGTCGCGGCCCACGGGGTTGGGTCGTGACAAAAGTGGTATCAGAGCTGTTCGTCCTCGGAATGTCCACAGACCGTGTCTAGTAGAGTCTTGATTATCGGTGTGTTGTGCACCACACCTATAAACAGGAGGCTACAGGGCATTTAGGATACTACCCTTCTTTCTGTCTTAGATCGTACGATAGAGCTGTGTTATCAGGATGACCCCTCCCTAACGAGTGGCTATATTTGCAGATATGCCTCCAAAAAAGGCAACAGCGGCCCAAAAGGCCAAGTCAACAGCCTTGGGAGAGACTAGCCGGGTCCAGAGGATTACCAGGGCCCAAGCACATATTGCTCCGGAGACTTTGCCCCAGACAGACGGTTCTTTTACACCGCCACTCGTGGAGGAGATTGGGGCGGCCGCAGCCGCAGATCGGGAGGCGGCTCCACCGCCAGCTCCCGCAGTTCCAGTACTTGAGCCTCCAGCTCCACGGCTAGGCACTGAGGATCAGTCTATGAGGGAGGCAGTCCAGTTGCTGACTAGACTTGTGGCAGGGCAGGTTCAAGGGCATGGACTGGGAGGTGACCGGGCAGTCAGACGTGATAGTTCGAGAGCCCGTGAGTTTTTGACTTGTAGTCCTCCAGAGTTCTTCGGGACAAAGCCCAAGGAGGATCCTGAGGAGTTTATCAGGAAGATGCGACACACTCTAGATTTGATTAATGCTTCCGAGACAGAGTCAGTCGCGTTAGCTTCGTACCGGTTATATGATGTGGCGGCAAACTGGTACGAGTCATGGGGGCTATCCAGGAGGGACGGCGCTCCCCCAGCAGTTTGGGGCGATTTTTCACAGGCATTTCTTGCACATTTTCTGCCCCCAGAGTTACGACGAGCCAGAGCTGATAGATTCTTATTATTGAGGCAGAAGGGACGCAGTGTCCGGGACTATAGTTTGGAGTTTGATTCCTTAGCCCGATATGCACCTGCTGTGGTGGCTACTATGGCAGACCTGATGCACAGATATATTATGGGGCTGGATCGGTATTTTGTTGATAGTTGCTTAGTATTGGCTGCTCAGCCCGGTATGGACATTGCCCGTATTCAGGCCCACGCCTAGGGCATGGAGGATCGGGGCAGAGGAGGACACCAGCCTGACAGGGGCCAGGATCGGAGACAGCCCAAGAGAGCCAGGTCATCTGGAGATTTTCGGGGCAGACAGCCCCAACAGCCGCAACAGCCTAGCAGATTTTCATCTCAGCCGGTGCAGAGCGCACCTCCCCAGCCTACAGGTCGCAGATTCGATAGCCCAGGGTATTCAGGAGCAGGCCAGAGCTCCAGGGCTTCTGGTTCGCGGACAGATAGGGGTTCTGGTCAGATGAGGCCACCCAGGGTTCAATGTTCTCTTTGTGGCAGATATCATCCGGGGGAGTGCTACAGATCCACTGGTGCATGCTTTTCTTGTGGTCGTCAGGGCCATTCTGTGAGAGATTGCCCGTATAAGGGTAGTTCGGGTGGTGCAGCGCAGCTTACTGGATCAGCCGCTGGGTCTTCAACTTCGTCAGTGGCTATGCGCCCTACGGGGCAGGGTTTTCCAGCACCAGCGGGTCGCGGCAGAGGCCGTGGTGGAGCTTCTGGTATTAGCGGTCCTTCGAACAGCATTTATGCTTTGGCCAGCCGCCAGGATCAGGAGGCATCTCCTAATGTCGTTACAGGTACTTTATTGGTCTTCTCTCGGTCTGTGTATGCACTAATTGATCCAGGTTCGACTTTATCATATATTTCACCCCTTGTTACTGGTAGAATTGGTATTATGTCTGAACCTATAGAGCCATTTGAGGTAGCCACACCGATAGGGGACTTTATTGTAGCGAAACAGGTTTATAAAGACTGTTCTGTGATTGTATGTAGCCGAGATACTAAGGCAGATCTGGTAGAGTTAGATATGACTGAATTTGATGTTATTATGGGTATGGATTGGCTAGCTTCCTGTTACGCTAATGTTGACTGCCAGAATAAGGTGGTTCGCTTTCAGTTTCCCGGGGAGCCAGTTATAGAATGGGCTGGTAATACAGCATCGCCGAAGGGTAAGTTTATTTCGTACCTTAAGGCGAAGAAAATGATCAGAAAGGGTTATATCTATTATCTGGTACGGGTGCAAGACTTGGGAGCAGAGATGCCGACACTTCAGTCAGTCCCCGTGGTTAATGAGTTTCCAGATGTTTTCCCCGACGAGCTTCCAGGTCTTCCTCCAGAGCGGGAGATAGACTTCGTTATTGACTTACTCCCAGACACTTAGCCTATCTCTATTCCTCCGTACAGAATGGCGCCTGCAGAGTTAAAGGAGTTGAAGGAGCAGCTGAAAGATTTGTTGGATAAGGGCTTCATCAGACCCAGTACTTCACCTTGGGGAGCTCCGATACTATTTGTGCGTAAGAAGGACGGGTCGCTGCGTATGTGTATTGATTATCGGCAGCTGAATAAGGTAACTATAAAGAATAAATACCCCCTCCCCAGGATTGATGATTTGTTTGATCAGCTGCAGGGCGCTAAGTGTTTTTCGAAGATAGATCTTCGATCCGGTTACCACCAAGTACGAGTACGAGAGGCCGATGTCCCTAAGACAGCTTTCCGGACCCGATATGGGCATTATGAGTTCAGGGTTATGTCTTTTGGGCTTACTAATGCCCCCGCAGTATTCATGGATTTGATGAACCGGGTATTCAGGCCATTCTTGGATATGTTTGTAATTGTATTCATTGATGATATCCTGGTTTATTCTCGGTCTGAGGCAGAGCACGCAGATCATCTAAGATTGGTATTAGGGGTACTCCGGCATCAGAAATTATATGCCAAATTTTCTAAGTGTGAATTCTGGTTGTATTCAGTGGCTTTCTTGGGGCATATTTTTGCAGCTGATGGTGTCCGGGTGGACACACAGAAGATTGAGGCCATGAAGAATTGGCCCAGACCTACGACGCCCACAGAGGTACGCAGTTTCCTGGGGATAGCAGGTTATTACAGGAGGTTTGTGGAGAAGTTTTCTTCGATTTCAGCGCCTTTGACAAGGCTGACTCAGAAGGGAGCTAAGTTCCAGTGGTCTGACGCTTGTGAACGGAGCTTCCAGTTGCTGAAGGAGAAGCTGACTTCAGCCCCAGTTCTGACTCTTCCAGAGGGACCGGACGGGTATGTTATTTATTGTGACGCTTCTGGCATGGGGTTAGGCTGTGTATTGATGCAGCACGGCAGAGTTATAGTGTATGCTTCCCGGCAGCTCAAAAAGCATGAGAAGAATTATCCTACCAACGATCTGGAGCTCGCAGCGTTGATTCATGCTCTGAAGATATGGAGACACTATTTATATGGCGTTCATGTGGATATCTATACTGATCATAAGAGTCTCCAGTATATTTTCAGACAGAGACAGCTTAATTTGCGGCAGCGGAGGTGGCTGGAGCTTCTGAAAGATTATGACGTGGATATTTTGTATCATCCGGGTAAGGCTAACGTTGTTGCAGATGCGCTCAGTCGAAAGTCTATGGGCAGTTTGGCCGATCTACAGCCAGACAGGAGAGAGATAACCCATGATATTCAGCAGTTGGCTAGTCTCGGGGTTCGCCTGGCCGATTCTGGAGATATCCAGATTTCTGTTCGAGGGGTTTCTGAGTCATCCATCAGAGACGATATTAAGCGGCGTCAATATGAAGATCCTGTCTTAGCTCGGTACAGGGACACAGCCTATGATAAGGAGGGGACTCCGTTCGAGTTTTCACCGGGTGACACTTTGTTATACAGAGGCAGGTTGTGTGTACCTGATATTGCAGGCCTTCGGCAGCAGGTTATGAGTGAGGCACATTATGCTCGCTATTTGGTCCATCCTGGGTCTACAAAGATGTATCATGATCTCCGATGCTTATACTGGTGGGACGGTATGAAGCGAGATATTGCAGAGTTCGTCGCCCAGTGCCCTAATTGTCAGCAGGTCAAGATTGAGCATCAGAAGCCGGGTGGACTGTTGCAAGAGATGGAAATCCCGACTTGGAAGTGGGAGGTTATTAATATGGACTTCATTACAGGTTTGCCTCGCACCCCACGGAAGTATGATTCCATCTGGGTCGTTGTGGATAGGCTGACGAAATCAGCCCACTTTCTTCCCGTCAGGACTACTTATTCCGCTGAGGATTATGCTAGGCTCTATATTAAGGAGATTGTGAGGCTTCACGGAGTTCCTCTATCTATTATTTCTGACAGAGGCGCCCAGTTTACGGTGCATTTCTGGAGGTCTTTTCAGGAGGGTCTAGGGACTCAGGTGAGTCTGAGCACAACCTTTCACCCTCAGAGCGACGGACAGGCCGAGCGCACTATACAGACGCTGGAGGATATGTTGCGGGCCTGCGTTATTGATTTCAGAGGCAGCTGGGATGATCACTTGCCATTGCTTGAGTTCGCATATAATAATAGTTACCATTCCAGCATCCAGATGGCTCCATACGAGGCTTTATATGGCAAGAAATGCAGATCGCCGATCGGCTGGTTTGATATTGGTGAGACAGAGTTGATTGGCCCAGATATGGTCCAGCAGGCAGTGGACAAGGTGAAGCTTATTCGAGAGCGCCTGTTGGCAGCCCAGAGTCGACAGAAGTCATACGCGGATAAACGGCGTCGACCGTTGGAGTTTCAGGTAGGCGATTGGGTATTTCTGAAGGTATCGCCAATGAAAGGCGTGATGCGGTTCGACAGAAAGGGTAAGTTCAGTCCGCGTTATATTCGGCCTTATCAGATTGTTCGGAAGGTTGGAAATGGCGCCTATGAGTTAGATTTGCCATCTGATTTGGAAGCGGTACATCCGGTATTCCATGTGTCTATGCTCCGCAAATGCATTGGTGACCCTTCCAGAATATTTCCTGCGGATGATATTCAGGTGACGGGGCAACTATCGTACGAGGAGCAGCCCGTATCTATTTTGGATCGTCAGGTAAGGAGGCTCCGGAATAAAGATGTAGCCTCTGTTAAGGTACTGTGGCGGAACGATAATAGGGAGGAAATGACATGGGAGGCCGAAGAGGAAATGAAGAAGAAATATCCTCATCTGTTCCCTATGCCCACAGGTAACCTTAAATCCCTGCTTAAATTTATTTCAATATCAATCGTATGTCCTATGTATTGTCTATGATCAGAAACTCCCCCAAAGTATTTTCCAACCCTATAAGATTAATTTTACATTCAAGGACGAATGTTCTAAAGGGGGGGAGGATGTTATATCCCGTGTTTTCACACGTTTGGAAAGACTTGAATTACATTGGATTTTTGAGATATAAAGTCAAATTTCATATTTTGTTGAACATAGGAGTTATGCATGAAAGAATAGAGTCATGAAAGTGTGGGACAAGGCTAAGGGCAATTTTGGAAATTAGTTTCGGGAATTACAAAACGTGGACTATAAGTCATTGGGCCAAAAATAATGGAATGGAATTTAAGGCCCAATGCATTGGAGTGGCCGGCCATGGTGTGGCCCAAGCCCACAATTTGTATTAAATTTCCATGTGATTAATTAACATAAGGTATTATATTATATATTGGTCTTTATCCCTTAAGAAGGTTCAAGAAAAATAGACAAGGATAGAAATCAAGAACAAGAGCAAGAGAAAGGGGTGCTCTCGGGTTTGGGAGGAAAAATTAGCTACCAAAAATATTGTTCTAAAAATTTATTTCTTGTTGATTTCCTACTAAGTCAAGGTTCCTTTGTAACTTGGTATAGTTGGTTTGGAGTGGGGAGCATTAGAATCACCAAAGTGATCATATCTCCAAGTGAAGAAGACTTGAAGAAAAGGTAAGAATTTCTACCTTTTTATTGTGTTATGAAGTTTTGATTGTGTTGTAGTATATAGAAATGTGTTGATTGTATGGAAAAAATGGAAGTTTGCAAAGTGGGTTTGGAATATGGCTTGTAACCGTGGGTGTGTGTGGTGTTGTGTGGTGATAATGTGTTGAATTTATGTTATATTCTAGTTGTAATTGTGATGAAATGCATATGGGAATTGAAAGTTGGATGAATTTAGTTGATATGGAAAAATAAGCATATGGCCGTAGGGTGTGCTTGATTTGGGATAGAAATGAATTAAGTTGTTTAGTGTGTTAAAGTGTTGTTGTGATGTTTGTAATATAAATGAAGTTAGAATGATATAAGTTGTATTGAATTGGAATGTAGAAACTTATGTCGTTTTAGTATGATTTTTCGACATTAAGGAAATAAAGTTGTTTGGTTGTTAATTGTGATGATCATTATTGAATTTGGAAGTTGGAAACAGGTTATGAAGTTGTATGCCAAAGATTTGGTGTTTTGCATAAGTTATGACTTTGACGGAAAGTTGTATATTATGTATATCGAGTGTATAACTTGAGGAAAGCGATATGAAATGTTTCTAGAACTATATGGTGATGATCTTGATTGTTGATGGATGTGAAATTATTGATATTAGTTGAAAGTTGGGTTGAAATGAATATTATGTCAACTTGTTAGAAAGATGACTAGTTGAAGGATATTTATGTTTTTAATGTTCGTTGATGATATTGATGTTGTCGTTTGGGTTGTTGTTAATGATTTCTAGCCGAGTTGAATTCTCGGGGTGCCGTATGTATAGGGGAAGTGCTGCCGAAATTTCGGTAGCCAAATATGCATTAAGTTGAAACTTTGGTATTCATAGCTTACAATTGGTAAACTTGACCAATTGCAGTTTTTCGACGAAACGGGAAGTGAGTTTGGAAAGGCGTAAAGAGCTTGAAAGGTATGTAAAGCAACCCCAATTCTTCCCTTGGCATGCCCTTAGTGTGTTAGGGTCGGATCCGGGCCTCGAAGGACCTCTTGGCCCTCGGAATCCGCAAGAGACAATTTCAGTTTTTCCTTCAGTAGAATTGAACTACTTTGGTACACTTTTCTTGAAATAATGCAAGTTTGCTCCAAATTACTTGGAAAGTCATAGAATGCTTGTAGAACCTTTTTAGGTGACACCATAAGCTTAGAGGGCATAATTTGAGCCCGCCGCCTTATTTGTCCCGAGGCGGGCCCACTATTCCCGGTTTTGCCCTTAATGTACTAAAGCTTCCTTTTAGGCGATTTTTGAAAGAAATGTTTTGACTATCATACTAATCGCCTAATAAACATTGTTTTAAATATTCTATTAAATCTTATAAATTATTTTGACACCCGGAATGACTTCGGGAAAGTTATACTTCTGTAATTTGTTATGATATCCGAAATGCATTTATTATGATCCCGTCCGACTCCATTGGATCTGTTTGGCTTTGAGACGCTTCATCGAGTCTTTGAAAACATTTATGATATTTTTAAATTGCATTAGTTTCTCACTACTCCATTCGTGGATGTCCCAATGTTTCCCACACTGAGCCCGGGCCAGGATATGTTGTCAAGCGTGATTCTCTGCATTGTTCGCCGCGTCCCGATGTGAGGGGGCAGGTATACGAGTACATGGGTCTGTGGAGTATGATGTGCCATGTCCGCCTATTCTGATCTGATCTGTTATGGCCATTTTGTTATGACATTTTATGATACGGGGCCACGCCCCTTTTTCTGATTCCTCTGTGTTGTGGCACCAGCGTCGGGAGGGTGGCCACGTTCTGTCTGCTGAGTCCCGTGGCAGGGACCGGATATGATATGACATATGTTTCTGTACACATTCTGTCTGTTTTGGAAATATGCATTTGACACTCTGGATTTTGTACTCATTTTCTGAAATCATTATGATTTGACTTCTGTGATTCCGCTTTACATATTCAGTACATATTTCGTACTGACCCCCTTTCTTCGGGGGCTGCGTTTTCATGTCGCGCATGTACAGACGACAGGTTCGCTGATCCACACGTTTAGGATCCCATTTCTGCTATTTTGGGGCGCTCTCTTCTTCAGAGCCCATCTTTTGGTACAGTCTGTCACTGCTATCTGGATATGTACATTGTTCTGGGTATGACGGGGCCCTGTCCCGTCTTATGATTATGTTATGTTCTGTAGAGGTCTGTGGATATATCTGTGTCACGACCCAACCCCGTAGGCCGTGACTAGTGCCCGATCTGGGCACTCAAACACATTCTAGTATATGGCAGAAGCCGACAAGGCTTTATTTCAAATTTGGGTAATTTCCAGAAAACTTTCGGCAGAGTTTCCTTTGTTTTACGGACTATCCCATATACCCTGCACGCAGAAAATACCAACAAAGGCCACACAGGGCCAACAAAGCAACATTTAAATTTATGCGGACCGGCCGCCGCGGCGAATGGGATCGCCCTAACACAACATAGGCAAACAACTGTACAGAAAGACCCCAACCCACAAACATGTCCACAGACCTCTAACAGACCGACAGAATCATAGGACGGGACAGGGCCCCGCCGTACCCATGAACGGGAATATACATATATAGAAGTGACAGACTATACCAAAAGATGGCTCTGAATAAAAGAGCGCTCCAAAAATAGCAGAATGAGATCCTAAGCGGACGGATCAGCAAACCTGTCGTCGGTACCTGCGCGGCATGAAAACGCAGCCCCCGAGGAAAGGGGGTCAGTACGAAATATGTACTTAATATATAAAGCCTGAATTACGGAGACAAAATCATAACTGGTACAGGACATACAGAAAGTAAACAGAAAATCCAAAGTATCAGATACATAATTTCAAAACATGCAGAGTGTGTACAGAAACATATGTCATATCAAATCCGGCCCCTGCCAAGGGACTCGGCAGACAGAACGTGGCCACCCTCCCGACGCTGGTGCCACAACACAGAGGAATCAAAAAAAGGGGCATAACCCCGTATCATAATATGTCATATCAGATGGCCATAGTAAATCATATCAGAATAAGCGTACATGGCACAACATACTCCACAAACCCATGTACGCGTATACCTGCCCCCTCACATCGAGGCACGGCGAACAATGCAAAGGATCACGCTTGACAACATATCCTGTCCCGGGCTCAGTGTGGGAAACATTGGGGCATCCACGAATGGAGTAGTGAGAGACTAATGCAATTAAAATATCATGAATGTTTCCATAGACTCGATGAGGCATATCAAAGACAAACCGATCCAATGAAGTCAGAAGTGGTCATAGTAAATGAGTTTCGAGTGTCAAAACAATTTATCAGACTTAATGGAATATTTAAAACCATGTTTGTTAGGTAATGAGAATGGTAGTCAAAACATTTTGTTCAAATACCGTTCGAAAATAGGACTTAAGTACAATACGGGCAAAACTGGGAATAGTGGGCCCACCTCGGGACAAGCAAGGCGGTGGGCTCAAATTACATATTTTAAACATATGGGGTCACCTACAAAGGTTCTACGGACGTTCTATGACTTTCCAAGTAGTTTAGGGAAAGTTTGCATGATTTTCAAGAATACAAACCAAAAGGGCTCAATCTTACTGAAGGAAAAAGCGAGATTTTCAGTTGCGGATTCCGATGGGCAGAAAGTCTTTTGAGGCCCGAATCCGGTTCTAATAAACTTAGGCATGCCAAAAGAAGGATCGGGTAGCTTTACATACCTTTTTGAGCTTTGCACGCCTATCCAAGCTCGCTCCCCGTTTTGTAGAAAATCTGCAAATGGTCACATTTACCAATTGTGAGTTATTGATTCTACGAATTTAACTTAACTCATATATGTCTACCGAAATTTCGGCAGCACCTCCCCTATACATATAGCACCCCCGAGAATTCAACTCGGCCAAAACAATCAACAACAAACCAACAACAACACCCACAACAACAACAATCAATACAAAACACAATATGACATAACTAGTTCTACTTGCCGACATAATGCCATAACCTTTACTTTAACCTTAACTTTCAAACTAATCTCCACGATTTCACATTCATTATCAATCTAGACCACTACAACATAGTTTAGAAGCATTTCATATGGTTTCCTTAAATTATACACACGATATACATAATATACAAACTTTCCGCCAAAGTCGTAACTCATTCAAAACTTCTAATCTTTGGCATACATATTCATAACATGCTTCCTTCTTCCAAGTTCATCAATACTTGTCATAATTAGTAACCTAATAACTTCATTTTCATAATGTCGTAAAATCGTACTAAAACGACATAAGCTTCAATATTCCATTTCGATACAACCTTATATCATTTTACCTCCATATACATTGCAAGTATCATAATAACACATTAAACAGACTTAATCCATTTCCATTCCACACACTCCAAACCACACGGCCAAACACCCCACTACCAACTTCTATCAAATTCATTCTACTTTCATTTCCAATATGCATTTTACCACAATCACAACTAGAGTATAACATAATTTCAACTCACCATAATTATACAACATATATACACACACGGCCATATACTATATCTCCTTCCTACTTTGCAAACTTCCATATTTCCATACAATCAATTCATTTCTACATACTACAACACAAACATGACTTCATAACACAATAATAAGGGATAAATTCTTACCTTTTTCTATAGTCCTCTTTACTTGAATAAGAGATCAAATTGATGAACCAAGGCCTCTTTCTTCCAAAACAGCTACACCAAGTTGAGAAGGGACCTTGAATTAGTAGGAAAACCACAAGAGGAAAATTTTAGGAGCAATATTTTTGGTGGCAAATTTTCTATGGGCAAGCCGAAACCCTCTATTTTTTTTTGCTCTTGTTTTGCTTTGTTTTTTGTGTTCTTTCTTCAATCTTCTAAAGGATGAAGATGATATAATAAGTATAATATGGTCCCCTTAGTTAATTTATCACATGGAAAATTTGTTGGGCCATGGGTTTGGGCCATAGTTGGCCGGCCACCCCTTAGCATTGGGCCTTAATTTTTCATTTCAATTTTTGAGCCCAATGACTTGTGAATCGAATTTTGTAATTCCCGAAACTAATTTCCAAAATTCCAAATTTTCCCTTAGCCTTATCCCACACTTCCACGACAATATTCTTTCATACACAACTCCTATGTCAATTAAAAATTAGTTATGACCTTATTTCTTACAAGTCAAGATTGTTTCTAAATTTTTTCCAACGTGTGAAAACACGGGATATAACATCCTCCCCCCCCCCCCCCCCTCTTTAGAACATTCGTCCTCGAATGTTAAATTAATCTTATAGGGTCTGAAAATACTTTGGGGGAGTTTATGTTCAGAGACAGCACATCTGACACACATTCATTATTGAACACAATTAAGCAAAGATTTGAGGTTACCTGCGGGCATAAGGAACAAATGAGGATATTTCTTCTTCATTTCCTCTTCGGCCTCCCAGGTCATTTCCTCCCTATTATTGTTCCGCCACAGCACCTTAACAGAAGCTATATCTTTGTTCCGGAGATTTCTTACCTGGCGGTCCAAAATTGCTACGGGCTGCTCCTCGTAAGATAACTGCTCCGTCACCTGAATGTCATCCGCAGGGAATATTCTGGAAGGATCACCAATGCATTTGCGGAGCATAGACACGTGGAATACCGGATGTACCGCTTCCAAATGAGTTGGCAGATCTAACTCATAGGCGACATTTCCAATTTTCCGCACAATCAGATAAGGCCCAATATAACGCGGACTAAGCTTACCCTTTCTGCCGAACCGCATTACGCCTTTCATAGGCGATACCTTTAGAAACACCCAATCACCAACCTGGAATTCCAAAGGACGACGCCGTTTATCGGCGTATGATTTATGTCGACTCTGGGCTGCCAATAGTCGCTCTCGGATAAGTTTCACCTTATCAACGGCCTGCTGGATCATATCTGGGCCAATTAACTCTGTCTCGCCAATATCAAACCAGCCAATAGGTGACCTGCATTTCCTACCATATAAAGCCTCGTACGGAGCCATCTGGATGCTGGAATGGTAGCTGTTATTATAAGAAAATTCAATCAATGGCAAGTGATCCTCCCAGCTACCTCTGAAATCAATAACACAGGCCCGCAACATATCTTCAAGCGTCTGGATAGTGCACTCGGCCTGTCCGTCACTCTGAGGATGGAAAGCTGTGCTCAGGCTCAGTTGAGTCCCTAATCCTTCCAGAAAAGATCTCCAGAAGTTCGCTGTGAACTGAGCACCTCTGTCAGTGATAATAGATATAGGAACTCCATCAAGTCGCACAATTTCTTTAATATAAAGCCTGGCATAATCCTCAGCGGAATAAGTAGTTCTGACGGGGAGAAAATGGGCTGATTTTGTCAGCCTATCAACAATAACCCAGATGGAATCATACTTCCGTGGAGTGCGAGGCAAACCTGTAATGAAGTCCATATTGATTATCTCCCACTTCCACGTCGGAATTTCCATTTCCTGCAACAGTCCACCCGGTTTCTGATGTTCAATCTTGACCTGCTGACAATTTGGGCACTGAGCGACGAACTCTGCGATATCCCGTTTCATACCGTCCCACCAATACAGGTACCTGAGATCATGGTACATCTTCGTAGAACCAGGATGAACAGAATAGCGAGCATAGTGTGCCTCGCCCATAACTTGCTGCCGTAACCCTGCAATATCAGGTACACACAACCTGCCTCTGTATAGTAAGGTCCCGTCTGGTGCAAACTCAAACGGAGTCTTCTCCTTTTCATGGGTTGTGTCTCTGTACCGAGCTAAAACAGGATCTTCATATTGATGCCGTTTGATATCTTCCTTAATAGATGATTCAGAAGCCCCTCGGACAGAAATCCGTGTACCGCCAGAATCGGCCAGACGAACCCCAAGATTAGCCAACTGGTGAATATCACGTACTAGCTCTCTCCTGTCTGGCTGTAAATCTGCCAAGCTGCCCATAGATTTCCGGCTGAGCGCATCTGCAACAACATTAGCCTTGCCCGGATGATACAAAATATCCACATCATAATCTTTTAATAGCTCCAGCCACCGCCGCTGCCGCAAATTAAGTTCTTTCTGCTTAAAAATATACTGGAGACTCTTATGAACTGTGTAAATATCAACATGAACACCATATAAGTAGTGTTTCCATATCTTCAGAGCATGGATCACCGCTGCAAGCTCCAGATCGTGAGTAGGATAATTCTTTTCATGCTTTTTCAATTGCCGAGAAGCATAAGCTATAACTCTGCCGTGCTGCATCAATACACAGCCTAATCCCACGCCAGAAGCGTCACAATAAATAACATATCCATCGGGTCCCTCTGGAAGAGTCAGAACTGGGGCTGTAGTCAGCTTCTCTTTCAGCAACTGGAAGCTTCGTTCACAAGCATCAGTCCACTGGAACTTGGCTCCCTTCTGAGTTAGCCTTGTCAAAGGCGCTGAAATCGAAGCAAACTTTTTCACAAATCTCCTGTAATAGCCTGCTAACCCCAGAAAACTACGTACCTCTGTGGGCGTCGTGGGTCTGGGCCAATTCTTCACGGCCTCAATCTTTTGTGTGTCCACCCGGACACCATCAACTGCAATAACATGTCCCAAGAATGCCACTGAGGCCAGCTAGAATTCACATTTAGAAAATTTTGCATATAATTTCTGATGCCGAAGTACCCCTAATACCGCTCTCAGATGATCTGCGTGCTCTGCCTCGGACCGAGAATAGACCAGAATGTCATCGATAAATACAATTACGAACATATCCAAGAATGGCCTGAATACCCGGTTCATTAGATCCATGAATACCGCAGGAGCATTAGTTAACCCAAATGACATAACTCTGAATTCATAATGCCCATATCTGGTCCGGAATGCTGTCTTAGGAATATCGGCCTCTCGTACCCGTACCTGATGATAGCCTGACCGAAGGTCTATCTTCGAAAAATATTTGGCGCCCTGCAACTGATCAAACAAATCATCAATTCTGGGGAGGGGGTATTTATTCTTTATGGTTACCTTATTCAGCTGCCGATAATCAATACACATATGCAGCGACCCGTCTTTCTTACGCACGAACAATACCGGAGCTCCCCAAGGTGAAGTACTGGGTCTGATGAAGCCTTTGTCTAACAGATCCTTCAACTGCTCTTTCAGTTTTTTCAATTCTGCCGGTGCCATTCTGTACGGGAGAATAGATATCGGCTGAGTATCTGGAAGCAAATCAATAGTAAAAACTATCTCCCGCTCCGGAGGAAGGCCTGGAAGCTCATCTGGGAATACATCCGGAAATTCATTAACCACGGGAACTGACTGAAGAGTCGGCGTTTCTGCTGTCAAGTCTTGTACCCGAACCAGATGATAAAAATAACCCTTTCTGATCATTTTCTTCGCCTTAAGGTATGAAATAAACTTACCTTTCGGCGATGCTGTATTACCGGCCCATTCTATAACTGGCTCCCCGGGAAACTGGAAACGAACTACCTTATTTTGGCAGTCAACATTAGCATAACAGGAGGCTAGCCAGTCCATTCCCATAATAACATCGAACTCGACCATATCTAACTCCACCAGATCTGCCTTAGTGTCACGGCCACATACAATTACAAAACAGTTTTTATATACCTGTTTTGCCACAATAAAGTCCCCGATTGGTGTAGCTACCTCAAATAGCTCTATAGGCTCGGACGTTATACCAATTTTACTAGCAACAAGAGGCGAAATATACGACAAAGTCGAACCTGGATCAATCAATGCATACACAGACCGAGAGAAGACCAATAATGTACCTGTAACGACATTAGGCGATGCCTCCTGGTCCTGGCGGCTGGACAAAGCATAAATGCGGTTCGAAGGACCGCTAGTACCTGAAGCTCCACCACGGCCTCTGCCGCGACCCGCTGGTGTTGAAGTACCTGGCCCAGTAGGGCGCATAGCCACTGATGAAGATGATGACCCGGCAGCTGACCCGGTAGGCTACGCTGCACCGCCTGAACTACCCTTATGCGGGCAATCTCTCACAGAATGGCCCTGACGGCCAAAAGAAAAACATGCACCGGTGGCTCTGTAGCACTCTCCCGGATGGTATCTTCCACAATAAGAACACTGAGGCCTAGGTGGCCTCGTCTGACCAGAACCCCTATCTGTCCGCGAACCTGAAGCCCTGGAGCTCTGACCTGCTCCTGAATAACCTGGGCTATCAAATCTGCGACCTGTAGACTGTGGAGGTGCGCTCTGTGCCGGCTGGGATAGATATTTGCTAGGCTGCTGCGGCTGCTGAGGCTGTCTACCCCGAAAAGCTCCAGAATACCCAGATGATCTGGCCCTCTTGGGCTGTCTCCGATCCTGACTCCTATCAGGCTGATGCTCCCTATGCCGGTCCTCCATGCCCTGAGCGTGCGCCTGAATCCGGGCAATATCCATGCCGGGCTGAGCAGCCAATACCAAACAGCTGTCGACAAAATAACGGTCCAGCCCCATAATGTACCTGTGCATCCTGTCAGCCATAGTAGCTACCACAGCAGGTGCGTATCGGGCCAATGAGTCGAACTCCATACTGTACTCTCGAACACTGCGACCCCTCTGTCTCAGCAATAAGAATCTGTCAGCCTTGGCCCGCCGTAACTCCGGAGGAAGAAAATGGCTAAGAAAAGCCTGAGAAACATCATCCCAAATTGCTGGGGGAGCGCCGTCCCCTCTAGATAACTCCCATGACTCGTACCAATTTGCCGCTACATCATACAACCGGTACGAATCCAATGTGACTGACTCTGTCGCGGAAGCATTAATAAAATGTAAGGTGCGCCGCATCTTCCTGATAAACTCCTCAGTATCCTCCTCGGGCTTTGTCCCGAAGAACTCTGGAGGGCCACAAGTCAAGAACTCACGAGCTCTCGAACTGTCACCCCTATATGCTCGGTCACCTCCCAATCCATGCCCCTGAACCTGTCCCGCCACAAGTCTGGTCAATAGCTGGACTGCCTCTCTCATAGTCTGATCCTCAGTCCCTGGCCGTGGAGCTGGAGGCTCAGGTACTGGAACTGCGGGAGCTGGCGGTGGAGCCGCCCCTCGACCTGTAGCTGCTGCTGCTCCAATCGCCTCTACATGTGGCGGTGTGGAAGAGCCCTCTGCCGGGGGCGAAACTTCAGGAGCAATATGGGCATGGGCCCTGGTAACCCTCTGTGCCCGACTAGTCTCTCCCACACCTGCTGCCTTGGCCTTTTGGGCCGCTGTCGCCTTTTTTGGAGGCATAACTGCAAATGTAACAATTCGTTAGGGAGGAATCATCCTGATAACACAGCTCTATCGCACGATCTAAGACAGAAAGAAGGGTAGTATCCTAAATGCCCTGTAGCCTCCTGTTTATAGGTGTGGTGCACAACACACCGATAAACAAGGCTCTACTAGACACGGTCTGTAGACATTCCGAGGACGAACCGCTCTGATACCACTTTTGTCACGACCCAACCCCGTAGGCCGTGACTAGTGCCCGATCTGGGCACTCAAACACATTCTAGTATATGGCAGAAGCCGACAAGGCTTTATTTCAAATTTGGGTAATTTCCAAAAAAATTTCGGCAGAGTTTCCTTTCTTTTACGGACTATCCCATATACCCTGCACGCAGAAAATACCAACAAAGGCCACACAGGGCCAACAAAGCAACATTTAAATATATGCGGACCGGCCGCCGCGGCGAATGGGATCGCCCAAACACAACATAGGCACACAACTGTAAAGAAAGACCCCAACCCACAAACATGTCCACAGACCTCTAACAGACCGACAGAAGCATATGACGGGACAGGGCCCCGCCGTACCCATGAACGGGAATATACATATATAGAAGTGACAGACTATACCAAAAGATGGCTCTGAATAAAAGAGCGCTCCAAAAATAGCAGAATGAGATCCTAAGCGGACAGATCAGCAAACCTGTCGTCGGTACCTGCGCGGCATGAAAACGCAGCCCCCGAGGAAAGGGGGTCAGTACGAAATATGTACTGAATATATAAAGCCTGAATTACGGAGACAAAATCATAACTGGTACAGGACATACAGAAAGTAAACAGAAAATCCAAAGTATCAGATACATAATTTCAAAACATGCAGAGTGTGTACAGAAACATATGTTATATCAAATCCGGCCCCTGCCAAGGGACTCGGCAGACAGAACGTGGCCACCCTCCCGACGCTGGTGCCACAACACAGAGGAATAAAAAAAAGGGGCATAACCCCGTATCATAATATGTCATATCAGATGGCCATAGTAAATCATATCAGAACAAGCGTACATGGCACAGCATACTCCACAAACCCATGTACGCGTATACCTGCCCCCTCACATCGAGGCACGACGAACAATGCAAAGGATCACGCTTGACAACATATCCTGGCCCGGGCTCAGTGTGGGAAACATTGGGGCATCCACGAATGGAGTAGTGAGAGACTAATGCAATTAAAATATCATGAATGTTTCCATAGACTCGATGAGGCATATCAAAGACAAACCGATCCAATGAAGTGAGAAGGGGTCATAGTAAATGAGTTTCGAGTGTCAAAACAATTTATCAGACTTAATGGAATATTTAAAACCATGTTTGTTAGGTAATGAGAATGGTAGTCAAAACATTTTGTTCAAATACCGTTCGAAAATAGGACTTAAGTACAATACGGGCAAAACTGGGAATAGTGGGCCCACCTCGGGACAAGCAAGGCGGTGGGCTCAAATTACATATTTTAAACATATGGGGTCACCTACAAAGGTTCTACGGACGTTCTATGACTTTCCAAGTAGTTTGGGGAAAGTTTGCATGATTTTCAAGAATACAAACCAAAAGGGCTCAATCTTACTGAAGGAAAAAGCGAAATTTTCAGTTGCGGATTCCGATGGGCAGAAAGTCTTTCGAGGCCCGAATCCGGTTCTAATAAACTTAGGCATGCCAAAAGAAGGATCGGGTAGCTTTACATACCTTTTTGAGCTTTGCACGCCTATCCAAGCTCGCTCCCCGTTTTGTAGAAAATCTGCAAATGGTCACATTTAGCAATTGTGAGTTATTGATTCTACGAATTTAACTTAACTCATATATGTCTACCGAAATTTCGGCAGCACCTCCCCTATACATATAGCACCCCCGAGAATTCAACTCGGCCAAAACAATCAACAACAACCCAACAACAACACCCACAACAACAACAATCAATACAAAACACAATATGACATAACTAGTTCTACTTGCCGACATAATGCCATAACCTTTACTTTAACCTTAACTTTCAAACTAATCTCCACGATTTCACATTCATTATCAATCTAGATCACTACAACATAGTTTAGAAGTATTTCATATGGTTTCCTTAAATTATACACACGATATACATAATATACAAACTTTCCGCCATAGTCGTAACTCGTTCAAAACTTCTAATCTTTGGCATACATATTCATAACATGCTTCCTTCTTCCAAGTTCATCAATACTTGTCATAATTAGTAACCTAATAACTTCATTTTCATAATGTCGTAAAATCGTACTAAAACGACATAAGCTTCAATATTCCATTTCGATACAACCTTATATCATTTTACCTCCATATACATTGCAAGTATCATAATAACACATTAAACAGACTTAATCCATTTCCATTCCACACACTCCAAACCACACGGCCAAACACCCCACTACCAACTTCTATCAAATTCATTCTACTTTCATTTCCAATATGCATTTTACCACAATCACAACTAGAGTATAACATAATTTCAACTCGCCATAATTATACAACATATATACACACACGGCCATATACTATATCTCCTTCCTACTGTGCAAACTTCCATATTTCCATACAATCAATTCATTTCTACATACTACAACAAAAACATGACTTCATAACACAATAATAAGGGATAAATTCTTACCTTTTTCTATAGTCCTCTTTACTTGAATAAGAGATCAAATTGATGAACCAAGGCCTCTTTCTTCCAAAACAACTACACCAAGTTGAGAAGGGACCTTGAATTAGTAGGAAAACCACAAGAGGAAAATTTTAGGAGCAATATTTTTGGTGGCAAATTTTCTATGGGCAAGCCGAAACCCTCTATTTTTTTTGCTCTTGTTTTGCTTTGTTTTTTGTGTTCTTTCTTCAATCTTATAAAGGATGAAGATGATATAATAAGTATAATATGGTCCCCTTAGTTAATTTATCACATGGAAAATTAGTTGGGCCATGGGTTTGGGCCATAGTTGGTCGGCCACCCCTTAGCATTGGGCCTTAATTTTTCATTTCAATTTTTGAGCCAAATGACTTGTGAATCGAATTTTGTAATTCTCGAAACTAATTTCCAAAATTCCAAATTTGCCCTTAGCCTTATCCCACACTTCCACGACAATATTCTTTCATACACAACTCCTATGTCAATTAAAAATTAGTTATGACCTTATTTCTTACAAGTCAAGATTGTTTATAAATTTTTTCCAACGTGTGAAAACACGGGATATAAGAATCTGTGTGGGTTCTGTACATATGTTTGGGAAACTTTGTTCTATGATGGCCTTATCGGCCTATGTGTGCCAAGTCTGCTTTTCTGCTAAATTCTGTAGCGTCCACTAATATTATTATTATATTATTATCTGTTAATATGTTAATTTGGGTATCGGGTACGTATGGGTGCCCAGCTCGGGCACTGGTCGCGGCCCACGGGGTTGGGTCGTGACAGTACGTATGTGCTATCAGCATTTATATAAGCACATAACTCTGTATGACTCTGTGTGACTCTGCATGCATGATTCCGTCCGTCCGTTTGGATCATACTTCTGTCTGTCCGTATGGATTGTGATTCTGTCTGTCCGTATGGATTATGATTCTGTCTGTTCGTCTGGACTATGATTCTGTCCGTCCGTCTGGATTATGATTCTGTCTGTTCGTCTGGACTATGATTCTGTCCGTCCGTCTGGACTATGATTCTGTCTGTCCGTCTGGGTTATGATTACGTCCGGTATACCTCTGTCTGTCCGTTGGATTATGATTCCGTTCACTATATTCTGTGCTTCTGATTCAGATTGTGATTATGTTGGTATATTTTCGCTTTACATACTCGGTACATTTTTCGTACTGACCCCCGGCTCTTCGGGGGCTGCGTTACATGCCCGCAGGTACAGACGCACCCGGTGATATGCCGCCAGTCTAGGGCGCAGATTCTGCTATTTTGGAGAGCTCCTTTGATCCGGAGCGTGTACTTTTGGTATATATATCTTCTGACATCTGTATATTCTTTACGTATGGTAATTCTGGGTACGGCGGGGCCCTGTCCCGTCATATGATTCGGTATGTCTGTTAGAGGCCTCTGTAGATATGTATGTGGGTTACGGGTTGCTACGATTCGGGTAGGTACGTACGATTTTGTGACTCTGTCCGTCATGTTGGCCTCATCGGCTTATATGTAATTTCAGTATGTTCGGGTATGTGTATGTTATAGCGTGCGCTACATTTGTATTGGCTTAAGTCTGTATCCAGTTAGTGTGAATTATCTATCTGGTATGCCGATTCTGTCAGGTAGGTACGTTTGGGTATCCAGTTAGGATACCAGTCGCGGCCCACGGGGTTGGGTCGTGACAATGTTCATCCCATTCAATTTCATCGTCAAGACATTCTTGACAATCACATTGGATGTCCCATGGGTAGTGTCCCGTGAAAGGACATTTGAACCACCATACATAGTGACCTTCATTATCTAACTGCTTTATCCAGTCATGTTCACTCATGATACTTGGTTATAAGAGAATGTTTCAGGGTCATCTTGGTGTGCTTGGTTATAAGTGGGTTGATACATCTGCAAAGAGAAGGTTATTTTGTTGGGTTTTTTAAGTTGAGAGTGGTCAAAGCTTATGGCTACTGTTTTATCGGGTTTTTTGGAAAAAGTGGGTTCAGAGGATTGGAGAGGTTCAATAGGTTCTCTTAGCTTTTCATAATTCGTGACCCATGTATCTAGAAGGACTTCGATAAGTTCTTCCCTAGGGAGTTGCTTTGGGATTGGGGTGCACATGGTAGTTCTGTTGGTGGCATCTACTTTCAAGAGCAAAGCATTTTCTCCACCTGGAAGAGAGAGATCCATAGCATGATTCTGAACTCGCCAAGATATTTAGTAGTATAAAGTAGCCTGAATAGCATCTTTTGCTTGTGGAGAACCTTTAATTTGGACTATGAGTTTTAAAGCCTTCGTTAGATATGGATCATACAGGGACATGTTAAAATTTGGAAATATTGTGACAAAAACTGTCCTAGCATTTAGAGTGACTTCTGTGGTACCCACATTCGCATGTTGGTATTCATTATATCTGGTAACAAGAAGAGCAAGGCGAGCAACAACTGTTTGGCCTTTTCTTCAATGATATGTTAATGCAATTCTAACAGCACCAAAATAGATATGGGTGAAATCATGGTTTCTCCACTGTCTAGGAAAATCATCTGGAATCTGCAGAGTGATGAATTGTTCCTCTTGAGTTGCTAGAACAGGGTGCTTGTCAAGTTTTGAGGCGTCAATATATTCTTTTGCGCCTTTGGGCTTTGGTTAGACGAGGGAACAAATTTGTGACCACGGGTAACATGTATTTTTAGCAAAAGCAGAATATGGGTTTATGAGGGGTAGGTCGGTGGGAGACACTTTGTTTTTATCGGGTAGGATATCAACTTCATAAAGGTAGTCATATTTGGAAGAAAGGTTTTTATACAGAGTGGGAGACATATTTATTTTTGCTAAGGACTTACAAGGGTTGGACGCAGATGGTAACGACTCAGACATATTTTTACTAAACTGCTCCTCTCTCCAAAAGAGATGGACTGGCTCTGATACCATGGGTGTGTAGAGGGCGGGGAAACAACAAGCAAGACGGCCAGACTGTAAGCACAATAGTATTCTTACATAGTAGGACTGGGCTTCAACATCCCAAAGGACGGCTTGCCACAAACCTGACTTCAACAACCCGAACGATGGATTGTCAAGTTAGTCAGACAGTTTGAAAGATCATAGACATGAAAGTTTTTCCTACAAAATGGGCTGGCTTCCTAGCCAAGCTACTCAGCTTGGAAAAACATTCACACTACTACAGACAAACTGTCAAAGCTTCGGAAAACTATTGTACTTGTACCAAGCTTAACTTTCTCAATATTTTCTAACCCTATACTAACTTAGGATCACCCTTTCCATGCCTTTCAAAGAGAAGAACAAGAGAAATTTAGAAAGCAAACATTTTATTAATATCGGAAAATTTACAGGGAGATTGTTTGAGGCCTTCTAACTATTACATAGCCTCCTATTTATAGGAGTTAGAGGCTTCCACAAGACTTATCTTACATGGCACACGGGCCCCGCTAGACATGTGAAGGGCCTAATAAAACAAGCCTAATAAAACGAGCCTATTAAGACAGCCTAATAAAACAGGCCTAATAAAACCAGCCTAATAAGACAGCCTAATAAAGCACGCCCAATAAAACAAGCCTAGTAAAATGAGGGGCACATTATCCGAAGCATGACAACCATGTGCAAGCATGTGACCATGGGGTCCGCTTTGTTCTTTCGTATAAGCACGTCAGTAAGCCTTATTCGACGGAGCGGTGCTTGATGAAGTCAACGGCGGAGTTGTGTATCCTTCCTCTATCCACCATTCTGGTCCATGTTTTTTCTTGAATTTTTCTTTGTTTTCCAGACTTCTTTTTCGCGACCTTGTGTAGTAGCATTTCCTGTTGGATGGCCCTGTCATCTCTGGATCTATTTTTGTTGAATCTTGAGAAGGAAAATTCAACCTTATCTTTGTGATAGCCTGAGTGACTTCATCACTGAATATTTCATACGGCACTCGGTACTCCTTTGCTACTTGTCGAACTCTTTCCCAATGGGGATGGTCATCAGTGTAAATCCATCGAGCCCATTCTTTCAGCCATAGCTCCTTTGGGATGCACTTATTTTGCTGGAAAATAATTCTCTGTGCTTCGCTGTATTCATCTTCTAAGGATAAGACAGAGACGGGGAATTCCCACCATAGTGAAATATCTGGTTGAGCATAGACCTTCCCATCAATAATCTTTATCGGTCGATGTAACATGAACACTTTTGATGCATAGGAGTCTTGGAAACATTGAGCAAAATATCTTCGTGGTTTGAACCATTGCGGAAACATTTTGAGAGCAGGTTCAATCCTGTCAAAACATCGGAACATGTCGCACTTGAATTCAATGAAAATATAATACTGGTGATATAAGTACCATAAAAACCATAATAGCTCTTGTGGAAAATCATTTTGCATTGCTATAAATATGTGACAGAATGGGTATTCTAGATTGATTCTGAATACCTTAAGGATGGATCCTCCATATTTTCTCAAAAATAGAAGCTCATAGAAAGTCCTTCTTTATGTATGGATGGATCAAACGTGCTACACCTTGGAAAATCCCCCGTATATGTACAATGAATAAGCTAACCAAGAGTGTAGTGTATGCGATGTTTTGACGAGCAATATAGAGTATTAGATGACCCTCGACGAGATTCTAAAGGCATACAATGCAAGAAAAGAAAGTTGCTAAGGAAAATGAATCATACGTGGTGTATCGGATAAGAATAACAAGAAACGAATTGGTGATTGCATAATGAGGTCTTAGGGATAATAAATAACGTCCTTTAGATGGGTATTGAAGTGTTAAACAAGTGTTAAGAAGGTTCCATGACGATCGGAGATCAAACGAGTCGACGAAAACGGAAGTCGCTTCAGTTGGCATTATACAGCCAAACATACGGTCCGTATAAATTATACTGGCCGTATGTTGGACCGTATAATTGGCCAAAACGAAGATAACATTCTGGACCAAATGTACGCCCATACATACGGTCTGTATAAATAGTACGGACCGTATGTTGGTCCGTATAATGAGGGTCGGGCAGCTTTTAAGTTTAAGTGTGAGGGGTCCTTTTCATTTCATATTTCATTCCCTCTTCACTCTATACTTCAAGAGACCTCTAGAACCTTCCCTACTCTTCAACTACAAGAGAAATCCAAGGGAAATTAAGATCAATAACACATAATGCATGAATCAAAGTGTATGAAACTCAAGTAAAGCTCATCTTCTTCAAGAAAACCAAAGGAGGTGAGGTAGGGTTTTGGTGTTAGAGGAGAAAATCCACTCAAGACTTGTTCAACCTTCATCCAAGGTAAGTTTCATGACCATTTCATGTTGTTTAAGGTATTAGAAGTTTAAGATACCCGAATTGTAGAAAAGCATAGCAAATGGGTCATCCATGAGTGAATAGTGCCATAAGTGAATGGTAGTTGAATTGAATCATGAATGTTAGTGTGTTGTGAGTATGAATACGTTATAAATGACATGTAGACCATGAGATAACTGTGATGCATGGGAAAATACGATAGCGAATCCAAAACCATAAATGTGGGGGAAAATGAAGAGAAATGGTGGATCATGGCCATTGTATATGAATGATAATTGTGATTTTCTATATTATGATTGTTATTGTGGGTGATTGGGAGTTGCTATGGAATACGGGAAAAGTAGTATAAACAAAGGAAGTGCTGCCCAATTTTCTCTACAAATAGTAGTGCGTTCTTATAGTTGGTTAACTAATGTTAGTACGAATCCTCTTTTTGAATGTAGAGACGTGACATTGAAGGAGGACAAGCGACCGCTAGATTGCTTAAACGAGAAAGGTATGTGAGGCTTAATTATTCTTTCAAAGGCATGCATCCTTCAAGATTTCCATAATTCCCCTACAAGATAAAGTTTATGAGTCCTTCTTTGTACTAAAGCACGTATGAGCACGATAATAGTGATAATGAGCTAGAGTATAGAGATTCGAGGAAATGTGGCATGATGTTCCTATAACGCTAATGATGTTATTATTGCTAACACTCGCCTTACGTTTTATTCCCTTCAAGGCGAGGCATGATATTCATAAATGTCCATAATACCATCGGAGGTTCACGACCTTACGTCACCCCGACATAGTATGGTTGTCTTAAGGCCCGATGAATGCTCTTAATGCTAATGTATGTGATGACAATAGGATGATAAGTAATGCTAACTTGTAACGTTATGGGATACATGGAACACTAAGAAATGATAACATGATGCTATGGCTTGAGATGTATAATAATGACATGTTATGATTGATGTGTGATGATAAGATTCCCACCGCGCCTATATGGTCGGGCATGTCACCGCTAATGCAGGCTGCGTATGATTCCACCGCGCCTATATGGCCGGACATGCCACCGCTAATACGGGCTGCTATATTTACACCGAGCCGAGAGGGTCGGGCATGATCACCACTAGTACCCGGACGCAGGTAACGATACAGACTATGACGTGATGATGTATATGATGACATACGTGATGATGTATGGGATGTGATAACGTGTGTACTATGATTGTGTAAAATGTGAAATGCGGTAGTAATATGATTGCCTATGACATGTGTGCAGGTTATATCTTTGTCCCATGACTCATGATCTTTCTATTATGTTTGTTTATTTCATTCCCGCCTTACATACTCAGTATAATATTCGTACTGACTTCCTTTTTCTTTGGACCCTGTGTTCATGCCCACATGTAGACAAGGAGGAGATCTTGCTCCGGAATCTTAGAGGCTGCTAGCTGACTGAAAGCCCTCCATTGTCCCGGAGGTGCCTATGGTGATTCTTTTGCTAGCCTAAGGGCTCGTATGTATAAGAGCATTTCGTTTCCAAATGAAAATGGATTTTTTTTTTTATAAATCAAGCATGAACCGGATAAATGATTGCTAAATAAGCTTAATAAGTTATGGCACGAGCGGTGCTCGGTGGTTAGCCCCGGGTACTCGTCACGGCCCCTAGCTGGGTCGTGACAAAACGGGTCCACAAACTTGCTGAAGAATTCCGGCGGATGATATGCTATTCTGGATGAACTAGCTCCTGGGGAGTTTGCAAGCATGAAAATTTTGCTATTTATCTTTTTCTGCAGCATGGCTTGAAATCTCTTTGAAACTCATCTGGCCTGGATAGGAAATCCGCTAGAATATTATCCTTCCCTTTCAGGTGCTTTACATGGAATTTGTAAGGGGAGAACCATTGTGCCCATCTGAGAATCTGCGGATTTGGGATAATATTTGGATTTATCTGGATCATCTTCGGGAAAGCCTTCATATCCATCTCGATAAGAAACTCTGTATGAATTAAAAAGAAATTAAACTATTTAATCCCATTCTTTACGGCAAGAATTTCTTTGAATGTGGAATGATAGTGTTGTTCAACATATTTTAACTTTCCACTGGCATATCCACATATTTTCCTTTGGCCATCATATTATTCAAAAAGTACCGCACTCCAATATTCGTTGCTAGCATTCGTCTGACGGAATATGGAGGGCTTTGACTTCTTTTCAGATTTCTTTTATCCTCTGAACTGCTTCATCCTGTTCCTTTCCCCAACCGGGGGCATTCTTCTTGAGCATTTTTCTAAGTGGAGCAATGTATGTAGAGACATTAGGGATAAAATCTCTAACATAATTAATCACACCTAAAAACTGTTGGAGCTGCTTCGTCGTAAAATTAGTGTCTGGGAATTTGAGCAGTTCTTGACAAATATGTGGCCCAGGGCTGTATGCTCCATGAACAAAATGCATCCCTAGAAAATCAATTTCCTTCCTAGCAAGAATCATCTTTTTCTGTGAGAGCATGATTCCATTTTCTTCCACTAGGTCATGGAATTGTTGCAGCAAAGTGAGGTGTTCTTCCATAGTATCACTAAAGAGTAAGATGTCATCAATGTAGACTAGTGATGTATGGAGGATGGGTTGAAATAATTTTATCATGACTTTTTGGAACAATGAGAGTGTCATTTTCAACCAAAAGGGCATGACCTTCCATTGAAAGTGATGATCGGGTATACAAAACCCTGTTTTTTGTCTATCTTCTGGGAGTATTCCCAATTGCCAAAACCTCGATTTAAGGTCAAACTTTGAAAAGTATTTAGCTTTGGTTACGTGTGAAAAAAGGGTGAGTTTATTTGGGATAGGGAATTTATCATCTTGGAGGAAATAGTTACGAGGTTGATAGTTTATGACTAATCTGAGTTTACCTCTTGTTTGTTCCGCTCGTTTATTGACATAGAACGCCTCGCGTGCCCATTGAGAATTAGAGAACTCGATAAGTCCAAACTCCAAGAGCTCTTCGCATTCCCTTTTGGCAAGCTGGAGATGATCTGGATTTATGCCGGAGTGACTTGCCTTTGTTTGTACAACCTTCTCTTTCCAGATGTACCAACCCACTTATAACCAAGCACACCAAGATGACCCTGAAACATTCTCTTACCATCTCCTAAATATCATAAGTGAACATGACTGGATAAAGAAGTTCGATAATGAAGTTCATGATGTATGGTGGTTCAAATGTCTATTCACGGGACAGTGCCCATGGGATATCCAATGTGACTGACAAGAATGTCTTGATGATGAAATTGAATGGGATGAACATCATACAAGAAGATCCAAATCAAAGAAAAAAAGGGAAAACTTTGAAAGAGAGTTCCGAACAAGGTAAGAAGAAGGAGATTCATCTATCGGTTCATTGAGCCCTCCAGGAAAATATGAGTTCCTTGTTTCATACAAACCCCAAAACTAGCCTCCTCTCCCTAACCAAAATTTATATCACAAACCTTTAAATCCAAATATCCCAAAGCCAGATATACTCATGATGAACCCATCAAGCTCCAGTCACACCCTTGAATTTCCTTCACAATAACCTTTTGAAAAAAATGGTGCAAACCATGCCCCGAAAATTCCAAGGCAAAATGTTGTGCTGCCCACTGAAAAAAAGCCACCGACAAGTGAAGTGGAAGCAACAACCAATTGGAAATCCGAAAATGCCATTTTGCAGAACAAAGTGTTAACTAATATTAGCACTTCCATCAGAAATGTTGCTCACACACAAAACAAGATGATGAGCAGGGTGGAGACGATTGAGATAAAAGCAGAACAAGCATCTTCTCAGCATGCTGGACTGATCAAAGCCCTGGAATTGCGAATGACAAACATGCAGTATGAGATTTGTCCACCAGGCACTTCCCTTGTCCACTTCTTTAACCAACAACAATAGGAAATGGCAGACCTTAAAGAACAAATACAGCTACAGAGATATGGTCCTTGAACCACAAAAAACACAAAGCTGCCTATCAAAACCCACCTTTTTCCCCATGTCCTCACAAACATACTAGCCACCAAAGCTTGACCATTCTTTCAATATGTTCCCATCCACAAAACGAGACCCTATGTCTTTTACCCAAAAACAAAATGATGAACCTGAGTTTGACATTGCAAAAATGGTCTGGGAAAGGAAAGACTCTATGGCGGCCCAAAAGCAGTCCAAACGGAAGAAAAAACTCGGGGAAGGTTCAAAATAACCTGAGCTGGAAAACGTGATGATCTCGGCCTAAAAGATTCCTAACCTCTACGTGGCCCAACCCACAAATGATATAGAGGAGTATGATACCTTAGGATCCAGTGACCAAGATTCGTATGACATTGATCCTATGGAAAAAAGCGTTGAGACAAGCGAAGATTTCTCAGTTGACTCTTCAGAAGAAGATAACCCACCAATTTTCATGAATCAACCCAGAGAACCAGAAATCTCTGAAGTAGATGATGATCATGACGGGATGACAGATGAGCCAATTCCAGAAACAAGGCCAGAACCGACAACCGCAAAATTCGGTGGGACTGGATTCCATGCTTTCAGTCTGGATGATATCAAAGTATCAAAATGTCCCCAAAGGATCCATGATTTCTTCACTTGGATGGTGACAAAGAATCTTGTCGAACGGGAAAAGTACATGATCCTATCAGAATTCACTTCAAGGTTCTCCGGAATTCTCAGAGACTGGTGGAATTCACTTTGGACACAAGACAAAAATATGTTTCTCACATCCCATGACTATGCTTTCAACATTAAAATACTCCAAGAAATATTTTGTGGAGATTCCGGCCAAAGGCAAGAAAAACTACGGAGACAGTTCTTCGAAATGAAATGCGAAACATTTGATAGAGATGTCATCGATAACGATTTTTCGAAGATGGCTAAAATGTTCTTTGAGTTAGGCGGAGAAGCTAGTCTCAAGCAAGCCTCTGTTTCATCACTGCCAAAGATGTTACCAAGCCGGACCATGACGATCATTGAAGAGAAGTTTCAATCAATAACGATCCCACCGGTCGGCAACATCAGGCAAGCATTATTTCTAGCGTTGGATGATATCTGCACAAAGAGATCTGTTTTAAAGCAGATCATATGAAACAATCCAGCCCTTGATAAAGCCTGCGGGAAGTTTGACCTAATTACTCGGTCAAGCTGTTCGTGCCATGCCCCAGACGAAAAGGAAGACATAATACAACACCACATTTATCCTCGTATAATGCTTCTCCAATACTCTTAATACCATTTATAGAAAGATTAAACTCATTATATTTCAAGAGTCATGATTCATGCCAAACTATTATTCAAGAACACCATTCTTTCATAATTGAGCTCCATATTCTACCTACTGCCGTAATCTAAGTCTTTAAATATTCAAAATAACATGGAATGATCATAAAATTCACCTTTGATGGTGTAGGAATAAGCTTTGGATGGAGATACCTCAATTGGAGAAAACCCTAACTTTAATTCCCAAGAGTTTTCTTGCTTCCATCAACCCTAGCTAGCATTATTGCACTTGATTCTACTACTTTTGGGTGTTTGATCTTTGATTTTTCCCTTGGATATGTGTAAGTGAAGTGCAGAGAAATTTCTAGAGGTTTTGAGAGTGTTGGAGAGAAGTGGGAAATGAAAAGAATGAATTTGGGGCCTCCTTATATAAAATTAAAAATTTGCCCGTCGGGAGTTATACGGACCATTATACGGTCCATATAATTTTATACGGTCCATATAATTGACCGTATAACTCCATCAGTGATGGACCTTCACTGTAATAGTTATACGGACCATTATACGGACCGTATAAATGGTCGTATAATCCACTTTTTCTCCGATCTTGTTCGCGTCGCTTTGTTTGATCTCCAATCCTTATGGAACCTTCTTGGCACTTGTTTAACACTTCATTAGAAATCTTAGGGGCATCATAGCCCTTCCTCAAGATATTACTATGTCGACATTATCTCAATACTTTGAAAAATCTTTCCGAAACACAACGTATACTTCACCTTTCTTAACGAACTTTCTTCTCTTGCTTCAAACGTCTTTGGAATCTTAATTAAAACCGTCAAGTACTACTTCTTACTTGTGGAAACATCATATACTACTCACCCTGCGTTAGTATATCTACCACACAATGATATGAATTTTTCCGAGGTGTAACACTAACATTGTTTGCTAGTTTTGCAGGTCATAATGTCTAATCAAGGAGATCATACTGAAGAAGTGGTGGATGCAAATGCCTTGAACATGATCCTTAAGCAATTGACGGAGTTGTCATCAAAGGTAATGGGGATAGAAGAGAGGATAGGGAGTTTTGAGAGTTCAAGTGGAGTGGGCGCTCCCCGCTCTCTAAGTTGAAGGGGATTTGGGTAAAAACGCGGAGACTACCCTGACATTTACACTCGGCGAAGCACATGCCTTATGCGATTCCCCAAAAGAGTTCCATAAAACCAACCACCAACCTTCCAAAACACCAATCGACAAACTTATCCCCAAGCCTACCAAACCAATCAAAACGGACAAATACCACAGAGAACCCCAAAAAATACACTACCACAAGCACCTCCCCAAAACTAACACAAGATCCCTACCAAAACCAACAGTAAGATCCATTGGATGATGTAGAGTATGAGAAGATGCAACAAGAAAGGTGGTGGGATTAGAATTGTCAAGGAGGAAGATGTGGAGAGATGAACAACCGGGGTAGAAGACGGCAAGGTGGATTTGCTAGGTTCTAAGGCCATGATGTTCAATTCCATGGTCATGCAGACCAAGGGAGATGGCAAGGCAATGAGTTCCACGGATACAATAACCGGAACATGAATATCATTAAGGTCACACTTCCCAAGTTCACGGTGAGTAGTGATCCGGAGGAGTTTCTTGAATGGAAATTGCATGGTGAGGGGATATTCCTCACCAACAATGTGTCGGAGGCTTTGAATACAAGGTATGCCCTCACTCAATTTGAGGGATACGCATCAACTTAGTGGAATCCAAGAAGCTAGAAAGAGCTCAACAACATATCTTTGAATTTCTTACATGGAATGACTTGATTGAGCTCATGGAGACGTGGTATTTTCCTCCTACCCACTATCAAGAAGGTATACATGTTGAAGCAAGGCTCTAAGAGTGTTGAGGAGTACTTTGATGAGTTTTCAAATTTGAGGATGAAGTCCAAAATAGAGGAGCACTTGAACTACACTCTCATAAGAATTTTGGCTAACTTAAATCGGTAGATCTCCAAATCGATGAGGCTACAAACTTATAGGAATCTAGAGGAAGCGTTTCATGATGCGTCCAAGGTTGAAGCGGATTTGAAGGAAGAGAGAGCTTCCAAGGCAAAGAACACCCCATCTTCAACATGGAACAAAGGTAAAGATAAGTGGAAAACTTCAACTTGGGAGAAGCCCAAGACCACCACTTAAGCACCTCAAGCCAAGTTTGACTACAAGGCCAAAGGAGATCATAAGGCTAAAGAAGGTAACAACGCTAAACCTAACTATCCTAGTCCATCTACCATTCAATGTTTCAAACATCAAGGTAGTGGACAATCCCAATAGAAAGACTATTATGGTTGTGCATGATGGGTACCTGACCAAAGAAGGAGATGAGGGCAGGGTTGGTAATGATAATGAGGGAGAAACGAGTGAGCATGAGGGTGAATCCGAAGATGATGTTGGAGAAAGGATGGAGGAGAGATTGAACTTTTCCACTATAGCTAGAAGAGCCATGGGTGCATTAGCTAGAGAGGAGAGTGATCAAAGGGAGAATCTGTTTCATGCTAGATGCAAAATAGTGGACAAGGTGTGTTCGTTGATTATTGATGGTGGAAGTTGTACAAATGCGGTGATCCAATTCTTGGTTAAAAGTATGAAATTCCCCACAAGAAAACATACTAGTCCTTACAAACTTCAATGGTTCAATGAGTGTGGTAGAATGAGGGTAGCCAAGCAAGCCATTATGAAATTTGGCATTGGAAGGTATCAAGATGAAATCGTGTGCGATGTGGTAACTATGCAAGCTTGTCACATTTTTCTTGGGACGCCTTGGTAATTTGATAGGGATACCCTGTTATATCCCGCATTTTTCGCATTCGGATAATTTAAGGTAATTGCGGGAGATTAAGAGCAAGATTATAATTTTGATCTTGTTTGGTGTACAAGTTGTTTATAAAAATTTTGAAGTGGGAGTATTAGGAAAGGTCAAGGGCATAAAAGAGAAACTCGCAATATGACTCGTGGAAATATGGAGGAAGACGAAGGGCAAATTTGGAATTCGGAAAATAATTTTTCATGAATTCTAGAACTCAAAAAAAAAAAAGTGGGCTAGGGTTGGGCCATGTTGGCCGTCCACCTCTTGTTGGGCTTAAGCCCACATGGTATTTTAACTTCATCCATTTAAAAGATGACTAAGTCATCTTATTCCACAATTTTCTAGAAATTTCAAGACAAGCAAGAATAAGAGAACAAGGAGAAAATTTGAAGGGCCATTCGGCCACCCCTATGCCCACAAGAACCTTGGAAATCTTTCATCCAAAAATCTTCCTTTTCTAGCCAAACAATCCCTTGAAGGATCCTAAGCAAAGTGGGGTGATTGGTGGAGCAAGAAAACCTATATTCATATGGTTGCAAATTCTAGCCAAGTGAAGAATTAAGGAAGAAGGTAAGAATTTACTTCCTTTTTTATGTTATGAATGTTGTGCATGTTGTAGTGTGTAAAAAGTGGATGAAATTCATGGAGGAATAAAACCATGGTGTGGCCGTGTATGCATGTGTGTGTGTAGGAATCGTGTGTTGATTATTTTGTTTAGTATTTGGTTGTTATTGTTGTGAATGATATGTGGAAAATGGAAGTTGAATGAGTTTGGAGAGATTGTAGTGGTGTGTACATGTTGGAGCCGTGTGTGTGCATGGTGTATGTGGCCGTGTATATGGCATATGTAACCATGTATATGTGTTGAATTATGGAGGAATAATGAGCAAGTTATATTTAATGTTTTAGTTGTTGATTTATATTAATAGTTTGGCCGGGTTTGAATTCCCGGGTTGTGATTGATGAGAATTTGGCTATGCTGAATGTTGAGGATGGTATATTTACAGAGGAAGTGCTGCCGAAATTTCGGTAGCCAAGTGTTACCTTAATATTTCAACTCTAAGTATCCTAATAAGAGTTTTGGTAAATATGACCAATTTACAGATTTTGACGAAATTGCAACGTGAATTCAGAGTAGCAAAAGCAGCGGAAAGAGGTATGTAAGGCTTCACCCTTCTTTCTATGGCATGTCTTAGATATAATAAGTTGGGTACGAGCCTCGGGGGCAACTCTGTTCCCCGGAATCCGCACATAAAGGTTTCTCCTTTTTGTTCAATAGAATTGAACTAGAAAGTGCAAAATGATGGAAAGACCTCCTAAACCCCTAGAACCTACACAAATGGGACCCGATTACCCTAGAACCCTCACAAGTAACGCTATGACATGTAACATATGCAAATAGTATACGCTACCTCATCCGGCCCGAGGTGGGCCCATTACTCTCGGATTTTCCTTATAGTCTTGTTGGACTTACTAGAAGTTGAACCCAAGGGAATCCTTTGATTCCGATTTCGTTACCAAATGATAAGTACTATAACTACTACAATGAGGAGACTTCCATGATGATAATGATAACAATGATGCTAGACGAGATGATATGCCTACGATAAGTACTACCGGAGCGATTCTATGACTAAGCTTCCTAAGCTAAGTATTCTATGTGAATATGAAGGTAATAAACTAATTCTTGAATCTTATTTATATCCACTAGCTACGACTTTACTTTCTAAAGACTCCCAAGCCTATGAACTGTCATCTGTGACGCCCACGATTTCATTCTATGTTTACTTTAATACTATTCTCCATTGACCGTCTCACCTTAAAATATTTGTCCCTTCGAGGTGAGACAAAAGCGAGCATGAGTATTCCATAATGTAATCGGAGGTCACCGACCTTACATCACTCCGATAGCTACATGATTTTTCCTTGGGCTCCCTTGTGTGCTTATATGATATATATATATACAAAATATGTATATGTATATAAGGTATGTATCTATATGTATATAAAACATGTATATGTATATAATATATGAATATGTATATAAAACATGTATATGTGTATAAGATATGTATATGTCTATAAAACATGTATATGCATATAAGTTATGTAAATGTATATAAGACATGTATATGTATACAAGCTATGTATATGAACACAAAAATATGTATACGTATATAAGATGTGTAAATGCATACGAAGTACATTTATGCAAGCTATATATATGAACCTGGGCTGGGGGGAAGGGATACATGGGGGAATGGGAAGGGAAATATGTTTCATTGGCACCTGATCAGCTGGCTTATCATCCCGGACGCGGGGTGCCCGGACGCGGGATATATGGGTGAGCTGGTGTATATCGGCGCTATGTGGGTGAGCCGACATTGCTCGGCGCTATGATATGACCTACCATGTCATGACTAGGCATGCTATGATACGATATGCTATGACATGCTATGCTACGATATGATATGCTATGATACGCTATGCTATGACATGATATTCCATGATACGCTATGCTATGACATGATATGCTATGATATGCCACGACAGGACATGATATGATAAACCATGCTATGATATGAGAGACTATGCTATGATATGATAAGCTATGCTATGATATGACAAGTTATATTATGAGATAAGCTATGCTATGATATGATAAGCTATGCTATGATATGACAAGGTATACTATGACATGATACCCTAGGACACACTATGTTATGACATTGACATAATATAACACGATACAATATGCCATGATAAGACACGACAGGACACGATCGGACATGCCACGACAAGTTACGGTAGGGAACGATAGGACATGATACGATAGGATACGACATGATATGAGTTTTATTTTCTACGTTCACGGAGGGGGAACGTTCTTAAAAGGGAAAGACAAACCATGCATGATGGCCGCCCAAAAAGGGGCCTTCCTATGTACAGGTTACTTCTCGCCTCATTATATGTCCTATGACTCCATGATATTATTAATCATACTCTATGTTACTGCTTGTATTATCTTCCATGCCTTACATACTCGGTACACTATTCGTACTGACGTCCCTTCTTGTGGACGCTGTGTTTCATGCTGCGCAGGTCAGCAGACAGGTGAACTTGGTTCCTAGAAGCTCTACCAGCCGCACTTGACAGCGCTCCAGTTGTTCCGGAGCCTCGCTTCTGCGGTACTATTTTGTGTATGTATATTCGGGCACGGCTGCACCCGGCTCTCTCTATGTATAGGTATACTCTGTCTAGAGGCTCGTAGACAGATATGTACAGTCAGTTAGGTACAATTAGATATATGGTGTTTTAGCATGTTAAGGTTGTTGTATAAAGTGATAACGAAGTTTACTAGTTTATGTTCATAATAAAGCTGCTAATGTTAATGTTCGTTGATGTTCAAAAAAAAACATTGTACTGTTTATACGGCTTGCTAAGAGCTAAGGGTCGCAAGATGAATAAGGGGTGCTCGGTACAAGTATCGGGTACTCGTCACGGCCCCTAGTCGGGTCGTGACAGAAGTGGTATCAGAGCAGTTCGGTCCTAGGGGTTTGTCTACGAGTCGTGTCCAGTAGAGTCTTGTTTATGGGTGTGTAGCGCGCCACACTTATAAACAGGAGGCTACAGGGCATTTAGGAAATATGACCTTCTTTGTGTCCTAAGATCGTGCGATAGAGCTATGCTATCAGGTTTCCATATTCCTTTCCTAATCCTATGCTATGGTTTCAGTACTGTCGATGAAGAGATCAGCTTCAGATGATGGGGGCACCAGTAAGGCCCCTAGAGTATCTCCAGAGTCGAGTAGGGGGAGCCTCGGCTATTCGATTGAGTCAGACACGTCAGAGGACCCAACCACAACTCCTCCAGATTTTCTGACTCCCAGAGCGGAGGATCCCGCGGAGGACAGCTTTGATACGGATCCGTCGGAGGACCCAGCGACAATTCCTCCCGAGATTCTGACCCCTAGGGCAGGGGACTCCACAGACAGTGGCTATGATACAGATCCCTCAGAGGATTCGACGATGACTCCCCCAGAGCTTCTTACCTCCAGGGAGGAGGATAGTCATGGCACAGATCCGTCAGAGGACTCTTCTGGGATGACGGATGAGGAGGCTTCCGGGGGCACGCCAGTTACCCCCGAGATGGAGGACCGTGCCAGTCCGGCCACCTCGGAGAGTGCTACGGATTTCTCCTGTCCCTTGTTCCGGCCATCAGAGAACCAGGAATCACCGCTATTCTCTTCGGATTCGGACGCGAGAAATGACGAGGGTCGAGCGAGCGATGAGTAGACAGACGAGAATGAAGAACATACTTCACATGGTAGCTCCCCGGCCAGGCTCGAGATTGATCTGCTACAGGTACATGAGATTTTCTTTAAAACATTCTATGTATACGTAACCTCTACAGGAATACTAATTAATAACGGCAGGTAGGAATTCAAAAAGGGGTCAAAGATTTAGCGATTATAAGTAATGGCGACTGAGATGTCCCCGCCACCAGTGTGAATTTAGAAACCCTGGTAAAAGATAGTTCTATGTATGGATAGGAGTAAATAGCGAAGATTTAAGCAGAGGCAATATGGCAATCGTATGGTCAGGAAAGTGAATATAAGAGCGGGACCCGCCGTGAGGGCGTTTTGGAAGTTGTTAGGACCCCGACTTACCTTAAATAATGTGACAAAGGTCGTGCGGGGCAGTCGATATGATTATATCCGAGTTCAGGTATTAAATTGCACCAGAGTTTCAAGGTTAAGCGTGCTAGGGTGAGAGCAATCTCAGGATGGGTGACCCCCTGGGAAATATACCGAAAATTTCATAAATGTGGAAACAAGAGACGAGCGTAAAAGTAGGTAGCCCAGAGTAAATTGGGGCGTGGAGAGTGGTTAGAAACCCCGTATAAGTCATATAGGCCGAGACGGGCTAAACTAACGGAAAATGGGAAGCCATGACAACAGAAAGATTTGAGGATGAAAGAAAAGGGTACAGATGTCGCAGGGTGAGACCGATATTGAGTCCACACTAATTAAGGCAAGAAATCCCCGGTGTGGCGATGTATGGGAACATGTCTAGTGAGGGGATAGACGCGACGGACGCCACGAAGAAGGGATTACATCCATAAAGATCGCAAAAGGCAACCTAAGCTCCTAAGATGGATCTGCTAAGTGACATGAGGTATCTACAGAGGAGACCTCCCCGAAGTGTTACAATACACTATGAGGCTAGTTTAACATTCGAGGACGAATGTTCTAAAGGAGGGAGGATGTTATATCCCGCATTTTTCGCATTTCGATAATTTAAGGTAATTGCGGGAGATTAAGAGCAACATTATAATTTTGATCTTGTTTGGTGTACAAGTTGTTTATAAAAATTTTGAAGTGGGAGTATTAGGAAAGGTCAAGGGCATAAAAGAGAAACTCGCAATATGACTCGTGGAAATATGGAGGAAGACGAAGGGCAAATTAGGAATTCGGAAAATAATTTTTCATGAATTCTAGAACTCAAAAAAAAAAAAGTGGGCTAGGGTTGGGCCATGTTGGCCGTCCACCTCTTGGTGGGCTTAAGCCCACATGGTATTTTAACTTCATCCATTAAAAAGATGACTAAGTCGTCTTATTCCACAATTTTCTAGAAATTTCAAGACAAGCAAGAATAAGAGAACAAGGAGAAAATTTGAAGGGCCATTCGGCCACCCCTATGCCCACAAGAACCTTGGAAATTTTTCATCCAAAAATCTTCCTTTTCTAGCCAAACAATCCCTTGAAGGATCCTAAGCAAAGTGGGGTGATTGCTGGAGCAAGAAAACCTATATTCATATGGTTGCAAATTCTAGCCAAGTGAAGAATTAAGGAAGAAGGTAAGAATTTACTTCCTTTTTTATGTTATGAATGTTGTGCATGTTGTAGTGTGTAAAAAGTGGATGAAATTCATGGAGGAATAAAACCATGGTGTGGCCGTGTATGCATGTGTGTGTGTAGGAATCATGTGTTGATTATTTTGTTTAGTATTTGGTTGTTATTGTTGTGAATGATATGTGGAAAGTGGAAGTTGAATGAGTTTGGAGAGATTGTAGTGGTGTGTACATGTTGGAGCCGTGTGTGTGCATGGTGTATGTGGCCGTGTATATGGCATATGTAACCATGTATATGTGTTGAATTATTGAGGAATAATGAGCAAGTTATATTTAATGTTTTAGTTGTTGAATTATATTAATAGTTTGGCCGGGTTTGAATTCCCGGGTAGTGATTGATGAGAATTTGGCTATGTTGAATGTTGAGGATGGTATATTTACAGAGGAAGTGCTGCCGAAATTTCGGTAGCCAAGTGTTACCTTAAGATTTCAACTCTAAGTATCCTAATAAGAGTTTTGGTAAATATGACCAATTTACAGATTTTGACGAAATTGCAACGTGAATTCGGAGTAGCAAAAGGAGCGGAAAGAGGTATGTAAGGCTTCACCCTTCTTTCTATGGCATGTCTTAGATATAATAAGTTGGGTACGAGCCTCGGGGGAAACTCTGTTCCCCGGAATCCGCACATAAATTTTTCTCCTTTTTGTTCAATAGAATTGAACTATAAAGTGCAAACTGATGGAAAGACCTCCTAAACCCCTAGAACTTGCACAAATGGGACTCGATTACCCTAGAACCCTCACAAGTAACGCTATGACATGTAACATATGCAAATAGTATACGCTACCTCATCCGGCCCGAGGTGGGCCCGTTACTCTCGGATTTTCCTTATAGTCTTGTTGGACTTACTAGAAGTTGAACCCAAGGGAATCCTTTGATTCCGATTTCGTTACCAAATGATAAGTACTATAACTACTCCAACGAGGAGACTTCCATGATGATAATTATAAAAATGATGCTAGACGAGAGGATATGCCTACGATAAGTACTGCCGGAACGATTCTATGACTAAGCTTCCTAAACTAAGTATTCTATGTGAATATGAAGGTAATAAACTAATTCTTGAATCTTATTTATATCCCCTAGCTATGACTTTACTTTCTAAAGACTCCCAAGCCTATGAACTGTCATCTGTGACGCCCACGATTTCATTCTACGTTTACTTTAATACTATTCTCCATTGACCGTCTCACCTTAAAATATTTGTCCCTTCGAGGTGAGACAGAAGTGAGCACGAGTATTCCATATTGTAATCGGAGGTCACCGACCTTACGTCACTCCGATGGCTACATGATGTTTTCTTGGGCTCCCTTGTGTGCTTATATGATATATATATATACAAAATATGTATATGTATATAAGGTATGTATATATATGTATATAAAACATGTATATGTATATAAGATATGAATATGTATATAAAACATGTATATGTGTATAAGATATGTATATGTCTATAAAACATGTATATGCATATAAGATATGTAAATGTATATAAGACATGTATATGTATACAAACTATGTATATGAATACAAAAATATGTATATGTATATAAGATGTGTATATGCATACAAAGTACATATATGCAAGCTATGTATATGAACCTGGGCTGGGGGGAAGGGATACATGGGGGAATGGGAAGGGAAATATGTTTCATTGCCACCTGATCAGCTGGCTTATCATCCCGGACGCGGGGTGCCCGGATGCGGGATATATGGGTGAGCTGGTGTATATCGGCGCTATGTGGGTGAGCCGACATTGCTCGGCGCTATGATATGACCTACCATGTCATGACCAGGCATGCCATGATACGATATGCTATGACATGCTATGCTACGATATGATATGCTATGATACGCTATGCTATGACATGATATTCCATGATACGCTATGCTATGACATGATATGCTATGATATGCCACGACAGGACATGATATGATAAACCATGCTATGATATGAGAGACTATGCTATGATATGATAAGCTATGCTATGATATGACAAGTTATATTATGAGATAAGCTATGCTATGATATGACAAGGTATACTATGACATGATACCCTAGGACACACTATGTTATGACATTGGCATGATATAACACGATACAATATGCCATGATAAGACACGACAGGACACGATCGGACAAGCCACGACAAGTTACGGTAGGGCACGATAGGACATGATATGATAGGATACGATATGATATGAGTTTTATTTTCTACGTTCACGGAGAGGGAATGTTCTTAAAAGGGAAAGACAAACGATGCATGATGGCCGCCCAAAAAGGGGCCTTCCTATGTACAGGTTACTTCTCGCCTCATTATATGTCCTATGACTCCATGATATTATTAATCATACTCTATGTTACTGCTTGTATTATCTTCCATGCCTTACATACTCGGTACACTATTCGTACTGACGTCCCTTCTTGTGGACGCTGCGTTTCATGCCGCGCAGGTCAGCAGACAGGTGAACTTGGTTCCTAGCAGCTCTACCAGCCGCACTTGACAGCGCTCCAGTTGTTCCGGAGCCTCGCTTCTGCGGTACTATTTTGTGTATGTATATTCGGGCCCGGCTGCACCCGGCTCTCTCTATGTATAGGTATACTATGTCTAGAGGCTCGTAGACAGATATGTACAGTCAGTCAGGTACAATTAGATATATGGTGTTTTAGCATGTTAAGGTTGTTGTATAAAGTGATAACGAAGTTTACTAGTTTATGTTCATAATAACGCTGCTAATGTTAATGTTCGTTGATGTTCAAAAAAAAAACATGGTACTCGTCACGGCCCCTAGTCGGGTCGTGACATACCCAACATAGTGGGAGGTCTAACAAGTATTCATTTGTGTTCGAGGGTAGAAAGTACACTCTTGCCCCATTAGCAACCTATCAAGTAAGTGAAGATTATCGAATCATAAAGGAACTCCGAGAGAGGGTTCAAAAGGAGGAAATGGAGAAGCGTGATAAGAGAGCCTTAGTAGCTATTAGTGGAGACGGATCATCACAAGATGGATCCAAGAGGTGTATGTTGTCCAAACCAAGCAATTGTTTGAAAGGACTTGATGAGAGGCACTTCATTGTGTGCCTTGTAACTAAAGATCTTCTTTTGCATTCTAACCAAACTACTAGCACTTTGCCTAGTAGTGTGTCTTCTCTTTTGCAGGAATATGATGAGCTATATTCGGAGGAAATACCCAATGGATTACCTCCATTGAGAGGTATTGAATATCAAATTGACTTTGTGGCGGGATCATAAATTCCCAATAATCCAGCATATAGGAGAAATCCGGAGGAGACAAAAGAATTGCAAAGACAAGTGGAAGAGCTTCTAGAAAAGGGTCTAGTGAAGGAAAGCCTGAGTCCATCTGCTGTGCCGGTGATTCTTGTTCCAAAGAAAGATGGCACTTGGAGGATGTGCATTGATTGTCAAGCTGTCAACAAAATCACGATAAAGTATCGCCATACTATCCGTAGACTTGATGACATGTTGGATAGGCTTTATGGCTCAAGTGTGTTTTCTAAAATTTACCTTAGAAGTTATTTTCACCAATTTCGTATGAATCCCAGTGATGAGTGGAAAACGTCCTTCAAGACCAAGTTTGGTCTATATAAGTGGCTTGTTATGCCATTCGGCCTAACCAATGCACCTAGCAACCTTTTTGCGTTTAATGAACCATGTGTTGAAACCATTTATCAATAAATTTGTTGTTGTCTATTTCTATGATATTCTTGTGTATAGCAAATCAATGGAAGAACATGTGCGCCATTTGAGGCATGTTTTTGATGTTTTGTTGCGTGAAAGATTGTTTACTAATCTCAAGAAATGTGCGTTTGGGGTTGATAAAGTTGTATTCTTAGGTTTTGTTATGCGTGAATGGTGTAGAAGTTGATGAAGAAAAGGTGGCCTCCATAAGAACTCGGCCAACTCCCAAAAATGCAACCGATGTGAGGAGTTTTCATGGGTTGGCAAGTTTCTATAGGCGTTTTGTGAATGGTTTTAGTACCATGGCCTCCCCTTAACCGAATTGATCAAAAAGGATGCTCCTTTTGTGTGGGGAGAAGAACAAGAAAAGGCGTTCCAAGAATTGAAGTCTATGTTGAAGTCGTCACCTTTGTTACAATTACCCAATTTTGAGAAAGCCTTTTAGGTTGAGTGTGATGCTTCCGCGGTTGACATAGGTGGGGTCTTGATGCAAGAAGGAAAACCATTGTCCTATTTTAGTGAGAAGATTAAAGGGATGGCATTGAACTACTCAACCTATGACAAGGAGTTGTATCCACTTGTGAGGGTATTGACCCATTGGAAACATTATTTGTGGCATAAGGAATATGTGATTCGTTCGGATCATGAATCCTTGAAGCATTTGAAGGGCCAATCCAAACTCAACAAGAGACATGCAAAATGGGTGGAAGTTATTGAAGCATTCCCTTATGTAATCCATTACAAGAAGGGTAAAGAAAATGTGGTGCTGGATGCGTTGTCTAGGAGTTATGTCTTACTAAACACTATGACTTCTAGAATGATGGGATTTGAAAGTCTAAAGGGGTTCTATTCTCAAGATCCCGATTTCAAAGAAATTTGTGGAGAGTTGACTCAAGGGAAGAGGGTTGACCGGTACCAACTAGTTGATAGGTTCTTCTCCAAGGATGGCAAGGTGTGTGTTCCTATGAGCTCTTAGAGAGAGTTGTTTTTGAGAGAATCCCATAGTGGTGGTATGATGAGACACTTTGGAGTGACCAAGACACTTGACATTTTACATGAACAATTCTATTAGCCCAAGATGAGGCATGATGTGGAAAAGCTTTGTGGACAATGCTTGGAGTGCAAACAAGCCAAATCAAAGACTCGGCTTCAAGGTATGCATACTCCTCTTACCACTCCTATTAGTCCTTGGATTGACATTTCTATGGATTTCATTTTGGGTCTTCCAAGAACCAAAAGGGTCATGATAGCATTTTTGTTGTGGTAGATAGATTCTCTAAAATGTCTCATTTTATAACATGCCATAAATGTGGTGATGCATCTCATATAGCATCTTTGTTTGTGAATCATGTGCTTAAATAGCGTGGGGCTCCCGGCACTATTGTTAGTGACAGGGTTTTCAAGTTTCTTAGTCACTTTTGGAAGAGTCTTTTCAGTACTGATGCAAGAACGAAAACGAAAACAATAATAAAATGCAAGAAATTAAAGAGATAAATAATTTGACACAAGTTAAGACCTAATTTAGCAACCAAAGTTATAAAAAACTAAGACCTCTAAATTAAGAACAGAACAAACACCAAATTCCTAGGATGACCAAGAGAGGTTTGGAATTCCCTAATAACCAATCCTCTCAACAATTACCCAATCCAAGGCTAAGCAATCACTCAACTCTCAAGAGTTACAATATCAAATATCAAGTAATAATAATCAAAATAGTGTAAGTCTTCCAAATGAAAGAAACTATTATTTATACTAAAGCTCAAAAGAAGACAACTACATTATTACACTTTTACCCTTAATGAAGTAAGGGCCTTGTTTGGGTGTCTTCTTTTGGGAAAAGAACTTGAAATTGCAAATCTTCAAGTAATAGCCATATTGCAAGCATGACCATCTTCAACCCACTTCTCCAAACCATCCTCCCATGTTATCATGAACACTTGAAATCCCCGAGAAGGTTCTAGAATGTATTCAAGTACGTCCCTCCTCATAAACAATGCTTGCAAAGCTTGAAGTTCCCTTGCTTGGCTCCTTGTAAAAGGTATTGATGCCACTCAGATTGTATTATTCTCCCCTTCTTGAAGAGAATTTGTCCTCAAATTTAAGGGATCATCATCGTGCACCACCATAGGAGAGAGATCACACACATTGAAGGTGTTATGAACTTGGTATTCGGGTGGAAGATAAATTTTGTATGCATTATCATTGAGTCGTTCAAGTACTTCAAATGGACCATCTCCTCTAGGCATCAACTTGGTCTTTGTTTTGTTAGGAAACCTCTCTTTTTGGAAATTTACCCAACCTAATCACCTGGTTCAAGCACAACTCGTTTGGGGCCCTTGTTTGCTCTCTTGGCCGTTTCTTGGTTCTTTTTCTCAAGGTGAAGCCTCACCTACTCATGCAACTTCTTCATGGCCTCGGCCCGTTTGTTGCCATCTAAACTCAACACAACATCTTGAGACAAAGTGGTTAGATCTAAAGGGTGGGTTAAAACCATAAACCACTTCAAAAGGCAATGAATGAATGATAGCAAGGGAGGATGATTTGGAGAAGAGGGTTAGATGACTCTATTGTAAGCAAATTCAACCAAAGGCAATTATTCTTCCAAAGATGCTAGTTTCCCATTAACCATGGCCCTAAGAATAGAATCTAAGGTCCTATTGACAACTTCAGTTTGGCCATCGGTTTGTGGGTGACAAGAGGTAGAAAACAACAACTTAGTACCAAGTCATCCCCACAATTCTTTCCAAAAGTGGCTAAGGAATTTGGGATCCCTATCGCTCGCTATGGTTTTGGGAATACCATGCAACTTTACCACATTCTCAACAAACAATGATGCAACATGAGGGGCATCATCAACTTTATGACAAGCAATAAATTGAGCCATTTTAGAAAATCGATCAACAACAACAAAGATGCTATCTTTACCCGATTTGGTTCTAGGAAAACCCAACACAAAATCCATCGAAATATCAACCCGGGGTTGTTGAGGGGTGGGGAGAGGGGTATACAAAAAATGGGGTAGAAGACAGCAAGGTGGATTTTCTAAGTTCTAAGGCTATGATGTTCAATTCCAAGGTCATGCAGACCAAGGGAGATGGCAAGGCAATGAGTTCCACGGACACAATAACCGGAACTTGAATATCATTAAGGTCACACTTCCCAAGTTCACGGTGAGTAGTGATCCGGAGGAGTTTCTTGAGTGGAAATTGCATAGTGAGGGGATATTCCTCACCAACAATGTGTCGGAGGCTTTGAATACAAGGTATGCCCTCACTCAATTTGAGGGATACGCATCAACTTGGTGGAATCCAAGAAGCTAGAAAGAGCTCAACAACATATCTTTGAATTTCTTACATGGAATGACTTGATTGAGCTCATGGAGACGTGGTATTTGCCTCCTACCCACTATCAAGAAGGTATACATGTTGCAGCAAGGCTCTAAGAGTGTTGAGGAGTACTTTGATGAGTTTTCAAATTTGAGGATGAAGTCCAAAATAGAGGAGCACTTGAACTACACTCTCATAAGATTTTTGGCTAACTTAAATCGGTAGATCTCCAAATCGATGAGGCTACAAACTTATAGGAATCTAGAGGAAGCGTTTCATGATGCGTCCAAGGTTGAAGCGGATTTGAAGGAAGAGAGAGCTTCCAAGGCAAAGAACACCCCATCTTCAACATGGAAAAAAGGTAAAGATAAGTGGAAAACTTCAACTTGGGAAAAGCCTAAGACCACCACTTAAGCACCTCAAGCCAAGTTTGACTACAAGGCCAAAGGAGATCATAAGGCTAAAGAAGGTAACAACGCTAAACCTAACTATCCTAGTCCATCTACCATTCAATGTTTCAAATGTCAAGGTAGTGAACAATCCCAATAGAAGGACTATTATGGTTGTGCATGATGGGTACCTGACCAAAGAAGGAGATGAGGGCAGGGTTGGTAATGATAATGAGGGAGAAACGAGTGAGCATGAGGGTGAATCCGAAGATGATGTTGGAGAAAGGATGGAGGAGAGATTGAACTTTTCCACTATAGCTAGAAGAGCCATGGGTGCATTAGCTAGAGAGGAGAGTGATCAAAAGGAGAATCTGTTTCATGCTAGATGCAAAATAGTGGACAAGGTGTATTCGTTGATTATTGATGGTGGAAGTTGTACAAATGCGGTGAGCCAATTATTGGTTAAAAGTATGAAATTCCCCACAAGAAAACATACTAGTCCTTCCAAACTTCAATGGTTCAATGAGTGTGGTAAAACGAGGGTAGCCAAGCAAGCCGTTATTAAATTTGGCATTGGAAGGTATCAAGATGAAATCGTGTGCGATGTGGTAACTATGCAAACTTGTCACATTTTTCTTGGGACGCCTTGGTAATTTGATAGGGATACCCAACATAGTGGGAGGTCTAACAAGTATTCATTTGTTTTCGACGGTAGAAAGTACACTCTTGCCCCATTAGCAACCTATCAAGTAAGTGAAGATTATCGAATCATGAAGAAACTCCGAGAGAGGGTTCAAAAGGAGGAAATGGAGAAGCGTGATAAGAGAGCCTTAGTGGCTATTAGTGGAGACGGATCATCACAAGATGGATCCAAGAGGTGTATGTTGTCCAAACCAAGCAATTGTTTGAAAGGACTTGATGAGAGGCACTTCATGGTGTGCCTTGTAACTAAAGATCTTCTTTTGCATTCTACCCAAACTACTAGCACTTTGCCTAGTAGTGTGTCTTCTCTTTTGCAGGAATATGATGAGCCATATTCGGAGGAAATACCCAATGGATTACCTCCATTGAGAGGTATTGAATATCAAATTGACTTTGTGCCGGGATCATAAATTCCCAATAAGCCGGCATATAGGAGAAATCAGGAGGAGACAAAAGAATTGCAAAGACAAGTTGAAGAGCTTCTAGAAAAGGGTCTAGTGAAGGAAAGCCTGAGTCCATCTGCTGTGCCGGTGATTCTTGTTCCAAAGAAAGATGGCACTTGGAGGATATACATTGATTGTCAAGCCGTCAACAAAATCACGGTAAAGTATCGCCATCCTATCCGTAGACTTGATGACATGTTGGATGAGCTTTATGGCTCAAGTGTGTTTTCTAAAATTTACCTTAGAAGTTATTTTCACCAATTTCGTATGAATCCAGTGATGAGTGGAAAACGGCCTTCAAGACCAAGTTTGGTCTATATAAGTGGCTTGTTATGCCATTCGGCCTAACCAATGCACCTAGCAACCTTTTTGCGTTTAATGAACCATGTGTTGAAACCATTTATCAATAAATTTGTTGTTGTCTATTTCGATGATATTCTTGTGTATAGCAAATCAATGGAAGAACATGTGCGCCATTTGAGGCATGTTTTTGATGTTTTGTTGCGTGAAAGATTGTTTACTAATCTCAAGAAATGTGCGTTTGGGGTTGATAAAGTTGTATTCTTAGGTTTTGTTATGCGTGAATGGTGTAGAAGTTGATGAAGAAAAGGTGGCCTCCATAAGAACTCGGCCAACTCCCAAAAATGCAACCGATGTGAGGAGTTTTCATGGGTTGGCATGTTTCTATAGGCGTTTTGTGAATGGTTTTAGTACCATGGCCTCCCCTTAACCGAATTGATCAAAAAGGATGCTCCTTTTGTGTGGGGAGAAGAACAAGAAAAGGCGTTCCAAGAATTGAAGTCTATGTTGAGGTCGTCACCTTTGTTACAATTACCTAATGTTGAGAAAGCCTTTTAGGTTGAGTGTGATGCTTCCGCGGTTGACATAGGTGGGGTCTTGATGCAAGAAGGAAAACCATTGTCCTATTTTAGTGAGAAGATTAAAGGGACGGCATTGAACTACTCAACCTATGACAAGGAGTTGTATCCACTTGTGAGGGTATTGACCCATTGGAAACATTATTTGTGGCATAAGGAATATGTGATTCGTTCGGATCATGAATCCTTGAAGCATTTGAAGGGCCAATCCAAACTCAACAAGAGACATGCAAAATGGGTGGAAGTTATTGAAGCATTCCCTTATGTAATCCATTACAAGAAGGGTAAAGAAAATGTGGTGCTGGATGCGTTGTCTAGGAGGTATGTCTTACTAAACACTATGACTTCTAGAATGATGGGAAGTCTAAAGGGGTTCTATTCTCAAGATCCCGATTTCAAAGAAATTTGTGGAGATTTGACTCAAGGGAAGAGGGTTGACCGGTTCCAACTAGTTGATAGGTTCTTCTCCAAGGATGGCAAGGTGTGTGTTCCTATGAGCTCTTAGAGAGAGTTGTTTTTGAGAGAATCCCATAGTGGTGGTATGATGAGACACTTTTGAGTGACCAAGACACTTGACATTTTACATGAACAATTCTATTAGCCCAAGATGAGGCATGATGTGGAAAAGCTTTGTGGACAATGCTTGGAGTGCAAACAAGCCAAATCAAAGACTCGGCTTCAAGGTATGCATACTCCTCTTACCACTCCTATTAGTCCTTGGATTGAGATTTCTATGGATTTCATTTTGGGTCTTCCAAGAACCAAAAGGGTCATGATAGCATTTTTGTTGTGGTAGATAGATTCTCTAAAATGTCTCATTTTATACCATGCCATAAATGTGGTGATGCATCTCATATAGCATCTTTGTTTGTGAATCATGTGCTTAAATAGCGTGGGGCTCCCAGCACTATTGTTAGTGACAGGGTTTCAATGTTTCTTAGTCACTTTTGGAAGAGTCTTTTCAGTACTGATGCAAGAACGAAAACGAAAACAATAATAAAATGCAAGAAATTAAAGAGATAAATAATTTGACACAAGTTAAGACCTAATTTAGCAACCAATGTTATAAAAAACTAAGACCTCTAAATTAAGAACAGAACAAACACCAAATTCCTAGGATGACCAAGAGAGGTTTGGAATTCCCTAATAACCAATCCTCTCAACAATTACCCAATCCAAGGCTAAGCAATCACTCAACTCTCAAGAGTTACAATATCAAATATCTAGTAATAATAATCAAAATAGTGTAAGTCTTCCAAATGAAAGAAACTATTATTTATACTAAAGCTCAACAGAAGACAACTACATTATTACACTTTTACCCTTAATGAAGTAAGGGCCTTGTTTGGGTGTCTTCTTTTGGGAAAAGAACTTGAAATTGCAAATCTTCAAGTAATAGCCATATTGCAAGCATGACCATCTTCAACCCACTTCTCCAAACCATCCTCCCATGTTATCATGAACACTTGAAATCCCCGATAAAGTTCTAGAATGTATTCAAGTATGTCCCTCCTCATAAACAATGCTTGCAAAGCTTGAAATTCCCTTGCTTGGCTCCTTGTAAAAGGTATTGATGCCACTCAGATTGTATTATTCTCCCCTTCTTGAAGAGAATTTGTCCTCAAATTTAAGGGATCATCATCGTGCACCACCATAGGAGAGAGATCACACACATTGAAGGTGTTATGAACTTGGTATTCGGGTGGAAGATACATTTTGTATGCATTATCATTGAGTCGTTCAAGTACTTCAAATGGACCATCTCCTCTAGGCATCAACTTGGTCTTTCTTTTGTTAGGAAACCTCTCTTTTTGGAAATGTACCCAACCCAATCACCCGGTTCAAGCACAACTCGTTTAGGGCCCTTGTTTGCTCTCTTGGCCGTTTCTTGGTTCTTTTCCTCAAGGTGAAGCCTCACCTACTCATGCAACTTCTTCATGCCCTCGGCCCGTTTGTTGCCATCTAAACTCAACACAACATCTTGAGACAAAGTGGTTAGATCTAAAGGGTGGGTTAAAACCATAAACCACTTCAAAAGGCAATGAATGAATGATAGCATGGGAGGATGGTTTGGAGAAGAGGGTTAGATGACTCTATTGTAAGCAAATTCAACCAAAGGCAATTATTCTTCCAAAGATGCTAGTTTCCCTTTAACTATGGCCCTAAGAATAGAATCTAAGGTCCTATTGACAACTTCGGTTTGGCCATCGGTTTATGGGTGACAAGAGGTAGAAAACAACAACTTAGTACCAAGTCGTCCCCAGAATTCTTTCCAAAAGTGGCTAAGGAATTTGGGATCCCTATCGCTCACTATGGTTTTGGGAATACCATGCAACTTTACCACATGCTCAACAAAAAAAGATGCAACATGAGGGGCATCATCAACTTTATGACAAGCAATAAAATGAGCCATTTTAGAAAATCGATCAACAACAACAAAGATGCTTTCTTTACCCGTTTTGGTTCTAGGCAAACCCAACACAAAATCCATCGAAATATCAACCCAGGGTTGTTGAGGGGTGGGGAGAGGGGTATACAAACCATGGGGAAGAAGTATAGACTTGGCACCATGACACTCAATGCATTGGCCATAAATCTTAGCTACATCCCTCCGCATATGAGGCCAATAAAATTGCTCCTCAAGAATCCCCAAAGTTTTATCAATCCCAAAATGTCCCATCAATCCCCCATTGTGTGCCTCCCTCACAAATAATTCCCTCTAAGAGCTCATGGGCACACACAAACGTTTATTTTTTAACAAGAAACCATCAAACCTAGAATAGGGAGTAGAAGACCTATCCCTAATCCACCTATCCCTTTCCCATTCTTCGCAATCTAGAAAGATTTTGGCAAAGACGGGATCTTCGGGATACAATGTCTTCAAGCTTTCAAAACCCATCAATTTGGAAGACAAGGTATTAATCAAAACATGTTTCCTTGATAGGGCATCCACCACTACATTCTCCTTTCCGTTTTTGTATTGGATTACATAAGAGAAGGTTTCTATGAATTCAGCCCATTTAGCATGCCTTTTGTCCAACATTCCTTGGGCCTTAAGGTGTTTTAAGGACTCGTGGTCGGTCCTAATCACAAACTCTTTAGGCAACAAGTAGTGTTGCCAATTACCCAAAGCTCTAATCAAAGCATACAATTCAAGATCATAGGTGGAGTAATTCAATGTCACACCCTTAAGCTTTTCACTAAAATAGGCAATGGGTTTTTGGTCTTACATCAAAACGGCACCAATACCTACATTGCTAGCATCACATTCAATTTCAAAGATTTTCTCAAAATCGGATAATTGCAACAACGGTGCAGAGCTAAGCATTTGTTTTAGAGTTTCAAAAGCCTTTGCTTGCCCCATGCCCCAAGAAAAAGGTTTATCCTTTCGGATTACCTCGGTCAAAGGAGCGGCTATGGTACTAAACCCCTTAACAAACCGCCTATAAAAACTAGCCAATCCATGAAAACTTCTAATATCACCAATGGATTTAGGAGTTGGCCAATTCTTAATAGCATCTATTTTGGATTCATCAACCTCAACGCCCCTTGAACTCATAACAAAACCCAACACAAGAGCATTTAGCAACATTAGCATATAGTTGTTCTTGTCTAAGCACTTCAAACACACATTTCAAGTGAATAACATGCTCATCCATGGTTTTACTATACACCAAAATATCATCAAAGTAAACAACAACGAATTGGCCAATAAAAGGTTTCATCACATGATTCATCAAGCGCATGAAAGTACTAGGAGCGTTAGTGAGACCAAAAGGCATCACCAACCATTCATATAGACCAAACATGGTCTTGAATAGGGTTTTCCACTAATCTCCGGGTTTCATCCGAATTTGATGATACCCACTCCTAAGATCTATCTTAGAGAATATCCGTGAACCATTTAACTCGTCACGCATGTCATCAAGACGAGTAATGGGATGGCAATACTTTACCATTATCATGTTGATGGCTCGACAATCAACACACATGCGCGATGATCCATCTTTCTTTGGCACCAAGATCATGGGCACGGCACATGGACTCATACTCTCTCGCACAACTCCCTTTTCAAGGAACTCATCCACTTGTCTTTGAAGCTCCTTCGTGTCATCCGAGTTGGCTCTATAAGCCGGTTTGTTTGGCAATTGAGAACCCGGGACAAAATCAGTTTGGTGTTCAATTCACCTCAAGGGTGGTAATCCATTTGGGAGTTCTATTGGGAACACATCATCAAAATCCTACAAAAGAGAGGAAATAGAACTAGGAAAAGATGGGGTTAGTTCATTAGTGTCCAATGCATAGTCCATATGTGTCACGACCCAACCCCGTGGGCCGCGACTGGTACCCTAACTGGGTACCCGTACATACCTACCTGACCGAATTTCGTATCATACAGATTTTGTTTTTCAAACAGATGTTACAGAAGTAGGCCGATACAGATACGGCACGCGCGCAAACATATATATATATATACCTGAACATGCAGACATTTACAGATAAGCCGATAAGGCTAACATACAGACGAAACCCGTAACCCACACATCTATCTACAGGCCTCTACAGACATACAGAATCATATGACGGGATAGGGCCCCGTCGTACCCAGAATTTCCATACATACAGGATATGCGGAAAACAGAAGATATGTACCAAAAGTGTACGCTTCGGATCAAAAGAGCTCTTCAAACAGCAGAGTCAGAAACCTACAATGGCGGTGTATCACCTGGTGTGTCTGTACCTCCAGGCATGTAGCGCAGCCCCCGAAGAACGGGGGTCAGTACGAAAAATGTACCGAGTATGTAAAGCAGAAACATAACAGATATAATCATAGTCCGAACCGGAGTCACAGAAATATAACGGACAGAACCATAAATCAGACGGACGGACGAAGTCATGATCCAGACAGACATACAGAATTGTGGCCCATACAGATAAACAGAATCGTGGTTCGGATAGACAGGCGAGATCATAATCCGGACAGACGAGCAGAATCAGTATCCATGCAGACGTACAGAATCGGAACCCATACGGACGTACAGAATCAGAATCCATACGGACATACAAAATCAGAATCCATACGGACATACAGACATAGTCGTAATTCAGACGGACGGACAGAAGTATGCCAGACAGAATTATGCATGCGGAGTAGTGCAGAATCATACTGAATCATACAGAATCATACAGAGGCATATGCTTATATAAATACTGATGGCACATGCATACAAACATACAAATCCCGGCCCTGTCTGGGGGCGCGATAAACAGAACCCGGCCCTCTTAGTACGGGACGCGGTGGACAGACAGAATCAGATCATATCATATCATATGCCATCCTGGCCGCCATCCCCATACACAGATCATAATATCATAATCATACAGATATAACAGATCCCGGCCCGCACACCGAGGGACGAGGTGAACAATGCAGAGGAATATGCACGATAACAGAACCTGGCCCGGGACGCAGTGAAGGAATGCATTGAGACAGCCACGAACAGATCAATGAGAAACCACATAGATACAGACTCACATACAGACTCAATCAGACTGAAGGGTGCCAAACGGCGAGCCAAAATCAGAGTATCCAGATAGTATGCATAGTACGCGCCTATATCCTACTTGGGAAGGCACGACAGATTATTAGCAGAATCAGATTCTCAGATGTTCAGAAATCATTTTGTAAGAATTGCATAAAAATGGTCATATCATAAACAAAATAATAGTCCAGAGGTTTTCAGAGAAAATCGGACAAAACGGAGGTATTTAAAATTATACAGAAGATTTCGGGCCTCGTGGGCCCGCCTCGGACCAACTCGAGGCAACATATGTAAATTATCGCTAATAGACCTTATGAGGTCATTCATAATCGTTTGGAAGTGTTCCGACTCCGTTTAGGGAAGTTTTGTACAAAAATCCACTTTGAAGGCAATTTGTAAAGAAATAGTTTCAATTGTACTGAAGGAATTGGAGCGGTTTTCCGTCTTGAATTCCGGGGAACGGAGTCGTGCTTAAGGCTCGCGGCCGAGCCTATCACATCCAGAACATGCCTAAGAACAAAGGGAAAGGCTTCACATACCTCGATAGCGCCTCACGCTCGCTTGGCGTCGATCCCAAGTTCGTCCAAAATCTAGAAATGGTCAAGTTTACCATTTGTTAGTTTCAAACTTTTCAATAATCCAACTTAACACAGACTTGCCTACCGAAATTTCGGCAGCATTCCCTCTGTATATAAGACATCCCCGAGACTTAGCTCGGCTCAATTCATTAACACAACAACCCAGAAACAACATCATAAACAATCAACAGACATTAAAACACATACGATGGCATCACTAGCCATCTTTCGACATAACGAAACATCTTTTGTTTCAATCTTACATTTCCAAACCAAACTTGTTATTTTGATATTCATCACCCACCAAATTCATTACAACATACATCGGAGGCATCCATACCATTTTCACACAATATACACAAGATATGCAAACATTCAAACTTTCCATTAAGCCACTACTTATCCAATTTTTCTAACCTTCAACATACAAGTTCATTATACATTTCCATCTTCCAAATTCATCAACAATAATCATAATTTGCCTCTTGATACTTTCATTTCTATTTTTGCATAAATCATAACAAAGTTGCATGTTTTCCTACAACAACTTGATAACCATTTTTTCCATGACAATAAAGATTGTTATTTTTCCATTCACTTCACCATAACACACTTAACATGCTAACAAGATTAAATTCATACTCCATCACAACATAACAATACCACACGGCCACAACATATGTTTCTCCAACTTCCACAATTCATTCCACTTTCATTTCTAATACAATTTCCACCATACTACAACTAAATTACAACATGAATTCAAGCCATCATGAACATACACTTCATGCACACATTCGGCCAACCCCCTCTCATTCCAACACACAAAATTTTCATGCTTTTCATTCATTCACACATACTACAACATACATACATATATTTCATGGCATAGAAATGGTAAAATTCTTACCTCTCCTTCAAGTTTTCACTTGGCACCAAACTTGTCCTCTTGCCAAACTAATTGTACCAACTTGTAGAGGACTTTGCACTTAGTAGTATTCCCACAAGAATTGAATTTTAAACTCAAGGATTAGGCTCCAAAATTTTTCTTTCTTTTCTTTCTTTTTTTTCTCTCCTTCACCCGAAATGGTCTTGTTATTTTTTTCTTGATTTTTTTCTTGCTTTCTTGAACATTCTATGGATATGTATAACCATATATAATATTAACTAATTAAATCATGGACTTGGGCCCTTTTTACATAGCATGGCCGGTTGGGCCTTCCCTTTTGGGCCTTGTTTTCTTATTTTTTTTTTAGTCCAACTTGTTGGCTACATATTGTAATCCATAAGGCAAATTTCCAAAATTCCAATTTTGCCCTTGGCCACCTTTCGTAATTCCACACCATTGTATTCATTACCTACACATTCATGCCAAGTAAGGTCCAATTATGGCCTTATTCATTGCAAGTCAATTTACCTTGAATTTTTGAATAAGCAAAAATGTCGGATGTAACAATATGTATGAGGAGAATCACCGGTTGACGCTCCTCCAATTCCTCCCTAATTTCCCTAAAGTTTGCCAGGAGGGACACCTTGGCCTTTCCCCTTGACTCTCTTGACTTTGCACTACCTTCTTGAGAACCACTCTATTCAATATTCCCTGATACCACCATGTTTGATGGTAAGGCTCCATTGCCCTTCCCTTTCAACTCTCTCATTTTGTGATAGACCTCACCAACTTGAAGAGGAGACATTGGGCACATCACATGCTTGACCCCATTGTGGACAAGTGTATATGGAATGGTTCTATTGTCATGCATTGTTGACCTATCATATTGCCAACGTCGCCTAAGTAGAAGGTGACAAGCTTGCATGGGAACTACATCACATAGGATCTCATCTTGATACTTCCCAACTTTGAATTTGATAATAGCTTGTCGGGTCACCTTTAATTCTCCACATTCATTGAGCCATTGAAGTTTGTAAGGGCGTTCATGACGGGTGGTGGAGAGTTTCAAGAAATTAACTAGAGTCTTACTTGCAACATCCGCACAACCCACACTATCAATGATCATGATACACACATTTTGATTGATGATACACTTGGAATGAAAAAGATTCTCCCATTGACTATCCATGGCTTTGCTTATCATTGTCCATCAGACCACATAGTTTGGAATAGTGACCTCCCCTTCTTGAGGTTTGGCAATACATGTCATGATTCTCCTAGATAAGTAAAGTGGGACAATGTCCTCATCATCACCCTCCATATCCCCTTCATCACCACCAAGTTGTTCATTCTCATGATAGCCCTCGTCATCTCCTTTCTCACATTCTACCTCATCCTCACAACAAATGTGTCTCAAAATAAATGCTCTACGATTAGGGCTTTCACTCGCTCTATGACCGAAGCCATGACATTTAAAGCATTGAATAGGAGTTTTCATACCTCCTTCTTTTGGAGCAAACTTTGGAGGTTGTTTGTCAACTTTCTTCTCAACTTGAGTATTCTTCACAAAGGGTTTCTTGGCTTCTTGCATGGGGACCTTATTATTTTTCCAATTAGAGGAGGAAGCTCTCGTTATTTGTTATTGTTCCATGAACTCACATAGCCCCTTGACTTATTGATTTTATTTTCCTTGAGACCCTCATCTATTTCAACAGCTACTTGAAGGGTTTCTTGTCACGACCCGACTAGGGGCCGTGACGAGTACCCGGTACTTGTACCGAGCACCCCTTATCTTGTCTCATATCCTTATTACTAAGTGGGCCGTATGACCTATACCATTTTTTTTTGTTACTTAACATTAACATTAGTAGCATAGTTATGAACCTAGGCGAACAACCTTTACTAACACATTATACATCGACTAGGACTTCTAAAAGTACAAAACATTTAACTGTACACATCTGTCTACGAGCCTCTAGATATAATACACAAGAAGGGCCGAGCACTGTCACGCCCGAATATATATATATACAAAAGTAGTACCAATAAACAGTGGCTCCGGAACAACTGGAGCACTCTCTGTGAACCGCTGGTGGAGTTTCTAGGAACCGGACCCGTCTACCTGCTTACCTGCGCGGCATAAACGCAGCGTCCACAAGAAGGGACGTCAGTACGAATAGTGTACCGAGAATGTAAGGCATGAAAATAGTAAAGAGAGGAATATAAATAGCAACCCATAACATAATGAAATCATAGGATGTATAGAGCGATAATAGAGTAACCTGTACATGTATGTGCCACCCAGGGCAGATGCCATGCATGCTAAGCTCTCTTTAAAAAAAACGTTTCGTGTTCATATATGAATATAAAACATAATGTATTGCCGAGGCATCGGCAGCCGATCCATTTAGCCATGAATGTGTGTAAATATCCCGCGTCTGGGCATCCCGCGTCCCGGACGATATCAAGTCAAATACGACTACATGTACCGTGTGTATATCCCAGCGTCTATGGCGCTCTGCCCTGCTCCCTTCTTCCCCGTGTACATATACATATATATCATAGCATGCAAGGGAGCCCAAAGAGAAGCTATAACGTTATCGGAGTGACGTAAGGTCGGTACCCTCCGATTACATTATGAAATCGTCATGGTCGTCAGGTCTCACCTTGAAGGAACAATAATTATAAGGCGAGACTATCAATAAAGGATAACATCATGAGAGAACATAGAACACGATCATAAGGTATCGTTTCATGTACTTTGGAATCTTTAATCATGGAATCATCATTGTCATATTCATCATGTAAACATTTTCTTCCCTAACATCGTCCATGTCATTGTAGAACATACTCATCGTCAATGACAAAAAACTTACTTTGCCATAGCCTTTGTTTTGGGAAAATGCGGGCGTTTGGAAAACATTTACGAACTATTGGGGAGAAGATCATACCTTAGGATCAATGGATTAGTTAAACAACTATTGTTTAGTAGTCGGAATAGTAACTAAAAGTTTCCCTTGATTATAGCACGGAAATAAGCTAAATGGAACAATAGGAGGGAATTTGGGAATTTGGGTATGGTGTTGTTGGTATATGATTAGTGCCTTTAGAATTGAATTCTTAAAATGATACTTGGCTACCGAAATTTCGGCAGCACTTCCCCTGTAAAATACTCCATCCCACCAAGTTCAACTTGGCCAATTTCAATCAACAACAATCCGGGAATTCAACCCGGCCAAATTAACAACACAATATCAACGACCATACTAAAAATTTCCATATTCATTCCAAGTTACATTATAACAACTCAATCAATATACTATTTCCTTCAAAACCTTCCAACTCCAATAAGAACATTAACAACATTATAATTCATATACCAACAACACCATACTAACAACATTATCTTCCATACACGCAAGAACATAGTATTCAATTTTAAATACTCCAACCGCAAGTCTCCAACTTCTACCATTTCATTAAAGTCATCCAACCTTCATTTTCAACATAGTATCGACAACAACGCAATTTCACTCCTTAACCATTGAATCCTTATTTTACATCATGGAACTTACCATAACAACAATTACAATGCTAAGTAAAATTAAATCACCACACCTTTCCATAACCTACACCATTCGGCCAACACACCCCATATGCATATTATTTATGAATTTCCATATTATCTATACTTCACAACAACAACCAACACACAACATAACACAACACACACACACACACACACGGCTTGACTATGCAAGTCACGGCCACACACCTACACCCTTCCATCACATGAATTTCATCCATTTTCATACACCACATCATACACAAACATCCAAAACATATAAAGGATGATAAATTCTTACCTTTTCTTCTAATCTTCCTTCTTGAATACAACTTGCAACTCACAAGAACATGTGATTTCTTGCTCCCATGAACACTCCAACTTGCTAGGGACCCTTTAATTGGTAGGAAATTATTTTTTGGAGAAATATTTTCCAAAGTTCTTGTGGAACTTGAGGTTGGCCGAATGGCCTTCAAGTTTTTCTCCTTCTTTTTCTTGTTCTTTATTTTCTTGAATTCTCTAGAGAATTTGATGGATTAAGATGACTTCCTACATATATATCCACAAGTCTTCCACTAATTTTCATTATTTATAAATAGGTCCCCCAAAATAAAAGTATGGTCACATGATCCCTCTCTTTCCTTTTCTAGAAAATCCTTCCATTTTCTTGGATTTTTCTGAAAATAAATAAAGAAGACTAAATGTCTTCCTTTGTAAGATTTAGTCCACATTTCCTTATAGTTTGTAATTAGCCCCCACTAATTAATAAAAATTTGGGCATGTGCCACACATGCCACACGGCCAACTTGGAATTTCTCCAAGAATTCTTCTTGAACACTTGTGAAATTACCATTTTACCCTTCGTCTTCCTCCATAATTCCACGAGTCATGCCCTAGCCTTTCTTAATATTTCCACTTCTAAATTCTTCATAAGCAACTTGTATGCCAATCAAGATCAAAATTATAGTGTTGCTCTTAACCTTCCGCCATTATCTTAAATTATCCAAATACGCGAAAATGCGGGATATAACATCCTCCCCCCCTTTAGAACATTCGTCCTCGAATGTTAAACGGCCTCATAGTGTATTATAGTACTTCGGGGAGGTCTCCTTCGTTGATATCTCACATGTCGCTTAGCATGTCCATTTTAGGAGCTTAGATTGCCTTTATGTCGCAGGCCAATTGAGCTAGCTCCGAACGCTGGCTCTGGGCCAACAAGTCCCTTTTGTTGGTTCTTGAATCGTCATAGTCCATTTTAAGTCCAACATGTTCTCCCCTCTTTTATTAAGAGGGCCTACACACGCCTAAGCCCTTTAAGCAATCGTTGTCTTCCGCGATCTTTTACAGTTGTAATTCCCTCTGCATAGGGTTTGTCACGTTTATCCCCTTGTTAGATATGTTCCCGTATATCACCGCATTAGGCCGTTCTAGCCTTGTGGGTGCGGCATCGGTCTTACCCGGTGACATCCATACTCATACCCTTCGTTACGTCCTTTGAATTTCATTCAGCTAGCACATTTTATGCATCGCGACACTGCTTGTTAGGGTTCTACAGTCACAGATAAGATGTCATGTTCGTATATACCTTTCCACCATTATTTTTTTTTTCTTTACAATCACTTCCAAACACTAATCAACTTTCTTTAATCCTGAAGCTCTGTCATGCTTTCTCTTCTTCTGCTAGTCTAGTCCGTCTCAACTTACATGACTTCTGTAGGGTTTCTAATCACTCCACACACTCTCATTTACATTGGGCTACCTAATTTCACATTCGTCTCTTGTTTCCACATTTATGAAATTTTCAGCATTTTTTTCCCAGGGGGTCACCCATCTTGATATTGCTCTCACTCTAGCACACTTAACCTTGAAACTTTGGTGCATTTTAGTACGTGAATGCTGGTATAATTATATCGAATGCCCCGCACTACCTATATCACCTAATATGGGACAAGTTGGGGTCTTAGCAGTTTTCAAAACTTCCGCGTAACACATCTTTTCTTTTAATTACAATTCTAACCTCCGCAGTCCCCAGTATTCGTCCTTTTTCCTATGTGTATGGCTAATTTCTATCCTAAATCTCCACATTCCCAGTAGTGGCGAAAACACCTTAGTCACAACAGGCATAGACATCCCAGCTCGCTTGATTTAGCTCGGGTTTCCCCTCCCTAATATGTTCAGCGATTTAGGGTGCGATATCTGACACGTAGAACCTGGATCAATCGATACTTGTACATTATAGAAAAATACTGATAATATACCTGGAACGACATCAGGGGATGGCTCAGGATCCTATCGGCCAGCTAGTGCATAGGTATGATGCGGGGGTCCACTCGAACTGTGTGTCCCTTCTCGGTCTCTTTCGCTGCCTACTGCTATCTGGGATCTTTGCATTGGAGGGTGTGCCAATGATTGTGAGTCGCGTGTTACCTCCGTGGGCTGAACCCTCCCTCTGTCACGACAAAATGGGCAGTCGCGCATATAATGACCTGAGTTAGCACAAGTATAACAAATACCCAAACCCGCGCGACACGGCCCTGCATGGAATCTACGGCACTGAGGGCAGCGTGACAAGGGTGGTCTCCACTGATTAAGCTCACCGCCACACTAGGAACCCAAAACTCCATAGCCCTGACCTGATCCGGCAGGCTGAGTTTGGTCTCTGTCGTACCTCCGTGGGCAATCATGCATCAAATGGTCAGCCCGACCACAGACAAAACAAGCACCTGTATCGAAGTAACACTGCCCAGAGTGTGGCCTGCCACATCGCGCACCCCGCGGTGGGGGTAGCCCCGTGCTACTAACGTTGGCTCTATGCCGGGGCCCCGAAACTCGAGCACTCTGATCTGGTCCTGAATACCCCGACTGCTGCGGTGCCTGCCTCCTTCTATACTCACTTCTCGTTTCGGAAGGTCTAGCCCTTTTTCTGCGATCCTTATTACCAGAATCTATGCCTTGTTGTTGGGCTTGAGTAGCTACTATCTGAGTTAGCAGAAGGACGACCTGTCTCCTCTCCTGAAGTGAAGCATCAGGTGTGGGAGCGGGGAGTGCTGAAACTGGAACGGAAATCCCTTCTTGCTCCCCTAATGTCTACGGAGTGCGATCAGCACGAGAGGGGGCCTTACTATGAGATTCGCCTTTTTCAATATTTACCGGTGACTCCCATTCAGTCCGCCTTTCCGCTACCGTCTTGCCCTTCTCGGCGGCTGTCGCTTTCATCTTCGCAGGTATCGCTGAAAATATAACACCGGATTAGGAAGAAGGAAACACCCTTTGTTATATCCCGTATTTTTGAACGTCGGATTATTTGCTGGGGTGGGGCCCACACACCGAGATTTTTTTTTGGAACATCTGAAAAGTCATATGAATCACATATGTAAAGTTAAACACAACTCATGAAGTACCCTTGGGCCAAATCAAAGTGGAAGCCCTCCAAACGAATATTTTTAAGAAAACGTTTTCGGGTGACCTGACTTTGAGGGGCACAAACGGTATTGTAAGTTTGAAATTTGGAAAGATACCATGAAATAGAAGTTGTAGATAATTGAATTAGCTTTCTATCAATAGGTTGTGGGTTCCTAGGTGATGTCGGTACAAGGAGATATGAGCGTTTTAAGGTCGAAAGGTCAGTGGGCTAGGCCCAACTCGGGATCAACCGAGTTGACCCAAAAAAATAAAATGAAAATTTAGGCCCAATGTTTAAGGGGTGGCCGGCCAAGTGAGGCCCAACCCATGGTTTTAATGAATATTTCCATGTGCTAATTAATTATAAATGGTCACTATCTAATAGAAGTTTCAAGAAACAAAGAAAGAAGAGAAAGAAGAAAAACCAAGAGCAAACATAAGAGCCATTTCGGGTTGGCCATAGAAAAATCACCCTAAAAAAAATCTTGACTCTAAAATTATTTTCTTGTTGAATTCCTACTAATTCAAGATCCCTCTACAACTTGGTGTAGTTGTTTTTGAAGATTGAGCATTAGTTTCATCAATCTCACACTTTGGACAAGTGAAGAAGATTGGAGAAAAAGGTAGGAATTCATACCTTTTTATTATGTTATGAAGGTTTGTTTGTGTTGTAGTATATGGAAATGAGTAGAAACTATGGAAATATGGAAGTTTACAAAGTGTATATATATATATATATATATATATGTAGCCGTGAGTGTATGTATGTTGTATACATATATGAGTTGAATTTTATGTTGTATTCTAGTTGTGGTTATGGTGAAAATTATATTGGTAATGAAAGTTGAATGAATTTTGGTTGAAGTTGGAATGTAGAAGATTATGTCACTTTAGAATGATTTTGTGATATTATGGAAATGAAGTTGTTAAGATGTGAATTATGATTATGGTTGATGAAATTGGAAGATGGAAATATGTTATGGATATGTAGGTTGAATATTAGAAGTTTTGGATGAATTATGACTTTGGTAGAAAGTTTGTATATTTTGTATATCTTGTGAATATTTTGTGGAAATGATATGAAATGCTTCCAAATTATATTGTGATAATCTAGATTAATAATGAATATGAAAACATTGAGATTGGTTTGGAAATGGGAAGCCGGAATGAAAGTTCTTGCATTATGTCGGAAAGAAGACTAGTTGTGTTATATTGTGTCCTATATTGATTGTTGTCGTTGTTGGTGTTGTTGTTGGGTTGTTGTTGATTGTTTTGGCCGAGTTAAATTCTCGGGGATGATATATGTATAGGGGAGATGCTGCCCAAATTTCTGTAGGCAATTATGAATAAAGATTGAATACTTAAAGATTGGAAATTGAGAATTGGTAAATGTGACCAATTGCAGATTTTGGGCGAAACGGGAATTGAATTTGGAAAGGCGTAAAGAGCATATAAGGTATGTAAAGCTATCCCGATTCTTCTTTTGGCATGTCCTAGGTGTACTAGGATCGGATTTGAGCCCCGGAATATATTCTGTCCATCGGAATCCGCGTTTGAAATTGTCACTTTTTCATTCAATAGAATTGAACCTTTTAGGTATGCTTTGTTGGAAGAATTAGGCAAACTTTCACAAATTGTTTAGAAAGTTATGAAATGTCCCTAGTACCTCTATAGGTGACCCCACAAGCTTAAAATACGTAATTTGAGCCCACCGCTTCGTTTGTCCCGAGGTGGGTCCACTATTTCCGATTTTACCCCTTTTGTATTTATGACTTGTCTTCGAGCTGCTTTAAAGGAAATGTCTTAACTACTCCTCTAAATATTATCTAAAGAATTGTTTTAAATACTCCGTTAAGTCTTATAAACTGTTTTGGATCTTGGAAACGATCTCAGCAAAGATTATGCCTCCGTAACCCATTATGACATCCGAAGTTTACTTACTATGATTCCGTCCGATTTCATTGTTTTGACTTGTCACTCGATATGCCTGATTGAGTCTCTGGAAGTATACATGGTATTTTATTGCATTTAGTTTCTCACTACTCTATTCGTGGATACCTCAATGTTTCCCACACTGAGCCCGGGCCAGGATATGTTCTCAAGCGTCTTCCACTGCATTGTTCGCCGTGCCTCGATGTGAGGGGGCAGGTATATATGTACATGGGTTGTGGAGTATGCTGTGCCATGTACACTATTCTGACATGATATGATATGATCTGATATGGCCATTTGATATGTTATGCTATGTTACGGGGTTATTCCCCTTTTCTGATCCTTATGTGTTGTGGCACCAGCGTCGGGGGGTGGCCACGTTCTGTCTGCCGAGTCCCTTGGCAGGGGCCGGATATGATATGTCATATGTTTCTGTACACACTCTTCATGTTTTGAAAATATGCATTTGATACTCTGGATATCACACTCACTTTTCTGTACGTTCTGTTTCGGTTATGATTTTGTCCCGTAGTGGGACCAGGTATGACATACGTTTTCTGCAAATACTATTTATGCTTTATGATCAGCATCTTTGCTAATCTGGATATTCCGTTCATTTTCTGTATCTTCTGCTTCGATTATGACTTTGTTTACTACGTTCCATGCTTTACATACTCAGTACATATTTCGTACTGACCCCCTTTCTTCGGGGGCTGCGTTTTCATACCGTGCAGGTACAGAATATAGATTTGCTGATCCGCATGTTTAGGACTATATTCTGCCATCTTGGAGTGCTTTATGGTTCGGAGCCTATGTTTGGTACAGTCCTTGCTATGTTACATTTGTATGTTGTTCAGGGGTATGACGGGGCCCTGTCCCGTCTTATGATTCTGATGTGTTCTGTAGAGGTCTGTAGACATACATGTGGGTTCTGCATATGATTTGGGTTGGTATGATCTGTGACAGCCTGATCGGCTTCCTTGTGCTTTATCCGTTAATCTGTGATAATTAATAACGCCAATTGACTTTTACATTTAAATATTCTGCTTATATGCTGGTTTGGGTTATTGGGTACGTTCAGGTGTCCAGCACGGACACTAGTCGCGGCCTACGGGGTTGGGTCGTGACACCCTTGCTATAACTCTATCGCACGATCTAGAATGCAAGGAAGGTCATATTTCCTAAATGCCCCGCAGCCTCCTGCCTATAAGTGTGGCGCGCTACACACCCATAAACAGGACTCTACTAGACAAGGCTCGTAGACAAACCCCTAGGACCGAACTGCTCTGATACCACTTCTATCACGACCCGACAAGGGGCCGTGACGAGTACCCGATACTTGTACCGAGCACCCCTTATCTTGTCTCATATCCTTATTACTAAGTGGGCCGTATGACCTATACCATTTGTTTTTGTTACTTAACATTAACATTAGTAGCATAGTTATGAACCTAGGCGAACAACCTTTACTAACACATTATACATCGACTAGGACTTCTAAAAGTACAAAACATTTAACTGTACACATCTGTCTACGAGCCTCTAGACATAATACACAAGAAGGGCCGAGCACTGTCACGCCCGAATATATATATATACAAAAGTAGTACCAATAAACAGTGGCTCCGGAACAACTGGAGCACTCTCTGTGAACCGCTGGTGGAGTTTCTAGGAACCGGACCCGTCTACCTGCTTACCTGCGCGGCATAAACGCAGCGTCCACAAGAAGGGACGTCAGTACGAATAGTGTACCGAGAATGTAAGGCATGAAAATAGTAAAGAGTGGAATATAAATAGCAACCCATAACATAATGAAATCATAGGATGTATAGAGCGATAATAGAGTAACCTGTACATGTATGTGCCACCCAGGGCAGATGCCATGCATGCTAAGTTGTCTTTAAAAAAAACGTTTCGTGTTCATATATGAATATAAAACATAATGTATTGCCGAGGCATCGGCAGCCGATCCATTTAGCCATGAATGTGTGTAAATATCCCGCGTCTGGGCATCCCGCGTCCCGGACGATATCAAGTCAAATACGACTACATGTACCGTGTGTATATCCCAGCGTCTATGGCGCTCTGCCCTGCTCCCTTCTTCCCCGTGTACATATACATATATATCATAGCATGCAAGGGAGCCCAAAGAGAAGCTATAACGTTATCGGAGTGACGTAAGGTCGGTACCCTCCGATTACATTATGAAATCGTCATGGTCGTCAGGTCTCACCTTGAAGGAACAATAATTATAAGGCGAGACTATCAATAAAGGATAACATCATGAGAGAACATAGAACAGGATCATAAGGTATCGTTTCATGTACTTTGGAATCTTTAATCATGGAATCATCATTGTCATATTCATCATGTAAACATTTTCTTCCCTGACATCATCCATGTCATTGTAGAACATACTCATCATCAATGACAAAAAACTTACTTTGCCGTAGCCTTTGTTTTGGGAAAATGCGGGCGTTTGGAAAACATTTACGAACTACTGGGGAGAAGATCATACCTTAGGATCAATGGATTAGTTAAACAACTATTGTTTAGTAGTCGGAATAGTAACTAAAAGTTTCCCTTGATTATAGCACGGAAATAAGCTAAATGGAACAATAGGAGGGAATTTGGGAATAGTGGGCCCACCTCGGGTCAACCGGGGTGGCGTACCCAAATTGCATATAATAAGTTTCATGGAGTCACTTATGAAGGTTTTATCAAAATCCGGTTTCATTTGGCAAGCTATAGAAGTAGGAGCCATTGTTTGAACAAGATATGAAAAATTTAAGTCAATTCTATTAAATGAAAAAGGGTTAATTTCAATCTCGGGTTTCTAGGAATAGGATCATCCCCGAAGTTTGTATGCAACCCTATTATGTCTAAGACATGCCGAAGAAGGAAAGTGAGACCTTACATACCTCTTTCCGCTCCTTTGGCTATCCCGAATTCAACTCGCAAATCCGCCAAAATCTACAAATTGGTCAAGTTTACCAAACATGATTAGTGCCTTTAGAATTGAATTCTTAAAATGATACTTGGCTACCGAAATTTCGGCAGCACTTCCCCTGTAAAATACTCCATCCCACCAAGTTCAACTTGGCCAATTTCAATCAACAACAATCCGGGAATTCAACCCGGCCAAATTAACAACACAATATCAACGACCATACTAAAAATTTCCATATTCATTCCAAGTTACATTATAACAACTCAATCAATATACTACTTCCTTCAAAACCTTCCAACTCCAATAAGAACATTAACAACATTATAATTCATATACCAACAACACCATACTAACAACATTATCTTCCATACACGCAAGAACATAGTATTCAATTTTAAATACTCCAACCGCAAGTCTGCAACTTCTACCATTTCATTAAAGTCATCCAACCTTCATTTTCAACATAGTATCGACAACAACGCAATTTCACTCCTTAACCATTGAATCCTTATTTTACATCCTGGACCTTACCATAACAACAATTACAATGCTAAGTAAAATTAATTCACCACACCTTTCCATAACCTAGACCATTCGGCCAACACACCCCATATGCATGTTATTTATGAATTTCCATATTATCTATACTTCACAACAATAACCAACACACAACATAACACAACACACACACACACACACATGGCTTGACTATGCAAGTCACGGCCACACACCTACACCCTTCCATCACATGAATTTCATCCATTTTCATACACCACATCATACACAAACATCCAAAACATATAAAGGATGATAAATTCTTACCTTTTCTTCTAATCTTCCTTCTTGAATACAACTTGCAACTCACAAGAACATGTGATTTCTTGCTCCCATGAACACTCCAACTTGCTAGGGACCCTTTAATTGGTAGGAAATTATTTTTTGGAGAATTTTTTTCCAAAGTTCTTGTGGAACTTGAGGTTGGCCGAATGGCCTTCAAGTTTTTCTCCTTCTTTTTCTTGTTCTTTATTTTCTTGAATTCTCTAGAGAATTTGATGGATTAAGATGACTTCCTACATATATATCCACAAGTCTTCCACCAATTTTCATTATTTATAAATAGGTCCCCTAAAATAAAAGTATGGTCACATGATCCCTCTCTTTCCTTTTCTAGAAAATCCTTCCATTTTCTTGGATTTTCTTAAAATAAATAAAGAAGACTAAATGTCTTCCTTTGTAAGATTTAGTCCACATTTCCTTATAGTTTGTAATTATCCCCCACTAATTAATAAAAATTTGGGCATATGCCACACATGCCACACGGCCAACTTGGAATTTCTCCAAGAATTCTTCTTGAACACTTGTGAAATTACCATTTTACCCTTCGTCTTCCTCCATAATTCCACGAGTCATATTGCACATTTCCCTTCTCGCCCCTAGTCTTTCTTAATATTTCCACTTCTAAATTCTTCATAAGCAACTTGTATGCCAATCAAGATCAAAATTATAGTGTTGCTCTTAACCTTCCGCCATTATCTTAAATTATCCAAATACGCGAAAATGCGGGATATAACATTTCTTTAATGCTCCCATAGTTGTGAAGTCTTATTCGGGAGACAATGTCACCATTTAACCCGGCTCGGAACTGAGTCATAGCATTCAACTCATCCTCTTCAAAGTCGACTCTCATTTTGACAATTTGGAACTCATCATAGTATTCTTCCACACTCTTTTTGTTTTGCCTTAAGGTATACACCTTCTTGAGTTGTTCTTGCTTGTAGCGTTCGGTGACATACTTACGTCGTATGGCGTCCGTCAACTCATCCCAAGTAGGTATGGGGGGAAGTCCAATAATTCTTCTTTCTTTCACTTGAGTTTCCTACCATGTGGAGGCGTACCTTTCGAACTGAGCAATGGCGTAAGATGTCTTCTTCACCTCGGATATGTCATTCGTCAAGCAGATTCTATCACAATGCATCACCCAATCAAGGAATGTATCGAGATCACTACCTCCTTTGAAGGTTAGGTGAGTAACCTTAATGGAATTGAGACTCGTATCTCGCCCTCCTCCATAACTGTGGTTCCTATTGAAATCTCCATCGTCATCATAACCTGGATGGGCACGACCTTGGTACCCTTCACGAGCTTGGTACCCTACTTGCCTACCCATGCGAGGGTTAGGACCATGCCTTCCACCCCTACTTCGATAACCTCCTTGTGCTTGCCCTCGGTGCCTCCAACCTTGGTCACCATAACATTCGTGCTGAAAAATAGCTTCTTCTATCTCATCCTCATTTGGTTGTTGGATGTTTGGACGGTTTTAGGGTGGCATTGGTGCATTTGGGTGTGGATCATTTGGGGTTGGGTCATTTAGATGTGGGTCATTTGGTGTTTTATCTTGTGGGGGTGGGTCGTTTCTTTGGCTTATGGGAATGTTGTTTGGAGAGGTGAGAGTTTTGTTTTGAGGTGTGTTTTGGGGAGTGTTTTGGGGAGTGGGGTTATATAGATGTTGGAGGTACCGGGTGACAATGTAAGTGAAGTGCTTTGAGTAGCTCCACTTGTGCCTCCTTGGTATTGCACTCGAGGCGAATACGAGACCTCTCTACTTCCTCTTTCAATTGTTTCCACCCTACTTCCCATGGTTTCCGCTCGACCATCTTTACTTCCCACCTTATCGTTCAAGGCTTGCAAGGCCCTCATTACACCAACTAATGTGAGTTCCCCAGTGGGAACTTGTGTTTCATCCTCCGTAGCCATGGTACCTATTCAGGACACTCAACAAAACAAGCAAACATGTTAGGTTAGTAAAATCAACTCTCAATCGCTCAAGTATGCTCACCTTTACGTGCCTCGCAACTTGCTCTAGCCATAGATTATGTACTTGTTGATGTCGATTAGTCACATGGATTCAAACACTACTCTTGGTCCAAATGGATTCTTGTTAGACTAAGAAAGACGGACGACTCAATTTCAATCTAACGGAGTTGAACCAAGCAATTAACAACGAAGAAAAGCATGAAAAGAATTAGCACGAAATAAATGTGGACACAAGAACTAGTAAACACAAGTAGGAACGATTACTAGATGGCTACTAGTTGAGAGACACAAGAATATTGGAATGCTAGAATCGAGAAATATATAAAATTTCGGGCCCCGGGTAGGTGATAACTTGAAAACGCGGTCGGGAAGCCCCAATTGACCCAAGGAATCAATTTGAAGTAATGAAAATTTTAAAAATTCTATACTCGTTTTTTTTTTGCTCCCTACCAAAGGAATAGGGACACAAAATCAACAACGAGAGTCATGAAATTTTCTTGACAAATGAAACTTGGATCAATGTAAATTACCTTGAGAAATACGACCTTACTTATACGGCCCGTATAAAAAGATACGGTCGGTGTAAGTGTCCGTATAAAATGATGTTACAAAACAGTAAGTGCTCTTTGTTGGATCCTGAGGCACGACCAACTTATATGATTCGTATAAAGAGATACAGTCAGTGTAAGTGTCCGTATAAGTTGATGTCACTTTTCCCTTTCCTTGTACGACCTTACTTATACGGTACGTATAAAAGGATACGGTCCGTGTAAGTGTCCGTATAAAATGATGTCACCAAACAGTAAGTGCTCTATGTTGGATCCTAAAGCACGACCAACTTCTACGGTTCGTATAAAAAGACAAGGTCCGTATAAGTGTACCCTTTTTCTGCTACAGTGATTCGTCTTCAAGCTCGAATTTCTTAGGACTTGGGCTAATTTTCTGAACTTGTATGACTTGATGGGCCTACTAAACCTAGGATCTTTCCATTTAAATCCTAGAAACACCTTTTCCAAGACCTTGCGGTACAATTTGGATGTAACTTTCCCTTTTGATTCTTCTTTCTCACTTGAATGTTTGAAGATTGCTCAAGAACACATGAACATTTATAATTTTAGCTACCTTCAAATCAACTCCAAATATCCCGAAATTTTGGATTTAGACTCCTCATATCAAATAGAACAAAACCCAATTGTTATCAACCTTCAATTACACCAAATTTTCAACACCCACCAAATGTTCTTCAACTTTTTCAAAAGCTTCAACTCAAAAATGGTGGATTCTTCAATATTGACCCGATTGACATGAAATTTGAAGAGTTGAAACCCAAATATACTAAGGAACAAGAATCTAATAAAAAACAAACAAAAAACAAATATGGGGTTTTTCTAGGATTTGCGATTTTTTTATAGTAACAAACTGTTATATCCCGTATTTTGCACATTCGGATATTTCAAGATAATCGCGATAGGTTAAGGGCAAGGCTACTTTTTCCGATTTTATTTTAGTGCACAAGTTTTTTATTAGTGGTATGGAAATATTGAGAAAGGCTAGGGGTAAAAAGGGAAACATTCAAGAAGGTTCATGACTAGAGCCACAAGTGGCCGTATGGCTATATGGGTCCCACCCATGGCTTGGCCAATTAACTCAAGACATGAGTGGGGGAATGTGTCCACATTATATTTTTAGGAGCTATATATATATATATAGATGGTGATGACAACTACAAGACATATTCATCTTCACAACTCAAGAAACTTGGAGAAACTACAAGAAAAAAAGGAGCCATACTCGGCCATGGCTAGCCGAGTTTGAGGCTATAAAAGTTGATCAAAAAAATTAATTTTATTTTAGTATTTCAACCAATTGGAAGGCCCTTATTAACGTGGAGCAATGGTTAGAGCAAGCAAAGCATTCATTTGTGCAATTTGCAAACCCTAGCCAAGTTGAGAAGTTAAAGGGTAAAGGTAAGATTTAATCTCCTTTTCTATGTGTTAGGGATGATTTGTGAGTGTTGTAGTATGTAGAAATGGATGAAATTCATGAAATATGTGTGTGTAGGTTGTGGCCGAATAGGGGCTGTGTTGGTAAGATGTGATGAATTGATTTTATTAGTATTTTTGGTTGTTGTTGTTGTGGATTCCATGATGAAAATGAAGGTTTGATGGCTTGAAATGAAGTTGTAATAGTTGTGGGCTGTTGTAGAAGTTAATGTGCCGTTAGTGTGGTTTCTTATGTTTGCATGAATGATGTTGTTAACGTGTGGTTGTTGGTATAATTCATGAACTTGGAAGCGAGGAATGCGTTGTTGTTGTTCTTATTGAGTTTGGAAAATTGTAAGTTGGGTTGTTGTGGTTAACTTGAAGGTAAATGAAATGTCGTCGAATTATGTAGCAAGGGTTGCTAAAGTTAGAATTCATTTTGAATTAATTGTTGAAGTTGTTAATGTGGTTGTTGGTATTGTTGTTGATGATTTGGCCGAGTGGAATTCTCGGGGTCGTTGAATTTACAGGGGAAATGTTGCCCAAATTTCTGTAGGTGAAATGCTAGCTTGGAATCGGATTCCTAAATACCTATAGCTAATGTTTGCTATCTTCAGACGTTGTTGTAGATCTTGGGAAAGCCGAGATTTAAGTTCGGATTAGCGTAGGAAGCGGACAAGGTATGTAAGGCTTACCCTTTCTTTCTTTTGGCATGTCCTAGAGCTAAGTAAGGTATGACACGCACCTTGGGGTAACTCTATTCTTTAATTCCGAGCTTATTTACGATTCTTATTCACTTCTTGACACGAGCATACTTAATATAGTCGAGCTTATTGTATGATTGAACAACGAGCAAAGCATAAAGAGTTTCGGTTCCTAAAAGGGTTCTATAAGGATTAATGTCCCTAACTTTCATAGGCGGTCTCGGATTGCTTTGGAACGTTCGTAGAGGTTTATGTAAGGAATAATGTCCATACCTTTCTTGTGCAAGCTCAGATTGACTCGAGACGTGCTTATGATCCTTCAAGTGTCGATTAGTGTACTTACCTATTGAGTCCTAAAAACTGATTTATATGCATATGGTTTCTCACTACTCTGCTCGTGGATGCCTCAATATATCTTTCACTGAGTCCCGGGTCAGGATACGTTCTCGTGCGCACTTCACTGCATTGTTCACCGAGCCCCTCACTAGAGGGCCGGGACACGTTATATGTATATGTATATGATGATATGATGACACGATGATATGATGATACGGGGATGGTGGCCCGGACGACCAGTCATACTTGTTTCTGGTAAATCTCCATTTTAGTTATGATCCTCTTTACTGTATTTCATGCCTTACATGCTCAGTACATATTCCGTACTAACCCACTTTCTTCGGGGGGGGGGGGGGGGCTGCGTTTCATGCCACGCAGGTGTATACAGACGAGTAGAGGATATTGGTAGAAGATGTTCCAGCTGGGTTGACAAGCTCCATTTCTTTTCGGAGTGTTGTCGAGTCAGAGTATCTACGTTATGGTATGTAGCATGTTAGAGACTTTGCAGACAGATTCACGTATATAGGATGTCAGTCTTGTAAGCGGCTCTGCAAGCCGACGTACCATTATGTATTATGTTACAAATTCCATATGATTACAGATTTTACTAGACTTGAGAACGACGAAAAGAATGGTTTTGACAAGTTTTTATTATGCATTTCATTTCGTGACTTAAGAGTCCAGTGAGGTTATGAACATAACGAGAACTAATGGGGTTCGCTTGGCTCTGAGTATGGGGTCGGGTGCCCATCATGCCCTATCAAGATTAGGGTGTGACACAAACTCTAGGCTAGATTTTATGGAACAAATCTAATCCAAGCTCTGATACCAATTGATGCAAGAACGAAAAAAAAACAATAATAAAATGCAAGAAATAAAGAGATAGATAATTTCACACAGCTTAAGACCTAATTTAGCAACAAAAAGTTATAGAAAACTAAGACCTCTAAATTAAGAACAAAAGAAACACCAAATTCCTAGGATGACCAAGAGAGGTTTGGAATTCCCTAATAACCAATCCTCTCAACAATTACCCAATCCAAGGCTAAGCAATCACTCAACTCTCAAGAGTTACAATATCAAATATCAAGTAATAATAATCAAAATAGTCTAAGTCTTCCAAATGAAAGAAACTACTATTTATACTATAGCTCAAAAGAAAACAACTACATTATTAAACTTTTACCCTTTATGAAGTAAGGGCCTTGTTTGGGTGTCTTCTTTTGGGAAAAGAACTTGAAATTGTAAATCTTCAAGTAATAGCCACATTGCAAGCATGGCCATCTTCAACCCTCTTCTCCAAACTATCCTCCCATGCTATCATGAACACCTGAAATCCCTAGGAAGGTTCTAGAATGTATTCAAGTACGTCCCTCCTCATATACAATGCTTGCATAGCTTGAAGTTCCCTTGCTTTGCTCCTTGTAAAATGTCTTGATGCCACTCGGATTGTATCAAATACAATTGGTGTTTAGAAGATGAAGATTGCATATGAGGGCTATATCCGAAATTCCCCAAAGAAGACTACCAACCAGACAAGGCCATTGCCTCATTAATGGCATTTTTGTAATATCTTAGTCTTCTTTAGCCTAGGAGTAAAGATACTAGACTTTGACATTTCATTTACTTAGATTGGATGAATTGTGTATTGAATACACTAAGGAGTGATAGTTTCTTTAGGGTTAGCTTAGTTAATGGTGGATTCCATTGTTGGTTTATGAACTATTTTTCCATTGATTTCATGAAGGGTTGTTCATTTGTATATTTCAATTGAATTTCCCTTGCCTTGATTTCAAATAGCTTAGGTTCTATTGATTGAATCCGATTGGAAGGGTCTAGGTTTCTTATGCTTAGGTTTGTGCATAGATTCATTATCATTAGGGTATAATTGCTATCCCTCTATTTCTAATCCCTTTTCTCGAATACTCATCCGCAATTTCTTGTTTATCCTTAATTCCGCGTTTAGGTTTTGATTTGGTGATTTCCTCAAATCGATTCATATCATTTGGTATCAGAGCATAGGCTAAGAGATTGTTCCTACAATTTCAAATCCTATACTCAAATTCAAAAAAAAAATCCAAAAATTCCAAAAAATCAAAAATTGGTTTTATGTTGTTTGTTTGTTGGATTTGAGGTTAAATCTGTGTTTTTTGCAATCTATAATCTCTAAATCCGATGTTTGAAGTGGTTTGGTGAAGATTGGACCATTTCACCATTTTTAGGGTTTAAAGCTCTTGAAAAAAAAATCCAAAAATTTGTTGTAGTTTTTTTTGGTGGATTTGAGGTCAAATGTTAGTTCGTCGATATTAAAAACCCCTAGGTTTCAAATTTCGTGGCATTTGGAGGCGTTTTGAAGATTTTGCCATTGTTGAAGCTTGAAGGTTTGAAACTTGTAAGTGGGTCTTGGTAATTGAAGGTGAAATTGGCTTCAATTGGTGTTGAGCTTTGTTCTCCTAGTTGAGGGGAGCTTAGATCCAAATTTTGATGCAAAAACAAGTTAATTTGAAGGTGATTTGAAAATTGGGTGTTCTTCATGTTCTGGAGCATCTTCATATCTACATAGGTGTTCTTGCAAAGTTTAGAAACTAACAAGTGAGTTTAGTGATTTGGAGTTTATTTGGAGCTAATTTTTATTGGGTTTTGCTCTCATAGTTAAGGAGAACTTAAATTCGAAATTTGGGAGAAAAATAAGTTGATTTTGGCACATAATTGGTTTTGGATGTTCTTGGTGTTCATAAGCATCTTCATATCTTCTTAGTGAGGAAGAAGAACAAAAAGAGTGTTTGATCCAAAATTGTCAACTCAAAAGGATTAAAAGGTGTTTGTGTGGGCCCAAGTCAAGTCTCCAAAAAAAAATCAGAAAATTTTAATTTAATTTTCTAAATTAAAAAAAAAAAAGAAGTTGTCACGTCAGCACGCCACATCAGCAATCGCGCCAGCAGCCACGACAGCGACGCGCCTGACGCACGCCTAGTCACGCCTGATGGGCGCGTGGGGCCCAAATTCAGAGGCTTAAATTTTTTCAGCACTAAGAAATTTTTTCTAAGTATTGGTAGATTTTGGTCCAACTTTGAAGGGGCATATCTTTGTGTGTATAAGGAGTTACGGGACCCATAATATATCTAAATTCAAGTTCAGAAAGTCTACTTTCCAAATCAATAAATCATTCATCAATTGGAGCTATGTAGAAAGAATTATTTGCTTTTTAAAAACACGTTGCAAGCAGTTCCTAATTTTCAACTGTTGGCCAAAAACATCCCAAATTTGTCTAAGTGCTTGGCCAAGGTTTGTTCACTTCTTATTCTTATTTCCTTGATTCTCCTAGCTAATTAACAACTAGTAATTGATCCTTACTTGGTTCTTAACTAGTTTTTGAGTTCGTATTTCTTTTGTGCCCATTCTTTCAAGCTCTTCTCGTTTTAATTTCGTTGGAACTTCTTTCGCTCTTTCTGTTAGTTTTTGACTCGTCCGTCATTCATTAAACAAGAATCCATTCTTCCACAAAGCTTAGCAACTTGGTGAATTGATTTGGGATAATAGGTTCTTTACCAACTTTGGAAGAAGCTTTAGGTTGAGAGGTAAGCTTGAGTGCAAACATGAGTGACTTGAGGAGTTTTACTACTAACGTTCTTTGCTAAGTTTTGCAGATTTAATGTATAATCTTGGAAAATATTCCCAACAAGGGAAGGACCCTAAGGATATCATGAATTCACTTTCACTCATCCATAAACGCATGGACGAGCTAAGTAGGTGTATAGGAGGAATGGAGGAGAGAATAGGAAATTTGGAGTCTAGGTGGGAACAAATTAAGAGAGGAAATGTTGAGATGATTAAGGGAGTGAAAAGTGACAACCCTAGAGTGGAAAAAGGAGAGGTTGTGAGGAGTGATGTGAAAGGGTTGTCACGACCTTTTTCTAACTCAATGTAACTTTTCTTTTGTCTCTTGTTGTCTTGATGATGTTGTAGGTATTCTTGGGAGCAAGCCACGTGAAGAGCCTCAAGTGTCGAAAATACATGAGGCAATTGAAGGCTTTCCAAATGAACAAATGAGCTTTAAGGTTGAAAACCAAGGTAAAGAAGATGCTTTGGGTCTGCGTCAAGGTAAAATAGCTAAACTCAACTGTCCAATTATTGTGAATGAGCATGAGAATTAGAGTATGAGTGATAGCTTATCCTTATGTGAGCTTAATAGCCCTTTACCATGTGTTGAGTCTAATGGATCTTTAATGAATACTGACAGTGTCTTTGATGTTGGTGTTCCAACACTAGCTGATCCTTTTGATGACCGAATTAATTCTCTTTGTGAGGTTGATTTGAGTCCACCTAGTGTTGACACTTGTGATTTGCATGTTAGAACATTGTCATGTGATATGATAGCTCACACACTAGTTGATCCTAGCGATGGCCGAGTTGATTCTTCTTGCAAGATCGATTTGAGTACAACTAGTGTGGATATTTGTGATGATGAATTTGTTTGCTATGATAGTGTCATGACCCAACCCCGTAGGCCGTGACTAGTGCCCGAGTTGGACACTCATATCACCTGTTAACTATAACCATTTACAGCTAGCATATCGAAAACTTAATTGTATAAAAAGGGAAGACGTTATTTTTAAGCCGTCGCATATATGCATGTCATAGCCACCTGTCTCGTGAGGAGTTACAATTTCCAACAACAAAAAAAAAAAAAAAAATATATATATATATATATATATATATATATATCTACGCAAGCCGACAAGGCTGCCACTACACGCAACATCCCAAACATATATATATATATATATACGCAAGCCGACAAGGCTGCCACTACGAATGGGTACGCCCCAAACATAAGTCATATCCATACGACGAAACAACAACTATATACAGACCCACACAAATGTCCACAGACCTCTAAGAGTAATGACAGTGTCATGTGATGGGACAGGGCCCCGCCGTACCCCGAACAAACACATATATATACAACAAAAGGGATTTATACCACAAGCTAGGTTCCGGAACAAAGGAGCAATCCCAAGTAGCTGAATAGATATCCTAGGCTGGCGGATCTCCGAAACGAACGTCTGTACCTGCGGGCAAGAACGCAGCTCCCCGAAGAAAGGGGGTCAGTACTGAATATGTACTGAGCATGTAAAGCATGAAATATAGTAAATAAAATCATACTGAGACAAGGAGTGTAGGATCTAATGCAACAAACAGAAATCCTTAAAACTTATCTTTGAACATAATTCATATTTATCAACCTCATACCAATATCAATATAGAGTTTAGTATTTAAAACTGAATAATCATTCTGTACATAACATATATAACGTGTCCCGGCCCTCTAGTGAGGGGCTCGATAATTAAAATCATAGCATTATAAACATGTACATATACGTGTCCCGGCCCTCTAGTGAGGGACTCGGTGAAATAATGATGATATGTCATCCTGGCCGCCATCCCCGTATCATCATGTCATCATATCATCATACTATCATATCATCATATATATCTATATATAACGTGTCCCGGCCCTCTAGTGAGGGACTCGGTGAATAATATAGTAAATATGCGCACGAAAACGTGTCCTGGCCCGGGACTCAGTGAAGGATGTAACGGTAAGCACGAGCCGAATAATAAGCAACCACATACATGCAAATCATCTTTGGAGACTCAATAGATAAGTAACTAATCAGCTTTCAAGTGTCAGGATAATAATCATATTCAGTTCTTTCTAAATCTTATTACAAACCATAGCAAGGAACGTTTCAGGATTCATATAAATGTATCAATTTAACATGATATAGCTTTTGAAGGTCAAGTAGGACTCTAATTATGCAATTCTTTAAGAGTAGGAATTTCCATACATCATTTTTAGTCAATCATCTAGTAGGCTCGTGACAATAACATTAAGGAATGAATAGAATCATAAGTCATGCTTGGAACTAGAGAGTAGAGTTTACCCCAAGGCTCATATCATTTCTTACTTACGTCTAGGACATGCCAAAAGAAGGAAGGATTAGGCTTTACATACCTTTAGCGTTTAGTCATATTATAACTCGTACTCGCTGCCCAATAGTACTTTATCCTATATCAAGATATCAAGAGTTACGATTAGTCCACGAGGGAATTCAATACGTTTATTTTAACGATAATAATCCCTTTCTAACATTTTGACGACGTTTCGTTCGCATTCAACCCAACTAGTATTCCAAGCTAATATTGTTAGTCATACTTTCAAGTACCAACCCGGGATTATTTAAAACAATCCCCTATTCACGGCCAAACAGCCCACACAACATTACCATTTTCAATTCGAAATTTTCCAACTTCAATTACAACGACAACAACACAACATTACTTATATGATTATTAGAACTGTTTTAGCATCATTTTAATTCTTACAACAGCCCACACACCATTTCAAATTCAACTTGAATCATTAACTCCATCATCACTAAACGTCCATAACAACAATCAACATTCAAAATACACTAATCTACCCCTTTCATTAAAACAGTCCACGGTTTGGACTATTTTTCCACTTCAACATAAATCATTTCTTTTACACCTCAACTCACATATTCATAAGGCATACAATGCACCACAATTTCCATAACAACAATAATTAAAGCATCACATAAAACAGTCCATTAGTCCCTCTAAACCAGCCCCTACACGGCTTCAACATAACCAAAACAACTTCATGATTTTCATTCGTTTATTCATACTACAGCACATTCAATCCATTCCCAATACATGTACAAGAATATTAAGCATTATTCCATATAAGCCTATAGCACACGGCTCACTTCAACTTCAACAACAATAGTCCAATACCAACATGCACAATCATATACATTCAATTCACCACCAAACATATGAAAGATGATCAACTCTTACCTTGTAACTCAATCCTTCAATCGGCTAGCCCTTCAAATTCACTTCTTGAATTTAAACACTTGTTCTTGCTATTCCAATGAATGCTACACGTTATTGTACACCTTCAAAGGGGTTAAATTGCTTGAGAAACTGAATTTTGATCAACTTGGAGCAGCCCTATTCTCGGCCAGCTCTAGCCGAGACCCTCTCTCTCTATCTCTAATGTTCTTAACTTTGTGAAGATGCAAATGATTTAGTTAGTGTAGAATGAATCAGCATTCTTACTATATATATGATGTCCATGGGTTGGACATGTGTCCCACTCCATATTTGAGTTAATTATCATTGACCATCTCCACATACATACACGGCCACACTTGGCTTTGTTTAATGGACTGATTTAGTTTTTTAATCCCACTTAATAATCTAATCATGGTTAATTTAATCCCAATTTTCCATTAATACTTCTATACCAAACGAAATTTTATGGGCAACCTATGACTTGAAACGAAATCGGAAGTTAAAGTCTCTACTTCGTACCTTAAAATAGTCTTGTCTTTAACTTGTCGCGTTTGGTTTAAAATGTCCCAATGCATAAAAATACGGGATATAACAGATAGTCCACTAATTAAGGAACCTTGTGATGTGCTTAATGACCCTTAATTTAGTGATGATGTTAGTATAATTGATCATTTATCCAGTCACGTAAATGAAAATACGTTTAAAGGTGACATTTGTCTTTATGAGAGTGAAACTACAGGCTTGGAATCCTCAGCTCGTATTGATTGCTCTCTCTTTAAAAATATTGTTTTATTTGATATTGACATGACTTATGGAAATGATGTACCTAGTGGGAATTATGATAATGTTGAGCATTTAGTTTCCTTTAGAGACTATAATGTGTTTTGTAACCCACTATGAGATGATGATGAGCTTAGTCTTGATGACAAGCATGGGGTGGGTGAATTTCTTAACACCATCCCCGATGATGAGGAATCCTTCTTGAGGGTTTGTGACCCACTTGATGGACCAACGCCAAATTTGGAAAAGGCTTCCGAAAGTGATGAGTGCTCTTTAAAGAAGGGGAGAAATTTGAAAGGGACACTTCTTGGAAGGACTAAGCTAGATCTTCTATCCCAAGGGGTGAGGAGATGCTACTCTTAGCTTGGCCTAGGTTCAAAGAGCCTAAAGGTAAAAATCCTTCTTTTAATGAACTTGATTATATGATTAACTTGTTTGTGGAGTTTCATCAAAGGAGAAGAGTTGAAGAAGATACCCATTGGAGTAGACCTCATTGGACTACACCTTGGTATGAAGTAACTTTTTGTACTTCCTTCACGGATGGTATGTATTTGTGGCTCATGCTTATTCTTGGTCTTTCTAAAGCCATGAAGGTAACTTCTTTGAATTTTGAAAATAGTAGTAGCACTCCTATCCATTCATGTAATTATTTTCTAGTGTTATTACTTGATATCTTGTTGGAATTACATGGAGTACGTGGTAATAATTGTGTGGGGATACCTTTGTATTTGACCCCGGTGTTGACTTAGGAGTGATTTCCTTATTGGGGTGGGCAAGTGTGATGGTTGGACCCTTGACTTGGGTTAGGCTTATTGATGATATTACACTTAGCCATGAGGGATTTCACTTATTTCTTGACTCAAGGGGAGATGTATGCTTCTTAGGTTCTAGGACCAATGTACACTTGCATGTTGGGATTTCTATTTGCATTGGGTTCTTTGATTTACCCTTTGGTCAACATGAATCGAAGGGCCAAGTATCTTTGGCATTATTTGAATACATGTTCTTTCTAGATCCCTATGATGCTTGGTTATATCATAAGAGTGAGCCTTTTAGTATGTTAATTGCATGCTATGCTTACTTTAGGTATTATCATTTTCCATATGATGATTTACCTTGTTTGTTTGTGCAAAGAAGTGTACTCATACTCTTCTATGTTTTTGCAAGGTTCAGATTCGAGGATGAATCCTTTTGAAGAAGGGGAGGACGATTTGATCCTAGATGGCACAAAGGGCATAAAAATGCTTGGAAGGACGTGGGACGTTTGGATGATAGCTTGGGAAGAGATTGTGGAGGCTTCTACACCTAGTGGCTAAAAGCACAAAGGGCTAAAAGTGCAAATTATGGCTATACGATGCAAATCATGGCCAAGAATCAAAATTCAAGGCTAGGGACGTAATTTGGGCTACAATTGTAAGACAATTGGTGTTTAGAAGATGAAGATTCCATATGAGGGCTATTTCCGAAATTCCCCAAAGAAGACTACCAACCAAACAAGGCCCTTGCCTCATTAATGGAATTGTTGTAATAACTTAGTCTTCTTTAGTCTAGGAGTATAAATACTAGACTTAGACATTTCATTTACTTAGATTGGATGAATTATGTATTGAATACTCTAAGGAGTGATAGTTTGTTTAGGGTTAGCTTAGCTAATGGTGGATTCCATTTTTGGTTTGTGAACCATTTTTCCATTGATTTCATGAAGGGTTGTTCATTTGTGGATTTGAATTGAATTTCCCTTGCCTTGATTTCAAATAGCTTAGGTTCTATTGATTGAATTTGATTGGAAGGGTCTAGGTTTCACATACTTAGGTTTGTCCATAGATTCATTATCATTAGAGTCTAGTTTCCATCCCTCTATTTCTCATCACTTTTCTTCAATTCTCATCCCCAATTTCTTGTTTATCCCTAATTTAGCGTTTAGGTTTTGATTTGGTGTTTTCCCCAAATCGATTTGTATCAACCAGTCTCCCTAATTTACTCTAGTATTTCTCTTTACCATATCAATGTGAATCTTATAATTACCGTTCCTATCAATTCAACATCCTTTAACTCATCTCTTGTAGTTTTCAACGATACTCCTAACTTAATCCCGTCCTGCCATTACTTCTTACACAACATCTTGTCCCATTAGGACATATTACAAGCTTATATCTTATCTCCTCTAAATTCTAGGAAAATTTCGGCAGAGTTTCCTGTATATTTCTTTACTATCCAAAACCTACACGCAGCAAATACCAACAATGCCTCATAGGGATAATATATATATATATATATATATATATATGACATATCTCAGCCACACAGGGCTTCCAATTTCAAGTAAAAGTACAAAGATGTCGAAACTTACCTCATACACCATACCTCGAGATGTACCTGATCCTTTAGCGATCTGCCCTGTTATACCTTTCTATTTACTTTCCCTTTCATTCTTCTGCTTTACATTTCAATCATACCACAATATTCTTACCTTACCCGACATACATCTTTCGTATCGTTGCTTACCTTTGTACTGATTCATTCAATTTGTTTAGTTCACAAACTTATAACTGAACTTATCATCAACAGATACATATAATCAATTCCTCTCTTGTACTCACACTAACTTACCTCTATGACAACTAATCCATTATCATATAAATACATATTCTGATAACGTAGCCTCAACGAAGTGACTTACCTCTGTAACTTCCAATATCATCACTTACTTTCTTCTGTCGATACCGTTCTTCTACTGAAATCAAGGGTTGGTGTAAGGTATCTAATTTTCTATGGCTTGGCTCTCTCGGACGATCTTAGATATGAAAGAAAAGTAACTATCCTAAATGCCCTGTAGCCTCCTGCTTATAAATGTTACGCGCAACACACCATAAATAAGACTCTACTAGATACGACTTTGTAGACAACCCCTAGGACGAACTGCTTTGATGCCACTTTGTCACACCCCAATCCTGATAGGGCATGATGGGTACTCGACCCTTACTTAGAGCCGAGCGAACCCGTTGGTTCTTGTTATACTCGTAATCTCACTGGACTCTTGAATCGTGAAATGGAATGCATAATGAAAGATTTTGAAAACATTCTTTTCGTCTTTCTCAACTCAAGTAAAATCTGTAACCATATGAAGTCTGTAAAGTAATGCATAATGATACATCGGCTTACGTATTGGCTTACAAGACTGATATACTGTATACATGACTCTGTCTGCAAAAGTCTCTAACGTAAGATATGATATCAAAACCTAAGTTGGGACAGGGCCCCAACATACCCATAATGCATATGACTCAACTCATAAGGAAATACTTCGACGCGACAACACTCCGAACAGAATGGAGTTTACCAATCCAGCTGATGGCCTGGGACATCCTATAGTCAAACTCCTGTATAACTTTCCTGCAAAGCAATATGGGGCTGTGTGGCATGAAACACAGCGCCCCAAGCAAAGGGACGTCAGTACGAACAGTGTACCGAGTATGTAAGGTAGCAGTAATCATAAATAATGAGATATAAGTCATAGGGAAAGTACGAGAAACAACTTGTAATATGAATGGCCCCGAAGGCAGAATAACAATGTAAGTAGCCCCGAGGGCAATGACTAGAAATGTAAATAGCCCTGCAGGTAAGAATCATGCATGATTTCATGGAAAACCATTTATCAATGCATAAGTATCCATAGGCCTTTATCGCCATCATATCTATATAACGTACCCAGCCCTAGTGCGACTCGGTGTGTATAACGTACCCGACCTATATCAGGACTCGATGTGAATAGCCAACTGATCAGTGGTTTCAAATCTACGTGCCGTACCCAGCCGACTATAGCGCAACTCGGTGTTAGTAACATAATGAATACATATATATATATATATATATATATATATATATATATATATATATATATATATATATGAATGAATGCATATGAGACTCATAGAATCATTATGGAACCTTTTGATAAGATGTAAAGACATAAGGACTTCAAGTGTCACTATGAAGCAGTAATGTTCAATAAGTAAATCTTTCGGAATCATTGACCTGAACAATATATAACAAAGTATCCTTTGGGGTCAAGTCATAATTCCCCTAACGTGTCTAAGAGTGGAAGTCACTTTTGGGGTTTATCTGTTTGTTGTTCGTTCGTATCGTAAAGATCATGCCAAAAGAAGAAAAGGGAATAGCCTTAACATACCTTGTTTGCTTCTTAAGCTAATACAAACCTATGTCTTGGGCTTCCCAAGATCTACAACAACGTCAGTAGATACCAAACATTAGTTATAGGTACTTAGGAATCCAACCCTAAGCTAGCACGTAATTTATAGAAATTCGGACAACATTTCCTTTATAAATTCAACAAACCCGAGAATTCAACTCGGCTAAATCATCAACAACAATACCAACAATCATATTAACAACATCAACAATTTATCCCATCGATCCAGCCCCTCAATAATATAAAAATAGTTTCAATAATTCAAACAATAATGCAATGAGCGGCAAGCTCGGCTTGTCAATTAAACAATAGTTTTAAACCCCATCTTCCTTCCGAAATTTCTCAACAATGTCAACAACAACAAAAACCCCTCCAGGTTATTCAATTAATTTCCAATCATATAATTTCAAAAGAACAACCTCCCAAAAAAGTCCATCGAACTACAACACCAATCTATCCGATTTCCGATATAATTTTCGTATTTCTTTCATCTAGCAATGTAGATACGACTTGTATAACCCAAATACATCTAAGAGAGAGGATTTCTTACCTTATATGCAAAAACGTTGTCACCCCACCCTAGGTAAGGCGTGATTGGCACCTGGCACCTTACAAGGACCGAGCGAACCAACTTATAACTTACATCCTTCGTGTCTCAAATGGAAACAATAAGATCAATAGGCAAAATATGAACATAATATCATGCATAAGCAAATGTACAATAGACCCATGATGCCGACATTACTATTGTCACACTATGACTAAGCTGTACGCAGGAACTGTCTGCAAAGCCTCTATGAACATGACTGAAGTATATAAGTCAGGACAGGGCCCCCGATATACCCTCTTGTCACAAAAAAAAAACATATGCAACTCAGACTCAACAATGCTACAGGAAGAAGTGGAGCTCACCAATCAAAACTGGTACCTGAAGGCAGCCTACGATGAAAGATTCTCGTCTCGTCTATCTATACCTGCGGGCATGAACGCAGCGTTCACAAAAAGGGACGTCAGTACGAGCAATGTACTAAGTATGTAAAGAATGAATAGTAGTAGTATGATATCAGAATGAAGATAACATAAGATAAAGTAAGTAATTATACCTCGTACTCTTCTTAAGATCTCTATCATGTAAACTACTCGTCTACAGGAAAAACATTTCATACACATCCATACATAATATACACACACTTGCATTTACTATACATACTTCTGTCATATCCGTACACGGCTGTTACACCTCGAAGAATTTTCCGTTCATGCACAGTGAATAGACTGACGAAGGGCGTGACGTATACACTTCTTTGATAAGTAAGAAGTAACATTTGATGATTCTAAATGAGTTTTCAAAGACATGTGAAATAGGAGACGAAAGTTGTTAAGGAAGGCAAGGCATACGTTTTGTATCGGAAAGGATTTACGAGTAACGATGTATGATAATTTAATGATGCTTTGGAGAAGATTTATAAAGTCCCTTAGATTGTTAATGAAGTGATAAACAAGTGTTAAGAAGGTTCCATAAGGATTGGGGATCAAACGAGTCGACGAGAACGAAATCGGAATAGCTGGGCATTATACGGCCCAACATACTGGCCGTATAAATTATACTGGCCGTATGTTAGGCCGTATATTTATCCCAGATGGGAAACCTTCTCTGGACCAAATCTACGGCCAAACATACGGTCAGTATAATTTAAACGGACCGTATGTTGGTCCGTAGAAATGGGTCGGGGCAGATTTGAGTATTATTAATAAGGACCCAAGTCTTATTTCATTTCATTTCCCTTCACTCCCCTTATCTCTAAAACATCTCTCTACACTTCTCGCACAAGAATTCAAGGGATATTAGTGATTAACTACATCAATTAAGTGAATCATGTGTAAGAAACCCATTAAAGTTCATCCAAGGCAAGGAATCCAAGTGAAGGTGAAACTAGGGTTTTGCTCAAGTGAGGAGTTTCCACCCAAAGTTCATTCTTACACCATCTAAGTTAATATTTATGGTATTTCCATGTTGTTTAAGGTATTTGAAAGTTGAAACACTTGGGTTGTAGAAGAATATAGAAAAATGGGTCATGAATGTGGGAATGGTGTCATTTTGAGTAATAACTTGAATTGAGTCATGATTCTTGATGTGTTGTGACATGGTTATGTTATAAATGATATTAAGAACATGGGATAAGCATTATATGTGAGAAAATGTACTAGTATACTATGATCATGATTATGGATTAATTGAAGTGGAATTGTGAAATGAGGGTAATGTAGATGAATAACGATTGTTGGTTATGATATTGTGAACGTTATTATAAATGTTTGGGAAGTTGATATACAATATGGGGAAGGTTGTATAAACAAAGGAAATGCTGCCCAATTTTCTCTAGCTTTAGTAAGCACGTTCATATAATCGATTAGCTAATATGAATGTGAATTCTCTTGAAGGTAGAAATGTAAGAATGGAAGGAGAACAATCAAGCGATGGAAATTGTTAAATAAAAGAGGTATGTAAGGCTAGTCCTTTATTTCTAAGGCATGACTCTTATGGTATGAATTCTCCTATCTTTCCATGATTTTCCTACATATCGGGAATTATGAATCTACGAGTATAAAGAAAAGAGATACGTTACAAGCATGACAATACCGATGATAAATCTAAGTCTAGAAATCCTAAAGCTCATGATACGATATTCCTACGAAGCTAATAATCCTTATATGATTCCTATGATATTATTTCCCTACCTCTCCATGACTTTCTTACATTTCGGGAGCGATGAGTCAACATTGATAAAGAGCTTCTTATGAGATAAAGATGAGAAATATGTCATGAATACGAAAATGATGATGGTAAGCTTAAGCATAGAGATTCTAAAGTAAGACATGATGCCTGCGAAGTTAAACATCCTACTTACAATCCCTTGATGTTGTTCATGGTGTACACTCACCTTAAAATGTTAGTTCCGTCAAGGTGAGATATATTGAATGTTACTACTCCATAACGTAATCGGGGATTCTTGACCTTATGTCACCCCGACATTGTTATAGATTGTCTATACGCTCTAATGCATGACTTATGACCAATGATCCGAAAAGTTACGAGTCTATGTTCATAGGGGGTTCCATATGAGATAAGGGTAAGAGATATGCCATATATATGATGATGGTAATGATGAGCCTAAGTTTAGAGATTATAAAGTCTATCATGCGATATCTTTACAAAGTTAATGCTACGAATATGATATGATTTTCGTACATTGTTTTTTTTTTAACTCAAATGCATGCTCTATGAAAGGTTATGATAAGCTTATGAGATATATGTGATAATAATGAGGACGATGATAATAGTGATGACACTAAAGACGTTTATGGGCTTTTATGTATATGTGCCTATGTAAGGCTATTATGAAACCTCGAGCTTATATGGCCGGGTAGAATATATATATATATATATATATATATATATATATATATATATATATATATATATATATATATGATGCGCGCACACCACTGCAGTTGGGTACGGATAATACTGAGCCTTAGTAGGGCCAGGTACGGATACCACTGAGCCTTCGTAGGGCCAGGTACGGATAATATTGACTACTATGTTTTCACATGTATGAAAGGCCCGAAAGACCTGTATGTGATATTGTCGAGCCACTACGTGGCCGAATAAGGATAATGTTTAATGTGTATGCGCAGATACGGTACTATGATATACATATGATATGATGACAAATATGCTATGATGATACATGTGTAACGACCCAACCCCGTAGGCCGTGACTAGTGCCCGAGCTGTTCACTCGTATACATATCTGTTAGACATAATCAAACTGAAACTAAACATAATCTGGAAGCTTATGAAAACATAACGTTATCTCAGGACATCACATACATATATCACGGCAACCTGTCTCCTGAGGAGTCATAACCATCAAAAGATAACATAGTACATAAGCCGACAAGGCTACCATCACAGACGAGCATATCCATAGCACATCGTTTAGACACAGCTGAACGAAACTTATACACAACCCACACATATGTCTACAGACCTCTAAGAGTATCAATAGCGAAATATGACAGGACAGGGCCCCGCCATTCCCCTGGATAAACATATACATATACATCATAAGATCTGAACCAAAAGTCTAGTGTTATATCCCGTGTTTTCACACGTTGGAAAAAATTTAGAAATAATCTTGACTTGTAAGAAATAAGGTCATAGTTGATTTTTATTTGACATCGGATTTGTGCATGAAAGACTATTGTTGTGAAAGCGTGGGATAAGGCTAAGGGTAAATTTGGAATTTTGGAAATTAGTTTCGGGAATTACAAATGTGATCTATAAGTCATTGGGCCAAAATATTGGAATCGAAATTAAGGCCCAATGCTTAAGGGGGTGGCCGGCCATGGTGAGGCCCAACCCGTGGCCACTAATTAATTCTCCATGTGTTAATAATAATATGAGTCATACTCTTTAGAAGGTTCATGAAATTAAAAGAAGAGAAAACAAAAGAAACAAGAGCAAAGAAACAAGAGGGAGTTTCGGCCCTAGCTTGGAAAATTACCCCCTCCAAATCTTGCCTCCAAAATTATTTTCTTGTTGGAATCCTACTAATTCAAGGTCCCTTCTCAACTTGGTGTAGTTGTCTTAGAGGAAGGAGCCCTTGCTTCATCAAATTGATTATATACTCAAGTGAAGAAGATTAGGGAAAAAGGTAAGAATTCATCCCTATTTATTGTGTTATTAAGTCTTGTTTGTGTTGTAGTATGTGGGAATGAGTTGATTGTATGGAAAAATGGAAGTTTGCAAAGTGGGTATGGAATATAGAATGTGGTCGTGTGTGTGTGTTAATGTGTAAGTGAAATGAGTTGAAATTTATGTTGTATTCTAGTTGTGTGTATGATGGAATTCATATGGAGAATGAAAGTTGAATAAATTTGGTTGAAGTTGAAATATAGGGGTTTGGCCGTGTGGTATGGTGTTGGTAGGATGCTAATGAATTAATTTTTTTTAATGTGTTAGTTGTGTTATTGTGATGCTTGCAATGTAAATGAAGATAAAATGATATAAGTTTGTATTGAAATGGAATGTAGAAGCTTATGTCGTTTTACTACGATCTTACGACATTGCGAAAATGAAGTTGTTAGGTGGCAATTCATGATGATTATTGATGAATTTGGAAGATGAAAACATGTCATGAATATGTATGCCAAAGATTAGAAGCTTTGGATGAAGTATGACTTTGGCGGAAAGTTTGTATATTATGTATATCGTGTGTATAATTTAAGGAAGCGATATGAAATTCTTCTAATCTATATTGTGATAATCTTGATTGATAATGAATGTGAAATCATTGATATTATTTTAAAGATTTAGGTTGGGGTGAAGGTTATGTCACTTTGTTAGAATGATGGCTAGTTGAAGGATATTGTGTCTCTAATGTTTGTTGTTGATGTTGATGTTGTTGTTTGGGTTGTTGTTGATGGTTTTGAGCCGAGTTAAATTCTCAGGGGTGCTATATGTATAGGGGAAGTGCTGCCGAAATTTCGGTAGGCAAGTATGCATGAAGTTGAATTTGTGGCATCCATAACTCATAATTGGTAAATGTGACCATTAGAAGATTTTCGACGAAACGGGAAGTGAGCTTGGATAGGCTTAAAAAGCTCAAAAGGTATGTAAAGCTATCCCGAGTCTTCTTTTGGCATGTCCTAGAAGTACTAAGATCGAATTTACGCCTCGGAGGATATTCTGCTCATCGGAATCCGCGTCTGAAATTGTTACATTTTCGTTCAATTGAATTGAACCCTTTTTGTATGCTTTCTTGAAAATTATGCAAACATTCCCCAAACTTTATGAAAAGTTATAGAATGTCCGTAGAACCTTCGTAGGTGACCCCATAAGCTGAAAACGCGTAATTGGAGCCCACCGCCTTGTTTGCTCAGAGGTGGGCCCACTATTCCCGGTTTTACCCTTATTGTACTTAAGGCCTGTTTTCGAACGGTTTTGAAAGGAATGTTCTGACTGCTCTTTTAACTACTAAACAAAAACTATTTTAAATATTTCCTTAAGTCTTATGAATCGTTTTGTCACTTGGAACGACTTCAGAAAGGTTATGTTTCTGTAATTCATTATGACATCTGAAACCCACTTATTACAATCCCGTCTGACTTCATTAAATTGGTTTGTCATTGATATGCCTCATCGAGTCTTTGAAAATATTTATGATATTTTAACTGCATTTAGTTTCTCACTACTCCATTCGTGGATGCCCCAATGTTTCCCACACTGAGCCCGGGCCAGATATGTTGTCAAGCGTGATCCTTTGCATTGTTCGTCGTACCTCGATGTGAGGGGGCAGGTATACGCGTACATGGGTTTGTGGAGTATGCTGTGCCATGTACGCTTGTTCTCATATGATTTATTATGGCCATCTGATATGACATATTATGTTACGGGGTTATGCCCCTATTCTGATTCTTCTGTGTTGTGGCACCAGCGTCGGGAGAGTGGCCACGTTCTGTCTGCCGAGTCCCTTGGCAGGGGCCGGATTTGATATGACATATGTTTCTATACACACTCTGCATGTTTTGGAAATATGTATTTGATACTTTGGATTTTCTACTCACTTTTCTGTACGTTCTGTACCAGTTATGATTTTGTTTCTGTAATCCAGGCTTTACATATTTCGTACTGACCCCCTTTCTTCGGGGGCTGCGTTTTCATGCCGCGCAGGTACCGACGACAGGTTTGCTGATCCGTCCGCTTAGGATCTTATTCTGCTATTTTGGAGCGCTCTTTTATTCAGAGCCATCTTTTGGTATAGTCTGTCACCTCTATATATGTATATTCTCGTTCATGGGTACGGCGGGGCCCTGTCCCGTCATATGATTCTGTCGGTCTGTTTAGAGGTCTGTGGACATGTTTGTGGGTTGGGGTCTTTCTGTACAGTTGTGTGCTTATGTTGTGTTTGGGCGATCCCCTTTCGCCGCCGCGGCCGGTCCGCATATATTTAAATGTTGCTCTGTTGGCCCTGTGTGGCCTTTGTTGGTATTTCCTGCGTGCAGGGTATATTGGGTAGTCCGTAAAACAAAGGAAACTCTGCCGAAATTTTTTTCTGGAAATTGACTAAATTTGAAATAAAGCCTTGTCGGCTTCTACTATATGCTAGAATGCGTTTGATAGAATTTGAGATAGCATTGATAGATGTGTTCGGGTGCCCAGATCGGGCACTAGTCACGGCCTACGGGGTTGGGTTGTGACAAAAGTGGTATCAAAGCGGTTCGTCCTCAGAATGTCTACAGACCGTGTCTAGTAGTCTTGTTTATCGGTGTGTTGTGCACCACACCTATAAACAGGAGGCTACAGGGCATTTAGGATACTACCCTTCTTTCTGTCTTAGATCGTGCGATAAAGCTGTGTTATCAGGATGATTCCTCCCTAACGAATTGTTACATTTGCAGTTATGCCTCCAAAATAGGCGACAGCGGCCCAAAAGGCCAAGGCAGCAGCTGTGGGAGAGACTAGTCGGACCCAGAGGGTTACCAGGTCCCATGCACATATTGCTACTGATATTTTGCCCCCGGCAGAGGGCTCTTCCACACCGCCACACGTAGAGGAGATTGGAGCAGCAACAGCTGCAGGTCGAGGGGCGGCTCCACCGCCAGCTCCCGTGATTCCAGTACCTGAGCCTCCAGCTCCACGGCCAGGGACTGAGGATCAGACTATGAGAGACGCAGTCCAGCTATTGACCAGACTTGTGGCGGGACAGGTTCAGGGGCACAGATTGGGAGGTGACCGAGCATATAGGCGTGACAGTTCGAGAGCTCGTGAGTCCTTGACTTGTGCCCTCCAGAGTTCTTCAGGACAAAGCCCGAGGAGGATCCTGAGGAGTTTATCAGGAAGATGCGGCGCACTTTACGGCTGACTAATGCTTCTGAGACAGAGTCAGTTGCGTTGGCCTCGTACCGGTTGTATGATGTGGCGGCTAATTGGTACGAGTCATGGGAGTTATCTAGAGGGGACGGCGCTCCCCCAGCAGTTTGGGATGATTTTTCTCAGGCTTTTCTTAGCCATTTTCTGCTTCCGGAGTTACGGCGGGCCAAGGCTGACAGATTCTTATTACTGAGACAGAGGGGCCGCAGCGTTCGAGAGTACAGTATGGAGTTCGACTCATTGGCCCGATACGCACCTGCTGTGGTATCTACTATGGCTTACAGGATGCACAGGTATATTATGGGGCTGGACCGGTATTTTGTCGACAATTGCTTGGTATTGGCCGCTCAGCCCGATATGGATATTGCCCGGATTCAGGCGCACGCCCAGGGCATGGAGGACTGTGTCACGACCCAGCCCTGTGGGCCGCGACTGGCACCCTACCTGGGTACCCAGACCAAATCGCATATTCATTTTCGAACCCAAACTTATTTCAGAAATTTCAAAAGTTATATCAGACATAATTTATATCGAAAATCTGTCTTAAGCGGTCATATCAAATCAAACTCAAACAAAGCGGCGGAATAGACATCGCCGGTCAAAATACAAATATATACAGAAGGGCCATTTGGGGCCATAATATCAAACGGACCGCTCTAAGACCCGAAAGAAAAATCAGACAACATACACATAGGACCCTCGCCCCACAAAGATGACTACAGGCCTCTACGAATTCAAAACATAACATATGGCGAGACAGGGCCCCGCCGTACCCAAACTGTCAAATATACAAAATATATACAGAGTAGAGGAGTCTGTACCAAAAGTGGACTCCGGACCAAGTAAGAGTACTCCGAAAAGCAAGAAGTGAAGCCTACTGTGGAGGATCACCGATGTCTGCACCTGCGGGCATAAAACGCAGCCCCCGAAGAGAGGGGGTCAGTACGAAATATGTACTGAGCATGTAAAGCACGGAGTACGGAATTATGGATCAAAACCGAAAGCAAATCAAATGTCAAAGTGGGGTACAAACTGGTATGTCAAAATCTGTATCGAAATCATATACGTATATACTATGCAAATGAAATTATGCAAACGCTTAGGAACGTGGTCGCCACTCCGACGCTGACGCCACACACAGCATAACACCAGAAGGTTTCAAATCTCCGTACATCCCCAAACATAATCATAATCATCGGTGAGCGTATCGCATCCCGAGCCATATCACAGCATAACTCCAAACGGAACCGGGCCCTATGGCGAGGCCTCGGGAACCGTAACACAGCATACAGCCGAATTTATCATACAGCGCACGAATCAAAACCGGCCCGGGAACCGGTGAACGAAGTCATAATAAGGCACGAGCGGAGTCGTGAGCAAACAAATGCAAATCGTATTTCAAAATAATGTTTCAAAACAAAGTAAACTCATAAATCATATCCTATTACAAAATAGTCGAATACTTAGTCGACATAAGGTTTCATTTTGCAAAACGATTCCAAAATGGTCTATATAGTTCAAGACATGGATTAGTGCATCGAATAGTCCAAACATACCCCGTGGAAGGATGTTCCAAAGATCAGAAGTGGTACGTTCAACTCTGTTCTCAAAGATGGCCCGAAGGGCAATTCGGGCATTTTGGGGGTAGCGGACCCACCTTGAGTCGAAGTGAGGTGGCGAACATATTTTTATGAGCAGTTATATGCCAAGGGTCATACATAATCATTTCTAGGTTACCCGATCACATTTCGATAGGTTTCGGACGAATAGTGGCATTCTAGCCAAAAGGGAGCCTTTAGGCTTCAATCGAATTGAATGAATAGTAACTTTTCTGTGGATCGGGTTTCGAGGAGCAGAAATGCTCCGGAAGGTCTCATATTCAACTAACACCCTAAGATATGCCAAATAAAGAATTGGGAAGCTTTACATACCTCACAGATGTCGTAAGCTCCTCCAAAAGTCCCGTCCCGTTTCGTCAAAAATCTGCAAATGGTCAAAGTTACCAAATGAGATCCTTAGGCTCAAAAATGCCTTTAACTCCATATTTGCCTACCGAAATTTCGGCAGTATTTCCCCTATAAATCTAACATCCCCGAGGCATAACTCGTCTCAAATTAACCAACCACAACAGCCCACACATCAACAACCAAACTAAACAACAATCAAACCATTCTAGCTTTAAAGTTCTACATGATTTCTAAAGTTGGCAACTTCCATTCAAACTTTCAAAATCCCAATTCTATATTCACATAATTGTATTCATTTACCCATCCGACACTAGTCAAACACATTCCAAATTCAATCTAAGCCATACACGAAATTGCATCAAAATCAATAAATTTCCATAGTTCTTCAAAATATCAAAATTTCACGACGAACATTCTAACTAACGTCGTTTCATTCCAAATTCACCCATATCATTAAAAAGTCATATCTAAAGTCTCTAGTACCCAAAATATACATTGATATACATAAAGATACCAAGGATATACACTTTCCGATAACATCCAAATTCGTTTTCCACCGCCAATTTAATTCAACAATCAATCAATTACGATCTAAGGGTCACAACAACACATTATGCCAACTTAAACAAGATCAATTCAAACCATTTCTTTCCTTCCATAACTCACGGCCAAACACACTACACACACACACCCACGACTTTCTATTTACGTTAAAATTACGGGATCTCCATCTACTTCCAATGCTTAACACATTCACATCAATTCTATAACATAAAAGAGTAAGAATTCTCACCTTTTCTTGAAACCCCGACTTGTCGAAAACGTCGTCCCCGTGCCAAACTAATTATACCACGTCGGAGAGCGTCTTGAGTACTTCACAAATATGTAGAAACCAAGATTTTTGAATCACCACACAAGTTTGGAATTTTTGTTTCTCTCTTTCTCCTTAGTCACGGCCGAACCTCTCTATGGGGTGGTTCTTGAAATTTTGATCTCTTTTCTTGATAATCCTTAGTTATATCTCATATATATCCACTTAGGGGTCATGTGCATAGCACATGACCCTTTAAAAGTGGGCTTGGGCCACTTACTATGGCCGGCCCCCTTCAATCTTTTTGGGCTTCAATTGAGTTGTAATTTCTTTGGCCCAATTCTTGAAATGCCCCTTTTTGTAATTCCCGAAACTAATTTCCGAAATTCCAAATTTATCCTCGGCCTTCCCCGAGGTCTTAGCATTTAAAGATTTCACAACCAACATAGTCATATTCACAAAAATTAAATTAGGTCCTTCTAACACCCGAGTCATAATTATTTCACGATTTCCAATTGTGCGAAAACACGGGGCCTAACATTCTCCCCCCCTTAAGAACATTCGTCCCCGAATGTTAAACAAATCTTATGAAGGCTCACAAGCATAACGGGAAAACCATTTTATATAAATAGCACACATGGTCCATCCGTTCATTGGTACAACAAATACAAAAGTCTAGATTACAGGAGGCGTAGGGAATAAATGGGGGAATCTCTTCTTCATCTCATCCTCCGCCTCCCAAGTCATCTCTTCCCGGTTGTTATTGCGCCACAGAACCTTGACCGAAGGCACCTCCTTAGTGCGCAATCTTCTCACCTGACGATCCAGAATAGATATCGGCTGCTCGTCATAAGATAGCCGCTCCGTCACCTGAAGATCGTCTACTGGGAATATCCTGGAAGGGTCACCAATACATTTCCGCAGCATAGACACATGAAACACCGGGTGCACGGACTCCAAATCGGATGGCAAGTCTAGCTCGTAGGCGACTGCGCCTATCCTCCGAACAATCTGGTAAGGCCCGATGTACCGCGGACTCAGCTTACCCTTCCTGCCAAATCTCATAACGCCCTTCATAGGCGACACCTTCAGGAATACCCAGTCGCCAACCTGGAACTCCAACGGTCGACGCCGTTTATCGGCATAAGCTTTCTGCCGACTCTGAGCAGCTAACAGTCGCTCCCGAATAAGCTTCAGCTTATCTACAGCCTCCTGGATCACATCCGGCCCAATCAGCTTAGTCTCGCCCACGTCAAACCAGCCAATAGGAGATCTGCATCTCCTGCCATAAAGGGCCTCATACGGGGCCATCTGAATGCTGGAGTGATAACTGTTATTGTAGGCAAACTCTATAAGCGGCAAATGATCATCCCAGCTACCCCTGAAATCAATAGAGCAAGCCCGTAACATATCCTCGAGCGTCTGGATAGTGCGCTCGGCCTGCCCGTCGGTCTGAGGATGGAAAGCTGTACTGAGGGTCACCTGGGTCCCTAATCCCTCCTGAAATGACCTCCAGAAATTAGCTGTAAACTGAGCACCTCGGTCAGTAATAATAGATACAGGGACCCCGTGAAGTCTGACTATCTCTCTGATATATAATCTGGCATAGTCCTCAGCCGAATTTGTAGTCCGGACCGAAAGGAAATGGGCTGATTTCGTCAGCCTGTCCACAATAACCCAAATAGAGTCGTACCTGCGTAGAGTACGCGGCAACCCAACAACGAAGTCCATATTAATCATCTCCCATTTCCAGGCTGGAATCTCCATCTCCTGTAACAAGCCACCGGGCTTCTGGTGCTCGATCTTGACTTGCTGGCAGTTTGGGCACTGACTAATAAACTCGGCAATGTCTTTCTTCATGCCGTCCCACCAATACAAACACCTGAGGTCCCGATACATCTTGGTGGAACCAGGATGGACGGAATACCGGGCACAATGTGCCTCGCCCATAATCTGCCGCCGTAAGCCCGCGACATCCGGTACACAGAACCTGCCGTTGTATAATAATACTCCTTCAGGCGAGATTTCGAACTGAGTCGTTGCTTTATTAAGGGCCACATCCCTGTACTGAATCAAAGTAGGATCCTCAAACTGGCGCTGCTTTACCTCCTGAATAATAGATGACTCAGCAACCGGGCGAACAGAAATCCCAGAATCTCCAGAATCGGCCAAACGAACTCCGAGGCTGGCCAGCTGATGAATATCACGAACCAAATCTCTCTTATCAGATGGGACGTCAGCCAGACTGCCTACGGACTTGCGGCTAAGCGCATCAGCTACCACGTTGGCTTTCCCTGGATGGTACAGAATATCAACGTCGTAATCCTTTAGTAGCTCCAGCCACCTCCGCTGCCGCAAGTTTAGCTCCTTCTGCTTAAAAATATACTGAAGGCTCTTATGATCCGTATAGATATCCACATGGACCCCATATAAATAATGCCGCCAAATCTTCAAAGCATGAATCACCGCGGCCAACTCAAGATCATGAGTGGGATAGTTCTTCTCGTGCGGTCTGAGCTGCCGGGAAGCATAGGCTATAACTCGACCGTGCTGCATCAATACACATCCGATCCCAATACCAGAGGCGTCACAATATACAACATACCCATCAGACCCCTCTGGAAGAGCCAAAACTGGCGCTGTAATCAATCTCTCCTTCAGCATCTGAAAGCTGCGCTCGCAGGCATCTGACCACTGGAATTTTGCTGCTTTCTGGGTAAGCCTCGTCAGTGGTGCTGCAATGGAAGAGAAGTCCTCCACAAACCTGCGGTAATACCCAGCCAATCCCAGAAAACTGCGCACCTCAGTCGGTGTAGTAGGCCTGGGCCAATTCTGCACAGCCTCAATCTGCGTATCGACCCGAATACCGTCTGCGCCGACAATATGACCCAAGAATGCCACAGAAGTCAACCAGAACTCGCATTTAGAGAATTTAGCATATAACTTCTGCTGACGGAGAATACCAAGTACCGTCCGCAAGTGATCTGAATGCTCCTCGGCTGATCGCGAGTAAATCAGGATATCATCAATAAATACAATAACAAACATGTCCAGGAATGGCCGAAATACCCGGTTCATCAGATCCATAAATACTGCTGGAGCATTAGTCAGCCCGAAAGACATAACTCTGAACTCATAATGCCCGTACCGGGTCCTGAAAGCAGTCTTCGGGATATCAGACTCCCGTACTCGCACCTGGTGATAGCCTGAGCGCAGATCTATCTTGGAAAAGTGTCTAGCACCCTGCAGCTGATCAAACAAGTCATCAATCCGGGGAAGGGGATATTTATTCTTAATAGTCACCCTATTCAGCTGCCGGTAGTCAATACACATCCGCAACGACCCATCCTTCTTTCTGACAAACAATACCGGCGCTCCCCAGGGTGATGTGCTGGGCCTGATAAAACCCTTATCCAGCAAATCTTTCAGCTGCTCCTTCAACTCCTTCAACTCAGCTGGTGCCATCCTGTAGGGAGGAATAGATATAGGCTGCGTATCCGGCATCAACTCAATAGAAAAATCAATCTCCCGCTCCGGCGGAAGGCCAGGAAGCTCGTCAGGAAAAACATCTGGAAACTCACTGACGACCGGGACAGACTGAAGGGTAGGTACCTCCGCGGCAGTATCATGCACACGAACCAAATGATAGATATAACCCTTCTGAATCATCTTCTTAGCCTTGAGGTATGAAATAAACTTACCCCTCGGCGATGCAGTAGATCCGAACCACTCTATGACTGGTTCCCCTGGAAACTGAAAACGGACTACCTTTTGCTGGCAGTCGACATTAGCATAACAGGAAGACAACCAGTCCATACCCATAATGACGTCAAACTCGAGCATGTCTAACTCTACCAAATCAGCCTTAGTGCTACGATCATAAATAGTCACAGAACAATCCCTATAGACCTGCCTCGCTATAATAAAATCCCCAACTGGCGTAGCTACCTCAAATGGCTCTATAGGCTCAGACACTATCCCAATCTTACTAGCAACGAGCGGGGAAATATATGATAAAGTAGAGCCAGGGTCAATCAATGCATATACAGATCTGGAGAAAACCAGTAATGTACCTGTGACGACATTTGGCGAAGCCTCCTGATCCTGGCGGCTGGCCAAAGCATATATGCGGTTCGAGGGACCGCTAGAACCTGAAGCGCCACCGCGGCCTCGACCGCGCCCTGCCGGTGCTGGAATACCCCGCCCTCCAGGGCGTGCAACAGATTGAACAGAGGAAGAACCGGCGGCTGACCCTGTCTGCTGAGCCGCATTACCCGAACCACTGGCCAATGGGCAGTCTCTCATAAAGTGGCCCTGACCACCGCAAGAGAAGCAAGCTCCCGTCGCTCGGTAACACTCCCCGGGATGAGACTTCCCGCAATGTGGACAACGGGGTCTAGGTGGTCTGGCCTGACTGGGACCCCTGGATACCTGCGACCCTGCCGCTCTGGAGCTCTGACCGGCCCCAGACGGTCCCGTACTGTCGAATCTCCGGCTACCTGACTGAGTACCCCGGCCGGAAGGAGGGAAATATCTATCAGACTGCTGCTGCTGCTGAGGCTGTCCGCCTCGAGAATCTCCTGAATAACCCGCGGATCTAGCCCTCTTGGGCGGCCTCCTGTCTCGATCTCTGCCGGCAGGATCAGATCTGCGACGGTCCTCCATACCCATCGCATAGGCCTGAAGCCGGGAAATATCCATGTCTGTCTGCAGTGACAAGGCCATACAGCTGTCTACCAAATACCGGTCCAATCCCATAACATAGCGGTGCATCCGATCGGACATATCTGCTACCACGGCCGGTGCATATCGGGCCAGAGAATCAAACTCAAGGCTATACTCGCGAACACTCCGACCCCTCTGCTGCAGACGTAAAAACCGATCCGCTCGTGCCCGCCGTAACTCTGGTGGCAAAAAGTGGCGGGTGAATGCTGTCACAAACTGATCCCAAGTGGCTGGAGGGGCACCCTCTCCCCTAGACAGCTCCCAAGTCTCGTACCAATGGGTAGCCACATCTCGAAGCCTGTGCGACGCCAGCTCAACCGACTCGGTCTCAGAAGCCCTGACTAGGTCCAGTGAGCGTCGCATCCCCCGAATAAAGTCATGGGGGTCCTCGTCGGGCTTAGACCCGAAGAACTCTGGAGGCCCACATAGCAGAAACTCCCGAACTCGCAGGCTGTCCCGCCTGTCATCATCATCATCATCCCTCCGCCCGCGTCTGCGAGCCTGCCCTGCTACCAGCGTAGTCAGCAACTGCACAGCCTCTCGCAGGGTCCGATCCTCCGCCCCTGGCTGAGGAGCTGGAGTCTCAGGTGCGGGTACACGGACCTCTGGAGCTGCCGATGGTCCTGCTCCAGGCTGTACTAGTGGGGGTGTAGCAGACCCCTCAGACTGTGGCACATCCTCAGGCAAATCATAAACACGAGCCCGGGTAGCTCGCTGTGCCTGGCTAGTCTCCCCAATCCTCGCCTTGCCCTTCTGGGCTGCCGTTGCCTTCTTCGGAGGCATCACTGCAAACACGAAGGCGAGTCAGATCAAAATCATCCTAATAGCACAGCTCTATCGCACGATCTAAGATTTCAACGAAAGTAACATCCTAAATGCCCTGTAGCCTCCTGCTTATAGACGTGGTGCACAACACATCGATAAACAAGACTCTACGAGACACGGCCTGTAGACATTCCGAGGACAAACCGCTCTGATACCACTTTTGTCACGACCCAGCCCCGTGGGCCGCGACTGGCACCCTACCCGGGTACCCAGACCAAATCGCATATTCATTTTCGAACCCAAACTTATTTCAGAAATTTCAAAAGTTATATCAGACATAATTTATATCGAAAATCTGTCTTAAGCGGTCATATCAAATCAAACACAAACAAAGCGGCGGAATAGACATCGCCGGTCAAAATACAAATATATACAGATGGGCCATTTGGGGCCATAATATCAAACGGATCGCTCTAAGACCCGAAGCAAAATCAGACAACATACACATAGGACCCTCGCCCCACAAAGATGACTACAGGCCTCTACGAATTCAAAACATAACATATGGCGAGACAGGGCCCCGCCGTACCCAAACTGTCAAATATACAAAATATATACAGAGTAGAGGAGTCTGTACCAAAAGTGGACTCCGGACCAAGTAAGAGTACTCCGAAAAGCAAGAAGTGAAGCCTACTGCGGAGGATCACCGATGTCTGCACCTGCGGGCATAAAACGCAGCCCCCGAAGAGAGGGGGTCAGTACGAAATATGTACTGAGCATGTAAAGCACGGAGTACGGAATTATGGATCAAAACCGAAAGCAAATCAAATGTCAAAGTGGGGTACAAACTGGTATGTCAAAATCTGTATCGAAATCATATACGTATATACTATGCAAATGAAATCATGCAAACGCTTAGGAACGTGGTCGCCACTCCGACGCTGACGCCACACACAGCATAACACCAGAAGGTTTCAAATCTCCGTACATCCCCAAACATAATCATAATCATCGGTGAGCGTGTCGCATCCCGAGCCATATCACAGCATAACTCCAAACGGAACCGGGCCCTATGGCGAGGCCTCGGGAACCGTAACACAGCATACAGCCGAATTTATCATACAGCGCACGAATCAAAACCGGCCCGGGAACCGGTGAACGAAGTCATAATAAGGCACGAGCGGAGTCGTGAGCAAACAAATGCAAATCGTATTTCAAAATAGTGTTTCAAAACAAAGTAAACTCATAAATCATATCCTATTACAAAATAGTCGAATACTTAGTCGACATAAGGTTTCATTTTGCAAAACGATTCCAAAATGGTCTATATAGTTCAAGACATGGATTAGTGCATCGAATAGTCCAAACATACCCCGTGGAAGGATGTTCCAAAGATCAGAAGTGGTACGTTCAACTCTGTTCTCAAAGATGGCCCGAAGGGCAATTCGGGCATTTTGGGGGTAGCGGACCCACCTCGAGTCGAAGTGAGGTGGCGAACATATTTTTATGAGCAGTTATATGCCAAGGGTCATACATAATCATTTCTAGGTTACCCGACCACATTTCGATAGGTTTCGGATGAATAGTGGCATTCTAGCCAAAAGGGAGCCTTTAGGCTTCAATCGAATTGAATGAATAGTAACTTTTCTGTGGATCGGGTTTCGAGGAGCAGAAATGCTCCGGAAGGTCTCATATTCAACTAACACCCTAAGATATGCCAAATAAAGAATTGGGAAGCTTTACATACCTCACAGATGTCGTAAGCTCCTCCAAAAGTCCCGTCCCGTTTCGTCAAAAATCTGCAAATGGTCAAAGTTACCAAATGAGATCCTTAGGCTCAAAAATGCCTTTAACTCCATATTTGCCTACCGAAATTTCGGCAGCATTTCCCCTATAAATCTAACATCCCCGAGGCATAACTCGTCTCAAATTAACCAACCACAACAGCCCACACATCAACAACCAAACTAAACAACAATCAAACCATTCTAGCTTTAAAGTTCTACATGATTTCTAAAGTTGGCAACTTCCATTCAAACTTTCAAAATCCCAATTCTATATTCACATAATTGTATTCATTTACCCATCCGACACTAGTCAAACACATTCCAAATTCAATCTAAGCCATACACGAAATTGCATCAAAATCAATAAATTTCCATAGTTCTTCAAAATATCAAAATTTCACGACGAACATTCTAACTAACGTCGTTTCATTCCAAATTCACCCATATCATTAAAAAGTCATATCTAAAGTCTCTAGTACCCAAATTATACATTGATATACATAAAGATACCAAGGATATACACTTTCCGATAACATCCAAATTCGTTTTCCACCGCCAATTTAATTCAACAATCAATCAATTACGATCTAAGGGTCACAACAACACATTATGCCAACTTAAACAAGATCAATTCAAACCATTTCTTTCCTTCCATAACTCACGGCCAAACACACTACACACACACACCCACGACTTTCTATTTACGTTAAAATTACGGGATCTCCATCTACTTCCAATGCTTAACACATTCACATCAATTCTATAACATAAAAGAGTAAGAATTCTCACCTTTTCTTGAAACCCCGACTTGTCGAAAACGTCATCCCCGTGCCAAACTAATTATACCACGTCGGAGAGCGTCTTGAGTACTTCACAAATATGTAGAAACCAAGATTTTTGAATCACCACACAAGTTTGGAATTTTTTTTTCTCTCTTTCTCCTTAGTCACGGCCGAACCTCTCTATGGGGTGGTTCTTGAAATTTTGATCTCTTTTCTTGATAATCCTTAGTTATATCTCATATATATCCACTTAGGGGTCATGTGCATAGCACATGACCCTTTAAAAGTGGGCTTGGGCCACTTACTATGGCCGGCCCCCTTCAATCTTTTTGGGCTTCAATTGAGTTGTAATTTCTTTGGCCCAATTCTTGAAATGCCCCTTTTTGTAATTCCCGAAACTAATTTCCGAAATTCCAAATTTATCCTCGGCCTTCCCCGAGGTCTTAGCATTTAAAGATTTCACAACCAACATAGTCATATTCACAAAAATTAAATTAGGTCCTTCTAACACCCGAGTCATAATTATTTCTCGATTTCCAATTGTGCGAAAACACGGGGCCTAACAGACTGGCACAGGGGTCATCAGCCCGATAGGAGTCAGGATCGGAGGCAGCCCAAGAGGGCCAGATCATCCGGGTATTCTGGAGATTTCCGCGGCAGACAGCCTCAGCAACCGCAGCAGCCTAGCAGATATCCATCCCAGCCGGCTCAGAGCGCACCTCCACAGCCTACAGGTCGCAGATTTGATGGCCCAGGTTATTCAGGAGCAGGCCAGAGCTCCAGGGCTTCAGGTTCGCGGTCAGATAGGGGTTCTGGTCAGACGAGGCCACCTACGCCTCAGTGTTCTTATTGTGGCAGATACCATCCGGGAGAGTGCTACAGGGCCACCGGGGCATGTTTTTCTTGTGGCCGTCAGGGCCATTCTGTGAGAGATTGCCCGTATAAGGGTAGTTCGGGCGGTGCAGCGCAGCCTACCGGATCAGCCGCCGGGTCATCATCTTCATCAGTCGCTATGCGCCCTACTGGGCCGGGTACGTCAGCACCGGCGGGTCGCGGCAGAGGTCGTGGTGGAGCTTCTGGTACTAGCGGTCCTTCGAACCGCATTTATGCTTTGGCCAGCCGCCAGGACCAGGAGGCATCGCCTAATGTCGTTACAGGTGCATTATTGGTTTTCTCTCGGTCTGTGTATGCATTGATTGATCCAGGTTCGACTTTGTCATAAATTTCGCCTCTGGTTGCCAGTAAAATTGGTATAACGTCTGAACCTATAGAGCCGTTTGAGGTAGCCACACCGATTGAGGACTTTATTGTAGCGAAACAGGTATATAAAGACTGTTCTGTAACTGTATATGGCCGAGACACTAAGGCCGATCTGGTGGAACTAGATATGATTGAATTTGATGTTATTATGGGAATGGACTGGCTAGCTTCCTGTTATGCTAATGTTGACTGCCAAAATAAGGTAGTTCGTTTCCAGTTTCCTGGGGAGTCAGTTATAGAATGGGCAGGTAATACTGCATCGCCGAAAGGTAAGTTTATTTCATACCTTAAGGCGAAGAAAATGATCAGAAAGGGTTATATTTATCATCTGGTTCGGGTACAAGACATGACAGCAGAAACGCTGACTCTTCAGTCAGTTCCCGTGGTTAATGAATTTCCAGATGTATTCCCAGATGAGCTTCCAGGCCTTCCTCCAGAGCGGGAGATGGATTTTACTATTGATTTGCTTCCAGATACTCAGCCGATATCTATTCCCCCGTACAAAATGGCACCGGCAGAATTGAAAGAACTGAAAGAGCAGTTGAAGGATCTGTTAGAAAAAGGCTTCATTAGACCCAGTACTTCGCCTTGGGGAGCCCCGGTATTATTTGTGCGTAAGAAAGACGGGTCGCTACGTATGTGTATTGATTATCGACAGCTGAATAAGGTAACCATAAAGAATAAATACCCCCTCCCCAGAATTGATGATTTGTTTGATCAGTTGCAGGGCACCAAATATTTTTCGAAGGTAGATCTTTGGTCAGGCAATCATCAGGTACGGGTACGAGAGGCCGATATTCCTAAGACAGCATTCCGGACCAGATATGGGCATTATGAATTCAGAGTTATGTCATTTGGGTTAACTAATGCTCCTGCAGTATTCATGGATCTAATGAACCGGGTATTCAGGCCATTCTTGGATATGTTCGTAATTGTATTTATCGATGACATTCTGGTGTATTCTCGGTCCGAGGCAGAGCACGCAGATCACCTGAGAGCGGTATTAGGGGTACTTCGACATCAGAAATTATATGCAAAATTTTCTAAATGTGAATTCTAGCTGGCTTCAGTGGCATTCCTGGGGCATATTATTGCAGCTGATGGTGTCCGGGTGGATACATAGAAGATTGAGGCCGTGAAGAATTGGCCCAGACCCACGACGCCCACAGAGGTACGTAGTTTTCTGGGGTTAGCAGGCTATTACAGGAGATTTGTGGAAACGTTTTCTTCGATTTCAGCGCCTTTGACAAGGCTAACCCAGAAGGGAGCCAAGTTCCAGTGGACTGATGCTTGTGAACGAAGCTTCCAATTGCTGAAAGAGAAGCTGACTACAGCTCCAGTTCTGACTCTTCCCGAGGGACTAGACGGGTATGTTATTTATTGTGATGCTTCTGGTGTGGGGTTAGGCTGTGTATTGATGCAGCACGGCCGACTTATAGCTTATGCCTCCCGACAGCTCAAAAAGCATGAAAAGAATTATCCTACCCACGATCTGGAGCTTGCAGCAGTGATTCATACCCTGAAGATATGGAGACATTATTTATATGGCGTCCATGTTGATATCTATACAGATCATAAGAGTCTCTAGTATATTTTTAAGCATAAAGAGCTAAATTTGCGGCAACGGAGGTGGCTGGAGCTCCTGAAAGATTATGATGTGGATATCTTGTATCATCCGGGCAAGGCTAATGTTGTTGCAGATGCGCTCAGCCGGAAAACTATGGGCAGCTTGGCAGAGTTACAGCCAGACAAGAGAGAGATAGCCCGTGATATTCAGCAGTTGGCTAGTCTTGGGGTTCGTCTGGCCGATTCTGGAGATACACGGATTTCTGTCCGAGGGGTTTCTGAATCATCTATTAAGGAAGATATCAAGCGGTATCAATATGAAGATGCTGTTTTAGCTCGATACAGAGACACTGCCCATGAAAAGAAGAAGACTCCGTTCGAGTTTACACCTGACGGAACCTTACTATACAGAGGCAGGTTGTGTGTACCTGATATTGCAGGGCTACAGCAGCAGGTTATGGGCGAGGCACATTATGCTCGCTATTATGTTCATTCTGGTTCTATAAAGATGTACTATGATCTTAGATGCCTATACTGGTGGGATGGTATGAAACGGGATATCGCAGAGTTCGTCGCCCAGTGTCCAAATTGTCAGCAGGTCAAAATTGAACATCAGAAACCGGGTGGACTGTTGCAGGAAATGGAAATTCCGACGTGGAAGTGGGAGATCATTAATATGGACTTCATTACAGGTTTGCCTCGCACTCCACGGAAGTATGATTCCATCTGGGTTATTGTTGATAGGCTGACAAAATCAGCCCATTTTCTCCCCGTCATAACTACTTATTCCGCTGAGGATTATGCCAGGCTTTATATTAAAGAAATTGTGCGACTTCATGGAGTTCCTATATCTATTATCACTGACAGAGGTGCCCAGTTCACGGTGAACTTCTGGAGGTCTTTTCAGGAGGGATTAGGGACTCAACTGAGCCTGAGCACAGCTTTCCATCCTCAGAGTGACGGACAGGCCGAGCGCACTATCCAGACGCTTGAAGATATGTTGCGGGCCTGTGTTATTGATTTCACAGGTAGCTGGGAGGATCACTTGCCATTGATTGAATTTGCTTATAACAACAGTTACCATTCCAGCATCCAGATGGATCCGTACGAGGCTTTGTATGGCAGGAAATGCAGGTCACCTATTGGCTGGTTTGATATTGGCGAGATAGAATTAATCGGCCCAGATATGATCCAGCAAGCAGTTGATAAGGTGAAACTTATCCAGGAGCGACTATTGGCAGCCCAGAGTCGACAGAAATCATACGCTGATAAACGGCATCGTCCTTTGGAATTCCAGGTTGGTGATTGGGTATTTCTAAAGGTATCGCCTATGAAAGGCGTAATGCAGTTCGGCAGAAAGGGTAAGCTTAGTCCGCGTTATATTGGGCCTTATCTGATTGTGCGGAAAATTGGAAATGTCGCCTATGATTTAGATCTGCCATCTAATTTGGAAGCGGTACATCCGGTATTCCATGTGTCTATGCTCCGCAAGTGTATTGGTGATCCCTCCGGAATATTTCCTGCGGATGACATTCAGGTGACGGAGCAGTTATCTTACGAGGAGCAGCCCGTAGCCATCTTGGACGGCCAGGTAAGGAAGCTCCGGAACAAAGATGTAGCCTCTGTTAACGTGCTGTGGCGGAACAACAACAGGGAAGAAATGACCTGGGAGGCCGAAGAGGAAATGAAGAAGAAATATCCTCATTTGTTCCCTATGCTCACAGGTAATCTTGAATCCTTGCTTAATTCTATTTCAATAATGAATGTGTGTCATATGTGCTGTCTATGAACATAAACTCCCCCAAAGTATTTTCAGACCCTATAAGATTAATTTAACATTCGAGGACGAATGTTCTAAAGGGGGAGAGGATGTTATATCCCGTGTTTTCACACGTTGGAAAAAATTTAGAAATAATCTTGACTTGTAAGAAATAAGGTCATAGTTGATTTTTATTTGACATCGGATTTGTGCATGAAAGACTATTGTTGTGAAAGTGTGGGATAAGGCTAAGGGTAAATTTGGAATTTTGGAAATTAGTTTCGGGAATTACAAATGTGATCTATAAGTCATTGGGCCAAAATATTGGAATGGAAATTAAGGCCCAATGCTTAAGGGGGTGGCCGGCCATGGTGTGGCCCAACCCATGGCCACTAATTAATTCTCCATGTGTTAATAATAATATGAGTCATACTCTTCAGAAGGTTCATGAAATTAAAAGAAGAGAAAACAAAAGAAACAAGAGCAAAGAAACAAGAGGGAGTTTCGGCCCTAGCTTGGAAAATTACCCCCTCCAAATCTTGCCTCCAAAATTATTTTCTTGTTGGAATCATACTAATTCAAGGTCCCTTCTCAACTTGGTGTAGTTGTCTTGGAGGAAGGAGCCCTTGGTTCATCAAATTGATTATATACTCAAGTGAAGAAGATTAGGGGAAAAGGTAAGAATTCATCCCTATTTATTGTGTTATGAAGTCTTGTTTGTGTTGTAGTATGTGGGAATGAGTTGATTGTATGGAAAAATGGAAGTTTGCAAAGTGGGTATGGAATATAGAATGTGGCCTTGTGTGTGTGTTAATGTGTAAGTGAAATGAGTTGAAATTTATGTTGTATTCTAGTTGTGTGTATGATGGAATTCATATGGAGAATGAAAGTTGAATAAATTTGGTTGAAGTTGAAATATAGGGGTTTGGCCGTGTGGTATGGTGTTGGTAGGATGCTAATGAATTAATTTTGTTTAATGTGTTAGTTGTGTTATTGTGATGCTTGCAATGTAAATGAAGATAAAATGATATAAGTTTGTATTGAAATGGAATGTAGAAGCTTATGTCGTTTTACTACGATCTTACGACATTGCGAAAATGAAGTTGTTAGGTTGCAAGTCATGATGATTATTGATGAATTTGGAAGATGAAAACATGTCATGAATATGTATGCCAAAGATTAGAAGCTTTGGATGAAGTATGACTTTGGCGGAAAGTTTGTATATTATGTATATCCTGTGTATAATTTAAGGAAGCGATATGAAATGCTTCTAATCTATATTGTGATGATCTTGATTGATAATGAATGTGAAATCATTGATATTAGTTTAAAGATTTAGGTTGGGGTGAAGGTTATGTCACTTTGTTAGAATGATCACTAGTTGAAGGATATTGTGTCTCTAATGTTTGTTGTTGATGTTGATGTTGTTGTTTGGGTTGTTGTTGATGGTTTTGAGGCGAGTTGAATTCTCGGGGGTGCTATATGTATAGGGGAAGTGCTGCCGAAATTTCGGTAGGCAAGTATGCATGAAGTTGAATTTGTGGCATCCATAACTCATAATTGGTAAATGTGACCATTTGAAGATTTTCGACGAAACGGGAAGTGAGCTTGGATAGACCTAACAAACATTGTTTTAATTATTCCATTGAGTCCGGTAAATTGTTTTGACACTCGGAACGATTTCAGAAAGGTTATGCTTCTGTAATCCATTATGATATTCGAAACTCGTTTATTATGTTCCCGTTCGACTTCATTGGATCGGTTTGTCTTTGATATGCCTCATCGAGTCTATTAAAACATTTATGATATTTTAATTGCATTAGTCTCTCACTACTCCGCTCGTGGATGCCCCAATGTTTCCCACACTGAGCCCGGGCCAGGATATGTTGTCAAGCGTGATCCTTTGCATTGTTCATCGTGCCTCGATGTGAGGGGGCAGGTATACACGTACATGGGTTTGTGGAGTATGCTGTGCCATGTACGCTTGTTCTGATATGATTTATTATGGCCATCTGATATGAAATATTATGTTACGGCGTTATGCCCCTATTCTGATTCTTCTGTGTTGTGGCACCAGCGTCGGGAGGGTGGCCACGTTCTGTCTGCCGAGTCCCTTGGCAGGGGCCGGATTTGATATGACATATGTTTCTGTACACACTCTGCATGTTTTGGAAATATGTATTTGATACTTTGGATTTTCTACTCACTTTTCTGTACGTTCTGTACCAGTCATGATTTTGTTTCTGTAATCCAGGCTTTACATATTTCGTACTGACCCCCTTTCTTCGGGGGCTGCGTTTTCATGCCGCGCAGGTACCGACGACAGGTTTGCTGATCCGTCCGCTTAGGATCTTATTCAGCTATTTTGGAGCGCTCTTTTATTTAGAGCCATCTTTTGGTATAGTCTGTCACCTCTATATATGTATATTCTCGTTCATGGGTACGGCGGGGCCCTGTCCCGTCATATGATTCTGTCGGTCTGTTTAGAGGTCTGTGGACATGTTTGTGGGTTGGGGTCTTTCTGTACAGTTGTGTGCTTATGTTGTGTTTGGGCGATCCCCTTTCGCCGCGGCGGCCGGTCCGCATATATTTAAATGTTGCTCTGTTGGCCCTGTGTGGCCTTTGTTGGTATTTTCTGCGTGCAGGGTATATTGGGTAGTCCGTAAAACAAAGGAAACTCTGCCGAAATTTTTTTCTGGAAATTGACTAAATTTGAAATAAAGCCTTGTCGGCTTCTGCTATATGCTAGAATGCGTTTGATAGAATTTGAGATAGCATTGATAGATGTGTTCGGGTGCCCAGATCGGGCACTAGTCACGGCCTACGGGGTTGGGTCGTGACATCTAGATTCCGGAACAACGGAGCTCTTCAAAACAGGTGAGTAGAAGTCCTATGCTGAGGGGTCACCAAACTGACTATCTGTACCTGCGGGCATGAAACGCAGCCCCCCGAAGAAAGGGGGTCAGTACGGAATATGTACTGAGTATTAAAGCATGAAATACAATAAGAAGGATCATAACTGAAGTAGAGATTACCAGAAACAAGTATAATAATCAAGAAATCACTGTACCTGTTCCTTACGAAACAAAATCATGCATATCATTATCATATACCGTACCTGGCCCATTATGGGACTCGGTGCCACAATCATATCATCATATCATCATATACATATACCGTACCCGGCCTTCTAGTGAGGGACTCGGTGAATACATTCGTGTACACGTATACCGTACCCGGCCCATCATGGGACTCCGTGCCATAATCATATCATCGTATCATCACATCATCATATCATCATATAACGTACCCGGCCCTCTAGTGAGGGACTCGGTGAATAATGTAGTGAAACTGTGCATGATAACATACCCGGCCCGGGACTCGGTGAAAGACGTAATGACAGCATGCACGAGCAGAGTAGTGAGTGACCATATACAAACCAAGTCATCATGTGAGGCTCAATAGAATATGTAAAATAAACTAACACTTAAGTGTCAAAGGAGTCGGTCATGTCAAGTATCACTCAAATATCATTATGTATTATGTCAAATGGAGCTTCGGGAATCATAGACACATATCAAGCTAGCATGAAATAGCTTATGGAATTCAAGGACTCAATAGAATAAGTAGAATATCTAACACTCGAGTATCAAAGGCGATAGTCATGTTAAGTATCCTTTAAATGTCATTATGGACTATATCAATAGAGCCTTAGGAATCATAAACATGTATCAAGATAATATGAAATAGCTTATAGAAGTCAAGGACATTAGTCATCGTAGAGTTTCTATGAATAGGAGCTTATGTATATCGACTACTATCGAACGTATAGAAAACTTAAGAGGGAAGCTCAATCATTTTAAGAGTTCTAACATCAAGAAGTGAATAAGAATCATGAATCACACTCGAAACTTAAGAATAGAATTACCCCAAAGCTCATATCATTCGTCACTTATATCTAAGACATGCCAAAAGAAAGAAGGGACAGCTTACATACCTGTTAACGATTAATCGCAAACCCGTTCGCTTCGTCGCCCCTTTAGCCTATTTAATATAAAAGTAACGCTATCGTTAGTAACTATACTTTCTAGTTCGTAATTCTGTAGCCCATCTCTTATAGAACTCATTCTTTAACTTATACTTTCTCGATTAGGGTTTTCATTAGTTAAGAACTTAACGGAAATCGGGCAGCATTTCCCCTATATATTCGCCTAACCCGAACTTCCAGTTATCCTCCTGTTATAAAAAAAAATACCAACAATAACAGTAATAGAAATATTCATATAGAACCCTTACAATTCAACCCACAATTTCGTATAACAATGACTTCATGCAATTTCTTACTTCCAATTTCATCCAATCCAATTTTAATCCCTGCATTACAACACCATTAATACAATTATACTACAATACAAGAAAATCTTACCTTAATTTTCTCGAAGGAATTTCTACACTTAATTGCTCCAATTTCACCATTTCTTCTTCCTCAATTCAATATCCAATGTTGCTATCACCTCCTTGAATTTGTAATTCACTTGGAACTTGATCAGAACATGCAACAAAAATATTGTTTTTCCTTCCATCCATGGCTGGCCGTGAGTAGCCATGGAAATGCCCCTATTTTTTTTTCTTTCTTTCTAAGTTTCAATTTTTAGAAAATGAAATGAAATACTTGTTGATTTACTAATCAACCACATATATATGGTCCCCCTTCTAATGACACTCCCCCCCTATAATGACTCATCAAATGATTTTCTTGAATTGTTATTATTATTTTTTCGGGTGGGGCCCACAATGGTAATTAAATTAATTAATTTTAATTAATCACTAATCCCTACTTAATAATATAATCATAATTAATTAGTACCTAATTTCCAATAATATTTCTACACTAAATAAAATTTATAATCAATTTGTGTACTAATTAAAATTAAAAATTAAAAGTTCCTATTTCATGTCCGAAAATAATCCCGTCTTTAATTTGAGTCGATTTGCTTGCGAATAATTTGACGTATAAAAATACGGGGTATAACAACATGTATTATGATTATATATGAGATAGGCATGAAAGGTATCCACCTTTAAAAGTTACGCAGGTTATATCTACACCTTTTGTCTTATGACTTCTCTATTATGTTCATTTCATTCATGCCTTACATATTCAGTACAATATTCGTACTGACGTCTGTTTACTTTAGATGTTGTGTTCATGCCCACAGGTAGACAGTGAGGCGACCCAGATTTATAGAAGCCGATAAGAAGACTTTTGAGAGCACTCCATTATTCCGGAGGTGCCATTGATTTACTCTTTTATGTACATATATGTTTTGGGCACGACGGGGTCCTGTCCCATCCATATGTCTAGTACTCTAGTAGAGGCTCATAGATACGTACGTGTGGGTAGTATGGTCTCACGATTTTCCACGTGTATATATGTATTATGTGGATAGCCAAAAACTTTATTCTCTCTTCTCTCTCCTACGTCCCCATACAACCCTAAATTAGCTATGGCCACCTTGGCCGCTGGCCAGCCGTCACCGGCGGCGGGTCAGCTTTCACCAACAACCAACATTATACACTACCCACCCCTCACTCACCCGCAATCCCATGATATTCAACCAACTCTCCCGTCCACTTCTTCTTCTCCAAACTATGCTCAAACCCTCGTGCATGGAACAATTCCCACGTCTAAAGCCCACTGTGATCCCATACCAATGAAGGAGGTATCATATGTTGATGGCATCCCATTTGTGCGTTGGACAACTGCTGAAGTATCTAGAATGGAGCAGATTGAAAACCTATAACATGCCATTGTTGGTAAGTTTTCTTATGGATGGTCAGAGTTGCAAGAATTAAGAACTATTATCCCTCAACAGTGTAGTGTAAAAGGAAAGTGTGATATTGGTCTCTTGAGAGATAGACACTCATTAATAAGATCTTCTCTAATGGAGGATTTCATTAATATGTCCTCGAAGGGTGTTTTTGTTGAAATCTAAGGATGGTTTTACGTGTCAAATGAGGGCATAAATTTATAATTCTAACATTAAGGTTGAGAAAGAAACGTCAATAGCCATGGCTTGGATCTCGTTTCCAAATCTACTTCCCACGTATTTTGTGAAAGAATTGTTGTTTACTTTGGCATCTGCAGTTGGGAAACCCTTAGTATTGGACATGGCCACCATAAATAAAACTAGACCTAACTGCGCAAGGGTTAAGGTTCAAGTATATTTGTTATCTGATCTTCCTAAGTTTGTCCTAATGGAAATTGAAGATGAGAAGACTTAGTAGATTAGGGTGGAAAAGGTGAGAATACAATATGACCATTTGCCAAAGTATTGCACAGAATGCATGTTGCAAGGTCATGCAAATGTGGACTGTCGTGTATTGCATCCTGAACTGGTGGAAAACACAAAAGAGGATGCAAAGAAAAAAGAGAAGGAGCATGAGAAGGGGGATGTATCAAACATGGCTACAACATCTACAGTAGGAAGAAGAAGAAGATAGCAGAGATGGAGATATCCTGTCCAAACATATGTGCCTAAAGTTCTATCAAGTGGGAAGGTTGTTACTTATCCTGGAATAAATGACAAAGGAAAAAACAAAACTAAGCGTCCTGCTGAGGCCGGGAACAAGAATATTCTTGACCTTGAAAGTACAGTTTCTACACATAATAATTTTGATGTGTTAGAAAAAATCATAGAAGGAGAAGTCAATAACAATGTAGAGTATAAGGGAACAGATGATAAGGTCAAGGAGGTAGAAAAGGGTAAGGAACAACCTGATCAATCTGTTGATAAGAAAGGAAGGGAGGAGAATGCTCAAAATTTGGTATCATGTGTGGCAGTCAATGATAGAGAAGATCCCATCAAAAATACTGAAAGAAAAATGGATTCAAATGGTGAACAATTAGGTCACACAACAAACGATGTGCATGAAAGTGTGGGAGATATGGTTGATATGGTTGATGAGGGTCTCATTGCTGTTGAGGAAGCTGTTCCTCACAAGAATTTAGGGGACAGAAGTGCAGTTGTGGTGTACATTATTGATGAGGATGTCATTGCTGTTGAAGAAAATGATCCTGACAAGGATTTGGAGGACACAAGTGCAAGTGTGGGAAACATGATTGATGAGGGTGTCATTGCTGTTGAGGAAAATAATCTTGGAAATGCATGTGAAATTACATTCCATTCTAAGCATGGACATGCCGCAGGATTTATCATGGAGCAGATACAAAAGGTCCCAGATGGTGATGATACATATGAGCAGATGCAAAACCTTAATGATTTGCATGCTCTAGAATCAGGTGAGGATAAAATGCAGACTGAAGCTGATAGTTTGGGAAATGCCAAAGGGGAGTTGGAGGTTGTAGATAATCAAACATATCAGACATTAAGTATTCCATCTTTGGATCAGGTCCAAGAAATTGATTTCTCTCCTGATAATAACATGAAGGAGGGAGATTTGAGCATCTCAATTAATGACAATGGCATTGGTTCATTTCCTCCTGAGAGGGAAATGATTAAGGATTTGGCGGTGGCACAACTGGAAATGGACAATGTGCAGCCACTGATTTTTCAGAGAAAACAATCTTCTTTGAAGGAACTGCATGATGTGGTCTCTCATAATATTAATGTGGGAGCTGAGGTGGAATATGATGAGGGCAAGAACAAATTCAATGAAAGTGAAAAAGAGGTCTCAGTGGAGCAGGTTTTTAGTAATGTGGTCAAAGATGCTGGCATCTCACCAAGATCTAGACAGAAAGGCTCTAAGAAAGGAAACAAACAAGTAATCACAGATACTATTCCTATAAGAGTAGTACCAAGGAGAGGTTGTAAGCCTATTTTTAAATGATGATGAAGACACTCTTTTGGAATATCAGATCTGTGAACACACAACAAGCTTTTCACAGAGTCCAAATGCTGCACAGACATCACAAATTCTCCATTATAGCTTTAATAGAGCCTTTTCAACACTTTAGGCATATTTAGGGTTTTAGAAGGAGATTAGGCATGAGATATGCCCATTACAACTGCAATGGTAAAATATGGTTCTTTGTAAATGATAATGTGGATGTGGAGATCCTGTAGGATCTAGAACAACATATTACTATAAAGCTACTTTTCCAAGAGTGGAATAAGTCACTTATGGTAACTATGGTCTATGCAAAGTGTGATCATCTGGAAATAATCAATTTATGGTATAGTCTGTATAGTTTGGTTGATCAAATGGAATTGCCTTGGTTGGTAGGGGGTGATTTTAATGTCATTATGAACGAAGATGAGAAGATTGGTGGTTTACCTGTATCTCCAAATGAATATGAGGATTTTGCTTTTTGTATTAATTCATGTGAGCTGTTTGATATAAATTATAAGGGGAGTTTGTTTACTTGGTGGAATGGTAGGGCAGGTAGTGACTGTATTTTCAAGAGATTGGATAGAATGATTACAAACTCTAAATTACAAGATTGGTTTGCACATATGGAGGTGCAACATTTATCCAGAACTGGCTGAGACCATGCTCATTTACTACTTACTTGTGGTGAATCTTCACATCACATAAGGAAGCCTTTCAGATTTCTAAAATTCTGGACAAAACATGAATCCTTCTTAGAGGTGGCTAATCAGGCATGGATCATAGATTTTGAAGGGGATGATTTTATCAGATTTAAGTTGAAATTGAAGAATGTGAAATCTGCTTTATCTGCTTGGAGTAAGGCAACTTTTGGTGATATTTTCAAGCAACTAACAGTAAGGGAAGAGGTGGTGAGAATTAAGGAGCAATGTTTTGAAGAGGATCCTACTCCTATGAACATGATGGCGTTACAGCAAGCACAAGCAGCATTGAAAAAGTATGTTCATTATGAGGAAGAATTTTGGAGACAAAAGTCACATATGACTAGTTTTGCTAAGGGTGACAGGAATACAAGGTGCTTTCATAGTATTGTGAATGGTAGGAGAAAGAGATTGCAGATCAGAAGAATTCAGAATCAGCAAGGAGTATGGATAGAAGGGGAGTCACTTTTGGCAGAAGAAGCTTGTAGATTTTACCAACAGCAGTTCTCTCAAGAGGTTGATCCTTCAGATTTTGAATTTCTATAACATGTTCCTACTATGGTGGATCAGGATACTAATAATCAGCTGGTAAGCATTCCAACTTTAGAGGAGGTGAAGAAGGTTGTATTTGAATTATATGCAGATAGTGCTGGTGGTCCAGATGGTATGATTGGAATATTTTATCAGGTGTGTTGGGACATTGTTGGTGCTGATGTATACAATCTTGTGAAAGTTTTTTTTTATGGCCAAACTCTTCCTAAGTCAGTCACACATACCAACCTGGTACTGTTACCAAAGAAGAATAACATTGAGACCTTTTCTTATATGAGACCAATCAGTCTCAGCAACTTCATCAACAAGGTTATTTCTAGAGTGGTTCAGGATAAACTGGAAGGCATTCTACCTTCTCTGATATCTCCCAACCAGTCTGGATTTGTTAAGGGCAGATGTATCATTGAAAATGTCCCTCTTACACAAGAAGTTATGACTAACATTAGACTAAGAGGAAAACCAGCTAATGTTGTACTTAAGCTTGACATGGCTAAAGCATATGATAGAGTATCATGGAGTTACTTGATCAGAGTTTTAAGGACGATGGGATTTGCAGAAATTTTCATAGATATGGTTTGGAGGTTGATAGCAAATAATTGGTACTCCATACTTCTTAATGGTCAAGCTTATGGTTTCTTTCATTCCACCAGGGGTGTAAAACAAGGAGATCCACTCTCTCCTGCTTTGTTCATCTTATCTGCTAATTTTTTATCTAGAGCATTGAATTCTTTATTTGAGAATAATGAGTTTAGAAGTTATGGAATGTCCAAATGGAGTGCAAATCTGAATCATCTGGCATATGCAGATGACACAATAATTTTTTCATCTACTGATGCTAGATCTTTGGAGTTAATTATGGAGGTATTACATGCATATGAGCAGGTATCAGACCAACTTATAAATAAAGGCAAGAACTCATTCTATGTACACAGTAAGGTGTCTAACGGGCTGATACAACAGGTGGAGAATATTACTAGTTTTAAAAGAGGCACTTTTCCTTTTACATATTTGGGTTTCCCCATCACACATTCAAGGAAGAGGAAGGCTGATTACAATGATCTGATCAAGAAAGTCAAGAATAGGCTGCAGAGTTGGAACGGAAGATTACTATCATTTGGAGGAAAAGTTGTTCTGATCAATAATGTATTAATGAGTATGCCAAAACATTTGTTGTCAGCCGTCAAACCTCCAAAATGTGTTATTAATGATATGCACAAAATCTTCTCGAGTTCTTCTGGAATAATAGTGAGGAAGGCAGAAGAAGACACTGGTCATCATGGCTAAACTTGTGTAAGCCAAAAGAGGAAGGAGGAGTAGGCTTTAGATCTTTGTTTGATGTATCTAAAGCCTTATGTGCAAAACTTTGGTGGAAATTCAGGACAACAAATACTCTATGGGCAAACTACATGTGGATCAAATACTGTTAAAGGCACAGTCCTCAGACTGTCCAGTAGAAGGGAGGTTCTCAAGTATGGAAGGCTATGATAGAGGCTAGAGATAATATAGAGCAAGAAATATTGTGGGAACCAAGGAGTGGAACTGCAAATGTATGGTTTGACAACTGGACAAAGCTAGGGGCTCTATATCACATCATTCCAGATGATTTTGTGATAGATGATGGTGTTCAAGATGTAAAAGAACTTATGTTGCAGGTTGGTTGGAATATAGGAAAATTGCAGCAGTTATTTCCTATGGATATTGTGGATCATATATTAGAAGAATTGCATTTTCATGAACCAAAAGAAGAGTGGGATAGGCCAAGATGGATGATGACAACATCAGGCAAATTTCCTGTAGGCAATGCATGGGAATTACTGAGGAGAAAATAAGTCAAGTCAGATGTCTTTAAGAATATGTGGACATCAGGGGTACCTTTTAAGATATCTTTCTTTTTTTGGAGGTTGTGGAAGTGCAAAATACCTGTTGGAGAGGTAGTAAGAAGAATTGGGGTAGATACTGAGGCAACCTGTTATTGCTGTAATCATAGGCAATATGAAACTGTGGATAATTTGATTGTTACAGGAAATGTTGCTACTAAAGTGTGGACTTATGTTAAAACTGCTGTTGGCATCACAACACAGTTTCAACAAGTCAGGCAACTTCTTCAAGTCTGGTGGAATGCAGATTGTCCCTCAAAGTTCAGAACCATCTTTAAAGCTATTCCAATGGTTACCATGTGGCAGATATGGAAGTGGAGGAATACAGTCCTACATGGAGGGAGGATGTCCATCAACAAAGTGATTTATGAGATAAACATGATCATATATCAAATGTGTAGAATGAGGTTTCCAGGGCAGAACAACTTACCAAGATGCATACCTCAAATTCTACAAATCTTTGAAGCATACAGGCCAAGAATTGTAAGCAAGATAGTGAAATGGGATTTTCCTATGCCAGGATGGTATAAATGTAATTCTGATGGAGCTTCTAGGGGAAATCCTAGACCAAGTTCGGTGGCCTTTTGTATTAGAAATGCAGTAGGTGATTTCCAGTATGCAGCAGCAAGAAGGATATCAGATGGTTCAAATTTGATAGCAGAAGCAAGGGCACTACATGAGGGTCTTAAGTACTGTGTTACACACAGTCTGTTGCCAGTGGTGTTGGAAACAGACTCGATGACTATGAAGATGATCTTAATTGGTCAGTGGGAGACTCCATGGAGTATATCAATGATCATAAATGATATCACAAGGTTGAGGAGGGATAAGGAAGTGAGGGTGGAACATGTTCTGAGTGAAGGAAATGGCCTGGCTGATTTTTTAACTAACTATGCTTTTGATTTTGCAGGTGATCATCATTTTCATAGTTTTACTTCACTTCCTGTGAAAGCTAGGAAAATTCTAAATACAGAAAAGTCACATATACCATACATGAGGATCAGGATAGCTAAGGACCATCACATCCCTGGAGATTAATAGCAAGATGGAGAGCAGTAGCGGCAACAAGTATAAAACTATCTTTGGCAGGGGTACATGAGTGGTATTAGCTTGAAGCTCATTCTCTTGTAAGACTGCTAAAGATTGGTTCATTCAGGAAACTAGAGACAATGGCAAACAAAGGTTAACATCAAGGCAAGGAGATAGCAGCTACATCTGAAGGAACATGGAGGATTTCTACTCCATCCTGGAAGCCTGAATATATATTCATTTTGACTTTGAACCATAGCACCTGTTGAGAGCTTGTAGGTGTTTGAGATGGTATCAAGGCAAGGCCAGAGGATCTGCAGTAGATTAGCTTCCATACAGTCTTTGGATCTGGTTTACATTTCAGTCCTTTTGTTATTGTTTTAGGATTGTTTTCAGTTGGCTTTTCTTTACACTATTGTACAGAAAACTTACTTTTCTTTTAATAAAACACTGCCAAGCTTGGTTTGGTGGTTTTCATGCAAAAAACAAATGTGGATAGCCGAAGGTCTTATGTATATAAAGGTAAACATGTTTCAAATGAAAAATTAGTTTCCTATGACTACGAGCATAAGAGATACAACTATACGCAGAATGAGAAATAGAACAAGTGGTGCTCGGTGGTGAGCCCCGGGTACCCGTCATGGCCCTAGCCGGGTTGTGACAACGGCCCTTTCGGTACTAGGTGTTATCTTGCCCGGCCATCAAGGCACGGTAATATATATAGCATCTTGCCCGGCCATTAAGGCACGGTGTTATCTTACCCGGCCATATAGGCGCGGTATTATCTTGCCTGACTATAAAAGCTCAGTGTTATCTTACCCGGTCATGTAGGCACGGTATTATCTTACCCAGCCATGTAGGCACGGTATCATCTATCCCGGTCATGTTGGTGCGGTGTTATCCCCAGCTGATTAGTGGGATGCAATGCATACATACATACATACATACACATAAAAATACATAAATGAAATCAACGTCATCATTAGCGTTACAATCGTCACTATATCATTCCTTGAAGAATTGAACATCATATGATGAAATCGATAATGTCACGGGAGTCTCGAGAATCATGAACTTACGTAGCACTGAAAATAAAATCGTTATCTTCGCTATATCTCACCTCAAAGGAACGAATGACATGAGATAAGACCATCAACAATAAGTAATATCAAGGGATTCATGGAATGGCTCAATAATCTCGTAATGCCTTCAAATCATAGCTTCAGAATTTCTAGAATTAAAATCATCAACATCATGTTCATCATAGAAAATATCTCATCCTTAGCATCATAAAAAGCTTTTAAGAATCATGAACTTCGAAGTTTTGAAAGTAAGAAGGTTATGAAAAATATGTATGGAATCATAACGTAGGAATCATGCCTTTTGAAAGAAAGGGACTAGCCTTAACATACGTTTTTGGTCGCCATAACTTTAACTACTCAACGCTTGTCCTCCCAAGCTCGTAAATCTATATTCAAGAAAATTTATACTATTGTTAGACTCACCTTTATACGCTTGTCTTAGTCTTTCAAATATCTTTCTAGAATCTGCCGAAATTTCGGCAGCATCTCCCCTATATTCCTTACCTCCTACAAATACCAAAACAACTCCCAAACAATACCAACAACATCAACAACCATATCAATACCAATATATTCCATAAAACATCCCACACGATGTTTCTCCAATATTCAAACCAACCATAACAACATCCATAATACCATAATCAAAGAATTATATTCAACTCTTTATGATTTTTCTCCTATGATTCTTTCCTTTCCAAGAATTGCTAAACCTTTATATCATCTGAATCATGTAAATAATAGCAAAAACGTACCTTATAGTAGAAGAACTTCACTTTATTCACCCTTTCCAAGATCAAGTTCAACACCACCTTAGGATGAAACAAGAACAATTATCTTCCATAAAATTTTCTTGAGGTTTTGATGTCTCTTGATGATACGGAAATGTTTTGGAAGATTATGGAAGGTTTGGAAGGATTATGGAGAATTATGGTGTTATAGAAGATGATGGAATGTTATGGAGAGTTATAGAAATCTCAAGAAGTATGGGAGGTGAGAAAATGATGAAAAATAATGGGTTAGAGGGGTATTTATAAATGTGGTTCGGGCCGGGTACTGAAGCACGGGGTACTGTAGCACCCCGGTTACTGTACCACACGTTTCTGCTCTGTCAGCCGAACTTGTAATCTCCATAATTCTTGTTATATCCTGCATTTTCGAAAGTCAAATTAATTGTAAGCTGAGGTGGGGCCCACACGTCAAGATTTTTTTTGGGACATGTGACAAGTTATATGAGTCGCATATGTAAAGTTAAACACAACTCGTGAAGGGCCATGGGGCCAAATCAAAATGGAAGCCCTCCAAACGAATATTTTTAAGAAAACGTTTTCGGATGACCTGACTTGGAGTGGAAAAAACGGCATTATAAGTTTGGAATTTGGGAAAATGCCCAGAAATACAAGTTGTAGATAATTGAAATAGCTTTCCAACCATAGGTCGTGGGCTCCCAGGCTACGTCGGTACAAGGAGATATGGACGTTTTAAGGTCGAAAGGTCAGTGGGCTAGGCCCAACTCGTGACCAACCGGGTTGGCCCAAAAAAAAAAATTATTACAAATTAGAGGCCCAACTGGGGTGGCCGGCCAACTAAAGGTCGAAGCCCATAAATTGATCATGTGATTTATCATGTGATCAAGTATTATAATAAGGGGCTAAGGTTCAAGAAAGTTCAAGAAACAAACAAAAAAAAGAAGAAGAGAATTGAGAGCAAAAGGGCCAAGGGTTTCGGCCAAGAGAGAAAAAAATTGTGTTCATCAATCTTTGGTCCAAAAATCTTGTTCTTCTTGTATTTATAGTAAGCTCAAGACGCTCTCCGACGTGATATAATTGGTTTAGCGAGAGAGCGGCATTTGCGGAAGATTGAAGTTGGAAGAAAGGTAAGAATTTTTCTCTTGTTATATTGGAAGAATTCTACATATATGTTGTAGCATGGGAAAATGAACAAACGTATGAAATTTTGTGTGTTGGGGATATGTGTGTGTTGGCCGTATGCCTCTAGTTGGAGGGAGGAATATGAATTAAATTATTTAGTATGTTAATCGAGTTGTTGAAGTCTTGTGATGAAAATGGAAGGTTAATGGTTCTTGTTGTTATGGAAAATATGTTGTAAGGTTGATGTAGGAAAATATGTAACCTTGTAATAGGTTATGTATGTTATATCCCGTGTTTTCACACGTTTGGAAAAAACTTTAATTATATTGGATTCTTGAGATATAAGGTCAAATTTGATATTTTGTTGAATCTAGGAGTTATGCATGAAAGAATAGAGTCATGAAAGTGTGGGACGAGGCTAAGGGCAATTTTGGAATTTTGGAAATTAGTTTCGGGAATTACAAAATGTGATCCGTAAGTTATTGGGCTCAACAAATTGAAGTGAATTGAGGCCCAACTATGGGACCTTGGCCGGCCACTTTGGCTTGGTCCAAGCCCATTTTATGGGTCATGTGCTTGGTCATGTGACCAAGCACTTCAATTATATACACCTTACAAGACTTGGGATAAGAATGAACTAGAACAAACTAGAGCAAAAAAAATAGAAGAAGAGCAAGAAGCTCTCGGGTTTGGTGGTGAAAGTTACCCCCCAAAAATCTTGTTTTAAAAATTTATTTCTTGTTGATTTCATACTAAGTCAAGGTTCGTTTGTAACTTGGTATAGCTGTTTTGGAGGGAGAGGCATTAGAATCACCAAAGTGATCATATCTCCAAGTGAAGAAAACTTGAAGAAAAGGTAAGAATTTCTACCTTTTTTATTGTGTTGTTAAGTTTTGTTTGTGTTGTAGTATGTAGAAATGTGTTGATTGTATGGAAAAATGGAAGTTTGCAAAGTGGGTTTAGAATATGAGGTGTAGCCGTGTGTATATATAGGTGGTATAGCCACAATGTGTTGAATTCATGTTATATTCTAGTTGTAATTGTGATGAAATGTATATTGGGATTGAAAGTTGAATGATTAGTTGAAGTTGACAAAGAGGGTTCTTGGTCGTGTGGTATGTTGGATTTGGGATAGAAATGAATTAAGTTGTTTAGTGTGTTAGTGTGTTATTGTGATGTTTGTAATGTAAATGAAGTTAAAATGATATAAGTTTGTAATGAATTGGAATGTACAAACTTATGTCGTTTTAGTATGATTTGCCGACATTAAGGAAATGAAGTTGTTTGGTTGTTAATTGTGATGATCATTGATGAATTTGGAAGTTGGAAACATGTTATGAAGTTGTATGCCAAAGATTTCATGTTTTGCATAAGTTATGACTTTGACGGAAAGTTGTATATTATGTATATCGAGTGTATAACTTGAGGAAAACGATATGAAATGTTTCTACAACTATATGGTGATGATCTTGATTGTTGATGAATGTGAAATTATTGATATTAGTTGAAAGTTGGGTTGAAATGAAGGTTATGTCAACTTGTTAGAAAGATGACTAGTTGAAGGATATTTGTGTTTTTAATGTTCGTTGTTGATATTGATGTTGTCGTTTGGGTTGTTGTTGATGATTTCTAGCCGAGTTGAATTCTCGGGGTGCTATATGTATAGGGGAAGTGCTGCCGAAATTTCGGTAGACAAATATGCATTAAGTTGAAACTTTGGTATTCATAACTCACAATTGGTAAACTTGACCAATTACAGATTTTTGACGAAACGGGAAGTGAGTTTGGAAAGGTGTAAAGAGCTTGAAAGGAAAGGTGTAAAGAGCTTGCCCTTAATATACTAAAGCTTTCTTTTTAAGCAATTTTTGAAAGAAACGTTTTGACTATCCTTTTAATTACTTAACGAATATTGTTTTAAACACTCTATTAAGTCTTACAAATTATTCTGACACCCGGAATGACTTCGGGAAGGTTATATTTCTGTAATTTATTATGATATCCGAAATGCATCTATTATGATCCCGTCCAACTCCATTGGATTTGTTTGGCTTTGATACGCTTCATCGAGTCTTTGAAAATATCTATGGTAATTTTAAATTGCATTAGTCTCTCACTACTCCATTCGTGGATGCCCCAATGTTTCCCACACTGAGCCCGGGCCAGGATATGTTGTCAAGCGTGATCCTTTGCATTGTTCGTCGTGCCTCGATGTGAGGGGGCAGGTATACGCGTACATGGGGTTGTGGAGTATGCTGTGCCATGTACGCTTGTTCTGATATGATTTGCTATGGCCATCTGATATGATATATTATGTGACGGGGTTATGCCCCATTCTGATTCTTCTGTGTTGTGGCACCAGCGTCGGGAGGGTGGCCACGTTCTGTCTACCGAGTCCCTTGGCATGGGCCGGATTTGATATGACATATGTTTCTGTACACATTCTGCATGTTTTGAAATTATGTATCTGATACTTTGGATTTTCTGTTTATTTTCTGTATGTCCTGCACCAGTTATGATTTTGTCTCCGTACTTCAGGCTTTACATATTCAGTACATATTTCGTACTGACCCCCTTTCTTCGGGGGCTGCGTTTTCATGCCGCACAGGTACCGACGACAGGTTTGCTGATCCGTCCGCTTAGGATCTTATTCTGCCATTTAGAGTGCTCTCTTATTCAGAGCCATCTTTTGGTATAGTCTGTCACTTCTACATATGTATATTCTCGTTCATGGGTACGGCGGGGCCCTGTCCCGCCATATGATTCTGTTGGTCCATTTAGAGGTCTGTAGACATGTTTGTGGGTTGGGATCTTTCTGTACAGTTGTGTGCTTATGTTGTGTTTGGGCGATTCCATTCGCCGCGGCGGCCGGTCCGCACATATTTAAATGTTGCTTTGTTGGCCCTGTGTGGCCTTTGTTGGTATTTTCTGCGTGCAGGGTATATGGGATAGTCTGTAAAACAAAGGAAACTCTGCCGAAATTTTTCTGGAAATTATTTAAATTGGAAATAAAGCCTTGTCGGCTTCTGCTAAATACTAGAATGTGTTTGAGTGCCCAGATCGGGCACTAGTCACGGCCTACGGGGTTGGGTCGTGACAATGTAATTATAAGAATTGAAGTTGTAGGGTGCAAATAGTGATGGTTGTAAGTGAAATGATAACATAAAAATGTGTTGTGAACATTTATGTTGAAAGTTGGAGGTTTTGAGTGAATTATGATTTTGAAGGAAAACTTGTATATTTTGTGTATCTTGTGTATATTGTGTAAAATGATATGAAATGCCTCCAAACCGTATTGTAATGGTCGTGATTAATAAGGAATGTGAAATTAATAAGATTAGTTTGGAGGTATGAAGTTTGGGTAGAAGTTGTCGCTTTATGTAGAAAAGAAGACTATTTATACTATGTTGTATTTTTTGGTGATTGTCATTTGTTGTTGGTATTGTTGTTGGGTTGGTTGTTGATGTTTGGAGCCGAGTTAAATCTCGGGGATGTCGTATATATAGGGGAGATGCTGCCCAAATATTTGTAGAAAAGTATGAGTTAAAGTTCAAGTTCTAAAGGCTTGAAGTTTCTAATTGGTAAACATGACCATTTATAGATTTTGGGCGAAACGGGAATCGAGTTTGAGCGAGCGTAGGACGCAACCAAGGTATGTAAAGTCTTTCCCTTCTTTCTTAGGCATGTTCTAAATATAATAGGCTCAGATGCGAGCCTTAGAAACGACCCTGTTCCTCGGAATTCGAGATTGAAATTGGCTCCAAATCATTCAGTAAGATTGAACCAGTTTCTTCTAAATTGACCTATAAGTAGGCAACTTTTACAAATGGAGCCGGAATGCCTTAAGACTCTCATGAATGACTCCATATTACCTATGATCCATAATTTCATGTACGTCCACTCGGCTCGGCCCAAGGTGGGCCCACGTAATTCTGATATTTTCTGTAAGGCTCTAATTAACCCATTTCTGTCCGAACTCACAGGTAACTTTTGGTTATTATTTTGTCTGCTATATGACAAGTGTTATGACCATAGTTATGAGTCTCATAATATATTCTGACGTCTGGAGCGGTTCTAGACATGTTTGTGGGTTGTGGGTTGTCACTGTTCTGACGGGTATGTGTGAGATTGCGACATAAGGGACCCTGCTTGCTGTGATAGCCTTAACGGCTTATGTCTAAGTCTATGTATATATATATTTTGTGCGATGTATTCTATATCCGTATGAATTTGTGTATGTCTAATTTTATTAGTTGGTTAGTACGCTAATTCCGTCCGGTAGGTACGTATGGGTGTCCAGTTAGGACACCAGTCGCGGCCCACAGGGTTGGTTCGTGACAATTCTCTACTCCAATGTCCTATCGACGAGCAGTTTGTTGCATTGGAAATTAGACTCGACGAAATTCATTTAAGGATTTTGAAACACCTTAAAACTGTTAATATACTGGGAGATATACCCTTACAAAGTTGACCCAAAATTCTGTCAACTTTTCCAATTTTTCGACAAATTTATTTTCTTCGATTTGCTTGGTCCCGGAGTTTCACATAGCTTATTATATGAACGTAAATCGTCATGACCATAGGATTACTTCGTATAATATCATATATCCTTGAAGGGAACTCCAGTATCCATACTTAGAATGTCCAACACTTATAAATTTCCACGTACAAAACTACGGGGTGTAACAGAAGTACTCTTCTTCCACCTTACTTTACTTTGAAGAAAGCCCAGATTCAACAACATGACAAAATGGAATAACGAGATCGAAGAGGTGCGCCAAAATCCGTGTATTATTATTGAGAAAATTTATACCACACTTTCACAATATTAGAACTCACGTTGTTGTGTATGAAATGTAAATCACGTTATTGTGACTGTTGGGTACCAATTCTTAATAAGAATTAATATGAAATGTAATGGTAAATAATAAGTGCCAAAGTCTTCTTTTTGCTATATCCTCTCTTCTACGTGTCATTATGCACTAATAGGTGCATATGACTCATTAAATTCCATTAGACCATTTAGTGCCACCTCTTTGTTCAACTAAGGCCAAGTGGCATCCCCCCACGGGTACATATCCAATTTAATCATAATTATTACCAAAATTAATTCCTTATTCTTCCACTTTATTCCAACATTTGACCAACTACTCACATAATTAATTTCTTGATCAATCCACTTAAATAGTGATCATTTTTAATACACTTCATATACTCATTGTCATGATCATGTGACATAGCACTAGTCCATACCCCTTTTGGTACACACAAAATATTATTTCCAATCACTGTCATTCCACTTTCGAGTCTTAAATAATTTCGGGACTTCGTCCTTTATACACCGAGCTCTTGATTTGCATGTTTGAATATGACCAAATCCTCCGGCTTGGGTAAATTCTCATGTTGGACATTTCAATTTCCTAGTCCAAAAATACGGGATGTTATAGCTTGGACCGTATTTCATTCAAATAAATTTTGAACCTTGATGAAACTTATTTTCTTCGATTTTTTTAACTTCTAATCCTTATGATACATCTGCACTCACTCTAACCACCTATAAGCTTAGGGGATAACCTCGTTTCCGTTACTAGTGTCATTTAACTGGCACACTTTCCAATGCATGAAAACACGGGATGTAAAAATTTTTGGTCTATATGAATGGTTGGTGATGCCTTTTGGCCTCACTAACGCTCCTAGTACTTCCATGCGTTTGATGAATCATGTGATGAAACCTTTTATTGGAAAATTCGTGGTTGTTTACTTTGATGATATATTGGTGTATAGCAAAACCATAGATGAGCATGTTGTTAATTTGAAATGTGTATTTGAAGTGCTTAGACAAGAACAACTTTATGCTAATGGTGATAAATGTTCCTTTTGTGTGGATGAAGTTGTTTTCTTGGGATTTGTTGTGAGCTCAAGAGGGGTTGAGGTTGATGAATCCAAAATAGAAGCCATAAGAAATTGGCCCACTCCAAAATCCATAGGAGATGTAAGAAACTTTCGTGGCTTGGCTAGTTTCTATAGGCGTTTTGTTAAAAGATTTAGTACCATAGCCGCTCCTTTGACCGAGGTAATCCGAAAGGACAAACCTTTTTCTTGGGGTGTGGAGTAAGCTAATGCCTTTGAAACATTGAAACAAATGCTTAGCTCCGCACCATTGTTGCAATTACCCGACTTTGACAAAATATTTGAGATTGAATGTGATGCAAGCAAAGTGGGTATTGGAGCCATTTTAATGCAAGCCCAAAAGCCCATAGCCTATTTTAGTGAAACATTCAAGGGAGCGACTTTGAATTATACTACCTACGATCTTGAGTTGTATGCCTTAATTCGGGCTTTGGGAAATTGGCAACACTACTTGTGGCTTAAATAGTTTGTGATTCAGACCGATTATTAGTCCTTAAAGCATCTTAAGGCCTATGGTAAGTTGAACAAAAGGCTTGCCAAATGGGTTGAATTCCTTGAATTCTTCCCTTATGTAATCCAATACAAAAAAGGAAAGGATAACATAGTGGCGGATGCCTTGTCAAGGAAACATGTTTTGATCAATACGTTTGATACAATCTGAGTGGCATCAAGGACCTTTACAAGGAGCCAAGTAAGGGAACTTCAAGCTATGCAAGAATTGTTCATGAGGAGGGACGTACTTGAATACATTCTAGAACCTTCCTGGGGATTGCAAGTGTTCATGATAGCATGGGAGGATGGTTTGGAGAAGAGGGTTGAAGATGGCCATGCTTGCAATGTGGCTATTACTTTATGATTTGCAATTTCAAGTTCGTTTCCCAAAAGAAGACACCCAAACAAGGCCCTTACTTTATTAAGGGTAGGAGTGTAATAATGTAGTTGTCTTCTTTCGTGCTTTAGTATAATTAGTAGTTTCTTTCATTTAGAAGACTTAGACTATTTTGGTTACTATTACTTGATATTTGGATATTGTAACTCTTGAGAGTTGAGTGATTGCTTAGCCTTGTATTGGGTGAATTGTTGAGAGGATAGGTTATTAGGGATTCTAATCCCTCTTGGTCTTCCTAAGAATTTGGTTGCTTCTTGTTCTAAAATTTATAGGTCTTAGTTTTCTATAACTTTGGTTGCTAAATTGAGTCTAAGTTGTGTCAAATTATCTCTCTTTTATTTCTTGCATTTTATTATTGTTTTCGTTTCCGTTCTTGCATCAATTCGTATCAGAGCTTGGATTAGATTTGTTCTATCAAATCTAGCCTAGGGTTTGATACTATATAAAAAAAATAGAAAATCCTGGAAAACCCCCAAAATTTTGTGTTTGTTTTGTTGTTTTGTTGTTAGATTCTTGTTTCTTAGTACGTTAGGGTTTCAAATTGTCACGACCCGACTTGGGGCCATGACGGGTACCGGAGCTACCCTACCGAGCACCGCTATCATACTTGCCATCAACTCAACCTGAGCATGCATTATTCCCAACACGAAACTTATCATAAGATGGTCATCAACATTTACAAAGCCCACGAGCCTACCAAAAATGATATACAAATATACACTGGTGTATTCATGAGACGTCTACTACCCACATATACGCATCTACGAGCCTCTACTGGAGAACTGAAACATAAAGAAGGAATAGGATCACGTCATACCAAAATATGTACAGAAAAGAATATATCAATAAATGGCACCTCCTGAGTAGTGGAGTACTTCTGTATAGCTGCTGATAACCTCCTATGAATCTGCACTATCTCCCTGTCTACCTGTGGGCATGAACACAACGCCCATAAAAGAAAGGACGACAGTAAGAACAATGTACTAAGTATGTAAGGCATATACGATAACACGATAAGGAAATATAGATAACATAAGAAGAAAGTATCAATACAACAGCTTGCCTATTGAGGCCGAATCATGCACGCTCACTTTTTACCTTTTAGAACAAATCACACATATATATACACACTGTCTAAACAAATAATATCATTAGCCCACGTCCAGGGTAATCAGTTCACGTCGCCCACTAGTAGTGTTGTCATCATTATCCATAAGCCGCCTGCCTTAGCGGTGCTGCCCGGCCATCTAGGCACGGTGTAATCAATCATTATACACCCAACATGAAGCATGCAGAAGAACTCAAGTAAAAGCTGTAACTCTATCGGAGTGACGTAAGGTCGGTAGCCTCCGATTATCTTATTGAACAATCATAACCATTTTGTTTCACCTCGAAGGAACTAGCATTATAAGGTGAGGCTAGCAACAATGAACAACTTCAAGGAATCATGTGAAGATAATTAACATTATAATAGCACCATTTCATAAGCTTTAGAATCTTTAGACATAGCATCATCATCATCATCATCATTACGGACCACATCTTATCTCTTCCTCCTAATAAGCTCTTAGAAATCTTTAGCTCTCAACTTGGGAATGTAAGAAAGTCATGGGAATATGTACGAAATCATAGTATAGGAATCATGCCTTGAAAGAAGGGACTAGCCTTACATACCTTTATGTTTCCTTAACGATTAAGTGTCCTCCTTCCAAGAATATAACTCTACATTGAAGGGAATTCGTACTAAGATTAGATAACCGGAAACATACTTATGCTTAAGTTAAAGCGACTAAAAGCTAACGAAAATTGGGCAGCACCTCCTTTGTTCCAACAACTTCCTCCAAATAATAAACAACTCCTAAACTTTAATAACAACACCCACAATATCATAATCTACAACTTCGTCAAGCTAGACATTATTCAATTCCCAAAATCCTCTTTCAAAGTCATCCATAACCATAATTATGACACAACATCATAGTCATTCACATATATTGCGTCTACAACATCTTTAATATCATTCGTAGCAAGGCTATACTCATTACGTATCAAGAACTACGATTCAAGTCAACTTACTATTCAAGAATACCATTATTTCCATATTTGAACTTCATACTCTACTTTCTTCCATAATCCAAGTCTTTCAATACCCTTAATAACATGAAATGAACATAAAACTGACCTTTGATTATGTAGGAACGAACTTTGGATGGAAAGACTTCACTTGGAGAAAACCCTAACTTCATTCCCAAAGAAATTTCTAGCTTCCATGAACCCTAGTTGGCATCCTTGCACTTGATTCCACTAAATATTGGTGTTTTATCTTCGATTCACCTTGAATCTATGTTAGTGAAATATATGGGACCTTCTAGAGGTCTTGAGAGAAGTGGAGAAGATGAGAAAATGAGAAATTAGAAAGTGGGACTTATATTTATACTTGGAATTTAACTCAGCCCGATGGGATTATACGGACCCTTATACGGTCCGTATAACTCCATCAGTGATGGCCCTTCCCTGTAACTATTATACTGACCGTATAAATGGTCGTATAATCCAACTTCTTCCTGAACTTGTTCTCGTTGATTCGTTTGATCTCCAATCCTTATGGAACCTTCTTAATACTTGTTTAGCACTTCATTAACCACCTAAGTATCCTTATAACTTCTTCCCAAGACTTTACTAATCAATCCCGAGCTCGATATTTTGCGAAACCTTTCGTAAACACCACTTATACTTCACTTCTCCTTATCAAACTTTATTTCACCAATCCATATAACTTCGAAATATTATCGTATGCACTCTAAATTTGCCAAGTACCGTTCTTATAGTCATAAGAGCTTGATACCTTAAGCTCGCGTTAGTGTACTTACGACACAACGACATGAAATTTATAAGGTGTGACACTCTCCTCCCCCCCCCCCCCCCTAAAAACATTTGTCCTCGAATGTTAAGTTTTCGGCGAATTCTAGAAAAATTTCGCTAGAGTTTCCCCTGTAATATGGCACTACCATCCTATCACAGCAACCCAAAATAACATTGTCTCATACGGCTACAATATCACAGCAAGAAACATGGCCACACATAACCCAAAAGCAATAAAAGAAAGCACAACATACTTGGGGACAATGGCGTCTCACCTTGAACCTCTTCCGGGGGTGGAAATAGGTGTGGATATTTTGTCTTCATATCCTCTTCTGCGTCCCAAGTCACCCTTTCTCTACTGTCATTCCTCCACAGAACCTTGACTGAGGTGACATCTTTAGTTCTAAGCCTCCTCACTTGCCTATCTAATATAGCAATAGGTACCTCCTCATAGGCCAACTTCTCAGTGATTTGAACATCATCTACACGCACAATTCTAGAAGGATCTCCAACACACTTGCGGAGCATCAATACATGGAAAACTGGATGGACTGATTCAAGTTTTGGAGGTAAGTCCAGTTCATAAGCTACATGGCCTATCTTGCGGACTACCTTATAAGGTCCAATATATCGAGGACTCAATTTTCCCTTCTTGCCTAATCTCATCACACACTTCATCAACGATACCTTTAGGAATACCCATTCATTGAGGCGGTCAAATCTCCTACCCGCAAACCGAGGAGGTGCACTAGTCGCCAACTGGCCTGAATATCTAGAATTTGACTGCCTCTGACCCCCTCTATAATCATTTCTAGCTCCAATAGATCTAGCCCTCTTACTCTAACCCTTTTCAACATTACGCTCATCTCGATGTGGTCGCTGCTACTCTTCTAAATTCTGGGCATAGGCCTGAATACGAGAAATGTCCTCCCCCCCTGTAATGAAGCCATCAAACAATCTTTGAAGAAATGTGGCCGTAAGCCACTCACGAATCTATGTACTCTGTCTCCCCTATTGGCTACCATAGTCGGAGCATGTCTAGCCAATGAATTAAAGTGAAGGCTGTACTCCTGGGCACTCATATTCCCTTGCTTTAGATACAAGAATTGATCAACTCTGGCCCGACAGACCTCCGGTGCAAAATAATGACGGATAAAAGCATTCACGAACTCTTGCCAAACCGGGGGAGACACATTTTCCCCTCTTGATGAAATCCAATTATTATACCAAAGAACCACCACATCACGGAGCCTATAAGATGCCAATTTCACGGACTCCGTATCGCAAGCATGAATAATCCTCAGCGTCCTCAACATCTCATCTATAAAACTTTGTGGGTCTTCATCCGGCTTTGACCCGAAAATTTTGGAAGATTTAGACTCATGAAATCACGGGCCCTTGAGCTAACCGCCCTGTCAACGAAACCCGCACCCTGTCGCTGGGCCTGGGGAACAACTAGCTAAGTCATCTGTTGACCTGAAGCACCCGGTGGAGGAACGGGAGGCATAGGAGCTGGAGTAAAGACCCCTTCTTGTTCTCCTAGAATAGGCTGGGTCTGAGAGGTATGGGATGGAGCCTCATTATGGAATTCCCCTTCTTCTATATTCATTGGTGGCTCCCTTTCCATCCTCCTTTCTGTCGTAGCCTTGCCCTTCTGGGCGGCTGCTGCTTTCCTCTTTACCGGCATTGCTGAAATCATAATGCACAATTAGCGAAAAGGGGAATCTTATACTATAGCTCTATCGAACAATCTATGAAGAAGAAAGACGATCATTATTCCTAAATGCCCCGCAACCTCTTGTTTATAAGTGTGGCGCACTTCACACCCATAAACGAGACTCTGCTGGACAGGGCTCGTACACACACCCTAGGACGGAACTGCTCTGATACCACTTTTGTCACGACCCGACTAGGGGCCATGACGGGTACCCGGAGCTACCCTACCGAGCACCGCCTATCATACTTGCCATCAACTCAACCGGAACATACATTATTCCCAAAACGAAACTTATCATGAGATGGTCATCAACATTTACAAAGCATATATATATAATTATATACATCAGCCCACGAGGCTACCAAAAATGATATACATGTCATGACTCAACCCGATGGGCCATGACTAGTGCCCAAGCGGGACACTCGTATACGAACCCTTCTATATATAATCAGACTGAATCTAAGGAAAATATGGAAATTTGTAAAAGCAAGCAGTAGACTCATAACGTCATATACCAGAATGAACCTTTCTCCTAAGGAGTCACAACTAACAAAAACATAACAAAATATGCAAGCCGACAAGGCTGCCACTATATACGGGAATATCCAAACGAACTACGTCGATGTAGCTGACCAAAACATACAACCCACACATGTCTACAGACCTCTAAGAGTATAATAGTGAAATATGATGGGAGACGGCCCTGCAGTACCCCTTGATACGCATAAGTCTATATCAAAGGATCTGTACAAAAATGACTCAAGCTCCGGAACAATGGAGCTCTCCAAGCGGCTGAGCAGAAGTCTTAGGCTGGAGGATCACCAAACTAAGTGTCTATACTTGCGGGCATGAAACGCAGCCCCCCGAGAAAGGGGGTAGATACAGAAAATGTATTAAATATGTAAAGCATAAGAACATCAAGTACAGAAATATGAAAATCAGTCTCAATATTTAAATACATTTGTGGCTAACATCTAAGAATATCTGTGTAACTCTATATGACTAAAACTGACTCTGTGGCGTATGATAGGCATAGATTATAATATAACTGATAGTGTTGTGGAACGTACAGCCCGATCTATATATAATATAATAGTGCCGAGGAACGTACGGCCTGATCCATATATAATATAATTTTGCCGAGGAACATACGACCCGACCCATATATAATATAATAGTGCCGAGGAACGTACGGCCCAATCCATATATAATATAATTGTGCCGAGGAACGTACGACCCGATCCATATATAATATAATATATATAAATGCATGTAAGACTCGGAAAAGGATACTCTGAACTCCTCTGGTGAGATAAGAAGCAAGTATGATAAGTCTCTGGGATTTATGGACATAAACTATAGGAGGCCAAGGATACAAATATCTCTACACTATCTAAGAATAGAGTCTTTGGAACTCGCTTGCTCACTGTGTTCATTTATATGATAAGGATTATGCCAAAATGAAAGAAAGGGATAGCCTTAACATACCTTTGACGCTTAATCCACGACTCGATATGTATATGCTTCCCGAAGTACTTCAACCTATATTAAGTCGTTAAGAACTAAGTTTAAGCTACAGAAAGGCTTAAAATTGTCACGACCCAGCTAGGGGCCGTGACGGGTACCTGGGGCTGACCACCGATCACCGCTCGTTCTACTACTCATCATACTCGTTAAGCCTTCTTTTACATTCATAATCTCATTATCATAAGAAAATCATTTTCATTAAAGAACATAAATACTTTTATATACATGAGCCCTTTGGGTATCAAAAGATAATGTGCACATATCTACATATATACAGTAGTGACCTTGTGAGACCATATAGCCCACACATACGTATGTACGAGCCTCTACTAGAGTACTAGACATATGGACGGGACAAGACCCCATCGTGCCCAAAATACTTATACATATATATATATACACAAAAGTATAAACCCGATTAGCACCTCCGAAATAATGGGGTGCTTCTGTAAATCTGACGGTAGCTCCTAAAGGTCTGCGCCGTCTCCCTGTCTACCTGTAGGCATGAACACAACATCCAAAGAAAACGGACGTCAGTACGAATATTGTACTGAGTATGTAAGGCATGAATGAAACAAACATAATAGAGAAATCAAAAGTCATGAGGTGAAGGCAAAACCTGCGCGACCTTTAAGGGTGAATACATTTCATACATATATCACATATACATAATCGTCGTACATGAACCATCATAGCATATACATCATCATGTCACATAATTCATCATCGTAGTATCGTAGCTTCTCATACACATAAAACACTATTTGTATTCGTCCACGTAGGGCTCGACAATATCCGTATTCGGCCACGTGGTGGCTCGACAGTATCCGTATTCGGCCACGTAGTGGCTCGACAATATCACATACATATCTTCCATATTCGGCCACGTAGTGGCTCGACCATATCACATGCATCATACAAGAATCAATATATCTCATCATTATCATCGCCATCACATACATCTTATAAGCTTATCGTAACCTTTCATTAATGCACACGTTTAAATTTAAAGATAATCTATGAAAATCACATCATATTCCTAGCATGAATTTCGTATAAATATCGTATGATAGTCTTTATAATCTTTGGGCTTAAGCTCATCATTTCCATTATCATTTCTATAGCGTATCTCTTACCTTTATCTCACATGAAATCCTTTATGAACATAGACTCGTAGTTTCTCGAAACATTGGTCATAGGAAATGCATTGAGGCTTATGAACAATCTATAACAATGTCGGGGTGACGTAAGGTCGAGAGCCCCCGCTTACATTATGGAGCATTCATAGGTAATCAATCCGCCTCACCTTGAAGGAATTACTATATAAGGTGAGTGTATACATCAAGCATTACCAATAGATCGTAGTTAATGTCTTTAGCTTTGTTTAAACATTATACCATGAACTCTAGAATCTTTAGTCTTAAGCTTTTCATCTTCGTTGTCTTGCTCATAACATGTCTCTTATTCTTATCTCACGTGGCTATCCATGAACATAGGCTCTTGGTTCCGGAATATAAGGAAGCCATGGAAGTGTATGGAAATAATATCATATCATAGGATTCATGCCTTGGAAAGAAAGGACTAGCCTTACATACATTTTCCTTTAGCTATTCTATCTCTTGATCGTTCCTCTTCAATATTCGCGTCTTTACCTTCAAGAGAATTCGCATCAACGTCAGTTAATCGACTATAAGAACGCGTGACTATTTTCTAGGAAAAATTGAGCAGCATTTCCTTTGTTTCTACTACTTTTACCATGTTTAATTTCAACTACCAAACATTCACAACAACACTCACAATATCGTATCAACAATCGTCATTTATTTACATTTACCGCATTCCACCATTCTTCTCCACATTTATGGTTTTTAGCTCATCATAACATTTTCTCATACCTCGCACCTATCTTATGGTATACACGTCATTTATAACATATTTATACTCCCAACTCATCAACATTCACGATTCAATCCAACTATCATTCAACTATGGCACTATTCACATTTTATGACCCATTTACTATACTCTTCTATAATCCAAGTGTTTCAACGTATAAATACTTCAATCATCATGAGAAAGTCATAAAACTTACTTTAGATATGGTATGATTGAGCCTTGAGTAGCAATACTCTTCTATGCCAAAAACCATACTTCACTTCCTTTGAAATTTCTTAGTGTAGATGAACTTTGATGAGTCTTACACTCTTGATTTCATAGTTTTAGTGTTATTGATCATGATTTTTCCTTGGCTTCTCTTGAATTCTTGTGAATGAAGTGTTTAGAGTGTTCTAGAGACTTCTTGAATCGTGTAGATGAGAAATGAATAAATGCGCTTAGGGTCCCTTTTAATAACTCAAAACCTGATTTTTAATGAACAGTAGTCGGGTGCACACTGGCCGTAAACCCAGTTTACGGGCCGTATTATGGTTTACGGGCCGTATTATGGTTTACGGTCCGTCCTTCGCGGTCGTATTTAAGCATATCAGAAACAGAAAGGTTTGCTGGAGTCATGGTGGTTTACGGTCACAGTTTACGGGTCGTATTTTGATTTACGGTCCATATTCTGAGTCGTATTTAACCATTTCATCATTTGGCAGAAAGTTGAAGTTTTTTGAATGTTGAAGGACGATGGCAGTTTACGGTCCGTAAACCACTTTACGGGCCGTATTCTATTTTACGACCCACCAGGTCGAAGTGCAAATCTGTAACTTTCACCTTTCCAAAATTCATAATTAGTCATTCCCTACTTTGTAAAACATCGCACACTCATACAGTTCATTGGTCTACTCGTTGTACGTCCACGGAGAAATTTTCGAGGTGTAACAAAAACGTATTTCAAATCTAGTAGCTTATTTCTAGAAAATTGGGCAGCATTTCCCCTATATTGTTCACTTCCCTCAAATTCAAACCAAATCTAAAAACAACAAGAACAACATCAACAACAACACGTCCAAGTTACCACATCAATAACTAGCCAAAACAAGGTCCAAGAACACCTCGAAACAGCCCGAACGCACAATGCTCCAAATCAGTCCACACGTTGAAACGTTCAACAGTAATCAACATAACAACCACGACATATTAAAGTTATTCCTAATGACTTATGGCCACAACACATTATCAAAAATGACCTTATAATAGCCTAACAATTACAGCCACCCAAAATTAATCTTTCGGATTACTAAAAGTACGTTTCAGACTTATCTTTTCTTTCGAATCGGGCAACAACAATAACAATATAGCAAGATTCAAGAACAATTGAGCAACCAATCACCACCCGTCCAGCCCTGAAAAATGTAAGAACAACTCCCACAATCCAATACAACAATATCCAACACTAGTCCAAAAGTTCAAGTTACTGCTCCATATATTTTCATGGAAATAACACTTCTAACAACTACACAAGCTCACACACATGATGTAAGGGCGACTTCTTAACTTAGATGTCCAAGAACAACTACTATTGTCACTTTACTTCAACTAGAACTTGTCAAGAACAACTCTTTCTCTTTTAAATCCTTGAAGAAGAACTAAACTTGCCTTCATAAATGACTAAAACATTGATGCTGCATAGAATTTAATTGAGCAAGCTTGCTGGACGTTTTTCCCTTGCTTCAAATGAATTCACAAGGTGAACAACAATTCACAAACTGGAAAGAACCCTCCTCCAAGTGAAAGATCAAGTAGGGAACGTTTTTCTTGCTCAAAAGGACACCCAAAGTAGTATATAAATCCTCTAAGGTCAACTATGGTGGCTGCAAATGTTAATGAGAAACTTACTAAGCTAAATGATGCTCTTAAGGTGCTGGTCACGTTTTCTGAAGAGAAATCAGCAAGCAAAATGAAATATGAAGTTATGTACTTACTTGATGTATTGTGGGGCTCATAAATAGATATACATGTATTGTATGACTCATATACTTGCTCATTGTAATGTTCCCACGTGGAAATCCATAGCCAACATGTTTGTTTCCCACTAATTTCATAATTAATCCTTTTTCTCCCACTTTTATACCAACCACTTTTAATAAACTTCATATACTCGTTATCATGGTCATGTGATATAACACTAGTCCCTAGCCTCCTTTGCCACACACAAAATATTATTCCCAAACATCGTCGTCACACTTTTCCATCTTAAGTCATTTTAGGACTTCATTCCTCATATACACCGAGTTCTTGATGTTCATACTTGAATATGACCAAATCCTACGGCCTCGATAAAATTTTCTCATATTGGACGGTTCAATTTCCTGGTCCAAAAATACGGGATGTAACATCCTTCCCTCGTTTAGAACATTCGTCTTCGAATGTTAAACTAGTCTATAGAGTCTTATAAAAATTTTGGTAGAGTCTCCTCTATAGCTATACCTACCAACCTGCATTTAGCAACCCAAAGATGCCTCACAGGTCTACAATATAATATAGTCTCATTTACCAATCAATATAGTCAAGTAAGGAATTAAATTACCTGCAGACATAGGGAACAAGTAAGGATACTTATTCTTCATTTCGTTTTCGGCTTCCCAAGTCACCTCTTCCCTATTATTATTTCGCCACAATACTTTGACAGAAGAAACATCCTTAGTACGTAACCTTCTAACCTGGCTATCAAGTATTGCTATGGGGCTCTTCTCATAAGATAATCTCTCTGTTACCTGGACATCATCTATATGAAATACTCTAGAAGGGTCACCAATGCATTTATGAAGCATTGATACATGCAAGACTGGATGTACCGCTTCCAAATCTGATGGTATGTCCAACTCATAGGAAACCTTGCCTACCCTACGAATAATCTGATAAGGCCCAATGTACCTCGAGCTGAGCTTCCCCTGCTTGCCAAATCTCATCACACCCTTCATGGGTGATACCTTCTGGAATACCCAATCACCAATATGAAACTCTAAATATCGACGTCGATTATCTGCATATGATTTCTGTCGACTCTAGGCTGCCAATAATCTCTCCTGAATAAGATTCACCTTATCAAGTCTGGGCCTATCAACTTAGTCTCACCAACATCGAACCAACCGATAGGTGACCTGCACTTCCTCCCATATAAGGCCTCATACGGTGCCATCTGAATACTATAATGGTAGCTCAATAAGTGGCAAATGATTATCCCAGCTACCTCTGAAGTCAATAATACAGGCTCGCAACATATCTTCTAGCATCTGAATAGTACGCTCTACCTGTTCATCAGTCTGAAGGTGAAATGTTGTTCTAAGACTCACCTGTGTCCCCAATTCCTTCTGGAACGATCTCCAGAAGTTAGCTGTAAATTGAGCTCCTCTGTCCGATATAATAGATATGGGAACCCATTGAATTCTTACTATCTCCCTGATGTATAACCTCACTTAGTCCTCAGCTGAATAAGTAGTCCTGATTAGAAGAAAATGGACTGATTTTGTCAGCCTATCCACAATAACCCATATAGAGTCATACTTCCGCTGAGTGCGAGGTATGCCTGTAATGAAGTCTATATTAATCACTTCCCATTTCTAAGTTGGAATCTCTATCTCCTGTAATAATCCACCAGGCTTCTGATGCTCGACCTTAACCTATTGACAATTCGGGCACTGAGCAACAAACTCCCTTATGTCCCTTTTCATGCCATCCCACCAATATAAGCATCTGAGGTCATGATACATCTTCATTGACCATGGATGAATAGAATAACGGGCATAGTGTGCCTCTCCCATAACTTACGGTCGTAGCCCTGTAACATCAGGTACACATAATCTACCTCCATACTGTGCTAGAACAGGGTCCTCGTACTGGTGTCTCCTTACCTCTTCTATGATAGAGGACTCAGCAACTTCTCGAGCAGAAACTTCACTATCTCCAGAATTAGCCAAACGGACTCCAAGACTAGATAGCTGGTAAATCTCACGAACCATCTCTTTCCTTTCTGGTTGCACATCTATCAAGCTACCCATAGATTTACGGCTAAGAGCATCTGATATGGTATGACGACAATATATAACCACTGATCAATTTCTAGATACTTGCTTAGCTATGACAGAATCTCCTACAGGTGTAGCTACCTCAAATGGTTCTATCAACACAGGTTCTATTCCGATTCTACTAGAAACAATGAGGGATATATATGATAAGGTGGAACCTGGATCTATCAATGCATATACGTCCCGGGTGAAAATTTATAATATACCTGTAACCACATTCGGTGATGCCTCCTGATCCTGCCTACTAGCCAAAGCATATATGCGGTTCGAAGGACCGCTAGAACTGGAAGCTCCGCCACGACCTCTACCACGACCTTCTGGAGTCTAAATACCCTGCCCTATAGGGCGCATAGCTACGGAAGAAGATGAACCGGCAACCGACCCCGTAGGCAGAGCCATACCACTTGTACCACCTCAATAAGGACACTTTCTCATTATATGGCCTTGACGGCCGCAAGAAAAACAAGCAACTGCAGCCAAATGACATTCCCCAAAATGGGGCCTACCACACCCAGAACATCGAGGCAAAGGTGTTCTCGATTGACTCGAACCCCTGCTCATCTGTGATCTTGAAGCCCTGGAGCTCTGACCAGCTCCTGAATATCCTGTGCGGTTGAACCTCCTACCTGTGAACTGTGGGGGTGCACTCAATATTGGCTGGGAAGAATATCTAACATTCTGCTGAGGCTGCCCGCCTTGAAACTCACCAGAATAACCCGCCGATCTAGCCCTCTTATGCTGGCCTCTGTCATGATCTCTATCTGGCTGACGTCCCCTGTGTCAATCCTCTACCCCCACTTTTGTCACGACTCAACCCGATACGCCATGACTAGTCCCCGAGCAATATGCATACCTGGTTGAAGAGCCACTACCATACAACCATCAATCAGATAACGATCCAATCCCATCACATAACGATGCACACTATCTACCATACCAACTATAATAGCCGGTGCATATCTAGCCAACGAATCAAACTTAAGACGATACTCTCGAACGCTCTTGCCATTCTGCCTCAAATGTAAGAACCTATCAACTTTAGCTCGCCTCATCTCTAGAGGTAGGAAGTGGCCAACGAAGGCCTCCACAAACTCATCCCATACCGCTGGAGGAGCACCCTTGCCCCTAGATAACTCCCAAGACTCATACCAATTAACAGCTACATCCCGCAATCGATACGAAGCCAACTCAACAGACTCAGTCTCAGAAAATTTCATTATCCTCAATTTACGCTGCATCTGCTGAACAAACTCCTATGGATCATCCTCGGGCTTTGACCCAAAAAACTATGGCGGATCACAATTCAAGAAGTCATGAACCCTTAAGCTAACAGACCTATCCGCATAGTCAACTCCTGGACCATGCCTACGAGCATGCCCTGCCACTAGTCTGGTCAGCAACTGAACTGCATCTCTCATAGCCCTATCCTCCGCCCCTGGCTGAGGAGCTAGAGGATCGGGTACTGGGGCCTCGGGAGCTAGCGGTGGTGCTACCCCCTGAATTAGAGCTGCTGCTACTCTAAGCTCCTCTGGAGGTGGCGGTGTAGCAGAGCTCGCTGACTAGACTACAATCTCAGGTATATACTAGGCACGGGCCATAGTAACTCTCCGGGTCTGACTAGTATCTCCTACTACCGATTTGCCCTTCTGGGCAGCTGTCGCTTTCTTTGGAGGCATAGCTGAAACACAATAATTCGTTAGAGAGGGATTATCCTGATAACATAGCTCAATCATACGATCTAGAGTAAGAAGGAAAGATGACATCCTAAATGTCCTGTAGCTTCCTATTTATAGATGTAGTGCAGAACACACCGATAAATAAGAATCTACTAGACACGATATGTAGAAAATCCCTAGGACGAACTGCTCTGATACCACTTTTGTCACGACCCAAAACCGATGGGCTATGACTAGTGCCCGAGCTGGACACTCGTATACGAATCTTGAAGATATAATCAGACCGAACAAAGGACAATATGGAAATTTGTAAAATCAAGCTATAGACTCATAACGTCATATACCAAAACATAACAAAATATGCAAGCCGACAAGGTTGCCACTATATACGGGAATATCCAAACGAACTACGTCGATGTAGCTGACCAAAACATATAACGGGACAGAGCCCACATATATCTACAGACCTCTAAGAGTATAATAGTGAAATATAACGGGACAGATCCCCGCCGTACCCTTGGATATGTATAAGTCTATATCAAAGGATCTGTACAAAAATGACTCATGCTCCGGAATAATGGAGTTCTTCAAAGGGCTGAGCAAAAGTCCTAGGCTAGAGGATCACCAAACTGAGTGTTTGTACTTGCGGGCATGAAAGGGGGTCAGTACGAAAAATTTATTGAATATGTAAATCATTAGAACATCAAGTACAGATGAACCAAGAAAACCAGTCTCAATATTTGATTGCATCTGTGGCTAACATCTGAGAATATCTCCATAACTCTATATGACTGAAACTGACTCTGTGGCGTATGATAGGCATAGATTATAATATAATTGATTGTGCTGTGGAACGTACCACCCGATCCATATATAATATAATAGTACCGAGGAACATACGGCCTGATCCATATATAATATAATTGTGCCGAGGAACGTAGGACCCTATCTATATATAATATAACATATATAAATTCATCTAAGACTCGGAAAAGGATACTTTGAACTCCTCTGGAACATAAGAAGCTAGGATGATAAGTCTCTGGGAGTTATGGACATAAAACATAGGAGGCCAAGGATACAAATATCTCTGCACTATCTAAGAATAGAGTCTTTGGAACTCGCTTGCTCACTATGTTCGTTTATATCATATGGATCATGCCAAAATGAAATAAAGGGATAGCCTTAACATACCTTTGACGCTTAATCCATGACTCGATATGTATATGCTGTTCGAAGTACTTCAACCTATATTAAGACGTTAAGAACTATGGTTAAGCTACGGAAAAGCTTAAAACGTATTTCAAAGCTAGTAGCTTATTCCTAGAAAATTGGGCAGCATTTCCCCTATATCGTTCACTTCCCTCAAATTCAAACCAACTCTAAAAACAACCAGAATAGCATGAACAACAACACGTCCAAATTACAACATCAAGAACTATCCAAAACAAGGTCCAAGAACACCTCCAAACAACCTGCACGCACAACGCTCCAAATCAGTCCACACGTTGCAACGTTCAACAGTAATCAGCATAACAGCCACGACATTTTCAAGTTATTCCTAATGATTTATAGCCACAACACATTATCAAAAATTACCTTATAATAGTCGAACAATTACAGCCACCCAAAATTAATCTTTCGGATTACTAAAAGTACGTTTCAGACTTGTCTTTTCTTTCGAATTGAGCAACAACAATAACAATATAGAAAGATTCAAGAACAATCGAGCAGCTAGTCACCACCCGGCCAGACCTTCAAAATGCAAGAACAACTCCCACAATCCAATAAAACAATATCCAACACTAGTCCACAAGTTCAAGTTACTGCTCCATATGTTTTCATGGAAGTAATAATTCTAACATCTACAAAAGCTCACACACATGAAGTAAGGGATACTTCTTACCTTATATTCCAAAGAACAACTCCTATTGCCACTTGACTTCAACTGGAACTTGTCAAGTACAACTCTTTCTCTTTTAAATCCTTGAAGAAGAAATAAACTTGCCTCCATAAATGACTAAAACGTTGTTGTTGCATGGAATTTAATTGAGCAAGCTTGCTGGACATTTTTCCCTTGCTTCAAATGAATTCCCAAGGTGCAGAACAATTTGCAAAGTGGAAAGAACCCTCCTCCAAGTGAAAGATCAAGTTGGGAACGTTTTTCTTGCTCAAAAGGACACCCAAAGTACTGTATAAATCCTCTAAGGTCAACTATGGTGGCTGCAAATGTTAATGAGAAACTTACTAAGCTAAATGATGCTCTTAAGGTGCTGGTCACGTTTTCTGAAGAGAAATCAGCAAGCAAAATGAAATATAAAGTTATGTACTTACTTGATGTATTGTGGGGCCCATAAATAGATATACATGTATTGTATGACTCATATACTTGCTCATTGTAATGTTCCCACGTGGAAATCTATAGCCAACATGTTTGTTTCCCACTAATTTCATAATTAATCCATTGTCTCCCAGTTTAATACCAACCCCTTTTAATACACTTCATATACTCGTTATCATGGTCATGTGATATAACACTAGTACCTAGGATCTTTTTCAACAAACAAAAAATTATTCCCATACATCGTCGTCACACTTTTCCATCTTAAATCTGTTACACCTGGTAGTTTCGTCCATTGAGATTCGTTAGGCGTTAGTTGTCCTAATCGTGGAAACGGGAGTTACCTTAGGATATATGTGATTACATGTTCCCATATTATGGTTTTGGGGGTTTAAGCCCGTGAAATGAGCTATGGAAGGATTTAAGAACAAGCAAATAAAGGAATGGAGTTTGTGGGAACTTTGGTAAAACTTTGCAAAACTTTCGGACAGGATTTTGGTCCAGATTGGGGGAGGCATATCTCCTAGAATATGAGGCGTTTTTGTGCGTTTATTTAATCCAAATTTAATTTCATCGAGTCTAGTTTCCAACGCAACAAACCGTTCGTCAATGTGACGTCGGAGTAAAACGTTATGGGATTTCCAAGGCAGACTGTCTGAGCAGAAAATTTCTGCCGACCATTTGACGGCCCACAGGAATTTTGACGCCCTGCAGAAAATTCTGTGGCCCGTCAAACTGCACCAGCCCAGCGTAAAATGGTTACAATGAACCATATCTGACTGGGCAGTTCTACGGACCATTTTGACGGTCATAGGAATTTTGACGGCCGGTCAAAATGGGTACAGAATTGCCTAACGGGATTTTAGTTCCACTTTATATATTTCACTCCACTTCATTTGGACATTTTATCTTACCAAATCAGATCCAAAATCTCTCCAAAAAATCCTCTCTTCAACTCCATAAACTAATCCAAGCCAAAATCCAAGGGAGATTCAATATGAAGAGGCAAGAATCAAGATACTCATGTGTTACAAGTCTTGCTAGGGTTACTATACTCCAAGAATTCTTTGGATATTAAAGCTAGGGTTTTCATATAAGTTGATAGCTTGCTCTAAAGCTCATTTTTATGAGAAAAAAGTTTAGTTTTCATGCTTATTACATATTATCAAGAATGTTTAGTTGTTGAATAACTTGGGTGGAAGGAGAAAGTAGAAGATGAGTTCTAAATGTAGTTTTTATGATGTTTTTGAGTAGTAAGCTAACTTGAGTTATGATTCTTAGTATAATATGGATATAATATTGTTATGGAAGGTAGTAATAGTGATGAGGAAGCATTGTACGGAACTGTGCTTAATTGGGTGTGAAGTTGTTGGTATAAGATGAACATAAGGATGAATTTTGAAGGCTAAATTGAATGTGAAGACTTGATTATGATATGGTGGATATTATTGTGGTTGTTGGGATTTGTTTTGTGATATGGTGGAAGTTGACGAAACGGGGAAATGCTGCCCAATTTTCATTAGGTCATGAATTATTCTAGTTTGAATTTAGGAGTATCATTAAGGCTTAACCATGTTATGAATCCTTCTAAATGTAGATTATTCAAGCTTCAACGGGGAACGTTAAATAGTTAAGGAGACAAAGAGGTATGTAAGGCTAACCCTTCATTCATTAAGGCATGGTTCCCTTGCTATATATATATATATATATATATATATATATATATATATCCTTTCGTGAGTTCCATAATGATTTATAAATGACTCTACTTTTAAGAGTACCAAAGCTCATGATTCTAGATACTTGCACGATACTCGTACTTCCTTTATATGACAGTTGATCCCATAAGGATATATGTAATGAAAACAATGATGGCAATGATGTTGATGATACTTATGGACTTTTATGTATACGTGTCTAAGTATGTATGACTATTATGTAACACCGAGCTTATATGGCCGGGTATGATACCTGTCGCGCGCACACCACTGCAGTTGGGTACGGATAACACTGAGCCTTAGTAGGGCTAGGTATGTACGACACCGAGCCTTGTCATGGCCGGGTATGTGAAACCACCGAACCTTCATGGTCGGGTATGCTATCGATGCGAATATGTATATGAGTACGGATACGAATATGTATATGAGTATGGATACGAATATGGATACGAATATGTATATGAATACGGATACGAATGTGGATACGGATATGGATATTTGTATATGTATATATGTATGTACAGGAGCATGCATTAGAAATGGAAGGTCCCTATGAAAGACAAGTAAGTAATTACGATGATGGCTACTATTTCCTGATTCCCCCATCTTATGCTATTTCTTATGCTGTCTCTTATGCTCCTATTATGATGTTGATTATGCTTTACATACTCAGTACATTATTCGTACTGACGTCCTTTTGTTTGTGGATGTTGCGTCATGCCCGTAGGTGGACAGGGAGACAGGCTTGATCCATAGATATCTTATTCAGGGACTGCATAGAGGAGCTCCATTTCGTCCGGAGCTACAACTTTTGGTATTATTCTTCTGTGTACATACCTATGGGCATGGAAGTGTCTTGTCCCGCCTATAAGATGTCACATACTCTACTCTTCTTAGAGGCTCATAGACAGTTGTATATGATTAGATGTCCTTAGCCTTGTTGGCTCATATTTTATATATCAATTTGATAGCCTCGTCGGCTTATGTACATGCATATGAGCATTGTTATTGATGATGATATAAATGTGTTGTTGCCCAATGAGATTATCACTATTGATGCATATAAATTATGAGTAAGCCATGTGGCTCACCTAGATTTGAATATGAGAGTACAATAAGAGGTACCCGGGTGGGTTAGCACCGGGTGCCCGTCATGGCCCTCCGGTTGGGTCGTGACAAAATAATTTTGGGACTTCATTCCTCGTATACACCGAGTTCTTGATTTTCATGCTTGAATATGAACAAATCCTACGACCTTGATAAAATTCTCTCATATTGGACGGTTCAATTTCCTGGTCAAAAAATACCGGATATAACAATACAAATATACACTAGTGTATTCATGAGACGTCTACTACCCATGCATATGCATCTACAAGCCTCTATTGGAGAACTGAGACATAAAGAAAGGACAGGACCCCGTCATACCCAAATATGTACACAACAGAATATATCAATAAATGGCACCTCCGGAGTAGTAGAGTGCTCCTGTATAGCTGCTGATAACCTCCTATGAATCTGCACCGTCTCCCTGTCTACCTGTGGGCATGAACACAGCGTCCATAAAAGAAAGGACGTCAGTACGAACAATGTACTGAGTATGTAAGGCATATACGATAACATAATAAGGAAATATAGATAACATAAGAAGAAAGTATCAATACAACTGCTTGCCTCTTGAGGCGGAATCATGGACGCTCACTTTTTACCTTTTAGAACAAATCACACATATATACATACACTGTCTGAACCGATAACATCAATAGCGCGCGTCCGGGGTAATCATTTCACGCCGCCCACTAGTGGTGCTGCCATCATTATCCATAAGCCGCTCGCCTTAGCGGTGCTGCCCGGGCATCTAGGTACAGTGTAATCAATCATTATACACCCAACATGAAGCATGCATAAGAGCTTAAGTAAAGGTTGTAACTCTATTGGAGTGACGTAAGGTCTGTAGCCTCCGATTATCTTATGGAACAATCATAACCATTTTGTCTCACCTTGAAGGAACTAGCATTATAAGGTGAGGCTAGCAACAATGAACAACATCAAGGAATCATGTGAAGATCATTAACATTATAATAGCATCATTTAATAAGCTTTAGAATCTCTAGACATAGCATCATCATCATCATGATCATTACGGAACCCATCTTATGTCTTCCTCCTAATAAGCTCTTAGAAATCTTTAGCTCTCAACTTGGGAATGTAAGAAAGTCATGGGAATATGTATGAAATCATAGTATAGGAATCATGCCTTGAAAGAAGGGACTAGGCTTACGTACCTCTATGTTTCCTTAACGATTAAGCGTCCTCCTTCCAAGCTTACAACTCTACATTCAAGGGAATTCGTACTAAGATTAGATAACCGGAAACATACTTAATCTTAAGTTAAAGCGACTAAAAGCTAACAAAAATTGGGCAGCACCTCCTTTGTTCCAACAACTTCCTCCAAATAATAAACAACTCCTAAACTTCAATAACAATACCCACAATATCATAATAAACAACTTCGTCAAGCTAGACATTATTCAATTCCCAAAATCCTCTTTCAAAGTCATCCATAACCATAATTATGACACAACATCATATTCATTCACATATATTGCCTCTACAAGATCTTTACTATCATTCGTAGCAAGGTTATACTCATTACGTATAAAGAACTATGATTCAAGTTAAGTTACTATTCAAGAATACCATTATTTCCATATTTGAACTTCATACTCTACTTTCTTCCATAATCCAAGTCTTTCAACCATTCAATACCCTTAACAACATGAAATTAACACAAAACTCACCTTTGATTATGTAGGATCGGACTTTGGATGGAAACACTTCACTTGGAGAATGTCACGACCCACCTAGGGGCCGCGACGGGTACCCGGAGCAATTACCGAGCACCGCTTACTCTACTGCTTGTCTCGCTCATTTAATACTCTTTTATCAATTTTACATACCAATTGTAGGAAATTCATATTTAATCAAAATATAAATACTTTATATACATTTGCCACCTTGGCCATCAAAATAATATACATACATATGAAAACATCTTGTGACACCATCTAATCCACACTGCGTATCTACGAGCCTCTACTAACATAATGAATACATAGACGGAACAAGACTCCGTCATGCCCAAAATATGCATATATGAATGTACATCAAAAGAATAGCCATAAGCACCTCCGAACGATGGAGTGCTATCAATCAGCTGATAGCTACTGAGGACCTAGGCCAAGCTCTCCTCCCTGTCTACCTGTGGGCATGAACACAGCGTCCGAAGAAAGGACGTCAGTATGAATATTGTACCGAGTATGAGAGACATACATAATGAAAGGAAACATCAATAATATGAGGATAACATCAACATGAGACATCTGGATCTGACTGATAATCATAAATGAAGTAATGCATGCTATCTTACTCATACTCATCATCATGACATGTATGCATCATATGCAAGCTGCCCGTCCATGTCGGAACGGTGTGATAATCAATAATATTAGCCCGCGTCCAGGCCTCCCGCGTCCGGGGTACCATCTCATGCCGCCCACTAGTGGTGTCTGCCCACGCCCGTAGGTCGTGGTGTATCCATATCGCCGCCCGCCGAAGCGATGTCTGCCCGGCCAACTAGGCCCGGTGTGAATACAATCATGACATGTTTAATGTAAATACTCATAGTAATATGCTGATCATAAAATACTTATCTTATCATAATGCGTATATAAGACTCATGATCAACTTTACTCTATCGGGGTGACGTAAGGTCGTGATCCTCCGATTACATTATGGAACCATCATGGACATTCTGCCTCACCTTGAAAGGACTAGTACATAAGGTGAGTGTAGGCAAGGAATAACATCATCATCATTCTAGTGTCATCATATCGTATAACTTATCTCATATAGACATTCATAAGTATGAGCTTTTAACTTTTTAGAATGTAAGAACTCATAAAAGGAATAAGGATTCAAGTTAAAAGATTCATGCCATTAGAAAGAAGGACTAGCCTCACATACCTTGGTCGTTTAGCTAAGATATCTCTTACTTGTTCTCCGTCGATATCACGTCGTTACCTTCATAAGAGAATCCGTATCAACATTACTAAACTAACTACAAGAACGCATCGCTAATTCTAGGAAAAGTCGGAAAACGTTTCCTTTGCTCATACCATTTTTCTCATGTTTTATATCAACTCCCAACATTCATAATGTTACTCGGAATATCGTCATCAACAATCGTCATTTACGTACATTTGGCAAGATCCACCATTTTCCTCCAATTTTCCCTTATGTCTACTTCTAGCTCATTCTTGCGTTTTCATGCATTTAATGCTTGTTTCATGATATAAACATCATTTACAACGTATTAGTACTCACAACACTTCAATATGCATAGTTCAATTCCACTATCATTCATTTATGTCACTATTCACTCAATAATGACCCATTTCTATGTTCTTCTACATTTCAAGTGTCTAAGCTTTCCAATACTTCAAACAACATGGAATAGTCATGAAACTTAACTTGGATGATGGTTGAACAATCCTTAAGTGGAAATACTTCAATTAGCCAAAACCCTAGTTCCACCTTCTTGGGAATTTCTTGACTTAGAAGATCCTTTGATGTGTTCTTACACTTGATTCCATGAAATTAGTGTTGTTGGTCTTGATATTCCCTTTAATTCTCTTGAATTCTTGTGGAGGAATTATTTGGAATGTTCTAGAGGTCTCTTGAGTTGTTGGATGAATAATGAAATAATATGAAGTCTAAGTCCCTTTTTAAAATCACAAAATCTGGTCTTTACTGAAAATTTGTCGGGATGAACAGTGGTCGTAAACCACCATATACGGACCGTATTTTGATTTACGGTCCGTCCTTTGTGGTCGTATTTAACCATTTCAAAGACAGAAAGTTTTGGCTGATGGACATGGTAGTATACGACCTGGTTTACGGTCTGTAAACCAGTTTACGGGCCGTAAACTGGGTCGTATTTAACCATTTTCAACATTTACAGAAAGTTTGGATTTTTGACAAGCTGGAGGACGATTGCACTATACGGTCCGTAAACCACTTTACGGGCCGTATAGTGCCATATACGACCACTGGGCTGAAAAGTTTTCTGCGACCTTCTTATTTCCAAAAATTCTTAATTAGCCATTCCCGACTTAATAAAACATCATTCACTCAACTTTCATCATTCAACTCATCATACAAGTACGGAGAAATTTTCGAGGTGTAACATTCTTCCCCCCTTTTGGAACCTTCGTCCTCGAATGTTCGACACTCAGGGATTATGGAAAATTTTTGCCAGAGTTTCCTTTGTAATTTGGATACTACCTTTCCATTACAACAACCGACAATATCTTCGCCTCACAGGGCTATATCACAATATCAACACATTTATGGCCACACACGACCAAAAACATAAAACTAAAACATACATACCTTACACCATCAACGTCTCATCTTGAACCTCTTCTGGGGATTGGAACAAATTGGGGTACATATATTTCATCTTCTCCTCTGCTTCCCAAGACATTTCTTCCCGATTATTGTTCCGCCATAGAACTTTGACTGAAGCAACCTCTTTATTCCGAAGCCTTCGTACTTGTCTATCCAAAATGGCAATGGGCATTTCCTCGTATGTTAGCTCCTCTGTTACTTGCACATCATCAATCGGAACTATTCTTGTTGGGTCTCCAATACACTTGCGGAGCATCGAAACATAGAATACTGGATGCACGGATTTGACCTCTGAAGGCAAGTCCAATTCGTAGGCTACTCGACCCACCTTGCGAATGATTTGGTAGGGTCCGATATATCTGGGACTTAGCTTTCCCTTCTTGCCAAATCTCATCACTCCCTTCATCGGCGATACCTTCAGGAACACCCAATCGCCCACCTGAAATTCCAAATCTCATCGGCGATTATCTGCATAAGACTTTTGGCGACTTCGAGCTGTTAACAGTCGGTCTCGAATCACTTTAACCTTTTCAACTTCTTGTTGGATCAAGTTGGGGTCTATCAATTGTACTTCTCCGGTTTCAAACCATCCAATTGGAGATCTGCATTTTCTTCCATATAAGGCTTCATACGGGGCCATTTGAATGCTAGAATGATAGCTGTTATTATAGGCAAATTCAATAAGAGGAAAATGCTCATCCCAACTACCGCAAAAGTCCAATACACATGCCCGTAGCATATCCTCTAAGGTATGACGCTCGGCTTGTCCGTCAGTCTGCGGATGGAACGTCGTGCTGGGCTTAACTTGGGTACCTAGACCTTCTTGAAAGGACTTCCAGAACAAGGCTGTGAACTGTGCCCCTCTGTCTGTGATAATGGCCTAAGGAATACCGTGAAGTCGCACAATCTCCTTGAGATACAATTTAGCATAATCTTCCGCTGAATATGTGGTTCTAACGAGGAGAAAATGAGCTGCTTTCGTGAGTCTATCCACGATCACCCATATAGAATCATACTTCCCTCGCGTACGGGGTAATCCTACCACAAAATCCATGTTAATATCTTCCCATTTCCACGTAGGAATTTCCAGTTCTTGCAATAAGCAACCTGGCTTTTGATGCTCGGCCTTCACTTGCTGGCAATTTGGGCACTGTGCTACAAATTCTGCTATGTCTCGCTTCATGCCATCCCACCAATATATCAATTTGAGATCGTGGTACATCTTGGTCGTACCTGGATGAATAGAATACCTGGAATAATGTGCTTCCTCTAAAATCCGTTGGCGCAAGTTTGCTATATTCGGTACACATAACCTGTCTTGATATCTAAGAACCCCTTCTATGGAAACTTCGAATGGAGACTTTTCCTTTCCATGGTCTAGATCTCGAAAGTGGCTTAACTGAAGATCTTGATATTGTCGTTCCTTCACTTCTAGATTCAGTGATGAAACTGTGGGGTCATCGACGCTAATACTTGCATCTCCTGAATCAATGGGCCGTACGCCGAGACTTGCTAACCGATGGACTTCACGAAACATTTCTCGCTTTTTCGAAGGAACTCCACATAAACTACCCATCGATCGGCGGCTAAGTGCATCTGCTACTACATTCGCCTTCCCTGGATGATATAGAATGTTCACATCATAATCCTTCAGTAATTCTAACCATCTCCTTTGTTGCAGGTTCAACTCCTTCTGTTTGAAAATATATTGAAGGCTTTTGTGATCCGTATAGATGTCCACGTGCACACCATATAAGTAGTGTCTCCATATTTTCAATGCATGACTGACCGCAGCTAGCTCAAGATCATGAGTGGGATAATTCTGTTCATGTTTTCGCAACTGTCTCGAAGCATATGCAATAACTTTCCTATTCTGCATCAATACACATCCTAATCCCACACCGGAGGCGTCACAATATACTACATAGCCATCTGATCCTTCTGGAAGTGTTAGCACTGGCGCTGAGGTCAACCTGTTTTTCAGCTCTTGGAAGCTACGCTCACAGGCATCACTCCATTGGAATTTAGCCGACTTCTGGGTTAACTTTGTCAATGGGGCTGAAATAGATGAGAAGCCCTCTACATATCTTCTATAGTATCCTGCTAACCCAAGGAAACTGCGAACTTCTGTAGGCGTCGTAGGTCTTGTCCATGTCTTCACAGCTTCTATTTTCTGAGTGTCGACTCGGATACCATCATCTGAAATAACATGGCCTAGAAATACCATTGAGTTCAGCCAAAACTCGCACTTCGAAAACTTTGCATACAATTCCCGATCTCGAAGAACGCCAAGTACAATTCTTAGATGATCTGCATGTTCTGATTCTGTGCGAGAATATACCAGGATATCGTCGATAAACACTATCACAAAAAGATCCAAAAACGGCCTGAACACATTATTCATTAAATATATCAACACCGCCGGGGCATTCATCAACCCGAACGACATTACTCGAAACTCGTAGTGGCCATACCTTGTCCTGAAGGCAGTCTTGGGAATATCTGCTTCCCTAATTCTCACCTGATGATAACCCGATTTCAGATCTATCTTGGAGAACCATTTAGCACCTTGCAATTGATCGAACAAGTCGTTAATTCTAGGAAAGGGATATCTGTTCTTCACCGTCACTTTGTTCAGCTGTCTGTAATCAATACACATTCGTAACAAACCGTCCTTCTTCCTTACGAATAAGACTGGTGCTCCCCATGGCGAGGAACTAGGCCTTATAAACCCCTTCTCAAGTAAATCTTTTAGCTGTGCTTTTAGCTCTTTCAGTTCTGCTGGAGCCATTCGATATGGAGGAATAGAAATAGGCTCGGCGTTTGGTAGTACATCAATAGAAAAGTCGATCTCCCTTTCTGGAGGAAGGCCTGGTAACTCGTCGGGAAACACATGTGGGAATTCATTCACTACCGGGACAGACTGGAAAGTTGGCACTTCCGCTTCCGTGTCATGAACCCGAACTAGATGACAAATATAACCTTTGACTATCATCTTTCTCGCCTTAAGGTAGGAAATAAACCTACCCTTTGGGGAAGCTGTATTACCCTTCCACTCGAGGAGGTGAACTAGTCACTGACTGACCTAAGTGCCTAGAATATGTCTGTCTCGGTCCCCCTCGGTACTCACTGTTCTCCCCCATAGATCTAGCCCTCTTACCTTGTCTTCTGTCACCATCACGATCAGTTCTCTGCTGTCGTTGTCGTTCCTCGAGGTTCGGAGCATCACCTCTTACCTTGTACTAGCTGAACGATCACTTGGGCCCGCATTCTGTCGTTGTGCCTGAGCGGCAACCAACTGCGTCAATAAATGTATGGCCTCGGAAACTTGTTGACCCGAAGCACCCGGTGGAGGAATCGGAGCTGAGGCTCCTCCCTGCTCTTCTACATTGGGCACGGCCTCACTTTGCGATTCACTTTCCTCTACCTCCGCCGGAGGCTCCCTTTCTGCCCGCTTCTTCGTCGTAGCTTTACCTTTTTCGGCAGTTGTAGCTTTTCCTTTCGGCGGCATTTTCTGAAACCATAACGCACATTTAGGAATGATATAATCCTAGACATGGCTCTATCGCATGATCTCATGAGAAGAAAGATGGTCATTTTCCTGAATGCCCTGTAGCCTCTTGTTTATTAGCGTGGCGCGCAACATACCATAAACAAGACTCTACTAGACACGGCTCGTAGACACTTCCTAGGGCGAACTGCTCTGATACAACTTCTGTCACGACCCAGCTAGGGGCCGCGACGGGTACATGGAGCAATTACCGAGCACCGCTTACTCTACTGCTCGTCTCGCTCATTTAATACTCTTTTATCAATTTTACATACCAATTGTAGGAAATCATATTTAATCAAAATATAAATACTTTATATACATTTGCCCCCTTGACCATCAAAATAATATACATACATATGAAAACATCTTGTGAGACCATCTAACCCACACTGCGTATCTACGAGCCTCTACTAACATAATTAATACATAGACGGAACAAGACTCTGTCATGCCCAAAATATGCATATATGAATGTACATCAAAAGAATAGCCATAAGCACCTCCGAACGATGGAGTGCTATCAATCAGCTGACAGCTACTGAGGACCTGGGCCAAGCTCTCCTCCCTGTCTACCTGTGGGCATGAACACAGCGTCCGAAGAAAGGACGTCAGTACGAATATTGTACCGAGTATGAGAGGCATACATAATGAAAGGAAACATCAATAATGTGAGGATAACATCAACATGAGACATCTGGATCTGACTGATAATCATAAATGAAGTAATGCATGCTATCTTACTCATACTTATCATCATGACATGTATGCATCATATGCAAGCTGCTCGTCCATATCGGAACGGTGTGATAATCAATAATATTAGCCCGCGTCCGGGGTACCATCTTATGCCGCCCACTAGTGGTGTCTGCCCACGCCCGTAGGTCGTGGTGTATCCGTATCGCCGCCCGCCGAAGCGGTGTCTGCCCGGCCAACTAGGCCCGGTGTGAATCCAATCATGACATGCTTAACGTAAATACTCATAGTAATATACTTATCATAAAATAATTATCTTATCCTAATGCGTATATAAGACTCATGATCAACTTTACTCTATCGGGGTGACGTAGGGTCGTGATCCCCCGATTACATTATGGAACCATCATGGACATTCTACCTCACCTTGAAAGGACTAGTACATAAGGTGAGTGCAGGCAAGGAATAACATCATCATCATTGTAGTGTCATCATATCGTATAACTTATCTCATATAGACATTCATAAGTATGAGCTTTTAACTTTTTAGAATGTAAGAACTCATAAAAGGAATAGGGATTCAAGTTAAAAGATTCATGCCATTAGAAAGAAGGACTAGCCTCACTTACCTTGGTCGTTTTGCTAAGATATCGCTCACTTGTTCTCCGTCGATATCACGTCGTTACCTTCATAAGAGAATCCGTATCAACATTAGTAAACTAACTACAAGAACGCATCGCTAATTCTAGGAAAAGTCGGATAACGCTTCCTTTGCTCATACCATTTTTCTCATGTTTTATATCAACTCCCAACATTCATAATGTTACTCGCAATATCGTCATCGACAATCGTCATTTACGTAGATTTGGCAAAATCCACCATATTCCTCCAATTTTCCCTTATGTCTACTTCTAGCTCATCCTTGCGTTTTCATGCATTTAATGCTTGGTTCATGATATAAACATCATTTACAACGTATTAGTACTCACAACACTTCAATATTCATAGTTCAATTCCACTATCATTCATTTATGTCACTATTCACTCAATAATGACCCATTTCTATGTTCTTCTACATTTCAAGTGTCTAAGCTTTCCAATACTTCAAACAACATGGAATAGTCATGAAACTTACCTTGGTTGATGGTTGAACAATCCTTAAGTGGAAATACTTCAATTAGCCAAAACCCTAGTTCCACCATCTTGGGAATTTCTTGACTTAGAAGATCCTTTGATGTGTTCTTACACTTGATTCCATGAAATTAGTGTTGTTGGTCTTGATATTCCCTTTAATTCTCTTGAATTCTTGTGGAGGAATTATTTGGAATGTTCTAGAGGTCTCTTGAGTTGTTGGATGAATAATGACATAATATGAAGTCTAAGTCCCTTTTTAAAATCACAAAATCTGGTCTTCACTGAAAATTTGTCGGGATGAACAGTGGTCGTAAACCACCATATACGGACTGTATTTTGATTTACGGTCCGTCCACTGTGGCCGTATTTAACCATTTCAAAGATAGAAAGTTTTGGCTAATGGACATGGTAGTTTACGACCTGGTTTACGGTCCGTAAACTAGTTTACGGGCCGTAAACTGGGTCGTATTTAACCATTTTCAACATTTACAGAAAGTTTAGATTTTTGACAAGCTGGAGGACGATTTCACTATACGGTCAGTAAACCACTTTACGGGGCCGTATAGTGCCCCATATACGACCACTGGGCTGAAAAAATTTCCGCGACTTTCTTATTTCCAAAAATTCTTAATTAGCCATTCCCGACTTAATAAAACATCATTCACTCAACTTTTCATCATTCCACTCATCATACAAGTACGGAGAAATTTCCGAGGTGTAACAGAGAAAACCCTAACTTCATTCCCAAAGAAATTTCTAGCTTCCATGAACCCTAGTTAGCATCCTTGCACTTGATTCCACTAATTATTGGTGTTTGATCTTTGATTAACCTTGAATCTATGTTAGTGAAATGTATGGAACCTTCTAGAGGTTTTGAGAGAAGTGGGGAAGATGAGAAAATGAGAAATTAGAAAGTGGGACTTATATTTATACTTGGAATTTAACTCAGCCCGATGGGATTATACGAACCCTTATACGGTCCGTATAATATTATACGGTCTATATAAATGACCGTATAACTCCATCAGTGATTGCCCTTCCCTGTAACTATTATACGGACTGTATAAATGGTCATATAATCCAACTTCTTTTCGAACTTGTTCTCGTCGATTCGTTTGATCTCCAATCCTTACGGAACCTTCTTAACACTTGTTTAGCACTTCATTAACCACCTAAGTATCCTTATAACTTCTTCCCAAGACTTTACTAATCAATCCTGGGCTCGATAGTTTGCGAAACCTTTCCTAAACACCACTTATACTTCACTTAGCCTTATCAAACTTTATTTCACCAATCCATATAACTTCGAAATCTTATCGTATGCACTCTAAAATTTCCAAGTACCCTCCTTATAGTCATAAGAGCTTGATATTGAACTTAAGCTCACGCTAGTCTTCAAATTTCGTGTCAATCGGGTCAATATTTGTCACGACCCAACCCCGTAGGCCGTGACTAGTGCCCGAGCTGGGCACCCGAACCCATCTATCAAATATTATCTCAAATTCTATCAACTCATTCTAGTATATGGCGGAAGCCGACAAGACTTTATTTCAAATTTAGGTAATTTCCAGAAAATTTCGGCAGAGTTTCCTTTGTTTTACGGACTATCCAATATACCCTGCACGCAGAAAATACCAACAAAAGCCACACAGGGCTAACCAAGCAATATATAAACATATGCGGACCGGCCGCCTCGGCGTATATGATCGCCCAAACAACTTATGCGGACCGGCCGCCTCGGCGTATGGGATCGCCCAAACGACATGTACATACATCCATACAGAAAGACCCTAACCCACAAACATGTCCACAGACCTCTAAACAGACCGACATAATCATATGACGGGACAGGGCCCCGCCGTACCCATGAACGAATATATACAAATGCACTAATAAATATATATACCAAAAGTATAAGCTCCGGAAAGAGAGGAGCACTCCGAATAGCAGAAAGGGTGTCCTAAACAGGTGGATCACCAGGCTGTGCGTCTGTACCTGCGGGCATGAAACGCAGCCCCCGGAGAAGGGGGTCAGTACGAAATATGTACTGAGTATGCAAAGCAGAAGGTACAGAAATAAATCTGAATAATAATCGAATCAGATATATAGAAAATAATACATATCAAAATGTTTATTTCCAAAGTATAAATTATGCATAGGGCACTGGAAAATGTGGTCGCCCGCCTGTCGATGGCGCCACAACACAGCATAACACCAGAAAGTTTCAAATCTCCGAATCCCCGTCACACATCACAACACAGCATAACGCCAAACACAGCATAACGCCAAACATAAGTGGAACCCGGCCCTCGAGCGAGGAGCACGGTGAACCATAAACACAGCATAACACCGGAATGTATCAAAAAGCGCACGACAACAGAACCGGCCCGGGAACCGGCGAACGATATCATAGTAGGCATGAGCGGAGTAGTGAGGAATCATATGCATAAAATCATTATTATAAATCCGAAGGATAAGTAAAATAGTCATATTCGAAATCGGAATAATAATTATCACTTTTTGATTCAAAGTTGTCGAATTTACATAAAGGGCGTCGCGGGACCCACGGACGAGTATAGACCCGAACTGAGCCCGCCTATGAAAAACATACCCATTATACATCAAGCAAACTCCTATAAAAATTATTGGAGCGATCCGAGCCTCTATGCGAAAAATATGGCATTCAGAGATTACAAAATTCCTTAAAGTGAACATTTTCTATGCGAATTTCGGAAAGCGATTAGTTCAAATACATCATGGTTCATATTTCATAAAAACATACATAAGAGTGCCAAAGAATATATATATGGATCATAACATGCTCGGATCTCGAATTTGGAATTCCCTTAAAGCTCTAATCTAGCCTATGTGAAACTAAGGCATGCCAAAAGAAGGAAGGTTGCTTTACATACCTCAAACGCTCTCCAATATGATCCAACTCAAGCTAAGTCCAAACTATGATTCGGGCTGCCCACGATCTAAAAATAAGCCATAAAATGCCAAACATTAGCTAAAAGACTCTTTGGGCATTAAATTGTTCTTCACCTTACAATGATCATAATCAAATAACTAGGCATTAATTCATAATTTCAATCACAACACAACAACACCCATTTACACGGCTCAAGCTCCACATACACAACTCACCTCCAACATTTCATATTTCATGATTTTCCTCCATTATAACATACTACAACATGGATATAACCTTCATAACGCAAAAACAAAATCAAATCTTACCTTTTCTTCTTCAACTTTACAATAGCCTAGGGTTTGCAATTGGATACAATGAATGGTTAGATGACCCAAACAACTCTTCCACGCTACTTAGGGACTTCAATATAGTGGGTTAACACCAAGAAATTAATTTTTGAAGGCAAAGAAATGGGGGTTGGTTTTCTTGCTCCTAGCCGTGAGCTCCCCCTTGGTTCTTCCACTTTTTTTTTGCTAAGTATAGAATGGTGAGGAGATGACTTAAGGTCATCTTTTTAAGTCCCCATAATATCTCTTATGGTTTGTGGCCCACACAATGTGGTGGACCAATTAAAATTGAACACCATTTGTGTGGGCCAACCATGGAAATTGTGAATAATTTTTATCTTCCAATTTTTATCACTTTTGGTCCCAAATTTTCCTAATTGTTCCATACCAATAAATTCATGCACCACATATATCTCAAAATAAAATCGAAGGTCAAGAATCCCGACTTTGTATCCCGAAATAATTTTTCTGTCCTTAACTTATCATAATTAAATCCGGATTATTCCACTGTACAAAAATACGGGTTCTAACATCCTCCCCCCCTTTAGAACATTCGTTCTCGAATGTCAGATTAACCTTACCGGTCATACAACAATTTGGGGAAGTTTCCTTACTAACTATCACAACAATACAATCATTGATCAACGATTCATTTATCAAACAACATAGTCAAATAGAGAATTGGATTACCTGTAGGCTCTGAAAATAAATGAGGATACTTCTTCTTCATATGCTCCTCAGCTTCCCAGGTCATTTCCTCTCGGTTATTGTTCCGCCACAGCACTTTAACAGAAGCCATATCTTTGTTCCGCAACCTTTTTACCTGGCGATCCAATATGGCTATAGGCTGCTCCTCATAAGATAGCTCCTCTGTGACCTGAATGTCATCTACAGGAAAGACTCTGGAAAGGTCACCAATACACTTACGAAGCATAGAAACATGAAATACCGGGTGTACCGCTCCCAAGTCAGCTGGCAAATCCAATTCGTAGGCCACCTTGCCTATTTTGCGAATAATCAGATAGGGCCCAATATATCTCGGACTGAGCTTTCCTTTCTTGCCAAATCGCATAACACCTTTCATCGGTGACACTTTCAGGAACACCCAATCGCCAATCTGAAACTCTAACGGTCGACGTCGCTTATCGGCATAAGATTTCTGTCGGCTCTGGGCTGCCAACAATCTTTCTCGAATAAGTTTCACCTTATCCACGGCCTGCTGGACCACATCTGGGCCAATCAACGCAGTCTCCCCAACATCAAACCAACCGATCGGTGATCTACACTTCCTGCCATACAAAGCCTCATATGGTGCCATCTGAATACTGGAGTGGTAGCTGTTATTATACGCAAACTCAACAAGCGGTAAATGGTCGTCCCAGCTACCCCTGAAATCAATAACACAGGCACGCAACATATCTTCCAATGTCTGAATAGTGCGCTTGGCCTGTCCGTCGGACTGGGGATGGAAGGCTGTACTCAGGCTCACCTGGGTCCCCAATCCCTCCTGAAACGATCTCCAGAACTTAGCTGTAAACTGGGCACCTCTATCTGAAATAACAGACACAGGAACTCCATGAAGTCGTACAATCTCCCTGACATAAAGCCTGACATAATCCTCAGCTGAATAGGTGGTCCGAACCGGAAGAAAATGGGCTGATTTCGTCAGCCGATCAACAATAACCCAAATAGAATCATACCTCCGTGGAGTGCGAGGTAGACCTGTAATAAAGTCCATATTAATGATCTCCCACTTCCACGTCGGTATCTCCATCTCCTGCAATAGCCCACCGGGCTTCTGGTGCTCAATCTTAACCTGCTGGCAATTTGGACACTGAGCAACGAACTCTGCTATATCTCTTTTCATACCGTCCCACCAATATAGGCATCTGATATCATGGTACATCTTCGTCGACCCTGGGTGAACAGAATATCGGGCGTAATGTGCCTCGCCCATAACCTGTCGCCGCAACCCTGCAACGTCAGGTACACACAATCTGCCTCTGTGAAATAACACTCCATTAGGTGACATCTCAAACGGAGTCTTCTCCTGTGCCAGCGCTGCGTCTCTGTACTGTGCCAGAATAGGATCCTCATACTGATGCCGCTTAATATCTTCTGTAATAGAGGACTCAGCAATACCTCGAACAGAAACCCCAACATCTCCAGAATCAGCCAAGCGAACTCCAAGACTAGCCAACTGATGAATATCGCGAATCATTTCTTTACTCTCTGATGGCACGTCTGCTAGGCTGCCCATAGACTTGCGGCTGAGTGCATCCGCCACAACATTAGCTTTCCCAGGATGGTAGAGAATGTCAACATCATAATCTTTCAGCAACTCTAACCACCTCCGCTGCCGCAAGTTCAGCTCCTTTTGCCTAAAGATGTACTGAAGGCTCTTATGATCTGTATAAATGTCAACGTGAACCCCATATAAATAATGTCTCCACATCTTCAAAGCATGAATGACCGCGGCCAGCTACAAATCGTGAGTAGGATAATTCTTTTCATGTTTTCTGAGCTGCCGGGAAGCATAAGCTATCACCCTGCCGTGCTGCATCAACACACATCCCAAACCAATACCAAAGGCATCACAATAAATCACATACCCATCTGGACCCTCCGGAACAGTCAGGACTGGAGCCGTAGTTAACTTCTCTTTCAGCAACTGGAAGCTACGCTCGCAAGCATCTGACCACTGAAACTTAGCTCCCTTCTGAGTCAGCCTTGTCAAAGGCGCTGAAATGGAAGCAAACTTCTCCACGAATCTCCGATAATAACCAGCCAATCCCAGAAAGCTACGCACCTCTGTCGGCGTCGTAGGTCTAGGCCAATTCTTTACGGCCTCGATCTTCTGGGTATCCACCCGGACGCCATCAGCCCCAATAATATGTCCCAGAAATGCCACTGAAGATAACCAGAATTCACACTTAGAAAATTTAGCATATAATTCCTGGTGCCGAAGTGTGCCAAGTACCGTCCTCAAATGGTCCGCATGCTCTGCCTCTGACCGAGAATAAACCAGAATATCATCGATAAATACGATCACAAACATATCCAAGAACGGTCTGAACACCCGATTCATCAGGTCCATAAATACTGCTGGGGCATTTGTCAGCCCAAAAGACATAACTCTTAACTCATAGTGCCCATATCGGGTCCTGAATGCTGTCTTGGGAATATCAGCCTCTCGTACCCGTACCTGATGGTAACCCGATCGCAGGTCTATCTTCGAGAAGTACCTGGCACCCTGCAGCTGATCAAACAAATCATCAATCCTGGGGAGGGGATATTTATTCTTGATGGTTACCTTATTCAACTGCCGATAATCAATGCACATCCGCAGCGAGCCGTCTTTCTTCCTCACAAATAATACCGGAGCTCCCCAGGGTGACGCACTAGGCCGAATGAAACCCTTCTCCAATAAATCTCTCAGCTGCTCTTTCAATTCTTTCAATTCTGCAGGTGCCATTCTGTACGGAGGAATAGAGATAGGCTGAGTGTCTGGCAACAGATCAATAGAAAACTCTATCTCCCGTTCGGGAGGAAGACCCGGAAGCTCATCTGGGAATACATCTACAAATTCATTAATCACTGGGACTGACTGAAGAGTCGGTGCCTCTGCCTCTAAATCATGAACACGGACCAGATGATAAATATACCCCTTTCTGATCATTTTCTCAGCCTTGAGGTATGAAATAAACTTACCCCTCGCCGATACTGTATTACCTGCCCACTCTATAACTGGCTCCCCTGGGAATTGGAATCGGACTATCTTCTTTTGACAATCAACATTAGCATAGCAAGAAGCTAGCCAATCCATACCCATAATCACGTCAAACTCGATCATATCTAACTCTACCAAATCCGCCTTAGTGCAGCGGCCACAGATAATCACGGAACAATCTCTATAAATCTGACTGGCTATAACAGAATCCCCTACTGGTGTAGCTACCTCAAAAGGCTCTATCGGTTCGGATTCTATCCTAATTTTATCAGCAACGAGTGGAGATATAAATGATAATGTAGAACCAGGATCAATCAATGCATACACATCACGAGAGAAAACCAGTAATATACCTGTGACGACATTAGGCGAAGCCTCCTGGTCCTGTCTGCTGGCTAAGGCATAAATGCGGTTCGAAGGACCGCTAGAACCCGAAGCTCCGCCACGACCCCTGCCGCGGCCTGCTGGTGCTGGAGTACCTCGCCCCGCAGGGCGCATCGCCACCGAGGCTGAAGATGAACCACCGGCTGACCCGGTAGACTGAGCTGAACTGCCTGTACCACCTCTAGCCGGACAGTCTCTCATATGATGGCCCTGACGGCCGCACACAAAGCATGCACCCGTAGCTCGGAAACACTCTCCCGGGTGCTGTCTCCCACAATAGGAACACAAAGGTCTGGGTGGCCTCATCTGACTGCTGGAACCTCTGACCCGGTAGACTGAGCTGAACTGCCTGTACCACCTCTAGCCGGACAGTCTCTCATATGATGGCCCTGACGGCCGCACACAAAGCATGCACCCGTAGCTCGGAAACACTCTCCCGGGTGCTGTCTCCCACAATAGGAACACAAAGGTCTGGGTGGCCTCATCTGACTGCTGGAACCTCTGTCCAACTGTGAACCTGAAGCCCTAGAGCTCGGGCCTGCCCCTGAATATCCGGCACCCTCAGATCTCCTGCCGGTAAACTGTGGGGGTGTACCCCGGCCTGACGGAGGAGGATGTCTGCCTGACTGCTGCTGCTGAGGCTGTCCGCCTCGAGAATCTCCAGAATAACCTGCGAATCTGGCCCTCTTGGGCGGCCTCCTGTCCCGATCTCTGCTAGAATAATCAGCTCTATGTCGGTCCTCCATACCCAGGGCATAAGCCTGTAGTCGGGCAATATCCATGTCTGCCTGCAATGCCACCGCCATACAGCCATCAATCAAATAGCGGTCTAACCCCATCACGTATCTGTGCATCCGATCGGCCATATCTGCTACTATGGCAGGTGCATACCGGGCCAAAGAATCAAACTCCATATTATACTCACGGACGCTCCGACCCCTCTGCTGCAGATGCAAAAATCGGTCAACCCGCGCCCGCCGTAACTCTGGGGGCAAAAAGTGGTGAGTGAAAGCAGTCACGAACTCGTCCCAAGTAGCTGGGGTAGCACCCTCACCCCTGGATAGCTCCCAGGACTCATACCAGTGAGCAACAACATCCCGTAGTCTATGCGAAGCCAACTCAACAGACTCAGTCTCTGAAGCCCTGACCAAATCTAATAAGCGCCGCATCCCCCGAATAAAGTCATGGGGGTCCTCGTCGGGCTTAGACCCGTAAAACTCTAGAGGGCCACATAATAGAAACTCTCGAACCCTCAGGCTGTCACGCCTATCGTCATCATCATCATCTCTCCGCCCGCGTCAGCGAGCCTGTCCCGCTACCAGAGTGGTCAATAACTGCACAGCCTCTCTCAGTGTCCTGTCCTCCGCCCCTGGCTGAGGAGCTGGAGGCGCGGGAGCTGAAGCCCCTGGAGCTAATGGTGAAGCTGCTCCAGACTCCTCTGACGATGAAGACGTAGCAGAGTCAGCTGGCCGGGACGTAATATCACGCATCATCTGAGCAAGGGTCCGAGTACCCTTCTGAGCCCAGCTGGTCTCTCCTACTACGCCCTTTTTCTTCTGGGCGGCCGTCGCCTTTTTCGGAGGCATCACTGAAAGAAAAACAACAACAGATCAAAACAGAATCATCCTAATAGCACAGTTCTATCGCACGATCTAAGATCAGAAGAAAAGACAACATCCTAAATGTCCTGTAGCCTCCTGTTTATAGATGTGGTGCACAACGCACCGATAAACAAGACTCTACTAGACACGATCTGTGGACACTCCGAGGACAAACCGCTCTGATACCACTTTTGTCACGACCCAACCCCGTAGGCCGTGACTAGTGCCCGATCTGGGCACCCGAACCCATCTATCAAATATTATCTCAAATTCTATCAACTCATTCTAGTATATGGCGGAAGCCGACAAGACTTTATTTCAAATTTAGGTAATTTCCAGAAAATTTCGGCAGAGTTTCCTTTGTTTTACGGACTATCCAATATACCCTGCACGCAGAAAATACCAACAAAAGCCACACAGGGCTAACCAAGAAATATATAAACATATGCGGACCGGCCGCCTCGGCGTATATGATCGCCCAAACAACTTATGCGGACCGGCCGCCTCGGCGTATGGGATCGCCCAAACGACATGTACATACATCCATACAGAAAGACCCTAACCCACAAACATGTCCACAGACCTCTAAACAGACCGACATAATCATATGACGGGACAGGGCCCCGCCGTACCCATGAACGAATATATACAAATGCACTAATAAATATATATACCAAAAGTATAAGCTCCGGAAAGAGAGGAGCACTCCGAATAGCAGAAAGGGTGTCCTAAACAGGTGGATCACCAGGCTGTGCGTCTGTACCTGCGGGCATGAAACGCAGCCCCCGGAGAAGGGGGTCAGTACGAAATATGTACTGAGTATGCAAAGCAGAAGGTACAGAAATAAATCTGAATAATAATCGAATCAGATATATAGAAAATAATACATATCAAAATGTTTATTTCCAAAGTATAAATTATGCATAGGGCACTGGAAAATGTGGTCGCCCGCCTGTCGATGGCGCCACAACACAGCATAACACCAGAAAGTTTCAAATCTCCGAATCCCCGTCACACATCACAACACAGCATAACGCCAAACACAGCATAACGCCAAACATAAGTGGAACCCGGCCCTCGAGCGAGGAGCACGGTGAACCATAAACACAGCATAACACCGGAATGTATCAAAAAGCGCACGACAACAGAACCGGCCCGGGAACCGGCGAACGATATCATAGTAGGCATGAGCGGAGTAGTGAGGAATCATATGCATAAAATCATTATTATAAATCCGAAGGATAAGTAAAATAGTCATATTCGAAATCGGAATAATAATTATCACTTTTTGATTCAAAGTTGTCGAATTTACATAAAGGGCGTCGCGGGACCCACGGACGAGTATAGACCCGAACTGAGCCCGCCTATGAAAAACATACCCATTATACATCAAGCAAACTCCTATAAAAATTATTGGAGCGATCCGAGCCTCTATGCGAAAAATATGGCATTCAGAGATTACAAAATTCCTTAAAGTGAACATTTTCTATGCGAATTTCGGAAAGCGATTAGTTCAAATACATCATGGTTCATATTTCATAAAAACATACATAAGAGTGCCAAAGAATATATATATGGATCATAACATGCTCGGATCTCGAATTTGGAATTCCCTTAAAGCTCTAATCTAGCCTATGTGAAACTAAGGCATGCCAAAAGAAGGAAGGTTGCTTTACATACCTCAAACGCTCTCCAATATGATCCAACTCAAGCTAAGTCCAAACTATGATTCGGGCTGCCCACGATCTAAAAATAAGCCATAAAATGCCAAACATTAGCTAAAAGACTCTTTGGGCATTAAATTGTTCTTCACCTTACAATGATCATAATCAAATAACTAGGCATTAATTCATAATTTCAATCACAACACAACAACACCCATTTACACGGCTCAAGCTCCACATACACAACTCACCTCCAACATTTCATATTTCATGATTTTCCTCCATTATAACATACTACAACATGGATATAACCTTCATAACGCAAAAACAAAATCAAATCTTACCTTTTCTTCTTCAACTTTACAATAGCCTAGGGTTTGCAATTGGATACAATGAATGGTTAGATGACCCAAACAACTCTTCCACGCTACTTAGGGACTTCAATATAGTGGGTTAACACCAAGAAATTAATTTTTGAAGGCAAAGAAATGGGGGTTGGTTTTCTTGCTCCTAGCCGTGAGCTCCCCCTTGGTTCTTCCACTTTTTTTTTGCTAAGTATAGAATGGTGAGGAGATGACTTAAGGTCATCTTTTTAAGTCCCCATAATATCTCTTAGGGTTTGTGGCCCACACAATGTGGTGGACCAATTAAAATTGAACACCATTTGTGTGGGCCAACCATGGAAATTGTGAATAATTTTTATCTTCCAATTTTTATCACTTTTGGTCCCAAATTTTCCTAATTGTTCCATACCAATAAATTCATGCACCACATATATCTCAAAATAAAATCGAAGGTCAAGAATCCCGACTTTGTATCCCGAAATAATTTTTCTGTCCTTAACTTATCATAATTAAATCCGGATTATTCCACTGTACAAAAATACGGGTTCTAACAATATTGAAGCATCTACCATTTTTGAGTTAAAGCTTTTGGAAAAAGTTGAAGAACATTTGGTGGGTGTTGAAAGTTTGGTGAAATTGAAGGTTGATAACCATTGGACTTTGTTCTATTTGATATAAGGAGTCTAAATCCATTATTTGAGGGTATTTGGAGTTGATTTGAAGGTAGCTGAATTTTTGAATGTTCATGTGTTCTTGAGCTATCTTCAAACATTCAAGTGAAGAAGAAGATTCAAAAGGGAAAGTTAGATCCAAATTGTACCTCAAAGTTTTGGAAACGGTGTTTCTAAGCCAAAAATGGAAAGATCCTAGGTTTAGTGGGCCTATCAAGTCATACAAGTTCAAAAAATTAGCCCAAGTCCCAAGAACTTCGAGCTTCAAGACGAATCACTATAGCAGAAAAAGGGTACACTTATACGGACTATATATTTTTATACAGACCGTATAAGTTGGTCGTATTTTAGGGTCCAAGAAAGGGCAATTTATGTTTTGTGACACCATTTTATACCCACACTTACACGGACCGTATCTTTTTATACAGACCGTATAAGTAAGGTCGTATAAGGCAAGGGACAAAGTGACATCATTTTATACGGACATTTACACGGATCGTATCTTTTTATACGAACCGTATAAGTACGGTCGTATAACGCAAGGGACAAAGTAAACTTTCTGCCTCAAAGTGACATCCTCTTATACGAACACTTACACGGACCGTATCCTTTTATACCGACCGTATAAGTAAGGTTGTATTTCTCAAAGTAATCTACATTGATCCAAGTTTCATTTCCCAAAAAAAAAAAAATCTTGACTCTCATTGTTGATTTTGTATCCCTATTCCTTTGGTAGGGAGCGAAAAAAAAAGTACAGAAATTTTAAAATTTTCATTACTTCAAATTGATACCTTGGATAAATTGGGGCTTCAAGACCGCGTTTTCAAGTTATCACCTACCCGGACCCGAAATTTGATTTATTTCCCGATTTTAGCATTCCATTTTTTTGTCTCTCAGCTAATAGCTATCTAGTAGTTGTTCCTACTTGTGTTTACTAGTTCTTGTGTCCACATTTCTTTCGTGCTAATTCTTTTTGTGATTTTCTTCTTTTTTGCTTCGTTGTAAATTTCTTGGTTCAAGTCCGTTAGATTGAAATTGAGTCATCTGTCTTTCTTATTCTAACAAGAACCCATTCTGACCAAGAGTAGTGTTTGAACTCGTGTGACTAATCAACATCAACAAGCACACAATCTTTGGCCGGAGCAAGTTGCGAGGCAAGTAAAGGTGCTCATACTTAAGCGATTGAGAGTTGATTTTACTAACATAACATGTTTGCTTGTTTTGTTGACTGTTTTGAATAGGTACCATGGCTACGGAGGATGAAACACAAGGTCCCATAGGGGAACTCATACTAGTTGATGTAATGAGAGCCTTGCAAGCCTTGAATGACAAGGTAGGGAGTATGGAAGGTCGAATGGAAAACATGGATAGTCGAATGGAAAACTTGGGAAGTTGGGTGGGAGCAATTGAAGGTGGTAGTAAGGAGGTCTCGTATTCGCCCCGAGTGCAATACCAAGGAGGCACAAGTGGAGCTACTCGAAGCACTTCACTTACATTGTCACTCGGCACCTTCCATCATCTATATAACCCCACTTTCCAAAACACTCCCCAAAACACTCCACAAAGCACACCTCAAAACACAACTCTCACCCCACCAAACAACATTCCCATAGGCCAACTGTTATACCCCGTATCTTCGAAGAAACACTTATCAAATTTGAAACGTAAGAACGTTGAGTTATGGTTAAGTAAAATCACTTTTGAATATAAGGAGCAAGAATTATTAAGTATATTTAATGAGTGAAGGATTTATATAAGGTATACCGGAAGGTTTTATAAGGAAATGAGTGGATGAAATAGAGTAGTACAACTTTGGAGAAAGGATGGGTAAAGTTTCGTGTGAAAATATTGGTTCAACTTAAGGGAAGAATATCTCTTAGCATATGAAGTGTTTTGAAGTGAACCAAAATCCTAAAATGAAGTTCGTCGAGTCTAGTTTCCAACGCAATAAACCTCTCATCGATAGGACATCGGAGTAAAGAATTATGGACATTACAAGTTTGGCTAACAAAGCAAAAACGAGTGCTACAGTAACCGCCCTGCTATAGTACTACTACATTAAACTGCTACAGTGACCAGACCCGAATCTGAACCATATAAAAGGGGGAAAACCCCATTTTTTCCACCAAAAATCATATTGGGAGCTCAGCACCATAAAGGGCATTTTTGTCATAAAAAAAGTTGAGGGTTTGAGTGATTTTCAAGTGGCAAAGCGTTAATCAAGGCCCGGATAATGCATTGTTGTGATTCTAGTATTGTTTTAGCGTGTGATTCTAGTGTTGTTTTAACAAGAATAAGGTTTGAATATCTTTCTATTTACGTTAATACAGTTTATTCTCGGAGACAAAGTCGTTAAATAATTGTGTAGTAATTTGGTTAGTTATGGAAGTTGGAAAATAGCGTATGGGATGTTTTATGGCACATGTTGGTGTTGAAAGTGAGTTTTTAATGTTGGTATTGATGTTGTTGTTGTTGGTTGCGGAATTATGATTTTGGGCTAGGCATATAAACAGAGGAGAGATGCTGTCGAAATTTCGGCAGATTCTAGAAAGATTTATTTGAATGATTAAAACAAGCGTATAAAGGTGAGTCTAACATTAGTATAAATTTTCTTGAATATAGATCTACGAGCCTGGGAGGCCAAGCGTTGAGTAGTTAAAGTTAAGGCGACCAAAAAGGTATGTAAAGCTATCCCTTCTTCCTTCTTTGGCATGAATTACATAAAATGAACAAACGACGAACACATGTGACACCAATGAACTCTTGTTCTCAGTGGTACTTGACATGATAGTGTTCTTTGGTTCCCCAAGTGTTAGCTCATCCTATCTATTCTCTCGAATCCCAAATGATGATTCATTTTGTATATGATATCCCTAAAACTAACTGTTCTCACATCGATAATAACTCTGTCAAAAGATATTCTGAGATAACATGAATGTGCATTCACAAAATAGTCTTCATACAGAATTATGAGTTACTAATGAAAGTGTCACGACCCGACTAGGGGCCGTGACGGGTACCCAGGGCTAACCACCGAGCACCACTCATTTCCTTAATCGTCATAGTCATTATACACTTCTTTGCCATTCATATATTCATAATCATAAGACAACCATTTTTCATTTGATAATATAATTAATTTTATATACATAAGCCCTTCGGCTATCAAAATAAAGATATATATATATATATATACATATATATAATCGTAGCACCGTGAGAACATACTACCCACACATGCGTATCTACGAGCCTCTACTGGAGTACTAGACATATAGACGGGACAAGACCCCATCGTGCCCAAAATATACATATGTACACAAAAGAATAATCCAAGGCACCTCTGGAACAATGGAGTGCTCTCAAGTCAGCTAACAGCTCCTACGAGTCTGGATCAAGCTCACCTCCCTGTCTACCTGTGGGCTTGAACACAGCATCCAAAGAAAACGGACGTCAGTACGAACATTGTACTGAGTATGTAAGACAAGAATGAAATGAACATAATGAAAGAATCATAAGCCATGGGAGGAAAATATAACCTGCATGAGTTTTATAGGTGAATACATTTCATACACATATCGTGTATATATATATATATATATATATATATATACGATATGATTACACCTCTAGGCACGGTGTAATCATAAGCAACCCGCATTAGCGGTGACATGTCCGGCCATCTAGGAACGGTATATACATAAGCAGCCCGCCGTAGCGGTGACATGTCCGGCCTCTTGGGCGTGATGGAATCATGTCGTCATATACCCATCGTAACTCAACATTTTCATACATGGCATAGGTAGGTTACAAACTTACATTATCGATCATATCATAGACATATCATGACTTAGCATGATTATACATTTATCATTAAGATCATACCCTGTAATTTGAAGGCAACTATGGTTATATCGGGCAGACATAAGGTCGTGAATCCCCGATTATATTACGGAGTATTTCTAAGTATTCTACCTCACCTTGAAGGAAATAGTATATAAGGTGAGTGTATACAACAAACGACATCATTAACTTTATAGGAACATCATATCATGAACTCTAGAATCTTTAGACTCAAGCTTATCATCATCATTATTGGGCTCGTAACATGTCTCTCATCTCATATAGCTATTCATGAACATAGATCTTAGTCTTCCGGGGTGCAGAGGATTTATGGAGAAGAAGGAAAAATCATGCTATTGGATTCATGCCATAGAAATAAAGTACTAGCCTCACATACCTTTTTACGTTTAACTAATTTATCGCTTGCTGTTCTCCTTCAATGCCCACGTTTCTACCTTCAAGAGAAGTCGCATTAACATTAGTTAATCGGCTATAAGAATGTGTTTCTATTTCTAGGGGAAATTGGGCAGCATTTCCTTTGTTTATAAAACTTTTCCCATATTCTATATCAACTCCCAAACATTAATAACAACATCCACACTATCGTAAAAAACAATCATCATTCACCCATATTATCCACATTTCGTAATTTCACTCCAATTTCTCCCTAATCGTCGTCGTAATTCATTATTGAATTTTCTCACATATAACACTTGTCCCACATTCTAAATGTCATTCATAACGTATTTACAATCACAACATACTAATATTCATAATTCATCCCAAACCACTATCCAACATTGACACTATTCACCCATTCATGACGCATTTCCTATGTCTTCCTACAATTCAAGTGTCTTAGCTTTCCAATACCTTAAACAACATGGAATGATCATAAAACTGACCTTTGATGATGGATGAACAACCCTTGAGTGGAACTTCTCTTCTTGCACCAAAACCCTAACTCACTTCCCTTGAGTTTTCTTGGCTTAGATGAACTTTGCTATGTTTTCTACACTTGGTTTTGTGGTTTTGATGTAGTTGATCATGGATTTCCTTTGATTTCTTGTGGATGAATATTGGAGAGTGTTATAGAGGTTTCTTGAAGAGAGGAGAGTGGAAATGAAATGAAATAAAATGAGAGAGGGTCCTTATATTAAATCTTGAAATCAGTCCCGACCAAGTTATACGGACAAACATACGGTCCGTACATTTTATACGGGTCGTATGTTTTCTCCAGTGAGACATGACATTCTGGGATGATTATACGGCCATTATAATTTATACGTCCAGTATGTTGGGCCGTATAATGCCAGTTCATCCGAACTCTTTCTCGTTGACTCGTTTGATCTCCAATCCTTATGGAACCTTCTTGACACTTGTCTTACACCTCAATACCCATCTAAGGGATTTTATTAATCTTCTCCAAGACAACATTATGACTTCATTAACTCGTCGCTCATAATCCTTACCCGACACGCAACATATCTTTTGCTTTCTTTGACAAATTTCTTCCTTTACGTCAAATGTCTTTGAATCTTGATTAGGATCATCAAATGCTATTTCTTACTTATCAAAATCATCGTATACCTCATGCTCTTCGCTAGCCTATTCCCTGTACAGTAACGGGGAATTTTCAAAGGTGTAACATTCTTCCCCCCTTTTGGAACATTCGTCCTCGAATGTTAAACACTCGGGAATTGTAAAAAGAAATCTCCAGAGTTTCCCCTGTAATATGACATTACCATTCTGTCACAAAAACCCACAATAATATTGCCTCACAGGGCCACAGCACAATATAACTATAAATTGGCCACACACGACTAAAAACATGAAAAGAAAGCATACATACCTTATAGTTTTGGTGTTTCACTATGGATCTCTTATGGGGGTTAGAATAAGTGTGGATATGTGGATTTCATTTTCTATTCCGCCTCCCAAGTCATTTCTTCTCGGTTTTTGTTTCGCCACAAGACTTTGACCAAAGCTACTTCCTTATTTCGAAGTGTCCGTACCTGCCTGTCTAAGATGGCAATGGGCACTTCGTCATATGATGGCTTTTCTGTCACTTGAACATCATCTATCAGAACAATCCTCGTAGAATCTCTAACACACTTGCGGAGCATTGAGACTTGGAAGACTGGATGGATTGATTCAAGCTCTGAAGGCAAGTTCAACTCGTAGGCTACATGACCCACCTTGCGAATAATTTTATAGGGTCCAACTTCCCTTTCTTGCCAAATCTCATCACCCCTTTCATTGGCGACACCATCAAAAATACCCAATCATCAACCTGGAATTCCAAGTCTCGCCGGCGATTATCCGCATAAGATTTTTGGTGGCTTTGGGCTGTCAACAATCGATCTCGGATCACCTTGACTTTTCTGCCGCTTGCTGAATCAATTCAGGGCCTATTAGCTATACTTCTCCTGTTTCAAACCATCCAATTGGGGATCTACACTTCCTTCCATACAAGGCTTCATACGGAGCCATTTGGATACTGGAATGATAGCAATTGTTATATGCAAACTCAATCAGAGGTAGTGATCATCCCAACTACCACCGAAATCTAATACACATGCCCATAGCATATCTTCCAAAGTCTGAATAGTATGTTCGGCTTACCCAACAGTCTGTGGATGGAATGTCGTGCTAAGCTTCAGTTGGGTACCTAGACCTTCTTGGAAGGACTTCCAGAACTTGGCTATAAACTATGCTCCTCTATCTGGGATAATGGATATTGGTATACCATTGAGTCGCACAATTTCTTTGAGATACAACCTTGCATAGTCTTCCGCTGAGTATGTGGTTCTGACTGGAAGAAAATGAGCTGCTTTCGTGAGTCTGTCCACGATCACCCATATGGAATCATACTTGCCTTGGGAACGAGGTAATCCCACAATATAATCTATTTTGATCACATCCCATTTCTAAGTAGGGATTTCCATTGCTTGCAATAGTCCTCCTGGCTTTTGATGTTCGATTTTCACTTGTTGGCAATTTGGACATTAAGCTACAAATTCTACTATGTCTCTCTTCATGCCATCCCACCAATATATTAATTTGAGATCATGATACATCTTTGTTGCACCTGGGTGAATAGAGTACCGAGAATGATGGGCTTCTTCTAGAATTCGACGGTGCAATTCTGCCACATTCGGCACACATAGCCTGCCTCGGTATCTAAGAATTTCATCCGTAGAAATTTCAAACGGGGACTTCTCTTTTCCGGGAGATATATCTCTGTAATGGCACAATTTTGGATCTTCATACTGGCACTCTTTTACTTCCATATGCAGGGACAAAACTGTGGGATCATTAATGTCACGACCCGACCAGGGGCCGTGACGGATACCCGAGGCTAACCACCGAGCACCCCTCGTTCAACTACTTATCATGCTCATTAAACGTTCTTTTATCAAAATCATACTCAAATTATAAAAAATTTAACTTTCATTCGGAAACATAAATACTTTTATATACGCAAGCCTTTCGGTTATCAAAATAATATATACATAATAGCATTCTCGTGAGACCATATAACCCACACTGCATATCTACGAGGCTCTACTAGAGTACTAGACATATGGACTGGACAGGACCCCGTTGTGCCCAAAACATACATATACATATATACCAAAAGAATAATCAATGGCACCTCCGGAAAATGGAGTGCTCTTCAAAGCCGCTAATAGCTCCTACGAGTCTGGATCAAGATCACCTCCCTGTCTACCTGTGGCCATGAACACAGTGTTCAAAGAAAACGGACGTCAGTGCGAACATTGTACTGAGTATGAGAGGCATAAACAATAGTGATACGTCAATGAGATAAAGGAATCATCAATAAGGAACATATGTATCTGACTGTCATTTATAAAAGAAATAATAATACATGCTGTCTTACTCATAATCATCATCATATCATATATGCATAAATGTATAAGCTGCCCGTCCATGTAGGTACGGTGTGATAATCAGTAGCTTGCGTCCAGGCCTCCCGCGTCTGGGGTACCATCTCATGCCGCCCACTAGTGGTTCTGCTCATGCCATATAGACATGGTGTAATCATCTATAAGGCGCCCACCTTAGCGGTGCTGCCCGGCCATATTGGCGCGGTGTAATATCATCAATATGTACTCATCATAATGCATGCATAGAAACTCAGAGATAGCTATACTTTATCGAGGTGACATAAGGTCGTGGACCCTCGATTCCATTATGGAGCATTTATAAGTATTCTACCTCACCTTGAAGGAAATAGTATATAAGGTGAGTGTATAGAATAAACAACATCATTAACTTTGTAGGGATATTATATCATGAACTCTAGAATCTTTAGACTTAAACTCATCATAATATATATATATATATATATCTTATCTCATATGGCTAGTCATGAACATAGACTCTTTGTTTTCCGGAAAGTAGGAGATTCATGAAGAAGAAAGAAAAGTCAAGCCATAGGATTCATGCCATAGAAAGAAAGGACTAGCCTCACATACATTTTCTATTTAACTAATCTGTCTCTTGTGTCACGACCCAGCTAGGGGCCGCGACGGGTACCCAGAGCAATTACCGAGCACCGCTTACTCTACTGCTGGTCTCGCTCATCTAATACCCTTTTATCAATTTTACATACATACCAATTGTAGGAAAATCATATTTAATCAAAATATAAATACTTTATATACATTTGCCCCTTGGCCATCAAAATAATACACATACATATGAAAACATTTTGTGAGACCATCTAACCCACACTGCGTATCTACGAGCCTCTACTAACATAATGAATACATGGACGGAACAAGACTCCGTCAGGCCCAAAATATGCATATATGAATTTACATCAAAAGAATAGTCATAAGAACCTCCGAACAATGGAGTGCTATCTATCAGCTGACAGCTACTGAGGACCTGGGCCAAGTTCTCCTCCCTGTCTACCTGTGGGCATGAACACAACGTCCGAACAAAGGACGTCAGTACGAATATTGTACCGAGTATGAGAGGCATACATAATGAAAGGAAACATCAGTAATATGTGAATAACATCAACATGAGACATATGGATCTGACTGATAATCATAAATGAAGTAATGCATGCTATCTTACTCATACTCATCATCATAACATGTATGCATCATATGCAAGCGGTGTCTGCCCGGCCAACTAGGCCCGGTGTGAAATGCTCATGACATGCTCAATATAAATGCTCATAGTAATATGCTTATCATAAATACTTATCTTATCATAATACGTATATAAGACTCATGATCAACTTTACTCTATCGGGGTGACGTAAGGTCGTAATCCCCCGATTACATTATGAAACCATCATGGAAATTCCGCCCCACCTTGAAAGGACTAGTACTTAAGGTGAGTGTAGGCAAGGAATAACATCATCATCATTCTAGTTTCATCATATCGTATAACTCATCTCATATAGACATTCATAAGTATAAGCTTTTAACTTCTTCGAATGCAAGAACTTATGAAAGGAATAGGGATTCAAGTTAAAGGATTCATTCCATTAGAAAGAAGGACTAGCCTCACATACCTTGGCCGTTTAGCTAAGATATCACTCACTTGTTCTCCGCCGATATCACGTCGTTACCTTCATAAGAGAATTCGTATCAACATTAGTGAGCTAACTATAAGAACGCGTCGCTAATTTTAGGAGAAGTTGGACAACGCTTCCTTCGATCATGCCACTTTTCTCACGTTCTATATCAACTCCCAATATTCATAATATTATTCGCAATATCATAATCGACAATCGTCATTTACGTAGATTTGGCAAAATCCACCATTTTCCTCCAATTTTCCTTTATTTCTACTTCTAGCTCATCCTTGCGTTTTCATGCATTTAATGCTTGTTTCATGATAAAACATCATTTTTAACGTATTAGTACTCACAACACTTCAGTATTCATAGTTCAATTCCACTATCATTCATTCATGCCACTATTCACTCAATAATGACCCATTTCTATGTTCTTTTACATTTCAAGTGTCTAAGCTTTCCAATACTTCAAACTACATGGAATAATCATAAAACTTACCTTGGATGATGGTTGAACAATCCTTAAGTTGAAATACTTCACTTGGCCAAAACCCTAGTCCCACCTTCTTGGGGATTTCTTCACTTAGATGACCCTTTATTGAGTTCTTATCCTTGATTCCATGAAATTAGTGTTGTTGGTCTTGATATTCCCTTTAATTCTCTTGAATTCTTGTGGAGGAATTATTTGGAGAGTTCTATAATGTCTCTTGAGTTGTTGGATGAATAATGAAGTAATATGAAGCCTAAGTCCCTTTTTAAAATCACAAAATCTGATCTTTAATTAATTCCTGTCGGGGTGAACAGTGGTCGTAAACCACCATATACGGACCGTATTTTGATTTACGGTCTGTCCACTGTGGTCGTTTTTAAGCATTCCCAAAAACAGAAAGTTTGGCTGGGGATTATGGTGATTTACGACTGAGGTTTACGGTCTGTAAACCAGTTTACGGGCCGTCCTCCAAGTCGTGTTAAACCATTTCAAAGACAGAAAGTTTGGCTGATGGACATGGTAGTTTACGACCTGGTTTACGGTCCGTAAACCAGTTTACGGCCCGTAAACTGGGTCGTATTTTACCATATTCAACATTTACAGAAAGTTGAGATTTTTGACAAGCTGGAGGACGACTGCACTATACGGTCCATAAATCACTTTACGGGCCGTATAGTGCCATATACGACCACTGTGCTGAAAAATTTTCCGTGACTTTCTTATTTCCAAAAATTCTTAATTAGCCATTCCTGACTTAATAAAACATCATTCACTCAATTTTCATCATTCCACTCATCACACAAGTACGGAGAAATGTCTGAGGTTTAACATTCTTCCCCCCTTTTGGAACATTCGTCCTCGAATGTTCGACACTCGGGAATTCGGGAAATATTTTGCGAGAGTTTCCTTTGTAAGTTGGATACTACCTTTCCATTACAACACCCACAATATCTTTGCCTCACAGGGCTATATCACGATATCAACACATTTATGGCCACACACGACCAAAAACATAAAATTAAAACATACATACCTTACACCATCGACATCTCATCTTGAATCTCTTCTGGGGATTGGAACAATTGGGGGTACATGGATTTCATCTTCTCCTCCGCTTCCCATGTCATTTCTTCCCGATTATTGTTCCGCCATAGAACTTTGACTGAAGCAACCTCTTTATTCCGAAGCCTTCGCACTTGTCTATCCAAAATGGCAATGGGCATCTCCTTGTATGTTAGCTCCTCTGTTACATGCACATCATCAATCGGGACTATTCTTGTTGGGTCTCCAATACACTTGCGGAGCATCGAAACATGGAATACTAGATGCACGGATTCGACCTCTGAAGGCAAGTCCAATTCGTAGGCTAGTCGACCCACCTTGTGAATGATTTGGTAGGGTCCGATATATCTGGGACTTAGCTTTCCTTTCTTGCCAAATCTCATCACTCCCTTCATCGGCGATACCTTCAGGAACACCTAATCGCCCACCTGAAATTCCAAATCTCGTCGGCGATTATCTGCATAAGACTTTTGGCGACTTTGAGCTGTTAACATTCAGTATCGAATCACTTTAACCTTTTCAACTGCTTCTTGGATCAAGTCGGGGCCTATCAATTGTTCTTCTCCGGTTTCAAACCATCCAATTGGAGATCTGCATTTTCTTCCATATAAGGCTTCATACGGGGCCATTTGAATGCTGGAATGATAGCTGTTATTAAAGGCAAATTCAATAAGAGGCAAATGCTCATCCCAATTACCGCCAAAGTCCAATACACATGCCCGTAGCATATCCTCTAAGGTCTGAATAGTGCGCTCGGCTTTTCCGTCAGTCTGCGGATGGAACGCTGTGCAGAGCTTAACTTTGGTACCTAGACCTTCTTGGAAGGACTTCCAGAACTTGGCTGTGAACTGTGCCCCTCTGTCTGTGATAATGGCCAAAGGAATACCGTGAAGTCATACAATCTCCTTGAGATACAATTTGGCATAATCCTCCGCTGAATATGTGGTTCTAACGGGGAGAAAATGAGCTGCTTTCGTGAGTCTATCCACGATCACCCATATAGAATCATACTTCCCTCGCGTACGGGGTAATCCTACCACAAAATCCATGTTAATCTCTTCCCATTTCCACGTAGGAATTTCCATTGCTTCCAATAACCCTCCTGGCTTTTGATGCTCGGCCATCACTTGCTGGCAATTCGGACACTGTGCTACAAATTCTGCTATGTCTCGCTTCATGCCATCCCACCAGTATACCAATTTGAGATCGTGGTACATCTTGTTTGCACCTGGATGAATAGAATACCGGGAATAATGTGCTTCCTCTAAAATCCGTTGGCGCAAGTTTGCCACATTCGGTACACATAGCCGGCCTCGATATCTAAGAACCCCTTCTATGGAGACTTCGAATGGAGACTCTTCCTTTTCCTGAGATAGATCTTGATAGTGGCTTAACTAAGGATATTCATATTGTCGTTCCTTCACTTCTAGATTCAATGATGAAACTGTGGGGTCATTGACGCTAATACCTGCATCTCCTAAGTCAATGGGCCGTACGCCGAGACTTGCTAACCGATGGACTTCACGAACCATTTCTCGCTTTTCCGAAGGAACTCCACATAAACTACCCATCGATTGGCGGCTAAGTGCATCTGCTACTACATTCGCCTTCCCTAGATGATATAGAATGTTCACATCATAATCCTTCAGTAATTCCAACCATCTCCTTTGCCGCAGGTTCAACTCCTTCTGTTTGAAAATATATTAAAGGCTTTTGTGATCCGTATAGACGTCCACGTGCACACCATATAAGTAGTGTCTCCATATTTTCAATGCATGAATGACCGCAGCTAGCTCATGATCATGAGTGGGATAATTCTGTTCATGTTTTCACAACTGTCTCGAAGCATAAGCAATAACTTTTCCATTCTGCATCAACACACATCCTAATCCCACACCGGAGGCGTCACAATATACTACATAGCCATCTCATCCTTCTGGAAGTGTTAGCACTGGCGCTGAGGTCAACCTGTTTTTCAACTCTTGGAAGCTACGCTCACAGGCATCACTCCACTGGAATTTAGCCGACTTCTGGGTTAACTTTGTCAATGGGGCTGAAATAGATAAGAAGCCCTCTACAAATCTTCTATAGTATCCTGCTAAACCCAGGAAACAACGAACTTCTGTAGGCGTCGTAGGCCTTGGCCAAGTCTTCACAGCTTCTATTTTCTGAGTGTCAACTCGAACACCATCATCTGAAATAACATGACCCAGGAATGCAACAGAATTAAGTCAAAACTCACACTTCGAAAACTTTGCATACAGTTTTAGATCTCGAAGAACGCCAAGAACAATTCTTAGATGATCTGCATGTTCTGATTTTGTGCGAGAGTACACCAAAATATCGTCGATGAACACAATCACAAAAAGGTCCAAGAACGGCCTGAACACATTATTCATTAAATTCATGAACACTGCCGGGGCATTCGTCAATCCGAACGACATTACTCGAAACTTGTAGTGACCATATCTTGTCCTGAAGGCAGTCTTGGGAATATCTGCTTCCCTAATTCTCACCTGATGATAACCCGATCTCAGATCTATCTTGGAAAACCATTTAGCACCTTGCAACTGATCGAACAAGTCATCAATTCTTGGAAGGGGATATCTGTTCTTCACCGTCACTTTGTTCAACTGCCTGTAGTCGATGCACATTCGTAGCGATCCGTCTTTCTTCCTTACGAACAAGACTGGTGCTCCCCATGGCGAGGAATATGGCCTTATAAACCCCTTCTCAAGTAAATCCTTTCGCTGCGCTTTTAGGTCTTTCAGTTCTGCTGGAGCCATCCGATACGGAGGAATAGAAATAGGCTCGGTGTCTGGTAGTACATCAATAGCAAAGTCGATCTCCCTTTCTGGAGGAAGGCCTGGTAACTCGTCGGGAAACACATCTGCGAATTCATTCACTACTGGGACAGACTGGAAAGTTGGCACTTCCGCTTCCGTGTCATGAACCCGAACTAGATGACAAATATAACCCTTGGTTATCATCTTTTTCGCCTTAAGGTAGGAAATAAACCTACCCTTTGGGGAAACTGTATTACCCTTCCACTCGAGTATGGGCTCTCCCGGAAATTGGAATCGAACTACCTTTGTCCGGCAACAAACATTAGCATAGCACGATGCCAACCAGTCCATACCCATAATTACGTCAAAATCTATCATCTCAAGTTCAATCAAATCCGTTGTCGTCTGGCGATCACATATAATGACTACACAGTCCTTATATACTTGCCTCGCTATTACAGGATCACCAACCGGAGTGAATACCTCGAAAGGTTTAATTGGCTCGGGTCTCACCCCAACACAATCAGCGATATACGGAGTAATATATAAGAAGGTAGAACCTGGATCAATCAGAGCATATACATCACGGGAAAACATAGTCAAGGTACCTGTGACAACATCTGGGGAAGACTCAAGATCCTATCACCCAGCTGAAGCATACACACGGGGCTGAACAGCACCGGAAGTTGATGCTCCCCCTCTACCGCTACCTCTACCTGCTGTAGTCTGAGGAGTCTGTGCTGTCGGGCGTGCTGAGGAAGAACCCGTTGCTGAACCTATAGGCTCAGTCCCAACTCTATCTCTTGCTGAGGGGCAATCTCTCATCATGTGACCGACTTGCCCGCAAGCATAGCAAGCATCCGAACCCTGACGACACTGTCCGAAATGCAATTTACCGCACTGGCTACACCGCGGTACTGAAGGTCTCCTCTGGCTAAAGTATCCCCTAGGCTGCGAATCTGAAGCCCTCGAACTCTGCCCCTGGCCTGACTGAGTAGAACGATCAACCCTCCTATCTGAGAATCTAGGAGGTGCACTAGTCACTGACTGACCTGAGTGCCGAGAATATGTCTGTCTCGGTCCCCCTCGGTACTCACTGTTCTCCCCCATAGATCTAGCCCTCTTACCTTGTCTTCTGTCACCATCACGATCCCTTCTCTACTGTCATTGTCGTTCCTCGAGGTTCTGAGCATGGGCCTGCATCCGAGAAATATCCATCCCGTCTTGCAAAGAGGATGTCAGGCAATCTCTGAATAGGTGTGGTCCTAAACCACTCACAAATCTATAGACTCGGTCTCCCATGTCAGCCACCATAGTCGGAGCATACTGGGCCAATGAATTGAATTGCATACTATACTCTCGGGCACTCATGCTTCCCTGTTTCAAATTCAAGAACCTGTCCGCTCTAGCTCGGCGGACATCAGGTGGCAAGTAGTGACGAATAAAGGCATCTACAAACTCTTGCCACACAGGAGGTGGTGCATTCTCCCCTCTTGTTATCACCCAATTCTTATACCATAGTACCGCCACGTCGCGAAGTCTATATGAGGCCAACTCTATAGATTCAGTCTCAGAAGCATGCATAAGTGTTAACGTCCTCAGCATTTCATCGATAAAACCTTGTGGGTCCTCATCCGGCTTCGACCCAAAAAATTCTTGAGGATTTAGAGTAAGGAAATCACGGGCTCTTGTCCTAGCTGAACAATCACTTGGGCCCGCATTCTGTCGCTGTGCCTGAGCGGCAACCAACTGCGTCAATAAATGTATGGCCTCGGACACTTGTTGACCCGAAGCACCCGGTGGAGGAATCGGAGCTGGGGCTCCTCCCTGCTCTTCTACATTGGGCACGGCCTCACTTTGCGATTTCATTTCCTCTACCCCCGCCGAAGGCGCCCTTTCTGCCCACTTCTTCGTCGTAGCTTTGCCTTTTTGGACAGCTGTAGCTTTTCCTTTCGGCGGCATTTTTCTGAAACCATAACAGACTTTTAGGAATGATATAATCCTAGACATGGCTCTATCGCACGATTCATGAGAAGAAGGATGGTCATTTTCCTAAATGCCCTGTAGCCTCTTGTTTATTAGCGTGGCGCGCAACACACCATAAACAAGGCTGTACTAGACACGGCTCGTAGACACTTCCTAGGGCGAACTGCTATGATACCACTTCTGTCACGACCCAGCTAGGGGCCGCGACGGGTACCCGGAGCAATTACCGAGCACCGCTTACTCTACTGGTGGTCTCGCTCATTTAATACTCTTTTATCAATTTAACATACCAATTGTAGGAAAATCATATTTAATCAAAATATAAATACTTTATATACATTTGCCCCTTGGCCATCAAAATAATACACATACATATGAAAACATTTTGTGAGACCATCTAACCCACACTGCGTATCTACGAGCCTCTACTAACATAATGAATACATGAACAGAACAAGACTCCGTCATGCCCAAAATATGCATATATGAATGTACATCAAAGGAATAGTCATAAGCACCTCCGAACAATGGAGTGCTATCTATTAGCTGACAGCTACTGAGGACCTGGGCCAAGCTCTCCTCCCTGTCTACCTGTGGGCATGAACACAGCGTCCGAAGAAAGGACGTCAGTACGAATATTGTACCGAGTATGAGAGGCATATATAATGAAAGGAAACATCAGTAATATGGGAATAACATCAACATGATACATATGGATCTGACTGATAATCATAAATGAAGTAATGCATGCTATCTTACTCATACTCATCATCATAACATGTAAGCATCATATGCAAGCGGCATGTTCATGTCGGAACGGTGTGATAATCAATAATATTAGCCCGCGTCTAGGCCTCCCGCGTCTGGGGTACCATCTCATGCCGCCCACTAGCGGTGTCTGCCCACGCCCGTAGGTCGTGGTGTATCCGTATCACCGCCCGCCGAAGCGGTGTCTGCCCGGCCAACTAGGCCCGGTGTGAAATGCTCATGACATGCTCAACATAAATGCTCATAGTAATATGCTTAGCATAAATACTTATCTTATCATAATACGTATATAAGACTCATGATCAACTTTACTCTATCGGGGTGACGTAAGGTCGTGATCCCCAGATTACATTATGAAACCATCATGGACATTCCGCCCCACCTTGAAAGGACTAGTACATAAGGTGAGTGTAGGAAAGGAATAACATCATCATCATTCTAGTGTCATCATATCGTATAACTCATCTCATATAGACATTCATAAATATAGGATTTTAACTTCTTAGAATGCAAGAACTTATGAAAGGAATGGGGATTCAAGTTAAAGGATTCATGCCATTAGAAAGAAGGACTAGCCTCACATACCTTGGTCGTTTAGCTAAGATATCACTCACTTGTTCTCCGCCGATATCACGTCGTTACCTTCATAAGAGAATTCGTATCAACATTAGTGAGCTAACTATAAGAACGCGTCGCTAATTCTAGGAGAAGTTGGACAACGCTTCCTTCGCTCATGCCACTTTTCTCACGTTCTATATCAACTCCCAATATTCATAATATTATCCTCAATATCATAATCGACAATCGTCATTTACGTACATTTGACAAAATCCACCATTTTCCTTTATTTCTACTTCTAGCTCATCCTTGCGTTTTCATGCATTTAATGATTGTTTCATGATAAAACATAATTTATAACATATTAGTACTCACAACACTTCAATATTCATAGTTCAATTCCACTATCATTCATTCATGCCACTATTCACTCAATAATGACCCATTTCTATGTTCTTTTACATTTCAAGTGTCTAAGCTTTCCAATACTTCAAACTACATGGAATAATCATAAAACGTACCTTGGATGATGGTTGAACAATCCTTAAGTTTAAATACTTCACTTAGCCAAAACCTTAGTCCCACCTTCTTGGGAATTTCTTCACTTAGATGACCCTTTATTGAGTTCTTACCCTTGATTCCATGAAATTAGTGTTGTTGGTCTTGATATTCCATTTAATTCTGTTGAATTCTTGTGGAGGAATTATTTGGAGAGTTCTAGAATGTCTCTTGATTTGTTGGATGAATAATGAAGTAATATGAAGCCTAAGTCCCTTTTTAAAATCACAAAATCTGATCTTTAATGAATTCCTGTCGGGGTGAACAGTGGTCGTAAACCACCATATACGGACCGTATTTTGATTTATGGTCCGTCCACTGTGTTCGTTTTTAAGCATTCCCAAAAACAGAAAGTTTTGCTGGGGATTATGGCGATTTACGACTGAGGTTTACGGTCCGTAAACCAGTTTACGGGCCGTCCTCCAAGTCGTGTTTAACCATTTCAAAGACAGAAAGTTTGGCTGATGGACATGGTAGTTTACGACCTGGTTTACGGGCCGTAAACTGGGTCGTATTTTAACCATATTCAACATTTACAGAAAGTTGAGATTTTTGACAAGCTGGAGGACGACTGCACTATATGGTCCGTAAATCACTTTACGGGCCGTATAGTGCCACCACTGTGCTGAAAAATTTTCCGCGACTTTCTTATTTCCAAAAATTCTTAATTAGCCATTCCCGACTTAATAAAACATCATTCACTCAATTTTCATCATTCCACTCATCACACGAGTACGGAGAAATTTCGAGGTGTAACAGCTTGCTTGTTATCCTTCAATGCCCACGTTTCTACCTTCAAGAGAAGTCGCATGAACATTAGCTAATCGATTACTTGAACGTGCTTACTAAAGCTAAAGAAAATTGGACGGCATTTTTCGTTTATACAACTTTTCCCATATTCTATATCAACTCCCAAACATTCATAACAACGTTCCCAATATCATAAACAACAAGCATCATTCGTTTATTATTATCCACTTTGCACAATTTCACTTTAATTCATCCATAATCATGACCATAGTTCACTATCGTGTTCTTTCACATATAATACTCATACCATGTTCTACATGTCATTCATAACCTATTTACAATCTTAACATATCCATTTTCATGATTCATTCCAACTACTACTCAACAATGTCACTATTCACATATTTATGACCCATTTCATCCCTCCTTCTACAATCCAAGTGTTTTAACTTTTCAACACCTTAAACAAAATGTAAATACCATAAAACTTACCTTGGATGATGGATGAACAACCTTTGAGTACAACTCCACTTCTTGCACCAAAACCCTAACTCTCTTCTCTTGAGTTTCCTTGGTGTAGATGAACTTTTAATGGGTTTCATACACTTGGTTTCATGGTTTTGGTGTAGTTGATCATGGATTTCCTTTGATTTTTTTGTGGGTGAATGATGGAGAAGGTTCTAGAGGTTTCTTGAAGAGAGGAGAGTTGAAGATGAAATGAAATAAAATGAGGGAATGGTCCTTATATTAAATCATGAAATCAGTCCCGACCGAGATATACGGTACGACCGACGAAGTGTCGATCTGGTCGTCGAAGTCGTTAAATTTCCAGTGAGCAACCTTTCGTTTCTTTTCATTTTACGGTGAGAAGGACGGTTCGTTGAACTGATCGACGGAGCGTCGACCTGTTCGTTGAATGGCCTTCGCTCTAGCTCAATTCTACGGCACAATCGACGAAGCGTCGACTCGTCTGATGGTACAAAGAACGACTGTCGAACTCCCCTTTCGCAGAACTGCGGTGAAGTTTCATTTAACGAACTTTTCTCCCTTGCCATTAACTTCTTTGGAATCTTAATTAGAATTATTAAGCATCCCTTCTTACTTGTAGGGACATCATGTACACCTTAACTTACGTTAGTCCATCCACTGCTCAGCAACCCAAAGTTCCGATGTGTAACATTCTTCCCCCCTTTTTGGAACATTCGTCCTCGAATGTTAAGTACTCGGGAATTCTACAAAAATTTCGCCAGAGTTTCCCTGTAATATGGCATTACCATCCTGTCACAACAACCCACAATAACATTGCCTCACAGGGCCATAACACAATAGCACTATAAATTGGCAACACACGACCAAAAGCATGAAAAGAAAGTATACATACCTCATATTGTTAGTGTTTCATCTTGAATCTCTTCTGGGGTTGAAATAAGTGCGGACACTTGGATTTCATATTTTCTTCCGCTTCGGGAGTCATTCTTCTCGGTTGTTATTCTGCCATAAGACCTTAACTGAGGCCAAAGAATCATGACTACACTATCCTTGTCTACCTCCTACTCCACTTTTTAAGTGCCCACTTGGTTTCATTGGCGACACATAAATATCTGCAAGTTACACATTCGTTCTTGCATGATTCGTGTACATACACATCTATACATATACATGTATCCATATCAGCATCCGTATTCATAATCGTACTCATTTACATATTGAATCCATGGTCATATTCATATGCATATCATTTACATAACATGCCCGACCATGAAGGTTTGGTGTCATTCATACCAAAAGTCTTTTGTCTGTCTGTTGTAACTCATCTCGTCATGCTTTCTTCCTTCCTTTATTATTATTTCCCTTGATTATCATATCTAGTATCCTGCTATAGAAAACCTTAGGTCCCTTTCATAATTGTCGCTCACAAATAGCGATATCATTAACAACGACTCTACCGCTAGTGCCTTTGCCTCTATTCTAGTAAAACATCACCATCCTTTACAATACCCCCTTTGAGTTATTTCCTCTCCATGTCACCTGGTTCAAGGTCTTCGCGAATGGTTTCCCGTATAATCTCAGATGCCTGTTCAATTTATGTTCGTTTATTTACTAGTCAGTAGATTCGTTTCTGCATGACTCTCACTCTTTGTTTTAGAGTCTATATGTCACTACCCGACTAGGGCCGCGACGAGCACCCGGCGCTACCCCACCCGGGCACCTCTTTAACACACTTTCACATAACGTCTAGGTGAGCCATAAATCAAATCATGCATTCTAGCCATCAATCATACTAGTCCCAATTGGACGACAACATTTCTTATATCATCATAGGCATCTATGCCACATCAATGTACATGGGCCGACGAGGCCGACAAAATGATATACAAAATATAGGCCGACAAGGCCACACACATCTAACCACATACACATGTCTACGAGCCTCTAAGAAGGTTATAACATATCACATGAGCGGGACAAGACCCCGCTATGCCCATAATTATGTACACAAAAGAATAAGTACCAAAAAGCTATAGCTCCGAATAAAATGGAGCTCCGCTATGTATGTTATGTCCCGTATTTTCGTATAACGGGAAATCAAGAAATAAATAAGACTTGTGTGTGTTGAGGAGATATTTTGATTCAAGTTGCTATGCTCATGTTGATTATGAAATCATTGATGTCGAGACCTCGGGGAAGGCCGAGGGTAAATTTGGAATTTTGGAAATTAGTTCGGGAATTACAAACGGGACGTTTAATGAATCGGGCCAAGAAATGGAACAAAAACATTGTGGCCCAAGTAACTAGGGGTGGCCGGCCATATTCATGGCCCAAGCCCCTTTGTTAAATGATCATGTGCCATGCACATGATCAACATAGTGGATATATATCATGTAACCCCTTTGAATTATCTAGAATCAAGATCAAAATAAAAAAAAAAAAAAAAGAGAAGGGGCATCAAATAAAGGCTCTCGGCCGAAAGGGTTAGGAGAAAAAGAAAAATCATCCAAGTTTTGGTGTTGATTCAAAAATCTCAAGTTTTACATAATTGTGAAGTACTCAAGACGCTCTCCGACGTGGTACAAGTAGTTTGGAGAAAGAGCGACGTTTGCGACAAGTCGGAAATTCAAGAAAAAGGTAAGATTTTTATGTTTTAATGTTATGAAATGGATATATATGTGATAGTGATTGATGTTGCATGAGGATTGTGGGATGGTGTTGTGTTTGTGCATGGTGTGTGTGTGTATAAAGGGTGTGTTTGGCCGTGAGGGGATGAGGTGCAAGGCATAAGAATTTTATCTTGTTTAGTTTGAATAATGTGTTGTTGTGATCTTTATGTTATAAAGGATTGATTAAAGAATTGAGTTGGTGTTAGAAAATAATTTCGGACGTTACCGGAAAGCGTATACATTTGGTATATTTGTGTATATCATAGTATATTTATGACACTAAAGACCTTAAATAAGATTTATGGTTGATGATAACGAATTTGGAATGAAACGACGCAAGTTAGAACGTTCGTCGTAACTTTTGGTGTTTTGAATGAAAATTGGAAAGTAGTGAACTTTGGGGATGTTTGTATGTGATTTGGAACTTGTATGTAGTGTGTTTGAATAATTGGGAATGAGTGAATGAATGGACTAATGTGGAAATAGATTTGGAATTTTGAAGTTGAATCAAGAATTTGCCAACTTATGTATTAAAGTGAAATTTTGAAGTTAATGTAGTATGATTGTGGTTTGTATGGTTTAATGATGTTTGGGCTGTTGTTGTCGTTGTATTTTGAGCCGAGCTAAGTCTCGGGGGTGTTAGATTTATAGGGGAAGTGCTACCGAAATTTCGGTAGCCAAATATAGCCCAAAGACTAAAATGTTAATTCTCATGAATAGTAACTGGTAAAAGTGACCATTTGCAGTTTCTGGACGAAACGGGAATTGCGATTTGAGGAGCGTAAGGCGCCAACCAGGTATGTAAAGCCTACCTATCATTCTTTTGGCATGTCCTAGACATACTAGGTTAAGATCGGCCCCTCGGGAATAACCCTGCTCTTGGAAATCGAAGTTCAAGTTCGAGCACTATTCATTCAGCGCGATTGAACCCTTTTAGTCGCATTTGGTTAAAAGAATGTTCGTACATCCATAACTTGTGCTGTTGTGTCCGAAACTCTCCGAAACTTTCGTAGATGGCTCTATGGAGCCGAAAGTCTGTGATTTGTGTCCGCCGCCTCAATTTGACCCGAGGTGGGCCCGCGAGCCCCGAGGCTCCCCTTATTCAGTTTGTTTGGTCCGTTTGTGTCCGTTATAATCTGCGACCGTCTGTTTATGACCAAGGATGCGTTTGAAACTTCCTATGCCATTAATGTACGTTTTCCCCTCTGAATGATGTGAGATTTTCGAAAAATGACTTATGAACGCTTTTTCTTGAGGACTTGGCAGTTTGGAACTCCGTAACTTTTACACATAAACTTTGATCAATCTGATTCCTGCTCCGAGCCTTCTGGCGTCAGTATATACCTATACGTAAACTATATGTTGAGTCCGACAAATTTATTTTTGATATGCATATGGTTTCTGCACTACTCTGTTCGTGCTGTCTGCTATGTACCCGGGCCGACTTTGTGATCGTGCGCACTATAATATAATCGGGAGTTATGATGTGTTACGGTTTCCGAGGCCTCGCCATAGGGCCGGCTACCGTTTATGGAGTTATGATGTGATATGGCATTTGATACATTCTGATGATATGATGTGTGTGTGATATGATGTGTCTGGAGATTGTACGGAGATTTGAAACCTTCTGGAGTTATGATGTGTTGTGGCACCAGCGTCGGGGGGTGACCACGTTCCTAAACCCTATACATGATTTGATTTGCATTTGTACGTTCGCCTCCCGCACAGGTTGGCTTTGTTTGCGATGTTGGTGTGTTGGTTCTTTCTGACTCCAGCTGTGTTTGTGATTTCTGTACCTTCTGCTTTACATACTCAGTACTTCTCCCGTACTGACCCCCGTTTCTTCGGGGGCTGTGTTTCATGCCCGCAGGTACAGAAGCTCGTTTGGGTGGTCCTCCAGTTTAGGCTACTCATTCTGCTGTGTTGGAGAGCTCCCTTTTGATCCGGAGCCTACTTTTGGTACATATCTTTTGTTGTGTCTGTATTCTGTATATTTGGATGAGTGGGTACGGCGGGGCCCTGTCCCGTCCTATGTTCTTATGTTCTGTTTTGTTTAGAGGCCTGTAGTCAGATTTGTGGGTCGTGGGTCCGGTGTGTTTGCATGTGAGTCTGTTTTACGATCTTAAGTGGCCCGTACGCTACTATGGCCAAGTCGGCCTCTGAGTTTGTATGTGTGTGTATGCATTTGGGGGCGATGTGCATTCCGCCACCCCTCTGATGTGTGTGTGTGAAATTTGGCGATGTATATTCCGCCTCCTTTCTGATTTGTAATTTGTCTGATCTGTACGGGCGACTGCTTAGAATACGTGTTCGGTAAATGTTTGATTGCGATGTTGAGTTCGAATAGCGTATGCTGAGTTCGGTTGAGTTTGAATTACGATGATCTGGGTGTGAGTTCGTTTGGGGTGTCCCAGAAGGGCACCAGTCGCGGCCCACGGGGCTGGGTCGTGACAAAAGTGGTATCAGAGCGGTTGGTCCTCGGAATGTCTACAGGCCGTGTCTAGTAGAGTCTTGTTTATCGATGTGTTGTGCACCACATCTATAAACAAGGAGCTACAGGACATCTAGGATGTTGTGTTACCCTTTCTTGGGATCTTAGATCGTGCGATAAAGCTATACTGTTAGGATGGTTCCTCCCAACGAATTGCTGTGTTCACAGCAAGGCTCCGAAAAGAGTGTTAGCGTCAGTATTTTGGGAAATTATTTCTGACCCTCTCCGTGCAGGTGATTGTAGGTTGGTGAAGGATGAAGAGGACGGCTTCCGACGATGAGGATGGGGGTGCCAAGAAGGCCCCCAGGCTGTCACCGGGGCCGAGTAGGCAGGGCCCCAGTTACTCGATCGAGACGGATCCTTCGGAGGATTCCTCGGAGGATAGCTACGATACGGATCCGTCGGAGGACCCCTCTACGACTCCTCTAGAGTCCCCGATTCCTGGGGCGGAGGATCCCGTGGAGGATGGCTACGACACAGATATCTCAGGGGATCTGGCGATGACCCCTCCGGAGCTTCTTACCTCCGCGGAGGAGGATAGTGATGAGGCAGGCCTATCGGAGCATTCTTCTGGGATGACTCAGGAGGAGATTTTCAAATATGCGCCAGCTCTTATCGTTAGGGAGAACCCTGATAGCCCATCCACCTCGGAGAGTGCTATGGATTTCTCCGGTTCTTGGCCTGGGTCGTCAGTGAGCCGGGATTTGACTGATCGTCCGTATCCCTCCGATTCAGATGCGGGTGATAATGGAGACCGGATAGGCAGGGAGCAGACAGATGTGGATGATAGTGGACATACCTCTCACGGCAGCTCCCCAGGTCAGACCCGATATTGATTATTTATAAGTGTATGAGTTTTTAGAATTTTCTATATGTGTATGATATTCGCAAAACGTTGTCCTATGAAGACGACGGAAATTTAAAGGAATTAGAGACCGGGTGACCCAAGGCAAGGGCGACTAAATATCCCCACCGTCCGAGTGATTTTGGAAATCCTGGATGAAGGTAAACAGGAAAACGCCTCCGATGCCGTTCGAGTTGGGCACGTGTGGTAAGTGTCGACGATGTTATAATTCCTATTTGAAGTCATCAGCCCTGTGTGGCTGCGTTACGACGTGATATGATGTGTATGTGTGTACATATGTGTTGGCCCTGTGAGGCGTGGTTGGTATTTCTGGTGTACAGGTTTCGGATAGTAAGAAATACAGAGGAAACTCTGCCCAAAGTTTTCCAGAAATATAGAAGTAAATATGTAGACTAAGTACAAAAGGCCCCGCGATACTTATCGGGCTTTAGTTTTCTTCTGTCGGTGGCCAGAGAACACCTTACGGTGGCATTTCTATCGGATCACATCGACTATTTGGAGGCTTAAATTCGTGGGTTAGTTGTGATCATATGTATATGTGTATGAAAGTGAATGTTGGAAATTCAGAAAGGCGACAAGGTAATGGTACGGCTTAGCCGAGAGTGGGACCCGCTACGAAACATTTCCGGAAGATTTGCTAAGACCCCGTTTGGCCTAAAATTACGTGACAAAGGTCGTGCGAGGCAATTGGCGAAATTATATCAGCCCTAACGCGTCAAAATGTGTAAAAGTTTCAGGGTTAAGCGTGCTCAAGCCAGAGCAATTCTGGGATGGGTGACCCCCTGGGAAGTAACGCAAAATTTTGCACAAGTGTAAGTATGATTAAGGTAAATGAAAACTTGGGGTAACCAAAGGAAAATAGGATGTGTGTGAAGTAATTAGAGCCCTTTCGAGAGTCGCGCGGAACGAGGCGGACTAAATAGGCAAAAAGGAAAGGGGACGACACCTCTTGGGAAATTGAACGAATTTGAATAACAGCCAGAGATGTTCGCCAGTAAGGTATGAGTAAACGTGTGTATGTGTATGTGTGTATATGATTTTCATTCAGTGCCATGTGGGTTGAGAGCCGAGCCCCGGAGACTAATGTTGTGGTAAATAAAAGATAAGCAGTGTGAGTAATTGGAATCTTTGGAGGAGTTAGTACGTAAGACGCAAGGTAAATTGTGTGACGACTGATGAGTGAGTTTGCAAATAAAAAGGAAATTCTCATGAATTATTGGAGTCTTAATGTGAATGATGTGATCCTAAATTGACAATCTATCTGTGGTGCTTCTGCACTTCCAATTCCGATGAGGCTCTACCTAGTACGCCTCTGTGATTCTGAGTTCGACTATGTACCTGTCCGATGAACCTTTTCTGCGTTTGATTCTGAATCCGTTTCTGTCTGGCACACCTCTGTGGGTCTGACTCTGGATATAAATCCGTCCGATATGCTTCGGTGCGTTTGATTTTGACCGCGGGTGTGTTTGACACACTCCGGTTTGACTGATCACGACTTTGTATGAAACAATTTTGTATATTCGCTTCTGATTTCGGATCTGTTCGATATGATCCCATACGTCTGATTTCGATTGTGAATCTGTTTGGTATACCTTCGTGTGTTTGATTCTGCTTACGAATTCGTCTGATACGCCTTTGTATGTCTGACCCTGATCTCAGATTTGTTTGACCCACTTTTGTACCTCTGACTTCGCCTACGAACCCATCCGCCATAAGTTGAGTATGTCTGCCTCCGATTATGAATCCGTCCGGTTTTAGTTCTGAATCTGTTTGGCATGAAGTGTCTGATATGAAGTAAAGAGAGATTACGACGATGTGGTAAGGGAACTCAGGAGTGGGACAAGGAAATGATATTGACGATGATGTCTGGAAAACGTCTTACCATTACAAGAATATAGTGCAGGGTTTGGGGATTTCGTAGGGTATGAGGAAATGTATTATGAAGGCATGTGAATCGGTGACGTGAAAAATCTACCCCTGGTATTGGTAGAGAAACCATGTCGGAGAAATCAATGAAGGACAACTATCAAGAAAACCCTCCCGGAGTAGTGCGACACCCATGAGGTCGATTCAACATTCGAGGACGAATGTTCTTAAGGGGGGGGAGAATGTTATGTCCCGTATTTTCGTATAACGGGAAATCAAGAAATAAATAAGACTTGTGTGTGTTGAGGAGATATTTTGATTCAAGTTGCTATGCTCATGTTGATTATGAAATCATTGATGTCGAGACCGCGGGGAAGGCCGAGGGTAAATTTGGAATTTTGGAAATTAGTTCGGGAATTACAAACGGGACGTTTAATGAATCGGGCCAAGAAATGGAACAAAAAAATTGTGGCCCGAGTAACTAGGGGTGGCCGGCCATATTCATGGCCCAAGCCCCTTTGTTAAATGATTATGTGCCATGCACCTGATCAACATAGTGGATATATATCATGTAACCCCTTTGAATTATCTAGAATCAAGATCAAAAAAAAAAAAAAAAAGAGAAGGGGCATCAAATAAAGGCTCTCGGCCGAAAGGGTTAGTAGAAAAAGAAAAATCATCCAAGTTTTGTTGTTGATTCAAAAATCTCAAGTTTTACATAATTGTGAAGTACTCAAGACGCTCTCCGACGTGGTACAAGTAGTTTGGAGAAAGAGCGACGTTTGCGACAAGTCGGAAATTCAAGAAAAAGGTAAGATTTTTATGTTTTAATGTTATGAAATGGATATATATGTGATAGTGATTGATGTTGCATGAGGATTGTGGGATGGTGTTGTGTTTGTGCATGGTGTGTGTGTGTATAAAGGGTGTGTTTGGCCGTGAGGGGATGAGGTGCAAGGCATAAGAATTTTATCTTGTTTAGTTTGAATAATGTGTTGTTGTGATCTTTATGTTATAAAGGATTGATTAAAGAATTGAGTTGGTGTTAGAAAATAATTTCGGACGTTACCGGAAAGCGTATACATTTGGTATATTTGTGTATATCATAGTATATTTATGACACTAAAGACCTTAAATAAGATTTATGGTTGATGATAACGAATTTGGAATGAAACGACGCAAGTTAGAACGTTCGTCGTAACTTTTGGTGTTTTGAATGAAAATTGGAAAGTAGTGAACTTTGGGGATGTTTGTATGTGATTTGGAACTTGTATGTAGTGTGTTTGAATAATTGGGAATGAGTGAATGAATGGACTAATGTGGAAATAGATTTGGAATTTTGAAGTTGAATCAAGAATTTGCCAACTTATGTATTAAAGTGAAATTTTGAAGTTAATGTAGTATGATTGTGGTTTGTATGGTTTAATGATGTTTGGGCTGTTGTTGTCGTTGTATTTTGAGCCGAGCTAAGTCTCGGGGGTGTTAGATTTATAGGGGAAGTGCTACCGAAATTTCGGTAGCCAAATATAGCCCAAAGACTAAAATGTTAATTCTCATGAATAGTAACTGGTAAAAGTGACCATTTGCAGTTTCTGGACGAAACGGGAATTGCGATTTGAGGAGCGTAAGGCGCCAACCAGGTATGTAAAGCCTACCTATCATTCTTTTGGCATGTCCTAGACATACTAGGTTAAGATCGGCCCCTCGGGAATAACCCTGCTCTTGGAAATCGAAGTTCAAGTTCGAGCACTATTCATTCAGCGCGATTGAACCCTTTTAGTCGCATTTGGTTAAAAGAATGTTCGTACATCCATAACTTGTGCTGTTGTGTCCGAAACTCTCCGAAACTTTCGTAGATGGCTCTATGGAGCCGAAAGTCTGTGATTTGTGTCCGCCGCCTCAATTTGACCCGAGGTGGGCCCGCGAGCCCCGAGGCTCCCCTTATTCAGTTTGTTTGGTCCGTTTGTGTCCGTTATAATCTGCGACCGTCTGTTTATGACCAAGGATGCGTTTGAAACTTCCTATGCCATTAATGTACGTTTTCCCCTCTGAATAATGTGAGATTTTCGAAAAATGACTTATGAACGCTTTTTCTTGAGGACTTGGCAGTTTGGAACTCCGTAACTTTTACACATAAACTTTGATCAATCTGATTCCTGCTCCGAGCCTTCTGGCGTCAGTATATACCTATACGTAAACTATATGTTGAGTCCGACAAATTTATTTTTGATATGCATATGGTTTCTGCACTACTCTGTTCGTGCTGTCTGCTATGTACCCGGGCCGACTTTGTGATCGTGCGCACTATAATATATTCGGGAGTTATGATGTGTTACGGTTTCCGAGGCCTCGCCATAGGGCCGGCTACCGTTTATGGAGTTATGATGTGATATGGCATTTGATACATTCTGATGATATGATGTGTGTGTGATATGATGTGTCTGGAGATTGTACGGAGATTTGAAACCTTCTGGAGTTATGATGTGTTGTGGCACCAGCGTCGGGGGGTGACCACGTTCCTAAACCCTATACATGATTTGATTTGCATTTGTACGTTCGCCTCCCGCACAGGTTGGCTTTGTTTGCGATGTTGGTGTGTTGGTTCTTTCTGACTCCAGCTGTGTTTGTGATTTCTGTACCTTCTGCTTTACATACTCAGTACTTCTCCCGTACTGACCCCCGTTTCTTCGGGGGCTGTGTTTCATGCCCGCAGGTACAGAAGCTCGTTTGGGTGGTCCTCCAGTTTAGGCTACTCATTCTGCTGTGTTGGAGAGCTCCCTTTTGATCCGGAGCCTACTTTTGGTACATATCTTTTGTTGTGTCTGTATTCTGTATATTTGGATGAGTGGGTACGGCGGGGCCCTGTCCCGTCCTATGTTCTTATGTTCTGTTTTGTTTAGAGGCCTGTAGTCAGATTTGTGGGTCGTGGGTCCGGTGTGTTTGCATGTGAGTCTGTTTTACGATCTTAAGTGGCCCGTACGCTACTATGGCCAAGTCGGCCTCTGAGTTTGTATGTGTGTGTATGCATTTGGGGGCGATGTGCATTCCGCCACCCCTCTGATGTGTGTGTGTGAAATTTGGCGATGTATATTCCGCCTCCTTTCTGATTTGTAATTTGTCTGATCTGTACGGGCGACTGCTTAGAATACGTGTTCGGTAAATGTTTGATTGCGATGTTGAGTTCGAATAGCGTATGCTGAGTTCGGTTGAGTTTGAATTACGATGATCTGGGTGTGAGTTCGTTTGGGGTGTCCCAGAAGGGCACCAGTCGCGGCCCACGGGGCTGGGTCGTGACAATGTAGTCCCTGAAAATATAGCTATGGATCAAGCCTGTCTCCCTGTGCACCTGCGGGCATGACGCAGCGTCTACAAACAAAAGGACGTCAGTACGAAGAATGTACTGAGTATGTAAAGCATGATCAATATCAATATGAAAGATTAAGAGTCAACATATGAGATAGCATAGCATGGGAGACAATAATATCGTCGTCATAGCACTTACTTGCTTTCCACAAGGACATTCCATTTCTATTGCGTATTCGTGTACATACATCCATATCCGTATTTATTTACCTTCACATTCATTTTTATAACATATTCGTACTCATATTGATGTCATACACACACACACACACATATATATATATATATAGCTATAGCGTGCCCGACCATGAAGGTTCGGTGTTTCATACATACTTGGCCAACCAAGGCTCAAGGTCATACATACCTGGCCCTACCAAGGCATCAGGGTTATCCGTACCTTCTGCAGAAGTGCGCGCGTGTTTCATACTCATATACATACTCTATACATATTCATACACATATATTCTTACTGGCGTCATAAGCTCGGGGTCTTATTATAGCCCTTCATAGGCACACAAACATATAATAGCTCATAAGCATCTTTAGCATCATTTTACTCTCATCATCATTACTATCATTGTCATTATCGTTACATCTACCCTATAGGCTTACTCGTCATACGAGGAACTTAGTACAATCGTAGCACATCGAGCATCGGGAGCTTACTAGTTCGGAGAATCAAATCGTTTGAAAGGGAATCATAGCCTTATAGGAGATTTAGACGTTTGGCCAAAGAACCATGCCATATGAAAGAAGGGTTAGCCTTAAATACCTTTTCGTTCGACTATATAACACTTGCACGTTCCCTTCCACGCTTGCGTTTATACCTTCATCAAGGTCATACTATCGTTAGAATTGACAACTAGCATAAATGGCTAAAGCTAGGGAAAATAGGACAGCATCTCCTTTACTTATACAACAGTCCTCCATATCGTAATTCAACTCCCAAACGTCAACAATACATTTACAATATCATAACAATAGCCTTTGATCATTTACACTAATCACATTCTCAACTCACTTCCAATTATCCATATTCAAGATCATAACACACGATTTCGTCCATTCACATACAATGTCCATTTCATGATCTTAATGTCATTTATAACCCATTCATGTCACAACACAACAACAATCATGATTCAATTCAAACTATTTCACAAAACGTCACTATTCATCATTCATGACCCATTTTGCTATACTCTTCTAAAATCCAAGCATTTCAACTTCCAAATACCTTAAACAACATATAAATACCATAAATATTACCTTAGATGTTGTAGGAACAAGCCTTCGTCGAAATACTCCAATTGAGCAAAAACCCTAGTTTTTCTCCATTTGGATTTCTTGACTTGAATGATCTTTAATGGGTTTGCTTACATTTGATTCACTTGTTTTGTGTTGTTGATCACTAAAAACCCTTGAAACCTTGTGGAATATATGTAGAGAGATGTTTTAGAGAGAAGGGGTGTCAAGAAGAAATGAAATGAAATAACCTTGGTCCCTTACATTTTTTAGACAAAATCTGTCCCGACCAAATATACGGGCCGTATGTTTGGTCGTACAATTGGTCCAGAGAGTTTGGCCAATCTGGGTTGATTATACGGTCCCAAACATACGGACTGTATAAATTATACGACCAGTATGTTTGGCTGTATAAATTATACGGCCAGTCCAGTGATCCCGAAGTTCGTTTCGTCGTCTCGTTTGATCTCCAATCCTTATGGAACCTTCTTAACACTTGCTCAACACTTCAATAGCAATCCAAGGGACGTTATGACTCTTCTCCAAGACATCATTAAGCCCTTACTAACTCATCACTCGTAATTGCTTTCCGCTGCTTATCAAATACTTTGCCTTCTCTTGGCAATCCTCTTCCCCCATCTCTAACATCATTGAACTCTCGTATAGAATCATCGAATGTCATCGCTCGCTCATGAAAACATCGTATACTCATACTCCTTACTAGTTCATTCACTTGCGTACCAACGGAATATTTTCCGAGGTGTAACATTCTCCCCCCCTTAACAACATTTGTCCTCGAATGTTAAAGTCTTCAGGGATTTTATAAAAAATTTGCCAGAGTTTCCTCTGTAATATGAAACTACCATCCTGTCACAACAGCCCACAATAATAATGCCTCACAGGGCAACAACATAATAGCAATATAATTTGGCCACACACGACCCAAAAGCATAAAAGCAAAACATACATACCTTATGATCTTGACGTCTCATCTTGGATCTCTTCCAAGGGCTGAAATAACTGCGGGTATCTGGATCGCATGCTTTCTTCCGCTTCCCACGTCATTTCCTCTCATTTACTCCTTCTCCATAGAACCTTAACTGAGGCCACCTCTTTGTTTCTAAGCCTCCATACTTGCCTATCTAGTATGGCAATGGGTACTTCTTCATAGGTCAATTTCTCTGTCACTTGCACATCATTTACTAGGATGATCCTGGTAGGATCTCCAATACATTTCTGGAGCATCGAGACGTGGAAAACTGGATGAACTGACTCCAAATCGGGAGGTAGATCTAACTCATATGCCTCCTTGCCTATCTTGCGCACAATCTCATAAGGCCCAATTTACCGAGGACTAAGCTTCCCCTTTTTGCCAAATCTCATAACGCCCTTCATTGGCGACACTTTCAACAATACCCAATCCTTAACTTGGAACTCTAAGTCTCTTCGATGATTATCTGCATAGGACTTCTGACGACTTTGAGCCGCTAACAACTGATCTTGTATGAGCTTGGCTTTCTCTATGGCTTGCTGGACCAAGTCTGGCCCTATCAACTGAGCCTCTCCTACTTCAAAACACCCAATTGGGGATCAACATTTTCGCCCATATAAAGCCTCATACGGTGCCATTTGAATGCTAGAATGATAACTATTATTGTAAGCAAATTCAATGAGTGGCAAATGATCATCCCAACTACCTCCAAAATCTATCATACATGCCCGTAACATATCTTCAAGAGTCTTAATAGTACGTTCGGCTTGTCCCTCGGTCTGTGGATGAAATGTCATGCTAAGGCTCACTTGGGTCCCTAAACCCGCTTGGAAAGACTTCCAAAAGTTAGCCGTAAACTGAGTCCCTCTATCGGAGATAATAGATATCAAAACGCCATGGAGTCTCACTATCTCTTTAAGGTAAAGCCTTGCATAATCTTCTGCCACATAGGTCGTCCTGACTGACAAGAAGTGAGCTGACTTTGTGAGTCTATCAACAATCACCCATATGGAATCATACTTACGTCGAGAATGGGGTAAACCTGAAATGAAGTCCATATTAATCACTTCCCACTTCCATGTTGGGATTTCTATAGCTTGCAGCAATCCACCCGACTTTTGGTGCTCGATTTTCACTTGTTGACAATTTGGACATTGAGCTACGAATTCCGCTATATATTTCTTCATTCCATTCCACCAGTATATGGACTTAAGATCATGATACATTTTCATCGCTCCGGGGTGAACAGAATAACGAGAACAATGAGCTTCTCTCAAAATCTGGTGGCGTAAACTTGCCACATCAGGGACACATAATCTGCATTGGCATCGGAGAACTACGTCTCCTGAAATATCAAATGATGACTCCTCTTTCTGAGGGAGTGTATCTCTGTACTGTATTAGCATGGGATCCTCATATTGTCGCTCCTTCACCTCTGCTACTAGCGACGAGACTGCAGAATTCCGAATAGTAGCTCTGCTGCTACCTGAGTCCACTACTCGGACACCTAGGCTAGCTAACTGTTGGAGCTCACAAGCCATTTCTCTCTTCTCTGGCCGTACATCACATAGACTTTCCATCGATCTACCGCTAAGAGCACCAGCCACAACATTTTCCTTTCCGGGGTGATACAAAATATCAACATCATAGTCTTTTAGCAATTCTAACCAACGTCGTTGACGTAGATTAAACTCTTTCTGCTTGAAGATATACTGAAGGCTCTTATGATCGGTATAAATATCCACATGGACACCATATAAATAATGTCTCCATATCTTTAAATCATGAACCACTGCGGCCAATTCTAGATCGTGGGTCGGATAATTCTGCTCATGTTTCCGCAGTTGCCTTGAAGCATATATTTATCGTGCTGCATCAATACACAACCTAGCCCAACACCTGAGGTGTCACACCCCGATCTCACTAGGGTGTGATGGGCAACCGACCCCATACTCAGAGCCGAGCGAACCCGCTGACTCTTATTACATACTTAATCTCTTTAGACTCTTACATCAATAAGAAATGAAAAACATAGTAAAACTTTCAAAAACTTTCCTTTCATCGTACTCGAATCAAATATAATCTGTAATCATAATACAATAAGACACATCGGCTGATGGAGCCGCTTACAAAACCGACATTCTATACCCACGACTCTGTCTGCAAAATCTCTAACTTCGAACAAGACGTCATAGCATAGTACTCTGACCCGGCACCACTCCAGGGCAAATGGAGCTTGCCAACTCCGCTGGAACATCTTCTATAATAGCTTCTACTCATCTGGGTGTACCTGCGCGGCATGAAACGCAGCGTCCACAAGAAGGGACGTCAGTACGAGCAATGTACTGAGTATGTAAGGCATGAATGATACATGACAATATGGACAGAACATGAACAACAACATAATAAGGAAACATGGAAAAGAAAAGGTATGACTATAACTGCTTGCCTCTTAAGGTGGAATCATGCATGCTCACTTTCACTTTCATGCTTACATAAGCTGTCTGAATCAAATAACATCATTAGCCCGCGTCCGGGGTAGTCATCTCACGCCGCCCACTAGTGGTGCTGCCCGTGCCATATAGGCACGGTGTTATCATCCATAAGCCGCCCGCCTTAGCGGTGCTGCCCGGCCGTATAGGCGCGGTGTAATCATCCATAAGCCGCCCGCCTTGGCGGTGCTGCCCGGCCGTATAGGCGCGGTGTAATTATCACAACGTAAGCATGCGTAAGAGCCAAATCAAAAGCTATAACTCCATCGGAGTGACGTAAGGTCGGTAACCTCCGATTACATTATAGAATAATCATCATGACTTTGTCTCACCTTGAAGGAGCAATTATTATAAGATGAGACTAGCAACGAATAACAACGTTAAGAGAACATAGAATAAGATCATAAATCTCATAAGGCGTTGCTTCATATACATATGCACATAGAATAAATTTTTAAGACTCGATGGGTACGTATATAAATCGACACTTGAAGACTCAGAAACAAGTTTCGGGTCAATCCGATTTAGTATAAGAAAGTTATGAGCGTTTGAAATACAGAACCTTCTACGAATGTTTCAAAAGCTATTTTTGGAAAATCAAAGAAATAATCATATCAAGTACCTTTCGAGCATGAAGTCATTCTTATCATAGTCATCATAGAAATATTCTCATCCTCGACATCATCAATGTCGTTGTAAGACATATCGATTGTTATTGTCATAAAAGCTTACAATACCATAAACCTTTGTTTTGGAAAAATACGGACATTTTGTAAAACATTGACGGGTTATCGGGAAAGTAATCATTGCCTTGGGACCATAGACTTCAAACTTTTGAAGACAAGAAAGATATGGAAACATTTATAAATTCATAACGCAGGAATCATGCCTTTGAAAGAAAGGGACGAGCCTTAACATACCTGCTCCACGTTCTATTAGCTATGCTTAATTGTCCAAGCTCGCTATCACTAGTCTACATTCAAGAAGATTGACACAATCGTTAGATTCATCGACATATACTTGTCTTAGTTTTTCAAACAAATTCACTTACGATCTGCCAAAATTTCGGCAGCATCTTCCCTGTAAATACACCATCCCCGAGAATCTAACTCGGCCAATTTATCAATCCACAATCCGAGAATTCAACTCGGCCAAAGTATCAACAACAATACCAACAATCATACCAACAACATCAACAATCAATTCAAGATGCATTCTAACATTAACAACCTTCGTCACACAATTCAACGACATTCCATTTGTATTCAATTCAATCACACATAATCAAGCTAACACCAACGATCCCACATTCAAGTATTAATCTGAAATCCTTCTTACATGATTCAAGAACACTTTAAACAATTCACATAATATTCAAAGAAACCCAATCAACATACTACTCCACTCGAAACCTTCCAAATTCCACAAGAACACTAACAACACATTTCCTTTCTTCCAAATTCATAAACTACATCAACAATCTATACTTTAGCAATATCATTCATTCTTATAATCATAAGAAACCATACTAATATCACATTAACTTCTTCCATAATCCATAAACGCTTACAACTTCATTTCAAACCATTAAATTCTTATTTTACATCATAGAATCTATCACAACAACAATTAAAATACTAAGTAAAATCAATTCATCACATCTCACCCACATAGCCCCTATTCGGCAAACACTCTGACATACATGTTTTCATATATTTCATCCATTTATTCACTCTACAACATATACAAATCATCCATAACATATGAAGAGAAGATTAAATCTTACCTTTTCCACTTCACTTCTCCCTCGGCTAGAGTTGCAACTTGCAAGAACCAATGGTTTATTAGCTCCAACTACCACTCCATGTTAAAAAGGACCTTCCATTTGGTGGAAATACTGGAAGAAAATATTTTTTCTTGATCAATTTCCCATGGCTCAATTCTAGGAGCCATGGCCGAATGCCTTCAACATTTTTTCTTCTTTCTCTCTTCTTCTCCAAGCTTCTTGATTTAAAGAATTTATGTCTTATTTGCCACCACTTATCTATATATATAGTTAGGCCCCTCAAATAAAAATATGGACACATGTCCTCTTTCTTGAAACTTCTTTAATATTAAAAAAAACAAGATGACTAATTGTTTTATTTTGTTATCTCATCTCCATATTTATATATATATATACATATATATATATATATATACATGCCACACGTCCAAGTGGCCTTCTTCAAGAATTTTTCTTGAACATTTTGTGAAATTCCCATTTTGCCCCTAGCCTTCCACAATATTACCATGAGCCATTTTGTGAATTCCCCTTTTTACCCTTAACCTTTTTCAATATTTCCATACTAATAAACAACTTGTATATTAAAATAATTTTGGAACATAGTCTTGCCCTTAACTTACCACGACTACCTTGAAATTTCCGAGCGTACAAAATATGGGATATAACATGAGGCATCACAATAAACAACATATCCTTCCAATCCTATAGAAGTGTCAAGACTGGTGCAGAAGTCAACCTATCTTTCAACTCTTGGAAACTACGTTCGCAAGCATCTGTCCACTGAAACTTTGTCGATTTCTGGGTCAATCTTGTAAGTGGTACAGAAATAGAAGAAAAACCCTCAACGAATCTCCTGTAATAACCTGCTAAGCCCAGAAAGCTACGTACCTCCGTAGGTCTTGTGGGCCTTGGCCAAGTTTTCACGGCCTCAATCTTTTCACTATCCACTCGAATACCGTCGGCTGCAACAATATGCCCTAGGAATGCCACTGAGTTCAATCAGAACTCGCATTTGGAAAACTTTGCAAACAACTCTCGAGTTCGAAGAACTCCAAGGACAATATGCAAATGATCCACATGTTCTACCTCGGATCTAGAATACACCAAGATATCGTCGATGAATACAATCATGAACAAATCCAGAAAGGGCCTGAACATATTGTTCATCAAATCCATAAACACCGCCGGTGCATGAGATAGCCCAAATGACATTACCCGGAACTCAAAATGACCATATCTTCTTCTGAAGGCTGTCTTAGGGATATCTTTCTCCCTAACTCTCACTTGGTGATACCCGGACCTCAAATCAATCTTTGAAAACCACTTGGCACCTTGTAATTGATGAAATAAGTCATCAATCCTCGGTAGAGGATATTTGTTCTTAATCGCCACCTTATTCAATTGCCGATAATCAATGTACATTCTCAACGAGCCATCTTTCTTTCGGACAAACAATACGGGTGCTCCACACGGGGATGAACTAGGCCTAATGAAGCCTTTATCAAGCAAATCTTTCAATTGCTCCTTCAACTCTTTCAATTCTGCGGGAGCCATTCTATAGGGAGGAATAGATATAGGCTTAGTGTCTGACAACACCTAAATAGCAAAATCAATCTCTCGTTCGGGAGGATGGCCTGGAAGCTCTTCCGGGAACACATCCGGGAATTCATTCACCATTTGAACTGACTGTAGAGTCGGCGACTCATCTTCTACATCTTGAACTCGTACTAGATGATAAATACACCCTTTAGATAGGAAATAAACCTACCTTTTGGTGAGCCGTATTTCCTTTCCCTTCTAAAACTGGTTCTCCCGGTAACTAGAAACGAACCATCTTCATCCTACAATCAACATTGGCATAACAAGAAGCCAACCAATCTATGCCCATAATGACATCAAAATCTACCATCTTTAGCTCATGCAAGTCAACTATAGTACGGCGGTCACCTATCACAACTACACAATCTCTATATACTCGGCTAACTATTACCGATTCACCCACGGGTGTAGACACCTCGAAAGGTTTGATCGACTCCGGCTCGACTTCAAATCGACCCGCAATATATGGAGTAACATAGGACAATATCGAGCCCGGATCAATCAAAGCATATACATCATGAGAGAATACCGATAATATACCTGTGACCACGTCAAGAGAAGACTCAAGATCTTGGCGTCCGGCCAAAGCATAAATACAGTGCTGAGGACCACTAGAAGTGGGAGCTCTCCCTCTGCCTCTACTATGGCCGACTGGCACATGTGAACCTGGCCCCGTAGGGCATACAGATGCTGAAGATCCGGCTGCCGACCCTGATGGTTGGGTCCTTCCTCTACCATGTACTGAGGGGAAATCATGCATGATATGGCCTGGTCGACTACATGAATAGCAACCATCTGAGCTCACTCGGCATCGACCCCAATGCAACTTCCCACACTAGGAACATCGTGGTACAGGTGGCCTTGACTGGCCTGAATCATCTCTGAACTTAGGTCCTGAATACCTCGGACACGGCCGTGAACGAGCAGATCTGTCAAGGCTTGGCCTGAAAACCGTGGAGATGCACTGGTCATAGAATAGCCTGAATGTCTAGGGAACTGCTGCCTGTGTCTGCCTCTGGACTCACTCATCGGGCCTGAAGATCTGGCCCTCTTGCTATGACCCCTATCCTGCTCGCGTTCACTTCTCCGCTGCTGTAGGCTTTCTTCTAAGTTCTGAGCATGTGCCTGAATGCGTGCAATATCCATACCGTCCTGAAGGGACGCAGTCAAGCATCTATCCATCGAGTGTGGTCCTAAGCCCTTCATAAATCAGTGTACCCGGTCACCCATATCCGCTACCATGGCTGAAGCATACTTTGCCAAGGAATTGAAGCGGAGACTGTACTCTAGAGCACTCATGCTACTCTGCCTCAAAATTAAGAATTTATCGGCCCTAGCTCGCCGAACTTCTGGAGACATATAATGACGGAGAAAAGCATCAACAAACTCTTAATATATCGGGAGAGGTGCATTGGCTCCCCGTGAAGCCATCCAAACCGTGTACCATTGGATCGAGACATCTCTCAATCTATATGACGCTAGCTCCACCGACTTGGTGTCTGAAGCATGTATCAATCGAAGCATCCTCAACATACCATCTATGAAATCCTGAGGATCCTCCTCCAGCTTTGACCCAAAGAATTCCGGAGAGTTTAAAGTAATGAAGTCACGGGCCCTTGTACTAACAGCCCTGTCACCCTGCCCTATACTTTGCCGCTGAGTCTGAGCAACAACAAATTGTGTAAGCAAATGTATGGCCTCTTATACATCTTTGCCAGAAGCATCCGGTGGAGGAGCTGGAGGTGCTGGAGCTGGGGCTGAGGCTCCCTCACGCGACTTAGTAATAGGCATTGTCTGGGAGGACTGAGATTGAGCCGCACTCTGGGACTCATTTTCCTCTACTACCGGTGGCGGTGCTCTTTCAGCCCGATTTCCTGCCACCGTCTTGCCCTTTTGGGCTGCGTAGTCTTTCTCTTTTTAGGCATCTCTGAAATACACAACACACGATTTAGGAACAAGAATTTCTTAGACCATAGCTCTATCGCACGATTCATACGAAGAAGGAAGGTCATTCATTCCTAAAATGTCCGCAGCTTCCTGTTTATAAGCGTGGCGTGCAACACACCCATAACCAAGACTCTACTAGACACGGCTCGTAGACACGGCTCGTAGACTGAACTGCTCTGATACCACTTTTGTCACGACCCGACTAGGGCCGCGACGAGCACCCGGCGCCACCCCACCCGGGCACCCCTTTAACACACTTTCACATAACGTCTAGGTGAGCCATAAATCAAATCATGCATTCTAGCTATCAATTATACTAGTCCCAATTCGACGACAACATTTCTTATATCATCATAGGCATCTATGCCACATCAATGTACATGGGCCGACGAGGCCGACAAAATGATATGCAAAATATAGCCCGACAAGGCCACACACATCTAACCACATACACATGTCTACGAGCCTCTAAGAAGGTTATAACATATCACATAAGCGGGACAGGACCCCGCTATGCCCATATTTATGTACCCAAAAGAATAAGTACCCAAAAGGTATAGCTCCGAATGAAATGGAGCTCCGCTATGTAGTCCCTGAAAATATAGATATGGATCAAGCCTGTCTCCCTGTGCACCTGCGGGCATGACGCATCGTCTACAAACAAAAGGACGTCAGTACGAAGAATGTACTGAGTATGTAAAGCATGATCAATATCAATATGAAAGATTAAGAGTCAACATATGAGATAGCATAGCATGGGAGATAATAATATCTTCGTCATAGCACTTACTTGCTTTCAACAAGGACATTCTATTTCTATTGCGTATCCGTGTACATACATCCATATCCATATTTATTTACCTTCACATTCATTTTTATAACATTTTCGTACTCATATTGATGTCATACACACACACACACACACACACACATATATATATATATAGCTATAGCGTGCCCGATCATGAAGGTTCGGTGTTTCATACATACTTAGCCAACCAAGGCTCAAGGTCATACATACCTGGCCCTACCAAGGCATCAGGGTTATCCGTACCTTCAGCAGAAGTGCGCGCGCATTTCATAATCATATACATACTCTATACATATTCATACACATATATTCTTACTCGGCGTCATAAGCTCGGGGTCTTATTATAGCCCTTCATAGGCACACATACATATAATAGCTCATAAGCATATTTAGCATCATTTTACTCTCATCATCATTACTATCATTGTCATTATCGTTACATCTACCCTATAGGCTTACTCGTCATAAGAGGAACTTAGTACAATCGTAGCACATCGAGCATCGGGAGCTTACTAGCTCGAAGAATCAAATCGTTTGAAGGGAATCTTAGCCTTATAGGAGATTTAGACGTTTGGCCAAAGAACCATGCCTTATGAAAGAAGGTTTAGCCTTAAATACCTTTTCGTTCGACTATATAACACTTGCACGTTCCCTTCCACGCTTGTGTTTATACCTTCATCAAGGTCATACTATCGTTAGAATTGACAACTAGCATAAATGGCTAAAGCTAGGGAAAATCGGACAGCATCTCCTTTACTTATACAACATTCCTCCATATCATAATTCAACTCCCAAATGTCAACAATACATTTACAATATCATAACAATAGCCTTTGATCATTTACACTAATCACATTCTTAATTCACTTCCAATTATCCATATTCAAGATCATAACACACGATTTCGTCCATTCACATACAATGTCCATTTGATGATCTTAATGTCATTTATAACCCATTCATGTCACAACACAACAACAATCATGATTCAATTCAAACTATTTCTCAAAACGTCACTATTCATATTCATGACCCATTTTTCTATACTCTTCTAAAATCCAAGCATTTCAACTTCCAAATACCTTAAACAACATATAAATACCATAAATCTTACCTTATATGTTGTAGGAACAAGCCTTCGTCAAAATACTCCACTTGAGCAAAAACCCTAGTTTTTCTCCATTTGGATTTCTTGACTTGAATGATCTTTAATGGGTTTGCTTACATTTGATTCACTTGTTTTGTGTTGTTGATCACTAAAAACCCTTGAAAACTTGTGGAATATATGTAGAGAGATGTTTTAGAGAGAAGGGGTGTCAAGAAGAAATGAAATGAAATAACCTTGGTCCCTTACATATATTGGACAAAATCTGTCCCGACCAAATATACGGGCCGTATGTTTGGTCGTACAATTGGTCCAGAGAGTTTGGCCAATCTGGGTTGATTATACGGTCCCAAACATAGGGATCGTATAAATTATACGGCGAGTATGTTTCGTATAATCCCCAGTGATCCCGATGTTCGTTTCGTCGTCTCGTTTGATCTCCAATCCTTATGGAACCTTCTTAACACTTGCTCAACACTTCAATACCAATCCAAGGGACGTTATCACTCTTCTCCAAGACATCATTAAGCCCTTACTAACTCATCACTCATAATTTCTTTCCGATGCTTATCAAATACTTTGCCTTCTCTTGGCAATCCTCTTCCCCCATCTCTAACATCTTTGAACTCTCATCTAGAATCATCTAATGTCATCGCTCGCTCATCAAAACATCGTTTACTCATACTCCTTACTAGTTCATTCACTTGCGTACTAACGGAAGATTTTTCGAGGTGTAACACTATATCTGTCTCATTTTAGGATCCATCTTCCCCAATTTCTACACTTGAATTCCCTTTACTCGCTTCCCCCCTTTAAGGGTTTTACTTGTACCATTCTCAAATCCATTGCCTCTCCTTCGAATCTTGAATTCATACATCCCTTACTACACTACATCTTATTCATGCCATTTCCTCGTAATTCATAGCTACGATAATTCATTTGTGAAGTCTTAAGATACTCACCTTGTAATCTTGTAACCATTTAATACAACCGATATAGCAATCCGAACAAGGATGTATTTTACTTAGCTCATCTGGTAGTTATGAGTCAATGTCTAAATCTGCTCCAACTAACAACTTTTGTCCCATAGGGATGCTCACCATAGTAGTAGATCCAGTTATCCTTACCATCCATATAATGTCACTTTCCCTCTTCTTCGGTGCTCAAAGTTCACTTGTAACGTCATCTTTATTTTCTAGAGCCTAAGTCTCATACGCCACTATTACCCCTCATGCCTCTTATTCTTTTACTTTTGTTTTGCACTCAACACTGATTTCAAAACTTATCATAATCATATTATATTTGTCGTTGATGATAGCTTTACTCTAACGCTTTGTCGTTGTACAGTAAACTCATAACTCATGATCATCTTTTTCTTTTCGACTCTTTACTTCATATACTTTACTCGTTCTAACTTGGTACAGGATATTCGAAGGGAATGCATCTCCCTTTAATTATAACGCAACTACTTCTTAAGCACGCGTACTTCGTGTATTTCCTTCTCTCTCTATTCTCGTTCTTATTCCTTCCTCCTCAATTTATCTTGTTTTCTCCCGTTTTATAATCAATCATTCATTCTTTGTATGAGGAACCCTATCCCTAACTGAGTACATCCACTTTTCTCCTTTAGAATATACTACCTTTGTACAATCCATTCTTTGTTTCCAAAACTTATTCTGTTCATTTTGATCATCCCCTCTCACCCTTATTGTGTTGATCCTCTTCTTAATAATCGTCCTATTTCGTTATTCATCTTTCTGTAGTCTTGGTCTTTTACATCTAGCTAAAGATATCACTCATGCTCTCGGTTATGCCAATCACAAACTACTTCTACTTTGCCATATCACTTTCCTCTGATTTCATTTTCAAGTTGACTTCCCCTTTTTGCTGGCTATCATTTTTGTCATGGAGGAATCCCTATGCTGGACTTTCCCTTAACAAGGTCTTATAAGCTTTCTCATCTACTGCCCCATGGCTCGCTTGTTGGTTTCACACTTGCATTCACTCTTTATTCATATAAAACTTGTCACATCCTTAGTCGTTTCCTCGCGTACTTCGTGTATTTCCTTCTCTCTCTATTCTCGTTCTTATTCCTTCCTCCTCAATTTATCTTGTTTTCTCCCGTTTTATAATCAATCATTCATTCTTTGTATGCCACAAATTCTGCTATGTCCTTTTTCATGCCGTTCCACCAGTACAAACACCTAAGATCATGATACATTTTTGTCGATCCTGGGTGAATAGAATAACGAGCATAGTGTGCTTCCCCCATTACCTGCTGCCGCAACCCTGCAATCTCAGGTACACATAATCTGTCTCTGTATCGTAGTACTCCATCGGCTGACATCTTAAATGGGGTCTCATCCTTCTGAAGTGTTGTATCTCTATAATGTACCAGAACAGGATCCTCATATTGCCGTCTCTTTACCTCTTCTACAATAGAGGACTCAGCAACACCTCGTACAGTAATGCTACCATTATCAGCATCAGCCAAACGAACTCCAAGACTAGCTAGCTGATGGATCTCACGAACTATCTCCTTCTTTTCTGGTTGTACGCCGGCCAAACAAGCCATAGATTTACGGCTGAGTGCATCTGCTACCACATTAGCCTTTCCTGGGTGATATAGAATATCAACATCATAATCCTTCAGCAACTCTAACCATCTCCTCTGTCGCAAATTCAGTTCCTTCTGCTTAAAAATATACTGGAGACTCTTATGATCTGTATAAATATCAACATGCACGCCATACAGATAATGTCTCCATATCTTCAAAGCATGTATCACTGCTGCCAACTCCAGGTCATGTGTAGGATAATTTCTCTCATGTTTCCTGAGTTGTCGGGAGGCATAGGCTATAACTCTGCCGTGCTGCATCAACACGCAACCCAACCCAACACCGAAAGCATCACAATAAACAACATAGCCATCTGGCCCCTCAGGAAGAGTTAGAACAGGAGCTATAGTCAACTTATCTTTCAATAATTGAAAACTCCGTTCACAAGCATCGGTCCACTGGAATTTGGCTGCCTTCTGTGTTAGCCTTGTTAAAGGCGCTGAAATAGAGGCAAAATTTTCTACAAATCTCCTGTAATACCCTGCCAGCCCCAGAAAACTACGTACCTCAGTAGGCGTCGTAGGTCTAGGCCAAGTTTTGACGGCCTCAATTTTCTGCGAATCTACCCGAATACCATCTGCTCCAACAATATGCCCCAGCATTGCTACAGAAGTCAACCAGAATTCACATTTAGAGAACTTAGCATATAACTTCTGGAGCTGGAGTACCCTGAGTGCTGTCCTCAAATGCTCTGCATGCTCTTCTTCCGATCGTGAATAGATCAGAATATCATCAATGAATACAATCACGAACAAGTCAAGGAATGGCTTAAACACCCTGTTCATCAAGTCCATGAACACTGCTGGAGCATTGGTCAGCCCAAGAGACATCACTCTAAACTCGTAATGTCCATATCTAGTCCTGAATGCAGTCTTCGGAATATCTGTCTCCCTTACCCGCACCTGGTGATAACCTGACCGCAAGTCTATCTTTGAGAAGCATTTAGCACCCTGCAACTGATCAAATAAATCATCAATCCTGGGGAGGGGATATCTGTTCTTTATCGTGATTTTGTTCAGCTGCCTATAATCAATGCACATTCGCAGCGACCCATCTTTCTTCCGTACAAATAATACTGGTGCTCCCCAAGGTGATGTACTGGGCCTGATGAAACCCTTTTCCAGCAAATCTCTCAGTTGCTCCTTCAATTCTCTCAACTCTGCAGGTGCCATTCTGTAAGGAGGAATAGATATAGGTTGAGTGTCTGGCAATACATCTATAGTGAACTCTATCTCACGTTCAGGAGGAAGGCCTGGAAGTTCATCTGGAAATACACCTGGAAATTCATTAACCACCGGGACAGATTGTAGAGTCGGTGATTCTGCTTTCAAGTCATGCACACGAACCAGGTGATAAATATAGCCTTTTCTAACCATCTTCCTTGCCTTGAGGTATGAAATAAACTTACCCCTCGGCGATGCTGTGTTCCCCCTCCACTCTATAATTGGTTCCCCTGGAAACTGAAACCGAACTAATTTGCCTCGGCAATCAACGTTAGCATAGCAGGAAGCTAACCAATCCATCCCCATAATAACATCGAACTCAGTCATAGCTAACTCTATCAAATCTGCCCTGGTACAGCGATTACATATGACTACCAAACAATCTTTATATACTAGCTCTGCCAAGATAAAATCCCCTACTGGTGTAGCTACCTCAAATGGTTCTATAGGTTCAGATTTTATCCCAATTTTACTAGCAACAAAAGGGGAAATATATGATAATGTGGAACCGGGGTCTATCAATGCGTATACATCTCGGGAGAAAATCGATAATGTACCTGTGACCACATTTGGCGACGCTTCCTGATCCTGTCTGCTGGCTAAAGCATATAAGCGGTTGGAAGGACCGCCAGAACTAGAAGCCCCTCCACGGCCTCTGCCACGGCCTGCTGGTGTCGGAATACCTTGCCCCATAGGGCGCATAGCAACTAAAGAAGAAGAAGAACCCGCAACTGATCCCGTAGGCTGAGCTGGCCCACCTGCCCCACCCCCAAATCGACATTCCCTCATAGTATGGCCCTGACGGCCGCAAGAAAAGCAAGCACCAGTAATAAGACGGCATTCCCCTGGATGGCGTCTGCCACATCGAGGACATGGGGGTACAGGTGGTCTCATCTGGCCCGAATTCCTGTGCGTCTGGAACCCTGAAGTCATGGAGCTTTGACCAGCTCCCGAATACCCCATGCTATCAAACCTTCTACCAGTAAATCGTGAAGGTGCACTCCGTGCCGGCTGGGAAGGATATCGACTATACTGCTGTTGGGGCTGCCCGCCACGAAAGTCACCAGAATGATACCCAGCTGATCTAGCTCTCTTATGTTGACCCCTGTCCTGCTCCCTATCAAATCGACGCCCTCTCTGTCGACCCTCAACTCCCTGGGCATATGCCTGCACTCGAGCGATATTTATACCGGACTGAGATGCCATTGCCATGCAGCTATCAATCAAATAATTATCCAAGCCCATTACATAACGATGCACCCTATCTGCCATGTCAGCTACCATAGCGGGCGCGTACCTAGCCAGCGAATCAAACTCGATGCTATAGTCCCGAACACTTCTACCATTCTGCCTCAGGTGTATAAATCTGTCAACTCTGGCTCGCCTCGTCTCTGGAGGCAGAAATTGACCCAGAAAAGCTTCTACGAACTCGTCCCATACTGCTGGTGGAGCATCCTCACCCCTGGACAACTCCCAGGACTCATACCAATTAACTGCCACATCCCGCAACTGATAGGAAGCCAATTCGACCGACTCAGTCTCGGAAGATTTAGTCACCCGCAACGTACGCAGCATCTGTCGAATAAACTCCTGTGGATCCTCTGCGGGCTTTGACCCATAGAACTCTGGGGGTTTACAAGTCAGAAAATCGCGAACCCTCAAACTGTCGCGTCTATCCGCATCATCACCTCCTAACCCACGTCTGCGAGCCTGTCCCGATACCAACCTAGTCAATAACTGTACTGCTTCACGCATAGCCCTATCCTCTGCCCCTGGCTGGGGAGCTGGAGGCTCGGTTGCTGGAGCCGCAGGAGCTGGTGGTAAGTCTGTCTCCTGACCTGCAGCTGCTGCTGCCCTAGGCTCCTCTGATAGTGATGGTGTAGCGGAGCTCGCTGACTGAATTCTAATCCCAGGCACATATTGGGAATAAGCTCTAGTGACTCTCCGGGTCCCACTGGTCTCCCCAACTACCGCTTTGCCCTTCTGGGCGGCTGTCGCCTTCTTTGGAGGCATCGCTGAAAACATAGCAATCTGTTAGGGAAAAATTTATCCTGATAATACAGCTCTATCGCACGATCTAGAATGAGAAGAAAAGATGACATCCTAAATGTCCTGTAGCTTCCTGTTTATAAACGTGGTGCACAACACATCGATAAACAAGACTCTACTAGACACAGTCTGTGGACACTTCTAGGATTTAACCGCTCTGATACCACTTTTGTCACGACCCAACCCCGTAGGCCGTGACTTGTGCCCGAATTGGACACTCATATTTATCTGTTAACTCTAATAATTTATAATTAGCATGTCATGATCTCATTTGTATGTAAGAAGATGGTGAGTTATTTAGATTTGTCAAGTTCTGTATGCCTTAGTCATCCATCTCCCAAGGAGTTGCACTTATCAAACAACAACATTTATATATATTCCTAAGCAAGCCGACAAGGCTGCCATTACAACTGGGTACGCCCCAAACTTAAGTCAAAACATAAAACGCATCAACAACTGTAAACAGACCCACACCGATGTCCACAGACTTCTAAGAGTAACGACCGTATTATGTGGTGGGACAGGGCCCCGCCGTACCCAAATAAACACATACGGACACAACATAAGGAGGTTATACCACAAGCTAGCTCCGGAACAAAGGAGCAGTCCAAAATAGCTGAAGGATGATCTAAGCTGGCGGATCTCCAAAGCGAGCGTCTGTACCTGCGGGCATGAACGCAGCCCCCCGAAGGAAGGGGGTCAGTACGGAATATGTACTGAATATGTAAAGCTTGAAACATAGTATAGACTTATATTGAGACACGGTACATAGGATGCATTGCAACAACAGAATTTCATAAAACTTGCCTTTGAACATATTTCATCTGTATCATTCTCATATCATTGCTATTATAGAGTTTTGTAGTCAAAGCTGCATAATCATTCTGTATAAAACATACATGACGTGTCCCGGCCCTTTTTATGAGGGACTCGGTAATTTAAAATCATAGCATCATAACATAAACATAGACGTGTCCCGGCCATTTCCTGAGGGACTCGGTAATAAGGAATATGCCCTCCTGGCCACCATCATCTCCATATCATCATATCATCATATCATCACATCATCATATCATCATCATATATATATACATAACGTGTCCCGGCCCTCTAGTGAGGGGCTCGGTGATTAATATAATAAATGTGCGCACGAAAACGTACCCTGGCCCGGGACTTAGTGAAGGATATAGCGGTAAGCACGAGCAGAATAATAAGCAACCACATATATGCAAATCATCTTTTTAGACTCAAGGGATAAGCAACTAACCCGCTCTAAGTGTCAAAATAATGTTCACCTTCAGTTCATTTCAAGTCTCATAACAAACTATTACAAGAAACGTTTTAGACTTCATGTACATATGTCACTTTAATATGGTATAGCTTTTGGAAGTCAAGTATGTCTTTAGTTGTGCAATTCTTTAAGTATAGGAACTTTCATGCATCGTTCATTAGTCACTCATACTGTAGGTACATGACAATAACATTAGTGAAATATAGATTCATAAGCCATACATGAACTAGAGAATAGAATTTACCCCAAAATTCATATCGTTTCATTCTTACGTCTAGGACATGCCAAAAGAAAGAAGGAATAGGCTTTACATACCTTTTGCGTTTAGTTGTATTCTAACTTGTACTTGCTGCCCAACAATACTTATCCTATATCAAGATGTGAAGAACTACAATTAGTCTACAAGGGCATTCAACACGTATTGTGACATTCACAACTCCTTTCTAACAATTAAACGACGTTTCGTTCGCATTTAACCCAACTAGCGTTACAAGCTAACATGGCTTGTCGTTATTTCATATATTGATCAAAACTTGTTTAAGCATGACTTAGGGAACTTGGGCAGTCCCTACACCACCCAAAATAGTCTCATACACACGGCAACCCAACACACACATCATTTCCATTCTTACATAGCAATTTTCCAGTTTTAACTTGCAAACAACACAACACTTTTCATGACTTTACTTTCATGAAATCTTGGAACTGTTTTAGCATCATCTTCACTCTTACAACAGCCCACAATCAGTTCAGTTTTAACTTGAATCATGGCATTTTACATTCACTACACGTTTGCAACAAAAACCAACATTCAACACACACAATTTCACTTCTAATCCCTAAAACTGTCCACGGTTTTTGGACTGCCCCTACCCCTCAACATAATTCGTTTCTTGAACACCTTAATTTACATATTCAACATGCATACAATACACTACAATGTCCACAACAACAACAATCAAATTATAGCCCAAAACAGTCCATGAATTCGTCAAAAACAGCCCCCTACCCGGTTTCATCACAACTACTCCAACTTCATGATTTTCATTCGTTTATCCAACTACAATGCATTCAATTCATTTCCAATACATGTTCAACAAGATTAAGCATGACTTCATCAGAATCTTCAACACATGATTCATTTTAAATTCGAGCAAAAACAGTCCAATAGCCAACATGCAACATCACAACCAAACTCCCACAATCTTTGTTCATTTACATATGTTGATACATATTCAATTCACTAACAATACATGCACAATGAAATCAGTCATAAACTCACCTCACACACGGCTCACTCTCTACTTCAACTACAACCACAATCCAACAACAACATGCATGAACTATACATTCAAATCATCATGCAACACAAGAAACAACAAACATTCTTACCTTTCAATCTTGTGCTTCACTTGGCCGAATTTTCAACTCTATTGAGTGCTTCACTTTCTTGTTTCTCTTCAACAACTAATACACTTTCTTACACACTAGATGAGGGATAGTTTTGATGGAGAAAAACTGGAATTTCTGGGCACAATATCACCCCACCCTCTCGGCTAGCTCTTAGCCGAGAGCACCTCTCTCTACTCTTTCTATCTCTAAATGTTTCTTGACTTGTGGTGATGAAAATTATGTTGTGAAGGTGTGGAGTGATCAGACTTTGTGTCAATATGTTCCCCTCATTGAGTTGGCCATGTGGATTACACTAAATTGGGTCAAGATTCTTTGACCAAAGCCTTACATGGCACGGCCAAACAAGGCATAAAGTGGACTGATTTTTTTTTTCTTTCCAATCCCACTTTTTAATCCAATTATGGTTAGTTTAATCCCAATTTTCCATTACTCGTTTAATGCCACACGAAAGTTGTGGATAAATTGTGACTCGACACGAAACCGGAAGTTAAAATCTCTACTTCATATCTTAAGATAGTCTTGCCTTTAACTCGTCGCACTTATTTTAAAACGTCCCGACGTATGAAAATACGGGACATAACAAACTGACTCTGTCTCGGAAGCATTAATTAGCTGTAAAGTGCGCCGCATCTTCCTGATAAACTCCTCAGGATACTCCTCGGGCTTAGTCCCGAAGAACTCTGGAGGACCACAAGTCAAGAACTCACGGGCTCTCGAACTGTCACGTCTGTAAGCCCGGTCACCTCCCAATCCGTGCCTCTGAACCTGTCCTGCCACAAGTCTGGTCAATAGCTGGACTGCCTCTCTCATGGACTGATCCTCAGTGCCTGGCCGTGGAGCTGGGGGCTCAGGTACTGGAATCTCGGGAGCTGGCGGTGGAGCCGCCCCTCGACCTGCAGCTGCTGCTGCTCCAACCTCCTCTACAAGTGGCGGTATGGAAGAGCCCTCTGCCGGGGGAAAAATATCAGGAGCAATATGTGCAGGGGCCCTGGTAACCCTCTGGGCCTGACTAGTCTCTCCCACAGCTGCTGCTTTGGCCTTTTGGGCCGCTGTCGCCTTTTTTGGAGGCATAACTGCAAATGTAACAATTCGTTAGGGAGGAATCATCCTGATAACACAGCTCTATCGCACGATCTAAGACAGAAAGAAGGGTAGGATCCTAAATGCCCTGTAGCCTCCTGTTTATATGTGTGGTGCACAACACACCGATAAACAAGACTCTACTAGACACGGTCTGTGGACATTCCGAGGACGAACCGCTCTGATACCACTTTTGTCACGACCCAACCCCGTAGGCCGTGACTAGTGCCCGATCTGGGCACTCAAACACATTCTAGTATATGGCAGAAGCCGACAAGGCTTTATTTCAAATTTAATTAATTTCCAGAAAAATTTCGGCAGAGTTTCCGTTGTTTTACGGACTATCCCATATACCCTGCACGCAGAAAATACCAACAAGGCCACACAGGGCCAACAAAGCAACATTTAAATATATGCGGACCGGCCGCCGCGGCGAATGGGATCGCCCAAACACAACATAAGTACACAACTGTACAGAAAGACCCCAACCCACAACCATGTCCACAGACCTCTAAACAGATCGACAAACTCATATGACGGGACAGGGCCCCGCCGTACCCATGAACGAGAATATACATATGTAGAAGTGACAGACTATACCAAAAGATGGCTCTGAATAAGAGAGCACTCCAAATGGCAGAATAAGATCCTAAGCGGACGGATCAGCAAACCTGTCGTCGGTACCTGCGCGGCATGAAAACGCAGCCCCCGAAGAAAGGGGGTCAGTACGAAATATGTACTGAATATGTAAAGCCTGAAGTATGGAGACAAAATCATAACTGGTGCAGGACATACAGAAAATAAACAGAAAATCCAAAGTATCAGATACATAATTTCAAAACATGCAGAGTGTGTACAGAAACATATGTCATATCAAATCCGGCCCCTGCCAAGGGACTCGGTAGACAGAATGTGGCCACCCTCCCGACGCTGGTGCCACAACACAGAAGAATCAGAATGGGGCATAACCCCGTCACATAATATATCAAATCAGATATCCATAGCAAATCATATCAGAACAAACGTACATGGCACAGCATACTCCACAAACCCATGTACGCGTATACCTGCCCCCTCACATCGAGGCACGACGAACAATGCAAAGGATCACGCTTGACAACATATCCTGGCCCGGGCTCAGTGTGGGAAACATTGGGACATCCACGAATGGAGTAGTGAGAGACTAATGCAATTTAAAAATATCATAAATGTTTTCAAAGACTCGATGAAGCGTATCAAAGCCAAACAAATCCAATGGAGTCGGACGGGATCATAATAAATGCATTTCGGATATCATAATAAATTACAGAAGTATTACCTTCCCGAAGTCATTCCGGGTGTCAAAATAATTTATAAGATTTAATAGAATATTTAAAACAATGTTTATTAGGCGATTAGTAGGATAGTCAAAACATTTCTTTCAAAAATCGCTTAAAAGGGAAGCTTTAGTACATTAAGGGCAAAACCGGGAATAGTGGGCCCGCCTCGGAACAAACAAGGCGGCGGGCTCAAATTATGCCCTCTAAGCTTATGGTATCACCTAAAAAGGTTCTACAGACATTCTATGACTTTCCAAGTAATTTAGAACAAAATTGCATAATTTCAAGAAAAGCATACCAAAATGGTTCAATTCTACTGAAGGAAAAAACGGAGAATTTCTCTTGCGGATTCCGAGGGCCAAGAAGTCTTTCGAGGCCCGGATCCGACCCTAACACACTAAGGGCATGCCAAGGGAAGAATTGGGGTTGCTTTACATACCTTTCAAGCTCTTTACGCCTTTCCAAACTCACTTCCCGTTTCGTCAAAAATCTGTAATTGGTCAAGTTTACCAATTGTGAGTTATGAATACCAAAGTTTCAACTTAATGCATATTTGTCTACCGAAATTTCGGCAGCACTTCCCCTATACATATAGCACCCCGAGAATTCAACTCAGCTAGAAATCATCAACAACAACCCAAACGACAACATCAATATCAACAACGAACATTAAAAACACAAATATCCTTCAACTAGTCATCTTCCTAACAAGTTGACATAACCTTCATTTCAACCCAACTTTCAACTAATATCAATAATTTCACATTCATCAACAATCAAGATCATCACCATATAGTTCTAGAAACATTTCATATCGTTTTCCTCAAGTTATACACTCGATATACATAATATACAACTTTCCATCAAAGTCATACTAAAACGACATAAGTTTCTACATTCTAATTCAATACAAACTTATATCATTCTAACTTCATTTACATTGCAACCATCACAATAACACACTAACACCCTAAACAACTTAATTCATTTCCATCCCAACTTCAACATAGGTCACGGCCACAAGCCTTCTTTGGCAAGTTCAACTAAATCATTCAACTTTCAATCCCAATATGCATTTCATCACAATCATAACTTGAATATAACATAAATCCAACACATTATCACCACACAACACACACATGCCCACAGCTACAAACCATACCCCAAACCCATTTTGCAAACTTCTATTTTTCCACACAATCAACACACTTCTATATACTACAACACAAATAAGACTTAATAGTACAAAGATTAGGGATAAATTCTCACCTTTTACCTTAGTCTTCTTCACTTGATCAAGTGGTCACTTTGAAGAATCAAGGCTCCTTTCTTCCAAAGCAACTACACCAAGTCAAAAAGGGACCTCAACTTAGTATAAAAATCACAAGACACAAATTTTTTGGATAATATTTTGGATAGTCAATTTTCCATAGCCAAGCCGAGAGCTTCTCCTTCTTGGTCTAGCTTCTCTTGTTTTTTTTTTGTGCTAAGTTTCTTGAACCAACTAAAGGATAAGGATCCCTTCATATATATTAATAGCACATGTAAAATGTTTAATAAAAGGGGTGGGTTTGGGCCTCCACATGGCCGGCCACCTCTTTGAGATTGGGCCCAAATTTTGCTTCTTATTTTACAAGCCCATTAACTTGTGAATCACATCTTGTAATTCCCGAAACTAATTTCCAAAATTCCAAAATTGCCCTTAGCCTTGTCCCACACTTTCATGACTCTATCCTTTCATGCACAACTCCAATGTCAAATAAAAATTAATTATGACCTTATTTCTTACAAGTCAAGGATATCTCCAAATTTTTCCCAACGTGTGAAAACACGGGATATAACAGTTATCGTGCATCTTCTCTGCATTGTTCACCGCGTCCCTCTCTCCTGCGGGCCGAGTTCTGTTATATGTATGTTTATGATGATACGGGGCGGTGGTCAGGATGGCATATGATATGTGATTCACCGCGTCCCGCAGCAGAGGGCCGGGTTCTGTTACATGCATACATGACATATGATTTATCGCTCCCCTCAGTAAAGGGCCGGGATCTGTTATCTGCATATATGTTATATGATTCTGACAGGCATTGATAGTTCTGTTCACCGCGTCCCTTACCAAAGGGACGGGCTCTGTTACATGCATATATGATATCTGTTTTTGGTATTTGACGATTCTGTCTATCGCGTCCCTTACTAAGGGCCGGGATCTGCTATATGATTCTGTCCACCGCGTCCCTCACGAAAGGGTCGAGATCTGTCATACGCACATATATGATATACGATTCTGATATGCACGGTTTGCATTTGGAAAGTAAGCTCTCTGGTATTCTGTATCCTCTGTATTTCTTCTCACCTATGACTTTGATATATATGATCTGTGTCTGGAAAACAAGCATTCTGACATTATGGATTTGCACTTCTTCTGACATACGACTTCGGCTCAGATGATCTGTATTTGGGAAATAATTATTCTGATATTCCTAGTCTGCACTTTTCTGACATATGACATCTGCATACGTGATTAGTGATCGGGAAATAGCGCTTTGATAATCTGGATAATGTATTTACTTTTGTACTGTTGATCCGGTATATTCTGTTTCCTGTATTCCCTGCTTTACATACTCGGTACATATTTCGTACTGACCCCCTTTCTTCGGGGGCTGCGCTTCATGCCACGCAGGTACAGACGCTTATTGTGGTGATCCGCCAGCCTAGATACACAGTCTGCTGTCTGTAGTGCTCCTTTGGTCCGGAGCCCATCTTTTGGTACAGACCCTTCAGTTGTATATATCTTTGTGTTTATGATTATTCTGGGGTACGGCGGGGCCCTGTCCCGTCATATGATTCTGTTTTCTGTATTAGAGGCCTGTAGACATGTATGTGGGTCATGGGTCGTGTTTGTTCAGTGATGCGTATTTGGTTTGTGTCCGGTTTTCTCCTACACCACCTTAATATGATAGATTTAGGTGTTATGTGTTACATCCGACATTTTCGCTCATTCAAGAAAAAAATCAAAGAGAAAGAGTAGAGAGCAAGAGAGAGCATTTCGGGTTTGGAGAAAAAAAAAAAAAAAAAATCTGTATGGTTCGAATTCGATCAGGTAGGTACGTATGGGTACCCAGTTAGGGTACCAGTCGCGGCCCACGGGGTTTGGGTCGTGACAAAAGTGGTATCAGAGCGGTTAGTCCTCGGTATGTCTACAGGCCGTGTCTAGTAGAGTCTTGTTTATCGATGTGTTGTGCACCACATCTATAAACAGGAAGCTACAGGGCATTTAGGATGTTACCCTTCTTTGGATTCTTAGATCGTGCGATAAAGCGGTATGATTAGGATGATTCTCCCTTGCGAATTGCTGTACCTACAACGAGGCTCCAAAGAGCAGAAGTGTCGGTATTTGGGGGAAATGTATCTGACCCGCTCCTTGCAGGTGATTGCAGGTTGGTGAAGAATGAAGAGGACGGCTTCCGACGATGAGGATGGGGGTGCTAAGAAGGCCCCCAGGCTATCACCGGGGCCGAGTAGGCAGGGCCCCAGTTACTCGATCGAGACGGGTCCTTCGGAGGATTCCCCGGAGGATAGCTACGATACGGATCCGTCGGAGGACCCATCTACGACTCCTCCAGAGTCTCCGAACCCTGGAGCAGAGGATCCCGTGGAGGATGGCTACGATACAGATATCTCGGAGGATTTGGCGATGACCCCTCCGGAGCTTCTTACCTCCGAGGAGGAGGATAGTCATGAGGCAGGCCCTTCGGAGCATTCTTCTGGGATGACGCAGGAGGAGATTTTCAAGTATGCACCAGCTCTTATTATTAGGGAGAACCTTGATAGCCCGGCCACCTCGGAGAGTGCTATGGATTTCTCCTGTTCTTGGCCTGGGTCACCAGTGGGCCGGGATTTGTCTGATCGTCCATACCCCTCCGATTCGGATGCGAGTGATAATGGAGACCGCATAGGTAGGGAGCAGGCAGACGTGGATGATAGTGGACATACCTCTCACGGCAGCTCCCCAGGTCAGACTCGATATTGATTATTTATAAGTGTATGAGTTTTTAGAACTTCCTATGTGTGTATGATATTTGTAAGACGTTGTTCTATGAAGACGACGGAAATTTAAAGGAATTAGAGATCTAGTGACCCAAGACAAGGGCGACTAAATGTCCCCACCGTCAGAGTGATTTTGGAAATCCTGGATGGAAGTAAACAGGAAAGTGCCTCCGATGCCATTTGAGTGGGGCACGTGTGGTAAGTGTCGACGGCGTTATAATTCTTATTTGAAGTTATCAGCCCCGTGTGGCTGCGATACGACATGATATGATATGTATGTGAGTATATCTGTGTTAGCCCTGTGCGGCATGGCTGGTATTTCTGGTGTACAGGTTCCAGATAGTAAGAAATATAGAGGAAACTCTGCCCAAATTTTTCCAGGGATATGGAGGTAAACATGTAGATTAAGTACAAAAAGGTCCCGCGATACTTGTCAGACTTTAGTTCCTTCTGTCGGTGGCCGAAGAACACCTTGCGGTGACATTTTATCAGATTCCACCGATTATTTGGAGGCGGAATTCGTGTGACGAAGACTTAAATATGTGGGTTATCTGTAATCATATGTATATGTGTATGAAAGTGAATGTTTAAGATTCAGAAAGGCGACATGGTAGTGGTACGACTTAGCCGGGGGTGGGACCCGCTACAAAAACTTTCCGAAAATTTGCGAAGACCCCGATTTGCTCTAAAATTACGTGACAAAGGTCGTGCGGGGCGATCGACGAAATTATATCTGCCCTAACGCGTCGAAATGCATGAAAGTTTCGGAGTTAAGCGTGCTCAGGCCAGAGCAATTCTGGGATGGGTGACCCCCTGGGAAGTAATGCAAAGTTTTGCACAAGTGTAGGTATGACTGATATAAATGAAAGTTTGGGGTAATCTAAAGGAAAAGAGAATGTATGGAGTAATTAGTGCCTTTACAAACACCACACAGTCCGATGTGGTATCACTCGGAAAATTTAGCGAATCTGGATAACAGTCAGCGACGACCCGAATGTTGTCAGGGGATAGAAAACGCCCAATTACATCGTAAGTTAGTCTGGTATGACGATAGTTGTTAAAGGAAAAAGAGTATGGATAGTAGGGTAAGAGAGAGATAAGTAAAGCGAGTAAGCAGAATCTTTGAAAGAGTCGATAAGCGACACCCAAGACGATTTGTATGATTGACTCCGAATACGTTTCTGTCTGACATATCTTTGTACGATTAACTCCGATTACCAATCTGTCTGACACACCTCTGTATTTCTGACTCCGGACATAAATCCGTCTGGTGTGCCTCTGTACGTCTAATTGTGATCACGCATCTGTCTGATACATCTCCGCATGTCTGATTCTAAGTGCGACTCTGTATGATACATTTCTGTAAGCCTGATTCCGATTTCGAAATCCGTCCGATACCTATTTATACATCTGACTCTGATCTCAGATCTGTCTGACATACTTCCGTATCTCTTCTTTTGATTATGAATCCACCCGCCAGAGTTTAGCATGTCTGCTTCCGATTACGAATCCGTCCGATATGCCTCAACGCGTCCGGTTCCAGTCCTGAATCTGTTGGTAAGTGTCTGGTATGAAGTGGGATTATATTGATGCGGTAGGGATCTCAGGAGTGTAACAAGGAATAGTATGGACTATGACGTCTGGAAAGCGTTCGTCTGTTACAAGAATATAGCTTATGGTTCGACAATTACGTGGGGTACGAGAAAATATATTACGAAGGCATTTGAATCAGTGATGTGAAAAATTACCCCATGATGTTGGTAAAGAAGCCATGTCGGAAAGTCAATAAAGGACGACTATAAAGGGAACCCTCCCGAAGTAGTATGACGCCCCATAAGGTCAATTTAACATTCGAGGACGAATGTTTTTAAAGGGGGGGAGGATGTTACATCCGACATTTTCGCTCATTCAAGAAAAAAATCAAAGAGAAAGAGTAGAGAGCAAGAGAGAGCATTTCGGGTTTGGAGAAAAAAAAAAAAAAAAAAAAAGTTTTGGTTGGAAATGTAAGCTTGAAACGAAAGATGATTCTTCGTGTCGAAAGGTGGCTAATAATGCCATAGCGTATGATTTAGTGTTTATTGATGTTTGTTGTTGTTTGGATGTCTCCTCTGGGTTGTTGTGTTGCTAAATTGAGCCGAGCTAAGTCTCGGGGATGTCGTATATACAGAGGAAATGCTGCCAAAATTTCGGTAGGCAATTATGTGTAAAGTTAGAGTATTGAAAGAATGGAACTAACCAAATGGTAAACTTGACCATTTCCAGATTTTGGACGAAATTTGGATTGACGCCAAGCGAGCATAAGGCGCCATCAAGGTATGTGAAGCACTTCTCTACGTTCCTAGGCATGTTCTGGATGTGGTAGGCTCGGCCGCGAGCCTTAAGTCCGACTCCGTTCCCTGGAATTCGAGACGGAAAACCGCTCCAATTCCTTCAATTCAATTGAACCTATTTTCTTACAAATTGCCCTTAAAGTGAGATTTTGCACAAAATTTCCCCAAACGGAGTCGGAACACTTCCGATTGAGTATGGGTGACCTCATAAGGTCAACTATCAATAATTTACGTATGTAGCCTCGGGTTGGTCCGAGGTGGGCCCACAAGGCCCGATACTTCCGGTACGATTTTAAAATACATCTGTTTTGGTCCGATTTTCTCCAAAAACTTCTGAACTATTATTTTATGTATATTATGGCTATTTTTGTGTAATTTATACATTATGATCTCTGAACATCTGAGAATCCCATTCTGGTAATAATCTGTCGTGCCTTCCCAACTAGGATATAGGCGCGTGCTATGCATACTATCTGGATATTCTGATTTTGGCTCGCCGTTTGGCACCCTTCAGTTTGATTGAGTCTGTATGTTGAGTCTGTAGGTAGGTGGTTTCTCATTTATCGGTTCGTGTCTGTCTCAATGCATTCTTTCACTGCGACCCGGGCCAGGTTCTGTTATCGTGCATATTTCTCTGCATTGTTCACCGCGTCCCTCGGCGTACGGGCCGGGATCTGTATGTATGTATGATCTGTGTATGGGGATGGCGGCCAGGATGGCATATGATCTGATTTGATTCTGTCTGTCCACCGAGTCCCGTACTAAGAGGGCCGGGTTCTGTTACCGCGCCCCCAGACAGGGCCGGGATCTGTATGAATATATGCGTGTGCCATCTATATTTATAAAGCACATGCCTCTGTATGATTTTGTATGACTCTGTGCTACTCTGCATGCATAATTCTGTCCGACATACTACTGTCTGTCCGTCTGTGGTACGACTATTTCTATATGTCCGTATGGCTTCTGCTTCTGTATGTCCGTATGAATTCAGATTCTGCTCGTCTGTCCGCATTATGATTCCGTCTGTCTGCCCGAACTATAATTCTGTTCATTTGTGTGTGACACGATTCTGTGTGTCTGTCTGGATCATAACTCTGTCCGTCAGTTTGATTTATGATTCTGCCCGTTATATTTCTGTGACTCTAGTTCGGACTATGTTTATATCTGTTACGTTTTTGCTTTACATACTCGGTACATTTTCCGTACTGACCCCCGTTCTTCGGGGGCTGCGCTACATGCCCGCAGGTACAGACGCACCAGGTGATACGCCGCCCGCGTAGGTTTCCGACTCTGCTTTTTGAAGAGCTCCTTTGACTTGGAGCATATCTTTTGGTATATATCTTCTGTCTTCTGTGTACTCCGTATGTTTGTATATTCTGGGTACGGCGGGGCCCTGTCCCGTCATATGACTCTGTATGTCTGTAGAGGCCTGTAGATAGATGTGTGGGTTACGGGTTTCGTCTGTATGTTAGCCTTATCGGCTTACTTGTAAATATCTGTATGTTCAGGTATATATGTATATACACGTATGTTACGCGCGTGCCGTACTTGTATCGGCCTACTTCTGTACTTCTGTTTTGAAACACAAAAAAAAAAAAAATCTGTATGGTTCGAATTCGATCAGGTAGGTACGTATGGGTACCCAGTTAGGGTACCAGTCGCGGCCCACGGGGTTTGGGTCGTGACATTATGACATCAGTAACGATTTAAATAATTTATATATGATTTTGTATGCACAAAATTCATAATAATTAGACGTAAGTGAAATTTGATTGGCAAGTATGTACGAGTGTCCATGTCGGGCACTAGTCGCGGCCTACGGGGTTGGGTCATGACAAAAGTGGTATCAGAGCGGTTTGTCCTCAGAATGTCTACAGGTCGTGTCTAGTAGAGTCTTTTTTATCGGTGTGTTGTGCACCACATCTATAAACAGGAGGCTACAAGACATTTAGGATGTTACCCTTTCTCTGGATCTTAGATCGTGCGATAGAGCTGTGCTATTAGGATGGCTCTTCTCTAACAGATTGTTATGTTTTCAGCGATGCCCCCGAGAAAAGCGACAGCTGCCCAGAAGGGCAAGTCAGTGGCAGTTGGAGAGACTAGCCAGGCCCAGAGGTTTACCAGGGCCCGTGCTCAGACTATACCCGAAGTTATGCCCCAATTAGAGGGCGCTGCTACACCACCACTATCAGAGGAGCCTGGAGCAGCAGCCGCTGCCACTATGGATCGGGAAGCGGCTCCGCCATTAGCTCCATAGGCTCCAACGCCCAACCCACCAGCTCCTCGGCCAGGAGCGGAGGACAGGGCAATGAGAGACGCTGTACAGTTATTGACGAGGATAGTAGCAGGGCAGGCTCGCGGACGCGGACTAGGGGGTGACGATGCGGATAGGCGTGATAGCCTAAGGGTTCGTGACTTTTTGACTTGTGACCCAGCAGATTTTTATGGGTCTAAGCCCGAGGAGGACCCCCAGGACTTTATTCGACAGATGCAGCGTGCGCTGAGATTAGTCAGGGCTTCTGAGACTGAGTCTGTGTAGCTGGCTTCACACAGATTGCGGGATGTGGAGATTAATTGGTATGAGTCCTGGGAGTTGTCCAGAGGTGAGGGTGCCCCACCAGCTGTATGGGACGAGTTTGTAGCCGCCTTTCTCGGCCATTTTCTGCCTCCCGAGATGCGGCGAGCGAGGGTCGATAGATTTTTGCAGCTGAGGCAGAATGGCAGGAGTGTCCGATAGTACAACTTAGAGTTTGATTCTCTAGCAAGATATGCTCCTACTATAGTGGCTGATATGGCTGACCGGATGCACCGGTACGTGATAGGGTTGGATCGCTACCTGGTTGACAGTTGTATGGCAATGGCATCGCAGACTGGTATGGACATTGCCCGGTTACAGGCTTATGCGCAAGGGATGGAGGATCGGCACAGAGAGGATCAGTCGGGCAGAGATTATGACCGAGGCCAGCCCAAGAGGGCTAGATCAGCTGGTTATTCTGGAGAGTTCCGAGGCGGGCAGCCTCGATAGCACATCAGACAGTCTTCGCGGCCAGCGCGAAATGCTCCCCCACAGTCTACTGGTGAGAGATTTGGTAGTACTGGATATTCAGGAATTGGACAAAGTTCCAGGGTATCGGGTTCGCAGGTGAGCAGAAGTTTCAGTCAGTCAAAGCCACCCATGCCTTGGTGTTCTTACTGTGGGAAGCCCCACCCCGGGAGGTGTTATCGTGCCATGGGTGCCTGTTTCTTTTGTGGCCGTCAGGACCACGTTTTGAGGGAGTGCCCGTTTAAAAACGGTCTAGGTGGTTCAGTCTAGCCCACCGGATCGGTTGCTTGTCCATCTCCCCCTTCTGTAGCGACGCACCCTACGGGGAAGAGTGTGCCGACACCAGTGGGCCGCGGTAGAGGTCGTGGCGGAGCTTCCGGTTCTAGTGGTCCTTCGACCCGCATGTATACTTTGGCTCGCCGACAGGACCCAGAGGCGTCACCAGACGTGGTTACAGGTATACTGTCGACCTTTTTCTGAAATATATATGCATTGGTAGATCCGGATTCTATTTTATCATATATTTTCTTTCGATTGCTAACAGAATGGGATAAGGCCCAAATCGATAGAACCGTCTGAGGTAATCATATACGCAGACAAAAAGTGAATGTTAAAAATCTAAAAGGTTAACTTGATAGTTACATAATCAGAAAAATAAAGGAGCCCAAGCCCATGTCTTAATTAAATCATGTGATAATTAAATAAATAAGAGACCATTTGTTCATTGTAGAAAACTCAAGAAAACAAAAAAAAAGAATGAGAGCAAGAACAAGGTGGCCATTCGGCCGAACCTTAAAGGAAAGAAAAAAAAAATCAAGCTAGCAATCCTTGGTCCAATTTTTTTTTTCTTATTGAATCCTTACCAAGTTCGAGGCGCTCTTCAACGTGGTATAATTCTTTTAGTGAGAAAGCTACGTTTGTGGCAAGTGGAAGGTTGAAGAAGAGGTAAGAATGTCATGTTCTTTATATGGTATGGAAGGTTTGTTTGTGTTGTAGTATGGAGAAATGGATAGAATTCATAAAAATATGGAAGTTTGCATGGAATGGCCGTGTGTATGCATGTTTTGTGTAGGCAAGACTAGTTAATTTTTATATAGCATTCTAGTTGTGGTTGTTGTGAATTCTATATTGGAAATGGAAGTTTGATGACTTTGGTTGAAGTTGTGAATGTGTGGAGTGTGGCCGTGTGAGTGTGTGTGAGTGTGTGAGGCAGTATGGCATTGAGTGTTGGAGAGGAGATGAATTCATTTTATTTAGTGTATTAGTTGTGTTGTTGTGGCCTTTGTGATGTAAATGAAAGACTTATGGTTTTAGTTGGTATGGAAATTTATAGTAGGGTTGTTGTGGGAAAGTGATGTGACTTTAATATGATTTTATGTAATTGCGGGAATAGGGTGGTTAATGTGTAAATTGTTGTTGTAGTTTGTGAATTTGAGAGAAGAAAATGTGTCGTCGTAGTTTTGTCGCATTTGTTGAGATTTCGAGTGAAGTGTGTGTTGCTGGAATAGGTTGAATATTATGTGGATTGATGGAAATGCTTGTGAATTGTGTTGAATGATCTTGGATTAGTACTTGAATGTGTGAACAAATGTGAATTGAATATAATTGAAATGCCGTGGAAGTTATAGAACGAAGTTGCTAAAGTTAGTATGCGTTTTGAATCAATGGTGGATATTGTTAGAACAAATTGTTGGTATTGTTGTTGATATTGTGGCCGAGTTAAATTGTCGGATTTGTTGTTGTATTTTGGCCGAGTCGAATTCTCGGGGATGGCGCATTTACAGGGGAAATGCTGCCGAAATTTCTGTAGACAAGCGTTACTTTAAGATTCAACTTCTAAAGGCTTCTAATTAGTGTTTGGTAAATGTGACCAATTGTAGATTTTGGAGTAAATGGGATTTGAATTTGGAGTAGCGTAAGGAGCGGAAAAGGTATGTAAAGCTCTACCTTTCCTTCTTTTGGCATGTCTTAGATATAATAGGCTTGGATACGAGCCTCGGGGATAGCCCTATTCCTAGAATTCCGAGTTTGAATTTGACCCTTTTCATTCAATAGAATTGAATCAAGAACTTCATGCTTTGTTGAAACCATTGCTTAAGCATCTACAACTTGCCCCAAGGGAACCGGATTACACTTAAACTTTCATAAGAGACTCCATAAAACTTAATGTACGCAATTTGTGTCCGCCACCTCGGTTGACCCGAGGTGGGCCCACTATTTCCGAATCCGCTCCTATTGTATTATTGATTTGTCTTCGAGCAATAATTAAAGGAAACTCTTAGCTACTCCCTCAACAACTAAACGATAAGTGTTTGACTATTCCTTGGGGTCTTATGACATATTTTGAAGCGTAAAATGATCCTAGAAAGATTATTTTGACATAACCCATTGTGACATCCGCGAGACATACACTATAATTATCGTTCGAATTCTTTTATATGGTCTATCATTTGAGTTGTTCTATCGGGTCCCTTAAATGTCTTATGTGATATCTTCGCACGGTATTCAAAGGGAACCTTTGATTATTGTTCCGTTTATCAAACGTAAGTGCTGTGACTATTCTAACGAGTTTTATAATATATCTCGATATGTAAAATGATTCCAGAGGTTTTGTTTTGATACAATCTATCGTGCCATCCAAAAGGTATATATGGACATTATGACTATTGTCCGATTCCTTCGAACTGATCTGTCGTTTGGATTTGCTTTGAAATGTTCGTAATTGCTCTGTGGTGAAAATGTCCGTAACTTTCACATATTAACTCCGATCGACTTGGAATATGTAAACGATCTTCAAATGTCGGTAAGTGTTCGTATTTCTTGAGTCTGGATATATGTGTGTATGGTTTCTCACTGCTCTGTTCGTACAAGCCTCAGTATGTCATTCACTGCGCCCGGGCCAGGTTCTGTTATGTTATCGTGCATCTTCTCTGCATTGTTCACCACGTCCCTCTCTCCTGCTGGCTGGGTTCTGTTATATGTATGTTTATGATGATACGGGGCGGTGGCCAGGATGGCATATGATATGTGATTCACCGCATCCCGCAGCAGAGGGCCGGGTTCTGTTACATGCATACATGACATATGATTTACCGCGCCCCTCAGTAAAGGGCCGGGATCTGTTATCTGCATATATGTTATATGATTCTGACAGGCATTGATAGTTCTGTTCACCGCGTCCCTTACCAAAGGGACGGGATCTGTTACATGCATATATGATATCTGTTTTTGGTATTTGACGATTCTGTCTACCGCGTCCCTTACTAAGGGCCGGGATCTTCTATATGATTCTGTCTACCGCGTCCCTCACGAAAGGGCCGGGATCTGTCATACGCACATATATGATAAACGATTCTGATATGCACGGTTTGCGTTTGGAAAGTAAGCTCTCTGGTATTTTGTATCCTCTGTATTTCTTCTGACCTATGACTTTTATATATATGATCTATGTCTGGAAAACAAGCATTCTGACATTATGGATTCGCACTTCTTCTGACATACGACTTCGGCTCAGATGATCTGTATTTGGGAAATAATTATTCTGATATTCCTAGTCTGCACTTTTCTGACATATGACATCTGCATACGTGATTAGTGATCGGGAAATAGCGCTTTGATAATCTGGATAATGTATTTACTTTTGTACTGTTGATCCGGTATATTCTGTTTCCTGTATTACCTGCTTTACATACTCGGTACATATTTCGTACTGACCCCCTTTCTTCGGGGGCTGCGCTTCATGCCACGCAGGTACAGACGCTTATTGTGGTGATCCGCCAGCCTAGATACACAGTCTACTGTCTGGAGTGCTCCTTTGGTCCGGAGCCCATCTTTTGGTACAGACCCTTCAGTTGTATATATCTTTGTGTTTATGATTATTCTGGGGTACGGCGGGGCCCTGTCCCGTCATATGATTCTGTTGTCTGTATTAGAGGCTTGTAGACATGTATGTGGGTCATGGGTCGTGTTTGTTCGTTGATGCTTATTTTGTTTGTGTCCAGTTTTCTCCTACACCACGTTAATATGATAGATTTATATGTTATGACATCAGTAATGATTTAAATGATTTATATATTATTTTGTATGCACGAAATTCATAATAAGTAGACGTAAGTGAAATTTGATTGGCAAGTATGTACGAGTGACCATGTCGGGCACTAGTCGCGGCCTACGGTGTTGGGTCGTGACACGAGAACACTCCGAACAGCCCACATGACATTCCAATCAGCCCACATGTTACAACATTCGATAATAATCTACATACGATACGACATATTCAAGTTATCCTTAATGGTCTATAGTCATAACGTTTTCATCGAAACAACCTTGTAACAGCTCAACCAATACAAAAATACAATATATAATCTTAACTATGCTTAATCCTCCAATTCAACAAGAATAACAACATGCCCAAAATAGCCCCTAATTAACAACATAGAGATGTCCGATAATCTTACGAACATCTACGGATACACCAAGCAAACCACATACGCTTCCTATACGTTATTTCATACACTCCTTTCATCTAAATTAGTGAATTATACCAGCAAACACACGACAACAACATAATTCATTCATATGCAAGAAAACTACATTAATATCACAATAAGTCCTTACAACAGCCCATAAAACAAATTCAACTTCAACTTTAACCATTTAATTCCTTCACTCTCATCATATAATCCATGACAACAACAACCAAAATGCTACTCAAAATTAATTCACCAATTCTAACTAGAACAACCCCCCCCCCCCTCCCGTACACGGCTCAAACCACATCACAACATCAACATACACAATTCTTTAGATTCAATTCATATGTACCAAATTATCCAAGTCCAAACCATCCCTAAAACATGTAAAAGAAGATTAAACCTTACCTTAACAACTTGGCTCCTTAATTTGCTGAAATTGGTGAATTAAAAGACAAGTATTCTTGCAGCCCCCAACAATCAAACTCACGTTGCTATTAATCCTTCAAATAGTTGGAATACCTTGGAAAATTAATTTTTTTGCTACAAATTCTAGAGCTTCACCATGGACAGCAATGGCCGAGTCTCTCTCTATCTCTATAATTCACAAAGTATTGAAGATGAAACGAATGAAATGGCTAGTCCATTAGTCATCAATTCACTATATATATGGTGTCCAAGGGCTGGACACATGCCCCACTTATGGCATGGGCCAATCAGATTTGGCCCACTAATTGCCTAATTAATGATAATTAGTCTCTAATCCCAACTTAATAATCTAATCATGGTTAATTAATCCCTAATCTCAACTAATATTTCTATACCAAATAAAATTTATAAGAAATTCGTGCATTAATTAAAAGTCGGGGATTAAAAGTCCCTATTTCATATCCCAAAATAATCTCGTCCTTAACTTATCTCGATTAGCTTAAAAATATTCAAATGTACAAAAATACGGGATATAACATCCTCCCCCCCTTTAGAACATTCGTCCTCAAATGTTAAACTAGCCTCATAAGGTCTTATAAAGATTTCGGGGGAATCTCTTTTATTGCTACAACATATAGTTTCATCTATCAATCAATATAATCAATTTAGGAGTTTATATTACCTGTAGGCATAGGGAACAAGTAAGGATACTTATTATTCGTCTCCTCTTCGGCTTCCCAGGTCCTCTCCTCCTGATTATTATTTCGCCACAATACCTTGACGGAAGCCACATCCTTAGTACGCAACTTTCTCACCTGACGATCAAGTATAACTATAGGGTTCTCCTCGTAAGACAACTCCTCCGTTACTTGGACATCATCCACGGGGAATACTCTAGAAGGGTCACCAATACATTTGCGAAGCATCGACACGTGAAAGACTGGGTGCACTGCTTCCAAATCAGATGGTAGGTCCAACTCATAGGCAACCTTGCCTACCCTACGAACAATCTGATAAGGCCCAATGTACCTCGGGCTAAGCTTCCCTCTCTTACCGAATCTCATTACACCCTTCATGGGTGACACCTTCAAGAATACCCAATCATCAATCTGAACTCTAAGTGTCCACGTCGATTATCTGCATATGACTTCTGTCGACTCTGAGCTCCTAATAACCTTTCCCGAATAAGCTTCACCATATCAATAGCTTGCTGAATCATATCTGGGCTGATTAACTTAGCCTCACCAACATCAAACCAGCCAATAGGTGACCTGCACTTCCTGCCATACAAAGCCTCATACGGCGCCATCCGGATGCTAGAATGGTAGCTATTATTATAGGCAAACTCGATAAGTGGCAAATGATCATCCCAGCTACCCCTGAAGTCAATAACACAGGCCCGCAACATATCTTCTAGCGTCTGAATAGTACACTCGGCCTGTCCGTCAGTCTGAGGGTGAAATGTTGTGCTAAGACTCACCTGTGTCCCCAATCCTTCCTGGAATGATCTCCAGAAGTTAGCTGTAAACTGAGCTCCTCTGTCTGATATAATAGATGTGGGAACCCCATGAAGTCTTACTATCTCCTTGATATATATCTTTGCATAGTCCTCAGCTGAATAAGTAGTCCTGACTGGAAGAAAATGGGCCAATTTTGTCAGCCTATCTAAAATAAGCCATATAGAATCATAGTTCCATGGAGTGCGAGGTAGGCCTGTAATGAAGTCCATAAATCTCACGAACTATTTCCTTCCTTTCTGGTGGCACATCCGTCAAACTACCCATAGACTTACAGCTAAGTGCATCTGTTACAACGTTTGCCTTTCCTGGATGGTATAGAATATCAACATCATAATCCATCAGCAACTCTAGCCACCTTCTCTGTCACAAATTCAGTTCCTTCTGCTTAAAGATATATTGGAGACTTTTGTGATCCGTGTAAATATCAACATGCACGCCATATAAATAATGCCTCCATATCTTGAAAGCATGAAATACCGCTGCTAACTCCAGATCATGAGTAGGATAATTCCTTTCGTGCTTTCTGAGCTGCCGGGAGGCATAGGCTATAGCTCTGCCATGCTGCATCAATACGCAACCTAGCCAAAAACCAGAAGCATCACAATAAATGACATAGCCATCTGGTCCCTCAGGAAGAGTTAGAACTGGAGCCATGGTCAACTTATCTTTCAGCGACTGGAAGCTTCGCTCACAAATATCGGTCACTGGAACTTAGCTGCTTTCTAAGTTAGCCTTGTTAAAGGCGCTGAAATCGAAGAAAACTTCTCTATGAATCTCCTGTAATATCCTGTTAGCCCCAGAAAACTACGTACCTCAATTGGTGTCGTAGGTCTAGGCCAAGTCTTGACAGCCTCAATCTTCTGTGTATCTACCCGAATACCATCAGCTCTAATTATATGCCCCAAGAATGCTACTGAAGTCAACTAGAATTCACATTTAGAGAACTTAGCATACAACTTCTGGTGCTGGAGCACCCTAAGTACCGTCCTCAAATGATCTGCATGCTCCTCTTCTGATCGTGAATAGACCAGAATATCATCAATAAATAAAATCAAGAACAGGTCTAGGAATGGCTTGAACACTCGGTTCATTAGATCCATAAATACTGCTAGAGCGTTGGTCAGCCCAAAAGACATTACTCTAAACTCATAATGCCCGTATCAGGTCCTGAATGTAGTCTTCGGGATAGCTGCCTCCTTTACCCACACCTGGTGATAGCCTGACGGCAAGTCTATCTTCGAGAAACACTTAGCACCCTGCAACTGGTCAAATAGATCATCAATCCTGGGGAGGGGATATCTATTCTTTATTGTCACTTTATTCAGCTGCCTATAATCAATACACATCCGCAGGGACCCATCTTTCTTTCTCACAAATAGTATCGGTGCTCCCCAAGGTAATGTGCTGGGCCTAATGATGCCCTTTTCTAACAAGTCTCTGAGTTGCTCCTTTAACTCCTTTAGTTCTGCAGGTGCCATTCTGTAAGGAGTAATAGATATGGGCTGAGTATCTGGCAATACATTTATAGTGAACTCTATCTCCCGCTCAGGAGGAAGACCTGGAAGTTCATCCAAGAATACATCTGGAAATTCGTTGACTATCGGAACTGATTGAAGAGTCGGTAACTCTGCTTTCAAGTCATGCACACGAACCAGATGGTAAATATAACCCTTTCTAACCATCTTCCTTGCCTTGAGGTATGAAATAAACTTACCCCTCGGCGATGCCGTATTCCCTAACCACTCTATAGCTGGCTCTCCTGGGAACTGAAATCGAACTATCTTTTCTCTACAATCAACGTTAGCATAACAAGAAGCTAACCAGTCTATACCTATAATAACATCAAACTCAGTCATATCTAACTCTATCAAATCTGCCAAGGTATGACGACTATATATATCCACCGAACAATTTCTATATACTTGCCTTGCTATAACAGAATCTCCTACCGGTGTAGCTACCTCAAATGGTTCTATCAACTCAGGCTCTATTCTGATTCTACTAGCAACAAAGGGAGATATATATGATAAGGTGGAGCCTGGATCTATCAAGGCATATACGTCCTGAGAGAAAATCAATAATATACCTGTGACCACATTTGGTGACGCCTCCTGGTCCTGTCTACTAGCCAAAGCATATATGCGGTTCGAAGGACCGCAAGAACTGGAAGCTCCACCGCGACCTCTACCACGTCCTGCTGGTGTATGAATACCCTGCCCTATAGGGCGCATAGCCACAGAAGAAGATGAACCAACAACTGACCCAGTAGGATGAGCCGCACCACATGGATTACCCCCATACAAACACTCTCTTATGACACGGCCTTGACGGCCGCAAGTAAAGCAAGCACCTGTAGCGAGATGGCATTCCCCAAAGTGGGGCCTACCAGAACGAGAACACCGAGGCAAAGGTGGCCTCGACTGACTCGAACCCCTGTTCATCTGTGAACCTGAAGCCCTGGAGCTCTGACCGGCTCCTGAATACCCTGTACTATCAAATCTCCTGCCTGTAAACTGCGGGGGTGCACTCCGTGCTAGCTGGGAAGAATATCTACTATACTGCTGAGGCTGCCTGCCTCGAAACTCACCAGGATAACCAGCCGATCTAGCTCTCTTATGTTGGCCTCTATCATAATCTCTATCTGGCTGACGTCCTCTGTGTCGATCCTCTACGCCCTGTGCATATGCCTGTACTCGAGCAATATCCATACCTGGCTGAGAAGCCATTACCATACAACTATCAATCAAGTAACGATCCAGCCCCATCACATAATGATGCCCTCTATCAGCCATATCAGCTACAATAGTGGACGCATGTCTAACCAATGAATCAAATTCAAGACTATAAGCTCGAACACTCCTACCGTTCTGCCTCAAATGTAAGAATCTATCAACTCTGGCTCGCCTCATCTCCGGAGGTAGAAAGTGGCCAAGGAAGGCCTCCACAAACTCATCCCATACCGCTGGAGGAGCACCCTTGCCCCTAGACAACTCCCAGGACTCATACCAATTAACAGCTACATCCCGCAATCGATACGAAGCCAACTCAACAGACAAAGTCTCAGAAGCCCTAATTATGCTCAACGTACGCTGCATCTGCTGAATAAACTCCTGTGGATCATCCCCGGGCCTTGACCCGTAGAACTCTAGGGGATTACAATTTAAGAAATCACGAGCCCTCAAACTATCATGTCAATCCGCATGCTCAACTCCTAATCCATACCTGCGAGCCTGCCCTGCTACTAATCTGGTCAGCAACTGAACTGCATCTCTCATGGCCCTATCCTCCGCCCCTGGCTGAGGAACTGGAGGCTCGGTTGCTGGAGCCTCAGGAGCTGGCAGTGGAGCCGCCCCCTGATCTGCAGCTGCTGCTGCTCTGAGTTCCTCTGGAGGTGGCGGTGTAGCAGAGCTCGCTGATTGGAACACAATCTCAGGCATAGACTGGGCACGGGCCCTAGTAACTCTCCGAGTCTAGCTAGCCTCTCCTGCTACTGATTTGCCCTTCTGGGCAGCTGTCGCTTTCTTTGGAGGCATCGCTGTAAACATAATAATCTGTTAGGGAGGGATTATCCTGATAATATAGCTCTATCGCACGATCTAGAGTAAGAAGGAAAGTTAACATCCTAAATGTCCTGTAGCTTCCTGTTTATAGATATGGTGCACAACAAACCGATAAAAAGGCTCTACTAGACACGGTCTGTAGACACTCCGAGGATGAACTGCTCTGATACCACTTTTGTCACGGCCCAACCCTGTAGGCCGTGACCAGTGCCCAAGCTGGACACTCGTATACGTACCTGTTAGCTATAATCAACCCGAAACTAAACATAATATGGCAACTTGTAAAAACAAAACGTCGTCTCAGAACCGTCACATATATACAACAAGGTAACCTGTCTCCTGAGGAGTCAAAATCAATCAAGCATGACATAATACTCAAGCCGAAAAGGCTGCCTCTATATACGGGAACATCCAAAAATATAAGTCATGCTAACACAGCCGAACAACATCTGTACACAACCCATACATATGTCTACAGACCTCTAAGAGTATCAACAGTGACATATGACGGGACAAGGCCCCGCCGTACCCCTGGATAAACATATATATACATCAAAAGGATTTGTACCAAAAGTCTAGGCTCCGGAACAATGGAGCACTCCAAGACAGCTGAGTAGAAGTCCTAAGCTGGAGGATCACCAAGGCGAGTATCTGCACCTGCGGGCATGAAACGCAGCCCCCCCGAAGAAAGGGGGTCAGTACGAGATATGTACTGAGTATATCAAGCATGAAATACATTAAGTAAGATCACAATTGAAGTAGAGGTTCCAGGAGACAAGTATGATAATCAAGAAATCACTGTACCTGTGCCTTACGAAACAAAATCATGGATATCATTATCATATACCATACCCGGCCCATTATAGGACTCGGTGAATAAAGTCGTGTACACGTATACCATACCCGGCCCATCATGGGACTCGGTGCCATAATCATATCATCATATCATCGTATCATCATATCATCATATACATATATCGTACCCGGCCCTCTAGTGAGGGACTCGGTGAACAATGCAGTGAAACTGTGCACGAATACATCCCGGCCCATCAGGGGACTCGGTGAAATATATAATAACAGCGTGCACAAGCAGAGTAGTGAGTAACCATATGCAAATCAAATCATCATCTGAGACTCGATAGAATAGATAGAATGAACTAACACTTGAATATCAAGACAATAATCATATCAAGTATCCTTCGAATGTCACAATGGATTATATCAAAATAGAACTTCAGGAATCATAGACATGTACCAAGATAATGTGAAATAGCTTATGGAAGTCAAGAACATTAGTCATCGTAGAGTCTCTAAGGATAGGAGCTTATACATACCGACTACTATCACACATATAGAAGACTTGAGAGGCAATAACTCAATCACCTTAAGAGTTCTAACATCAAGAAGTGAATAAGGATCATGGATCACACTCGAAACTTATGAATGGAATTATCCCAAAGTTCATATCATACGTCACTTATATCTAAGACATGCCAAAAGAAAGAAGGGATAGCTTTACATACCTTCAACGCTTATCTGTAATACAATACGTATACGTTGCCCGCAGTGTCTCAACCTATATTAAGACGTTAAGAACTATGGTTAAGATATGGAACTAGAGATGCCTGATAATCTTACGAACATCTACGGATACACCAAGAAAACCACATACGCTTCTTATACGTTATTTCATACACTCCTTTCATCTAAATTAGTGAATTATACCAGCAAACACACGACAACAACATCGTTCATTCATATGCAAGAAAACTACATTAATATCACAATAAGTCCTTACAACAGCCCACAAAACAAATTCAACTTCAACATTAACCATTTAATACCTTCACTCTCATCATATAATCCATGACAACAACAACCAAAATGCTACTTAAAATTAATTCACCAATTCTAACTAGAACAACCCCCCCTACACGGCTCAAACCACATCTCAACATCAAAATACACAATTCTTTAGATTCAATTCATATCTACCAAATTATCCAAGTCCAAACCATCCCTAAAACATGTAAAAGAAGATTAAACCTTACCTTAACAACTTGGCTCCTTAATTTGCTGAAATTGGTGAATTAAAAGATAAGTATTCTTGTTGCCCCCAACAACCAAACTGATGTTGCTATTGATCCTTCAAATAGTTGGAATACCTTGGAAAATTATTTTTTTTGCTACAAATTCTTGAGCTTCACCATGGACAGCCATGGCCGAGTCTCTCTCTATCTCTATAATTCACAAAGTGTTGAAGATGAAATGAATGAAATGGCTAGTCCATTAGTCATCAATTCACTATATATATGGTGTCCAAGGGCTGGACACGTGCCCCGCTTATGGCATGGGCCAATCAGATTTGGCCATGCCATGGTGGGGTCCACTTGGCCCACTAATTTCCTAATTAATGATAATTAGTCTCTAATCCCCACTTAATAATCTAATCATGGTTAATTAATCCCTAATCTCCACTAATATTTCTATACCAAATAAAATTTATAAGCAATTCGTGCATTAATTAAAAGTCGGGGATTAAAAGTCTCTATTTCATATCCCAAAATAATCTCGTCCTTAACTTATCTCGATTAGCTTAAAAATATTCCATTGTACAAAAATACGGGATATAACAATAATCTTTCTTATTCATTCTATAGCTCGCCTTCATACTTTAATCACCTAGATCACGTCACATCCCTTAGTCACTTCCTCCTTAGGCTTTACTCATTTTCATAACAACCCTTATGATATTCACATTACATCCCGTTCGTAATCAATCCTATAGTGTAACACTTCTTAACCTTATTCACGATTCTTACTATGGTTTAGTTACACTATGTGGAGTAGGCGTGCTTAACCTTTTACCCTTTCTGATCAGTCTTATCCTTAATACCTCACAAGCTGTCTTATCAATACATTTATATTCGTCACAATTCTTCCTCCTCCGTACTCTTTTCTCAATCATACCATTACTCCTTTTAACTATAAACTCGTCGTAATTTATCCCTGCTTATCAATTCGGTCGATACCTCAATATAATGCTTTATTAAGATTTGCCTCCCTTTTCTAAATCATCCCTTCGTATCACAAGCCCTTCCAAATTATCCTAGCATCTTCTCTTTTACCATATCGATATCGACCTTATGATTACTATTACCATCAATCCAACAGTTAACTTATTTCTCGAAGTCAGCTGTACTCACCACTTAGTCAAATCCTATCATTACTATTGACATGACCTTTCAAGACTTTTTTACGAACCCATATCTCATTCTCTTTTTATTTCTAGGAAAATTTTGGCAGAGTTTCCTCTGTATTTCTTACTATCTCAAAACCTGCACGCAGGAAATACCAACAATGCCTCACAGGGCCAACATATATACATATATATTATCTCATATCATAGCCATACAGGGCTCGCCATATCAATAACAATATGAAAATGATGAACTTACCTCGTATGTCCAACTCGAACTGTACCTGTTACACCTTCCTGTTTACCTTCCCTTTCAATTTTTAACTGCATGTTTCAATCATACCTGCAACATTCACACTATAGCTGACATATATTCTACTTACCATTGCTGATTCCTTCAGCTTCTTCTGTGCGCACCTTATAACTGAACTTATCAACAACATATATTGTCACGACCCAACCCCGTTGGCCATAACTAGGGCCCGAGCGGGACACTCGTATACATACCTGTTAGATATAGTCAATATAATACGCAAGCCGACAATACTGCCACAACATGTCAATATGATACGCAAGCCAACCAGGCTGCCACAACAGACGAACATATCCATAGCACATCGTATAGACACATCTAAACAAAACTTATACACAATCCACACATATGTCTACAGACCTCTAAGAGTACAAGAGTGAAATATGACGGGACAGGGCCCCGCCGTACCCCTGGGTATATATATAAGTCTATATAGAAGCTCTGCACCAAAATATCTGGGCTCCGAAACAATGGAGCTCTCCAAATAGCTAAGCCGAAGTCCTAAGCTGGAGGGTCACCAAATCGAGTATCTGTACCTGCGGGCATGAAATGCAAACCCCCGAAGAAAGGGGGTCAGTACGAGATATGTACTGAGTATATAAAGCATGAAATACATTAAAGAGGATCATGACTGAAATAGAGATTACAGGAGACAAGTATGATAATCATAATACCAATACACTTGCCTTATGAAATATAAAACATGCATATCAATATCATATATCATACCCGGCCCATTGTGGGACTCGGTGAATAAAGTCATCATATACCATCCTTGGCGCCATAATCACATCATCATATCATCATATCATCACATCATATATATATATATATATATATATATATATATCGTATTCCGGGCCTCTAGTGAGGGACTCGGTGAACAATGCGGTGAAACTGTGCACAAAAACGTACCCCGGATCGGGAATCGGTGAAAGATATATTGAGGCATGCACGAGCAGAGTAGTGAGCAACCATATGCAAACTAAGTCATATCTGAGACTCAATAGAACAATCAAAATGAACCATCATTTGATTATCAAGACAATAGTCATATCAAGTATCCTTCGAATGTCACTATGGATTATATCGAAATAGATCTTTTGCAATCATAGACACGTATCAAGACATAATAAAATAAGTTCTGGGAATCAAGTACATTAGCCATCCTAGTGTCTCTAAGAATAGGAGCTTTTTTGAAGTCATATATACGTCATCCTTTTGTTTCATAAAGATCATGCCAAAAAGAAAGAAGGGTTAGCTTTACATACCTTAAGTCGCCAAAATGAACCAACAATGAACTCGTTAATGCTTACGCCAATCCTATAACAAGGGAATGCGTATATGAACTTAGATGACGCTAGTATATGATGTATATCAAATGATAATTCAATTCTAAAATGAAACGGGCAGCGTTTCCCCTATTCTTTAATCACCATAATGTAACCAGCAGCCCGCAACAACAACAACAACCTCAGGTCCTTTTGAACTAAAATCATCCATATACAAGGGCATACATCAAACAGCCCAATGTACATTTCGTATACGATACATTATACTCTTGTTTCCTTCCAAATTTATGAACCATTTTAAACAACACGACAACAACATCGACCACCATCCATGTACAATAAAACTACTTCGATATCATTTTAATACAAGCTCAAAACAGCCCGTCAAAACTACGACATCAAAATACGAGTTCCGATCTTTACTTCGCAAATTTACTAACACACGGAAAAGAGTACAGCATTACCATGAACAACAACACCCTTACATACATATAACTATATTTCCAGCCCCTTCAACATAAACAAATTATCCTCAAATACAATACAACAATAACGACAACACATTTACAATATTCCAACCAACAAAACCATTAACGACAACTACAATCTTCATTAATCCTTTTTGAACTTAAATCATCATCACATAAGAGAATGTACCAGAACCGTCAAACATACGCTCGTATACGATATCTTTATACACTTTCTTTGTTTAGATTCATGAAACATAGCGCCACAATATTATGCTCCATGGAAGCCCATTAGTTCATCAAGTCTTAATCACACGCTTAAGTTTCTCTTCCATAATTTCCATCCCCAACAAGTTGATTAAGGACTAAACAAACTTAAAATAAAACATGGGTGGAATGGAACCTTACCTTAAAATTAAAACAAGTTGTTGCATATAGGTTCTTGATCTCTTAATGAACTTGCTAATTAATCCATAAAGGGCAAGTTTTCCCTTGGCAACAACAAGCACGTCCATGGCTGCTTGTTCATTGCTGCTGCTGGCCGTGAGCCTTGGACAACCATGGCTGCCTCCCTTAAACGTTTGGAGCACCTTATGATTCAATTAAAAAAAAAATCAAAGTCATGGCTGGCCGTGAGCATTGGCAGCCATGGCTGCTCATGTTTTTGCTTCAGTTGAATTCTTTTGTGAAGATGAAATGAGGATTCCTTAGTCATCAAATGAATATATAGGCTGCCCCTCCATGGGACACGTGTCCACCCTTATGACATGTGTCCCACTCAATTAACCACCAATCAGGTTCAGCCATGTGTTGTGGGGCCCACTTAGTGGTCTAATTAGCTTAATTAATCATTAGTCCCCACTTAATAATCTGATCATGATTAATTAATCCCTAATCTCCACTAATATTTCTACATTAATTGTAATTAATGTGCAAACCGTGCACTATTAAAATCGGGATTGAAAAGTCCTTGTCTCAAAATAACCTAGTCCTTAAACTTCTGTCGATTAGCTTACGAATAATCCAACGTGCAAAACTATGGGGTATAACATTCTTCCCCCCTTTACAACATTCGTCCTTGAATGTTAAACTCGTCCTGCACTCCCAATACTTTCTCAAATGTTCTCTTATTGAATTATGCCCTTCACATGCCTCTTTCATTGCTCGTTCCCCTTTAATTTACTATAACTCATTCCAGATCTCTCAGTAACCATTTCCATAATATTTGTTCTTGCGAGCCTCTCGAGGTGATAATTCCACGCCGTTGTCTTTACTCTCCTTTTCATTTCGCAGTTGGTTGATGATTGTATTGCGACAACTTCCGCTGAAATCTTACACTCTCCCTGGTGCACTTAGTCTTAACTCGACTCTTTCTTCTTCTATAGTTACTCCTTTAAGACGTATCGTTCACTTTATTATACCTCTCACGCGTAGACGTCCCTCGTCGATTTATTAGACTTTACAATCCCTGGAGTATTTCATGCCTCTGGTAACCTGTAATCCATTCGCAGACTCTACGAATAAGACAAAATTGCCCAGGGTGTAACATTATTTTACCTCAATAACCCTGCATTGCTCTACTGTACAGTCCATATTCTGGAATCTTTGGCCTCATGTATTACTTCTCGACTTCTGTAAAAGACTTTAACTGTCACTTTGCCCTTAGCTCTTAGTCTCGATCTTTAGGGTTGGCTATCGAGTAGCGTTGGAGTTCCCTCATATAATAACTTTACATAAATCCGCTCTGTAATCATACTATATAATTCTGAAAGAATTTGGTCTGACATATAAATTCACTGTCTTCTAGCAACCAGCTCATTCTGATCATCTCGCTTAAACCATTTCATAATTTCCCTTGACCCTACTTATGATACTTTAGTCGTATTATCTCGTGTCGTCTCCTTATTTTCAATTCAAACTCTTCTATTGCCTCTGTACCCAAATTTGGCTCTTAGTTTTTCTTAGTTTAGCCCGAAAAATACCTTAGCGTCGTTCCGCTAGTCTTTATGCTTTACATGCATTCTTCTCTTGTACCTTTCAATCGGTATTGGGGCTCAACAATGGCCATGTCCTATTCGCCCTCAGTACTAATCCCATTTCGGTAGTCTAGCTCAACCATCTTATGCCTTCCCTTAATGTATCTAAACTATCACAACCACATTGTTATTACTGAATCCTTACTCTTCTTATCAAGTACTTACTTGGTCTCATCCTTAGTATACAAATATTCGTAGGTTGCATAACTATTCTTTTACAACTTATACAAAACATATCCAATCTTAGTCATAGCCTTTCCTTCTCCTGATTCATTAAGCTCTACTTAATTCATCCGTACTAAAACGTGCTCGTAGCCTATCTTGTCCTACTTCTTTCCCCTCCTTTATTCACCCTTTTATTTTCTCGTATCCTACTATAGGAGATTCTCTACCCCTTCTCCTTACTACTTATAAGTCGCAATATCATTAGCGAACAACTCTGTTACCAAATCTTAGCCGCTAATCTAATATAGCATTGTTATCCTTTATAATATCACTTAAGCTACTCGTTACCATTCTTCTGTCGTACTCTTTCTTTTTACAAGCACCCACTTCCTAATGTCATATCATATAAGATCTTTACAAACGTCTTGTCTCAAATACCATCTTGACTTCTATCCATTTATTGTTGGCCTTCAGATCTTACTAACTTGTTTCAGCAAGGGATCTCACTTAAAGTTTAAGCATCCATATCAAATATATTGTAGTGTCAATTTTTCCATCTTATACCTGCATTTCTCTCACCCGCTTCCCCCCTTAAGGGTGTACTTATACCATTACCCGTTTATATTCTGCCCTATGTCCCTATTTCCAATCTCAAATTCACCCGGTCCTCTTTCCAATTCACTTGGTACACTGTACCCTATCCATGTCTTTCTTTATAATTTATAAGTTTGATTATCCACGTACGAAACCTTAACAAAATCATGAAGCGACGAGACCCTTTCTATATATAGTACAAAATCTCATCTGACCATCTGTACTCGAGTAATGTAACCCATGTAGCAACTCATCTAAGGCCACATTCCACTCACTCCACTCAATAATTATTTAACGCTTGTAATCGTTCCAAATTCTCAATTAGGTAACACTTATATCCTGATGATAAGTGTCCAAAGTTTTCTTGTAAAATTGTCTTTATGCCAACCTATACATAATCAGAAAGCTCACCATACAGGTAGCTTTTCCAGGTCCCTCGATACATTTCCTTCCACTCCATTCGGTTCCATGATTTTATGCTCCTCCTGAATAGTTATTGTACCCCAAGTCGTTAAATGGTAGTGGACTCTTTCCTCTCCTCGTAAAGCATAGAACCCTTTACTAGCAATAGCCACCTTCCTTAATCGCTTAATTCGTATACCCCTCTGAACCATCCAGTCGTGAAGCTAGTCATGAAAATGTACAGGGTACATGACCTCCTGGACACCGCTCTTGGACTTCAATCTTTGTGTTACAATGCCCGTCTATCATAGTCCATCGCAGATTTCCCTAGGGTATAGAAGTATTGTGGTCATATGAGCTTACCTTAGACCAAGTGTTTCTACTCTCATCCTTTTCTTATAGTCAATTTCAAGCTTTATCATTGGTGTCGACTTTATTGTTTCCAATTTGATAATTCCTTTATCTTAGACTTTTCTTGCACTATTGTTATAAATCCTTTGTCATGATCGTGACCTTGATTAACCCCTGTGGTAATAATTTCATAGCAATATAACTAATTCAACACGAATACACCATAGTCCATCAACTACAACAATACCATTACTTAGTTATAACTATACCTTTAAGTTTGTAGCTATATATTTCCCTTTTATTTTATACTCGTACTCAGTTAATTACGTCTATCTTGGCTGCTTCCTTTAATATTTCCTTACTATTTCCCCAGTCTATGTCCATCTTTTATCCTGTACACGAAGAATCTCATGCTACCTCTGTACCCCTCAGAAAACACTACTCCTGCATAATCCCTTTCTCCTTTTCAAAACGTATCCTGTTCATCCCTATTTGTTCTTATCATCCCAGTCATTTTCTGGCACTCATTCTGCTTCGTTGCTCATCTCTTTTTTTTATAGTTTGGTCTTTCATAGTTCCGTCACTTATTTTACCCGTGTCCTCAGCTATACATGTCATAACTTATTACTGCATTGTTATCTCGCTCGCTTTCTTCTTATTTCTTTCTTTTAATTACCTCGGTCCTTTACGTCTAATAATGTCATTAGCCTTTCGGTGCATAACCATTTCCAGTTACTTCCTTCTCTTGTTGTTGCAGCATCGGCTCTGAAGTTCGCAAGGTATTCTTTTATACATGCAAATCGGTTCCATTCTCAAGTCACCCTCCAAAAAGGCTTCCCTATGTTCAAAACAACTATACCACCATGGCTGCGGAGTTATCCTTTTTTGATTATATCCTCCCACAATAGAGGTGTTGGTCAAGCTGTCTTTTCCTTCAAGCCCATTCCTTACCCTTCATCCTTCTTTCTTTGTATAATCGAACCTCTCGACCTTCACATGAATCCTTATTCCATGTCTTGGGTTTCCTTATCGACGGCGTCAACTCATTATCCCAGTCTTTTTTTGGCGAGTAATCGGTTTACTATCGCCACTTACTTAAGTGTTCTTTGTACTCCCATACGCTTGTCTTATTTAAGTATCCCCCTCTCAGGTTTGTTTCCTTTTTTGTCCCATACCGTCTCATTCTCGCTCATTTACAGACTTCTTCTTCAAATTTCTATGCAAATAATTTCATACTTCGCCTGTCAGCTCTTTTGAAGGCTTTGCTTAATCATGTTTCTTACTTTCTACCTTTTCTAACATTTTGATTTCCTTGCCTCCCATTTACTCACTCACTTTCCTTTCCAAATATCGTCATGTTAGGATTTTTCCGACCTTAACTTGTAGTGAAATCAGTGTACGTTTATTTCATAACATTTGTACCTTACCTTTCGCTTTGTCTCTTGGATCCCATTCCAATAATGTCTTCCGTATATCGCAACACTAGTTGCTGGGACTCACCTCTCGATCAATACAGTCCCCAGTGGAAGGTCTTACGCATACATATACAATTACTACCATTTCGCTTACAAACATTTCCAACCGCTATTCAAATTTACTCTGATTACCGAGCTGTGTTGCGCTTTCTTATTTTTCACCAATCTAGTCCCCCTCAGCCTACGCGACCTCTATAAGTGTTTCTAGCCACTCCGAACATTCTAATTTCCTTTAGGTTACCCCAAATTTCCCATTTGTCTCTTATACCTACACTTGTGAAAATTTTAGTATACTTCCCAGGGGGTCACCCATCCCAGAATTGCTCTGGCCCTAGCACGCTTAACATCGAAACTCTAGTGCATTTCGACACGTTAATGCTGACATAATTGCACCCACTTCGCCACGCGACCTTTTTCACACAGTCTAGGGCAAACCGGGGTCTTAACAATTTCCAAAAAGTTCTCGTAGTGGGTCCCACTCCGATCTAGAGAGGATCTTTCATTTTTTTCTAATTATGCATTTACCGTATTAACCTTCTAAATCTTCAATATTCACCTTTTATTATATGCATGGCTACCTCAACGGTTTTATCAATTCGGGTTTTATCCCAATTCTATTAATAACTAGCAGGGGAAAATATGCCACAAAATAGAGCCTAGACCTGTCAATGCACATATATTTCGGGAAAAGAAACAATAATATACCTGTATCCGCGTTTGGTGGCGCCTCCGGGTCCTGTCGACTAGCCAAGGCATAGATGCGGTTCGAAGGACCGCTAGAACTGGAAACTCCGCCGCGGCCTCTACTGCGGCCTGCTGGTGATGGCACGCCCTGTTATATCCCGTATTTTTGAACATCAGATTATTTACTGAGGTGGGACCCACACATCGAGATTTTTTTTGGGACATCTAAAAAAATTCATATGAATCACATATGAGAAGTTAAACACGACTCAAGAAGGACCCTTGGGCCAAATCAAAGTGGAAGTCCTCCAAACGAATATTTTTAAGAAAACGTTTTCGGGTGATCTAACTTCAAGGGGCAAAAATGGTATTATAAGTTTGGAATTTGGAAGCGTACCAAGATATAGAAGTTGTAGATAATTGAATTAGCTTTCCAACCATAGGTCGTGGGTCCCCAGGTGACGTCGGTACAAGGAGATATGGACGTTTTAAGGTCGAAAGGTCAGTGGGCTAGGCCCAACTCGGGACCAACCGGGTTGGGCCAAAAAAATCAAAAAATAATAATAAGGCCCAAATTTGTGAGGGATGGCCGGCCAACATGGCCCAAGCCCATGATTTGATTAATTATCCATGTGATAATTAATATAAAGGATCAATTAATGAGTCATATCTCATTAGAAACTTCAAGAACACTTGAGAAAAACGAAAGAAGGAGAAATCTCCAAGGCCATTTCGGCCAAGTGCAAAAATTGACAAGAAAATTGACAAAAATTTCTTCAAAAATTATTTTCTACCAATTAAAGGATTCCTAGCAAGGTGGAGTGGTCTTTGGAGCAAGAAAAATTCATATTCTAGCAAGTTGCAAGACTTAGCTAAGTGAAAGATCAAGGAAGAAGGTAAGAACTTATTCTTTACATGTTATGGATATTTTTGCATATTGTAGTGTGCAAAAGTGAGTGAAATTCATGAATAGCAGGAATATAGTTGTGTGGCGGTGAGTTGTATATCACATGTATAGCCGCGTATATTTGGTGAATCATGAATGCATGGTGAGCAAGTTTTATTTAGTATGTTGGTTGTTGTGTTGTGGATTTTATATTGCAAACAAAAGCCTAATGAGCTTAGTGAAGTATTAGTAGTTGGAGGCTTGTCTTGGAAGATTATGTAAATTGAATATTATGTTCTTACATGTATGGAAGATAATGATATTAGTATGGTGTTGTTGGAATATATATTATAAGGTTGTTATTGTTTTCATTGGAGTTGGAAGGTTTTGAAAGAAGTAGTAAGTTGATTAAGTTGTTATAATGTATCTTGGATTGAATATGGAAATTGTTAGTGTGGTTGAGTTATGTTAATAGTTTGGCCGGGTTTGAATTCCCGGGTTGTTGTTGATTGAAACCTTGCTAGGTAAATGTTGAGGATGGTGTATTTACAGAGGAAATGCTGCCGAAATTTCGGTAGCCAAGTGTTTCCTTAAGATTCTAACTCGAAGTACCCTAATGAAAGTTTGGGTAAATATGACCAAATCGCAGATTTTGGCGGATTTGCAGCTTGAATTCGGAATAGCAAAAGAAGCGGAAAGAGGTATGTAAGGCTTCACCCTTCTTTCTATGGCATGTCTTAGTTGAAATAAGTTGGGTACGAGCCTCGGGGACAACTCGGTTCCCCGGAATCCGCACCTAAATTTTTCCACTTTTTGTTCAATAGAATTGAACTAGAAAGTGTGTCAATTGTTGGAAAAACCTCCTACACCCTTAGAACTTGTATAAATGGGACCCGATTACCCTAAGACCCTCACAAGTAATGCTATGACACGTAACATACGTAAATCGTATACGCTACCTCATCCGGCCCGAGGTAGGCCCGCTACTCTCGGATTTTTCCTTACAGTCTTGCTTGACTTACTTGAAGTGAATCCAAAGGGAACCTTTGATCCCGATTTCGATACCAAATGATAAATACTATGACTCCTCTAACGAGGGCACTTCCATGACGATAATGATAACAATGACGTTAGATAAGAGAATATGCCTATGATACGTACTACCGGAACGACTCTATGACTAAGATGACTAAGCTAAGTATCTTATGTAAACATGAAAATGATAAACTAATTTTTGAATATTATTTATATTTCCTAGCTATGACTTTATTTTCTAAAAGATTTCAAAGTCTATGAACTGTCATCTATGATGCCCCGATTTCATTCTACGTTTACTTTAATATTATTCCCCGTTGATAGTCTCACCTTAAAATACTCGTTCCTTCAAGGTGAGACAAAGAGATCACGAGTGTTCTATAATATAATTGGAGGTCACCGACCTTACGTCACTCCGATTGCTACATGATGCTTCTTTGGGCTCTCCTGCGTGCATATGAGATATATGTTTATAGGATACGTAAATACATATAAGACATGTAAATGTATGTAGGATATGCGTATATATTTTTAAAATATGCACATGACGAAAGAGCTAGAGCGCTATAGACGCTGATGTACCTACATGACACACGTATATGTATATGATAAAAGAGCTAGAGCGCTATAGACATTGATATATGTACATGATATATGCATATGTATACGGGGGAAATGGAGGTAAGGGCAGAGCGTTATGAACGCATATCCACCTGATCAGTTGGCATTACATGATATGATATCGTCCCGGACGCGGGATGCCCGGACGCGGGATGTGTATATTTATGGTTAAATGGATCGGCTGCCGACGCCTCGGCAATATGAGATGTCCTATTTTATATGTATATGTATATGAACATGGAAAGATTCTTAAAGGAAAGCTAAGTACGCATAGCACCTGCCAAGGGTATATATATATACAGGTTATGTTTTTACCTCAGGACATGTGCTATTATCCGCTTATGTCGTTATTTCCGTTTTATACTTTCCGTATGCTACTATGCATGCCTTACATACTCGGTACACTATTCGTACTGACGTCCCTTCTTACGGACGCTGCGTTTCATGCCGCGCAGGTCAGTAGACAGGCGAATTTGATCCTTAGAAGCCTTACCAGCAGTGTTGACAGCGCTCCAGTTGTTCCGGAGCCCCACTTTCGTGGTACTATTTTGTGTATGTATTTTCGGGCACGAAAGTACTCGACCCTTTCTATGTATAAGTGTACTATGTCTAGAGGCTCGTAGACAGATATGTACAGTCAGTCAGGTACAGTTAGATATATGGTGTTCTAGCATGTTAATGTTGTTGTAGAAAGTGATAATGAAGTTGACTAGTCTATGCTCATAATGCTGCTGCTAATGTTCAAAAACAAAAATATGGCACAGTTCATATGGCCTGCTAAGAAGAAAAAGTAAAAGGATAAGCAAGGGGTGCTTGGTACAAGTATCGGGTACTCGTCACGGCCCCTAGTCAGGTCGTGACAGAAGTGGTATAAGAGCAGTTCGGTCCTAGGAGTTTGTCTACGAGCCGTGTCCAGTAGAGTCTTGTTTATGGGTTTATTTGTCTCTTATACCTACACTTGTGAAAATTTTAGTATACTTCCCAGGGGGTCACCCATCCCAGAATTGCTCTGGCCCTAGCACGCTTAACATCGAAACTCTAGTGCATTTCGACACGTTAATGCTGACATAATTGCACCCACTTCGCCACGCGACCTTTTTCACACAGTCTAGGGCAAACCGGGGTCTTAACAATTTCCAAAAAGTTCTCGTAGTGGGTCCCACTCCGATCTAGAGAGGATCTTTCATTTTTTTCTAATTATGCATTTACCGTATTAACCTTCTAAATCTTCAATATTCACCTTTTATTATATGCATGGCTACCTCAACGGTTTTATCAATTCGGGTTTTATCCCAATTCTATTAATAACTAGCAGGGGAAAATATGCCACAAAATAGAGCCTAGACCTGTCAATGCACATATATTTCGGGAAAAGAAACAATAATATACCTGTATCCGCGTTTGGTGGCGCCTCCGGGTCCTGTCGACTAGCCAAGGCATAGATGCGGTTCGAAGGACCGCTAGAACTGGAAACTCCGCCGCGGCCTCTACTGCGGCCTGCTGGTGATGGCACGCCCTGTTATATCCCGTATTTTTGAACATCAGATTATTTACTGAGGTGGGACCACCACATCGAGATTTTTTTTGGGACATCTAAAAAAATTCATATGAATCACATATGAGAAGTTAAACACGACTCAAGAAGGACCCTTGGGCCAAATCAAAGTGGAAGTCCTCCAAACGAATATTTTTAAGAAAACGTTTTCGGGTGATCTAACTTCAAGGGGCAAAAACGGTATTATAAGTTTGGAATTTGGAAGCGTACCAAGATATAGAAGTTGTAGATAATTGAATTAGCTTTCCAACCATAGGTCGTGGGTCCCCAGGTGACGTCGGTACAAGGAGATATGGACGTTTTAAGGTCGAAAGGTCAGTGGGCTAGGCCCAACTCGGGACCAACCGGGTTGGGCCAAAAAAATCAAAAAATAATAATAAGGCCCAAATTTGTGAGGGATGGCCGGCCAACATGGCCCAAGCCCATGATTTGATTAATTATCCATGTGATAATTAATATAAAGGATCAATTAATGAGTCATATCTCATTAGAAACTTCAAGAACACTTGAGAAAAACGAAAGAAGGAGAAATCTCCAAGGCCATTTCGGCCAAGTGCAAAAATTGACAAGAAAATTGACAAAAATTTCTTCAAAAATTATTTTCTACCAATTAAAGGATTCCTAGCAAGGTGGAGTGGTCTTTGGAGCAAGAAAAATTCATATTCTAGCAAGTTGCAAGACTTAGCTAAGTGAAAGATCAAGGAAGAAGGTAAGAACTTATTCTTTACATGTTATGGATATTTTTGCATGTTGTAGTGTGCAAAAGTGAGTGAAATTCATGAATAGCAGGAATATAGTTGTGTGGCGGTGAGTTGTATATCACATGTATAGCCGCGTATATTTGGTGAATCATGAATGCATGGTGAGCAAGTTTTATTTAGTATGTTGGTTGTTGTGTTGTGGATTTTATATTGCAAACAAAAGCCTAATGAGCTTAGTGAAGTATTAGTAGTTGGAGGCTTGTCTTGGAAGATTATGTAAATTGAATATTATGTTCTTACATGTATGGAAGATAATGATATTAGTATGGTGTTGTTGGAATATATATTATAAGGTTGTTATTGTTTTCATTGGAGTTGGAAGGTTTTGAAAGAAGTAGTAAGTTGATTAAGTTGTTATAATGTATCTTGGATTGAATATGGAAATTGTTAGTGTGGTTGAGTTATGTTAATAGTTTGGCCGGGTTTGAATTCCCGGGTTGTTGTTGATTGAAACCTTGCTAGGTAAATGTTGAGGATGGTGTATTTACAGAGGAAATGCTGCCGAAATTTCGGTAGCCAAGTGTTTCCTTAAGATTCTAACTCGAAGTACCCTAATGAAAGTTTGGGTAAATATGACCAAATCGCAGATATTGGCGGATTTGCAGCTTGAATTCGGAATAGCAAAAGAAGCGGAAAGAGGTATGTAAGGCTTCACCCTTCTTTCTATGGCATGTCTTAGTTGAAATAAGTTGGGTACGAGCCTCGGGGACAACTCGGTTCCCCGGAATCCGCACCTAAATTTTTCCACTTTTTGTTCAATAGAATTGAACTAGAAAGTGTGTCAATTGTTGGAAAAACCTCCTACACCCTTAGAACTTGTATAAATGGGACCCGATTACCCTAAGACCCTCACAAGTAATGCTATGACACGTAACATACGTAAATCGTATACGCTACCTCATCCGGCCCGAGGTAGGCCCGCTACTCTCGGATTTTTCCTTACAGTCTTGCTTGACTTACTTGAAGTGAATCCAAAGGGAACCTTTGATCCCGATTTCGATACCAAATGATAAATACTATGACTCCTCTAACGAGGGCACTTCCATGACGATAATGATAACAATGACGTTAGATAAGAGAATATGCCTATGATACGTACTACCGGAACGACTCTATGACTAAGATGACTAAGCTAAGTATCTTATGTAAACATGAAAATGATAAACTAATTTTTGAATATTATTTATATTTCCTAGCTATGACTTTATTTTCTAAAAGATTTCAAAGTCTATGAACTGTCATCTATGATGCCCCGATTTCATTCTACGTTTACTTTAATATTATTCCCCGTTGATAGTCTCACCTTAAAATACTCGTTCCTTCAAGGTGAGACAAAGAGATCACGAGTGTTCTATAATATAATTGGAGGTCACCGACCTTACGTCACTCCGATTGCTACATGATGCTTCTTTGGGCTCTCCTGCGTGCATATGAGATATATGTTTATAGGATACGTAAATACATATAAGACATGTAAATGTATGTAGGATATGCGTATATATTTTTAAAATATGCACATGACGAAAGAGCTAGAGCGCTATAGACGCTGATGTACCTACATGACACACGTATATGTATATGATAAAAGAGCTAGAGCGCTATAGACATTGATATATGTACATGATATATGCATATGTATACGGGGGAAATGGAGGTAAGGGCAGAGCGTTATGAACGCATATCCACCTGATCAGTTGGCATTACATGATATGATATCGTCCCGGACGCGGGATGCCCGGACGCGGGATGTGTATATTTATGGTTAAATGGATCGGCTGCCGACGCCTCGGCAATATGAGATGTCCTATTTTATATGTATATGTATATGAACATGGAAAGATTCTTAAAGGAAAGCTAAGTACGCATAGCACCTGCCAAGGGTATATATATATACAGGTTATGTTTTTACCTCAGGACATGTGCTATTATCCGCTTATGTCGTTATTTCCGTTTTATACTTTCCGTATGCTACTATGCATGCCTTACATACTCGGTACACTATTCGTACTGACGTCCCTTCTTACGGACGCTGCGTTTCATGCCGCGCAGGTCAGTAGACAGGCGAATTTGATCCTTAGAAGCCTTACCAGCAGTGTTGACAGCGCTCCAGTTGTTCCGGAGCCCCACTTTCGTGGTACTATTTTGTGTATGTATTTTCGGGCACGAAAGTACTCGACCCTTTCTATGTATAAGTGTACTATGTCTAGAGGCTCGTAGACAGATATGTACAGTCAGTCAGGTACAGTTAGATATATGGTGTTCTAGCATGTTAATGTTGTTGTAGAAAGTGATAATGAAGTTGACTAGTCTATGCTCATAATGCTGCTGCTAATGTTCAAAAACAAAAATATGGCACAGTTCATATGGCCTGCTAAGAAGAAAAAGTAAAAGGATAAGCAAGGGGTGCTCGGTACAAGTATCGGGTACTCGTCACGGCCCCTAGTCAGGTCGTGACAGAAGTGGTATAAGAGCAGTTCGGTCCTAGGAGTTTGTCTACGAGCCGTGTCCAGTAGAGTCTTGTTTATGGGTGTGTTGCGCGCCACACTTATAAACAGGAGGCTACAGGGCATTTAGGAAATATGACCTTCCTTGTATTCTAAGATCGTGCAATAGAGCTATGCTACCAGGCTTCCACATTCCTTTCCTAATCCTATGCTATGGTTTCAGTACTGTCGATGAAGAGATCAGCTTCAGATGATGGGGGCACCAGTAAGGCCCCTAGAGTATCTCCAGAGCCGAGTAGGGGGAGCCTCGGCTATTCGATTGAGTCAGACCCGTCAGAGGACCCAGCCACAACTCCTCCGGATTTCCTGACTCCCAGAGCGGAGGATCCCGCGGAGGACAGCTATGATACGGATCCGTCGGAGGACCCAGCGACAATTCCTCCAGAGATTCTGACCCCTAGAGCAGGGGACTCCATAGACAGTGGCTATGATACAGATCCCTCAGAGGATTCGACGATGACTCCCCCGGAGCTTCTTACCTCCAGGGAGGAGGATAGTTATGGCACAGACCCGTCAGAGCACTCTTCTGGGATGACGGATGAGGAGGCTTCCGGGGGTACGCCAGTTACTCCCGTGATGGAGGACCGTGCCAGTCCGGCCACCTCGGAGAGTGCTACGGATTTCTCCTGTCCCTTGTTCCGGCCATCAGAGAACCAGGAATCACAGCTATTCTCTTCGGATTCTGACGTGAGAAATGACGAGGGTCGGGCGAGCGATTAGCAGACAGACGAGAATGAACAATATACTTCACATGGTAGTTCCCCGGGCCAGGCTCGAGATTAATCGACTACAGGTATATGAGATTTTCTTTAAAACTTTCTATGTATACGTAACCTCTGCAGGAATACTAATTAATAACGGCAGGTAGAAATTCAAAAAGGGGTCAAAGATTTAACGGTTATAAGTAATGGCGACTGAGATGTCCCCGCCACCAGTGTGAATTTAGAAACCCCGGTAAAAGATAGTTATATGTATGGATAGGAGTAAATAGCGAAAATTTAAGCAGAGGCAATATGGTAGATGTATGGTTAGGAAAGTGAAGATAAGAGCGGGACCCGCCGTGAGGACGTTTGGGGAGCTGTTGGAACCCCGACTTACTTTAAATAATGTGACAAAGGCCGTATGGGGCAGTCGGTAAAATTACACCAGCGTTCACGTATTAAAATGCAACAGAGTTTCAAGGTTAAGCGTGCTAGGGTGAGAGCAATCTCAGGATGGGTGACCCCCTGGGAAATATGCTGAAATTTTCACAAATGTGGGAACAAGAGACGAATGTTAAGCTAGGTAGTCCAATGTAAATTAGAGTGTGTGGAGTGGTTACAAACCCTATAAAAGTCATGTAGGCTGAGACGGAGAAGACTAACGGAAGAGGAGAAAGCGTGACAGAAAGGGGACTTATTAACATAGGGCCAACGTTCAGAGCTTACTCAATGGACTTACGACATAAAAGCGACCTAAGCGACATGCGAGATGTCTACGAAGGAGACCTCCCCGAAGTATTATGATACACTATGAGGCCAGTTTAACATTCGAGGACGAATGTTCTAAAGGGGGGGGAGAATGTTATATCCCGTATTTTTGAACGTCAGATTATTTACTGAGGTGGGACCCACACATCGAGATTTTTTTGGGACATCTAAAAAAATTCATATGAATCACATATGAGAAGTTAAACACGACTCAAGAAGGACCCTTGGGCCAAATCAAAGTGGAAGTCCTCCAAACGAATATTCTTAAGAAAACGTTTTCGGGTGATCTGACTTCAAGGGGCAAAAACGGTATTATAAGTTTGGAATTTGGAAGCGTACCAAGATATAGAAGTTGTAGATAATTGAATTAGCTTTCCAACCATAGGTCGTGGGTCCCCAGGTGACGTCGGTACAAGGAGATATGAACGTTTTAAGGTCGAAAGGTCAGTGGGCTAGGCCCAACTCGGGACCAACCGGGTTGGCCCAAAAAAATCAAAAAATAATAATAAGGCCCAAATTTGTGAGGGATGGCCGGCCAACATGGCCCAAGCCCATGATTTTATTAATTATCCATGTGATAATTAATATAAAGGATCAATTATTGAGTCATATCTCATTAGAAACTTCAAGAACACTTGACAAAAAGGAAAGAAGGAGAAATCTCCAAGGCCATTTCGGCCAAGTGCAAAAATTGACAAGAAAATTGACAAAAATTTCTTCAAAAATTATTTTCTACCAATTAAAGGATTCCTAGCAAGGTGGAGTGGTCTTTGGAGCAAGAAAAATTCATATTCTAGCAAGTTGCAAGACTTAGCTAAGTGAAAGATCAAGGAAGAAGGTAAGAACTTATTCTTTACATGTTATGGATATTTTTGCATGTTGTAGTGTGCAAAAGTGAGTGAAATTCATGAATAGCAAGAATATAGTTGTGTGGCAGTGAGTTGTATATCACATGTATAGCCGCGTATATTTGGTGAATCATGAATGCATGGTGAGCAAGTTTTATTTAGTATGTTGGTTGTTGTGTTGTGGATTTTATATTGCAAACAAAAGCCTAATGAGCTTAGTGAAGTATTAGTAGTTGGAGGCTTGTCTTGGAAGATTATGTAAATTGAATATTATGTTCTTACATGTATGGAAGATAATGATATTAGTATGGTGTTGTTGGAATATATATTATAAGGTTGTTATTGTTTTCATTGGAGTTGGAAGGTTTTGAAAGAAGTAGTAAGTTGATTAAGTTGTTATAATGTATCTTGGATTGAATATGGAAATTGTTAGTGTGGTTGAGTTATGTTAATAGTTTGGCCGAGTTTGAATTCCCGGGTTGTTGTTGATTGAAAACTTGCTAGGTAAATGTTGAGGATGGTGTATTTACAGAGGAAATGCTGCCGAAATTTCGGTAGCCAAGTGTTTCCTTAAGATTCTAACTCTAAGTACCCTAATGAAAGTTTGGGTAAATGTGACCAAATCGCAGATTTTGGCGGATTTGCAGCTTGAATTCGGAATAGCAAAAGAAGCGGAAAGAGGTATGTAAGGCTTCACCCTTCTTTCTATGGCATGTCTTAGTTGAAATATGTTGGGTACGAACCTCGGGGACAACTCGGTTCCCCGGAATCCGCACCTAAATTTTTCCACTTTTTGTTCAATAGAATTGAACTAGAAAGTGTGCCAATTGTTGGAAAAACCTCCTACACCCTTAGAACTTGTATAAATGGGACCCGATTACCCTAAGACCCTCACAAGTAACGCTATGACACGTAACATACGTAAATCGTATACGCTACCTCATCCGGCCCGAGGTGGGCCCGCTACTCTCGGATTTTTCCTTACAGTCTTGCTTGACTTACTTGAAGTGAATCCAAAGGGAACCTTTGATCCCGATTTCGATACCAAATGATAAATACTATGACTCCTCTAACGAGGGCACTTCCATGACGATAATGATAACAATGACGTTAGATAATAGAATATGCCTATGATACGTACTACCGGAACGACTCTATGACTAAGATGACTAAGCTAAGTATTATGTAAACATGAAAATGATAAACTAATTTTTTAATATTATTTATATTTCCTAGCTATGACTTTATTTTCTAAAAGATTTCAAAGTCTATGAACTGTCATCTATGATGCCCAGATTTCATTCTACGTATACTTTAATATTATTCCCCGTTGATAGTCTCAACTTAAAATACTCGTTCCTTCAAGGTGATACAAAGCGATCACGAGTGTTCTATAATATAATTGGAGGTCACCGACCTTACGTCACTCCGATGGCTACATGATGCTTCTTTGGGCTCTCCTGCGTGCATATGAGATATATGTTTATAGGATACGTAAATACATATAAGACATGTAAATGTATGTAGGATATGCGTATATATTTTTAAAATATGCACATGACGAAAGAGCTAGAGCTCTATAGACGCTGATGTACCTACATGACACACGTATATGTATATGATAAAAGAGCTAGAGCGCTATAGACGTTGATATATGTACATGATATATGCATATGTATACGGGGGAAATGGAGGTAAGGGCAGAGCGTTATGAACGCATATCCACCTGATCAGTTGGCATTACATGATATGATATCGTCCCGGACGCGAGATGTGTATATTTATGGTTAAATGGATCGGCTGCCGACGCCTCGGCAATATGAGATGTCCTATTTTATATGTATATGTATATGAACAAGGAAAGATTCTTAAAGGAAAGCTAAGTACGCATAGCACCTGCCAAGGGTATATATATATACAGGTTATGTTTTTACCTCAGGACATGTGCTATTATCCTCTTATGTCGTTATTTCCGTTTTATACTTTCCGTATGCTACTATTCATGCCTTACATACTCGGTACACTATTCATACTGACGTCCCTTCTTGTGGACGCTGCGTTTCATGCCGCGCAGGTCAGTAGACAGGCGAATTTGATCCTTAGAAGCCTTACCAGCAGTGTTGACAGCGCTCCAGTTGTTCCGGAGCCCCACTTTCGTGGTACTATTTTGTGTATGCATTTTTGGGCACGACAGTACTCCACCCTTTCTATGTATAAGTGTACTATGTCTAGAGGCTCGTAGACAGATATGTACAGTCAGTCAGGTACAGTTAGATATATGGTGTTCTAGCATGTTAATGTTGTTGTAGAAATTGATAATGAAGTTGACTAGTCTATGCTCATAATGATGTTGCTAATGTTCAAAAACAAAAATATGGCACAGTTCATACGGCCTGCTAAGAAGAAAAAGTAAAAGGATAAGCAAGGGGTGCTCGGTACAAGTATCGGGTACTCGTCACGGCCCCTAGTCGGGTCGTGACACGCCCTGCCCCGTAGGGCGCATAGCTACGGAAGGAGACGATGAACCAACAGCTGACCCAGTAGGCTGAGCAGCACCACCTGAACCGCCTCTGTATGGACACTCTCTCACAGTATGGCCTTGACGGCCGCAAGAAAAACAGGCACCTGTAGCACGATAGCACTCTCCAGGGTGGTGCCTCCCATAATAAGAACACTGGGGTCTGGATGGCCTCGTCTGACCGGAACCTCTGTCCGCTAGTGAACCCGAAACCCTGGAACTCTGGCCTGCCCCTAAATACCCTGCATTATCTGGTCTCCGGCCTGAGAACTGTGGGGGTATGCTCCGTGCTGGCTGGGAAGAATACCTGCTACCCTGCTGCTGAGACGGCCTACTCCGAAACTCCCCAGAATACCCAACTGATCTGGCCCTCTTGGGCTGGCTCCTGTCATGATCTCCGTCGGGCTGACTTCCCCTATGTCAGTCTTCCATACCCTGGGCGTATGCCTATACCCGGGCAATATCCATCCCTGGCTGGGAAGCCATTGCCAGGCAGCTATCAATCAAATAACAATCTAGCCCCATGACATACCGGTACACCCTGTCAGCCATATCAGCTACTATTGCGGGTGCATATCTGGCCAGTGAGTCAAACTATAGGCTATACTCTCGGACGCTCCTGCCCCTCTGCCTCAGCTGTAAGAATCTGTCAACCGTAGCTCGCCGCAGCTCCGGAGGCAGAAAGTGGCCAAGAAAGGCCTCAGTAAACTCGTCCCACACTGCTGGGGGAGCGTCGTCACCCCTGGACAACTCCTAGGACTCATACCAGTTAGCGGCTACCTCGTGCAACCGATATGAAGCCAACTCGACGGACTCGGTCGCAGAAGCCTTAATCAATCGTAACGTGCACTGCCTCTGTCTGATAAACTCCTGGGGATCCTCCTCGGGTTTTGTCCCGAAGAACTCTGGAGTATTACACGTCAAGAACTCACGGGCCCTTGAACTGTCATGTCTGTGCGCCTGATCACCCCCTAATCCGTACTTGTGCCCCTTCTCCGCCACCAGTCTGGTCAATAATTGGAGTGCATCTCGCATAGCCCTATCCTCTGCTCCTAGCTGTGGAGCTGGAGGCTCGGGTACTGGAGCTCTGGGGCTGGCGGTGAAGCCGCCCTCTGGTCTGTAGCTGGTACTGCTCTAATCCCCTCTGATGCTGGCGGCGTAGCAGAACTAGCTGTCGGGGGCACACCCTCCGGCCCATGATGAGCACGGGCCCTGGTAACTCTCTGGGCCTGGCTAGTCTCTCCTGCTACTGCTTTGCCCTTCGGGGCAGTCGTCGTTCTTCTTCAGAGGCATCACTGTAAACATAACAATCGGTCAGAAAGAAATCATTCTAATAACACAACTCTATCGCACGATCTAAGATAAGAAGGAAAGGTAACATCCTAAATGTCCTGTAGCCTCCTGTTTATAGATGTGGTGCGCAACACACCGATATACAAGACTCTACTAGACACGGTCTGTAGACACTTCGAGGACGAACCACTCTGATACCACTTTTGTCACGACCTAACCCCGTAGGCCGCGACTAGTGTCCGAGCTGGACACCCGTACGCACCCAATAACCCAAACCAGCATATAAATGAATTATACAGATATAATGGGCAAATGGCGTTTCAAACTATCGAATGTATACAGATGTGACGCACGGAAGCCGATAAGGCTATCGCAGATTATACCATCCTAAAATATATACACAACCCACATGTATGTCTACAGACCTCTACGAGTAGCAACAGAATCATAAGACGGGACAGGGCCCCGTCGTACCCCTGAATAAACATATACATATACAACAGAAAAGTCTGTACCAAAATATGGGCTCCGGACAAGGGAGCACTCCAAAACAGCAGAGTAGATGTCCTAAGCGAGCAGATCAGCAAATCGAACGTCTGTACCTGCAGGCATGAAACGCAGCCCCCGAAGAAAGGGGGTCAGTACGGAATATGTACTGAGTATGTAAAGCATGGAATACAGTAAAAAAAATCATAACCGGAAGAGAAGGTACAAAAAATGAGTGCAATGTCCAGAATACCAAAATGCTTATTTATAAAACATAAAAGATGCATGCTAAAACATATGCCATATCCGGCCCCAATACGGGACTCGGTGAACCGAACATGGTCGCCTCCCCGTCACTGGCGCCATAACACAACATACTCCCAAATAGAGAATAGCTCCGTAACAAATCATAACATATCAGATGGCCATATCATATCATATCATCAAATATCAGAATATATGTACATGGCACATCATACTCCAGAACCCATGTACATGTTATACCTGCCCCCTCACATCGAGGCACGGCGAACAATGCAGAGGATTACGCGTGATAACATATCCTTGCCCGGGCTCAGTGAAGGAAGCATTGAGGCATCCACGAGTAGAGTAGTGAGAAACTAAATGCAATGAAAAATATAAAACATTTATAAAGACTCGATCGAACAATCCAAACGACAGGTCATTTAGAAACGAATCGGACGATAATCATAGTACATACCTTTCGGATGTCGCGGTGGATTATACCAAAACGAAACTTCTGGGATCGTTTTTACATAACAAAATGTGACATAGAATTCAAGGAAATAGTAAAAACAATTATCATTTAGAAGTCGGAACGATAGCCAACCTAGGTTTCCTTCGGATGTCGCTCGGAAACAAGTTACACAAACGGTATAAAAAAGGTCTCGGGATTTGTGGGCCCACCTCGGGTCAAATCGAGGGGGTGTACGAGGTATATGAACTTTAGTCCTTATGAAGTCAACTACGAGAGTTTCAGGGCAATCCGGTTCTGTTTATGAAAGTTACAGACGTTTTAAGGTGCAAGACTCTTTTAGGAGTAAAAAGTGTTTAAGCTATTTTTTCCATCAAAGCATATCAAAGCATAAGGTCCATAATTCAATTACATTGAAATGATTAAGGGTCATAACTATGCTCGGATCTCTAGGAATAGAGTTTCCCCCGAGGCTTATATCATAGCCTATTATAACTAAGACATGCCAAAAGAAAGAAAGGTAGGACTTTACATACCTCGTTCGCTTCTCAAGCTAATCCAAACTCAAGTTCCGGACTTCCCAAGATCTACAATATGTCAATGAATACCAAACATTAACTATAGGCATTTAGAAATTCAACCTCAAGTTAACACTTGTCTACAAAAATTTTGGCAGCATCTCCCCTGTAAATTCAACATACCCGAGAATTTAACTCGGACAAATTCATCAACAACCATACCAACAATACCAACAACCATACTAATAACATCAACAATCAACTTAAAACGCATTCTAACATTAGTAACCTTCTTCTCTACATAGTTCATCAACATACAATTCAACTACATACATTCAAGTCGATATCAACGCTCACATATTCATTACTAATCCGAGATCACTCAAACACAATCCAAGAATATTTCAAACAATCTACATAATATTCAAACAATTTCACCAACATACCATACTCCACCCAAAAACTCCCCAACTTCCCTAGGAACAATTTCAATGCATTTCTTGCTTCCAAATTCATGAACTATTCCAACAACCCACATATTAATAACATTATTCTCACAATTAAAGAAACGACACCAAAATCACGTTGGCTTCCAAATCAGCCCGTAACAATTCCAAAATCAATTTAAATTATCAAACTCTCATTTTCACCATAAAATATATAGCAACCACAACTAGAATGCTACATAAAAAATAATTCATCTTGCCCACACAACACATACACACACGGCCAAGCTCCATATGCATGCTTCTCATGGTTTTCATCTATTTCTACATACTACAACATAGACAAACCTTCCATAACATATAAAAGAAGATTAAATCTTACCTTTTCTTCTCAACTTCTCAACTTAGCTATAGTTGTGATTTTGCAACAAAGAGAGGTTTTCTTGTTTCAACAATTATACCACGTTGAAGAGGACCCTTGAATTAGTAGGAATACTAGAAGAAATAAATTTTTGGGATCAAAGTTGGAAGGCTTCCGAATTTTTTTCTTTTTCTTTCTTGGCCGAATGGCCTCTCTCTTGTTGCTCTCTTCTTCTTTTTTTCTCTCTTGAATGTTCTTGAAATATGATGACAAATAATAGTAGTCATCCTTTTTATTCACATGGATTAAATTCCACTTGGGCCTTGGCCCATGGCCTATGGCCGGCCACATCTTGGGCCATTTTTTTTTCCAAGCCCAATTACTTCATGACAAATTGTAATTCATAAAAACTATTTTTTTCCAATTTCCAATTTTGCCCTTAGCCTTCCTCAATATTTCCGCATCCATAACTCTAATAAACAACTTGTGTGCTAAACAAGGTTAAAATATAGGCTTGCTCTCAACATCCCGCAATTGTCTTGAATTATCCGAATGCACAAAATGCGGGATATAACAGCTGGGCTCTATCGCACGATCTAAGACAGAAGGAAAGATAACACCCTAAATGTCATGTAGCTTCCTGTTTATAGATGTGGTGCACAACACACCGATAAACAAGACTCTACTAGACATGGTCTGTAGAAACTCCGAGGATGAACTGCTTTGATACCACTTTTGTCACGACCCAACCCCGTGGGCCATTACAAGGGCCCGAGCTGGACAATCGTATACATACCTGTTAGATATAGTCAAACTGAATGTAAGAACAATTTGGAAACTTGCAAAAGAACTCCAAAGGTTCATAACGTCATCATATATATATATATATATATATATATATATATATATATATATATATATATATATATATATATATATATATATCCAGATAACAATTCTCCCGAGGAGTCACAACTAATCAAAACATAATATGGTACGCAAGCCGACAAGGCTACCACTACATGTCAATATGATACGCAAGCCGACAAGGCTGCCACTACATGTCAATATGATACGCAAGCCGACCAGGCTGCCACAACAGACGAAAATATCCATAGCACATCGTATAGACACAGCTGAACAAAACTTATACACAACCCACACATATGTCTACAGACCTCTAAGAGTACAAAAGTGAAATATGACGGGACAGGGCCCCGCCGTACCCCTAGGAATATATATAAGTCTCTATAGAAGCTCTGCACCAAAATATCTGGGCTCTGAAACATTGGAGCTCTCCAAACAGCTAAGCAGAAGTCCTAAGCTGGAGGGTCACCAAATCGAGTATTTGTACCTGTGGGCATGAAACGCAGCCCCCCGAAGAAAGGGGGTCAGTACGAGATATGTACTGAGTATATAAAGCATGAAATACGTTAAAGAGGATCATGACTGAAATAGAGATTACAGGAGACAAGTATGACAATCATAATACCAATACACTTGCCTTATGAAATGTAAAACATGCATATCAATATCATATATCATACCCGGTCCATTGTGGGACTCGGTGAATAAAGTCATCATATACCATCCTTGGCGCCATAATCACATCATCATATCATCACATCATCATATCATATATATATATATATATATATATATATATATATATATATACCGTATCCCAGCCCTCTAGTGAGAGACTCAGTGAACAATGCAGTGAAACTGTGCACAAAAACGTACCCCGCCCGGGACTCGGTGAAAGATATATTGAGGCATGCACGAGCAGAGTAGTGAACAACCATATGCAAACTAAGTCATATCTGAGACTCAATAGAACAATCAAAATGAACCATCATTGGATAATCAAGACAATAGTCATATCAAGTATCCTTCGAATGTCACTATGGATTATATCGAAATAGATCTTCTGGAATCATGGACACGTATCAAGACATAATAAAATAAGTTCTGGGAATCAAGTACATTAGCCATCCTAGTGTCTCTAAGAATAGGAGCTTTCTTGAAGTCATACATACGTCGTCTATTTGTTTCATAAAGATCATGCCAAAAAGAAAGAAGGTTTAGCTTTACATACCTTAAGTCGCCAAAATGAACCAACAATGAACTCGTTAATTCTTACGCCAATCCTATAACAAGGGAATGTGTATATGAACTTAGATAACGCTAGTATATGATGTATATCAAATGATAATTCAATTCTAAAATGAAACGGGCAGCGTTTCCCCAATTTTTTAATCACCATAATGTAACCAGCAGCCCGCAACAACAACAACAACAACCTCATTTAGGTCCCTTTGAACTAAAATCATCCATATACAAGGGTATAAATCAAACAACCCAATGTACATTTCGTATATGATACATTATACTCTTGTTTCCTTCCAAATTTATGAACCATATTAATAACAACACGACAACAACATCGACCACCATCCATGTACAATAAAACTACTTCGATATCATTTTAATACAAGCTCGAAACAGCCCGTCAAAACTACGACATCAAAATACGAGTTTCGTCCAACATACACTCGTATACGATATCTTTATACACTTTCTTTGTTTAGATTCATGAAACATAGCGCCACAATATTATGCTCCATGGCAGCCCATTACTTCATCAAGTCTTAATCACACGTTTAAGTTTCTCTTCCATAATTTCCATCCCCAACAAGTTGATTAAGGACTAAACAAACTTAAAACAAAACAAAGGTGGAATGGAACCTTACCTTAAAAAAAAACAAGTTGTTGCATATAGGTTCTTGATCTCTTAATGAACTTGCTAATTAATCCATAAAGGGCAAGTTTTCCCTTGGCAACAACAAGCACGTCCATGGCTGTTTGTTCGTTGCTGCTGCTGGCCGTGAGCCTTGGACAACCATGGCTGCCTCCCTTAAACGTTTTGAGCACCTTATGATTCAATTCAAAAAAAAAAAAATCAAAGCCATGGCTGGCCGTGAGCATTGGCAGCCATGGCTGCTCATATTTTCTTCAATTGAATTCTTTTGTGAAGAGGAAATGAGGATTCCTTAGTCATCAAATGAATATATAGGCTGCCCCTCCATGGGACACGTGTCCACCCTTATGACATGTGTCCCACTAAAATAACCACCAATTAGGTTCAACAATGTGTTGTGGGGCCCACTTAGTGGTCTAATTACCTTAATTAATCATTAATCCCCACTTAATAATCTTATCATGATTAATTAATCCCTAATCTCCACTAATATTTCTACATTAATTGTAATTAATGTGCAAACTGTGCACTATTAAAATTGGGATTGAAAACTCCTTGTCTCAAAATTACCTTGTCCTTAAACTTATGTTGATTAGCTTACGAATAATCTAACGTGCAAAAATACGGGGTATAACATATATACATTCAATCCATTTTCTTACTATACTTACAATAACTTACCTTGATGATGGCTAGTTCGCCATTCTGTATATACAATTTCTGATAGCGTAACCTCGATGAAATATCTTACTTCGGTAACTCCTAGTAGCATTATTTACCTTCTCTTGTCGACACCATTATCCTGCTGAAATCAAAGGTCAGTATATAAGGGATATCATTTCCTATCTCTTGGCTCTATCGCACGATCTAGAGTAAGAAGGAAAGGTAACATCTTAAATGTCCTGTAGCTTCCTGTTTATAGACGTGGTGCACAACACACCGATAAACAAGACTCTACTAGACACGGTCTGTAGACACTCCGAGGATGAACTGCTCTGATACCACTTTTGTCACGACCCAACCCCATGGGTCATGACTAGTGCCCGAACTGGACACTCGCATACATACCTGTTAGATATCGTCAAACTGAATCTAAGAACAATATGGAAACTTGCAAAAGAACTCCAAAGGTTCATAACGTCATCATATATATATATATATATATCCCGATAACCTGTCTCCCGAGGAATCACAACCAATCAAAACATAATATGATACGCGAGCCGACAAGGCTGCCACTACATGTCAATATGATACGCAAGCCGACAAGGCTGCCACTATATATCAATATGATACGCAGGCCGACAAGGCTGCCACTATATATCAATACCATACGCAAGCCGACAAGGCTTCCACTACAGACGAACATATCCATAGCACATCGTATAGACACAGCTGAACAAACTTATACACAACCCACACATTTGTCTACAAACCTCTAAGAGTATCGATAGTGAAATATGACGGGACAGGGCCCCGCTGTACCCCTGGATAAAGATATATATATATATACATCAAAAGATCTGTACCAAAAGTCTAGGCTCCGAAACAATAGAACTCTCCAAGACAGCTGAGTGGAAACCCTAAGCTGGAGGATCACCAAATCGAGTATCTGTACCTGCGGGCATGAAACGCAGCCCCCCTGGAGAAAGGGGGTCAGTACGAGATATGTACTGAGTATATAAAGCATGAAATACAATAAAGAGGATCACAACTGAAGTACAGATCACAGGAGACAAGTATGACATTCAAAATACCAATACACTTGCCTTATGAAATGTAAATCATACCTATCAATATCATATATCATACCCGGCCCATTATGGGACTCGGTGAATAAAGTCATCACATGCCATCCGTGGCTCCATAATCACATCATCATATCATCATATCATCACATCATCGTATATATATATACCGTACCCGACCCTCTAGTAAGGGACTCGGTAAACAAAGCAGTGATACTGTGCACAAAAACATACCCGGCCCGGGACTCGGTGAAAGATAAATTACGGCATGCACGAGCAGAGTAGTGAGCAACCATATGCAACCTAAATCATATCTGAGACTCAATAGAATAATCAAAATGAACTATCATTTGAAAATCAAGACAATAGACATATCAAGTACCCTTCAAATATCACTATGGATTATATCAAAATAGGACGGCTGGAGTCATAGACACGTATCAAGACATAATGAAGTATGTTCTGGAAATCAATAACGTTAGCCATCTTAGTGTCTCTAAGAATTGGAGTTTCTTTGGAGTTTATACATTCGTCGTCTATTTGTCTCACATAGACCATGCCAAAAAGAAAGAAGGGAATAGCTTTATATACCTTGTCGCTTCTCAAGTTAATCATAACTTAGGTCTTGGGCTTCACCAATCTACAAACAATACCAAATATGCCAATAATCAAATTAGGATGCTCTTTCAAACCAATCCTTACTTACTTAGAAATCTAACGATATTCGGGTGGCATTTTCCTTAAACCTAATAATCCTTATGATTCCAATTTAGCCCAAATATCAATCCAATACCAACATCAATATCAACAAATACACACTCAAATAGAATCAAATCCATTCTTAAATCACTTCCAAAACAGCCCAACACACATTTCTATACCGATACTTGCATATACTTCTTTATTTCCGTATATACATAGTATAACAACAAAAATAACAACAACAAATACAGCCAATCCCACGATATTCTAGCCCACAAAATAATTCATAACAACCACCAAATAGCCCACATGATAACAACAACAATTTATCCGATTCCCGCAATTAATTTTGTAGTTCCCATCTCACTAATTAGCTATGACCGGGATGAATTTAAATACACCTAGAAGAGAATAAATCTTACCTTATATGCCAAGAAATAGTCTTTTTCGACCTTACTTCATTATGAAGAAAGCTCGGAGTCCACAACACGACCAAAACGGAACAACGAAACCGAAGTAGGGAGCAAAACTAATATATTATTTTCCAGAAAAAGATATACGTTTCTCCCCTTAAAGAACTCGTGTTGCTGCTATTTAGAAGAAAAAAAAAAGGTTTCTGATTTGTGTACTAAATTGTTGCTTTCCATATTCTGTATTGTTAAAGTTCACGCTAAATGGTATACGGATGGTAAAAGCACCTTTGTCCCTTTACACGTGGGATTCTTTTAGTCCACCACCCCAACATTTCATTATGTGTTGCACACCACTATGTCAATACATCTACATTCCTTAGCTCCCTATTTTGTATAGGTCCTACGTGGACAATGTACACTCATTGTTTATTCACTTACATCATTAGTCATATGTCACGACCCAACCCCATAGGCCATGACTAGTGCCCGAACTTGGCACTCATATACGTACCTGTTAGATATAGCCAAATTGAAACTATGAACAATATGGAAACTTGCAAAAGAACTCTGAAGGTTCATAATGTCATCATATATATATGTCCAGATAACTGTCTCCTGAGGAGTCACAACTGATCAAATCATAAAATGATACGCAAGCCGACAAGGCTGCCACTACATATCAATATCATGCGCAAGCCGACAAGGCTACCACTACATATCAATATCATGCGCAAGCCGACAAGGCTGCCGCTACATACGAACATATCCATAGCACATCGTATAGACACAGCTGAACAAACTTATACACAACCCACACAAATGTCTACAGACCTCTAAGAGTATCGTTAGCGAAATATGATGGGACCGGGCCCCGCTGTACCCCTGGGTAAACATATACGTACATAAGAAGATCTGTACAAAAATTCTAGGCTCCGGAACAACAGAGCTCTCCAAGATAGCTGAGTGGAAGTCCTATGCTGAAAGGTCACCAAACCGACTATCTGTACCTGCGGGCATGAAACGCAGCCCCCCGAAGAAAGGGGGTCAGTATGAGGTATGTACTGAGTATATAAAGCTTGAAATACAATAAAGAGGATCATAACTGAAATAGAGATTACCGGAAACAAGTATGACTTTTAAAATATCAATACACTTGCCTTATGAAATGAAAATCATGCATATCAATATCATATATCATATTAGGCCCATTATGGGACTCGGTGAATAAGGCCGCCACATAGCATCCTCGGCGCCATAATCACATCATCATATCATCACATCATCACATCATCAAATCATCACACCATCACATTATATATATATATATATATATATATATATATATATATATATATATATATATATATATATATATATATATATATATATATATATATATATATATATATATACCGTATCCCGGCCCTCTAGTGAGGGACTCGGTGAACAATGCAGTGAAACTGTGCACGAGAACGTATCCTGGCCTGGGACTCAGTGAAAGATGTATTGAGGCATGCACGAGTAGAGTAGTGAGCAACCATATGCAAATAAAATCATATATGAGACTCAATAAGATAATCAAAATGAACCATTATTTGAAAATTTAGACGATAGTCATATCAAGTACCTTTCGAATGTCACTACGGATTATATTAAAATAGAACTTCTGGAATCATATACACGTATCAAGACATAATGAAATAGCTTCTGGAAGTCAAGAACATTAGCCATCCTAGTGGCTCTAACAATAGGAGCTTCTTTGGAGTCATATATATACGTCGTCTGTTTGTTTCATAAAGATCATGCCAAAAAGAAAGAAGGGTTAGCTTTACATACCTTTAACGCTTATTTAAATGTCCAACGTCTACTTCTCGAGCTCGTAGGTCTAAAATTAAGATAACATAAGCCACAGTTAGATCATCCACATCCTTACTAACCAATCCAAGTACGAATGAAACTTAACGAAATTCGGGCAGCATTTCCCCTGAAAACTTAACAATACTCGAGATTCCAATTTAGCCAAACATCAATCAAAATACCAAGAACAACAACACCAACAATTTCATATCAAACTAGAATTAAATCCATTCTTAAATCACTTTCAAAACAGCCCAATATACATTCATATACCAATGCTTGTATACCCCTTCACAAAACCTGCTTGATTCTGAGAAATTAAATCAGGCAGTAGGTGAACCATCCTTTCATGTATAACTCTAGAGAAAATCTTATTAACAAAGTTGCTCAAGCTTATTGGTCTCATGTCACCAAAGGTCTGCACATTCTGCTTCTTAGGCAACAGCACCAGATTTGTGTGAGTTATGTACCTTGGAAGTTCATGTCCTCTGAAAAAATCCCACACCATGCTGAATATATCCCCTCCAACAATTTCCCAACATGCTTGAAAGAACATGCCTGTAAAACCATCAGGTCCTCCAGCACCTGTATTATTCAAGCCAAAAACTGCATGCTTGACTTCTTCCATAGTAGGATCAGCAGTCAATTCTTCATTTTTTTCATCTGTGACCATGCAAGGGACATGCTTCAAAATGTCAAACTGAGTAGGAACTACTGTTTCATGGAATTGAGCTTGATAGAACCTAACAGCCTCCTCAGCAATTTGGTGTTCATTTTCAAGCCATTGACCCTGAGAATCATGTATTCTTTTCAACTGCAACCTTTTCCTCCTTCCTTTAACATGTACATGAAAGAATTTAGAATTTTTATCTCCTTCTTGGAACCATGTCATGCCAGATTTCTGTTTCCAATATTCCTCCTCTATATGCAATGCTCTTGTCATCTCAGCTTGCACTTTTTGAAGTTTCTCCCTTTTGGTATTTGTAGGATCTGCCTCAAACAATGCCTCATGAGCTTTGATGACTTCTTCAAGATTAGTGATATTCTGGAAGAAATCACCATATGTTATTTTACTCCACTGAGACAACACCTTCTTCAGCTTCTTAAGCTTGACATTAAAGGTCATGAAAGAATTGGCCACCACATCTGTCTGCCAATTGTCCTTCACAAGCTGTAGAAAATCTGCATGCTTTGTCCAGAAATTTAAGAACTTAAAAGATTTCTTAAATTGGTGCGCCTCCTGTTTACATTCTACTAGAAGTGGAGAGTGATCAAACCCCAACATGATTAAGTGGCTAACATCCAGACCTGGAAACTGCTGTTGCAGTTCAAAATTTCAAAGACATCTATCTAGCCTCTTGAACACACATTCATCTACAACCCTTCCATTCCACCAGGTGAAAATGCTTCCTTTATAACCCAAGTCACTAAGATTACAGGACTGGATACAATGTCTGAAGTCCTCTACATCATTCAAAGTTACAGGTAAACCACCATATTTCTCCTCCTCCTCTACAATGTCATTGAAATCTCCACCAACTAGCCAAGGGAGAGTCATGTCTGATGCAAGATTATACATGGAATCCCACAGTTCAATTCTCTCACTTCTGTCACACTTAGCATAAACTAGAGTGACTATCATATCAAAATCAGTATTCCAATTGAATAATTTCAAAGTAAGCTGCTGGTCATTGTCTATTAACACTGTGACTTAATACTCCTCATCAATGAAAGTCCATACTTTTCCACATACATTGTTCATAGCAGTCTTAATTCCCAGCCTTCTCCTATAACATTCTAACTTATAAGCCTGTTGAAATGGTTCCATCAAACCTATAAGAAAGAACTTATATTTTGTATGCATTGTTAAAAGCCTCTTAAAAGCTTTTTTAGTGTTTACTGATCTTATGTTCCAAATTTGTGCATTCCTCACTAAAGTTGGGATTTAGATGAAGTTCTTCTTGTGTGCACCCCAATGATATGAGATGAATGATTCTCTTTGACAGGTTCCCTCCTTCCTTTGCCAATAAACTTCTCTACCTACTTGGGAGATAAATCCCCCTCCCTTACAACATTCATAAAGTTCTGAGCAATTGACTCCTCATCTAAGTCTATTTTGGGCTATTCCCCTCCAACTGTTGCTACTTGCAAGTTACCAACCTTAGGAATAATAGGCCCTTCTGATATTTGTACTGCCAATTGATTCTGATTTCCACCTATATTATCTTGGCTTTGTTGATGATTAAGAACTTCAGCATTGTCCTGTCCACCATACATGGACTGATTAGGGGCATAAGTCTGTCTCTTTGCACTATTCTTAGCTTCATGCACTACATCTGTATGCATGACTTGTTGGTTTTTTGTTGGGAATTTTGATGGAGTTTGAGTGGCCCGTGTATTTTCTACATGGCTCAGCTGCATTGCTGCAGATTGCTCAACTTGAATTTGTCCCTTTGTCCTATCATGATTTTGATCCAGCTGCTTGTGATTGACATTGTTTTCCTCCACAGCATCATCCATCCTGTCAACCATCTTGTGGATTTCTTGGGAGGATGAAATAGAGTCAATAGACTGTATAACATTAGCATTTCCTCCTACTATTTCACCTTCCTCCCCATCTTCCTCTACCTGCTCACTCCACAACTTCCTTGCACTACTAGTGCCTCCAGCCTAAACAAATGTATTTAAAGGAATATCATGACAGGCCTGATTAATGGTGACCTTATCTACTCCTGATTGAAAAACTGTTTCAACCCATTCTTTAGTCTTAATAGGTAAAGAATGTGGCTTACCAGGAGTAAATACAGCTGCATTGGTATTCAATACCCTCTCTGCACCATCAGCTGCCACCCCATTAACCCCAGGTGCAACAACCAACTATTTCTGAGTATCTACTGCATTTGCATGCTCTTGTTGTACTTATATCTCATCCAAGGCCATAACAACATCTTCTTGTATACCATAATCATTTTCTAATGCTACAAACTTGTTGATGGTTTGCACAGCATTAGATTTATGTACTTCACTTGCTTTATTTGCACCACCATTCTCCTTTGTTATTGTCAAAGCAGCCTGGTTTAGAGCATTGCTGCCAATCTCAACCTGCTTCTTTCCATTCTGAGTCCTCCATTTATACACATTCTGCACATTACCAACTACCTTGCCACTCTCCAACACCTTAATTACTTGTCTGGGATTTTTATTATCTGCATGGTGTGACTGCTTGTTATTAACCTGTTTTACCTTATTTGCCATCTTGTTTGGTTCCTTAACATTGTTAGGGCCTGCAGCATGCTTCCCTTTATTTCCACTAACACCATTAACTTCCTCCTTACTCTCCTTCTCTAGTAATAAATCAGGATGCAACTTCCAACATCCTTCTTCATCATGGCCTTGCAAACAACATTCCTTACAATATTTAGGCATGAAATCATAGTGAATTTTCACCCACCTTGATTTTGTTTCTCCAGTTTTGCTATCCACAGGCTGTATTTGCACTCTTTTAGGATGTTCAAACAACAAATCCACTTCAACTTTCACACGAGCACAGCTTGGCCTTGTTTTATATTTGGTTGCCACATCCAAAGTCAATGGCTTGCCTACTGCTGAGGCCATAGAGAACAGTTGTGACTGACCAAAATAGTTTGGTGCTAGTGTAGGAAATGAGATCCAAGCAATGGCAATGGAAGTCTCCTCTTCAGGATTAAACCATGGATCCCATTTGAGTGTCCTCATGGGATAATATCCTCCACTCTCCTTGATCCAAAAGACTGGTTTCGATAATAATGTTACATAATCTTCGAACAACTCACACCTGATCAGAACATGTCTATTGCATAGCAGTCCTATGGTGGCAGTACTCTTTAGTTAACATTGTAGTGGAATCAACATACGTAATGCATGCAGATCTGGCAGTCCATAGCTAAATTTCCCCACTACTGCATATTGTAGTTTCTCATGAATTATTATCCTGTCTATTTCTTTCATGGTATATTGTATTGTTGGTTCACCATGGTGATACACAATAGGTTTCATAGGAATAGGTAAAACAGTCATGGTAGTCGGGTGTTTTGAATCAGTAGCATTCAAAGTTGAAGGTTTCAATAGTTTGGCATAGTCTAGGGTTTGCATGGGATGTGTTGAAGGCAATGTAGGTTGTGCAGCCTCTTGTGGAGGCTGCATGGTGGCCGGAGAGGCCATGAATGGCCTGAAAGTTTTCCTCTCTCACTAGGTCAACAATCGCCTAGAGAGAGAAGCTCTAGGGTTTTTACTTATTTCTCTAACGGGTTCTTTCTCTTTATAGGCATTTCTGAAATACACAACACACGATTAAGGGACAAGAATTTCTTATACCATAACTCTATCGCACGATTCTTATGAAGAAAGAAGGTCATTTATTCCTAAAATGTCTGCAGCTTCTCATTTATAAGTGTGGCACGCAACACACCCATAACTAAGACTCTACTAGACACGGCTCGTAGACACACCCTAAGACTGAACCGCTCTGATATCACATTTGTCACGACCCGTCTAGAGGGCCGCGACGAGCTCCTGGTGCTAGCCCACCCAGGCACCCCTTGGCTTACACTTATACTTACATCTAGGTGAGCCACATAATTAAACATACGTTTCTACTCATCATTCGTGCTAGTCCCATTGGACGACAATGCTTGCATATCATGGTTGGCATCTATACCACGTCAATGTACATGGGCCGACAAGGCTATCAAAATGATATACAAAATATAGGCGACAAGGTGTCACGACCCAACCCCGTAGGCCGTGATTAGTACCCGAGCTGGGCACTCGTATACACACCTGTTAGCTATAATCAATCCACAACTAACTTGATAAGGAACTTATATATAAAAAGACAAGACATCGTCTCAAAGCTGTCGCATATATATATATATATATATATATATATATATATATATATATATATATATATATCAAGGCAACCTGTCTCCTGTGGAGTCACAACTACCAACAGATAACATCGTACGTCAGCCGGCAAGGCTATCACAACATATGGGAACATCCCAACCATACACATACGCAAGCCGACAAGGCTGCCACTACATACAACATCCCAGAATATATATACGTACGCAAGCCGACAAGGCTGCCACTATTAATGGGAACGTCCCAAAACATAAGTCATACTAACACAGTTGGACAACATATATATATATATATATATATATATATATATATATAACCCACACACATATCTACAGACCTCTAAGAGTAACAACAACAACACATGACGGGACAGGGCCCCGCCGTACCCCTGGACAAAACAGATATATACAACAAAAGGTTCTGTACCAAAATCTAGGCTCCGGGACAAGAAAGCACTCCAAGATAGCTGAATAGGAATCCTAAGCTGGCGGATCACCAAAGCGAGCGTCTGTACCTGCGGGCATGAAACGCAGCCCCCCGAAGAAAGTGGGTCAGTACGAGAAATGTACTGAGTATATAAAACATGAAATACAGTAAGAAAGATCATAACTGAAGTAGAGATTCCAGGAGACAAGTATAATAGCCAAGAAGTCACTGTACCTGTGCTTTACAATTAAATCATGCATATCATTATCATATACCGTACCCGGCCCATTATGGGACTAGGTGAATAAAGTCATATTATCATATCATCATATAAATATACCGTACCCGACCCATTATGGGACTCGGTGAATAAAGTCGTGTACACGTATACCATACCCGGCCCATCATGGGACTCGGTGCCATAGTCATATCATCATACTATCATATCATCATATACCGTACCCGTCCCCCTATTGAGGGACTCGGTGGATAATGTAGTAAAATGTGCGTGATAACATACCCGACCCGGGACTCGGTGAAAGATGTAACAACAGTATGCACGAGCAGAGTAGTTAGTAACCATATGCAACTAAATCATCATCTGAGACTCAATAGATAAGTGGACTAACTAACACTCGAATATCAAAACGATAGGCATGTTAAGTTCTCTCTAAATGTCATTATGGACTATATTAAGTAAAGTCTCAGGGATCACAGACATGTGTCAAATTAATACAAGACCATCTTATGAAAGTGTTACGTCCCGTATTTTTATACATTGGGACAACCCGGATTAACTATGATAATTTAAGGCCTAGACTATTCCGGGATTTGAAGTCGGGACTTTTGACCATTTGATTTTATTCGGAGACATAAGTTGTATATAAAATTGTGGGCATTGAACACTTAGGAAACATTGGGACCACAATTCATAAAATTGGAATTAAAAATCTTGCCCAAAAATGGCCTTGTAGCCGTGTGGTCCACAAAAAGGTCCCATACATTGTGTGGCCAATTTTAATTGGTCCAACACATTGTGTGGGCCAAAGGTAATAGAGATATTTTGGGGGCTTAAAAGATGACCCTTAAGTCATCTTTTCTCATTTCCACTTCAACACTAGAGAGAGAGAAAAATCAAGACCTTGGAGAGCAATACTCCCTCCAACCTCACGGCTTGGACCATGGAAATTCAAGTCCAAGTTTTGCCTCTCCAAAATTAATTCTTGGGTACAAACCCACTATATTGAGGTCCCTAAGTAGCTTGGAAGCATTGTTGGAGTGATCAAGTCCTTCATTCAAGAGGTTGCAAACCCTAACCCCTTTGTGGAGTTGAAGAAGAAAGGTGAGAATTCCTCTTGTTTTATGTGTTATAAATGTTGTATGCATATTATAGTATGTTATTATGGATGAAAATCGTGAAATGTAGTATGTTGGAAGTTGGGTCGTGTATGGTGTGTGAAGTTGTGTAAATGGGTGTTGTGACTAAGTGATGAATTAATTCCATTTAGTATGTTGATTGTTGCAAGGTGAAGAAATGAATGAGAATTATTGATATATGTATGTATGTGTGTATTGTAGCCGTGTATAGCCCCAAATGTTTGGCAAAGAATGAATTAAAATCGCTTAGCGTCGTAATGGTTATTGTGATGACTTTTATGTTGGAAATGAGAGTTTAATGTCCCAAAATTGATATGGTAAATGTGCGGACTGATTTGGAGAATTTGGGTGCACTTAATGTAACCTTTATTTATGAGAACCATTAACATATGTATATCTGTAGCGTGGACGAATATGGGTCTTATTATATGCCGAAGATCGTATTTATATCGCTTAACGTCTTAATTGTCGTCATTATGAATTCTAGTTGGAATTGAGCATTTAATGACTCAAGAATGATGTTGAGATTTTGTGGAATGATTTGGGTCTTATTATGCATTTGATGTAAGTCGTATATTTGTGAAAATGACATCGATATATTGTGTATTGTGATACAAAACATGACTTGAAAATGAGGAAAGAAAATAGGGGGCTGTTCTCGGCTAAGGGGGCTGTTTTCGGCCAAAAATTTGGAGAAATTGTGGATTGTTAGAAATATTATGTGAATTGTTTAGAATGCCCTTGAATATTGTGGTAAGGATTTGGGTTGATAATTAAATGTGTGAACGATATTGTGGCTTGAAAGTAAGCCATTGAATTGAATAATTGGAAAGTTGTTGAATGATGAAAAAGAGAGCTATTAATGTTATTTTGCCTTCCGAATTTATTATTGATGTTGTTAGGTTGGTTATTGTGGTTGTTGTTGTTGATTTTGAGCGAGATAAATTCTCGGGATGGCCTATTTACAGGGGAAATGCTGCCGAATTTTCCGTAGAATTTAATGATTAGTTTGGAATGGATGGCTTAAGTGCCCTTAGCTAATGATTGGATATTCGTTGGCATATTTGTAGACCTAGGGGAGCCCGAGGCGTAGATTGGAATTTACTTTAGATTGGCCATCTTAGAGTGCGTACGAGGTATGTAAGGCAACTTCCTTTTTTTTTTGGCATGTCTTAGTTTTACATAGGCTAAATTAGAGCCTTAAGGAAATTCCAAATCTGAAATCCGAGCATGTTATGATCCGTATATGTTCTTTGGCACTCTTATGTATGATTTGATGAAATATGAACCCTTATGTCTTTGAAATAATCGTTTTCCGAATTTTGCATAAAGGGTTCACTTTAAAGAAGTTCGTAATTTTTGGAATGCCATATCTTTCACAAACATGCTCGGATTACTCTAATATTTTTGTAGAAGTCTATATGACATATGATATGTATGTTTTCCATAGGCGGGCCCGACTCAGGTAAATACCCACCCGTGGGTCCCGTGACTTTCCTTTATGAAATCCGGAGAATCTTTGAAAGAATTTAGTATGACTATTATTTCGATTTTCAAATATGATCATTTTGCTTATGTTTGAATTTATGATAATGATTTTATGCATATGACTAAAATCGTGCGCGTTTTGATACACTCTGGAGTTATGCTGTGTTTATGGTTCACCGAGCTACTCGCAAACGAGGGTCGGGTTCCACTTATATTTGGTGTTATGCTGTGTATGGCGTTATGCGGTGATGTGATATGTGACGGGGATACGGAGATTTGAAACTTTCTGGTGTTATGATGTGTTATGGCGCCATCGACGGGCGGGCGACCATACTCTTCTGTACCCTATGCATGACTTACATGTTTGAAACTAAACATTTTGATATGATTGGATTTGCACTTATGTTCGGCACTTCTGTTTCTTTTATGTCTCAGGTTTGTTTTCTGTATATTCTGCTTTGCATACTCAGTACATATCTCGTACTGACCCCCCTTTCTTCGGGGGGGCTGCGTTTCATGCCCGCAGGTATAGATGCGCAGTTTGGTGATCCACCAGTTTAGGACATCCTCCTTTGCTGTTCGGAGTGCTCTTCTCACTTCAGAGCATATGTTTTGGTATACAGTTTCATTGGTTGTGTATGTATTTGTTCAGGGGTACGGCGGGGCCCTGTCCCGCCATATGATTCGGTTGGTCTGTTTAGAGTTCTGTAGACGTATTTGTGGGTGTGTGTGCCTACGTCTGTTCCGATGTGTTTGTATGATTCTATTCGTTATGGCAGCCTTGTCGGCGTGCATTTGTATCTGTGTTTTGGGCCGTTGTGCCATTTGACAGCCTTGTCGGCTTTTGACATATTTGACAGCCTTGTCGGCTTTTTGGACATATTTGATAGCCTTGCCGGCTTTTCGATATATGTATATGCTTATGTTTGTGTCAGATACAGTTGGATACAGTTTGAGACGGCATATAGCAGTTATAGCCATATATGCTATTTGTATGTGATTCGATATGGATAGGTACGTTTGGGTGCCCAACTAGGGCGCCAGTTGCGGCCCACGGGGCTGGGTCGTGACAGAAAGTTAAAGACATTAGTCGTTATAGAGTCCTTTAAGAATAGGAACTTTTATGTATTATTTACTGTCCAATCATATAGGAAACTCGAGGGCAGTAGCTCGACTACTTTAAGAGTTCTAACATCAAGAAGTGAATAAGAATCATAAATCATGCTCGGAAATTGTGAATAGAATTACCCTAGTGCTCTTATCATACAGTACTTACATCTAGGACATGCCAAAAGAAAGAAAGGATAGCTTTACATACCTTTAGCGCTTATTCGCCACACAGCACGTATGCTGCCCAATAGTATCTCAACCTATATTAAGACATCAAGAACTACGGTTAAGCTACGGGGAGATTCAAAACGTATTCTAACATTAGTAACTCCTTTCTAGTTAATTAGACGACGTTCCTTACATTCAAACCAATTACACAATAGTCAAGCCAATACCAATAACTATACGTTCAAGTATTATAACGAAGCTATTCTAGACATATTCGAGAACACTCCGAACAGTCCACACAACATTCTAAACAGCCCACATTCACAACATTCGTTAACAATCCGCATACGACTACTACATTTTCAAGTTATCCCTAATAATCCGTAGTCTTAACGTTTACATCTAAACAACCCTATAACAGCCCAACCAACATACAACACAACACCTAATATTAATTATCATTAATCTTCTAAGCTCAATAAGAACAACAATAGCATATCAAGACAGCCCCTAACTAACAACGTAAAGAGATGCCCGATAATCTCGCGGGCACCTAAGAACATGCCAAACAAACCATCCACTTTTATTATAAATTACTTAACACATTCTTTTCCTCCAAATTCATGAGTTACACCAGCAACTATACGTCAACACCATCATCTATTTAAAGGCAAGAAAACAATATTAACATCACTATAATCCTTACAACAACCCACAAACAAATGTAACTTCAACTTTAACAATTAAATACCTTCATTCTCATCATAAAATCCATAACAACAACAATCAAAATACTAAGCAAAATCAGTTCACCATCTTCTACACCAAACAGCCCCCTACGACTTCAACCATGCTACAACATCAACACACATAATTTCATGGATTCAATTTATATTTACACATTTACAACACGTCTAAATCCTTACTACAACGTGTAAAAAGATGATCAACCCTTACCTTAACAATTTGACTCCTCAACTTGGCTGAAATTTATGAATTGAAAGAATTAATATTTTTGGTTGCTCCAATGGCTACTTCACGTTACTATATACCTTCCAATTGGTTGGAATACTTGAAGAAAACAAATTTTTGATCACCAAGTTTGGAGCTCTCCATGGTCAGCCATGGCCGAGAGCTCCTCTCTCTATCTCTATAATTTTTTTTTTGGTTAAAGTATGATGAAATGGTTTCATTAGTCATCAACATAGCTTAAGTATGTTTCCTACAAGCTGGACACGTGTCCCACTCATGGCTTAAGCCAATCAAATTTGGCCATACCATGGGTGGGGTCCACACGGCCACTAATGCATAATTAGTAAATAATTAATTCTTAATCCCCACTTAATAATATAATCATGGTTAATTAATCCCTAATCTCCATTAATATTTCCATACCAATTAAAATTTATAAGTAATTTGTGCATTAATAAAAATCAGAGATTAGAAGTCTCTACCTCGTATCCCAAAATAGTCTTGCCCTTAAACTTATCGCGATTAGCTTAAAAATATTCCAATGTACAAAAGTGCGGGATATAACATCCTTCCTCTCTTTAGAACATTCGTCCTCGGATGTTAAACTAGTCTTATAAGGTCTTATAAAGAGTTCGGGGGAGTCTCTGTAATAGTTGTCACATATAGTTCACTTATTAATCAATATAACCAATTTAGGGGTTTTGATTACCTGTGGTATAGGGAATAAGTATGTATACTTATTCTTCATCTCCTCTTCGGCTTCCCAAGTCATCTCCTCCCTGTTATTATTCTGCCACAATACTTTAACAGAAGCCACGTCTTTGGTACGCAACTTTCTCACTTGGCGATCCAGTATAGCCACAGGGTTTTCCTCATACGATAGCTCCTCTGTTACCTGGACATCATCCACGAGGAATACCCTAGAAGGGTCACCAATACATTTGTGAAGCATAGACACATGAAACACTAGGTGTACTACTTCCAATTCAGATGGTAGGTCTAGCTCATAGGCAACCATGCCTACCTTACGAACAATCCGATAAGGCCCAGTATACCTCGTGCTAAGCTTTCTCCTCTTGACGAATCTCATCACGCCCTTCATGGGTAACACCTTCAAGAATACCCAATCGCTAACCTAGAAGTCTAAATGTCGACGTCGATTATCTGCATACGACTTCTATCGACTCTGAGCTGCTAATAACCTTTCATGAATAAGCTTCGCTTTATCAACTACTTGTTGAATCATATCTGGGCCAATTAACCTAGTCTCACCAACATCAAACCAGCCTATAGGTGACCTGCACTTCCTGCCATATAGAGCCTCATACGGTGCCATCTGGATGCTCGAATGGTAGCTATTATTATAAGCAAACTCAATAAGTGGCAAATGATCGTCCCAGCTACCTCTGAAATCAATAATACAGGCCCATAACATATCTTGTAGCGTCTGAATAGTGTGCTCAGCCTGTCCGTCAGTCTGAGGGTGGAACGCTGTGCTAAGACTCACCTGTGTCCCTAATCCCTCCTGGAATGATCTCCAAAAATTAGTTGTAAACTGAGCTCCTCTGTCGGAGATGATTGCTGTGGGAACCCCGTGAAGTCTCACTATCTCCTTAAGGTATAACCTCGCATAGTCCCCAGCTGAATAAGTAGTCCTGACTGGAAGAAAATGGGCTGATTTTGTCAGCCTATCCACGATAACCCAAATAGAGTCATATCTTCGCGGAGTGCGGGGTAAACCTGTAACGAAGTCCATGTTAATCACCTCCCATTTCCAAGTCGGAATCTCTATCTCCTGTAATAATCCACCGGGCATTTGATGATTGACCTTAACCTGTTAACAATTCGGGCACTGAGCGACAAACTCCGCTATATCCTTTTTCATGCCATCCCACCAATACAAACATCTGAGGTCATTTATATCTTCGTTGATCCTGGATGAATAGAATAACGGGCATAGTGTGCCTCTTCCATAACTTGTCGTCGTAACCCTGCAACCTCAGGTACACATAATCTGCCTCTGTATCGTAGTACTCCGTCAAGTGCAATCTCGAATGGGGTCTCATCCTTTTGAAGAGCTGCATCTCTATAATGTACAAGAACAAGGTCCTCGTACTGGTGCTACTTCACCTCTTCTATGATAGAGGATTCAGCGACTCCTCGAATAAAAACTCCACCATCATCAGCATCGGCCAAACGGACTCCAAGGTTAGCTAACTGGCAAATCTCACGGACTATCTCCTTCCGTTCTGGTTGTACATCTGCCAAACTACCCATAGATTTACGGCTGAGTGCATCTGCTACAACATTTGCTTTCCCCGGATGGCATAGAATATCAACTGTTACATCCGACATTTTTCGCTTATTCGAAAAATTCAAGATAGATTGACTTGTGATGAATAAGGCCACAATTGGACTTTACTTGGTATGAATGTGTAGGTCATGAATTCAATGGTGCGGAATTACGAAAGGTGACCAAGGGCAAAATTGGAATTTTGGAAACTTGCCTTATGAATTACAAGATGTAACCACCAAATTGGGCTCAACAAAATTAATAAAATGAGGCCCAATAGGAGAGGCCCAACCGGCCACAACCTTTTGACCCAAGCCATGGATTAATTAATTTCCATGTGGACTTATAAGATCATACTTATCCAAAGAAGGTTCAAGAAAAATCAAAAGAAAACAAGAACAAAAGAGAAGAGCATTTCGGGTGGAAGAGAAAGAGAAAAAAAGAAAAGAAAGAAAATTTTTGGGAGCCAAATCCTTGGTTTAAAAATCAAATTTTTGTGGGAATATTACTAAGTGCAAAGCCCTCTACAACTTGGTACAATTAGTTTGGCAAGAGGACAACTTTGTAGCAAGTGGAAAACTTGAAGAAAAGGTAAGGATTTTACCATTTTTATACCATGAAATGTATGTATGTATGTTGTAGTGTGTGGAAATGAAAGAAAAGTATGGAAATTTTGTGTGTTGGAAGTGCTTGTGTTTGGGCCGTGAGTATGCTTATGTTGCATGGTTTTGGTGACTTGAATTCATGTTAGAATCTAGTGTATTATGGTAGGAATTGTATTAGAAATGAAAGTGGAAGTTAAGAATTTTAAGGGGGTGGCCGTGAGCATGGTTAGTCATGGAAGGTTGATGAATTGATTTTATGTAGTAGGTTTCATGTCATTTTAATGCATGGAATGTGAATTAAATCTTGTTAATATGTTAAGGGTGGTTATGGAAAAATGGTTATTAAGTTGTTGTAAGAAAACATACAACTTTGTTATGGTTTATGTAAAAATGGAAATGAAAGTATCAAGAGGCAAATTATGATTATTGTTGATGAATTTGGAAGATGGAAATGTATAATTAACTTGTATGTTGAAAGTTAGGAAAAATTGGATAAGTAGTGGCTTAATGGAAAGTTGGTATGTTTTGCATATCTTGTGTATATTGTATGGAAATGGTATGATATGCCTCCGACGTATGTTGTGATGATTTGATGGTTGATGAATATGAAAATGATAAGTTTGGTTTGGAAATGTAAGTTTGAAACGAAAGATGTTTCGTTATGTCGAAAGATGGCTAGTGATGCCATAGTGTATGTTTTAATGTCTATTGTTGTTTTGATGTCATTTTGGGTTGTTGTGTTGATGAATTGAGCCGAGCTAAGTCTCGGGGATGTCTTATATACAGAGGAAATGCTGCCGAAATTTCGGTAGGCAAGTATGTGTTAAGTTGGATTATTGAAAAGTTTGAAACTAACAAATGGTAAACTTGACCATTTCTAGATTTTTGACGAAATTGGGATTGACGCCAAGCGAGCGTAAGGCGCTATCGAGGTATGTGAAGCATTCCCCTATGTTCCTAGGCATGTTCTGGATGTGGTAGGCTCGGCCGCGAGCCTTAAGTACGACTCCGTTCCCCGGAATTCGAGACGGAAAACCGCTCCAATTCCTTCAATTCAATTGAAGCTATTTTCTTACAAATTGCCTTTAAAGTGAATTATGTACAAAAACTTCCTTAAACGGAGTCGGAACACTTCCAAACGACTATGGATGACCTCATAAGGTCTATTAGCAATAATTTACCTATGTAGCCTCGAGTTGGTCCGAGGCGGGCCCACAAGGCCCGATATCTTCTGTAAAATTTTAAATACTTCCGTTTTGGTCCGATTTTGTTTAAAAACTTCTGGACTATTATTTTGTGTATGATATGGCTATTTTTGTGTAATTTATAAACATGATTTCTGAACATCTGAGAATCCAATTTTGATAATAATCTGTCGTGCCTTCCCAACTAGGATATAGGCGCGTACTATGCATACTATCCGGATATTCTGATTTTGGCTCGCCGTTTGGCACCCTTCAGTTTGATTGAGTCTGTATGTTGAAGCTGTATGTAAGTAGTTTCTCATTTATCGGTTCGTGTCTGTCTCAATGCATTCTTTCACTGCGACCCGGGCCAGGTTCTGTTATCGTGCATATTTCTCTGCATTGTTCACCGCGTCCCTCGGCGTGCGGGCCGGGATCTGTATGTCTGTATGATATTATGATCTGTGTATGGGGATGGCGGCCAGGATGGCATATGATCTGATCTGATTCTGTCTGTCCACCGCGTCCCGTACTAAGAGGGCCGGGTTCTGTTACCGCGCCCCCAGACAGGGACGGGATCTGTATGAATGTATGCCTGTGCTATCTATATTTATATAAGCACATGCCTCTGTATGATTCTGTATGACTCTGTACTACTCTGTATGCATAATTCTGTCCGACATACTTCTGTCTGTCCGTCTGAAAGACGACTACGTCTGTATGTCCGTATGGATTCTGATTCTGCTCGTCTGTCCGTATTATGATTCCGTTTGTCTGTCCGAACCATAATTCTGTTTATTTGTATGGTACACGGTTCTGTATGTCGGTCTGTATCATGACTCTGTCCGTCAGTCTGATTTATGGTTCTGTTCGTTATATTTCTGTGACTCCGGTTCGGACTATGTTTATATCTGTTATGTTCTGCTTTACATACTCGGTACATTTTTCGTACTGACCCCCGTTCTTCGGGGGCTGCGCCACATGCCCGCAGGTACCGACGCACCAGGTGATACGCCACCAGCGTAGGGTTCTAATTCTGCTGTTTGAAGAGCTCCTTTGATCCGGAGCGTATACTTTTGGTATATATATCTTGTCTTCTGTATACTCTGTATGTATGGATATTCTGGGTACGGCGGGGCCCTGTCCCGTCATATGATTCTGTATGTCTGTAGAGGCCTGTAGATAGATGTGTGGGTTACGGGTTTCGTCTGTATGTTAGCCTTATCGGCTTATCTGTATGTTTCTGTATGTCCAGATATATATATGTTTGCGCGCGTGCCGTAGTTGTATCGGTCTACTTCTGTAACTTCTGTTTTAAAAAAAAAAAAAAAAATCTGTATGATTCGAATTCGATCGGGTAGGTACGTATGGGTACCCAGTTAGGGTACCAGTCGCGGCCCACGGGGTTTGGGTCGTGACAAAGTGGTATCAGAGCGGTTAGTCCTCGGTATGTCTACAGGCAGTGTCTAGTAGAGTCTTGTTTATCGATGTGTTGTGCACCACATCTATAAACAGGAAGCTACAGGGCATTTAGGATGTTACCCTTCTTTGGATTCTTAGATCGTGCGATAGAACTGTATTAGTAGGATGATCCTCTCCTAACGATCTGCTATGTTTCAGTGATGCCTCCGAAGAAGGCAACAGCTGCCCAGAAGGGCAAGGCGAGGATAGAGGCAGGAGAGACCAGCCGGGCCCCGAGGGTTACCAGGGCCAGTGTGCAGCCTGCATTTGAGGATGTGCCCCCGTCGTCTGGATCGGTTATACCCCCCTTGCCGGAAGATATCAGAGCAGCAGAAGCCGCTAATCGGGAGACGGCTCCACCGCAAGCTCCTGAGGTTCCAGTGCCCGAGCCTCCAGCTCCACAGGCTGGGGCGGAGGGTAGGGCCATGCGAGATGCGGTTCAGTTATTGACCACGTTGATGACGGAGCAGGTTCGCAGGCATGGATTTGGGGGTGGTCGTGCGGACAGGTATGAGAGCTCCAGGGCTCGGGAGTTTTTGACATGTAAGCCTCCAGAATTCTCCGGGACAAAACCTGAGGAGGACCCCCAGGAGTTCATTAGAAAGATGGAGAGCACACTACGATTGATTAAGGCTTCGCCGACTGAGTCTGTGGAGTTGGCTTCGTATCGATTATATGAGGTGGCAGCAAATTGGTATGAGTCTTGGCAGCTCTCCAGGGGTGACGATGCTTCCCCAACTGTATGGGCCGAGTTTACTAAGGCCTTTCTTGACCATTTTCTACCACCAGAGCTACGGAGAGCTAGGGTTTATCGGTTCTTGAACCTGAGACAGAATGGTAGAAGTGTTCGCGAGTACAGCCTAGAGTTTGACTCACTGGCTAGGTATGCGCCCGCCATAGTAGCCGAGATGGCCGACAGGGTCCACAGGTATGTGATGGGACTAGACTCTTATCTGATTGACGGTTGCTTGGCCATGGCTTCTCAGCCAGGGATGCATGTAGCCCGGGTACAGGCATACGCCCAGGGCATGGAGGACCGACGTAGGGAGCGTCGGCCTGATGGGGGTTACGATAGGGGCCGACCTAAGAGAGCCAGATCGGCTGGATATTCAGGGGGATTTCAGGGTGAGCCTTCCCAGCGGCAGGGTAACAGGTATTCGTCCCAGCCAGCCTACAGTACACCCCCACAGTTCACGGGACAGAGCTCCAGAGTCCCAGGCCCACAGGTGAGCAGAGGTCCCGGTCAGTCGAGGCCACCCATACCCCCATGTTCTTACTGTGGGAGACCCCACCCGGGGGAGTGTTATCGCGCTACGGGCGCTTGTTATTTTTGTGGGAGCCCAGACCATCGAGTCAGAGAGTGCCCGCTTAAGGGCAGTTCAGGTTCAGTTCAGCTTGTTGGGTCCGTTGCAGGCTCATCTTCTCCCTCGACAGCTATACGCCCCACAGGGCGAGGAGCACCAGCACCAGCGCCAGCAGGTCGTGGCGCAGCTTCTGGTTACAGCGGTCCTTCGAACCGCGTGTTTTCTTTGACCGGCCGGCAGGACCCAGGAGCGTCTGCGAGCGCACGCCCAGGTACGCCAGCGATTCTTTTTGAGAGATGTATGTATGGATAAGTCTGTATTTTGTTGCATTACGTGATCTTATACTTCTGGGTATTAGAATTTGTAAGGTAAATGTTAACTTGGTAGATACCGAGATTCAAAAGGCGACATGGTAATTGTACGACTTAGCCGGGGGTGGGACCCGCTACAAAAATTTTCCGAAAATTTGCTAAGACCCCGATTTGCTCTAAAATTACGCGACAAAGGTCGTGCGGGGCGATCGACGAAATTATATCAGCCCCCTAACGCGTCGAAATGCATAAAAGTTTTGGACTTAAGCGTGCTCAAGCCAGAGCAATTCTGGGATGGGTGACCCCCTGGGAAGTAATGCAAAGTTTTGCACAAGTGTAGGTATGATGGATATAAATGAAAAGTGGGGGTAATCTAAAGGAAAAGAGAATGTGTGTATGTATGATTTTCGTTTGGTGCCCATGCGGGTTAATAGCCGAGTCCCGGCAACTAACGTTGTGATAGACGAAAGGTTTTACTAAACCGAATACATGAAGAGAAGCGGGGGGTGAGGACACAAATGTTGTCAAGGACCAGAAAAACCCCTATTCCATTATAACTCAGTCTGGTATGACGAGGTCTGAAAAATAAAATGAGTAGGGATGGTAGGAAAAAGTCGATATGCTACACGCGAGACGATTTGTGTGATAACTTGGTTGACCAGGGTACCAATAAGGGAATTTTCCATAAAGCACTGGAGCCTTACTAAGAGTGATCTGATTCAGCTTCAGATTCTATCTTTTATGTTTCTGCACTTCGATTCTGCTAAGGCTCTGTCTATTACGCCTCTATGCTTCTGAACTCGATTATGTCCCCACCTGATAAATCTTTGTACATCCGATCCTGAATATGTTTCTGGTCGACATACTTCTGTATGATTGATCCTGAATACGTTTCTGTCTGACACACCTCTGTATGTCTGACTCCGGATATGAATCCGTCTGATATGCTTTTGTTTGTCTGATTTCGATCGTACGCCTGTCTGATACATCTCCGTATGTCTGATCTTGATTACGACTCTATCTGATACATTTCTGTCTGTCTGACTTTTATCATGATTCTGTATGATACATCTTTGTACGTCTGACTCCGATCTCAAATCAGTCTGACATACCTCCGTACCCCTGATTTTGACTACGAATCCGTCCGCCATGGTTTAGTACGTCTGCCTCCGATTACTAATCCGTCCGATATGCTTCTACGCGTCCGGCTCTAGTCCTGAATCTGTTTGGTATGAAATGTTTGGCATGAAGGGGGATTATGATAATGTGGTAGGGAGCTCAGGAGTGTAACAAGAAATGATATGGACTATGATGTCTGGAAAACGTTTGTCTGTTACAAGAATATAGCTCATGGTTCGATGATTACGCGGGATATGAGAAAGTAAATCATGAAGGCATTTGAATTAGTGTCGAGAAGAATTACCCTCTCATGTGGGTGAAGAAGCCATGTCGGAAAGTCCACGAAGGACAATTATAAAGATGACCCCCCCGAAGTAGTATGACGCCCCATAAGGTAAATTTAACATTCGAGGACGAATGTTTTAAAGGGGGGGAGGATGTTACATACGACATTTTTCGCTTATTCGAAAAATTGAAGATAAATTGACTTGTGATGAATAAGGCCACAATTGGACCTTACTTGGTATGAATGTGTAGGTCATGAATTCAATGGTGCGGAATTACGAAAGGTGGCCAAGGGCAAAATTGGAATTTTGGAAACTTGCCTTATGAATTACAAGATGTAACCACCAAATTGGGCTCAACAAAATTAATAAAATGAGGCCCAATAAGAGAGGCCCAACCGGCCACAACCTTTTGACCCAAGTCATGGATTAATTAATTTCCATGTGGACTTATAAGATCATACTTATCCAAAGAAGGTTCAAGAAAAATCAAAAGAAAACAAAAACAAAAGAGAAGAGCATTTTGGGTGGAAGAGAAAGAGAGAAAAAGAAAAGAAAGAAAAATTTTGGGAGCCAAATCCTTGGTTTAAAAATCAAATTTTTGTGGGAATATTACTAAGTGCAGAGCCCTCTACAACTTGGTACAATTAGTTTGGCAAGAGGACAACTTTGTAGCAAGTGGAAAACTTGAAGAAAAGGTAAGGATTTTACCATTTTTATGCCATGAAATGTATGTATGTATGTTGTAGTGTGTGGAAATGAAAGAAAAGTATGGAAATTTTGTGTGTTGGAAGTGCTTGTGTTTGGGCCGTGAGTGTGCTTATGTTGCATGGTTTTGGTGACTTGAATTCATGTTAGAATCTAATGTATTATGGTAGGAATTGTATTAGAAATGAAAGTGGAAGTTAAGAATTTTAAGGGGGTGGCCGTGAGCATGGTTAGTCATGGAAGGTTGATGAATTGATTTTATGTAGTAGGTTGCATGTCATTTTAATGCATGGAATGTGAATTAAATCTTGTTAGTATGTTAAGGGTGGTTATGGAAAAATGGTTATTAAGTTGTTGTAAGAAAACATACAACTTTGTTATGGTTTATGTAAAAATGGAAATGAAAGTATCAAGAGGCAAATTATGATTATTGTTGATGAATTTGGAAGATGGAAATGTATAATTAACTTGTATGTTGAAACTTAGGAAAAATTGGATAAGTAGTGGCTTAATGGAAAGTTGGTATGTTTTGCATATCTTGTGTATATTTTATGGAAATGGTATGATATGCCTCCGACGTATGTTGTGATGATTTGATGGTTGATGAATATTAAAACGATAAGTTTGGTTTGGAAATGTAAGTTTGAAACGAAAGATGTTTCGTTATGTCGAAAGATGGCTAGTGATGCCATAGTGTATGTTTTAATGTCTATTGTTGTTTTGATGTCATTTTGGGTTGTTGTGTTGATGAATTGAGCCGAGCTAAGTCTCGGGGATGTCTTATATACAGAGGAAATGCTGCCGAAATTTCGGTAGGCAAGTATGTGTTAAGTTGGATTATTGAAAAGTTTGAAACTAACAAATGGTAAACTTGACCATTTCTAGATTTTTGACGAAATTGGGATTGACGCCAAGCGAGCGTAAGGCGCTATCGAGGTATGTGAAGCATTCCCCTATGTTCCTAGGCATGTTCTGGAGGTGGTAGGCTCGGCCGCGAGCCTTAAGTACGACTCCGTTCCCCGGAATTCGAGACGGAAAACCGTTTCAATTCCTTCAATTCAATTGAAGCTATTTTCTTACAAATTGCCTTTAAAGTGAATTTTGTACAAAAACTTCCTTAAACGGAGTCGGAACACTTCCAAACGGCTATGGATGACCTCATAAGGTCTATTAGCAATAATTTACCTATGTAGCCTCGAGTTGGTCCGAGGCGGGCCCACAAGGCCCGATATCTTCTGTAAAATTTTAAATACTTCCGTTTTGGTCCGATTTTCTCTAAAAACTTCTGGACTATTATTTTGTGTATGATATGGCTATTTTTGTGTAATTTATATAACATGATTTCTGAACATCTGAGAATCCAATTCTGAGAATAATCTGTCGTGCCTTCCCAACTAGGATATAGGCGCGTACTATGCATACTATCCGGATATTCTGATTTTGGCTCGCTGTTTGGTACCCTTCAGTTTGATTGAGTCTGTATGTTGAGGCTGTATGTAAGTAGTTTCTCATTTATCGGTTCGTGTCTGTCTCAATGCATTCTTTCACTGCGACCCGGGCCAGGTTCTGTTATCGTGCATATTTCTCTGCATTGTTCACCGCGTCCCTCGGCGTGCGGGCCGAGATCTGTATGTCTGTATGATATTATGATCTGTGTATGGGGATGGCGGCCAGGATGGCATATGATCTGATCTGATTCTGTCTGTCCACCGCGTCCCGTACTAAGAGGGCCGGGTTCTGTTACCGCGCCCCCAGACAGGGTCGGGATCTGTATGAATGTATGCGTGTGCTATCTATATTTATATAAGCACATGCCTCTGTATGATTCTGTATGACTCTGTACTACTCTGCATGCATAATTCTGTCCGACATACTTCTGTCTGTCCGTCTGAAAGACGACTACGTCTGTATGTCCGTATGGATTCTGATTCTGCTCGTCTATCCGTATTATGATTCCGTTTGTCTGTCCGAACCATAATTCTGTTTATTTGTATGGTACACGGTTCTGTATGTCGGTCTGGATCATGACTCTGTCCGTCAGTCTGATTTATGGTTCTGTTCGTTATATTTCTGTGACTCCGGTTCGGACTATGTTTATATCTGTTATGTTCTGCTTTACATACTCGGTACATTTTTCGTACTGACCCCCGTTCTTCGGGGGCTGCGCCACATGCCCGCAGTTACCGATGCACCAGGTGATACGCCGCCAGCGTAGGGTTCTAATTCTGCTGTTTGAAGAGCTCCTTTGATCCCGAGCGTATACTTTTGGTATATATATCTTCTGTCTTCTGTATACTCTGTATGTATGGATATTCTGGGTACGGCGGGGCCCTATCCCGTCATATGATTCTGTATGTCTGTAGAGGCCTGTAGATAGATGTGTGGGTTACGGGTTTCGTCTGTATGTTAGCCTTATCGGCTTATCTGTATGTTTCTGTATGTCCAGATATATATATGTTTGCGCGCGTGCCGTAGTTGTATCGGTCTACTTCTGTAACTTCTGTTTTAAAAAAAAAAAAAATCTGTATGATTCGAATTCGATCGGGTAGGTACGTATGGGTACCCAGTTAGGGTACCAGTCGCGGCCCACGGGGTTTGGGTCGTGACATCAACATCATAATCCTTTAGCAATTCTAGCCATCTTCTCTGTTGTAAATTCAGCTCCTTCTGCTTAAAGTTATATTGGAGGCTTTTGTGATCCGTATGAATATCAACCTGCACGCCATATAGATAATGCCTCCATATATTCAAAGCATGAATTACCGCTGCTAACTCCAAATCATGTGTAGGATAATTTCTTTCATGTTTCCTGAGCTGCCCGGAGGCATAGGCTATAACTCTACCATGTTGCATCAATACACAACCTAGCCCAACACCGGAGGCATCACAATAAATGACATAGCCATCTGGTCCCTCAGGAAGAGTTAGAACTGGGGTCGTAGTCAACTTATCTTTCAGTAACTGGAAGCTCCGCTCACAAGCATCGGTCCACTGGAACTTAGTTGCCTTCTGAGTTAGCCTTGTTAACGGCGCTGAAATCGAGGAAAACTTCTCTATGAACCTCCTGTAATACCCTGCTAGCCCCAGAAAACTACGTACCTCCGTAGGTGTCGTAGGTCTAGGCCAAGTCTAGACAGCCTCAATCTTCTGTGAGTCTACCCGAATGCCATCAGCTCCAAAGATATGCCTCAAGAATGCTGCTGAAGTCAACCAGAATTCACATTTAGAGAACTTAGCATACAACTTTTGGTGCTGGAGCACCCTAAGTATCGTCCAGAAATGATCTGCATGCTCCTCTTCTGATCGTGAATAGACCAGAATATCATCAATAAATACAATCACGAACAGGTCTAAGAGTGGCTTGAACACTCGGTTCATTAGGTCCATAAATACTGCTGGAGCATTGGTCAGCCCAAAAGACATCACCCTAAACTCATAATGCCCGTATCGGGTCCTGAAAGCAATATTTAGAATATCTGCTTCTTTTACCTGCACCTGGTGACAGCCTGACCGCAAGTCTATCTTCGAGAAACACCTAGCACCCTACAACTGGTCAAATAAATCATCAATCCTGGGGAGGGGATATCTATTCTTTATTGTCACCTTATTTAGCTGCCTATAATCAATACACATCCGCAGCGACCCATCTTTCTTTCTCACAAATAGTACCGGTGCTCCCCAAGGTGATGTGCTGGGTCTGATGAAACCATTCTCTAACAAGTCTCTCAGCTACTCCTTTAATTCGTTCAGTTCTGCAGGTGCCATTCTGTAAGGAGGAATAGATATGGGCTGAGTATCTGGCAATAAATCTATAGTGAACTCTATCTCCCACTGAGGAGGAAGACTTGGAAGTTCATCTGGGAATTCGTTAACCACCGGAACTGACTGAAGAGTCGGTACTTCTGCTGTCAAGTCATGCACACGGACCAGATGATAAATATAACCCTTTCTAACCATCTTCCTTGCCTTGAGGTATGAAATAAACTTACCCCTCGGCGATGCCGTATTCCCTAACCATTCTATAGTTGGCTCTCCTGGGAACTCAAACCGAACTATCTTTTCTCTACAATCAACGTTAGCATAACAAGAAGCTAACCAGTCCATTCCCTTAATAACATCAAACTCAGTCATATCTAACTCTATCAGGTCTGCCTTGGTGCAACGACTATATATAACCACCGAACAATCTCTATATACTTGCCTTGCTATAACAGAATCTCCTACCGGTGTAGCCACCTGAAATGGTTCTATCACTTCGGGTTTTATCCCGATTCTACTAGCAACAAAGGGGGAAATATACTATAAGGTGGAACCTAGATCTATCAATGCATAAACGTCCTGAGAGAAAATCGGTAGTATACCTGTAACCACATTTGGTGACACCTCCTGGTCCTATCTACCAGCCAAAGCATATATGCGGTTCGAAGGACCGCTGGAACTGGAAGCTCCACCACGACCCCTACCACAGCCTGCCGGCGTCTGAATACCCTGCCGCATAGGGTGCACAGCCACAGAAAAAGATGAACCAGCAACTGACCCAGTAGGCTGAGCTGCACCACCTGGACTACCCCCGAATGGACACTCCCTCATAATATGGTCTTGATGGCCCCAAGTAAACCAAGCACCTGTAGCAAAATGACATTCCCCAAAATGGGGCCTACCACAACGAGATCACCGAGGCAAAGGTGGCCTCGACTGGCGCGAACCCCTGTTCATATGTGAACCTGAAACCTTGGAGCTCTGACCGGCTCCTGAATACCCTGTGCTATCGAATCTCATACCTGCGAACTGTGGGGGTGCGCTCCGGGCTGGCTGAGAAGGATATCTACTATACTGCTGAGGTTGCCCGCCTCGAAACTCACCGGAATAACTAGCCGATCTATCTCTCTTATGCTGGCCTCTGTCATGATCTCTATCGGGCTGACGCCCTCTGTGTCGATCCTCTACCCCCTGTGCATATGCCTGTACCCGAGCAATATCCATACCTGGCTGAGAAGCCATTGCCATACAGCTATCAATCAAATAACGATCCAGCCCCATCACATAACGATGCACCCTTTTAGCCATATCAGCTACAATAGTAGGCGTATATCTGGCCAACGAATCAAACTCAAGACTATAATCCCAAACGCTCCTGCCATTCTGCCTCAGATGTAAGAATCTATCAACTCCAGCTCGTCTCATCTCTGGGGACAGAAAGTGGCCAAGGAAGGCCTCCACGAACTCATCCCATACCGCTGGAGGAGCACCCTCACCCCTAGAAACCTCCCAGGACTCATACTAATTAACAGCTACATCACGCAACCGATATGAAGCTAACTCAGCAAACTCAGTCTCAGAAGCTCTAATTATCCTCAACGTACGCTACATCTGCCGAATAAACTCCTGTGGATCCTCCGTGGGTTTTGACCCATAGAACTCTGGGGGATTACAAGTCAAGAAATCACGAGCCCTCAAATTATCATGTCGATCCCCATAGTCAACCCCTAATCCATGCCTGCGAGCCTGCCCTGCCGCTAATCTGGTCAGTAACTTAACTGCATCTCTCATGGCCCTATCCTCTGCCCCTGGCTGAGGAGCGGGAGGCTCGAGTACTGGAGCCTCGGGAGCTGGCGGTGGAGCCGCCCCCTGATCTGCAGCTGCTGCTCTAAGCTCCTCTGGTGGTGGCGGTGTAGCAGAGCTCGCTGATTGAAGCACAACCTCAGGCATAGACTGGGCACGGGCCCTAGTAACTCTCCGGGTCTGGCTAGCCTCTCCCGCTACTGATTTTCCCTTCTGGGCAGTTGTCGCTTTCTTTGAGGCATCGCTGTAAACATAATAATCCGTTAGGGAGGAATTATCCTGATAATACAGCTCTATCGCACGATGTAGAGTAAGAAGGAAAGATAACATCCTAAATGTCCTGTAGCCTCCTGTTTATAGATGTGGTGCACAACACACCGATAAACAAGACTCTACTAGACACGGTCTGTAGACACTCCGAGGATGAACTGCTCTGATACCACTTTTGTCACGACCCAACCCCGTAGGCCGTGACCAGTTCCCGAGCTGGGCACTCGTATACAAACCTGTTAGCAATAATCAGTCCACAACTAGCTTGATAAGGAACTTATATATAAAAAGACAAGACATCGTCTCAAAGCTGTCGCATATATATATATATATCAAGGCAACCTGTCTCCTGTGGAGTCACAACTACCAACAGATAACATCGTACGTGAGCCGGCAAGGCTATCACAACATATGGGAACGTCCCAACCATACACATACGCAAGCCGACAAGGCTGCCACTACATACCACATCCCAGAATACATATACGTACCCAAGCCGACAAGGCTGCCACTACGAATGGGAACGTCCCAAAATATAAGTCATACTAACACAGCTGGACAACATATATATATAACCCACACACATGTCTACAGACCTCTAAGAGTAACAACAGTAACACATGATGGGACACGGCCCCGCCGTACCCCTGGACAAAACATATATATGCAACAAAAGGTTTTGTACCAAAATCTAGGCTCTGGGACAAGGGAGCACTCCAAGATAGCTTAATAGGAATAATTAAGCTGGCGGATCACCAAAGCGAGCGTCTGTACCTGCGGGCATGAAACGCATCCCCCCGAAGAAAGTGGGTCAGTACGAGAAATGTACTGAGTATATAAAACATGAAATACAGTAAGAAAGATCATAACTGAAGTAGAGATTCCAGGAGACATGTATAATAGCCAAGAAGTCACTGTACCTGTGCCTTACAATTAAATCATGCATATCATTATCATATACCATACCCGGCCCATTTTGGGACTCGGTGAATAAAGTCATATTATCATATCATCATATTATTATATCATCATATACATATACCGTACCCGGCCCATTATGCGACTCGATGAATAAAGTCGTGTACACGTATACCATACCCGGCCCATCAAGGGACACGGTGCCATAGTCATATCATCATATCATCATATACCGTACCCGTCCCCCTAGTGACGGACTCAGTGGATAATGTAGTAAAATGTGCGTGATAACATACCCGACCCGAGACTCGGTGAAAGATGTAACAATAGTATGCACGAGCAGAGTAGTGAGTAACCATATGCAACTAAATCATCATCTGAGACTCAATAGATAAGTGGACTAACTAACACTCGAATATCAAAACGATAGTCATGTTAAGTTCTCTCTAAATGTCATTATGGACTATATTAAGTAAAGTCTCAGGGATCACAGACATGTGTCAAATTAATACAAGACAGCTTATGAAAGTTAAAGACATTAGTCGTTATAGAGTCCTTTAAGAATAGGAACTTTTATGTATCATTTACTGTCCAATCATATAGGTAACTCGAGGGCAGTAGCTCGACTACTTTAAGAGTTCTAACATCAAGAAGTGAATAAGAATCATAAATCATGCTCGGAACTTGTGTATAGAATTACCCTAATGCACTTATCATACAGTACTTACATCTAGGACATGCCAAAAGAAACAAAGGATAGCTTTACATATCTTTAGCGCTTATTCGCCACACGGCACGTATGCTGCCCAATAGTATCTCAACCTATATTAAGACGTCAAGAACTACGCTTAAGCTACGGGGAGATCCAAAACGTATTCTAACGTTAGTAACTCCTTTCTAGTTAATTAGACGACGTTCCTTACATTCAAACCAATTACACAATAGTCAAGCCAATACCAATAACTATACGTTCAAGTATTATACCAAAGCTATTCAAGACATATTCGAGAACACTCTGAACAGTCCACACAACATTCCAAACATCCCACATTCACAACTTTCGATAACAATCCGCATACGACTACTACATTTTCAAGTTATCTCTAATAATCCGTAGTCTTAACGTTTTCATCTAAACAACCCTTTAACAGCCCAACCAACATACAACACAACACCTAATCTTAATTTTCATTAATCTTCCAAGCTCAATAAGAACAACAATAGCATATCAAGACAGCCCCTAACTAACAACGTAAAGAGATGCCCGATAATCTCACGGGCACCTACGAACATGAGAAACCAACCATCCACTATTATTATATATTACTTAACACATTATTTTCTTCCAAATTCATGAGTTACACCAGCAACTATACGACAACACCATCATCTATTTAAAGGCAAGAAAACTATATTAACATCACAATAATCCTTACAACAGCCCACAAACAAATTTAACTTCAAGTTTAACCATTAAATACCTTCATTCTCATCATAAAATCCATAACAACAACAATCAAAATACTAAGCAAAATCAGTTCACCATCTTCTTCACCAAACAGCCCCCTACAGCTTCAACCATGCTTCAACATCAACACACATAATTTCATGGATTCAATTTATATTTACACATTTACAACACGTCTAAATCCTTACTAAAATGAGTAAAAAGATGATTAACCCTTACCTTAAAAATTTGACTCCTCAACTAGGCTGAAATTTGTGAATTGAAAGAATAAATATTTTTGGTTGCTCCAATGGCTACTTCACGTTACTATAGACCTTCCAATTGGTTGGAACACTTGAAGAAAACTAATTTTTGATCACCAAGTTTGAAGCTCTCCATGGTCAGCCATGGCCGAGAGCTCCTCTCTCTATCTCTATAATTTTTTTTTTTGGTTGAAGTATGATGAAATGGTTTCATTAGTCATCAACTTAGCTTAAGTATGTTGCCTACAAGCTGGACACGTGTCCCACTCATGGCTTAAGCCAATCAAATTTGTCCAAGCCATGGGTGGGGTCCACATGGCCACTAATGCATAATTAGTAAATAATTAATTCTTAATCTACACTTAATAATCTAATCATGGTTAATTAATCCCTAATCTCCATTAATATTTCCATACCAATTAAAATTTATAAGCAATTTGTGCATTAATAAAAATAAAGAGATTAGAAGTCTCTACATCGTATCCCAAAATACTCTTGCCCTTAAACTTATCGAAATTAGCTTAAAAACATTCTAATGTACAAAAGTACGGGATATAACACAAGGCCAGACACATCTAACCATATTCACATGTCTACGAGCCTCCAAGAAGAGTATAACATATCACATAAGCGGGACAGGACCCGGCTATGCCCATAATTATGTACACAAAAGAATAAGTACCCAAAAGCTATGGATCCGAATGAAATGGAGCTCTGCTAGGTAGTATCTCAGAATACCGCTATGGATTGAGCCTGTCTCCCTGTGCAGCTGCGGGCATGACGCAGCGTCCACAAACAAAAGGACGTCAGTACGAAGAATGTACTGAGTATGTAAAGCATGATCAATATCAATATAGAAGCATAATAAGCAACATGAGAAATAGCACAAGATGGGAGATAGTAATATCATCGTCATAGGTACTTACTTGCTGTGCATAGGATCTTTCTTTTCCGTATTTGTACTCGTATTCGTATACATACCTTTATTCACATTCATATCGTATCATATTCGTATTCATACTCGTAACCATATCATATACATAATCATATCATATACATAGCATTTATATAGCATACCCGACCATGCAGGATCGGTGTTTCATACATACTTGGCCAACCAAGGCTCAAGGTTACTCATACCTGGCCCTACCAAGGCTTCAGGGTTACATCTACCTAGCCCTACCAAGGCGTCAGCGTTACATCTTCTTGGCCTTACCCAGGCGTTAGGGTTATCCGTACCATCTGCAGAGGTGTGCGCGCATTACGTAATCATATACATACTTATTTACATATCTTGCCCGGCCTCATAAGATCGGGGTTCTATAGTAGTCATACATAGACACATATATACATAATAGCTCATAAGCATCTTTACTATTTACATCATTAGCATAATCATCATCAACATCATTATTACTATTATCGTGATTCATCACATTTATCTTTGTAGGCTTACTCGTCATACGAGGGATTTTGTACAATCACGGCGTATCAAGAATCATGAGCTTACTAGCTCGGGAGATCAAGTCATTTGAAGGACATCACAGTCTCAAAGAGGAGTTAGATATTTGTCCAAAGAACCATTCCTTATGAAAGAAGGGTTAGCCTTACATACCTTTTCCGTTCACTATTTTACACTTGCGCATTCACCTCCAATGCTAGCGTTTCTACCTTCATGAAAGTCATACTATCATTAGAATCGATAGCTAGCATATCTGACAACAACTAGAGAAAATCGGACAGCCTCTCCTTTATTTATACGACATTCCTCCATAGCGTATATCAACTCCCAAACATCAATAATGCATTCACAATACCATAACAATAATCATTATTCATCCACATTATCCATATTTCTAGACTTACTTTCAATTACTCATATCCATGGCTATAACACAGAACTATGTCCATTCACGTACATTGCTCATCTCATGTTCTCAACATCATTTATAACACATTTACATAACAATACATCAAGACTCATAACTCAATTCAAACTATTTCTCAAAATGGCACTATTCCACATTCATGACCCATTTTGCCATACCTCTCTACAATCCAAGTATTTCAACTCTTAAATACCTTAAACAACATAGAAACATCATAATAATCCACTTGAGCAAAACTCTTGTTTATCTCCAATGAGATTTCTTGACTTGTATGATCCTTAATGGGTTTTCTTATACCAGATTCACTTAGTTTATGTTGTTGATCACCAAATATCCTTGAATTCTTCTGGAATTTATGTAGCGAGATGTTTTAGAGAGAAGGGGTGTCATGTAGAAGTGAAATGAAATGAAACAATAAACTTGGTCCCCTTTTTAATAACCCAAAATCTGATCTGAAGTGAACAGTCATCGAAAGTGCACAGTGGCCGTAAACCCAATTTACGGGCCGATTCTGGTTTACGGTCAGTCTTTCATGACCGTATTTAAGCATAACAGAACCAGAAAGGTTTGCTGGAGGTCATGGTGGTTTACGGTCACAGTTTACGGGCCGTATTTCGATTTACGGTCCGTATTCTGAGTCGTATTTAACCATTTAGACATTTGGCAGAAAGTTAAAGTTTTGGAATGTTGAAAAACGATAGCAGTTTACGGTCCATAAACCACTTTACGGGCCGTATTCTATTTTACGACCAACTGGGCCGAAGTGCAAATCTACAACTTTTGCATTTTCAAAACTCATAAGTAGTCATCCCCTTCTTAGTAAAACACCGTACACTCATACTCTTCGTTGGTCTATTCATTGTACGCTCACGGAGAAATTTTTGAGGTGTAACAAAAGGGCTTATGTATATGAAACTATTTATGTTACAAATGAAACATGACTTTCTTATGATTTGAGTATAAAATCGATAAAAGAGTAGTTAATGAGCATGATGAGTAGTAGAACGAGCGGTGTTCGGTGGTTAGCCCCGGGTACCCGTCGCGACCCCTAGCTGGGTCGTGACAAAAGTGGTATCAGAGCAGTTCAGTCCTAGGGAGTGTCTACGAGCCGTGTCTAGTAGGGTCTTGTTGATGGTGTGTTGCGCGTCACATCAATGAACAAGAGGCTATAGGGCATTTAGGAAAAATGATCATCTTTCTTCTCATGAGATCGTGCGATGGAGCCGTGTATAAGATTTTATCCTCTCTAATACGGTGTTATGATTTCAGAATGCCGCCAAAAGGAAAGGCTACAGCCGCCCAGAAGGGAAAGACTACGACAAAGAGGCGAGTAGAAAGAGAGCCTCCGATGAATATAGAAGAAGGCGAATCACATAACGAGGCCTTGTCTAACACTTCCTCTACCCCGCCTAATGTGGAAGAGCATGGAGGAGATCCGGCTCCACCGATTTCTTCGGCTTAACAAGTGACCGAGGCCATACATCTATTGACACAGTTGGTTGCCGCTCAGACACAACGACGAAATGTGGGTCCAAGTGATCGGGCAGCAAGCACCAAAGCCCGTGATTTTATGAGTATAAATCCTCCAGAATTCTTCGAGTCAAAGCCGGATGAAGACTCGCAAAGTTTCATAGATGAGATGTTGAGGACATTGATGATTGTCCATGCCTCCAAGACCGAATCCGTGGAGTTGGTATCTTATAGACTCCGGGATGTGGTAGTTTTATGGTACAACAATTGGGTATTATCAAGAGGAGAGAATGCGCCTCCTCCGATTTGGCAAGAATTCGTAGATGCTTTTATCCATCATTATTTGCCACCCGAGGTCCGCCGAGCTAGAGCGGATAGATTTCTAAATTTAAAGCAAGAAAATATGAGTGCCCGCGAGTATAGCATGCAATTTAATTCCTTGGGTAGATATGCCCCGACTATGTTGGCCGACATGGGAGATCATGTACATAGGTTTATGAGTGGCTTAGGGACACATTTGTTCAAAGATTGCTTGACGGCCTCTTTGCAAGAAGGGGTGGATATTTCTCGAATACAAGCCCATGCCCAGAACTTAGAGGGACCACAACAACCACAAAGGGGTGATCGCGACAGTGATATACGACAAAGCAAAACGGATAGATCTATGGGCACAGGCAGTGATTATAGAGGGGGATCGAGGCAGACCTATTCCCGACATTCAGGTCAGTCAGTGACTATTGCGCCTCCACGATTCGCGGATAGGGGATTTGATCGCTCTTTTCCTCCAGGACAAGGTCAGAGTTCGAGAGCTTCGGGTTGTCAGTTTGGGGGCGATTACAGTCACAGGAGACCACTAGTTCCACGATGTAGCCGGTGCCGGAAGTTACACTCAGGGCCATGTCGTCAGGACACGGATGCTTGTTATGTTTGTGGACAAACTGGGCATTTGATGTGAGATTGTCCCTCACGTTACGGTAGAGGTGGGGTTCAGCCCACAGGCTCAACAGCTGTTTCTTCATCAGTATGCCCGATAAGGCAGACTTCTCACATGTCAGCAGGTCGAGGTAGAGACAGAGGGGCAGGATCTACTTCAGGTGCCACTCAGCCCCGTGTTTATGCATTAGCTGGACGACAGGATCTCGTGTCCTCTCCGAACGTGGGTACAGGTATATTGTCTATATTCTCCCGTGATGTGAATGCATTGATAGATCTGGGTTCTACATTCACGTATATTACTCGATATGTTACTGGTTGTATTGGGGTGAAAACTGAGCCAATCAAACCTTTTGAGGTGTCTACTCTGGTTGGTGATCCCGTGATAGCAAGACAAGTGTACAAAAATTGTGTAGTTGTGATATGTGATCGCCAGACAACGACTGATTTGATTGAGCTGGAAATGATAGATTTTGACGTGATTATGGGTATGGATTGGTTGGCATCGTGTTATCCTAATGTTGATTGCCGATTGAAAGTGGTTCGATTCTAATTTCCGGGAGAGCCCGTTCTTGAATGGGAGGGTAACGCAGCCTCTCCGAAGGGTAGGTTTATTTCCTACCTTAAGGCAAGAAAGATGATAGCCAAGGGCTATATTTATCATCTAGTTCAGGTTCATGACACCGAGGCAAAGTCGCCATCTTTCCAATCAGTTCCGGTAGTGAATGAATTCCCAGATGAACTTCCAGGACTTCCTTCAGAAAGGGAGATTGACTTTGCCATTGATGTGTTACCGGACACTATGCCTATTTCTATTCCTCCGTATCGAATGGCTCCGGCAGAATTAAAGGAGTTAAAGGTACAACTGAAAGATTTGCATGAAAATGGGTTTATTAGGCCCAGTTCATCACCGTGGGGAGCACCAGTCTTGTTCGTGAGAAAGAAAGACGGTTCTCTACGAATGTGCATCGATTATAGGTAATTGAACAAAGTAACAATAAAGAACAAATATCCTCTTCCAAGGATTGATGACTTATTTGATCAACTGCAGGGTGCCATGTGGTTTTCTAAGATAGATTTGAGGTCGGGTTATCATCAAGTGAGAGTTAGAGAGCCGGATATTCCCAAAACAGCCTTCAGAACGAGATATGGCCACTATGAATTTCGAGTAATGTCGTTTGGATTGACTAATGCTCCGGCCGTGTTTATGAATTTGATGAACAATGTACTCAGGCCTCTTTTGGACTTATTTGTGATAGTGTTTATTAACGATATTCTGGTGTATTCTCACACGGAATCAGAACATGCAGATCATTTAAGAATTGTTCTTGGAATCCTTCGAGCCCGAGAATTATATGCAAAATTTTCAAAGTGCGAGTTTTGGCTAAATTCTATAACATTCTTGGGTCATGATATCTCAAATGATGACGTTCGAGTCGACACTCAGAAAATTGAAGTTGTGAAACTTGGCCGAGGCCTACGACGCCTACAGAAGTTCGTAGTTTTCTGGGATTGGCGGGTTATTATAGAAGGTTCGTAGAGGGCTTTTCATTTATTTCAGCCCCGTTGACGAAGCTAACCCAGAAGTCAGCCAAATTTCAATGGAACGATGCTTGCGAGCGTAGTTTCCAAGAGTTGAAAAACAGGTTGACCTCAGCTCCAGTTTTAACACTTCCAGAGGGCCAGATGGCTATGTTGTGTATTGTGCCGCTTCCGGTGTGGGACTAGGATGCGTATTGATGCAGCATGGTAAAGTTATTGCATATGCCTCGAGACAATTACGGAAACATGAAAAGAATTATCCAACTCATGATTTCGAATTGGCTGCGGTTATTCATGCCTTAAAAATACGGAGGCATTATTTGTATGGTGTGCATGTTGATATCTATACAGATCACAAAAGTCTTCAATACATTTTTAATCAAAAGGAGTTGAATCTGCGACAGAGGCGGTGGTTAGAATTGTTAAAAGATTATGATGTGAACATCTTGTACCACCCCGGAAAAGCGAATGTAGTAGCCGATGCGCTTAGCCGCCAATCGATGGGAAGTTTATGTGAAGTCCCTCCGGAAAAGAAAGAGATGGTCCATGAACTCCGCCAACTAGCTAATCTTAGAGTGTGTGTAATCGATTCGGGTAATGTGGGGATTAGTATCAATGACCCAACAATTTCATCCTTGGACATGGAAGTGAAAGAACGGCAATATGAAGATCCTCAATTATGTCATTACAAAGACACATCTTATGGAAGAGAGAAGTCTTCATTCGAAGCTTCTATAGATGGAATTCTTAGATACTGAGGCAGGTTTTGTGTGCCGAATGTAGCAGAATTGCGCCGACGAATTCTAGAAGAAGCACATTGTTCTCGATATTCTATTCACCCAGGTGCAACCAAAATGTATCATGATCTCAAGATGATGTATTGGTGGGATGGCATGAAGAGAGACATAGCGGAATTTGTAGCGCAGTGTCCGAATTGTCAACAGGTAAAAGTTGAACGTCAGAAACCGGGAGGCTTATTGCAAGCAATGGAAATCCCTACTTGGAAATGGGAAGTGATCAACATGGATTTTATTGTGGGATTACCTCATTCTCGAGGTAGGTATGATTCTATATGGGTGATCGTGGATAGATTAACAAAGGCAGCTCATTTTCATCCAGTTAGAACTACCTACTCAGCAGAAGATTATGCGAGATTATATCTCAAGGAAATTGTACGACTCCATGGTATACCATTATCTATTATTACAGATAGAGGAGCACAGTTTACAGCCAAATTTTAGAAGTCCTTCCAAGAAGGTCTCACTCAAGTGAAGCTTAGCACGACATTTCATCCGCAGACCGATGGACAAGCCGAGCGTACTATTTAGACCTTGGACGATATGCTACGAGCATGTGTGCTGGATTTCGGTGGTAGTTGGGATGATCATTTACCGCTAATCGAATTTGTATACAATAATAGTTACCATTCCAGCATTCAAATGGCCCCATATGAAGCTTTGTATGGCAGAAAATGTAGATCCCTAATCGGATGGTTCGAAATAGGGGAAGCACAACTAGTAGGCCCTGAATTGATTCAGCAAGCAGTGGAAAAAGTTAAGGTGATCCGAGATCGATTGCTAACAGCCCAAAGTCGCCAAAAGTCTTATGCAGACAATCCTCGACGAGACTTGGAATTCCAGGCTGATGATTGGGTATTTTTGAAAGTATCTCCAATGAAAGGGGTGATGAGATTTGGTAAGAAAGGGAAGATAAGTCCGAGATACATTGGACCCTATAAAATTATCCGCAAGGTGGGTCGTGTGGCTTATGAATTGGACTTACCCTCGGAGTTTTAATTAGTCCATCCAGTCTTCCATGTTTCGATGCTCCGCAAGTGTATTGGAGATCCCACAAGGATTGTTCCGATTGATGATGTGCAAGTAACGGAAAAGCTAACCTACGAAGAAGTACCTATTGCTATTCTAGACAGGCAAGTGCGAAGACTTCGAAATAAAGAGGTAGCATTAGTCAAAGTCTTATGGCGAAACAAAAATCGGGAAGAAATGACTTGGGAGGCAGAAGAGAAGATGAAGTCCAATTACCCGCATTTATTTCAACCCCCAGGAGAGATCAAAGAGGAAACGCCAACGATATAAGGTATGTATGCTTTTGGTCGTGTGTGGCCATAGATATTTTGATATTGTGATGTAGCCCTATGAGGCGATGATATTTTGGGTTTTTGTGACAGGTTGGTAGTGCCATATTACAGGGGAAACTCTGGCGAAAGTTTCATAGAATCCAGAGTGTTTAACATTCGAGGACGAATGATCCAAAGGGGGGAAGAATGTTACACCTTGGAAATTTTCCCAGTTAGCATATAGTGAATACGCTAGCGAAGGGCATGACATATACGATGATTTGATAAGTAAGATATAGCATTTGATGACTTTAATTGAGACCTGGAGATATTAGACGCAAAGAAAGAAGTTTGACGAAGAAGGTGAAGGATATGTTATGTATCAAATAGGAATTTTGGACAACGAGTTAATGATGGCATAATGATGTCTTGGAGACATGTGATAACGTTCCTTAGATTGGTATTGAAGTGTTGAACAAGTGTTAAGAAGGTTCCATAAGTATCGGAGATCAAACGAGTCGACCAAAACAAGTTCCAGAGAACTGGACAATATATGGCCAGACATACTGGCCGTATAATATTCATGGACCGTATGTCCATTCCGTCGGTCCAGTCCAGAACAATATGGTTCACTGGACCAAATATACGGTCCCAACATACGGTCAGTAAAAATTTTACGGACCGTATGTTGGTCCATATAAAGTGGTTTGGCCAGCTTTTGTATTTTAATATAAGGGACCCTTTTTCATTTCATCTTCATTCCATCCTCCACTCCACAAGGCAAGAACACTCTAGAATATTCTCCAACATCTATTCACAAGAAAATCAAAGGAAATCAACGATCAACAACCCCAAATCCATGAATCAAAGTGTATGAAACCTAGCTAAAGTTCATCTCTGTTATATCCCGTGTTTTCACACGTTTGGAAAAACTTGAAATATCTTTCATTTTTGAGAAATAAGGTCAATTTGATATTTTGTTGAACATAGGAGTTATGTATGAAAGATTAGAGTCATGGAGGTGTGGGACAAAGCTAAGGGCAATTTTGGAATTTTGGAAATTAGTTTCGGGAATTACAAAATGTGATTCACAAGTTATTGGGCTCAAATATTTAAGTGGAATTGAGGCCCAAAGAGGAGACCTTGGTCGGCCACTTTGGCTTGGTCCAAGCCCATTTTATGGGTCATGTGCTTGGTCATGTGACCAAACACTCCAATTATATACACATTAGAAGACTAGGATAAGATCAACAAGAAGATAAACAAGAGCAAAAAATTAAAAGAAGAGAAGGAAGGTCTCGGGTTTGGGAGGAAAATTTGGCTACCAAAAATATTGTTCTAAAAATTGTTCTCTTGTTGGATTTCCACTAATTCAAGGTCCCTTTGTAACTTGGTATAGTTGGTTTGGAGGGAGAAGCTTTAGATTCATCAAAGTGATCATATCTCCAAGTTAAGAAGACTTGAGGAAAAGGTAAGAATTTCTCCCTTATCTTTGTGTTATTAAGTCTTGTTTGTGTTGTAGTATATAGAAATGTGTTGATTGTATGGAAAAATGGAAGTTTGTGAAGTGGGTTTGGAATATGGCTTGTAGTCGTGTGTATGTATAGGTGGTATAGCCACAATGTGTTGAATTCATGTTATATTCTAGTTGTAGTTGTGATGAAATGCATATTGGAATAGGAAGTTGAATGATTTTGTTGAAGTTAACAAAAAGGGCTTTGGGCCGTGTGGTATGTTGGATTTGGGATGGAAATGAATTAAGTTGTTTAGTATGTTAGTGTGTTATTGTGATGGTTGCAATGTAAATGAAGTTAGAATGATATAAGTTTGTATTGAATTGGAATGTAGGAACCTATGTTGTTTTAGTATGATTTTTCCGACATTAAGAAAATGAAGTTGTTTAGTTGCTAATTGTGATGATCATTGATGAGTTTGGAAGTTGGAAGCATGTTATGAAGTTGTAGGCCAAAGATTTGATGTTTTGCACAAGTTATGACTTTGACGAAAAGTTGTATATTATGTATATCGAGTGTATAACTTAAGGAAAACGATATGAAATGTTTCTAGAACTATATTGTGATGATCTTGATTGTTAATGAATGTGAAATCATTGATATTAGTTTGAAAGTTTGGGTTAGAATGAAGGTTATGTCAACTTGTTAGAAAGATGACTAGTTGAAGGATATTTGTGTTTTTAATGTTCGTTGTTGATGTTGATGTTGTCGTTTGGGATGTGGTTGATGGTTTCTAACCGAGTTGAATTCTCGGGGGTGCTATATGTATAGGGAAAGTGCTGCCGAAATTTCGGTAGACAAATATGCATTAAGTTGAAATCATGGCATCCATAACTCACAACTGGTAAATGTGACCATTTGCAGATTTTTGACGAAACGGGAAGTGAGCTTGGATAGACTCAAAAAGCTCAAAAGGTATGTAAAGCTAACTCGATCCTTCTTTTGGCATGCCTAAGTGTAGTAGAATCGGATTCGGGCCTCGGAAGACTTTCTGCCCCTCGGAATCCGCAATTGAAAATCTCGTTTTTTCCTTCAGTAAGATTGAGCCCATTTGGTGTGCTTTCCCTGAAATTATGCAAACTTTCTCTAAATTACTCGGAAAGCTATAGAATGTCCGTAGAACCCTTTTAGGTGACCCCATAAGCTTAAAAGGGCATAATTTGAGCCCGCCGCCTTGTTTGTCCCGAGGTGGGCCCACTATTCCCGGTTTTGCCCTTATTGTACTTAAGTTTTCTTTTCGAGCAGTTCTTAAAAGAAACGTTTTGACTACTATTCTAATTACCTAACAAATATTGTTTTAAATATTCCATTGAGTGCGATGAATTGTTTTGACACCCGGAACGATTTCAGAAAGGTTATACTTCTGTAATTCATTATGATATCCGAAGCTCGTTTATTATGTTCCCGTTCGACTTAATCGGATCGATTTGTCTTTGATATGCCTCATCGAGTCTATTAAAACATTTATGATATTTTAATTGCATTAGTCTCTCACTAATCCACTCGTGGATGTCCCAATGTTTCCCACACTGAGCCCGGGCCAAGATATGTTGTCAAGCGTGATCATCTGCATTGTTCGCCGTGCCTCGATGTGAGGGGGCAGGCATACGCGTACATGGGTTTGTGGAGTATGATGTGCCATGTCCGCTTGTTCTGATATGATTTGCTATGGCCAATTGATATGACATATTATGCTACGGGGTTATGCCCCTATTCTGATTCTTCTGTGTTGTGGCACCAGCGTCGGGAGGGTGGCCACGTTCTGGCTGGCGAGTCCCTTGGCAGGGGCCGGATCTGATATGACATATGTTTTTGTACACACTCTGCATGTTTTGAAAATATGTATTTGGATACTTTGGATTTTCTGCTCACTTTCTGTACGTTCTGTACCAGTTATGATTTTGTTTCCGTAATTCAGTCTTTACATATCCAGTACATATTTCGTACTGACCCCCTTTCCTCGGGGGCTGCGTTTTCATGCCGCGCAGGTACCGACGACAGGTTTGCCGCTCCGTCCGGCTAGGATATCTTTTCTGCCAATTGGAGCGCTCTTTTATTCAGAGCCATCTTTTGGTACAGTCTGTCACTTCTATATATGTATATTATCGTTCATGGGTACGGCGGGGCCCTGTCCCGTCATATGATTCTGTCGGTCTGTTAGTGGTCTGTGGACATGTTTGTGGGTTGGGATCTCTCTGTACAGCTGTGTGTATATGTTGTGTTTGGGCGATCCCATTCGCCGCGGCTGCCGGTCCGCATATATTTAAATGTTACTCTGTTGGCCCTGTGTGGCCTTTGTTGGTATTTTCTGCATGCAGGGTATATGGGATAGTCCTTAACACAAAGGAAACTCTGCCGAAATTTTTCTGGAAATTATCTAAATTGGAAATAAAGCCTTGTCGGCTTCTGCTATATTCTAGAATGTGTTTGAGTGCGCAGATCGGGCACTAGTCACGGCCTACGGGGTTGGGTCGTGACAAAAGTGGTATCAGAGCGGTTTTTCCTCGGAATGTCTACAGACCGTGTCTAGTAGAGTCTTGTTTATCGGTGTGTCGTGCACCACACCTATAAACAGGAGGCTACAGGGCATTTAGGATACTACCCTTCTTTCTGTCTTAGATCGTGCGATAGAGCTGTGTTATCAGGATGACTCCTCCCTAACGAATTGTTACATTTGCAGTTATGCCTCCAAAAAAGGCGACAGCGGCCCAAAAGGCCAAGGCAGCAGCTGTGGGAGAGACTAGTCGGGCCCAGAGGGTTACCAGGGCCCATACACCTATTGCTCCTGATATTTTGCCCCCGGCAGAGGGCTCTTCCACACCGCCACATGTAGAGGAGATTGGAGCAGCAACAGCTGCAGGTCGAGGGGCGGCTCCACCGCCAGCTCCCGAGATTCCAGTACCTGAGCCTCCAGCTCCACGGCCAGGGACTGAGGATCAGACTATGAGAGAGGCAGTCCAGCTATTGACCAGACTTGTGGCGGGACAAGTTCAGGGACACGGATTGGGAGGCGACCGAGCATATAGGCGTGACAGTTCGAGAGCTCATGAGTTCTTGACTTGTGGCCCTCCAGAGTTCTTCGGGACAAATCCCGAGTAGGATCCTGAGGAATTTATCAGGAAGATGCGGCGCAGTTTACGGCTGATTAATGCTTCCGAGACAGAGTCAGTTGCGTTGGCCTCGTACCGGTTGTATGATGTGGCGGCTAATTGGTACGAGTCATGGGAGTTATCTAGAGGGGACGGCGCTCCCCCAGCAGTTTGGGATGATTTTTCTCAGGCTTTTCTTAGCCATTTTCTGCCTCCGGAGTTACGGCGGGCCAAGGCTGACAGATTCTTATTGCTGAGATCGAGGGGTCGCAGTGTTCGAGAGTACAGTATGGAGTTCGACTAATTGGCCCGGTACGCACCTGCTGTGGTAGCTACTATGGCTGACAGGATGCACAGGTACATTATGGGGCTGGACCGTTATTTTGTCGACAGTTGTTTGGTATTGGCTGCTCAACCCGGCATGGATATTGCCCGGATTCAGGCGCACGCCCAGGGCATGGAGGACCGGCATAGGGAGCGTCAGCCTGATAGGAGCCAGGATCGGAGATAGCCCAAGAGGGCCAGATCATCTGGGTATTCTAGAGATTTTCGGGGCAGACAGCCTCAGCAGCCGCAGCAGCCTAGCAGACATCTATCCCAGCCGGCACAGAGCGCACCTCCACAGCCTACAGGTCGCAGATTTGATAGCCCAGGGTATTCAGGAGCAGGTCAGAGCTCCAGGGCTTCAGGTTCGCGGCCAGATAGGGGTTCTGGTCAGACGAGGCCACCTAGGCCTCAGTGTTCCTATTGTGGTAGATACCATCCGGGAGAGTGCTACAGAGCCACCGGTGCATGTTTTTCTTGTGGCCGTCAGGGCCATTTTGTGAGAGATTGCCCGTATAAGGGTAGTGCGGGTGGTGCAGCGCAGCCTACCGGATCAGCCGCCGGGTCATCATCTTCATCAGTTGCTATGCGCCCTACTGGGCCGGGTACGTCAGCACCGGCGGGTCGCGGCAGAGGTCGTGGTGGAGCTTCTGGTACTAGCGGTCCTTCGAACCGCATTTATGCTCTGTCCAGCCGCCAGGATCAGGAGGCATCGCCTAATGTCGTTACAGGTACATTATTGGTTTTCTCTCGGTCTGTGTATGCATTGATTGATCCAGGTTCGACTTTGTCATATATTTTGCCTCTGGTTGCTAGTAAAATTGGTATAACGTCTGAACCTATAGAGCCGTTTGAGGTAGCCACACCGATTGGGGACTTTATTGTAGCGAAACAGGTATATAAAGACTGTTCTGTAACTGTATATGGCCGAGACACTAAGGCCGATCTGGTGGAATTAGATATGATTGAATTTGATGTTATTATGGGAATGGACTGGCTAGCCTCCTGTTATGCTAATGTTGACTGCCAAAATATGGTAGTTCGTTTCCAGATTCCCGGGGAGCCAGTTATAGAATGGGCCGGTAATACAGCATCGCCGAAAGGTAAGTTTATTTCATACCTTAAGGGGAAGAAAATGATCAGAAAAGGGTATATTTATCATCTGGTTCGGGTACAAGACTTGACAGCAGAAACGCCGACTCTTCAGTCAGTTCCCGTGGTTAATGAATTTCCAGACGTGTTCCCAGATGAGCTTCCAGGTCTTCCTCCAGAGCGGGAGATAGATTTTACTATTGATTTGATTCCAGATACTTAGCCTATATCTATTCCCCCGTACAGAATGGCACCGGCAAAATTGAAAGAACTGAAAGAGCAGTTGAAGGATCTGTTAGAAAAAGGCTTCATTAGACCCAGTACTTCGCCCTGGGGAGCTCCGGTATTATTTGTGCGTAAGAAAGACGGGTCGCTGCGTATGTGTATTGATTATCGGCAGCTGAATAAGGTAACTATAAAGAATAAATACCCCCTCCCCAGAATTGACGATTTGTTTGATCAGTTGCAGGGCGAAAAAAAATAAATTTCGAAGATAGATCTTCGGTCTGGCTATCATCAGGTACGGGTACGGGAGGCCGATATTCCTAAGACAGCATTCCGGACCAGATATGGGCATTATGAATTCAGAGTTATGTCTTTTGGGCTGACTAATGCTCCTGCAGTATTTATGGATTTAATGAACCGGGTATTCAGGCCATTCTTGGATATGTTCGTAATTGTATTTATCGATGATATTCTGGTTTATTCTCGGTCCGAGGCAGAGCACGCAGATCATCTGAGAGCGGTATTGGGGGTACTTCGGCATCAGAAATTATATGCAAAATTTTCTAAATGTGAATTCTGGCTGGCTTCAGTGGCATTCCTGGGGCATGTTATTGCAGCTGATGGTGTCCGGGTGGATACACAAAAGATTGAGGCCGTGAAGAATTGGCCCAGACCCACGACGCCCACGGAGGTACGTAGTTTTCTGGGGTTAGCAGGCTATTACAGGAGATTTGTGGAAAAGTTTGCTTCGATTTCAGCGCCTTTGACAAGGCTAACTCAGAAGGGAGCTAAGTTCCAGTGGACCGATGCATGTGAACGAAGCTTCCAGTTGCTGAAAGAGAAGTTGACCTCAGCTCCAGTTCTGACTCTTCCAGAGGGACCCGATGGGTATGTTATTTATTGTGACGCTTCTGGCGTGGGATTAGGCTGTGTATTGATGCAGCACGGCAGAGTTGTAGCTTATGCTTCCCGGTAGCTCAAAAAGCATGAAAAGAATTATCCTACCCACGATCTGGAGCTTGCAGCGGTAATCCATGCTCTGAAGATGTGGAGACACTACTTATATGGTGTTCATGTTGATATCTATACAGATCATAAGAGTCTCCAGTATATTTTCAAGCAGAAAGAGCTTAATTTGCGGCAGCGGAGGTGGCTGGAGCTCCTGAAAGATTATGACGTGGATATTCTGTATCATCCGGGCAAGGCTAATGTTGTTGCAGATGCGCTTAGCAGGAAATCTATGGGCAGCTTGGTAGATTTACAGCCGGACAGGAGAGAGATAGTACGTGATATTCATCAGTTGGCTAATCTTGGGGTTCGTCTGGCCGATTTTGGAGGTACACGGATTTCTATCCAAGGGGTTTCTGAATCATTTATTAAGGAAGATATCAAGCGGCATCAATATAAAGATCCTGTTTTAGCTCGATACAGAGACACAGCCCATGAAAAGGAGAAGACTCCGTTCGAGTTTGCACCAGACGGGACCTTACTATACAGAGGCAGGTTGTGTGTACCTGATATTGCAGGGTTACGGCAGCAGGTTATGGGCAAGGCACACTATGCTCGCTATTCTGTTCATCCTGGTTCTACGAAGATGTACCATGATCTCAGGTGCCTGTATTGGTGGGACGGTATGAAACGGGATATCGCAGAATTCGTCGCCCAGTGCCCAAATTGTCAGCAGGTCAAAATCGAACACCACAAACCGGGTGGACTGTTGCAAGAAATGGAAATTCCGACGTGGAAGTGGGAGATCATTAATATGGACTTCATTACAGGTTTGCCTCGCACTGCACGAACGTATGATTCCATCTGGGTTATTGTTGATAGGCTGACAAAATCAGCCCATTTTCTCCCCGTCAGAACTACTTATTCCGCTGAGGATTATGCCAGGCTTTATATTAAAGAAATTGTGCGACTTCATGGAGTTCCTATATCTATTATCACTGACAGAGGTGCTCAGTTCACAGCGAACTTCTGGAGATCTTTTCAGGAAGGATTAGGGACTCAGCTGAGCCTGAGCACAGCATTCCATCCTCAGAGTGACGGACAGGCCGAGCGCACTATCCAGACACTTGAAGATATGTTGCGGGCCTGTGTTATTGATTTTAGAAGTAGCTGGGAGGATCACTTGCCATTGATTGAATTTTCTTATAATAACAGCTACCATTCCAACATCCAGATGGCTCGGTACGAGGCTTTGTATAGCAGGAAATGCAGATCACCGATCGGCTGGTTTGATATTGGCGAGACAAAATTAATCGGCCCAGATATGATCCAGCAGGCCGTTGATAAGGTGAAACTTATTCGGGAGCGGCTATTGGCAGCCCAGAGTCGACATAAATCATACGCTGATAAACGGCATCGTCCTTTGGAATTCCAGGTTGGTGATTGGGTATTTCTGAAGGTATCGCCTATGAAAGGCGTGATGCGGTTCGGCAGAAAGGGTAAGCTCAGTCCGCGTTATATTGGGCCTTATCAGATTGTTCGGAAAGTTGGAAATGTCGCCTATGAGTTAGATTTGCCATCTGATTTGGAAGCGGTACATCCGGTGTTCCATGTCTCTATGCTCCGCAAGTGCATTGGTGACCCTTCCAGAGTATTTCCTGTGAATGATATTCAGGTGACGGAGCAACTATCGTACGAGGAGCAGCCCGTATCTATTTTGGATCGTCAGGTAAGGAGGCTCCGGAATAAAGATGTAGCCTCTGTTAAGGTACTGTGGCGGAACGGTAACAGGGAGGAAATGACCTGGGAGGCTGAAGAGGAAATGAAAAAGAAATATCCTCAATTGTTCCCTATGCCCACAGGTAACCTTAAATTCCTGCTTAATTTCCTTTCAATATCAATCGTATGTCATATGTGTGGTCTATAATCAGAAACTCCCCCAAAGTATTTTCAGACCCTATAAGATTAATTTAACATTCGAGGACGAATGTTCTTAAGGGGGGGAGGATGTTATATCCCGTGTTTTCACACGTTTGGAAAAACATGAAATATCTTTCATTTTTGAGAAATAAGGTCAATTTGATATTTTGTTGAACATAGGAGTTATGTATGAAAGATTAGAGTCATGGAGGTGTGGGACAAAGCTAAGGGAAATTTTGGAATTTTGGAAATTAGTTTCGGGAATTACAAAATGTGATTCACAAGTTATTGGGCTCAAATATTTAAGTGGAATTGAGGCCCAAAGAGGGGACCTTGGCCGGCCACTTTGTGTTATGTCCCGTACTTTCGTATAACGGGAAATCAAGAAATAAAGAAGACTTGTGTGTTGAGGAAATATTTTGATTTTGGTGAATATGAATATGTTGGTTATGGAGTTATTAATGTTAAGACGTCGGGGAAGGCCGAGGGTAAATTTGGAACTTCGGAAATTAGTTTCGGGAATTACAAAACGGGACATTTTATGAATTGGGCTAAGAAAATGGAATACAAAAATTGTGGCCCAAAGGAAGTGAATTGGCCGGCCCAAGGGAGCAAGTCCAAGTCCATTTATTAAGGTCATGTGCTATGCACATGACCTAGGAGTGGATATATATGATATATGTTAGCTTTATCAAGATCAAAAAAAAAAATCTCAAGAACACCATTGAAGGTGCTCTCGGCCGAAAAAGAAAGAGAAAGAAAAAAAAAAACAAAAAATTCGTGGCTTGTTTCTAATCCAATCGCCTAGTCTCTTTTGGAATGATTGATGAGTTCGAGGTGCTCTTCGTGGTGGTATAATTAGATTGGCGTAAGGTGCTCGTTTGCGGCAAATCGGAAATTCAAGAAAAAGGTAAGATCTTTATGTTTTAATGCTATGAAATGGATACATATGTGTTAGTGATTGAATTAGCATGAAGATTTTGGAATGGTGTTGTGTTTGTGCATGGCGTGTGTGTGCAAAAAAAGAGTGTGTTTGGCCGTGGGTTTTATAAGGTTTAAGGCATAAGAATTTGATCTTATTTAGCTTGAATGATGTGTTGTTGTGGTCATTATGTTGTAAAGGATTGATTAAGGAATTGAGTTGGTGTTAGAAAATAATTTCGGACGTTATCGGAAAGTGTATACCTTTGGTATACTTGTGTATATCATAGTATATATATGATACTAAAGACTTTAAATATGATTTATGGTTGATGATAATGAGTTTGGAATGAAACGACGCAAGTTAGAACGTTCGTCGTAACTTTTGGTGTTTTGAATGAAAATTGGAAAGTAGTGAACTTTGGGGATGTTTGTATGTGGTTTGGAACTTGTTTGTTATGTAATGGAATAACCTTGAATGAATGAATACAATAATGTGGATTTGAGTTGAAATTGTGAAGTTTGGAAATAGGATTATCAACTTATGGAATGAGGTGCAATTGTGAAGTTAGTGTGTTTGATTGTGATTCGTATTGTGTATTGATGTTTGGGCTGTTGATGTTGTTATATTTTCAGCCGAGCTAAGTCTCGGGGGTGTTAGATTTATAGGGGAAGTGCTGCCGAAATTTCGGTAGCCAAATATAGCCCAAAGACTAAAATGTTAATTCTCATGAATAGTAACTGGTAAAAGTGACCATTTGCAGTTTCTGGACGAAACGGGAATTGCGATTTGAGGAGCGTAAGGCGCCAACCAGGTATGTAAAGCCTACCTATCATTCTTTTGGCATGTCCTAGATATACTAGGTTAAGATCGGCCCCTCGGGAATAATCCTACTCTTGGAAATCGAGGTTCAAGTTCGAGCACTATTCACTCAGCGCGATTGAACCCTCTTTGTTACATTTGGTTAAAAGAATGTTCGTACCTCCATAACTTGTGCTGTTGTGTCCGAAACTCTTCGAAACTTTTGTAGATGGCTCTATGGAGCCGAAAGTCTGTGATTTGTGTCCGCCACCTCAATTTGACTCGAGGTGGGCCCGCGAGCCCCGAGGCTCCCCTTATTCGGTTTGTTTGATTCATTTGTGTCCGTTATGATCCGCAACCGTCTGTTTAGGACCCAAGGATGTGTTTGAAACTTTCTATGCCATTAATGTACGTTTTGTACTTTGAATGATGTGAGATTTTCGGAAAATGACTTATGAACAGTTTTCTTGCGAATTTGGCAGTTTGGAACTTTGTAACTTTTATACGCATACTTTGACCAGTCTGATTCCTACTCCGATCCTTCGGGCGTCAGTATATACCTTTACGTAAACTATATGTTAAGTCCGACAAATTATTTTTGATATGCATATGATTTCTGCACTACTCTGTTCGTGCTGCCTGCTATGACTTCGTTCGTCGGTACCCGGGCCGACTTTGTGATCGTGCGCACTATAATATATTCGGGAGTTATGATGTGTTACGGTTTCCGAGGCCTCGCCATAGGGCCGGTTACCGTTTATGGAGTTATGATGTGATATGGCATTTGATACGTTCTGATGATATGATGTGTGTGTGATATGATGTGTCTGGAGATTGTACGGAGATTTGAAACCTTCTGGAGTTATGATGTGTTGTGGCACCAGCGTCGGGGGGTGACCACGTTCCTAAACCCTATACATGATTTGATTTGCATTTGTACGTTCGCCTCCCGCACAGGTTTGCTTTATTTGCGATGTTGGTGTGTTGGTTCTTTCTGACTCCAGCTGTGTTTGTGATTTCTGTACCTTCTGCTTTACATACTCAGTACTTCTCCCGTACTGACCCCCGTTTCTTCGGGGGCTGTGTTTCATGCCCGCAGGTACAGAAGCTCGTTTGGGTGGTCCTCCAGTTTAGGCTACTCATTCTGCTGTGTTGGAGAGCTCCCCTTTGATCCGGAGCCTACTTTGGTACATGTCTTTTGTTGTGTCTGTATTCTGTACATTTGTGGATGTGTGGGTACGGCGGGGCCCTGTCCCGTCATATGTTCATATGTTCTGTTTTGTCTAGAGGCCTGTAGTCAGATTTGTGGGTCGTGGGTCCGGTGTGTTTGCATGTGAGTCTGTTTTGCATTCTTAAGCGGCCCGTACGCTGCTATGGCCAAGTCGGCCTCTGAGTTTGTATGTATGTATATGTACTTGGGGGCGATGTGCACTCCGCCACCCTTCTGATGTGTGTGTGTGAAATTTGGCGATGTATATTCCGCCTCCTTTCTGATTTGTGATTTGTCTGATCTGTACGGGCGATTGCTTAGGATAAGTATTCGGTAGAGATCTGATTACGATGTTGAGTTCGAATAACGTACGTTGAGTTTGGTCGAGTCTGATTACGATGATCTGGGTGTGAGTTCGTTTGGGGTGTCCCGGAAGGGCACCAGTCGCGGCCCACGGGGCTGGGTCGTGACACTTTGGCTTGGTCCAAGCCCATTTTATGGGTCATGTGCTTGGTCATGTGACCAAGCACTCCAATTATATACACATTAGAAGACTAGGATAAGATCAACAAGAAGATAAACAAGAGCAAAAAATTAGAAGAAGAGAAGGAAGGTCTCGGGTTTGGGAGGAAAATTTGGCTACCAAAAATATTGTTCTAAAAATTGCTCTCTTGTTGGATTTCCACTAATTCAAGGTCCCTTTGTAACTTGGTATAGTTGGTTTGGAGGGAGAAGCTTTAGATTCATCAAAGTGATCATATCTCCAAGTGAAGAAGACTTGAGGAAAAGGTAAGAATTTCTCCCTTATCTTTGGGTTATTAAGTCTTGTTTGTGTTGTAGTATATAGAAATGTGTTGATTGTATGGAAAAATGGAAGTTTGTGAAGTGGGTTTGGAATATGGCTTGTATCCGTGTGTATGTATAGGTGGTATAGCCACAATGTGTTGAATTCATGTTATATTCTAGTTGTAGTTGTGATGAAATGCATATTGGAATAGGAAGTTGAATGATTTAGTTGAAGTTGACAAAAAGGGCTTTTGGCCGTGTGGTATGTTGGATTTGGGATGGAAATGAATTAAGTTGTTTAGTATGTTAGTGTGTTATTGTGATGGTTGCAATGTAAATGAAGTTAGAATGATATAAGTTTGTATTGAATTGGAATGTAGGAACCTATGTTGTTTTAGTATGATTTTTCCGACATTAAGAAAATGAAGTTGTTTAGTTGCTAATTGTGATGATCATTGATGAGTTTGGAAGTTGGAAGCATGTTATGAAGTTGTAGGCCAAAGATTTGATGTTTTGCACAAGTTATGACTTTGACGAAAAGTTGTATATTATGTATATCGAGTGTATAACTTAAGGAAAACGATATGAAATGTTTCTAGAACTATATTGTGATGATCTTGATTGTTAATGAATGTGAAATCATTGATATTAGTTTGAAAGTTTGGGTTAGAATGAAGGTTATGTCAACTTGTTAGAAAGATGACTAGTTGAAGGATATTTGTGTTTTTAATGTTCGTTGTTGATGTTGATGTTGTCGTTTGGGATGTGGTTGATGGTTTCTAACCGAGTTGAATTCTCGGGGGTGCTATATGTATAGGGAAAGTGCTGCCGAAATTTCGGTAGACAAATATGCATTAAGTTGAAATCATGGCATCCATAACTCACAACTGGTAAATGTGACCATTTGCAGATTTTTGACGAAACGGGAAGTGAGCTTGGATAGACTCAAAAAGCTCAAAAGGTATGTAAAGCTAACTCGATCCTTCTTTTGGCATGCCTAAGTGTAGTAGAATCGGATTCGGGCCTCGGAAGACTTTCTGCCCCTCGGAATCCGCAATTGAAAATCTCGTTTTTTCCTTCAGTAAGATTGAGCCCATTTGGTGTGCTTTCCCTGAAATTATGCAAACTTTCTCTAAATTACTCGGAAAGCTATAGAATGTCCGTAGAACCCTTTTAGGTGACCCCATAAGCTTAAAAGGGCATAATTTGAGCCCGCCGCCTTGTTTGTCCCGAGGTGGGCCCACTATTCCCGGTTTTGCCCTTAATGTACTTAAGTTTTCTTTTCGAGCAGTTCTTAAAAGAAACGTTTTGACTACTATTCTAATTACCTAACAAATATTGTTTTAAATATTCCATTGAGTCCGATGAATTGTTTTGACACCCGGAACGATTTCAGAAAGGTTATACTTCTGTAATTCATTATGATATCCGAAGCTCGTTTATTATGTTCCCGTTCGACTTAATCGGATCGATTTGTCTTTGATATGCCTCATCGAGTCTATTAAAACATTTATGATATTTTAATTGCATTAGTCTCTCACTAATCCACTCGTGGATATCCCAATGTTTCCCACACTGAGCCCGGGCCAGGATATGTTGTCAAGCGTGATCATCTGCATTGTTCGCCGTGCTTCGATGTGAGGGGGCAGGCATACGCGTACATGGGTTTGTGGAGTATGATGTGCCATGTCCGCTTGTTCTGATATGATTTGCTATGGCCAATTGATATGACATATTATGCTACGGGGTTATGCCCATATTCTAATTCTTCTGTGTTGTGGCACCAGCGTCGGGAGGGTGGCCACGTTCTGTCTGCCGAGTCCCTTGGCAGGGGCCGGATCTGATATGACATATGTTTCTGTACACACTCTGCATGTTTTGAAAATATGTATTTGGATACTTTGGATTTTCTGCTCACTTTCTGTACGTTCTGTACCAGTTATGATTTTGTTTCCGTAATTCAGGCTTTACATATCCAGTACATATTTTGTACTGACCCCCTTTCCTCGGGGGCTGCATTTTCATTCCGCGCAGGTACCGACGACAGGTTTGCAGATCCGTCCGGCTAGGATATCTTTTCTGCCAATTGGAGCGCTCTTTTATTCAGAGCCATCTTTTGGTACAGTCTATCACTTCTATATATGTATATTCTCGTTCATGGGTACGGCGGGGCCCTGTCCCGTCATATGATTCTGTCGGTCTGTTAGAGGTCTGTGGACATGTTTGTGGGTTGGGATCTCTCTGTACAGCTGTGTGTATATGTTGTGTTTGGGCGATCCCATTCGCCGCGGCGGCCGGTCCGCATATATTTAAATGTTACTCTGTTGGCCCTGTGTGGCCTTTGTTGGTATTTTCTGCGTGCAGGGTATATGGGATAGTCCGTAAAACAAAGGAAACTCTGCCGAAATTTTTCTGGAAATTATCTATGTTGGAAATAAAGCCTTGTCGGCTTCTGCTATATACTAGAATGTGTTTGAGTGCCCAGATCGGGCACTAGTCACGGCCTACGGGGTTGGGTCGTGACAATCTCTCTCAAGAAACCCCAAAAGAACTGAAGTAGGGTTTTGGTGCTACAGGAGAAACTCCACTCAAGATTTGTTCAACCATAATCTAAGGTAAGTTTCATGACTAAACCATGTTGTTTAAGGTATTGGAAGGTTAAGATACTTGAATTGTAGAAAGACATAGGAAAATGGGTCATTAATGAGTGAATAATGCCATGTTTGGATGGTAGTTGGATTGAATCATAAATGTTGGTGTGTTGTGATTATGAATACGTCATAAATGACATTTAGACCATGAAATAAGTGTGATACATGAGAAAACGCGATAGTAAGCTATAACCATAAATGTGGAGAAATGGAAGAGAAATGGTGGATTGTGGTCAATGTATATGAATGATGATTGTTGATTGCAATATTGTGAATGTTGTGGTGAGCATTTGGGAGTTGATATAGACTATGGGAAATGTCACGACCCAGCCCCGTGGGCCGCGACTGGTGTCCTATTTGGACACCCAAACAAACTTACGTACCAAGTCGACATATCAAAGATTTGTTCAAACTTAGCATTCGTCATTTTAAACAGATACTTAAACAAATATCATCTTAAGCGGTCGCCCGTACAGAAACATCATATCAAATCCGGTAGGCTGGCGGAATACACATCGCCCAGATATATACACACATATACAAACATATGGGCCGTTTTGGCTATCATAGCAAACGGGACCGCATTAAGACGCAGATCATAAACATAAACGAACAAACATGACCCATGACCCACATATATGACTACAGGCCTCTACAAACCATGACAGAAACATATGACGGGACAGGGTCCCGCCGTACCCAAATAGTCATATATACAGAATATGTATAACAGAAGATATGTACCAAAAATTTGAGCTCCAGATCAAAAGGAGTAATCCAAGTGGCAGAATATGTATCCTATACTGGAGGATCACCAAAACGAACGTCCGTACCTGCGGGCATGAAACGCAGCCCCCGAAGAAAGGGGGTCAGTACGAAATATGTACTGAGTATGTAAAGCATGAAATACAGAAATCCGAATCATAACTGAAGTGAGGAGTACAGAAAAATCATGCATAGGGCTCGGGAACGTGGTCGCCACTCCGACGCTAGCGCCACAACACATTATACTCCAGAAGGTTTCATATCTCCGTACAATCTCCGAACATATCGTATCATCATAACATATCACAACACCAGAACATATCATATGCCATATCACATCATAACTCCGTATACAAGCGGTACCCGGCCTTACGACGAGGTCTCGGGAACCGTAACACATCATACTCCCGAATATGACAAAGTGCGCACGATCACAAAACCGGCTCGGGATCCGGCGAACGATGAAATATAAATATGCACGAGCGGAGTAGTGCGGAAACCATATGCATACAAATGAATAAATTCCAAGACTCGATGATTAAATACATATACATACTGATATCAGAAGGCTCAAAGTAAGTATCGAGTCCATCGGAATTAGTATGCAAAAGTTGCGAGCTTTTAAATTACAAAACCTTCGAAAAACACTTCATAGGTCATTTTTTGAAAATTAAGTATCATTCATATTAAGGAGCTTTCAAATAACTTTATAGAGCACTTCAAACGGAGCCTTAGAATCATATGGACATATCCAAAATATACATATCCAAACTTTGGCCATATCAAATATTTTTCGAACAACATCCGGAAACGTATCGACTAAAACTTCAAACATCACAAGTATGTATCAAACCATATGGGATAGTTTATGGCAATCAAAGACATGGGCCGTCCTAGTGGCTCTAGGAATAGAATTGTCTTTAGAAGCATACATAGATGTCATTTGTTTATTTCATAACGGTCATGCCAAAGAAAGAAAGGTAGGCTCTACATACCTCAATCGCCCGCTAATCAATTCCCGAATCAAGTCTCGGGCTCTCCAATATCTACAATAATATTATCAATTACCAAACATTAGCTACAAGTACTTAGAAATTCAATTCTAATTAGTACTTGTCTACAGAAATTTCGGCAGCACCTCCCCTGTAAATTCAACATCCCCGAGAATTTAAACTCAGCCAAATTCATCAACAACCATACCAACAATACCAACAACCATACCAATAACATCAAAAACCAATTTAAAACGCATTCCAACACTAGTAACCTTCCTTTCTACATATTCATCATTATTCAATTCAACTACGAATTTTCCAAGCCGATATCGACACTTACATATTCACTATTAATTCAAGATCATTCAAATACAATTTCAAAAGAATTTCATACCATTCTACAAAATATACAACATTCCCACCAAAAACTATAATTCACCCGAAACCTCCAACCTTCGACACAACATTCACAACACATTTTTTATCTTCCAATTTCATCAACAACAACAACAATTTGCACCTTAACAACTCCATTCCCATAATTACATAAAACTATAATAAAATCACATAATTTCCTACAACAACTTTACAACCAATTTCATGCCAATCTTGAGCTATTACTCTTCTATTTACATCACAAGGCCACAACAACATAATTTAACATACTACATAAATTTCATTCTTCCCCCCTTCACCATACCCACACACGACCACACACCCACATACCCACACACGACCACACACCCACACACCCACAACACACAAATTCCATACTTTACATTCATTTCCATAAACTATAATATATATATATATATATATATATATATATATATATATATATATATATATATATATATATATATATTTCTTCCAAAACAAAAAGAGTAGAATCTTTACCTTTTTTCCAATTTTTCCGCTTGCCAACAAAAGTACTTTCTTGCCTCAAAATTTATATCACGTTGAAGAGGTTCTCGAGCTTAGTAAGAATACTAGAAAATTGGGATTTTCTGATCAATGATTGATGGGCAAAATGTTTTTTCCTTTTCCCTTGTCTTGGCCGAATAGGCCCTTCTTGCTCTTCTCTCTCACTCTTTTTTTCTTGAAGCTTCTAATGATTGATCTAAGTGTGGCCCCTTCCCTTTTTAAAACATGGATTTTAAAATTTTATGGGCTTGGGCCCTATATTTTCCTCCATGGCCGGCCACACCTTGTGGATTGGGCCTTTCTTTCTCTTATTTTTTTCATTAATTTTGAGCCCAATTAGTTATGGGTCTTATTTTGAAATTCTCGAAACTAATTTCTAAAATTTCCCATTTTGCCCTTGACCTTCCTCCATATTCCACATCAACACTTCATGAACAACACATATATATTAAATAAAAATCAAATTATGGCCTTATTTCTTACAAGTCAAACTTATTTCGAATTTTCCGAATATGCAAAAATACGGGATATAACATCCTCCCCCTCTTTAGAACATCCGTCCTAGAATGTTAAATTAGCCCTATAGGTCTTACAAGTATTTTGGGGGAGGTTCTTTATATGGAAAGCACATATAAATTATTCATTAATCAATATAACCAGTTACGGAATTTAGATTACCTGTAGACATGGGAAACAAGTGAGGGTACTTCTTCTTCATTTCGTCCTCTGCTTCCCAGGTCATTTCTTCTCTGTTATTGTTTCGCCACAAGACCTTAACAGAAGGTACATCCTTGGTGCGCAGTCTCCTCTCCTGACGATCCAAAATAGCTACAGGCTGCTCTTCATAAGAGAAGTCCTCCGTTACCTGAATATCTTCTATGGGGAATACCCTGGAAGGATCACCAATACATTTACGGAGCATTGACAAATGAAATACCGGATGTACTGCCTCCAGATCGGATGGTAAGTCTAGCTCGTAGGCGACCTCGCCTATCTTTCGAATAATCTGATAAGGCCCAATATATCGCGGACTGAACTTTCCTTTTCTACCGAATCTCATTACACCTTTCATAGGTGACACTTTCAGGAATACCCAGTCACCAATCTGGAACTCTAACGGTCGACGTCGTTTATCTGCATATGATTTCTGTCGACTCTGAGCTGCTAATAACCGTCCCTGAATAGGTTTCACCTTATCGACTGCTTGATGGATCATATCTGGCCCGATCAATTTAGTTTCACCCACATCAAACCAACCAATCGGAGATCTACACTTTCTACCATATAGGGCTTCATACGGTGCCATCTGGATGCTGGAATGATAGCTATTATTATAAGCGAATTCAATAAGCGGCAAATGATAATCCCAACTACCTCTGAAATCAATAACACAGGCCCGTAGCATATCTTCCAGTGTCTGAATAGTGCGCTCGGCCTATCCGTCGGACTGAGGATGGAATGTTGTGCTAAGACTCACCTGAGTCCCCAATCCTTCCTGAAATGACCTCTAGAAATTTGCTGTGAACTGAGCACCCCTGTCGGTTATAATAGATATAGGAACTCCGTGAAGCCTTACTATCTCTTTAATATACAACTGGGCATAATCCTCAGCCGAGTAGGTGGTCCTGACCGGAAGAAAATGGGCTGATTTTTGTCAGCCTGTCAACAATAACCCATATAGAATCATACCTTCGCGGAGTGCGCGGTAAACCTGTAATGAAATTCATATTAATTATTTCCCATTTCCAAGCTGGAATTTCCATTTCCTGTAGCAATCCTCCAGGTTTCTAATGCTCGATCTTAACTTGCTGGCAATTTGGGCACTGAGCAATGAACTCTGCAATATCTCTTTTCATACCATCCCACCAATATAAACATTTGAGATCATGGTACATTTTAGTGGATCCAGGATGAACAGAATACCGAGCATAATGTGCTTCCCCCATAATCTGTCGCCGCAGCCCTGCAACGGCAGGTACACATAACTTGCCTCTATATAATAATACCTCGTCAGGTGAAATTTCAAACTGAGTCTTTTCCTTATTAAGGCCCACATCTCTGTACTGTACCAAAATAGGATCCTCGAACTGACGCCGTTTTACCTCTTCTATCATCGATGATTCAGCAACTTCTCGGACAGAAACCCCAATATTTCCAAAATCGGCCAAATGGACTCCAAGGCTGGCTAACTGACGCATTTCAAGAACTAATTCCTTCTTCCCTGGCTGCACGTCGGTCAAACTTCTCATAGACTTGCGACTAAGTGCATCTGCCACAACATTAGCTTTTCCAGGATGATATAAAATATCGACGTCATAATCATTCAACAATTCAAGCCATCTTCTTTGCCGCAAATTCAGCTCCTTTTGCTTAAAAATATACTGAAGATTTTTGTGGTCCGTATAGATATCAACATAGACCCCATATAAGTAATGCCGCCATATCTTCAAAGCATGAATCACCGCGGCTAATTCCAGATCATGGGTAGGATAATTTCTCTCGTGCGGTCTGAGCTGCCGAGAAACATAGGCTATAACTCGACCATGCTGCATTAATACACAACCTATCCCAGTACCAGAAGCATCACAATAAACGACATACCCGTCAGACCCCTCTGGAAGAGATAGAACTGGAGCTGTAATTAATTTTTCCTTCAGCAACTGGAAACTGCATTCACAAGCATCGGTCCACTGAAATTTTGCTGCCTTCTGAGTTAGCTTTGTTAATGGTGCTGCAATAGAAGCAAAATTCTCCACAAATCTCCTGTAATATCAGGCCAATCCCAGAAAAATGCGTACCTCAGTCGGTGTCGTGGGCCTAATCTAATTCTGTACAACCTCGATCTTCTGTGTATCGACCCGAATACCATCTGCTCCAATGATATGCCCCAAGAATGCCACTGAGGTTAACCAGAATTCACATTTGGAGAACTTAGCATATAATTTATGTCGCCGAAGTGTGCCAAGTACTGACCTCAGATTATCTGAATGATCCTCTACTGACCGGGAATAAACCAGAATATCATCAATAAATACAATCACAAACATGTTGAGGAACGGCCTGAATACCCGATTAATCAAATCCATAAACACTGCTGGAGCATTTGTTAGCCCAAAAGACATCACTCTGAACTTATAATGCCCGTATCGGGTCCTGAGGCAGTCTTTGGAATGTCTGCCTCTCGTACCCGCACCTGATGATAGCCCGAACGCAAATCTATCTTCGAAAAATATTTAGCACCCTGCAACTGATCAAATAAATCATCAATCCGGGGGAGGGGATATTTATTCTTTATAGTCACCTTATTTAGTTGTCTGTAATCGATACACATCCGCAGCGACCCGTCATTCTTTCTTACAAACAATACCGGCGCTCCCCAGGGTGACGTACTGGGTCTGATAAAGCCTTTTTCTAATAGATCTTTCAGCTGCTCATTCAATTCTTTCAATTCTGCAAGTGTCATTCTGTAAGGAGGAACAGATATAGGCTGAGTGTCTGGCAGCACATCTAGCGTGAAGTCTATCTCCCGTTCAGGAGGAAGACCTGGAAGCTCGTCCGGAAACACATCTAGAAATTCATTAACAACCGGAACTGACTGAAGAGTAGGTGTTTCTACTTTAGTATCATGCACTCGAACCAAATGATAGACATACCCTTTCTGGATCATCTTCTTAGCCTTGAGGTATGAAATAAACTTACCTCTCGGGGATGTTGTACTTCCTGCCCATTCTATAACTGGTTCCCCTGGAAACTGGAATCGAACTACCTTTTTCTAGCAGTCAACATTAGCATAACAGGAGGATAACCAGTCCATATCCATAATAACATCAAATTCCATCATATCTAGTTCTACCAAATCAGCCTTAGTGCAACGGCCACATATAATCACAGAACAGTCTTTATATACCTGCCTCGCTATAATAAAATCCCCAACCGGTGTAGCTACCTCGAACGGCTCTATAGGTTCAGGTGTTATCCCAATTTTACTAGCGACAAGGGGAGAAATATATGATAAAGTAGAACCCGGATCGATCAATGCATACACAGCTCGAGAGAAAACCAATAATGTACCTGTGACAACATTTGGCGACGCCTCCTGATCCTGTCGGCTAGCCAATGCATATATGCGGTTCAAGGGACCGCTAGAATCAGAAACCCCGCCACGGCCTCTACCGCGGCCCGCTGGTGCTGGAATACCTCGCCCCGCAGGGCGCATAACTGAAAGAGTGGAAGACGAGCCAGCGGCTGATCTCGCCAGCTGAGCTGCACCACCAGAACCACCCGCTAACGGACAGTCTCTCATAATATGGCCCTGGCGGCCACAAGAAAAACAGGCACCCGTAGCTCTATAGCACTCTCTTAGGTGCGACCTCCCACAATAAGAACACAGGGGCATGGGTGGCCTAGACTAACTGGGACCCCTACTCGTCTGCGAACCCGAGGCTCTGGAACTCTGGCCCGCTCCAGAATACCCTGCACTGCCAAATCGTCTACCTGTAGACTGTGTACCCCGGCCTGACGAAGGAGGATATCTACTAGACTGTTGCTGCTGAGGCTGCCCGCCTCGAGACTCCCCAGAATACCCAGCTGACCTAGCCCGCTTGGGCGGCCTCCTATCACGATCTCTACCCGACTGATCCTCTCTATGCCGGTCCTCCATCTGTTGCGCATAAGCCTGTAACCGGGCAATGTCCATACCAATCTGTGATGCCATCGCCATACAGCTGTCAATCAAATAGCGATCCAATCCTATCACGTACCGGTGCATCCGTTCAGCCATCTCAGCTACTATGGTAGGTGCATATCTGGCCAGAGAATCAAACTCCAAGCTGTACTCTCGGACACTCCTGCCTCTCTGCCGCAGCTGCAAAAATCTGTCAACTCTCGCCCGCCGTAACTCTGGGGGCAAAAAGTGGCTGAGAAAGGCGGCTACAAACTCGTCCCACACGGCTGTAGGAGCATCCTCGCCTCTGACAGCTCCCAAGACTCGTACTAATTAATCGCTACATCCCTCAATCTGTGTGAAGCTAACTCGACAGACTCGGTCTTAGAAGCCCTGACCAACCTCAGTGTGCGCTGCATCTGTCGGATGAAATCCTGGGGGTCCTCTTCGGGCTTAGACCCGTAGAAATCTAGGCGATTACAGGTCAAGAAATCATGGAACCTCAAACTATCACGTCTGTCACCATCATCACCCCCTAGACCGCGTCTGCGAGCCTGTCCTGCTACTAATGTCGTCAACAACTGAACAGCCTCTCTCATCGCCCTGTCCTCCGCCCCTGGCTGAGGAGCTGGAGGCTCGGGCGCTGGAGCCTCTGGAGCTAATGGTGGAGCCGCTCCAGGCTCCCCTGGTGGGGGTGTAGCAGAACCCTCTGACTGGGGTGCAATATCAGGCATAGTCTAAACACGAGCCCGAGTAACTCTCTGTATCTGGCTGGTCTCTCCTGGCACTGCTTTCCTCTTCTGGGCAGCTGTTGCCTTCTTCGGAGGTATCACTATAAACATGACAATCAGTCAGAAAGAAATCATCCTAATAGCACAGCTCTATCGCACGATCTAAGATCCAAAGAAAGGTAACACCCTAAATTTCCTGTAGCCTCCTGTTTATAGATGTGGTGCACAACACACCGATAAACAAGACTCTACTAGACAGGGCCTGTAGACATTCCGAGGACAAATCGCGCTCTGATACCACTTTTATCACGACCCAGCCCCGTGGGCCCCTACTGGTGTCCTATTTGGACACCCAAACAAACTTACGTATCAAGTCGACATATCAAAGATTTGTTCAAACTTAGCATTCGTCATTTTAAACAGATACTGAAACAAATATCATCTTAAGCGGTCGCCCGTACGGAAACATCATATCAAATCCGGTAGGCTGGCGAAATACACATCGCCCAGATATACACACATATACAAACATATGGGCCGTTTTGGCCATCATAGCAAACGGGACCGCATTAAGACGGATCATAAACATAAACGAATAAACATGACCTATGACCCACATATATGACTACAGGCCTCTACAAACCAAGACAGAAACATATGATGGGACAGGGCCCCGCCGTACCCAAATAGTCATATATACAGAATATGTATAACAGAAGATATGTACCAAAAATATGAGCTCCGGATCAAAAGGAGTAATCCAAGTGGCAGAATATGTATCCTATACTGGAGGATCACCAAAACGAACGTCCGTACATGCGGGCATGAAACGCAGCCCCCGAAGACAGGGGGTCAGTACGAAATATTTACTGAGTATGTAAAGCATGAAATACAGAAATCCGAATCATAACTGAAGTGAGAAGTACAGAAAATGGATACAGGATTACTATGTCAAAACCTGTGTTGAATGTATATATATATATATATTATGCAAATAAAAATCATGCATAGGGCTCAGGAACGTGGTCGCCACTGTGACGCTGGCGCCACAACACATCATACTCCAGAAGGTTTCATATCTCCGTACAATCTCCGAACATATCGTATCATCATAACATATGACAACACCAGAACATATCATATGCCATATCACATCATAACTCCGTATAAAAGAAGTACCCGGCCTTATGGCGAGGTCTCGGGAATCGTAACACATCATACTGCCGAATATGACATAGTGCGCACGATCACAAAACCGGCCCGGGATCCGGCGAACGATGTAATAGTAATATGCACGAGCGGAGTAGTGCGGAAACCATATGCATACAAATGAATAAATTCCAAGACTCGACGAATAAATACATATACATACTGATATCAGAAGGCTCAAAGTAAGTATCGAGTCCATCGGAATTAGTATACAAAAGTTGCGAGCTTTTAAATTACAAAACCTTCGAAAAACACTTCATAGGTCATTTTTTGAAAATTAAGTATCATTCATATTAAGGAGCTTTCAAATAACATTATAGAGCACTTCAAACGGAGCCTTAGAATCATATGCACATATCCAAAATATACATATCCAAACTTTGGCCATATCAAATAGTTTTTGAACAACATCTGGAAACGTATCAACTAGAACTTCAAACATCACAAGTATGTATCAAACCATATGGGATAGTTTATGGCAATCAAAGACATGGGCCATCCTAGTGGCTCTAGGAATAGAATTGTCTTTAGAAGCATACATATATGTCATTTGTTTATTTCATAACGGTCATGCCAAAGAAAGAAAGGTAGGCTCTACATACCTCAATCGCCCGCTAATCAATTCCCGAATCAAGTCTCGGGCTCTCCAATATCTACAATAATATTATCAATTACCAAACATTAGCTACAAGTACTTAAACATTATGGGACTCGGTGAATAAAGTCATATTATCATATCATCATATTATTATATCATCATATACATATACCGTACCCGGGCCATTATGCGACTCGATGAATAAAGTCGTGTATACGTATACCATACCCGACCCATCAAGGGACACGGTGCCATAGTCATATCATCATATCATCATATACCGTACCCGTCCCCTTAGTGACGGACTCAGTGGATAATGTAGTAAAATGTGCGTGATAACATACCCGACCCGAGACTCGGTGAAAGATGTAACAACAGTATGCACGAGCAGAGTAGTGAGTAACCATATGCAACTAAATCATCATCTGAGACTCAATAGATAAGTGGACTAACTAACACTCGAATATCAAAATGATAGTCATGTTAAGTTCTCTCTAAATGTCATTATGGACTATATTAAGTAAAGTCTCAGGGATCACAGACATGTGTCAAATTAATACAAGACAGCTTATGAAAGTTAAAGACATTAGTCGTTATAGAGTCCTTTAAGAATAGGAACTTTTATGTATCATTTACTGTCCAATCATATAGGAAACTCGAGGGCAGTAGCTCGACTACTTTAAGAGTTCTAACATCAAGAAGTGAATAAGAATCATAAATCATGCTCGGAACTTGTGAATAGAATTACCCTAATGCACTTATCATACAGTACTTACATCTAGGACATGCCGAAAGAAAGAAAGGATAGCTTTACGTATCTTTAGCGCTTATTCGCCACACGGCACGTATGCTGCCCAATAGTATCTCAACCTATATTAAGACGTCAAGAACTACGCTTAAGCTACGGGGAGATTCAAAACGTATTCTAACGTTAGTAACTCCTTTCTAGTTAATTAGACGACGTTCCTTACATTCAAACAAATTACACAATAGTCAAGCCAATACCAATAACTATACGTTCAAGTATTATACCGAAGCTATTCAAGACATATTCAAGAACACTCCGAACAGTCCACACAACATTCCAAACAGCCCACATTCACAACATTCGATAACAATCCGCATACGACTACTACATTTTCAAGTTATCCCTAATAATCCGTAGTCTTAACGTTTTCATCTAAACAACCCTTTAACAGCCCAACCAACATACAACACAACACCTAATCTTAATTTTCATTAATCTTCCAAGCTCAATAAGAACAACAATAGCATATCAAGACAGCCCCTAACTAACAACGTAAAGAGATGCCCGATAATCTCACGGGCACCTACGAACATGACAAACCAACCATCCACTATTATTATAAATTACTTAACACATTTTTTTCCTCCAAATTCATGAGTTACACTAGCAACTATACGACAACACCATCATCTATTTAAAGGAAAGAAAACTATATTAACATCACAATAATCCTTACAACAGCCCACAAACAAATTTGACTTCAAGTTTAACCATTAAATACCTTCATTCTCATCATAAAATCCATAACAACAACAATCAAAATACTAAGCAAAATCAGTTCACCATCTTCTTCACCAAACAGCCCCCTACGGCTTCAACCATGCTTCAACATCAACACACATAATTTCATGGATTCAATTTATATTTACACATTTACAACACGTCTAAATCCTTACTAAAATGTGTAAAAAGATGATCAACCCTTACCTTAACAATTTGACTCCTCAACTAGGCTGAAATTTGTGAATTGAAAGAATAAATATTTTTGGTTGCTCCAATGGCTACTTCACGTTACTATACACCTTCCAATTGGTTGGAACACTTGAAGAAAACTAATTTTTGATCACCAAGTTTGGAGCTCTCCATGGTCAGCCATGGCCGAGAGCTTCTCTCTCTATCTCTATAATTTTTTTTTTTTTTGGTTGAAGTATGATGAAATGGTTTCATTAGTCATCAACTTAGCTTAAGTATGTTGCCTACAAGCTGGACACGTGTCCCACTCATGGCTTAAGCCAATCAAATTTGGCCAAGCCATGGGTGGGGTCCACATGGCCACTAATGCATAATTAGTAAATAATTAATTCTTAATCCCCACTTAATAATCTAATCATGGTTAATTAATCCCTAATCTCCATTAATATTTCCATACCAATTAAAATTTATAAGCAATTTGTGCATTAATAAAAATCAGAGATTAGAAGTCTCTACATCGTATCCCAAAATAGTCTTGCCCTTAAACTTATCGAAATTAGCTTAAAAACATTCCAATGTACAAAAGTACGGGATATAACACAAGGCCAGACACATCTAACCATATTCACATGTCTACGAGCCTCCAAGAAGAGTATAACATATCACATAAGCGGGACAGGACCCGGCTATGCCCATAATTATGTACACAAAAGAATAAGTACCCAAAAGCTCTGCTAGGTAGTATCTCAGAATACCGCTATGGATTGAGCCTGTCTCCCTGTGCACCTGCGGGCATGACGCAGCGTCCACAAACAAAAGGACGTCAGTACGAAGAATGTACTGAGTATGTAAAGCATGATCAATATCAATATAGAAGCATAATAAGCAACATGAGAAATAGCACAAGATGGGAAATAGTAATATCATCGTCATAGGTACTTACTTGCTGTGCATAGGATCTTTCTGTTCCGTATTTGTACTCGTATTCGTATACATACCTTTATTCACATTCATATCGTATCATATTCGTATTCATACTCGTAACCATATCATATACTTAATCATATCATATACATAGCATTTATATAGCATACCCGACCATGCAGGATCGGTGTTTCATACATACTTGGCCAACCAAGGCTCAAGGTTACTCATACCTGGCCCTACCAAGGCTTCAGGGTTACATCTACCTAGCCCTACCAAGGCGTCAGCGTTACATCTTCCTGGCCTTACCCAGGCGTTAGGGTTATCCGTACCATCTGCAGAGGTGTGCGCGCATTACGTAATCATATACATACTTATTTACATATCTTGCCCGGCCTCATAAGCTCGGGGTTCTATAGTAGTCATACATAGACACATATATACATAATAGCTCATAAGCATCTTTACTATTTACATCATTAGCATAATCGTCATCAACATCGTTATTACTATTATCGTGATTCATCACATTTATCTTTGTAGGCTTACTCGTCATACGAGGGATTTTGTACAATCACGGCGTATCAAGAATCATGAGCTTACTAGCTCGGGAGATCAAGTCATTTGAAGGACATCACAATCTCAAAGAGGAGTTAGATATTTGGCCAAAGAACCATTCCTTATGAAAGAAGGGTTAGCCTTACATACCTTTTCCGTTCACTATTTTACACTTGCGCATTCACCTCCAATGCTAGCGTTTCTACCTTCATGAAAGTCATACTATCATTAGAATCGTTAATCCCGCCGTGGCCCAAGCTATTATTGCGAAAATTGGCGAATACAACCAACTATCATTAAGAATTTCATCTTTGGACCAAAAACAAGCAAGAGGTGGAATACCACAAAGAGAAAGTGTACCTAATAAAAATGTGATTTGGGTAATTGGTACATGTTTTCTTAAACCCCCCATAAGACCCATATTCTGGCTTTTAGCTGGAGAATATCCAACAATAGTTTCCATTGAATGAATAATGGATCCGGATCCTAAAAATAATAATGCTTTGGAATAAGCATGAGTAATCAAATGAAATAAAGCGCTTCGATAAGACCCCATACCTAGAGCTAACATCATATAACCCAATTGAGACATTGTGGAATAGGCTAAACCTCTCTTAATGTCTTTTTGAGCAAGAGCTAAAGTGGCTCCTAATAATACAAGCTAGCATTTCTGACAAAAACTAGAGAAAATCGGACAGCCTCTCCTTTATTTCTACGACATTCCTCCATAGCGTATATCAACTCCCAAACATCAATAATGCATTCACAATACCATAACAATAATCATTATTCATCCACATTATCCATATTTCTAGACTTACTTTCAATTACTCATATCCATGGCTATAACACACAACTATGTCCATTCACGTCCATTGCTCATCTCATGTTCTCAACATCATTTATAACACATTTTCATAACAATACATCAAGACTCATAACTCAATTCAAACTATTTCTCAAAATGGCACTATTCCACATTCATGACCCATTTTGCCATACCTCTCTACAATCCAAGTATTTCAACTCTTAAATACCTTAAACAACATAGAAACATCATAATACTCCACTTGAGCAAAACCCTAGTTTATCTCCAATGAGATTTCTTGACTTGTATGATCCTTAATGGGTTTTCTTATACCAGATTCACTTAGTTTATGTTGTTGATCACCAAATATCCTTGAATTCTTCTGAAATTTATGTAGCGAGATGTTTTAGAGAGAAGGGGTGTCATGTAGAAGTGAAATGAAATGAAAATATTAAACTTGGTCCCCTTTTTAATAACCCAAAATCTGATCTGAAGTGAACAGTCATCGAAAGTGAACAGTGGCCGTAAACCCAATTTACGGGCCGATTCTGGTTTACGGTCAGTCTTTCATGACCGTATTTAAGCATAACAGAACCAGAAAGGTTTGCTGGAGGTCATGGTGGTTTACGGTCACAGTTTACGGGCCGTATTTCGATTTACGGTCCGTATTCTGAGTCGTATTTAACCAATTAGACATTTGGCAGAAAGTTAAAGTTTTGGAATGTCGAAAGACGATAGTAGTTTACGGTCCATAAACCACTTTACGGGTCGTATTCTATTTTACGACCAACTGGGCCGAAGTGCAAATCTGCAACTTTCGCATTTTCAAAACTCATAAGTAGTCATCCCCTTCTTAGTAAAACACCATACACTCATACTCTTCGTTGGTCTATTCATTGTACGCTCACGGAGAAATTTTTGAGGTGTAACAAAAGGGCTTATGTATATGAAACTATTTATGTTACAAATGAAACATGACTTTCTTATGATTTGAGTATAAAATCGATAAAAGAGTAGTTAATGAGCATGATGAGTAGTAGAACGAGCGGTGTTCGGTGGTTAGCCCCGGGTACCTATCGCGACCCCTAGCTGGGTCGTGACAAAAGTGGTATCAGAGCAGTTCAGTCCTAGGGAGTGTCTACGAGCCGTGTCTAGTAGGGTCTTGTTTATGGTGTGTTGCACGTCACATCAATAAACAAGAGGCTATAGGGCATTTAGGAAAAATGATCATCTTTCTTCTCATGAGATCGTCCGATGGAGCCGTGTATAAGCTTTTATCCTCTCTAATAGTGTGTTATGATTTCAGAATGCCGCCAAAAGGAAAGGCTACAGCCGCCCAGAAGGGAAAGACTACGGCAAAGAGGCGAGTAGAAAGAGAGCCTCCGATGAATATAGAAGAAGGCGAATCACATAACGAGGCCTTGTCTAACACTTCCTCTACCCCGCCTAATGTGGAAGAGCACGGAGGAGATCCGGCTCCACCGGTTTCTTCGGCTTAACAAGTGACCGAGGCCATACATCTATTGACACAGTTGGTTGCCGCTCAGGCACAACGACGAAATGTGGGTCCGAGTGATCGGGCAGCAAGCACCAAAGCCCGTGATTTTATGAGTATAAATCCTCCAGAATTCTTCGAGTCTAAGCCGGATGAAGACTCGCAAAGTTTCATAGATGATATGTTGAGGACATTGATGATTGTCCATGCCTCCAAGACCGAATCCGTGGAGTTGGCATCTTATAGACTCCGGGATGTAGTAGTTTTATGGTACAACAATTGGGTATTATCAAGAGGAGAGAATGCACCTCCTCCGGTTTGGCAAGAATTCGTAGATGCTTTTATCCATCATTATTTGCCACCCGAGGTCCGCCGAGCTAGAGCGGATAGATTTCTAAATTTAAAGCAAGAAAATATGAGTGCCCGCGAGTATAGCATGCAATTTAATTCCTTGGGTAGATATGCCCCGACTATGGTGTCCGACATGGGAGATCGTGTACATAGGTTTATGAGTGGCTTGGGGACACATTTGTTCAAAGATTGCTTGACGGCCTCTTTGCAAGAAGGGGTGGATATTTCTCGAATACAAGACCATGCCCAGAACTTAGAGGGACGACAACAACCACAAAGGGGTGATCGCGACAGTGATAGACGACATAGCAAAAGGGCTAGATCTATGGGCACAGGCAGTGATTATAGAGGCAGACCTATTCCCGACATTCAGGTCAGTCAGTGACTAGTGCGCCTCCACGATTCGCGGATAGGGGATTTGATCGCTCTTTTCCTCCAGGACAAGGTCAGAGTTCGAGAGCTTCGGGTTGTCAGTTTGGGGGCGATTACAGTCAGAGAAGACCACTAGTTCCACGATGTAGCCGGTGCCGGAAGTTACACTCAGGGCCATGTCGTCAGGACACGGATGCTTGTTACGTTTGTGGACAAACTGGGCATTTGATGCGAGATTGTCCCTCGCGTTATGGTAGAGGTGGGGTTCAGCCCACAGGCTCAACAGCTGTTTCTTCATCAGTATGCCCGATAAGGCAGACTTCTCACATGTCAGCAGGTCGAGGTAGAAACAGAGGGGCAGCATCTACTTCAGGTGCCACTCAGCCCCGTGTTTATGCATTAGCTGGACGACAGGATCTCTAGTCCTCTCCGAACGTGGTTACAGGTATATTGTCTATATTCTCCCGTGATGTGAATGCATTGATAGATCTGGGTTCTACATTCACGTATATTACTCGATATGTTACTGGTTGTATTGGGGTGAAAACTGAGCCAATCAAACCTTTTGAGGTGTCTACTCCGGTTGGTGATCCCGTGATAGCAAGACAAGTGTACAAAAATTGTGTAGTTGTGATATGTGATCGCCAGACAACGACTGATTTGATTGAGCTGGAAATGATAGATTTTGACATGATTATGGGTATGGATTGGTTGGCATCGTGTTATGCTAATGTTGATTGCCGATTGAAAGTGGTTCGATTCTAATTTCCGGGAGAGCCCGTTCTTGAATGGGAGGGTAACGCAGCCTCTCCGAAGGGTAGGTTTATTTCCTACCTTAAGGCTAGAAAGATGGTAGCCAAGGGCTATATTTATCATCTAGTTCAGGTTCATGACACCGAGGCAAAGTCGCCATCTTTCCAATCAGTTCCGGTAGTGAATGAATTCCCAGATGTGTTCCCAGATGAACTTCCAGGACTTCCTTCAGAAAGGGAGATTGACTTTGCCATTGATGTGTTACCGGACACTATGCCTATTTCTATTCCTCCGTATCGAATGGCTCCGGCAGAATTAAAGGAGTTAAAGGTACAACTGAAAGATTTGCTTGAAAAGGGGTTTATTAGGCCCAGTTCATCGCCGTGGGGAGCACCAGTCTTGTTCGTGAGAAAGAAAGACGGTTCTCTACGAATGTGCATCGATTATAGGCAATTGAACAAAGTAACAATAAAGAACAAATATCTTCTTCCAAGGATTGATGACTTATTTGATCAACTGCAGGGTGCCATATGGTTTTCTAAGATAGATTTGATGTCGGGTTATCATCAAGTGAGAGATAGAGAGGCGGATATTCCCAAAACAGCCTTCATAACGAGATATGGCCACTATGAATTTCGAGTAATGTCGTTTGGATTGACTAATGTTCCGGCCGTGTTTATGAATTTGATGAACAATGTACTCAGGCCTCTTTTTGACTTATTTGTGATAGTGTTTATTAATGCAGCATGGTAAAGTTATTGCATATGCTTCGAGAAAATTACGGAAACATGAAAAGAATTATACAACTCATGATTTCGAATTGGCTGCGGTTATTCATGCCTTAAAAATACGGAGGCATTATTTGTATGGTGTGCATGTTGATATCTATACAGATCACAAAAGTCTTCAATACATTTTTAAGCAAAAGGAGTTGAATCTGCGACAGAGGCGGTGGTTAGAATTGTTAAAAGATTATGATGTGAACATCTTGTACCACCCCGGAAAAGCGAATGTAGTAGCCGATGCGCTTAGCCGCCGATCGATGGGAAGTTTATGTGAAGTCCCTCCGGAAAAGAAAGAGATGGTTCATGAACTCCGCCAACTAGCTAATCTTAGAGTGTGTGTAATCGATTCGGGTAATGTGGGGATTAGTATCAATGACCCAACAATTTCATCCTTGGACATGGAAGTGAAAGAACGGCAATATGAAGATCCTCAATTATGTCATTACAAAGACACATCTTATGGAAGAGAGAAGTCTTCATTCGAAGCTTCTATAGATGGAATTCTTAGATACCGAGGCAGGTTATGTGTGCCGAATGTAGCAGAATTGCGCCGACGAATTCTAGACGAAGCACATTGTTCTCGATATTCTATTCACCCAGGTGCAACCAAAATGTATCATGATCTCAAGATGATGTATTGGTGGGATGGCATGAAGTGAGACATAGAGGAATTTGTAGTGCAGTGTCCGAATTGTCAACAGGTAAAAGTTGAACGTCAGAAATCGGGAGGCTTATTGCAAGCAATGGAAATCCCTACTTGGAAATGGGAAGTGATCAACATGGATTTTATTATGGGATTACCTCGTTCTCGAGGTAGGTATGATTCTATATGGGTGATCGTGGATAGATTAACAAAGGCAGCTCATTTTCATCCAGTTAGAACTACCTACTCAGCAGAAGATTATGCGAGATTATATCTCAAGGAAATTGTACGACTCTATGGTATACCATTATCTATTATTACAGATAGAGGAGCACAGTTTACAGCCATGTTTTGGAAGTACTTCCAAGAAGGTCTCACTCAAGTGAAGCTTAGCACGACATTTCATCCGCAGACCGATGGACAAGCCGAGCGTACTATTCAGACCTTGGACGATTTGCTACGAGCATGTGTGCTGGATTTCGGTGGTAGTTGGGATGATCATTTACCGCTAATCGAATTTGTATACAATAATAGTTACCATTCCAGCATTCAAATGGCCCCATATGAAGCTTTGTATGGCAGAAAATGTAGATCCCTAATCGGATGGTTCAAAATAGGGGAAGCACAACTAGTAAGCCCTGAATTGATTCAGCAAGCAGTGGAAAAAGTTAAGGTGATCCGAGATCGATTGCTAACAGCCCAAAGTCGCCAAAAGTCTTATGCAGAAAGGGGTGATAAGATTTGGTAAGAAAGGGAAGATAAGTCCGAGATACATTGGACCCTATAAAATTATCCGCAAGGTGGGTCGTGTGGCTTATGAATTGGACTCACCCTCGGAGTTTTAATTAGTCCATCCAGTCTTCCATGTTTCGATGCTCCGCAAGTGTATTGGAGATCCCACAAGGATTGTTCCGATTGATGATGTACAAGTAACGGAAAAGCTAACCTACGAAGAAGTACCTATTGCTATTCTAGACAGGCAAGTGCGAAGACTTCGAAATAAAGAGGTAGCATTAGTCAAAGTCTTATGGCGAAACAAAAATCGGGAAGAAATGACTTGGGAGGCAGAAGAGAAGATGAAGTCCAATTACCCGCATTTATTTCAACCCCCAGGAGAGATCAAAGAGGAAACGCCAACGATATAAGGTATGTACGCTTTTGGTCGTGTGTGGCCATAGATATGTTGATATTGTGATGTAGCCCTATGAGGCGATGATATTTTGGGTTTTTGTGACAGGTTGGTAGTGCCAAATTACAGGGGAAACTCTGGCGAAATTTTCATAGAATCCAGAGTGTTTAACATTCGAGGACGAATGATCCAAAGGGGGGAAGAATGTTACACCTTGGAAATTTTCCCCGTTAGCGTATAGTGAATACGCTAGCGAAGGGCATGACATATACGATGATTTGATAAGTAAGATATAGCATTTGATGACTTTAATTGAGACCTGAAGATATTAGACGCAAAGAAAGAAGTTTGACGAAGAAGGTGAAGGATATGTTATGTATCAAATAGGAATTTTGGACAACGAGTTAATGATGGCATAATGATGTCTTGGAGACATGTGATAACGTTCCTTAGATTGGTATTGAAGTGTTGAACAAGTGTTAAGAAGGTTCCATAAGTATCGGAGATCAAACGAGTCGACCAAAACAAGTTCCAGAGAACTGGACAACATACGGCCAGACATACTGGCCGTATAATATTCATGGACCATATGTCCAGTCCGTCGGTCCAGTCCAGAACAATATGGTTCACTGGACCAAATATACGGTCCCAACATACGGTCAGTAAAAATTTTACGGACCGTATGTTGGTCCATATAAAGTGGTTTGGCCAGCTTTTGTATTTTAATATAAGGGACCCTTTTCATTTCATTTTCATTCCATCCTCCACTCCACAAGGCAAGAACACTCTAGAATATTCTCCAACATCCATCCACAAGAAAATCAACGATCAACAACACCAAATCCATGAATCAAAGTGTATGAAACCTAGCTAAAGTTCATCTCTCTCAAGAAACCCCAAAAGAAGTGAAGTAGGGTTTTGGTGCTACAGGAGAAACTCCACTCAAGACTTGTTCAACCATAATCTAAGGTAAGTTTCATGACTAAACCATGTTGTTTAAGGTATTGGAAGGTTAAGATACTTGAATTGTAGAAAGACATAGGAAATGGGTCATTAATGAGTGAATAGTGCCATGTTTGGATGGTAGTTGGATTGAATCATAAATGTTGGTGTGTTGTGATTATGAATACGTCATAAATGACATTTAGACCATGAAATAAGTGTGATACATGAGAAAACGCGATAGTAAGCTATAACCATAAATGTGGAGAAATGGAAGAGAAATGGTGGATTGTGGTCAATGTATATGAATGATGATTGTTGATTGCAATATTGTGAATGTTGTGGTGAGCATTTGGGAGTTGATATAGACTATGGGAAATGTCACGACCCAGCCCCGTGGGCCGCGACTGGTGTCCTATTTGGACACCCAAACAAACTTACGTACCAAGTCGACATATCAAAGATTTGTTCAAACTTAACATTCGTCATTTTAAACAGATACTGAAACAAATATCATCTTAAGCGGTCGCCCGTACAGAAACATCATATCAAATCCGGTAGGCTGGCGGAATACACATCGCCCAGATATATACACACATATACAAACATGTGGGCCGTTTGGGCCATCATAGCAAACGGGACCGCATTAAGACGCAGATCATAAACATAAACGAACAAACATGACCCATGACCCACATATATGACTACAGGCCTCTACAAACCATGACATAAACATATGACGGGACAGGGTCCCGCCGTACCCAAATAGTCATATATACAGAATATGTATAACAGAAGATATGTACCAAAAATATGAGCTCCAGATCAAAAGGAGTAATCCAAGTGGCAGAATATGTATCCTATACTGGAGGATTACCAAAACGAACGTCCGTACCTGCGGGCATGAAACGCAGCCCCCGAAGAAAGGGTGTCAGTACGAAATATTTACTGAGTATGTAAAGCATGAAATACAGAAATCCGAATCATAACTGAAGTGAGGAGTACAGAAAATTGATACAGGATTAGTATGTCAAAACCTATGCTGAATATATATATATATATATATATATATATATATATATATATATATATATATATATATAATGCAAATAAAAATCATGCATAGGGCTCGGGAACGTGGTCGCCACTCCGACGCTAGCGCCACAACACATTATACTCCAGAAGGTTTCATATCTCCGTACAATCTCCGAACATATCGTATCATCATAACATATCACAACACCAGAACATATCATATGCCATATCACATCATAACTCCGTATACAAGCGGTACCCGGCCTTACGGCGAGGTCTCGGGAACCGTAACACATCATACTGCCAAATATGACATAGTGCGCACGATCACAAAACCGGCCCGGGATCCAGCGAACGATCAAATATAAATATGCACGAGCGGAGTAGTGCGGAAACCATATGCATACAAATGAATAAATTCCAAGACTCGATGATTAAATACATATACATACTGATATCAGAAGGCTCAAAGTAAGTATCGAGTCAATCGGAATTAGTATGCAAAAGTTGCGAGCTTTTAAATTACAAAACCTTCGAAAAACACTTCATAGGTAATTTTTTGAAAATTAAGTATCATTCATATTAAGGAGCTTTCAAATAACATTATAGAGCACTTCAAACGGAGCCTTAGAATCATATGCACATATCCAAAATATACATATCCAAACTTTGGCCATATCAAATATTTTTCGAACAACATCCGGAAACGTATCGACTAAAACTTCAAACATCACAAGTATGTATCAAACCATATGGGATAGTTTATGGCAATCAAAGACATGGGCCATCCTAGTGGCTCTAGGAATAGAATTGTCTTTAGAAGCATACATAGATGTCATTTGTTTATTTCATAACGGTCATGCCAAAGAAAGAAAGGTAGGCTCTACATACCTCAATCGCCCGCTAATCAATTCCCGAATCAAGTCTCGGGCTCTCCAATATCTACAATAATATTATCAATTACCAAACATTAGCTACAAGTACTTAGAAATTCAATTCTAATTAGTACTTGTCTACAGAAATTTCGGCAGCACCTCCCCTGTAAATTCAACATCCCCGAGAATGTAAACTCAACCAAATTCATCAACAACCATACCAACAATACCAACAACCATACCAATAACATCAAAAACCAATTTGAAACGCATTCCAACACTAGTAACCTTCCTTTCTACATATTCATCATTATTCAATTCAACTACGAATTTTCCAAGCCGATATCGACACTTACATATTCACTATTAATTCAAGATCATTCAAATACAATTTCAAAAGAATTTCATACCATTCTACAAAATATACAACATTCCCACCAAAAACAATAATTCACCCGAAACCTCCAACCTTCGACACAACATTCACAACATATTTTTTTATCTTCCAATTTCATCAACAACAACAACAATTTGCACCTTAACAACTCCATTCCCATAATTACATAAAACTATAATAAAATCACATAATTTCCTACAACAACTTAACAACCAATTTCATGCCAATCTTGAGCTATTACTCTTCTATTTACATCACAAGGCCACAACAACATAATTTAACATACTACATAAATTTCATTCTTCCCCCCTTCACCATACCCACACACGGCCACACACCCACATACCCACACACGGCCACACACCCACACACCCACAACACACAAATTCCATACTTTACATTCATTTCCATAAACTACAATATATATATATATATATATATATATATATATATATATATATATATATATATATTTCTTCCAAAACAAAGAGTAGAATCTTTACCTTTTTTCCAATTTTTCGGCTTGCCAACAAAAGTACTTTCTTGCCTCAAAATTTATATCACGTTGAAGAGGATCTCGAGCTTAGTAAGAATACTAGAAAATTGGGATTTTCTGATCAATGATTGATGGGCAAAATTTTTTTTCCTTTTCCCTTGTCTTGGCCGAATAGGCCCTTCTTGCTCTTCTCTCTCACTCTTTTTTTCTTGAAGCTTCTAATGATTGATCTAAGTGTGGCCCCTTCCCTTTTTAATACATGGATTTTAAAATTTTATGGGCTTGGGCCCTATATTTTCCTCCATGGCCGGCCACACCTTTTGGATTGGGCCTTTCTTTCTCTTTTTTTTTTTCATTAATTTTGAGCCCAATTAGTTATGGGTCTTATTTTGAAATTCTCGAAACTAATTTCTAAAATTTCCCATTTTTCCCTTGACCTTCCTCCATATTCCACATCAACACTTCATGAACAACACATATATATTAAATAAAAATCAAATTATGGCCTTATTTCTTACAAGTCAAAATTATTTCGAATTTTCCGAATATGCAAAAATACGGGATATAATATCCTCCCCCCCCCCCCCCCCCTTTAGAACATCCGTCCTCGAATGTTAAATTAGCCCTATAGGTCTTACAAGTATTTTGGGGGAGGTTCTTTAAATGGAAAGCACATATAAATCATTCATTAATCAATATAACCAGTTACGGAATTTAGATTACCTGTAGACATGGGAAACAAGTGAGGGTACTTCTTCTTCATTTCGTCCTCTGCTTCCCAGGTCATTTCTTCTCTATTATTGTTTCGCCACAAGACCTTAACAGAAGGTACATTCTTGGTGCGCAGTCTCCTCTCCTGACGATCCAAAATAGCTACAGGCTGCTCTTCATAAGAGAAGTCCTCCGTTACCTGAATATCTTCTATGGGGAATACCCTGGAAGGATCACCAATACATTTACGGAGCATTGACAAATGAAATACCGGATGTACTGCCTCCAGATCGGATGGTAAGTCTAGCTCGTAGGCGACCTCGCCTGTCTTTCGAATAATCTGATAAGGCCCAATATATCGCGGACTGAGCTTTCCTTTTCTACCGAATCTCATTACACCTTTCATAGGTGACACTTTCAGGAATACCCAGTCACCAATCTGGAACTCTAACGGTCGACGTCGTTTATCTGCATATGATTTCTATCGACTCTGAGCTGCTAATAACAGTCCCCGAATAAGTTTCACCTTATCGACTGCTTGATGGATCATATCTGGCCCGATCAATTTCGTTTCACCCACATCAAACCAACCAATCGGAGATCTACACTTTCTACCATATAGGGCTTCATACGGTGCCATCTGGATGCTGGAATGATAGCTATTATTATAAGCGAATTCAATAAGCGGCAAATGATCATCCCAACTACCTCTGAAATCAATAACACAGGCCCGTAGCATATCTTCCAATGTCTGAATAGTGCGCTCAGCCTGTCCGTCGGACTGAGGATGGAATGTTGTGCTAAGACTCACCTGAGTCCCCAATCCTTCCTGAAATGACCTCTAGAAATTTGCTGTAAACTGAGCACCCCTGTCGGTTATAATAGATATAGGAACTCCGTGAAGCCTTACTATCTCTTTAATATACAACTGGGCATAATCCTCAGCCGAGTAGGTGGTCCTGACCGGAAGAAAATGGGCTGATTTTTGTCAGCCTGTCAACAATAACTCATATAGTATCATACCTTCGCGGAGTGCGCGGTAAACCTGTAATGAAATCCATATTAATTATTTCCCATTTCCAAGCTGGAATTTCCATTTCCTGTAGCAATCCTCCAGGTTTCTAATGCTCGATCTTAACTTGCTGGCAATTTGGGCACTGAGCAACGAACTCTGCAATATCTCTTTTCATACCATCCCACCAATATAAACATTTGAGATCATGGTACATTTTAGTGGATCCAGGATGAACAGAATACCGAGCATAATGTCCTTCCCCCATAATCTGTCGCCGCAGTCCTGCAACGGCAGGTACACATAACTTGCCTCTATATAATAATACCTCGTCAGGTGAAATTTCAAACTGAGTCTTTTCCTTATTAAGGCCCACATCTCTGTACTGTACCAAAATAGGATCCTCGAACTGACGCCGTTTTACCTCTTCTATCATCGATGATTCAGCAACTTCTCCGACAGAAACCCCAATATTTCCAAAATCGGCCAAATGGACTCCAAGGCTGGCTAACTGACGAATTTCAAGAACTAATTCCTTCTTCACTGGCTGCACGTCGGTCAAACTGCTCATAGACTTGCGACTAAGTGCATCTTCCACAACATTAGCTTTTCCAGGATGATATAAAATATCGACGTCATAATCTTTCAACAATTCAAGCCATCTTCTTTGCCGCAAATTCAGCTCCTTTTGCTTAAAAATATACTGAAGATTTTTGTGGTCCGTATAGATATCAACATAGACCCCATATAAGTAATGCCGCCATATCTTCAAAGCATGAATCACCGCGGCTAATTCCAGATCATGGGTAGGATAATTTCTCTCGTGCGGTCTGAGCTGCCGGGAAGCATAGGCTATAACTCGACCATGCTGCATTAATACACAACCTATCCCAATACCAGAAGCATCACAATAAGCGACATACCCGTCAGACCCCTCTGGAAGAGATAGAACTGGAGCTGTAATTAATTTTTCCTTCAGCAACTGGAAACTGCGTTCACAAGCATCGGTCCACTGAAATTTTGCTGCCTTCTGAGTTAGCTTTGTTAATGGTGCCGCAATAGAAGCAAAATTCTCCACAAATCTCCTGTAATATCCGGCCAATCCCAGAAAACTGCGTACCTCAGTCGGTGTCGTGGGCCTAAGCTAATTCTGTACAACCTCGATCTTCTGTGTATTGACCCGAATACCATCTGCTCCAACGATATGCCCCAAGAATGCCAGTGAGGTTAACCAGAATTCACATTTGGAGAACTTAGCATATAATTTCTGTCGCCGAAGTGTGCCAAGTACTGTCCTTAGATGATCTGAATGCTCCTCTACTGACCGGGAATAAACCAGAATATCATCAATAAATACAATCACAAACATGTTGAGGAACGGCCTGAATACCCGATTCATCAAATCCATAAACACTGTTGGAGCATTTGTTAGCCCAAAAGACATCACTCTGAACTTATAATGCCCGTATCGGGTCCTGAAGGCAGTCTTTGGAATGTCTGCCTCTCGTACCCGCACCTGATGATAGCCCGAACGCAAATCTATCTTCGAAAAATATTTAGCACCCTGCAACTGATCAAATAAATCATCAATCCGGGGGAGGGGATATTTATTCTTTATACTCACCTTATTTTGTTGTCTGTAATCGATACACATCCGCAGCGACCCGTCTTTCTTTCTTACAAACAATACCGGTGCTCCCCAGGGTGACGTACTGGGTCTGATAAAGCCTTTTTCTAATAGATCTTTCAGCTGCTCTTTCAATTCTTTCAATTCTACAAGTGTCATTCTGTAAGGAGGAGTAGATATAGGCTGAGTGTCTGGCAGCACATCTATCGTGAAGTCTATCTCCCGTTCAGGGGGAAGACCTGGAAGCTCGTCCGGAAACACATCTAGAAATTCATTTACAACCGAAACTGACTGGAGAGTAGGTGTTTCTGCTTTAGTATCATGCACTCGAACCAAATGATAGACATACCCTTTATGGATCATCTTCTTAGCCTTGAGGTATGAAATAAACTTACCTCTCGGGGATGCTGTACTTCCTGCCCATTCTATAACTGGTTCCCCTGGAAACTGGAAGCAAACTACCTTTTTCTGGCAGTCAACATTAGCATAACAGGAGGCTAACCAGTCCATACCCATAATAACATCAAATTCCATCATATCTAGTTCTACCAAATCAGCCTTAGTGCAACGGCCACATATAATCACAGAACAGTCTTTATATACCTGCCTCGCTATAATAAAATCCCCAACCGGTGTAGCTACCTCGAACGGCTCTATAGGTTCAAGTGTTATCCCAATTTTACTAGCGACAAGGGGAGAAATATATGATAAAGTAGAACCCGGATCGATCAATGCATACACAGCTCGAGAGAAAACCAATAATGTACCTGTGACAACATTTGGTGACGCCTTCTGATCCTGTCGGCTAGCCAATGCATATATGCGGTTCGAGGGACCGCTAGAATCAGAAACCCCGCCACGGCCTCTACCGCGGCCCGCTAGTGCTGGAATACCTCGCCCCGCAGGGCGCATAACTGAAAGAGTGGAAGACGAGCCAGCGGCTGATCTCGCCGGCTGAGCTGCACCACCAGAACCACCCGCCAACGGACAGTCTCTCATAATATGGCCCTGGCGGCCATAAGAAAAACAGGCACCCGTAGCTCTATAGCACTCTCCTAGGTGCGACCTCCCACAATAAGAACACCGGGGCATGGGTGGCCTAGACTAACTGGGACCCCTGCTCGTCTGCGAACCCGAGGCTCTGGAACTCTGGCCCGCTCCAGAATACCCTGCACTGCCAAATCGTCTACCTGTAGACTGTGTACCCCGGCCTGACGAAGGAGGATATCTACTAGACTGTTGCTGCTGAGGCTGCCCGCCTCGAGACTCCCCAGAATACCCAGCTGACCTAGCCCGCTTGGGCGACCTCCTATCGCGATCTCTACCCGACTGATCCTCTCTATGCCGGTCCTCCATCTGTTGCGCATAAGCCTGTAACCGGGCAATGTCCATACCAATCTGTGATGCCATCGCCATACAGCTGTCAATCAAATAGCGATCGAATCCTATCACGTACCGGTGCATCCGGTCAGCCATCTCAGCTACTATGGTAGGTGCATATCTGGCCAGAGAATCAAACTCCAAGCTGTACTCTCGGACACTCCTGCCTCTCTGCCGCAGCTGCAAAAATCTGTCAACTCTCGCCCGCCGTAACTCTGGGGGAAAAAAGTGGCTGAGAAAGGCGGCTACAAACTCGTCCCACACGGCTGTAGGAGCATCCTCGCCTCTGACAGCTCCCAAGACTCGTACTAATTAATCGCTACATCCCTCAATCTCTGTGAAGCTAACTCGACAGACTCGGTCTTAGAAGCCCTGACCAGCCTCAGTGTGCGCTGCATCTGTCGGTTGAAATCCTGGGGGTCCTCTTCGGGCTTAGACCCGTAGAAATCTAGGGGATTACAGGTCAAGAAATCACGGACCCTCAAACTATCACGTCTGTCACCATCATCACCCCTAGCCCGCGTCTGCGAGCCTGTCCTGCTACTAATGTCGTCAACAACTGAACAGCCTCTCTCATCGCCCTGTCCTCCGCCCCTGGCTGAGGAGCTGGAGGCTCGGGCGCTGGAGCCTCTGGAGCTAATGGTGGAGCCGGTCCAGGCTCCTCTGGTGGGGGTGTAGCAGAACCCTCTGACTGGGGTGCAATATCAGGCATAGTCTGAACACGAGCCCGAGTAACTCTCTGTATCTGGCTGGTCTCTCCTGGCACAGCTTTTCCCTTCTGGGCAGTCGTTCCCTTCTTCGGAGGTATCACTATAAAAATGACAATCAGTCAGAAAGAAATCATTCTAATAGCACAGCTCTATCGCACGATCTAAGATCCAAAGAAAGGTAACACCCTAAATTTCCTGTAGCCTCCTGTTTATAGATGTGGTGCACAACACACCGAAAAACAAGCCTCTACTAGACACGGCCTGTAGACATTCCGAGGACAAACCGCGCTCTGATACCACTTTTATCACGACCCAGCCCCGTGGGCCGCGACTGGTGTCCTATTTGGACACCCAAACAAACTTACGTACCAAGTCGACATATCAAAGATTTGTTCAAACTTATCATTCGTCATTTTAAACAGATACTGAAACAAATATCATCTTAAGCGGTCGCCGGTACGGAAACATCATATCAAATCCGGTAGGCTGGCGAAATACACATCGCCCAGATGTACACACATATACAAACATATGGGCCGTTTTGGCCATCATAGCAAACGGGACCGCATTAAGACGCAGATCATAAACATAAACGAACAAACATGACCCATGACCCACATATATGACTACAGGCCTCTACAAACCAAGACAGAAACATATGATGGGACAGGGCCCCGCCGTACCCAAATAGTCATATATACAGAATATGTATAACAGAAGATATGTACCAAAAATATGAGCTCCGGATCAAAAGGAGTAATCCAAGTGGCAGAATATGTATCCTATACTGGAGGATCACCAAAACGAACGTCCGTACATGCGGGCATGAAACGCAGCCCCCGAAGACAGGGGGTCAGTACGAAATATTTACTGAGTATGTAAAGCATGAAATACAGAAATCCGAATCATAACTGAAGTGAGGAGTACAGAAAATGGATACAGGATTACTATGTCAAAACCTGTGCTGAATGTATATATATATATATATATATATATTATGCAAATAAAAATCATGCATAGGGCTCAGGAACGTGGTCGCCACTGCGACGCTGGTGCCACAACACATCATACTCCAGAAGGTTTCATATCTCCGTACAATCTCCGAACAAATCGTATCATCATAAAATATATGACAACACCAGAACATATCACATGCCATATCACATCATAACTCTGTATAAAAGCAGTACCCGGCCTTATGGCGAGGTCTCGGGAACCATAACACATCATACTGCCGAATATGACATAGTGCGCACGATCACAAAACCGGCCCGGGATCCGGCGAACGATGTAATAGTAATATGCACGAGCGGAGTAGTGCGGAAACCATATGCATACAAATGAATAAATTCCAAGACTCGACGAATAAATACATATACATACTGATATCAGAAGGCTCAAAGTAAGTATCGAGTCCATCGGAATTAGTCTACAAAAGTTGCGAGCTTTTAAATTACAAAACCTTCGAAAAACACTTCATAGGTCATTTTTTGAAAATTAAGTATCATTCATATTAAGGAGCTTTCAAATAACATTATAGAGCACTTCAAACGGAGCCTTAGAATCATATGCACATATCCAAACTTTGGCCATATCAAATATTTTTTGAATAACATCTGGAAACGCATCAACTAGAACTTCAAACATCACAAGTATGTATCAAACCATATGGGATTGTTTATGGCAATCAAAGACATGGGCCATCCTAGTGGCTCTAGGAATAGAATTGTCTTTAGAAGCATACATATATGTCATTTGTTTATTTCATAACGGTCATGCCAAAGAAAGAAAGGTAGGCTCTACATACCTCAATCGCCCGCTAATCAATTCCCGAATCAAGTCTCGGGCTCTCCAATATCTACAATAATATTATCAATTACCAAACATTAGCTACAAGTACTTAGAAATTCAATTCTAACTAGTACTTGTCTACAGAAATTTCGGCAGCACCTCCCTGTAAATTCAACATCCCCGAGAATTTAAACTCGGCCAAATTCATCAACAACCATACCAACAATACAAACAACCATACCAATAACATCAAAAACCAATTTAAAACGCATTCCAACACTAGTAACCTTCCTTTCTACATATTCATCATTATTCAATTCAACTACGAATTTTCCAAGCCGATATCGACACTTACATATTCACTACTAATTCAAGATCATTCAAATACAATTTCAAAAGCATTTCATACCATTCTACAAAATATACAACATTCCCACCAAAAACTATAATTCACCCGAAACCTCCAACCTTCGACAAAACATTCACAACACGTTTTTTTATCTTCCAATTTCATCAACAACAACAACAACAATTTGCACCTTAACAACTCCATTCCCATAATTACATAGAACTATAATAAAATCACATAATTTCCTACAACAACTTAATTTAACATTTACATCACAAGGCCACAACAACATAATTTAACATACTAAATAAATTTCATTCTTCCCCCCTTCACCATACCCACACACGGCCACACACCCACACACCCACAACACATAAATTCCATACTTTACATTCATTTCCATACACTACAATATATATATATATATATATATTTCTTCCAAAACAAAAAGAGTAGAATCTTTACCTTTTTTCCAATTTTTCCGCTTGCCAACAAAATTACTTTCTTGCGTCAAAATTTATATCACGTTGAAGAGGTTCTCGAGCTTAGTAAGAATACTAGAAAATTGGCATTTTCTGATCAAAGATTGATGGGCAAAAAATTTTTTCCTTTTCCCTTGTCTTGGCCGAATAGGCCCTTCTTGCTCTTCTCTCTCCCTCTTTTTTTCCTGAAGCTTCTAATGAATGATCTAAGGGTGGCCCCTTCCCTTTTTAATACATGGATTTTAAAATTTTATGGGCTTGGGCCCTATATTTTCCTCCATGGGCGGCCACACCTTGTGGATTGGGCCTTTCTTTCTCTTTTTTTTCCATTAATTTTGTGCCCAATTAGTTATGGGTCTTATTTTGAAATTCCCAAAACTAATTTCTAAAATTTCCCATTTTGCCCTTGACCTTCCTCCATATTCCACATCAACACTTCATGAACAACACATATATATTAAATAAAAATCAAATTATGTCCTTATTTCTTACAAGTCAAAATTATTTGGAATTTTCCGAATATGCAAAAATACGGGATATAACAGGAAAAGTAGTATAAACAAAGGAAGCGCTGCCTAATTTTCCCTAGCTTTAGAAAGCTCGTTCTTATAATTTCTTAGCTAATGACGATATAAATTCTCTTGAAGGTAGGACGTGTGCATTAAAGGAGAACACGCAAGCGATAACTTAGTTAAATGTCAAAGGTATGTAAGGCTTCTTCCTTCCTTCGAAGGCATGAATCTTTCAAATTTTCCATGATCCTCCTATGTGATGGAACTTATGAGTCCTTAAATATACTAAATTACATATGAGCACGATAATGATGATAATGAGTTGAAGTATCGAGATTCGATAGTTCATGATATGATGATCCCATAATGACGATGATGTCATTATTATTAACACTCACCTTATGCACTATTTCCTTCAAGGTAAGGCAAAGTACTCATAAATTTTCATAATATAATCGGGGGTTTACGACCTTCCGTCACCCCGACATAGCTATGGTTGTCTTCAAAGCCTAATGTATGCTCCTGACGCTAAATGGGAAATAATGCTAGGTCATGTTATGTCTATAAAATGATTAATGATGCTAACTTGTAATACGCCTATGTTATGTATGAAAATGCCAAGCTATGATACATTCATGAAATGTGCAATAGTGATGGGTAATGATTGATTATGTGATGATTGAATTCCACTGCGCCAGAATGGCCGGGCACGTCACTGCTAAGGCGGGCTGCATATGGTTCCACCGTGCCTAGATGGCCGGGCATGTCACTGCTAAGGCAGGCTGCTATGTTACACCGAGCCTAGAGGGCCGGGCATGATCACCACTAGTGGGCGGCATATGATGGTTACCCGGACGCGGGTTAACGATGAGGATTATGATGCCATGATTTATGTGATGTGATGACAGGGAAAGACAACTCCTATTCTACAATATTACTGGAAAAATGACTCCAAAACAAGAAAACTTGACTTAAGCTTCAACTATAGATGGATATATTAAGTTGCAGTCAATTACGGAAGTAGCTATTTTATGACCACTTTCTTTGGAAATTCAATATTAACAGATGTCAAGTGGAGAATGGCATTAGGAAAAGCAAAGAGAGGCACAACATGATAGATGAGTTCGAGTTACAATTGAATCGTTTTGAGATTACCATAACCAGTATAGTTATACCGGACTAGTTTAACATTCGAGGATGAATGTTCTAAAGGGGGGAAGGATGTTACATCCCGTGTTTTCATGCATTGGAAAGCTTGCAAGTTAAATAACATTAGTAACTGAAGTGAAGTTATTCCCTAAGCTTATAGGTGGTTAGAGTGATGGTAAAGATGTATTGTAAGGATTGGAGAAAATAAGTTTCGTTGAGGTTCAAATTTTATTTGAATGAAATACGGTCCAAGCTATAATACCCTATATTTTTGGACTAGAAAATTGGACAGTCCAACATGAGAAATTTACTCGAGCTCGAAGGATTTGGTCATATTCAAGCATGCAAATTAAGGGCCCGGTGAATAAAAGGATAAAGTCCCGAAATGATTTAAGACAAAAAAATTTGACGGCGAGGATTGCAAATAATATTTTGTGTATGGCAAATGAGATTATGGACTAGTGCTATCCTACATGATCATGACAGTGGATATATGAGGTGTTGAAAATGGTGATTAATTAAGTGAATTGAGACCAAAAAATTAATTATGCGGATACATTGCTAGGTGTTGGATTGTGAGTGGGGAAAAAGTAGTTAATTTACACCAGACCAAAAGGATGAGCACTATCTGAACATGGCCACGTGGGGCCGTGCCAAGAGAAGGAAAATATGACTCATCTATATGATGTATAAGTGGACTTATTTGGATAAATTTGCAATGTAGTAATACAAGGAAAAGGTGGATGGGCCCCATGGTTGATGAATGATGAAAAGAGTTGGATTCTTATTTTCTTTAGATCCAAAAACGGGTATAACCATGTATTAGACCCTTATTCACTTAGCCAAATATTGTATGCTATTATGAACATGGCAGCAACGTACCTATCCTTCCAAAAGGATAATTTTTACCCCAAAATGAAAACATAGTAGTATTTACTCTCCTAACATAAGAGCAGGTTGTCCTTCCAAACAAAGCAATGTCATTATTCAATCTAGTTATAGGTTTTGTTCACCGCTTCGATCTCATTACTCCATTTTGTTGTGTTGTTGAATCCGGGCTTTCTTTGAAGTGAAGTTAGATGGAAGAAGATCACTTATTGACATATAAGGTAAGAAATCCTCTCTCCTAGATGTATTTGAGTTATCCGAGTCGTATCTACATTGCTAGATGAAAGAATTACGAAAACTATATCGAAAATCGGATAAATTGTTGTTGTTATCATGCAGACTGTTTGGCGGTTGTTATGAATTGTTTTGTGGGCTGGAATACCGTGGGATTGGCTGTAGTTGTTGTTGTTGTGTTTGTTGTTATACTATGTATATACGAAAATAAAGAAGCATATACAAGCATCGGTATATGAATGTATATTGGGCTATTTTGGAGGTGATTTAAGAATGGATTTGATTCTATTTGAATATGTATTTGTTGATATTGTTATTGGTATTGTGATTGATATTTTGGCTAAATTGTGGGAATTGATGAAATAAACACGAACGTGAGAATAAAATCGTCATTTGGAAAGAGTTGAGTTTGTGGGCTGTTTCCTTGTTATAATCATATGATATAAGGATAGAATTTGTAGTAAATTACTTCCTTATCTTGTTGAGAATGTTATGAAGTTAAAAAAGGAGCATGCAAAAGGTGACATGGGTTGTACAGATCCTACTTCAAGCTTGACGATCATTATAAAGTACTATGAAGTCATTATGGATATATATGTTGTGTTGTTGATATTTATTTTTGTTATTTTGGCTGTTATTGTGATAAACGGAATTGGGAGATACTAGCGATATTAGGAAAATGCTATCTGTTTCATTTTAGGATCACGTTATCAGTTGATATACACGATATACGAAATCCATCTAATGTCGTACATATGTTTCCCTGTTATAGGATTAGCATCAGCATTACGACGAGTTCGTTTTGGGTTTATATTGGCGACTTAAGGTATGTAAAGCTAACCCTTCTTTCTTTTTGGCATGATCTTTATGAAACAAATAGACGACGAGCATATGACTTCAAAGAAACTCCTATTCTTAGAGACACTAGGATGGCTAACGTTCTTAATATCCAGAACCTATTTCACATTGTCTTGATACATGTCTGTGATTCTTGAAGTTCTATTTGATATAATCCATAGTGACATTCGAGGGGTACTTGATATGATTGTTATCTTTGATGCTCAAGTATTAGTTCATCCTACCTATTCTATTGAGTCTCAGATGATGATTTAGTTTGTATATTGTTGCTCGCTACTCTGCTCGTGCATGCTGTTAATATACCTTTCACCGAGTCCCGGGCCGGGTATGTTTTCGTGCACAGTTTCACTGCATTGTTCACCGAGTCCCTCACTAGAGGGCCGGGTATAGTATATATATATATATATATATATATATATATATATATATATATATATATATATATGTGTGTGTGTGTATATAATGATGATGATGTGATTATAACGCCGAGTATGGTATATGATGACTTTATTCACCGAGTCCCATAATGGGCCGGATATGGTATATGGTATAGACATGCATGATTCTTATCTCGTAAGGCACAGGTGCATTGGTATCTTTGATTATCATACTTGCCTTCTGTAATCTTCTATTTAGTTATGATTCTCTTTATTGCCTTTCATGCTTTATATACTCAGTACATATCTCGTATTGACCCCCTTTCTTCGGGGGGCTGAGTTTCATGCCCGCAGGTACAGATACTCGATTTTGTGATCCTCCAGCTTAGGACTTCTGCTTAGCTGTTTGGAGAGCTTCATTGTTCCGGAGCCTAGACTATTTTCGTACAGATCTTTTGATATAGACTTATGTATATGTCCAGAGGTACGGCGGGGCCCTGTCCCGTCATCTTTCACTTTATACTCTTAGAGGTCTGTAGACATGTGTGGGTTGTATATAGGTTTTGGTCAGCTATGTCTATATGGTTTGCTTTGGATATCCCCGTGTATAGTGGCAGCCTTGTCGGCTTGCGTATTGTATTGTGTTATGCTTTGGTTAGCCATGACTCCTCAGGAGACAGGTTTATGATATGTGGCGTTATAAATCCTTCGTTTGTTTTTACAAGTTTCCATATTGCCTTTAGTTTTAGTTTGACTATATTTAACAGGTTCGTATACGAGTTTCCAGTTCGGGCACTAGTCATGGCCCATGCGTTGGATCGTGACACGTTGTGAATCCTTCGTTTATTTTTATAAGTTTCCATATTGTCCTTAGTTTCAGTTTGACTATATTCAACAGGTTCATATACGAGTGTCCAGTTCGGGCACTAGTAATGGCCCAAGGGGTTGGGTCGTGACATAAGTAGTCCTGACTGGAAGAAAATGGGCTGATTTTGCAGCCTATCCACAATAACCCATATAGAGTCATACTTCCGTGGGGTGCGAGGTAAACCTGTAATGAAGTCCATATTAATTACTTCCCATTTCCAAGTGGGGATCTCTATCTCCTGTAATAACCCACAAGGCTTCTGATGCTCGACCTTAACCTATTGACAATTCGGGCACTGAGCAACAAACTCCGCTATGTCCCTTTTCATGCCATCCCACCAATATAAACATCTGAGGTCATGATACACCTTCGTTGACCCAGGATGAACAGAATAACGGGCATAGTGTGCCTCTCCCATAACCTGTTGTCGTAGCCCTGCAAGCTCAGGTACACACAATCTACCTCCATACCGTAGCACTCCGTCAGGTGTAACCTCAAATGGGGTCTTCTCCTTTTGAAGAGTTGTATCTCTATACCGTGCCAGAACAGGGTCCTCGTACTGGTATCTCTTTACCTCTTCTATGATAGAGGACTCAACAACTTCTTGAACAGAAACTCCGCAATCCCCAAAATCAGACAAACGGACTCCAAGATTAGCTAACCGGTAAATCTCACGAACTATTTCCTTCCTTTCCGGTTGCACGTCTGTCAGGCTACCCATAGATTTACGGCTAAGAGCATCTGCTACAACATTTTCTTTCCCTGGATGGTATAGAATATCAACATCATAATCCTTTAGTAACTCTAGCCACCGTCTCTGTCATAAATTCAGCTCCTTCTGCATAAAGATATATTGAAGACTATTATGATCCGTATAAATATCAACGTGAACACCATATAAATAATGCCTCCATATCTTCAAGGCATGAATTAACGCTGCTAGCTCCAAATCGTGAGTAGGATCATTCCTTTCGTGCTTTCTGAGCTGCCGGGAGGCATAGGCTATAACCCTGCCATGCTGTATCAATACACAACCTAGTCCAACACCTGAAGCATCACAACAAATAACATAGTCATCTGGTCCCTCAGGAAGAGTTAGAACTGGAGACGTAGTTAACTTGTCTTTCAGCAACAGGAAGCTTTGCTCACAAGAATCAGTCCACTGGAACTTAGTTGCCTTCTGAGTTAGCCTTGTTAAAGGCGCTGAAATCGAGGCAAACATTTTTACGAATATCCTATAATATCCTGCGAGCCCCGAAAAACTGCGTACCTCAGTAGGTGTCGTAGGTCTAGGCCAAGTCTTTATAGCCTCAATCTTCTGCGTATCTACCCGAATACCATCAGCTCCAATATTATGCCCCAAGAATGCTACCGAAGTCAACCAGAACTCGCACTTAGAAAACTTAGCATACAACTTCTGGTGCTGGAGCACCCTAATTACCGTCCTCAAATGGTCTGTATGCTCCTCTTCCGAATGTGAATAGACTAGAATATCATCAATAAACACAATAAGGAACATATCTAGGAATGGTTTGAATGCTCGGTTCATCAAATTCATAAATACTGCTGGAGCATTGGTCATAATGCCCGTATCGGGTCCTGAATGCTGTCTTCGAAATATCTGCCTTCTTTACCCGCACTTGATGATTGCCTGACCGTAAGTCTTTACCCGCACCCTACAACTGGTCAAATAGATCGTCAATCTTGCGGACGGGATACCTATTCTTTATTGTTACTTTATTCAGCTGCCTATAATTAATACACATCCGCAGCGACCCATCTTTTTTTCTCACAAATAATACCGGTGCTCCGCAAGGTGATGTGCTAGGCCTGATGAAGCCCTTTTCTAACATGTCTCTCAGTTGCTCCTTTAACTCCTTCAGCTCTGCAGGTGCCATTCTATAAAGAGGAATAGATATGGGCTGAGTATCTGGCAATACATCTATAGTAAACTCTATTTCCCGTTCAGAAGGAAGACCTGAAAGTTCATCCGGGAATACATCTGGAAATTCATTAACAATCGGGACTGACTGAAGAGTCGGTACCTCTTCTTTCATATCATGCACACGAACCAGATGATAAATATAACCTTTTCTAACCATTTTCCTTGCCTTGAGGTATGAAAAAAACTTACCCCTCGGCAATGCTTTATTCCCTATCTACTCTATAATCGGCTCTCCTGGGAACTGAAATCGAACTATCTTTTCTCTACAATCAACGTTAGCATAACAAGAAGCCAACAGATCCATGCCCATAATAACATCAAACATAGTCATGTCTAATTCTATCAGATCTGCCATGGTATGACGACTATATATAACCACCGAACAATTTCTATATACTTGCTTTGCTATGACAGAATCTCCTACCGGTGTAGCTACCTCAAATGGTCCTATCAACTAAGGTTCTATTCCGATTCTACTAGCAACAAAGGGATCTATATACGATAAGGTGGAACCTGGATCTATGCATATACGTCCCGGGACAAAATCGATAATATACCTGTAACCACATTCGGTGACGCCTCCTAATCCTGTCTACTAGCCAAAGCATATATGCGGTTCGAAGGACCGCTAGAACTGGAAGCTCCGCCACAACCTCTACCACGGCCTACTGATGGCTGAATACCCTGCACCACAGAGCGCATAGCTACAGAAGAAGATGAACTAGCAACCGACCCAGTAGGCTGAGCCACACCACCTGTACCATCTCTATAAGGACACTCTCTCTTCATATGGCCCTGACGGCCGCAAGAAAAACAAGCACCTGTAGTAAGACGGTATTCCCCAAAACGGAGCCTACCATACCGAGAATACCAAGGCAAAGGTGGCCTCGACTGACTCGAAACCCTGTTCATCTGTGAACCTGAAGCCTTGGAGCTCTGACCGGCTCCTGAATACCCTGTCCTGTCAAATCTCCTACCTGTGAAATGTGGGGGTGCACTCTTTGCTGGCTGGGAAGAATATCTAATATGCTGCTGAAGCTGCCTGCCTCGAAACTCACCAGGATAACCAGCTGATCTAGCCCTCTTATACTGGCCTCTGTCGTAATCTCTATCTAGCTGACGTCCTATGTGTCGATCCTCTACCCCCTGTGCATATGCCTATACCCGAGCAATATACATACCTGGCTGAAGAGCCACTGCCATACAGCCATCAATCAAATAACGATCCAGTCCCATCACATAACGATGCACTCTATCTGCTATATCAGCTACAATGGTAGGCGCATATCTAGCCAACGAATCAAACTCAATACTATACTCTCGAACGCTCCTGTCACTCTGCCTCAAATGTAAGAATCTATCAACTCTAGCTCGCCTCATCTCTAGAGGCAGGAAGTGGACAAGGAAGGCCTCCACAAACTTATCCCATACCGCGGGAGGAGCACCCTCACCCCTGGATAACTCCCAAGACTCATACCAATTACCAGCTACATCCCGCAACCGATACGAAGCCAACTCAACAGACTCAGTCTCAGAAGCCTTAATTATCCTCAATGTACACTGCATCTGTCGAATAAACTCCTGCGGATCATCCTCGGGCTTTGACCCGAAAAACTCTGGAGGATTACAACTTAAGAAGTCACGAGCCCTCAAACTATCAGATCTATCCGCATGGTCAACTCCTAGTCCAGGCCTGCGAGCCTGCCCTGCAACTAATTTGGTCAGCAGCTGAACTGCATCTCTCATGGCCCTATCCTCCGCCCCAGGCTGGGGAGCTGGCGGTGGGGTTGCCCCCTGAACTGGAGCTGCTGCTGCTCTAAGCTCCTCGGAAGGTGGTGGTGTAGCAGAGCTCGCTGACTGGAGTACAATCTCAGGCATATGCTGGGCATGGGCCCTAGTAACTCTCTGGGTCTGACTAGTATCTCCTGCTACCGATTTGCCCTTCTGGGCAGCTGTCGCTTTCTTTGGAGGCATAACTGTAAACACAATAATTTGTTAGAGAGGGATTATCCTGATAATATAGCTCTATCGCACGATCTAGAGTAAGAAGGAAAAGTGACATCCTAAATGTCCTGTAGCTTCCTCTTTATAGATGTGGTGCACAACACACCGATAAACAAGACTCTACTAGACACGGTTTGTAGACACTCCGAGGATGAGCTGCTCTGATACCACTTTTGTCACGACCCAACCCGATGGGCCATGACTAGTGCCTGAGCTGGACAATCGTATATGAACCTGTTAGATATAGTCAGACTGAAACTAAGGACAGTATGGAAACTTGTAAAAGCAACTAAAGATTCATAACGCCACATATCATCATAAACCTGTGTCCTGAGGAGTCACAGCTAACCAATGCACAACATAATATGCAAGCCGAGAAGACTGCCACTATATATGGAAATATCCAAAACGAATCATATCGACATAGCTGACCAAAACCAACACGCAACCCACAGATGTCTACAGACCTCTAAGACTATAAAAGTGAAATATGATGGGACAGGGCCCCGCCGTGCTCCTGGATATGCATAAGTCTACATCAAAAGATCTGTACCAAAATAATCTAGGCTCCGGAACAATGGAGCTCTCCAAACCGCTGAGCAGAAGTCCTAGGGTGGAGGGTCATGAAATCGAGTGTTTGTACCTGCGGCCATGAAACACAGACAAGACTGTTGGCTTAAGACAAGATGAACGAGCTAAGAAAGTTCAAGGAAAGTTAATCCAGTTAGTAAGAATATCGTTATATATATATATATATATATATATATATATATATATATATATATATGGTTGCCTTAAGTATCCCGAGGTGACATGGCAACCTAAAGGATTTGAAATCGCGTTATGAGTACGTATACGAGGTAATGTGAGTGCCCTTTTAAATTATTTGAGATTATTAGTAATGATATAGAAGATGGACAAAAGATATATACTTTTGCGATTGGAGTTTCGTCGAAGCTTTGTGAGTTCTCTAGTTATGTTTAAGGTTATTGTGATTCTCCAGACCCTTCGAGACACATGTATGGATTGTTATGGATGTATATGAGTATTTATATATATGTATAAGAGGTTACATGAGGGTTGGAAGAGGATTAGAAGTTAAACGAAATGAATCGGAACAACTTCAGTAAAATCTCGAACCAAATCTTTAGCCCATATTGTTGGAGGCTTTTCTTCTAATATATGAGGAGTTTTAAGGTTTTTCAAAAGCCTAAAATGACGTTTATAGAGTCTAGTTTCCAACGCAACAAACCGCTCGTCAAAATGATATCGGGATAAGGAGTTATGGACGATGCAGGTTGGGCTGGCGGAGCAGCAAGTTGAGACCCGATCCAAGCATTTACATTTCGGCCCATGAGTATATTTCTGCCCATGAGGCCCATTATCGTTAATATATATGGAAAATTCTTTTGAGGGCTGGTCATTTGTATCTAGGAGCTTCCAAAACATTAGAGAGAGAGGGAGAGAACTTCTAAGCTAAGAAAGTCATTTTGATCAAAATCCGAGCCCCGAATTCCGAAGCTCATGAAGAGAAAAGCGTTATGCGTCGCGTTGCCTTCAGTTTGAGCTAAAAATCAGCCAAAAAGAGGAGTGTTGACGGAGTTTCTGCATACTTAAGGTAATATTAAGGTCCCTTTTTCATTTTTAATAAGTTTAATTAGGGTTTTAACGGATTAGAACGGAGAAAATAGCGTTACAAACTAGTTTGTTGCTTTGTTGAGATTTATGGATCGGGGGCTGTTTTAGTTGGATTACATGGATGGAATCAGCTGAGTTATGAAGTATAATAATGGTTGGTAATGTTGTTGATGATTCAATTGAATTGGATTTTCGGGATTGTCCAGTTTATAGAGGAAATGCTGCCCGCATTTCATTAAGTTCCTTTCGTAAACAAATTAGATATGTCACGACCCAGCTAGGGCCGCGAATAGCACCCGGTGCTACCCTACCCGAGCACCCCCTTATCGTACATAACATAACATCTAGGTGACCCATAAGTTAGTTCGTGCTTTTCTTATCATTAATCATATTGATCCCATTAGACGACCATCATCATTTAACATATCATAGGCATTTGTGCCACATCATAAGTACAAGGCCGACGTGGCTAACAAAAGATATACAAAACATGGGCCGACATGGCCGAACATCTCTACCCACATACACATGACTACGAGCCTCTAAGAGTATGACATATCGTATAAGCGGGACAGGACCCCGCTATGCCCATAATTATATACACAAAAGAATAAGTACCCAAAAGCTACGGTTCCGAAAGAAATGGAGCTCTGCTATGCAATCTCTGAATAAGCAGCTATGGATCAAGTCTGTCTCCCTGTGCACCTGCGGGCATGACGCAGCGTCCACAAACAAAAGGACGTCAGTACGAAGAATGTACTGAGTATGTAACGCATGATCAACATCAATATAGAAGCATAATAGATATCATATGAAAGTAGTATAGGAGGGGAGACAGTAATATCATCATCATCATGTCGCTTACTTGCATACATCGTCATTCGTATCCCATAATAATACTCGTACCATACTCGTGCTCATATTCATATACATGTCCTTATTCGTATTCTTATACATAATCTTAACACATTCATATTCATATTATATACATAGTCATTTCATATACATAGCATTTACATAGCATACCCGACCTCATAGGATCGGTGTTTTATACATACTTGGCCAACCAAGGATCAAGGTCATACATACATGGCCCTACCAAGGCATCAGGGTTATCCGTACCATCTGCAGAGGTGTGCGCGCGTTTCGTAATCGTATACATACTTTATACATAGTCATATACATATAGTCTTACCCGACATCATAAGCTCGGGGTCTTATCATAGCCCTTCATAGGCATACATATACATATCATAGCTCATAAGCATCTCTAATCTCATTTTACTATCGTCATCATTATCGTTACACCTACATTATAGACTTACTCGTCATACGAGGAACATAATATAATCATAGTACATATCAAGGGTCGTGAGCTTATAAGCTCGGAACGTCAACCATGTGAAGACAACATACTCATATAAAGGAATTAGGAATTTGGCCAAGAATCATGCCTTATGAAAGAAGGGTTAGCCTTACATACCTTTCCGTCGAACTATTCTACACTTGCATGTTCCCTTCCAATGCTAGCGTTTATACCTTCATTAATATCATAACAATGGCCATTAGTCATCCATATTATCCACATTGTCTAGATTCCTCAATTTGCCTCTAATTCACCCACATTCATGGTCATAACACCCATCTTCGTCCATTCGTCTAAAGTGTTTAGTTCATGAACTTAATATCATTTATAACACATTCATATCACAAGACAACAACATTCATAACTCAATTCAAACTATTTCTCAAAATGTCACTATTTATCATTCATGACCTAGTTGACCACATTTTCTACAATCCATGTATTTTAATTCTCCAATACCTTAAACATCTTGTAAAAATCATGAATCTTACCTTAGAAGTTTTAGGAACAAGCTTTGGTTGATAATACTCTTCTTTGAGTAAAACCCTAGTTTTTCTCCATTTGGATTTCTTGACTTGGATGATCCTTGATGATTCCCTTATCCTTGATTCACTTGTCTTAAGGTTATTGATGGCTTATAATCCTTGAAAACTCATATAATAAATGTAGAGAGAAGTTTTAGAGAGAAGTGGTGTAATGTTGTAATGAAATAAAATAACTCTTGATCCTCATATTTAATGAATTGGAAAATCTATGCTGGGTGAACAGTAGCCGTCCATGGAGGTTTACGGACCGTATTCCACTATACGGCTCGTCCTCCATGGGCGTATTTAGCCAGTTCCAGAACCAGAAGCTGGGCTGCCTTCATGGTGGTTTACGACCATGGTTTACGGGCCGTAAATCACTTTACGGTCCGTCCACCAGGTCGTTTTTAACCATTTCCACGGCTGGCAGAAAGTCGAAGCTTGACATGCCAGTTTACGGACCGTATTGCACTTTACGGTCCGTATTTTGCAATATACGACCACTGGGCAGTTGCAATTCTGCAACTTCCCATATTTCTTAGACTTCTCATTTCAAACACCCCCGTCCATGCACATGCATTGCTCACCTTGTATCTCATCTTAACTTAGCCAACTTCCTTGTCTCACGTCGGATACTTTTGAAATCTCGCCTAAGGTCGTCAAACGTTATTTCTTGCTCATGGACATCATGCACTCATATTCATCACTAGTTCGTTCTCTTGCGTACCAACGGAAAATTTTCCGAGGTGTAACATTCTACCCCCCTTAGGAACATTCGTCCTCGAATGTTAAAGGCTTGGGGAATTCTATAAAAATTTCGCCAGAGTTTCCTCTGTAATGTGGCACTACCACCCTGTCACAACAACCCACAATAACAATGCCTCACAGGCAATAATACAACAGCACTAGAAATTTGGCCACACACGACCTGAATGTATAAAAGGGAAAACATGCATACCTTATGATTTTGACGTCTCATCTTGGACTTCTTCCAAGGGCTGAAATAAATGTGGGTATTTGGATCGCATACTCTCTTCCGCTTCCCATGTCATTTCCTCTCGATTGTTATTTCTCCACAGAACTTTAATTGAGGCCACTTCTTTGTTTCTAAGCCTCCGTACTTGCCTATCTAATATGGCAATGGGTATTTCATCATAAGTTAACTTTTCTTTCACTTGAATATCATTCACTGGGACGATCCTCGTAGGATCTCCAACACACTTCCGAAGCATCGAGATATGAAATACTGGATGGACTGACTCCAAATCTGGAGGTAGATCTAGCTCATAGGCCACTTTGCCTATTTTGCGCACAATTTCGTATGGCCCACTATACCGGGGACTGAGCTTCCCCTTTTTGCCAAATCTCATCACGCCCTTCATCGGCGACACTTTCAAGAATACCCAATCTTTCACTTCGAACTCTAAGTCTCTCCGACGATTATCCGCATAGGACTTCTGACGATTTTGAGCCGCTAGCAACCGATCTTGTATGAGCTTAACTTTCTCTATTGCTTGATGGACCAAGTCTGGCCCTATCAACTTAGCTTCTCCGGTTTCAAACCACCCAATTGGGGATCTACACTTTCGCCCATATAGAACCTCATAAGGCGCCATTTGGATGCTAGAATGATAACTGTTATTGTAAGCAAACTCAATGAGTGGCAAATGGTCATCCCAATTTCCTCCAAAATCTATCATACATGCCCGTAACATATCTTCAAGAGTCTGAATAGTACGTTCAGCTTGCCCATCGGTCTGGGGGTGAAATGCCGAGCTTAGGCGCACTTGGGTCCACAAACCTTCTTGGAAAGACCCCCAAAACTTGGCTGTAAACTGAGTTCCTCTATCGGAGATAATAGATACCGGAATGCCATGGAGTCTCACTATCTCTTTAAGATAAAGCTTGGCATAATCTTCTGCCATATAGGTCGTCCTGACCGGTAAGAAATGAGCTGACTTTGTGAGTCTATCCACAATCACCCATATGGAATCATACTTACGTCGAGAACGGGGTAACCCTGTAATGAAATCCATATTAATCACTTCCCACTTCCAAGTTGGGATTTCTATAGCTTCCAATAAACCACCCGGCTTTTGGTGCTCGATATTCACTTGTTGGCAATTTGGACGCTGAGCTACGAATTCCGCTATATCTTTCTTCATCCCATTCCACCAATATATAGTCTTAAGATCATGATACATTTTCATCGCTCCGGGGTGAACGGAGTAACGGGAACAATGAGCTTCTCTCAAAATCTGATGGCGTAGACCTGCCACATCGGGAACACTTAGCCTGCCTCGACATCGGAGAACTCCGTCTTCCGAAATGTAAAATGATGACTCCTCCTTCTGAGGGAGTGTATCTCTGTACTGCATTAGCATGGGATCCTCATATTGTCCCTCTTTTACTTCCGCTACTAACGATGAAACTGCTGAATTCTGAATAGTAGCTCCTCTGCTACCTGAGTCCACCACTTGGACTCCTAGGCTAGCTAACTGCTGAAGATCACGGGCCATCTCCTTCTTTTCTGGTCGTACATCACTTAGACTTCCCATCGACCTACGGCTAAGAGCATCAGCCACAACATTTGCCTTTCCGGGGTGGTACAGGATTTCAACATCATAGTCTTTTAACAACTCTAGCCATCGTCGTTGCTGCAAATTCAACTCTTTCTGATTGAAGATGTACTGGAGACTCTTATGATCTGTATAAATATCCACGTGGACACCATATAAGTAATGTCTCCGTATCTTTAAAGCATGGACCACCGCGGCCAATTCTAAGTCATGGGTAGGATAATTCTGCTCATGTTTCCGTAATTGTCTAGAAGCATACGCAATCACCTTACCATTTTGCATCAATACACAGCCTATCCCGACGCTTGAAGCATCACAATAAATAACATATCCTTACAATCCCTCTGGAAGTGTCAAGACTGGGGCTGAAGTCAGTCGGTCTTTCAACTCTTGGAAACTACGCTTGCAAGCATCTGTCCATTGAAACTTAGCTTACTTCTGAGTCAACTTGGTGAGCGGTGCAGAAATAGAAGAGAAATCCTCAACAAATCTTCTGTAATAACCTGGTAAGCCCAAAAAGCTACGAACCTCCGTAGGGGTCGTGGGCCTTGGCCAAGTCTTCACTGCCTCAATCTTTTGGCTATCCACTCGAATACCGTCAGCTGCAACAATGTGGCCGAGAAATGCCACTAAGTTCATCCAAAACTCGCAATTGGAAAACTTCGCGAATAACTCTCGGGTTCGAAGAACTCCAAGGACAATACGCAAGTGATCCGCATGTTCTGCCTCGGATCTAGAATACACTAGGATATCATCGATGAATACAATCACGAATAGATCCAGAAAAGGCCTGAATACATTGTTCATTAATTCTATAAACACTACCGGTGCATTAGTTAGCCCAAACGACATCACTCAGAACTCAAAATGACCGTATCTTGTTCTGAAAGCTGTCTCAGGGATATCTTTCTCCCTAACTCTTACTTGGTGTGTTATGTCCCGTGTTTTCGTATAATTGGGAAGCGAGAAATAATCAAGACTTGTGTGTTATAAGGAAATATTTTGATTCTAGTGGATATGACTATGTTGGTTATGAAATCATTAATGTTAAGACATTGGGGAAGGCCGAGGGTAAACTTGGAATTTCTGAAATTAGTTTCGGGAATTACAAAACGGGACTTGTAATGAATTGGGCCAAGAAAAATAGAACAAAGAATTGAGACCCAAAGACTATGGGTGGCCGGCCATAAGGCATGGTCCAAGCCCATTTGTTTTTTTGATCATGTGCCATACATGTGCCAACTTATTGGATATATATCAACATTCACCTTAGAAATTAACAAGAAAAAATCACAACTCCAACTTTGACTCCAAAACCCCTCTCGGCCGAACCAAGAAAGAAAGAAAAAAAAAATTCCAAGCCTTTGTGTTTGATCCAAATACCTTAGTTTTCCCATAGTTGTAAAGTACTCAAGATGCTCTCCGACGGGGTACAATTAGTTTGGCGGAAGGTGCGCGTTTGCGACGAGTCGGAAATTCAAGAAAAGGTATGAATTTTGCCCCTCTAATGTTATGGAATTGATATGAATGTGTTAAGGAGTGATAATAGACGAGAATTCCGTAGTTTTGATGTATGTGTATGAAGCCGTGTGTGTATGTGTGTTTGGTATGCTAGTCGTGAGCTATATAGTGTGTAAGGCAAGGTGGAATGGATTTTTTAGTTCGTTAGTTGCGTCGTTGTGACCTTTATAACGTAAATGACTGTTTAACGAATTGAATTGGTGTTGGGAAACGATTTCGGAACTTTATGGGAAAGTATATACCTTTGGTATATTTGTGTATATCATTGTATATCCATGATATTAAAGCTTTAAATATGACTTATGGTTGATGTTAATGAATTTGAAGTGAACAATGCGAGTTAGAATGTTCGTCGTAATTTTTGATGTTTTGGATGAAATATGGAAAGTAATGAACTTCGGGAAATTTTGTATATGGTTTGGAACATATTTGGGATGTTATTGAATAATCTTGAATGAGTGAATGAATACAATAATGTGGATATAGATTTGGAATTTTGAAGTTTGAATGAAGAGTTGCCAACTTATGTAATAAGGTAGAATTTTGAATTTAGAATGGTTTGATTATGGTTTATGTTGTTTGATGATGTTTGGGTTGTTGTTGTTGATATATTTTGAGCCGAGCTAAGTCTCGGGGGTGTTAGATTTATAGGGGAAATGCTGCCGAAATTTCGGTAGACAAAAATCAAGTTAATGGAAAGTTTAAGCCTAAGAACCTCTAATTGGTAACTTTGACCATTTGCAGATTTCGGACGAAACGGGATTTGATTTTTGGAAGAGCATAAGACGTCTATAAGGTATGTAAAGCTCCCCACTTCTTCGTTTGGCATGTCTTAGTATGGTAGGTGAATATCGGAACCTCTGGAGCAATTCTGCTCCTCGAAACCCGATCCACAGAATAATTACTATTCATTCAATTCAATTGAAGCCTAAAGGCTCTATTTTGGTTAGAATGCAACCAAATGTCCGAAACCTATCGAAATGTGATCGGGTCACTTGGAAATGATTATGTATGACCTTTTGGCCTTTAAATGTTCGTAAATTATGTTCGCCGCCTCGATTCGACCCGAGGTGGGCCCGCTAACCCCGACACGCCCTATTTGTCCTATCGGGCTCTCTTTTTGGATGAACTTCGATATGAGATCTTCGACTTTGAAACTTCCCTCTATGAAATATGTTTTGACTACTATGATATGTTAAGCTCCGTTTGAGCCATACGTACCGCTTTGGAAACATTTCGTGAATTAAACTTCCGTATCAAGTAATCATTTGTCTATTTTGGTCTATGAAATGACTTATGAAATTATTAAGTTTTGAAAGGCTATTTTAAAATATGATTTGCATTTGTTCGCTCACGACTCCGCTCGTGCCTTATTATGAATTCGTTCACCGGTTCCCGGGCTGGTTATGATTCGTGCGCCCTATGATAATTCGGCCGTATGCTGTGTTGCGGTTCCCGAGGCCTCGCCATAGGGCTGGGTTCCGTTTGGAGTTATGTTGTGATATGGCTGGTGATGCGATACGCTCCCATATGTATGTGTTCGGGGATGTACGGAGATTTGAAACCTTCCGGTGTTATGCTGTGTGTGGCACCAGCGTCGGAGTGGTGACCACGTTCTTGAGCTTTGCATGATTTCGTTTGCATTATGTATATGTATATGATTTTGATACGGATTTTGACATACTGATTTGTACTTCCCTTTGATATCCGGTTTGCTTTCAGTTTTGGCCCATATTTCTGTAGTTCGTGCTTTTCATACTCAGTACATATTTCGTACTGACCCCCTCTCTTCGGGGGCTGCGTTTCATGCCCGCAGGTACAGACATTGGTGATCCTCCACCGTAGGCTTGACTTTTCTACTATTTCAGAGTGCTCCTCCTTGATCCGGAGTCCACTTCTGGTACAGACATCTTTTGCTATGTATATTCTGTACATTTGACTATTCGGGTACGGCGGGGCCCTGTCTCACCACATGTCTTTGTTTTGGATTCGTAGAGGCCTGTAGTTATGTTTGTGGGGCGAGGGTCCTGTATGTGTTTGTTTGACTTTGATATTTGGTCTTAAAGCGGTCTGTTTGTTATGATGGCCCTAAATGGCCCTTATGCTTACATTTGCACTTATGACCGGCGATGTCTATTCCGCCGCTCCTTTCGGATTCGATATGATATTTTGATATGTGCGACCGCTTAAGACATATTTTGATATAAATTATGTTTGATATGACTTTTATGAAATTTTGAAATAAATTTGGATTCGGTAAATGAATGTGCGATTTTGTCTGGGTACCCAGGTAGGGTGCCAGTCGCGGCTCACGGGGCTGGGTCGTGACAAAAGTGGTATCAGAGCAGTCTGTCCTCGGAATGTCTACAGGCCGTGTCTCGTAGAGTCTTGTTTATCGATGTGTTGTGCACCACATCTATAAACAGGGAACTACAGGGCATTTAGGATGTTACTTTCTTTGGAATCTTAGATCGTGCGATAGAGCTGTGCTATTAGGATGATTCTGATCTGACCCGTTCTTGTGTTTGCAGTGATGCCTCCGAAGAAGGCAACGGCGGCCCAAAAGGGCAAAGCGAGGATGGGAGAGACTAGTCAGGCACAGCGATCTACCCGGGCTCGTGTTTATGATTTGCCTGAGGTTGTGCCTCATTCTGAGGGGTCTGCTACACCCCCACTAGTACAGCCTGGAGCAGGACCTTCAGCAGCTCCAGAGGTCCGTGTACCCGCTCCTGAGACTCCAGCTCCTCAGCCAGGGGCGGAGGATAGGACCCTGAGGGAGGTTGTACAGTTGCTGACTACACTGGTGGCAGGACAGGCTCGCCGACGCGGGCGGAGGGACGATGATGATGATGACAGGCGGGACAGCCTGAGAGTTCGGGAGTTTTTGTTATGTGGCCCTCCAGAGTTTTTCGGGTCTAAGCCCGACGAGGACCCCCTGACTTTATTCGGGGGATGCGGCGCTCACTGGACTTGGTCAGGGCTTCAGAGACCGAGTCGGTCGAGCTGGCTTCGCACAGACTTCGAGATGTTGCCACTCACTGGTATGAGACTTGGGAGTTATCCAGGGGTGAGGGTGCTCCCCCAGCTACATGGGATCAGTTTGTGACTGCTTTCACCCGCCACTTTCTGCCCCCAGAGTTGCGGCGGGCACGGGCCGACCGATTCTTACATTTGCAGCAGAGGGGTCGGAGTGTTCGCGAGTATAATCTTGAGTTTGATTCTCTAGCCCGGTATGCCCCTGCCGTGGTAGCAGATATGTCCGATCGGATGCACAGATATGTTATGGGATTGGATCGGTATTTGATCGACGGCTGTATGGCAGTGTCATTGCAGACAGATATGGACATTGCCCGACTTCAGGCCTATGCGTTGGGTATGGAGGGTCGTCACAGGTCTAATCATTTTGGTAGAGATCAGGATAGGAGGCCGCCCAAGAGGGCTAGGTCCGCAGGTTATTCAGGAGATTTTCGGGGTGGACAGCCTCAGCAGCAGTAGTCAGGCAGACAGCTTCCTCCGTCTGGCCGGAGTTCCCAGTCAGGCAGCCGGAGATTTGATAGTACGGGACCGTCTGGGGCCGGTCAGAGCTCCAGAGCGGCAGGTTCACAGATGACTAGAGGTCCCAGCCAGGCCAGACCACCCAGGCCCCGTTGTCCTCATTGCGGCAAGTCTCATCCTGGGGAGTGTTATCGAGCTACTGGAGCTTGCTTTTTGTGCGGTGGTCAGGGCCATTTTATGAGAGACTGTCCGTTGGCGAGCGGTTCTGGTAGTGTGGCTCAGCCGACAGGGTCAGCCGCCGGTTCATCATCTGCTTCATCTGATGCACGCCCTGGAGGGCGAGGTATGCCAGCACCGGCAGGACGCGGTCGAGGCCGCGGTGGCGTTTCAGGTTCTAGCGGTCCCTCGAACCGCATATATGCTTTGGCCAGCCGCCAGGATCAGGAGGCTTCGCCAAACGTCGTCACAGGTACATTATTGGTTTTCTCCAGATCTGTATATGCATTGATTGACCCTGGTTCTACATTATCATATATTTCCCCGCTCGTTGCTAGTAAGATTGGGATAGTGTCTGAGCCTATAGAGCCATTTGAGGTAGCTACGCCAGTTGGGGATTTTGTTATAGCGAGGCAGATCTATAGAGATTGTTCTGTGACTATTTATGATCGTTGCACTAAAGCTAATTTGATAGAGTTAGGCATGCTTGAGTTTGATGTCATTATGGGTATGGACTGGTTGTCTTCCTGTTATGCTAATGTCGACTGCCAGAAAAAGGTAGTCCGTTTTCAGTTTCCAGGGGAACCAGTTATAGAGTGGTTCGGATCTACAGCATCGCCGAGGGGTAAGTTTATTTCATACCTCAAGGCTAAGAAGATGATCCATAAGGGTTATATCTATCATTTGGTTCGTGTGCACGATACTGCAGCTGAGATACCTACCCTTCAGTCTGTTCCGGTTGTTAGCGAGTTCCCAGATGTATTTCCTGACAAGCTTCCTGGCCTTTCGCTTGAGCGGGAGATTGATTTTACTATAGAGTTGATGCCGGATACGCAGCCTACATCTATTCATCCGTACAGGATGGCACCGGCTGAGTTGAGAGAGTTGAAGGAGCAGCTAAAAGATTTGTTGGATAAGGGCTTTATCAGACCCAGCACATCACCCTGGGGAGCGCCGGTATTGTTTGTTAGAAAGAAAGATGGGTCACTGCGGATGTGTATCGACTACCGGCAGCTAAATAAGGTGACTGTAAAGAATAAATATCCCCTCCCCCGGATTGATGATTTGTTTGATCAGCTGCAGGGTGCTAAATATTTTTCAAAGATAGATCTGCGCTCAGGTTATTATCAGGTGCGAGTGCGGGAGTCAGATATCCCGAAGACTGCTTTCAGGACCCGGTACGGGCACTATGAGTTTAGAGTTATGTCTTTCGGGCTGACTAATGCTCCAGCGGTATTTATGGATCTGATGAATCGGGTATTTCGGCCTTTTCTGGACATGTTTGTCATTGTGTTTATTGATGATATTCTAATTTACTCGCGATCAGCCGAGGAGCATTCAGATCATTTGAGGACGGTACTTGGCATTCTCCGTCAGCAGAAGTTATATGCTAAATTCTCCAAATGTGAATTCTGGTTGACTTCTGTGGCATTCTTGGGCCATATTGTCGGTGCAGACGGTATTCGGGTCGATACGCAGAAGATTGAGGCTGTACAGAATTGGCCCAGACCTACTACACCGACGGAGGTGCGCAGTTTTCTGGGATTGGCCGGATATTATCACAGGTTCGTGGAGGATTTTTCTTCTATTGCAGCACCACTGACGAGGCTTACCCAGAAAGCAGCAAAATTTCAGTGGACTGATGCCTGCGAGCGCAGCTTTCAGATGCTGAATGAAAGATTGGTTACAGCACCAGTTTTGGCTCTCCTAGAGGGATCTGACGGGTATGTTGTCTATTGTGACGCCTCTGGTATTGGGATAGGTTGTGTATTGATGCAGCACGGTCGAGTCATAGCCTATGCTTCCCGGCAGCTCAGACCGCACGAGAAGAACTATCCCACTCATGATCTTGAGTTGGCCGCAGTAATTCATGCTTTGAAGATTTGGCGGCATTATTTATATGGGGTCCATGTGGATATTTATACGGACCATAAGAGTCTCTAGTATATTTTTAAGCAGAAGGAGCTAAATTTGCGGCAGCGGAGATGGCTTGACTTACTAAAGGATAACGACGTTGATATTCTGTACCATCCGGGGAAAGCCAATGTGGTAGCTGATGCGCTTAGCTGCATGTCCGTAGGCAGTCTGGCTGGTGTACCATCTGATAAGAGAGATTTGGTTCGTGATATTCATCAGCTGGCCAGCCTCGGAGTTCGTTTGGCGGATTCTGGAGATTCTGGGATTTCTGTTCGTGCAGTTGCTGAATCATCCATTACTCAGGAGGTAAAGCAGCGCCAGTTTGAAGATCCTCTTTTGATTCAGTACAGAGATGTGGCCCTTAATAAAGCAAAGACTCAGTTTGAGATCTCGCCTGAAGGAGTATTATTATATGACGGCAGATTCTGTGTACCGGACGCTGCGGGCTTACGGCGGCAGATTATGGGCGAGGCCCATAATGCACGGTATTCTGTTCATCCTGGTTCCACTAAAATGTATCGGGATCTCAGGTGTTTGTATTGGTGGGACGGCATGAAGAAAGATATTGCTGAGTTTGTTAGTCAGTGCCCGAACTGCCAGCAAGTTAAGATCGAGCATCAGAAGCCCGGTGGATTATTACAGGAGATGGAAATTCCAGCCTGGAAATGGGAGATGATTAATATGGACTTCATTGTTGGGTTGCCGCGTACTCTACGCAGGTACGACTCTATTTGGGTTATTGTGGACAGGCTGACGAAATCAGCCCATTTCCTTCCGGTTCAGACTACTTATTCGGCTGAGGACTATGCCAGATTATATATCAGAGAGATAGTCAGACTTCACGGGGTCCCTGTATCTGTTATTACTGACCGAGGTGCCCAGTTTACAGCAAATTGCTAGAGGTCATTTCAGGAGGGATTAGGGACTCAGGTGAGCCTCAGTACAGCTTTTCACCCTCAGACCGACGGGCAGGCCGAGCGCACTATTCAGACGCTCGAAGATATGTTGCGGGCCTGCGTTATTGATTTCAGGGGCAGCTGGGATGATCATTTGCCGCTTATCGAGTTTGCCTATAATAACAGTTATCACTCCAGCATTTAGATGGCTCCGTACGAGGCCCTTTATGGCAGGAGATGCAGATCTCCTATTGGCTGGTTTGACGTTGGCGAGACTAAGTTGATTGGGCCAGATGTGATCCAGGAAGCTGTAGGTAAGGTGAAGCTTATTCGGGAACGACTATTGGCTGCTCAGAGTCGACAGAAAGCTTATGCAGATAGACGACGTCGACCGTTAGAGTTCCAGATCGGCGACTGGGTATTTCTGAAGGTGTCGCCCATGCAGGGTGTTATGAGATTTGGTAAGAAGGGTAAGTTGAGCCCGCGGTACATTGGGCCATATCAGATTGTTCGGAGGATAGGCGCAGTCGCCTACGAGCTAGACTTACCATCCGACTTGCAGGCCGTATTGGTGATCCTTCCAGGATATTCCCAATTGATGACATTCAGGTGACGGAGCAGTTATCTTATGACGAGCAGCCTGTATCTATTCTGGATTGACAGGTGCGGAGACTACGCACAAAAGAAGTGCCCTCCGTCAAAGTCCTGTGGCGCAACAATAATCGGGAGGAAATGACTTGGGAGGCGGAGGACGGGATGAAAAGAAAATACCCTCACTTGTTCCCGACGTCCACAGGTAATCCAAACCTTTCAGTTTGTTATATTGGTTGATAAAAATAATTTTGTATGCCACTAATAATAAAGAACTCCCCCGCCTTGGTCATAAGACTTTATAAGGTTAATTTAACATTTGAGGACGAATGTTCTTAAGGAGGGGAGAATGTTATGTCCCGTGTTTTCGTATAATTGTGAAGCGAGAAATAATCAAGACTTGTGTGTTATAAGGAAATATTTTGATTCTAGTGGATATGACTATGTTGGTTATGAAATCATTAATGTTAAGACATTGGGGAAGGCCGAGGGTAAACTTGGAATTTCGGAAATTAGTTTCGGGAATTACAAAACGGGACTTGTAATGAATTGGGCCAAGAAAAATAGAACAAAGAATTGAGGCCCAAAGACTATGGGTGGCCGGCCATAAGGCATGGTCCAAGCCCATTTGTTTTTTTGATCATGTGCCATACATGTGCCAACTTATTGGATATATATCAACATTCACCTTAGAAATTAACAAGAAAAAATCACAACTCCAACTTTGACTCCAAAACCCCTCTAGGCCGAACCAAGAAAGAAAGAAAAAAAAAATTCCAAGCCTTTGTGTTTGATCCAAATACCTTAGTTTTCCCATAGTTGTAAAGTACTCAAGACGCTCTCCGACGGGGTACAATTAGTTTGGCGGAAGGTGCGCGTTTGCGACGAGTTGGAAATTCAAGAAAAGGTATGAATTTTGCCCCTCTAATGTTATGGAATTGATATGAATGTGTTAAGGAGTGATAATAGACGAGAATTCCGTAGTTTTGATGTATGTGTATGAAGCCGTGTGTGTATGTGTGTTTGGTATGCTAGCCGTGAGCTATATAGTGTGTAAGGCAAGGTGGAATGGATTTGTTAGTTCGTTAGTTGCGTCGTTGTGACCTTTATAACGTAAATGAATGTTTAACGAATTGAATTGGTGTTGGGAAACGATTTCGGAACTTTATGGGAAAGTATATACCTTTGGTATATTTGTGTATATCATTGTATATCCATGATATTAAAGCTTTAAATATGACTTATGGTTGATGTTAATGAATTTGAAGTGAACAATGCGAGTTAGAATGTTCGTCGTAATTTTTGATGTTTTGGATGAAATATAGAAAGTAATGAACTTCGAGAAATTTTGTATATGGTTTGGAACATATTTGGGATGTGATTGAATAATCTTGAATGAGTGAATGAATACAATAATGTGGATATAGATTTGGAATTTTGAAGTTTGAATGAAGAGTTGCCAACTTATGTAATAAGGTAGAATTTTGAAGTTAGAATGGTTTGATTATGGTTTATGTTGTTTGATGATGTTTGGGTTGTTGTTGTTGATATATTTTGAGCCGAGCTAAGTCTCGGGGGTGTTAGATTTATAGGGGAAATGCTGCCGAAAGTTCGGTAGACAAAAATCAAGTTAATGGAAATTTTAAGCCTAAGAACCTCTAATTGGTAACTTTGACCATTTGCAGATTTCGGACGAAACGGGATTTGATTTTTGGAAGAGCATAAGACGTCTATAAGGTATGTAAAGCTCCCCACTTCTTCGTTTGGCATGTCTTAGTATGGTAGGTGAATATCGGAACCTCCGGAGCAATTCTGCTCCTCGAAACCCGATCCACAGAATAATTACTATTCATTCAATTCAATTGAAGCCTAAAGGCTCTATTTTGGTTAGAATGCAACCAAATGTCCGAAACCTATCGAAATGTGATCGGGTCACTTGGAAATGATTATGTATGACCTTTTGGCCTTTAAATGTTCGTAAATTATGTTCGCCGCCTCGATTCGACCCGAGGTGGGCCCCCTAACCCCGAGACGCCCTATTTGTCCTATCGGGCTCTCTTTTTGGATGAACTTCGATATGAGATCTTCGACTTTGAAACTTCCCTCTATGAAATATGTTTTGACTACTATGATATGTTAAGCTCCGTTTGAGCCACACGTACCGCTTTGGAAACATTTCGTGAATTAAACTTCCGTATCAAGTAATCATTTGTCTATTTTGGTCTATGAAATGACTTATGAAATTATTAAGTTTTGAAAGGCTATTTTAAAATATGATTTGCATTTGTTCGCTCACGACTCCGCTCGTGCCTTATTATGACTTCGTTCACCGGTTCCCGGGCTGGTTCTGATTCGTGCGCCCTATGATAATTCGGCCGTATGCTGTGTTGCGGTTCCCGAGGCCTCGCCATAGGGCTGGGTTCCGTTTGGAGTTATGCTGTGATATGTCTGGTGATGTGATACGCTCCCATATGTATGTGTTCGGGGATGTACGGAGATTTGAAACATTCCGGTGTTATGCTGTGTGTGGCACCAGCGTCGGAGTGGTGACCACGTTCTTGAGCTTTGCATGATTTAGTTTGCATTATGTATATGTATATGATTTTGATACGGATTTTGACATACTGATTTGTACTTCCCTTTGATATCCGGTTTGCTTTCAGTTTTGGCCCATATTTCTGTACTTCGTGCTTTACACACTCAGTACATATTTCGTACTGACCCCCTCTCTTCGGGGGCTGCATTTCATGCCCGCAGGTACATACATTGGTGATCCTCCACCGTAGGCTTCACTTTTCTGCTATTTCGGAGTGCTCCTCCTTGATTCGAAGTCCACTTCTGGTACAAACATCTTTTGCTATGTATATTCTGTACATTTAACTATTCGGGTACGGCGGGGCCCTGTCTCACCACATGTCTTTGTTTTGGATTCGTAGAGGCCTGTAGTCATTTTTGTGGGGCGAGGGTCCTATATGTGTTTGTTTGACTTTGATATTTGGTCTTAAAGCGGTCCGTTTGTTATGATGGCCCTAAATGGCCCTTATGCTTACATTTGCACTTATGACCGGCGATGTCTATTCCGCCGCTCCTTTCGGATTCGATATGATATTTTGATATGTGCGACCGCTTAAGACATATTTTGATATAAATTATGTTTGATATGACTTTTATGAAATTTTGAAATAAGTTTGGATTCGGTAAATGAATGTGCGATTTGGTCTGGGTACCCAGGTAGGGTGCCAGTCGCGGCCCACGGGGCTGGGTCGTGACATGGTGATACCCGGACCTCAAATCAATCTTTGAAAAGCATTTGGCACCTTGCAATTGATCAAATAAATCATCAATCCTCGGGAGGGGATACTTGTTCTTAATCGTCACTTTATTCAATTGTCGATAATCAATGCACATTCTCAAGGAGCCATCCTTCTTCCGGACTAACAATACGGGTGCTCCTCACGGGGATGAACTAGGCCTAATGAAGCCTTTTTCAAGCAAGTCTTTTAATTGCTCCTTCAACTCTTTCAACTCTGCGGGTGCCATCCTATAGGGAGGAATAGATATGGGATTAGTATCTGACAACACATCAATCGCAAAATCAATCTCCCGCTCGGGAGGAAGGCCTCGAAGCTCTTCCGGGAACACATCCGAAAATTCATTCACTACCGGAACTGACTGAAGAGTCGTCGACTCCGCTTCTACATCTTGAACTCGCACTAGGTGATAAATGCACCCTTTCGTGATCATCTTCCTTGCCTTTAGATAGGAAATAAACGTACCTTTTGGTGATGCCGAATTTCCTTTCCATTCTAAGACTGGTTCTCCCGGAAACTGGAAGCGAACCATTTTCATTCTACAATCAACATTGGCATAACAAGAAGCCAGCCAATCCATGCCCATAATAACGTCAAAATCTACCATTTCTAGCTCATGCAAATCAATCATGGTACGACGATCACAAATCACAATCACACAATTCCTATATACTCGGCTAGCTATTACCGAGTCACCCACGGGTGTAGACACCTCAAAAGGTTTGATAGACTCCGGCTCAATTATAAATCGACTCGCAATATATGGAGTAACATATGATAGTGTGGATCCCGGATCAATCAAAGCATATACATCATGAGAGAATACCGATAATATACCTGTGACCACATCAGGAGAAGACTCAAGATCTTGGCGTCCAGCCAAAGCATAAATACGGTGCTGAGGACCGCTAGTACTGGGAGCTCTGCCTCTACCTCTACCATGGCCGACTGGCGCATGTGAACCTGGCCCCGTAGGGCATACAGATGCCGAAGATCCGGCTACCGACCCTGATGGCTGGGTCCTACCTCTACCATGTACTGAGAGGCAATCACGCATAATATGGGCTGGCCGACCACATGAATAGAAAGCGTCTGAACCTGATCGGCACTGACCCCAATGCAACTTTCCACACTGAGAACATCGTGGTACGGGTGGCCTTGGCTGGCCTGAATCACCTCTAAACTGAGACCCCGAATAACCCTGACTCGGCTCGGAACGAGTATATCTGTCAAATCTCTGCCCCGTGAACTGTGGAGGTGTACTGGTCATAGAATAGCCTGAATGGCTTGGAAACTGATGTCTTTGTCCGCCCCTGTACTCGCTCCTCAAACCCGAAGGTCTGGCCCTCTTGTTATGGCCCCTATCCTGCTCACGTTCATTTCTCCGCTGCTGTAGGTGTTCCTCTAATTCCTGAGCATGTGCCTGAATGCGTTCAATATCCATGCCATCCTGAAGGGACGCAGTTAAGCATTTATCCATCAAGTGTGGCCCTAGGCCTTTCACAAACCGGTGCACCCGATCACCCATATCCGCTACCATGGTCGAACCATACCTAGCCAAGGAATTGAAGCGGAGATTATACTCTGTAGCACTCATGCTACCTTACCTCAGAGTCAAGAATTTATCGGCCCTAGCTCGCCGAACTTCTGGAGGCATGTAGTGATGGAGAAAAGCATCGACAAACTCTTGCCATACCGGCGGAGGTGCATTGGCTCCCCGCGAAGCCATCCATACTGTATACCACTGGATCGAGATATCTCTCAATCTATAGGACGCTAGCTCTACCGACTCAGTGTCTGAAGCATGTATCAACCGGAGCGTCCTTAGCATACCATCAGTAAAGTCCTGGGGATCCTCCTCCAGCTTTGACCCAAAGAATTCCGGGGGTTTCAAAGCAATGAAGTCACGGGCCCTTGCACTAACAGCCCTGTCACCTTGCCCTGCGCTTGGCCTCTGAGTCTGGGCCGCAACCAACTGAGTCAACAAATTAATGGCCTCTCTCACGTCTTGGCCCGAAGCATTCGGTGGAGGAGCTGGAGCTGGGGCTGAGGCTCCCACGTGCTCCTCGGTAATAGGCACTGTCTGGGAAGACTGAGATTGAGCCGCACTCTGGGACTCATCTTCCTCTACTATCGGTGGTGGTGCTCTTTCAGCCCACTTTTCTGCCACCGCCTTGTCCTTTTGCGCTGCTATAGCCTTTTTCTTTTTAGGCATCTCTGAAATACACAACACACGATTTAGGAACAAGAATTTCTTACATCATAGCTCTATCGCACGATTCTTATAAAGAAAGAAGGTCATATATCCGCAGCTTCTTGTTTATAAGTGTGGCGGGCAACACACCCATAACCAAGACTCTACTAGACATGGCTCGTAGACACATCCTAGGACTGAACTGCTCTGATACCATTTTTGTCACGACCCAGCTAGGACCGCGACGAGCACCCGGTGCTACCCCACCCGAGCACCCCCTTATCGTACATAACATAACATCTAGGTGAGCCATAAGTCAGTTCGTGCTTTTCTTATCGTTAATCATATTGATCCCATTAGATGACCATCATCATTTAACATATCATAGGCATCTGTGCCACATCATAAGTACAAGGCCGATGTGGCTAACAAAAGATATACAAAACATGGGCCGACATGGCCGAACATCTCTACCCACATACACATGACTACGAGCCTCTAAGAGTATGACATATCGTATGAGCGGGACAGGACCCCGCTATGCCCATAATTATATACACAAAAGAATAATTACCCAAAAGCTACGGCTCCGAAAGAAATGGAGCTCTGCTATGCAATCTCTGAATAAGCAGCTATGGATCAAGTCTGTCTCCCTGTGCACCTGCGGGCATGACGCAGCGTCCACAAACAAAAGGACATCAGTATGAAGAATGTACTGAGTATGTAAAGCATGATCAACATCAATATAGAATCATAATAGATATCATATGAAAGTAGTATAGGAGGGGAGACAGTAATATCATCATCATCATGTCGCTTACTTGCATACATCGTCGTTCGTATCCCATAATAATACTCGTACCATACTCGTGCTCATATTCGTATACATGTCCTTATTCGTATTCTTATACATAATCTTATCACATTCATATTCATATTATATACATAGTCATTTCATATACATAGCATTTACATAGCATACCCGACCTCATAGGATCGGTGTCTTATACATACTTGGCCAACCAAGGCTCAAGGTCATACATACCTGGCCCTACCAAGGCATCAGGGTTATCCGTACTATCTGCAGAGGTGTGCGCGCATTTCGTAATCGTATACATACTTTATACATAGTCATATACATATAGTCTTACCCGGCATCATAAGCTCGGGGTCTTATCATAGCCATTCATAGGCATACATATACATATCATAGCTCGTAAGCATCTCTAATCTCATTTTACTCTCGTCATCATTATCGTTACACCTACATTATAGACTTACTCGTCATACGAGGAACATAATATAATCATAGTACATATCAAGGGTCGTGAGCTTATTAGCTCAGAATGTCAACCATGTGAAGACAACATACTCATATAGAGGAATTAGGAATTTGGCCAAGAACCATGCCTTATGAAAGAAGGGTTAGCCTTACATACCTTTCCGTCGAACTATTCTACACTTGCACGTTCCCTTCCAATGCTAGCGTTTATACCTCCATTAATATCATAACAATGGCCATTAGTCATCCACATTATCCACATTGTCTAGATTCCTCAATTTGCCTCTAATTCACCCACATTCATGGTCATAACACCCATCTTCGTCCATTCGTCTAAAGTGTTTAGTTCATGATCTTAATACCATTTATAACACATTCATATCCCAAGACAACAACATTCATAACTCAATTCAAACTATTTCTCAAAATGTCACTATTCATCATTCATGACCTAGTTGACCACAATTTCTACAATCCATGTATTTTAATTCTCCAATACCTTAAACATCTTGTAAAAATCATGAATCTTACCTTAGAAGTTGTAGGAACAAGCTTTGGTTGATAATACTCTTCTTTGAGCAAAACCCTAGTTTTTCTCCATTTGGATTTCTTGACTTGGATGATCCTTGATGATTCCCTTATCCTTGATTCACTTGTCTTAAGGTTATTGATGGCTTATAATCCTTGAAAATTCATATAATAAATGTAGATAGAAGTGGTGTAATTTTGTAATGAAATAAAATAAGTCTTGATCCTCATATTTAATGAATTGGAAAATCTGTGCTGGGTGAACAGAGGCCGTCCATGGGGGTTTACGGACCGTATTCCACTATACGGCTCATCCTCCATAGGCATATTTAGCCATTTCCAGAACCAGAAGGTGGGCTGCCTTCATGGTGGTTTACGACCATGGTTTACGGGCCGTAAATCACTTTACGATCCGTCCACCAGGTCGTTTTTAACCATTTCCTCGGCTGGCAGAAAGTCGAAGCTTGGCATGGCAGTTTAAGACCGCTAGTTTACGGACCGTATTGCACTTTACGGTCCGTATTTTGCAATATACGACCACTGGGCAGTTGCAATTCTGCAACTTCCCATATTTCTTAGACTTCTCATTTCAAACACCCCCGTCCATGCACATGCATTTCTCACCTTGTATCTCATCTTAACTTAGCCAACTTCCTTGTCTCACGTCGGATACTTTCGAAATCTAGCCTAAGGTCGTCAAACGTCGTTTCTTGCTCATGGACATCATGCACTCATATTCATCACTAGTTCGTTCTCTTGCGTACCAACGGAAAATTTTCCGAGGTGTAACAAGGTAGTAAGTGGTGTAAATGGTCTAATCGTGATATTATCATCGTGATTGTAGACATACGGACTCGAGGAGTGGACGTTGGGTGATTAGGTAGATTGTCAGGTATGTTAAAGCTATCCCTTCTTTCTTTTTTTGGCATGAATTACATAAAACGAGCGGACGATGAAAGTACATAATTCTAATGAATTCTAGTTCTCTGCAGTACTTGACAGGACAGTTGTATTTGATTCTCAAGTGTTGGTTCATTCTAATTATTCTATTGAGTCTCAGATGATGATTTAGTTTGTATATGGCTGCTCCTGGTATTCTAATCGTGCATAACGTTATTACATCATTTCACCGAGTCCCGGGCCGGGTATGTATTCGTGCACAGTTCCATTGCATTATTCAATGAGTCCCTCACTAGAGAGCCGGGTACGGTATATATATGATTACTTCACCGAGTCCGTCACTAGAGGGCCGGGTACGGTATATATTTATGTTTCATCGAGTCCCTTACTGAAGGGCCGGGTATGGTATATATTTACATTTCTAGTCATTGCCTTTGGGGCTACTTACATGGTTATTCTCTGCCTTCGCGGCTATCCATATTACAAGTGGTTTCTCATACTTTCTGTTATATCCCGTATTTTTGTACGTTGGATTATTCGTAAGCTAATCGACATAAGTTCAAGGACAAGATTATTTTTGAGATACGAGACAAGGACTTTTAATCCCGATCTTAATAATGCACAGTTTGATAGCTAATCACTATTAGTATGGAAACATTAGTGAAGATTAGGGATTAATTAACCATGATTAGATTATTAAGTGGGGATTAATGATTAATTAGCCTAATTAGTGTATCAAGTGGGCCCCACCAAGCATGTTAATTGAAAATCTGATCATGAATCATCACATGCCAAGTGGGGCACGTGTCAACATGGTAGGCAGCCTATAAATTTATAAGTGATGACTAACTTATTTGCCATACACTTCATTTCCATTTTCAATCTAATTGAAAGAAAGAAGCACACAGCCATGGCAGCTCACGGCTAAGCTCAAGGTTTTGAAGGAAGAAAAATTAAATTCCCTAGAGGTGTTCTAAGCATTTAAAGGAGCAACAAAGTTAGAATTTAAATTGAAGGAGAAGAAGTGGTGCAATTGGTGCAAGTGATTGTAGGATCTTTTCTAACTTATTTGAGGTAAGATTCCTTCTTCTTATGGTGTAATTGGAGTAGATGATGTTGTAATTGAGAGATTAACTCTTATTAAGTGGAATTGGAAGTAAGAAAATTGCATGATTATTGTTGGCGTTGTAAGTGGGCAGAATCGGAGTTGTTCCAATTATATTGGGTTTAATTGTTGTTGTAGTTATTATTGTTATGGATTAAGTGTTAAAAGTGAAGGAATCTTGATATTTAGAGTTGTAGTTGTTTATATGAGATTGTTGAGATATGAATTGGATTAGATGTTCATGAAGTTATGAGCTGTTCTTGTTGAGTTGAAGGATTAAAAGTGTGGTTATAATTATGTATTTGTGTTGTTGTAAGTGATGGGATTCTTGGGGCATGCTATTGTAAGGTTTATTCCCTCCTAGAGGTTCTAGAGATGGTTTGGTCTTTGTACAATTTGATGGATGTGGAATTTGTGAAAGGAAAGTTTAAATCATGCTAGAACTTGTATTTATTTGATAGGCTGTTTTAGAACTTGTTGTGATATTAAGATAGTTTTCTTGTGTATGAATAATTGATGTTGTTGTCGTGCTATTGTTGATATGACTCATAAATTTGGAAGAGAGAAGTGTATAAGGTATCGTATACGAAACGTATGTTGGTCCGTTTGGTGTATAATCTTAGATGTTGATGATTTGAGTTGAACAAGGATTAAGAGAGGTTATTTGGTTGTTGTCGTTGTTGTTGGTTTTGTTGATTGGGTGGCGGTTGTTAAATATTAGGGGAAATGTTGTCCGTTTCATTTTCGAACCAATTGTCATTGATGTACATGACATACAATAGCCCTCTAAAGTTGTGTACGTATTCATATGGTTATAGGTTTGGCATACTAATTATGGAAAGTTCGTGATTAAGTTAAGTTCCTTGGACGACGTAAGGTATGTAAAGCTATCCTTCTTTCTTTTTGGCATGATCTATGTGAGACAAACAGACGATGAATGTATAGACTCCAAAGAAACTCCTATTCTTAGAGACGCTAGGATGGCCAATGTTCTTGATTTCCAGAACCTATTTCATTAGGTCTTGATACGTGTTTATGATTCTTGAAGTTCTATTTGATATAATCCATAGTGACATTCGAGGGGTACTTGACATGACTGTTGCCTTTGATACTCAAGTATTAGTTCATTCTACTTATTCTATTGAGTCACAGATGATGATTTAGTTTGCATATGGTTGCTCACTACTCTGCTCGTGCATGCCGTTAAAATATCTTTCACCGAGTCCCGGGCCGGGTATGTTTTCATGCACAGTTTCACTGCATTGTTCACCGAGTCCCTCACTAGAGGGTCGGGTACGTATGTATATATATATATATATATATATATATATATATATATATATATATATATATATATATATATATATATATGATGATATGATTATGGCACCGAGTCCCATGATGGGTCGGGGTGGTATATGATGACTTTATTCACCGAGTCCTATAATAGGGCGGATATGGTATATGATATAAGCATGCATGATTCTCATCTCGTAAGGCACGGGTGCATTGGTATCTTTGATTATCATACTTGCCTCCTGTAATCTTCTATTCAGTTATGGTTTTCTTTATTGTATTTCATGCTTTATATACTCAGTACATATCTCGTACTGACCCCCTTTCTTCGGGGGGCTGCGTTTCATGCCCGCAGGTACAGATACTCAGTTTGGTAACCCTCCAGCTTAGGATTTATGATCCGCTGTTTTGGAGAGCTCCATTGTTCCGGAGCCTAGATTATTTTGGTACAGATCTTTTGATGCAGACTTATGCATATCCAGGGGTACGGCGGGGCCCTGTCCAGTCATATTTCACCTTTATACTCTTAGAGGTCTGTAGACATATGTGGGTTGTGAGTAGGTTTTGGTCAGCCGTGTCGATATGGTTTGTTTTAGACATTCCCGTATATAGTGGCAGCCTTGTCGGCTTACGTATTGTGTTATGCTTTGATCAGCTGTGATTCCTCAGGAGACAGGTTTATGATGATAGATGGCATTGTGTCACGACCCAGCTAGGGGCTGTGACGGGTACCCGGGGCTAGCCACCGAGCACCACTCGTGCTACTACTTATCTTGCTCATTTAGTGGTCTTTTATCAGCTTTATACTCAAATTGTAGGAAAATCATATTTTATATGGAAACATAAATACCTTTCAAATAAATTTGCCTCTCGGCCATCAAAATAATATATACATATAATAACTTCTCGTAAGACCATCTAACTCACACTGCGCATCTACGAGCCTCTACTTGAGTACTAAACATAAGGTCGGGACAAGACCCCGTCATGCCCAAAGATACATATACATGAATATACACAAAAGAATCGTCATAACCACCTCCGAACAAAGGAGTGCTTTCAATCGGCTGATAGCTACTGCTGGTCTGGGTCAAGCTCTCCTCCCTGTCTACCTATGGCATGAACACAGCGTCCAAGGAAAACGGACGTCAGTACGAACATTGTACTGAGTATGAGAGGCATAAACAAAGAAATAGAACAATGACATAAATGAAATACCAATATGGAACATCTATATCTAACTGTCATGTATGAAAGGATTAAGTCATGCTGTCTTACTCATACTCGTCATCACATCATGTATGCATAAAGTATAAGCTGCCCGCTCATATAGGTGCGGTGTAGTAATTTATAAGTTGCCCGTCCATATCAGATCGGTGTGATAATCAAAACATTAGCTTGCGTCCAGGCCTCCCGCGTCCGGGATATCATCTCATGCCGCCCACTAGTGGTGTCTGCCCATGCCATTTTGCCATGGTGTATCGTATAGCTGCCCGCCTTAGCGGTGACTGCCCGGCCAACTAGGCGCGGCGCTATATCATCATCATACATGCTCGTCATAATATGCTTATCATAATATACTCATCATAATACATGCATAAGGCTTACGAACAACTTTACTTTATCGGGGTGACGTAAGGTCGTGATCCCCCAATTTCATTATGGAGCAATTATCGACATCCTACCTCACCGTGAAGGAACTAACATATAAGGTGAGTGTGAGCAATAAATAACATCATGCCATTTTAGGATCATCATATCATATCACTTATCTTATATTACCGTTCATAGATGTAGGCTTTTAGCTTTCCGGAATATAAGAACTCATGAAGAGGAGGAAAATTATGCTATGAGATTCATGCCATTAGAAAGAAGGGACTAGCCTCACATACCTTTGACGTTTAACTAAGCTATCGCTTGCTTGTTCTCCTTTGATATCACGTTTGTACCTTCAAAAGAGAATTCGCATTCGCGTTAGTTAATCGACTATAAGAACGTGCTACTATTTCTAGTGAAAGTTGGGCGGCACTTCCTTGGTTTATACTACTTTTTCCCATAGGCTATATCAACTCCCACACGCTCACAACAACATTCACAATATTACAATCAACAATCATCATTTATATACATTGACCACAATCCACCATTTCTCTTCAATTTCTCCACATTTATGGTTATATCTTACTATCGCGCTCCCTCATATCTAGTACTTATTTCATGACCTAAATGTCATTTATAACGTATTCATAATCACAACACCCCAACATTTATGATTCAATCCAACTACCTTCCAAACATGACACTATTCACCCCTTAATGACCCATTTCCTATGTCTTTTTTTTTTACAATTCAAGTATCTTAACCTTCCAGCACTTTAAACAACATGTTTTAGTCATGAAACTTACCTTAGATGATGGTTGAACAAGCCTTGAATGGAATTACTCCTTTAGCACCAAAACCCTACTTCACTCCCTTTGGGTTTTCTTGAGAAAGATGAACTTTAGTGTGATTCTTACACTTGAGTTCATGGATTTGATGTTATTGACCTTGATTTTCCTTTGGTCCTCTTGAATTCTTGTGAATAAAGTGTTTAGATTGTTCTAGAGACTTCTTGAGTCGTGTAGATGAGAAATGAATAAATGAGCTTAGGATCCCTTTTAATAACTCAAAACCTGATTTTTAATGAATAGTAGTCGGGTGCTCAGTGGCAGTAAACCCAGTTTATGGGTCGTATTCTGGTTTACGGTCTGTCCTTCACGACCGTATTTAAGCATATCAGAAATAGAAAGGTTTGCCGGAGTCATGGTAGTTTACGGTCACAGTTTACGGGCCGTATTTCGATTTACGGTCCGTATTCTGAGTTGTATTTAACCATTTCGTCGTTTGGCAGAAAGTTGAAGTTTTTGTAATGTTGAAGGACGATGGCAGTTTACGATCCGTAAACCACTTTACGGGTCGTATTCTATTTTACGACCCACTGGGTCGAAGTGCAAATCTGTAACTTTCTCATTTTCAAAATTCATAAATTGTCATTCCTTACTTAGTAAAACATCGCACACTCATAAACTTCGTTGGTCTACTCGTTGTACGTTCACGGAGAAATTTTCGAGGTGTAACACATTGTGAATCTATAGTTGCTTTTATAAGTTTCCATTCCGTCCTTAGTTTCAATTTGACTATATCTAACAGGTTCGTATACGAGTGTCCAGCTCGGGCACTAGTCATGGCCCATGGGGTTGGGTCGTGACAAAAGTGGTATCAGAGCAGTTCATCCTCGGAGTGTCTACAGACCGTGTCTATTAGAGTCTTGTTTATCGGTGTGTTGTGCACCACATCTATAAACAGGAAGCTACAGGACATTTAGGATGTCACTTTTCCTTCATATCTTAGTATCGTGCGATAGAGCCAAGAGATAGGAAATGATATCCCTTATATACTGACCTTTGATTTCAGCAGGAGAGTGGTGTCGACAAGAGAAGGTAAATAATGCTACTGGGAGTTACAGACGCTAATATTTCATTAAGGTTACGTTATCAGAAATTGTATATACAGAATGGCGACTGGTCATCATCAAGGTTAGTAATTGTAAATATAGTAAGAAAATGGATTGAATGTATATATATTATTGATAAGTTCAGTTACAAAGTGTGAATAGAAGAAGCTGAAGGAATAAATAAAAAGATAGGTAAGCAGGGTATATGTCAGATAGGGTGTGAATGTTGCAGGTAGGATTGAAACCTGCAGTTAAAGATTGAAAGGGAAAGTAAATAGGAAAGTATAACATGTATAGTTTGAGTTGGACATACGAGGTAAGTTCATCATTTTCATACGGTTGTTGATATTGGGAGCCCTGTGTGGGTATCATATGATATATATATATATATATATATATATACATATATATGTTGGCCCTGTGAGGCTGGTATTTCCTGCGTGCAAGTTTTGGGGTAGTAATGAAAGGTCATGTCAACAGTAATGACAGGATTTGACTAAGTTGCGAGTACGGCTGACTTCGAGAAATAAGTTAACCGTTGAATTAATGGTAATAGTAATTATGAGGTCAATATCAATATGCTAAAAAGGAAATGCTAGGACAATTTGGAAGGTCTTGTGATAATGAGATATGATTTAGAAAGGGATGGCAAATTTTAATAGAGTGTTATATTGAGGCATCGACTGAATTGTCAAGTAAGGGTAAATTACGATGAGTTTATAGTTAGAAGAAGTAATAGTATGATTGAGGCAAGAGTTCGGAGGAAGAAGAATTGTGATGAATATGAATATATTGATAAGACAGCTTGTGATGTATTAAGGATAAGATTGACCAGAAAGGGTAAAAGGTTAAGAAGTGTTACACTATAGAATTGTTATGAGAATGAGTAAAGCCTAGCGAGGAAGTGACTACAGGATATAACGTGATCTACGTGACTAAAGTATAAAGGCGAGCTATAGAACGAATAAGAAAGACTTATAAAGTTCTTCTATAGGGAAAGTTCAGAATAAAGATTATGTGATAACGGGAATGATAGCGAGCACAAGAGAAGAAGGAGTTAATTGAAAGAAGGAAATAAGAAGAAAGCGAGATAATAGTGCAGTAATAGGTTATGACATGTATAGTCGAGAACACGAGTAATATAAGTGACAGAACTGTGAAAGACCAAACTATAGAAAGATGAGTAACGAGGTAGAATGAGTGCCAGAAAAAGGACTGGAATGATATGAACAAATAGGGATGAACAGAATACGTTTTGAAAATGAGAAAGGGATTATACAGAAGTAGGGTTTTCCGAAGGATACAGAGGTAGCATGAGATCCCTCGTGCACAGAATAAAAGATGGACATAGACTGGAGAAATGGTATGGGAATACTAAAGGAAGCACCTAAGATAGACGTAATTATTTGAGTACGAGTATAAATAAAAAGGGAAATATATAGCTACGAACTTAAAGGTGTAGTATGACGACAAGGTGATAAGATAATACCATTATTAAGACGAACTTGATATGATTTTGAGTAAGTTAGAAGTCAGTGTTGGGTTAACAACAAGGGTAAAAGAGCATAAGGCATAAAGGAGTACTGCGTGTATATGACTCCACCTCGGAAATAGTAAAATCCTTAAAGGACAAGGACTGTAGGCCTGAGGAACAAATAATGTATTGTGAATTTATTAAAGGGAACAGATGATATAGGTTGGGATGAAGATAATATTACAAGAGAACTTTGGACACTTATCATCGGAATATAAGTGCTACCTAATTGAGAATTTGGAACGACTATAAGTACTAATTAATTACTGATTGGAGTGAGTGGAATGTGGCCTTGGATAAGTTGCTACATGGGTTGCATTACTCGAGTACAGGTAGTCAGATGAGATTTTGTACTATATATAGAAAGGTTCTCGTCGCTTCATGAATTTGTTAAGGTTTCGTACGTGAATAATCAAAGTTATAAATTACAAAGAAAAGACATGGATATGGTACTGTTATATCCCGTATTTTCATACATCGAATTATTCGCAAGCTAGTCGACATAAGTTAAGGTCGGAATTATTTTTGGATATGAAATAGGAATTTTAAATTCTCAATTTTAATTAGTACATGAATTGCATATAAATTTTATTTAGTGTAGAAATATTATTGGAGATTAGGGACTAATTAATTATGATTAGATTATTAAGTAGGGATTAGTGATTAATAAAGATTAATTAAGTTAATTATATCTTGTGGGCCCCACCCGTTTTTAATTAAAAAAAAGAAAAACAAAACAAAATGGTGAGTCACTATGATGGACACGTGTAGGAAAAAGGGGCAGCCCATAAATAGCACATTATTGACTAATTTTAGTCATCATTTTCATTTCATAATTTGAAGCAAAAAAAAAAAAGAGAACATTTCCATGGCTGCTCTCGGCCAGCCATGGTTGAATGGAAAAAAAAATTGTTTCTTGTTTTGATTGAGTTCCAAGGTGAATTGCAAGTTCAAGGAGGTGATAGCAACATTGAGTATTGAATTGAGGAAGAAGAAATAATGAAATTGGAGCAAATAAGTGTAGAATTTCTTCCGATTAAATTAAGGTAAGATTTTCTCATTTTATGGTATAATTGTATAAATGGTGTTGTAATGGAAGGATTAAAATTGGATTGGATGAAATTGGAAGTAAGAAATTGCATGAAATCGTTGATATTAGGAGTTGTAGTTGTTATATAGAATTGTTGAGTTGAGAAGATGCAAAGTGTGGTTTATGTTAATATGTTGTTGTTCGTGTTGTTGTCGTGTTGTCGTTGATCGGGATTCTAAATCTGGAAGAAAGAAGTGTATAACGTATCGTATACAAAGCGTAGGTTGATTTGTTTGGTGTATAATCTTAAATGTTAATGATTTGGATTGGAAAAGGATTAAGAAAGGTTATTGGGTTGTTTGAGTTGTTTATGGGCTGAATTGTAAGGATCCTATATGAGTGTTTCTAGGACTGTCATTGTTGGTATTGCTGTGATAACAGGAGGCTAATTGGATGTTCGGGTTAGGCGAGTCATATAGGGGAAATGTTGCCCGATTTCCGTTAAGTTCTTAACTAATAAAAATCCTAATCAAGAAAGTATGAATTGAAGAATGATTCCTATAGGTAATTGGTTGCAGATTTATAAGCTAAAAAGTATAGTTTACTAACGATAGCGTTACAGTCATATCAAATAGGCTAAAGGGGGCGACGAAGCGGACTTGATTACGGTTAACCTATAACAGGTATGTAAAGCTAACCCTTCTTTCTTTTTGGCATGATCTTTATGAAACAAACAGACGACGTGTATATGATTCAAAAGAAGTTCCTATTCTTAGAGCCACTAGGATGGCCAATGTTCTTGATTTTCGGAAACTATTTCATTATGTCTTGATACCTGTATATGATTCCAGAAGTTCGATTTTGATATAATCCATAGTGACATTCGAAAGGTACTTGATATGACTATTGTCTTGATTTTCGAGTGATAGCTCGTTTTGATTATTCTATCGAGTCTGAGATATGATTTAACTTGCATATGGTTGCTCACTACTCTGCTCGTGCATGCCTCAATATGTCTTTCACCGAGTCCCGCGCCGGGTATGTTATCGTGCACAGTTTCACTGCATTGTTCACCGAGTCCCTCACTAGAGGGTCGAGTACGGTATATATATATATATATATATATATATATATATATATATATATATATATATGATATGATAATATGTTTACGGCGGCTAGGATGGTATATGATGACTTTATTCACCGAGTCCCACAATGGGCCGGGTATGATATATGATATTGACATGCATGATTTATGTTTCAAAAGGCAAGTGTTTTGATATTCTGGATGTTATACTTGTCTCCTGTACTCCCTATTTAAGTTATGATCCTCTTTACTGTATTTCATGCTCTACATACTCAGTACATATCTCGTACTGACCCCCTTTCTTCGGGGGGCTGCGTTTCATGCCCGCAGGTACAGACACTCTTTTCAGTGATCCCCCAGCTTAGGATTTCCAGTCAGCTGTCTTGGAGAGCTCCGTTGTTCCGGAGCCTAGATTTTTGGTACAGATCTTCTGATGTATATATATATATATATGTTTGTCCAGGGGTACGACGGGGCCCTGTCCCATCATATTACACTGTTTATACTCTTAGAGGTCTGTAGACATGTGTGTGGGTTGTGCATAGATTATGATCAGCTGTGTCTATATAGTTTGTTGTGGATGTTTCTGTTTGTTGTGGTAGCCTTGCCGGCTTGCGTATGTTATCGATATGTAGTGGCAGCCTTGTCGGCTTGCGTATTATAATGATATATAGTGGCAGCCTTGTCGGCTTGCGTACTTTATTACATTCTGATTGGTTGAGACTCCGCAGGAGATAGATTATCATGATTCTGTGACGTTGAGAACCTTTGGGCCTATGTCGATTCCCATGTTGTCTATAGTGTCAGTCTGACTATGTCTAACAAGTACACATATGGGTGTCCAGCTCAGGCACTAGTCATGGCCCACGGTGCTGGGTCGTGACAAAAGTGGTATCAGAGCAGTTCATCCTCGGAGTGTCTACAGACCGTGTCTAGTAGAGTTTTGTTTATCGGTGTGTTGTGCACCACATCTATAAATAGGAAGCTACAGGACATTTAGGATATTATCTTTCCTTCTGTCTTAGATCGTGCGATAGAGCCAGAGTCTAGGAAAGATTGTTTCTGACCTTTTTTCCTGTAGGTAGGTGCAGAATTGCGAGAGATGAAGAGGCCAGCATCGGATAGTGGGGGTGCTAAGAAGGCCCCTAGGGTAAATTCAGGACCCCAGGCTCCAGGACCGAGCAGGAGGAGCTTCAGTTACTCTATCGAGACTGACCCATCGGAGGACCCAGCGACAATTCCTCTAGAGTTTTTGATATCTAGGGAGGCGGTCCCCGAGGCCGTACCAGTTGCTCCTATGGCAGAATACCACGTTAGACCGGCTACCCCGGTAAGTGTTACAGATCACTCCAGCCCCTTATTCTGGTCGTCAGTAAACCAGGAGTTGTCTGGTTATCTTACATTCCCCGGACTCCGATGAGGAAGACGATGAAGGCCAGACGTGTAGATGGCGAGCAGATGATGACGAGGAGCACATTTCGCCTTATAGATCACCAGATCGGACTAGAGACCGTTCGACTACATGTATATGAGATCTTATTGAAATTTCCTATGTATGTGCATTTGCTATAGATTGTTACCTAATAGCGGCAAGCGGAAATTGAAGGGGCCGATAACTAAGTATTTACGAGTAACAGTCACCAAGGTGTTCCCATCACCATGGGAATTTTGAAATATAGGATGGAAAATAGTTGTACATACAAGTGAAAGTTGGATATCAAGGTTTCATAATGAGAATTTGTATATACGGAATGGCAAACTAGCCATCATTATGGTAAGAAAATGGGTCGAAGGTATATATATTATAGATAAGCTCAGTTATAAAGGGTGCACAGAAGAAGCTAAAGGAATCAGTAACGGTAAGCAGAATATATGTTAGACATAGTGTGAATGTTGCAGGTATGATCAAAACCTGCAGTTAAAGATTGAAAGGGAAAATAAACAGGAAAGTGTGACAGGTACAGTTTGAGTTGGACACACGAGGTAAGTTCGTCATTTTCATCCTGTGATTGATATGGGGAGCCCTGTGGGGCTATGATACAATATACTAAATACATATATATGTTGGCCCTGTGAGGCATTGTTGGTATTTCCCGCGTGCAGGTTTTGAGATAGTAAGAAATACAGAGGAAACTCTGCCAAAATTTTCTTAGAAATAAAAAGATAGAATGAGATATAAGTTCATAATATTTTTGAAAGGTCGTGTCAAAAGTAACGATAAGATTTGACTAAGTCGCAAGTATGTCTGACTTCGAGAAATAAAGTTACCGGTTTAATTTGTAATAATAGTAATTAGGAGGTCAACATTGATATGGTAAATTTATCATGTTGGATTAAAGTTTTAAGAGATACCCTTCATGTCAACCGTAAGAAGCATTATTCTTATTTGGGAAATTTGATTTCGAAGAAGCAAATATGAGCAGCAAAGTTTGGAATTCATTTGAACAGACCAGAATACTTTCCAGCCACATTTTACCTTAGAAAAAGCTCATGTTGAAGAGAAAAAATGTCAAGCAATTACGTTTCACTTTTGTTGAAGAGTACAAAGCATACAGCAAGTAGTTTATGAACTAAATAATTCGTTCATGACCCAAGAACAAATCTGGCTCTAGTTCCTCCTCTTGTGGTGGCTTGGAGGATTGTTATGAGAATGAGTAAAGCCCGGTGAGGAAGCGACTAAAAGATATGACGTGATCTATGTGACTAAGGTATAAAGGCAAATATGAAATGGAAAGGCAGAGTATAGAACGAATGAGAAAGGCTTATAAAGTTCTATAGGGAAAGTTCCGAATAAAGAGTATGCGGTAACGAAAATGAAAGCGAGCGAGATAACAGCGCAGTAATAGGTTATGACATGTATAGCTGAGAACACGAGTAATATAAGTGACGGAACTGTGAAAGACCAAACTGTAAAGATAAGCAACGAAGCAGAATGAGTGCCAGAAAATGACTGGGATGGTAAGAACAAATAGTGATGAGCAGAATATGTGTTGAGAATGAGAAAGGAATCATGCAAAAATAGTGTTTTCCGGAGGATACAGAGACAACATGAGATTCCTCGTGCATAGAATGAAAGATGGACATAGATTGGAGAAATGGTAAGGGAATACTAAAGGAAGCACCCTAGATAGAAAAAATTAATTGAGTACGAATGGAAGATAAAAGAGAAATACATAGCTACGAACTTAAAGGTGTAGTAAGATTATAAGGTGGTAAGATAAGACCATTATTATGACGGATTTGATACGATTTTAAGTTAGAAGTTAGAGTTGGGTACACAGCAAGGGTAAAAGAGCATAAGGCATAAAGAAGTATTGCGTGTATATGGCTTTACCTTAGAAATAGTGAAATCCTTAAAGGACAAGGACTTTAGTCCTGAGGCACAGATAATGTATTGTAAGTTTATTAAAGGAAACAGATGATATAGGTTGGGATAAAGATAATACTACAAGAGAACTTTGGACACTTATCATCAAAATATAAGTGCTACCTAATTGAGAATTTGAAACGACTACAAGTACTAACTAATTACTAATTGGAGTAAGTGGAATGTGGCCTTAGATGAGTTGATACATTGATTGCATTACTCGAGTGCGAATTATCAGATAAGATTTTATACTATATATGGAAAGGTTCTCATCGCTTCACGATTTTGTTAAGGTTTCGTACGTGGATAATAAAAGTTATATATTATAAAGAAAGACATGAGTATGGTACAGTATACCAAGTGAATTAGAAAAGAGATCAGTTGAATTTGAGATTGGGAATAGAGATAGAGCAGAATATAAACAGAAAATGATATAAGTACACCCTTAAGGGGGGAAGCCGGTGAGAGAAATGCAAGTGTAAGCTGGAAACAATTGGTACTGCAATATATTTGATGTGGATACTTAAACTTCAAATGAGATCCCATGCTGAAACAAGTTGGTAAGATCTGAAAGCCAGCAATAAACGGATAGTAGTCAAGATGGTATTTGAGATAGTGTTGAGAATTATTTGTAAAGATCGTGAATAATATGACATTAGAAAGTGGATGCTTATAAAAAGGAAGAATACGACAAGAAAATGGTAACGAGTAACTTAAGAGACATTATAAAGAATAAAAATGCTATACTGGATTGGAGGTTGAGACGTTGGCAATGGGGTTGCTTGCTAATGATATTGTGACTTATAAGTAGCAAAGAAGAAGGGATAGGGAATCTCCTATAGTAGAATATGAGAAAATTGAATGGTAAGTAAAAGAAGGGAAAGGAGTACGACAAGATAGACAGCAAGTGAGTTTTAGTACAAATAAGATATGTAAAGGAGACTGAACCAGGAGAAGGAAAGACTATGACTAAGATTGGATGTACTTTGTACAAGTTATATAAGAATAGTAGTGCGATCTACGCATATTGGTATGTTTAGAATGAGACCGAGTGAGTACTTGATAAGAAGAGTAAGGATTCAGCAATAACAATGTGGTTACGATGTTTTGGATACATTAGGGAAAGGTGTAAGATGGTTTGAACCAAAGTACCGAGATGAAATTAGCACTGAGGGAAAAAGCCATAGTTGAGCCTTGATATCATTTGAAAGATATAAGAGGAGAATGTAGGGTCTATATAAAGACTAGTGAGGCGACGTTAAGGTATTTCTCGGACTAATTTGAGCACCTACGCATATTCGTGTAAAGATTGCAATATAATGTGTGATAGAGAAACTAAGAGTTTATTTGAGAAAGGGGCAATAGAAGAGTTTGAATCAAAAATAAAGAAACGATACGAGATAATATGCCTAAAAATGTTACAAGTTGGATTAAGGGAAGTTGTGAAATGGTTTACCCGAGACGATCAGAACAAGCGGGTCACTGGCTACTAGGTGACAGTGAATTTATATGTCAAATCAAGAAAAATTCTTTCAGAATTATACCAGTTAATAATAGACAGATCCCAGAGCAGCTATGTGAAGTTATAATATGAGGGAACTCTAGCGCTATTTGATAGCCAACCCTAAGATCAAGATCAAGAGCTGAAAGCAAAGTGACAGTTAAAAACCTTTAAAAGGAAGTCGAGAAGTGACACATGTGGCGGAAGATTCCAGAACATGGACTGTAATAGCAGAGCAATGCAAGGTTATTGGAGTAAAATAATGTTATACCTTAGGAAAGGTCGTTTTATGCGTAGGGTCTGTGAAGGGTCTATAAGTTACCGAAGGTATGAAATATTCCAAGAATTGTAAAGTCAAATAAACCGATGAGGGATATTTGCATGTTACAAGATCTTATTTAAAGATTAGAAGGTAAAGTGAAGTGAGCGATGTATCATCTTAAGGGGGTAACTATAGAAAAGGAAAGAGTCGAGTTATGCCTAAGTGCACCATGTGTACAAGTCCGAATCAATCAGTGACAGTACAATTGAACAGTATGCAGACAAGAGAGACAGTAACATTTCAGCAGAAGAGCTCGCAATACAACTGACATCCGACTGCGGAATAAAGAGGAGAGTAAAGACAATAACGTGGAATTATTACCTCGAGAAGAAACAGAAAGAGGAAGTATTACCGGAATGATTACGTAGAGATCTGAAATGCATTATAATAGATTGAAGGAAATCGGCCAATGAAAGAAGCATGTGAGGAATATAATTCAGTAAGAGAACATTTAAGGCATTTTTAATTCTTCTGATGAAAGAAGCACGGGATTATTTTTGGATATGAAATAGGAATTTTTAATTCTCAATTTTAATTAGTACACGAATTGCTTATAAATTTTATTTAGTGCAGAAATATTATTGGAGATTAGGAACTAATTAATTATGATTAGATTATTAAGTAGGGATTAGTGATTAATTAAGATTAATTAAGTTAATTATATCTTGTGGGGCCCACCCATTGTTAATTAAAAAAAAGAAAAACAAAACAAAATGGTGAGTCACTATGATGGACACGTGTAGGAAAAATGGGCAGCCCATAAATAACACATTATTGACTAAGTTTAGTCATCATTTTCATTTCATAATTTGAAGCAAAAAAAAAAAAGAACATTTCCATGGCTGCTCTCGGCCAGCCATGGTTGAATGGAAAAAAATTGTTTCTTGTTTTGATTAAGTTCCAAGGTAAATTGCAAGTTCAAGGAGGTGATAGCAACATTGGCTATTGAATTGAGGAAGAAGAAATAGTGAAACTAGAGCAAATAAGTGTAGAATTTCCTCCGATTAAATTAAGGTAAGATTTTCTCATTTTATGGTATAATTGTATAAATGGTGTTGTAATGGAAGGATTAAAATTTGACTGGATGAAATTGGAAGTAAGAAATTGCATGAAATCGTTGATATTAGGAGTTGTAGTTGTTATATAGAATTGTTGAGTTGAGAAGATGCAAAGTGTGGTTTATGTTAATATGTTGTTGTTCGTGTTGTTGTCGTGTTGTCGTTGTTGGGGATTCTAAATCTGGAAGAAAGAAGTGTATAACGTATCGTATACAAAGCGTAGGTTGGTTTGTTTGGTGTATAATCTTAAATGTTAATGATTTGGATTGGAAAAGGATTAAGAAAGGTTATTGGGTTGTTTGAGTTGTTTATGGGCTGAATTGTAAGGATACTATACGAGTGTTTCTATGACTGTCATTGTTGGTATTGCTGTGATAACAGGAGGTTAATTGGAAGTTCGGGTTAGGCGAGTCATATAGGGGAAATGTTGCCCGATTTCCGTTAAGTTCTTAACTAATAAAAATCCTAATCAAGAAAGTATGAATTGAAGAATGATTCCTATAGGTAATTGGTTGCAGATTTATAAGCTAAAAAGTATAGTTTCCTAACGATAGCGTTACTGTCATATCAATTAGGCTAAAGGGGGCGACGAAGAGGACTTGATTACGGTTAATCTATAATAGGTATGTAAAGCTAACCCTTCTTTATTTTTGGCATGATCTTTATGATACAAACAGACGACGTGTATATGATTCCAAAGAAGTTCTTATTCTTAGAGCCACTAGGATGACCAATGTTCTTGATTTCCAGAAACTATTTCATTATGTCTTGATACGTGTATATGATTTCAGAAGTTCTATTTTGATATAATCCATAGTGACATTCGAAAGGTACTTGATATGACTATTGTCTTGATTTTCGAGTGATAGCTCGTTTTGATTATTCTATCGAGTCTCAGATATGATTTAACTTGCATATGGTTTTTCACTACTCTGCTCGTGCATGCCTCAATATGTCTTTCACTGAGTCCCGGGCCGGGTATGTTATCGTGCACAGTTTCACTGCATTGTTCACCGAGTCCCTCACTAGAGGGCCGGGTACGGTATATATATATATATATATGATGATATGATGATATGATGATATGTTTATGGCGGCCAGGATGGTATATGATGACTTTATTCACCGAGTCCCATAATGGGCCGGGTATGATATATGATATTGACATGCATGATTTATGTTTCAAAAGGCAAGTGTTTTGATATTCTGGATGTTATACTTGTCTCTTGTACTCTCTATTTCAGTTATGATCCTCTTTACTGTATTTCATTCTTTACATACTCAGTACATATCTCGTACTGACCCCCTTTCTTCGGGGGGCTGCGTTTCATGCCCGCAGGTACAGACACTCGATTCGGTGATCCCCCAGCTTAGGTTTTCCAGTCAGCTGTCTTGGAGAGCTCCGTTGTTCCGGATCCTAGATTTTTTGGTACAGATCTTCTGATGTATATATATATATGTTTGTCCAGGGGTACGACGGGGCCCTGTCCCGTCATATTACACTGTTGATACTCTTAGAGGTCTGTAGACATGTGTGTGGGTTGTGTATAGATTATGATCAGCTGTGTCTATATAGTTTGTTGTGGATGTTTCTGTTTGTTGTGGCAGCCTTGCCGGCTTGCGTATGTTATCGATATATAGTGGCAGCCTTGTCGACTTGCATATTATAATGATATATAGTGGCAGCCTTGTCGGCTTGCGTACTTTATTTCGTTGTGATTGGTTGAGACTCCGCAGGAGGCAGATTATCATGATTCTGTGACGTTGAGAACCTTTGGGCCTATGTCGATTCCCATGTTGTCTATACTCTCAGTCTGACTGTGTCAAACAGGTACACATATGGGTGTCCAGCTTAGGCACTAGTCATGGGCCACGGGGCTGGGTCGTGACATGTACAGTATACCAAATGAGTTGGAAAAAAAGTATCAGATGAATTTAAGATTGGAAATAGGGACATAAAGCAGAATATAAACAGATAATGGTATAAGTACACCCTTAAGGGGGGGAAGCGGGTGAGAGCGATGCTAGTGTAAGATGGAAACAATTGACACTGCAATATATTTGAAATGGATACTTAAACTTCAAGTGAGATCCCTTGCTGAAACAAGTTAGTAAGATCTGAAAGCCAGCAATAAATGGATAGAAGTCAGGATGGTATTTCAGACAGTGCTGAGAATTATTTGTAAAGATCTTGAATGATATGACATTAAAAAAGTGGGTGCTTATAAAAAGAAAGAGTACGATAAGAGAATGGTAACGAGTAACTTAAGAGATATTGTGAAGGATAGCAATGCTATACTAAATTAGAGGCTAAGATTTGGCAATAGAGTTGTGTGTTAATGATATTGCGACATACAAGTAGCAAAGGGAAGGGATAGAAAATCTCCTATAGTCGGATATGAGAAAATCAAAGGCGTGAATAAAGGAAGGGAAAGGAGTATGAGAAGATAGGCTACAAGCGAGTTTTAGTACGGATGAGTTATATAAAGCATAATGAACGAGGAGAAGGAAAGACTATGTCTAAGATTGAATATATTTTATACAAGTCGTACAAGAATAGTTATGCAACCTACGAATTTTTGTATGCTACAAATGAGACCAAGTGAGTACTTGATAAGAAGAGTAAGGATTCAGTATGTCACGACCCAGCTAGGGCCGCGACGGGTACCCGGAGCTAGTTACCGAGCACCGCTCACTCTACTACTTATCTTGCCCATCTAATATTCTTTTATCAATTTACATGCCAGTTGTAGGAAAATCATAATTAAACAAACATAAATACTTTATATACAATTGCCTTTCGGCCATCAAAATAATATACATGCATATGAAAACGTCTTGTGAGACCATCTAACCCACACTGCGTATCTACGAGCCTCTACTAACATACTGTGTATTCATGGACGGAACAAGGCTCCGTCGTGCCCAAAAATATACATATATACCAAAAGGATAATCCTAAGCACCTCCGGACAATGGAGTGCTTTCAACCAGCTGACTGCTACTGAGGATCTGGGCCAAGCTCTCCTCCCTGTCTACATGTGGGCATGAACACAACGTCCGAAGAAAGGACGTCAGTACGAATGTTGTACTGAGTATGAGAAGCATAAACAAGGAAGGAAAACATCAACAACATAGTAATAACATCAACAGGAAATATCTGGATCTGTCTGATAATCATAAAGGAAATCATGCGTGCCATCTTACTCATACTCATCCTCATAACATGTATGCATCATATGCAAGCTGCCCGTCCATGTCGGAACGGTGTGATAATCAATAATATTAGCCCGCGTCCAGGCCTCCCGCGTCCGGGGTACCATCTCATGCCGCCCACTAGTGGTGTCTGCCCATGCCCGAAGGTCATGGTGTATCCGTATAGCTGCCCGCCTTGGCGGTGACTGCCCGGCCAACTAGGCATGGTGTGAAATGCTCATGTCATGCTTATCATAAAATGCTCATAATAATAATATACTCATCATAAAATACCTATCTCATTGTAATACATGCATAAAGCTCAAGATCAACTTTACTCTATCGGGGTGACGTAAGGTCGTGATCCCCCAATTCTATTATGGAACAACTATTAATACTCTGCCTCACCTTGAAGGAACTAGTACATAAGGTGAGTGTAAGCGATAATTAACATCATCATTATACTAGCATCATCATATCGTATAACCTATCTCATATGGACATTCATAAGTGTAGGCTTTTAACTTCTTAGAAAGTGAGAGCTCATGAAGGGAATAGGGAGTTACATCAAAGATTCATGTCATTAGAAAGAAATACTAGCCTCACATACCTTGGTCACTTAGCTAAGATGTCGCTCACTTATTCTTCGTCGATATCACGTCGTTACCTTCATAAGAGAATCCGTATCACCATTAATAAAATAACTACAAGAACGTATCGCAAATTCTAGGAAATGTCGTACAACGCTTCCATCGTTCGTACCATTTTTCTCATGTTTCATATCACTCCCAACATTTATAATTCTACTGTCAAAATCGTACTCAACATTCGTCATTTACATACAATTGGCAAAATTCACCATTTTCCTCAAATTTTCCCCTTATTTCTACTTCTAGCTTATCCTTGCGTTTTCATACATTAATTGCTTGTTTCATGATATAAACATCATTTATAACGTATTTGTATTCATGACACTTCAATGTTCATAGTTCAATTCTACTATCATTCATTTATGTTACTATTCACTCAACAATGACCCATTTCTATGTCCTTCTACATTTCAAGTGTCTATGCTTTCCAACACCTCAAACAACACGGAATAATCATGAAACGTACCTTGGATAGTGGTTGAACAACCCTTGAGTTGAAATTCTTCACTTAGCCAAAACCCTAGTTCCACCTTCTTGGGAATTTCTTGACTTAGATGATGCCTTGATGTGTTCTTGCACTTGGTTTTATAGATTTTGTGTTGTTGGACTTGATATCCCCTTTGATTCTCTTGGGTTCTTGTGGATGGAGTGTTTGGAAAGTTTTGGAGGTTTCCTGAGTTGCATGAATGATGAATGAAATAAAATGAGGCCAAATGTTCCTTTTAATAACTCAAAGATAATGTTTAATGAATTTCTGTCGGGATGAACAGTGACCGTAATGTGCAGTTTACGGACCGTATTTTGATTTACGGTCCGTCCCAGTGAACGTATTTAAGCATTCTCTCAAAAGCAGAGAGTTTGGCTAGTGGACAGGGCAGTTTACGACCTGGTTTACGGTCCGTAAACCAGTTTACGGGCCGTAAACTGGGTCGTATTTAACCATATTCAACAATTTTCAGAAAGTTGAGATTTTTGGCAGGTTGAAGGACGAGTGCACTATACGGTCCGTAAACCACTATACAGTCCGTATAGTGCCATATACGACCACTGGCAGTGAATTTCTCTGCAACTTTATTATTTTTCCGAGATTTCATAGTTAGCCATTCCCGACTTAGTGAAACACCATACACTCATCATACCAGTACGGGAAAACTTCCGAGGTGTAACATTCTTCCCCCCTTTTGGAACATTCGTCCTCGAATGTTCGACACTCGGGGATTCTAGAATATTTTTGCCAGAGTTTCCTTTGTAATTTGGCAATACCAATTTACCACAACGACCCATAATATCATCGCCTCACAGGGGTATGTCACAATATCAACACATTTATGGCCACACACGACCAAAAACATAAAATTAAACATTCATACCTCATATTGTCGACGTCTCATCTTGAATCTCTTCTGGGGATTGGAAAAAATGGGGGTACATAGATTTCCTTCTGTCACGACCCAACTAGGGCCGCGACGGGTACCCGGAGCTAGTTACCGAGCACCGCTCACTCTACCACTTATCTTGCCCATCTAATATTTTTTTATCAATTTACATGCCAGTTGTAGGAAAATCATAATTAAACAAACATAAATACTTTATATACAATTGCCTTTCGGCCATCAAAATAATATACATGCATATGAAAACGTCTTGTGAGACCATCTAACCCACACTACGTATCTACGAGCCTCTACTAACATACTGTATATTCATGGACGGAACAAGGCTCCGTCGTGCCCAAAAATATACATATATACCAAAAGGATAATCCTAAGCACCTCCGGACAATGGAGTGCTTTCAACCAGCTGACTGCTACTGAGGATCTGGGACAAGCTCTCCTCCCTGTCTACCAGTGGGCATGAACATAGCGTCCGAAGAAAGGATGTCAGTACGAATGTTGTACTGAGTATGAGAAGCATAAACAAGGAAGGAAAACATCAACAACATAGTAATAACATCAACAGGAAATATCTGGATCTGTCTGATAATCATAAAGGAAATCATGCGTGCCATCTTACTCATACTCATCCTCATAACATGTATGCATCATATGCAAGCTGCCCGTCCATGTCGGAACGGTGTGATAATCAATAATATTAGCCCGCGTCCAGGCCTCCCGCATCCGGGGTACCATCTCATGCCGCCCACTAGTGGTGTCTGCCCATGCCCGAAGGTCATGGTGTATCCGTATAGCTGCCCGCCTTGGCGGTGACTGCCCGACCAACTAGGCATGGTGTGAAATGCTCATGTCATGCTTATCATAAAATGCTCATAATAATAATATACTCATCATAAAATACCTATCTCATTGTAATACATGCATAAAGCTCAAGATCAACGTTACTCTATCGGGGTGACGTAAGGTCGTGATCCCCCGATTCCATTATGGAACAACTATTAATACTCTGCCTCACCTTGAAGTAACTAGTACATAAGGTGAGTGTAAGCGATAATTAACATCATCATTATACTAGCATCATCATATCGTATAACTTATCTCATATGGACATTCATAAGTGTAGGCTTTTAACTTCTTAGAAAGTGAGAGCTCATGAAGGGAATAGGGAGTTACATCTAAGATTCATGCCATTAGAAAGAAATACTAGCCTCACATACCTTGGTCGCTTAGCTAAGATGTCGCTCACTTATTCTTCGTCGATATCACGTCGTTACCTTCATAAGAGAATCCGTATCACCATTAATAAACTAACTACAAGAACGTATCACAAATTCTAGGAAAAGTCGTACAACGCTTCCATCGTTCGTACCATTTTTCTCATTTTTCATATCACTCCCAACATTTATAATTCTACTGTCAAAATCGTACTCAACATTCGTCATTTACATACAATTGGCAAAATTCACCATTTCCTCAAATTTTTCCCTTATTTCTACTTCTAGCTTATCCTTGCGTTTTCATACATTAATTCCTTGTTTCATGATATAAACATCATTTATAATGTATTTGTATTCATGACACTTCAATGTTCATAGTTCAATTCTACTATCATTCATTTATGTTACTATTCACTCAACAATGACCCATTTCTATGTCCTTCTACATTTCAAGTGTCTATGCTTTCCAACACCTCAGACAACACGGAATAATCATGAAACTTACCTTGGATAGTGGTTGAACAACCCTTGAGTTGAAATTCTTTACTTAGCCAAAACCCTAGTTCCACCTTCTTGGGAATTTCTTGACTTAGATGATGCCTTGATGTGTTCTTGCACTTGGTTTCATAGATTTTGTGTTGTTGGACTTGATATCCCATTTGATTCTCTTGGGTTCTTGTGGATGGAGTGTTTGGAAAGTTCTGGAGGTTTCCTGAGTTGCATGAATGATGAATGAAATAAGATGAGGCCAAATGTTCCTTTTAATAACTCAAAGATAATGTTTAATGAATTTCTGTCGGGATGAACAGTGACCGTAATGTGCAGTTTACGGACCGTATTTTGATTTACGGTCCGTCCCAGTGAACGTATTTAAGCATTCTCTCAAAAGCAGAGAGTTTGGCTGGTGGACAGGGCAGTTTACGACCTGGTTTACGGTCCGTAAACCAGTTTACGGGCCGTAAACTGGGTCGTATTTAACCATATTCAACAATTTCCAGAAAGTTGAGATTTTTGGCAGGTTGAAGGACGAGTGCACTATACGGTCCGTAAACCACTATACGGTCCGTATAGTGCCATATACGACCACTGGCAGTGCATTTCTCTGCAACTTTATTATTTTTCCGAGATTTCATAATTAGCCATTCCCGACTTAGTGAAACACCATACACTCATCATACCAGTACGGGAAAACTTCCGAGGTGTAACACAGTAATAACAATGTGGTTACGACATTTCGGGTGCATTAAGGAAAGATGTAAAGATGGTTTGAGCCAAATTACCGAGATAGAATTAGTACTGAGGGCAAATAGGACATGGCCATGGTTGAGCCGGAGATTTATCTCGATACTGATTGTAAGATACGAGAGGAGAATGCAAGGTAAAGCATGAAGAATAGTGAAACGACACTAAGGTATTTCTTGGGCTAATTTGAACACCTTCGCATATTCTTGTAAAGATTGCAACAAAATGTGTGACAGAAAAACTAAGAGCAAATCTGAGTAAAGAGGCGATAGATGGGTTTGAATTAAAAATAAATAAACGACACGAGATAATATGCTTAAAGTGTTACAAGTTGGATTAAGGGAAATTGTGTAATGGTTTAAGCGAGACGATCAGAACAAGCGGGTTACTGGATGACAGTGAATTTATATGTCAAATCAAAAATTCTATCAGAATTATACCAGTTAATAATAGACAGGTCACAGAGCAGCTATGTAAAGTATAATATGAGGGAACTCCAGCGCTACTTGATAGCCAACTCTAAAGATCGAGATTAAGAGCTAAAAGCAAAGTGACAGTTAAAATCTTTTAAAAGGAAAGTCGAGAAGTGATACATGATGCTGAAGATTCCAGAGTATGGACTGTAACAACAGAGCAATGTAAGGTTATTGAAGTAAAATAATGTTAGACCTTGGGAAATTTTGTTTTATTCGTAGAGTCTGCGAAGGGTCTACAGGTTACCAGAGGCATGAAATACTCCAAGGATTGTAAATTCTAATAAATCGACGAGGGACGTCTGCGCATTATAAAATCTTATTTAAAGATTAAGAGGTAAGATGAAGTGAACGATACATCTTAAGGGAGTAACTATAGAAGAAGAAAGAGTCGAGTTATGACTAAGTGCACCAGGGAGAGAGTAAGATTTCAGCAGAAGAGCTCGCAATACAACTATCAACCAACTGCGAAATAAGGAGGAGAGTAAAGACAATGACATGGAATTATTACCTCGAGAAGCAACAGAAAGAGGAAATATTACGGGAATGGTTACTTCGAGATCTGGAATGCGTTATAATAAATTGAAGGGAATCGACCAACGAAAGAGGCATGTGAAGGGCGTGATTCAATAAAAGAAGATTTAAGGAAGTATTGGGAGTGCAGGACTAGTTTAACATTCGAGGACGAATGTTCCAAAGGGGGGAAGGATGTTATATCCCGTATTTTGTATGTTGGATTATTCATAAGCTAATCGACATAAGTTCAAGGACAAGATTATTTTTGAGATATGAGACTAGGACTTTTTAATCCCGATTTTAATAATGCACGGTTTGCTAGCTAATTACTATTAGTATGGATACATTAGTGAAGATTAGGGATTAATTAACCATGATTAGATTATTAAGTTGGGATTAATGATTAATTAGCCTAATTAGTGTATCAAGTGGGACCCACCAAGCATGTTAATTGAAAATCTGATCATGAATCATCACATGCAAAGTGGGGCACGTGTCAACATGGTAGGCAACCTATAAATTTATAAGTGATGACTAACTTATTTGCCATACACTTCATTTCCATTTTCAATCTAATTGAAGGAAAGAAGCACACACCCATGGTAGCTCACGACCATGGCAGCTCACGGCTAAGCTCAAGGTTTTGTGTCACGACCCAACCCCATGGGCCGTGATTAATGCCCGAACTGGACACTCGTATATGAACCTGTCAAATATAGTCAAACTGAAACTAAGGACAATATGAAAACTTATAAAAACAAACGAAGGATTCACAACGCCACATATCATAAACTTGTCTCCCCTGGAGTCACGGCTAACCACAGCATAACAATAACACAATACGCAAGCCGACAAGGCTGCCACTATACACGGGATATCCAAAGCAAACCATATAGACACAGCTGACCAAAACCTATATACAACCCACACATGTCTACAGACCTCTAAGAGTATAAAAGTGAAATATGACGGGACCGGGCCCCGCCGTACCCCTGGATATGCAGAAGTCTATATCAAAAGATCTGTACCAAAAGAGTATAGGCTCCGGAACAATGGAGCTCTCCAAAACAGCTGAGCTGAAGTCCTAGGCTGGAGGATCACCAAATCGAGCATCTGTACCTGCGGCCATGAAACGCAGCCCCCCAAAGGAAGGGGGTCTGTCACGACCAAGCTAGGGGCCGTGACGGGTACCCGGGGCTTACCACCGAGCACTGCTCATGCCAGCACTTATTAAGCTTATTTAGCAGGCATTTATCCGATTCATGCTCAATATATAATAAAATCCATTTTCATTTAGAATGAAATGCTTTTATACATACGAGCCCTTAGGCTAGTAAAATAATATACACACATATATATATACATAATGTAGTACTATGCCATGAATCCACACGACCCACGCCGAGTATCTACGAGCCTCTAAGAGATGACACCTACAACTGTACACAAAAGAATCATCATAGGCACCTTCGGAACAATGGAGGGCTTCCGATCAGCTAACATCCTCTATGAATCCGGAGCGAGATCTCCTCCCTGTCTACATGTGGGCATGAACACAACGTCCATAGAAAAAAGGATGTCAGTACGAATATTGTACTGAGTATGTAAGGGAGGAATGAAATAAACAAACATAATAGAAAGATCATGAGTCATGGGACAAAGATATAACCTGCACACATGTCATAGGCAATCATATTACTATCATAATTCACAGTTTACACAATCATAGTACCCATGTTATCACATCCCATACATCATCACGTACGTCATTATATACCTCATCACACCATAATCTTTATCGTTACCCGCGTCCGGGTAACCCTCGTATGCCGCCTACTAGTGGTGATCATGCCTGACCCTCTTGGCTCGGTGTAAACATTGCCGCCCGCATTAGCGGTGACATGCTCGGCCATATAGGCGCGGTGGAATCATACGCAGCCCGCATTAGCGGTGACATGCCCGGCCATATAGGCGCGGTGAAATCATATTATCATAACACGTCATTATTATACATCTCAAGCCATAGCATCATTTTATCATTTCTTAGTGTCCCATGTACCCCATAGTGTTACAAGTTAGCATTACTTATCATCTTATTGTCATAACACACATTAGCATTAAGAGCATTCATTAGGCTTTAAGACAACCATACTATGTCGGGGTGACATAAGGTCGTGAACCCCCGATTGTATTATGGACATTTATGAGTATCATGCCTCGCCTTGAAGGGAATAAAGCATAAGGCGAGTGTTTACAGTAATAACATCATTAGCATTGTAGGAACAACATGCCACAATTTTTTGAATCTCTATACTCTAGCTCATTGTCATCACTATCATGCTCATAGAGGATTTAATATATGGAAGGGCTCCTAAGCTTCATCTTATAGAAGGATTTATGAAAAGCTTGAAGGATTCATGCCTTTTGAAAGAAGAGTTAAGCCTCACATACCTTGGTCATTTAATTAAGCTATCTCTCACTTGTTCTCCTTCGATATCACGTCGCTACCTTCATGAGAGAATTCGAATTAACATTAGTTAATTGACTACAAGAACGCATCGTTAATTCTAGGAAAAATTGGGCAGCACTTCCTTGTTTATACTACTTTTCCCATGTTCTATATCAACTCCTAACATTCACAATACTACTCACAATATCACAATCAACAATCATCATTTATGTATATTTAGCAAAATCCATCATTTTCCCATATTTCTCCTTATAACTCATCTTTGTGTTTTCACGCATTTAATAATTGTTTCATGATATAAACATCATTATAACGTATTCATAATCACAACTCTTCAACTTTCATGATTCAATTCCACTATCATTCAATTATGTCACTATTCACTCAGTAATGACCCACTTTCTATGTTCTTCTACATTTCAAGTATCTAAGCCTTCCAATACCTTAAACAACATGAAATGATCATGAAATATACCTTGGATGATGTTTGAACAAGTCTTGAGTTGAAATACTTCACTTAGACAAAACCCTAGTTCCACCTTCTTTGGAATTCCTTGACTTAGATGAACTATGAGGAGTTTCACACTCTTGATTTCATGAATTTGGGTATTATTGATCTAGATTTTCACTTGAATTCTTGGTTTGGAACTGTTTGGAAGTTTCTAGAGAGATTGGGTCGTGTAGTGAGAAGGAGAAATAATAAAAATTAACTTGGATCATATTTTTATAAATACAAAACCAGTCCCGATGCCATTATACGGTCCATATAAATTTATACGGTCCGTATAATTGACCGTAAAACTGACTCAGTGATCACCCCTTTCTGTGTCAACTTGACAGTTCATTTGACGGGCCGTATAATTTTATACGGTCCGTATAATCTACCGTAAAACCCACCTTTCTTCAACTCTTTTCTGTGACACTTTAACGGTTCATTATACGGCCGTAAAACCATTATACGATCCGTATAACCTACCGTATAATTCGCCAGTTCACTGAGTCTTATTTTGTCACTTCGTTTAATCTCCGATCCTTACGGGACCTTCTTAACAATTGTTCAACACCTCGATATCAATCAAATGAACGTTACCACTCATCTCCACAACATCGTATACACTATATCCTTGTTAGCCTATTCACTGTACGCTTAACGGGAAAATTTTCGGGGTGTAACATTCTTCCCCCCATTTGGAACATTCGTCCTCGAATGTTAAACACTCGGGATTCTATAAAAATTTCGCCAGAGTTTCCCTTGTAATCTGGTATTACTGACCTGTCACAGCAACCCATAATATAATTGCCTCACAGGGCTACATCACAATATCAACACATTTATGGCCACACACGACCAAAAACATAAAAATAAAGCATACATACCTTATATCGTCGACGTTTCATCTTGAATCTCTTCCGAGGATTGGAATAAATGGGGGTAGTTGGATCTCATTTTCTCTTCCGCTTCCCAAGTCATCTCTTCCCGATTGTTTTTCCGCCATAGAACTTTGACTGATGCTTCCTCTTTATTCCGAAGCCTTCACACTTGCCTCTCTAGAATAGCAATAGGCACCTCTTCATATGTCAGCTTCTCTGTCACTTGCATATCCTCTATCGGGACAATCTTTGTGGGATCTCCGATACACTTACGCAGCATCGAAACATACCGTACCCGACCCTCTAGTGAGGGACACGGTGAACAATGCAGTGAAACTGTGCACGAAAACATACCCGGCCCGGGACTCAGTGAATGATATATTAACGGCATGCATGAGCAGAATATCATGAGCAACCGTATGCAAACTAAATCATCATCTGAGACTCAATAGAATAATTAGAATGAACAGACACTTGAGAATACAAGACAACTATCATGTTATGCACCACTGAGAACTAGAATTCATTGGAGTCATAATGCAAGTGAGACTCGTAAAATTATTTTTGAACTCTTTGAATTGACTGGAAGCATAATACCCTCGAATGTCACTATGGATTATAATATCAAATAGGACTTCAGGAATCATAGACACGTATCAGGACATAATGAAATAGCTTATGGAAATCAAGAACATTAGCCATGCTAATATTTCTAAGAATAGGAGCTTTTTTGGAGTTTATACGTTCGTCGTCTGTTTGTTTCATATAGACCATGCCAAAAACAAAAATAGCCTTAACATACTTTGTCGCTTCTCAAGTTAACCATAACTTAGGTCTCGGGCTTCACCAATCTACAAACAATACCAAATATGCCAATAATCAAATTAGGATACTCTTTCAAACCAATCCTTAATTACTTAGAAATCTAGCGATATTCGGGTAGCATCTTCCTTAAAAACTTAATAATCTTCATGATTCCAATTTAGCCAAAATATCAATCCCAACACTAACATCAATATCAACAAATACATGCCCAAATAGAATCAAATCCACTCTTAAATCACTTCCAAAACAGCCCAATATAAATTCCTATACCGATGCTTGTATACACTTATTTATTTCCGTATATACATAGTATAAAAACATAACAACAACAACAACCACAACCAATCCCACGATATTCCAGCCCTCAAAACAATTCCAAACAACCACCAAACAGCCCGCACGACAACAACAACTTATATGATTTCCAGCAATTAATTTCGTATTCATCTCATCTAATTACATAGCTATCACATGGATAAATTAAAATACACCTAGGAGAGGAGAATTATTACCTTACTTGCCAAGAAATCCTCTTATTCCACCTTACTTCACTTCGAAGAAATCTCCGATTTTCTATCATTCGAAGAAAATCGATGTGGACATAACCTCTATGTCGTTCTTTATGTTTCGCTTCAGCGCAAAAGAAATTCTTCTACGTCAATTGTTGCTGCAATTCTTAGTCGCAAAAGAACCCATCCAAAGTAAAATGATAAGGAATCAATATGTATGATTGCTACCTAAATTAGAATGTTGCAGCCCTCCAAATATGCTGTTCTTTCATATTTGTTTTATTGGGGCTACTAAGTAAGGCATCAAGTATATCATTCTTTCTGGACCGTGGGGCCCACCCCAAAATGTCCACATTATTGTTTTCCCATGATTCATATTTTAAAATGTGTCATCCACTAGAATGTATGCATTTCATTAGTCATATGACCTTTACTTGATAAAATCCCACGTGGACATTGCAGTCCCAATACTTGTTCCCTTAATTTAAAAATTAAATCACTTTATCTCCTACTATCGTCCAACATTTGACTAGCTACACATATCATTAATAATTTTTTTTTATCTCAATCTACTTAAACATGGACCACTTTTAACACACTTCATATACTCATTATCATAATCTTGCGGTAGAATTCTAATCCACAGCCTGTTGATACATACACCAAATATTATTATCAATCACCGTGGTCACACTTGTTAAATCCTAAATTATTTCGGGACCTCATCCTTGTATACACAAAGTTCTTGATTTTCATGCTTGAATGTGACTAAATCTTCCAACCTCGAGTGAATTTTCTCATATTGGACGGTCCAATTTCCTTGTCCAAAAATACGGGGTATTATAGCTTGGACCGTATTTCATTCAAATAAATTTCAAACCTTGACAAAGTTTATTTTCTTCGATTTCTTTAACTTCTAATATTTATAACACATATGTACCATTACTCTAACCACCTATAAGCTTGGGGAATAACCTCGTTTACGTTACTAATGTCATTTAACTCGCACGCTTTCCAACACATTAAAACAAGGGATGTAACAAGCCATCACAAGAAACATTTAGACCTTACTCGTCTAAGAATGGAATCATATGGAGTACATATACAACGAATAACAACAAGAATATGCTAAAGGAACAAAGGTTTGCCTTACATACCTTTGCCGCTTTTCAGCTAACCACAGCCCATCATCGGGTCATGCTAATCTATCAACAATACCAATTTACCAACAATCAATCTAATATATATCCTTATAATCAATCCCTTAAACTTATCTTTATTTCTAACGAAATTTCAACAGCATTTCCTTTATAAACTCGTCAACTCAAAGAATCCAATTCAGCTAAATTAACAACAACAAGAACCATCTCATATAAGACTTTTTAAACTCAAAGTATCAACTCCCAAGGATATACACCAAAACGGCCCGGTATACGCTTTGTATACGATATCTTCGTACACTTTATTCTCCTAAATTCAAGAACAGCAACTTATCAACAACATCAAACACAATATCAACAATTATTTTATATCAATATCCAACTAATCCTATCCATTTAATCATACCGAAACAGCCCCCAAGTCATTTGATATCCAAAAATTATAACCGAACTTTCAATGTCATTTCTCTATTCTAACCCGTCAAATCTATCAATGATCAAGGTAAGAACATCATTAAAATCTTAAACATATCTTATATGAGCAGCCGCCACGAAAAAAACATCCCCCAAGTTCAATTTTTAGCTTAAAATGACGGCAACAACTTGCACTACACTTTACTCTTCACGAGCCTCGGAATTCGGGACCTCGAACATGATCAATTCTCTACTTTCTTTCTCTAACTCTCCTCTCTCTCTATCTAAAATATTCTGGACCTTTGGTATGAAAAATGAGGCAGATAAGGCTGAAAATGTCCCTTAAATAGCAAGGGAAGTGGGCCTGACCCGACTTGGAATCGGGTTGGGCCGAGCCCACTGCCCAGCTTGACCTTTCTGCCTTAAAACGTCCATAACCTTTTATTCCTATGTCACATGTAGGCCCACGACCTATGGTTGGAAAGTTATTTCAATTATCTACAACTTTAATTTTAGGAGTGTTCCTAATTTCCCAAATAATGATGGGGTTATGGCCTCCCGAAGTCAGATCACCCGAAAACGTAACTTAAAAACATCTTTTTGGAGGGCTTCCACTTGGATTTGGCACAAGGGTCCTTCTTGAGTTGTGTTTAACTTCACATATATTATCCATATAAGTTGTCACATGTCCTTTATAAAATCTCGACATGTGGACCCCACCTCAGCTTACGATTACGAGGGTTATATATCCCTTAACGTATCATTCCAATCGTATTGTACGAATTCCAAATATCATACTCATGCTATCCTCATGCTAATACAGTAGAATTTCATCCTTTATACTTGTAATAGTTTCTCCTCCTTGAGCTCACATTAAGCCGTCTACAGCCTTAGTGACATGAAATTTTCTGAGGCGTAACACATTGTTCACCGAGTCCCTCACTAGAGGGCCGGGTACGTATGTATATATATATGATGATATGATTATGGCACCGAGTCCCATGATGGGTCGGTATGGTATATGATGACTTTATTCACCGAGTCCTATAATGGGCCGACTATGGTATATGATATAGACATGCATGATTCTCATCTCGTAAGGCAGAGGTGCATTGGTATCTTTGATTATCATACTTGCCTCCTGTAATCTTCTATTCAGTTATGGTTTTCATTATTGTATTTCATGCTTTATATACTTAGTACATATCTCGTACTGAACCCCTTTCTTCGGGGGGCTGCGTTTCATGCCCGCAGGTACAGACACTCGGTTTGGTGACCCTCCAGCTTAGGATTTCTGCTCAGCTGTTTTGGAGAGCTCCATTGTTCCGGAGCCTAGATTATTTTGGTACAACTCTTTTGATGTAGACTTATGCATATCCAGGGGTACGGCGGGGCCCTGTCCCGTCATATTTCACCTTTATACTCTTAGAGGTCTGTAGACATATGTAGGTTGTGAGTAGGTTTTGGTTAGGCGTGTCGATATGGCTTGTTTTAGACATTCCCGTATATAGTGGCAGCCTTGTCGGCTTACGTATTGTGTTATGCTTTGATCAGCTGTGACTCCTCAGGAGACAGGTTTATAATGATATATGGCATTGTGAATCTATAGTTGCTTTTATAAGTTTCCATTCCGTCCTTAGTTTCAATTTGACTATATCTAACAGGTTCATATACGAGTGTCCAGCTCGGGCACTAGTCATGACCCATGGGGTTGGGTCGTGACACTTTCATTATGGCTTATATCTCATTCTTTATGGTTACTGCTGCCTTACATACTTGTCACGACCCAACCCCATAGGCTGTGACTAGTGCCCGAGCTGGGCACTCGTATACGTACCTGTTAGCTATAATCAACCCAAAACTAACATAATATAGAAACTTGTAAAGGCAAACTGTTATATCCCGTGTTTTCACACCTTTGGAAAATTGGAAATAATTTGGACTTGTATGAAATAAGGTCATAATTGAATTTATGTAACCCTTGAGTTGTTATGAAAGAATATTAATATGGAAGTGTCGAGGAACGCTAAGGGCAAATTTGGGATTTCGAAAATTAGTTTCGGGAATTACAAAACGGGAATTATAATCCATTGGGCCCAAATAATTGAAAGAAAAATTTGGGCCCAACTCAAATGGGGTGGCCGGCCAACATACTTGGCCCAAACCCAAGTCACATGGCAACCATGTGACATTTTAATTAAGGGGCTTTATATACATTGAAAGTTCAAGAAAAACTTAGAAGACAAGAAAAACAAAACAAGAGAGGAGAAAGAGAAGAGGGTTTCGGGTTTGGAGTGCAAAAAATAAGCCACAAAAATCTTGCTTCAAAAATTCATATTTTGTGGTTTTCCTACTAATTTGGGTAGCCTCTTCAACTTGGTGTAGTTGTCTTGGAGGAAGAAGCACTTGGTTCCTCAATTTTATCACTAGTTCAAGTAAAGAAGACTAGAGAAAAAGGTAAGGATTCATTCCTTTTTATTGTGTTATGAAGTTTTGTTTGTGTTGTAGTATGTGAGAATGAGTTGTTTGTACGGAAAAATAGAAGTTTACCGAGTGGATATGTATATAGGCATGTGGCCGTGTATATATATGTATGTGTATAATTGTAAGGTGTTGAATTTATATCATATTCTAGTTGTGGATGGGGTGAAATGCATCTTGGAAATGAAAATTGAATGAATTGGATAGTAGTTGGTAGTGGGGTGTTTGGCCGTGTGGTATGGGGTGTGTGGAATGGAAATGGATTAAGTTTGTCTAGTGTGTTAATTGTGTTATTGTGATTCTTGCAATGTAAATGAAAGTAAAATGATATGAGATTGCTTTGAAATGGAATGTAGAAAACTTATGTCGTTTAAGTATGATTTTGCGACATTATGAAAATGAAGTTATTAGGTTGCAAATTATGACGGGTATTGATGAATTTGGAAGATGGAATCATGTTATGAATACGTAAGTCAAAGATTAGAAGTTTCGAATGCGTTATGACTTTGGCGGAAAGTTTGTATATTATGTACATCGTATGAATATCTTGTGGAAAACAATATGAAATGCTTTTAAACTATGTTGTGGTAATCTAGATTGATAATGAATGTGAAATTGTTGAGAATAGTTTGAAAGTTAAGGTTAAAGTAAAGGTTATGACATTATGTCGGCAAGTAGAACTAGTGTTGCCATATTGTGTTTCTAATGTTTGTTGTTGATGTTGATGTTGTTGCTTGGGTTGTTGTTGATGATTGTGAGCCGAGTTAAGTTCTCGGGGGTGCTATATGTATAGGGGAAGTGCTGCCGAAATTTCGGTAGACAAATAAGAGTTGAATTGAATTTGTAGCATCTATAACTTACAATTGGCAAACTTGACCATTTGCAGATTTTTGACGAAACGGGAAGTGAGTTTGGAAAGGCGTAAGGAGCTTGAAAGGTATGTAAAGCTACCCCGATCCTTCTTTTGGCATGTCTAAATGTTTTAGGATCGGATTCGGGCCTCAAAAGACCTTCTTGGCCATCGGAATCCGCAAGAGAAAATCTCAGTTTTTCCTTCAGTAGAATTGAACCATTTTGATATGCTTTTCCTGAAAGTATGTAGACTTTCTCTAAACTCCTTGAAAAGCTATAGAATGTCCGTAGAACCTTTATAGGTGACCCCATAAGCTTAAAGGGCGTAATTTGAGCCCACCGCCTTGCTTGTTCCGAGGTGGGCCCGCTATTCCCGGTTTTGCCCTTAATGTACTAAAGTCCCCTTTTTTTTGAACGATTTTTGAAAGAAACGTTTCGACTACCCTTCTAATTACCTAACTAATATGGTTTTAAATATTCCATTAAGTCTGATAAATTTTTTTGATACTCGAAACTCATTTACTATGATTCCTTCCGACTTCATCGGATCGGTTTGTCTTTGATATGCCTCATCGAGTCTAAGGAAACATTTATGATATTTTACTTGCATTAGTTTCTCACGACTCTATTCGTGGATGCCCCAATGTTTCCCACACTGAGCCCGGGCCAGGATATGTTGTCAAGCGTAATCCCTTGCATTGTTCGCCGTGCCTCGATGTGAGGGGGCAGGTATATGCGTACATGGGTTTGTGGAGTATGCTGTGCCATGTACGTTTGTTCTGATATGATTTACTATGGCCATCTGATATGACATATTATGTTACGGGGTTATGCCCCTATTCTGATTCTTCTGTGTTGTGGCACCAGCGTCGGGAGGGTGGCCACGTTCTGTCTGCCGAGTCCCTTGGCAGGGGCCGGATTTGATATGACATATGTTCTGTACACACTCTGCATGTTTTGGAAATATGTATCTGATACTTTGGATTTTCCGTTTACTTTCTGTACGTTCTGCACCAGTTATGATTTTGTTTCTGCAACTCAGGCTTTACATATTCAGTACATATTTCGTACTGACCCCCTTCCTTCGGGGGCTGCGTTTTCATGCCGCGCAGGTACCGACGACAGGTTTGCTGATCCGTCTGCTTAGGATCTCATTATGCTATTTTTGGAGCGCTCTTTTATTCAGAGCCATCTTTTAGTCTGTCACTTCTATATATGTATATTTCTCGTTCATGGGTACGGCGGGGCCCTGTCCCGTCATATGATTCTGTCGGTCTGTTAGAGGTCTGTGGACATGTTGTGGGTCAGGATCTTTCTGTACAGTTGGGTGCTTATGTTGTGTTTGGGCGATCCCATTCGCCGCGGCGGCCGGTCCGCATATATTTAGATGTTGCTTTGTTGGCCCTGTGTGGCCTTTGTTGGTATTTTCTGCGTGCAGGATATATGGGATAGTCCGTAAAACAAAGGAAACTCTGCCGAAATTTTTCTAGAAAATTACATAAATTTGAAATAAAGCCTTGTCGGCTTCTGCCATATACTAGAATGCATTTGAGTGCCCAGATCGGGCACTAGTCATGGCCTACGGGGTTGGGTCGTGACACAAACGTCGTCTCTGAACTGTCACATATATATATCATGGTAACCTGTCTCCTGAGAAGTCACAATCAATCAAGCATGACATAATACACAAGCCGACAAGGCTGCCACTACATACGGGAACATCCCAAAATACATATGCACGCCGACAAGGCTTCTACTACATACAACATCCCAATATATATATATATATATATACAAGCCGACAAAGCTGCCACCACGTATGGGAACGTCCCAAGTATAAGTCGTGCTAGCATAGCCAAACAACATCTGTACACAACCCACACATATGTCTAAAGACCTCTAAGAGTATCAACAGTGACATATGACGGGACAGGGCCCCGCCGTACCCCTGGATAAACATATATATACATCAAAAGGATCTGTACCAAAAGTCTAGGCTCCAGAACAATGGAGCACTCCAAGACAGCTGAGTAAGAGTCCTAAGCTGGAGGATCACCAAAGCGAGTATCTGTACCTGCGGGCATTAAACGCAGCCCCCCGAAGAAGAGGGGGTCAGTACGAGATATGTACCGAGTATATAAAGCATGAAATACAATAAGAAAGATCATAACTGAAGTAGAGATTCCAGGAGACAAGTGTGATAATCAAGAAATCACTGTACCTGTGCCTTACGAAAAAAAATCATGCATATCATTATCATATACCATACTCGGCCCATTATGGGACTCGGTGAATAAAATCGTATTATCATATCATCATATACATATACCGTACCCGGCCCATTATGGGACTCGATGAATAAAGTTGTGTACACGTATACCATACCCGGCCCATCATGGGACTCGGTGCCATAATTATATCATCATATCATAATATACATATACCGTACCCGGCCCTCTAGTGAGGGACTTGGTGAACAATGCAGCGAAACTGTGCACGAGAACATACCCGGCCCGGGACTCGGTGAATGATGCAATAACAGTATACACGAGTAGAATATCAGGAGTAACCATATGCAACTAAATCATTATCTGAGACTCAATAGAATAAGAAGAATATCTAACACTCGAGTATCAAAGGCGATAGTCATGTTGAGTATCCTTTAAATGTCACTATGGACCATATCAAATAGAGCCTCACGAATCATAGACATATATCGAGATAATAGGAAATAGCTTAGGGAAGTCAAGGACGTTAGTCGTCATAGAGTTTCTAAGAATGGGAGCTTAGATATACCGACTACCATCCAACGTATGGAAAACTTGATAGGCAAGCTCCATTATTTTAAGAGTTCTAACATCAAGACGTGAATAAGAATCATGAATCACATTCAAACTTATGAATAGGATTACCCCAACGCTCATATCATACATCACATATATCTAAGACATGCCAAAAGAAAGAAGGGACAGCTTTACATACTGGTTAGAGGTTATTCGTAATCACGTTCGCTTCGTCGCCCCTTTAGCCCATTTAATATAATAGTAATGCTATCCTTAGTAAACTATACTTTGTAGTTCGTAAATCTGTAGCCCATCGCTTGTAGAACTCATTCATTAACTTATACTTTCTTTATTGGGGTTTTTCATTAGTTAAGGACATAACGGAAATCGGGCAGCATTTCCCCTATATATTCGCCTAACCCGAATTTTCAATTATTCTCCACTTATCACAGAAATACCAACAATAAGAGCAATAGAGATATGCATACTCAATTCTCACAATTCAGCCCATAAACAATTCTAACAATCCAACAACCCTTCTTAATCCTTTTCGACCCACAATTTCATATGGCAACGATTTCATGCATTTCCTTCCTTCCAATTTCATCCAAGCCAATTTTAATAATTCCATTACAAAACTATTAATAAAATTACACCACAAAATAAGAAAATCTTACCTAAATTTCTCGGAGGAATTTCTACACTCAATCGCTCCAATTTCACAATTTCTTCTTCCTCAATTCAATATCCAATGTTGCTATCACCTCCTTGAACTTGTAATTCACTTGAAACGTGATAAAAATATTCAACAAAATAAATTTTCCTCCATCACCATGGCTAGCCGAGAGCAGCCATGGGAGTTTTAATTTTTTTTTTAAGCTTAATCTTGTGAAATGGAATGAAATGGCTTGTTTGTTCATCCTTCAACCATATATATATGATTCCCCTAACATGGACACGTGCCCCCCCCCCCTTTTTATGACTCACTAAATTGATTTCTTGAATTATATTTTTTTTATTTCGGGTGGGGCCCACAATTAATAATTAAATTAATTAATTTTAATTAATCACTAATGTTTACTTAATAATCTAATCACAATTAATTAGCCCCTAATTTCTAATAATATTTCTACACTAACTAAAATTTATAAACAATTTGTGTATTAATTAGAATTGAAAATTAAAAGTTCCTATTTCATGTCCGAAAATAATCCCGTCTTTAACTTGAGTCGATTTGCTTACGAATAATTCGACGTATAAAAATACGGGGTATAACATCCTTCCCCCTTTAGAACATTCGTCCTCGAATGTTGAATTGGTCCTGTAAGGTCCTATAAAAGTTTCGGGGAAGTCTTCCTTATCATTATAACATATAGTTTCATCGATTAATCAATATAACCAAGTGTGGAGTTTAAGTTACCTGTAGGCGTAGGGAACAAGTAAGGACACTTATTCTTCATTTCCTCTTCAGCTTCCCAAGTCATCTCTTCTTTGTTGTTGTTTCGCCATAATACTTTGACGGAAGCCACATCCTTGGTACGCAATCTCCTGACCTGCCGATCAAGTATGGCTATAGGTTGTTCCTCATAGGACAACTTCTCCGTCACCTGGACATCATCCACAGGAAATACTCTGGAAGTGTCGCCTATACGTTTGCGAAGCATTGACACGTGAAAGACTGGATGTACTGCTTCCAAATCAGACGGTAGGTCCAACTCGTAGGCAACCCGGCCTACCCTACGGATAATCTGATAAGGCCCAATGTACCTCGGGCTTAGCTTCCCTTTCTTGTCGAATCTCATGACACCCTTCATGGGTGACACCTTCAAGAACACCCAATCACCAACCTAACACTCTAAGTGTCGACATCGATTATCTGCATATGATTTCTGTGGACTCTGAGCTGCCAGTAACCTCTTCTGAGTAAGTTTCACTTTAGCAACAGCCTGCTGAACCATGTCTGGGCCAATTAATTTAGTCTCACCAACATCAAACCAGCCAATAGGTGACCTGCACTTCCTCCCATACAAGGCCTCATACGGTGCCATCTGAAAACTGGGATAGTAGCTATTATTATAAGCAAACTTGATAAGTGGCAAATGATCGTCCCAGCTACCTCTGAAATCAATATTACAGGCCCGTAACATATCTTGTGAATAGTCCGCTCGGCCTGTCCGTCAGTCTGAGGGTGGAATGCTGTGCTAAAACTCACTTACGTCCCCAATTCCTCCTGGAAGGATCTCTAGAAGTTAGCTATAAACTTGGCTCCTCTGTCAGAGATAATCGCTGTGGGAACCCCGTGATGTCTCACTATCTCCTTGAGGTATAACCTAGCATAGTCCTCAGCTGAATAAGTAGTCCTGACTGGAAGAAAGTGGGCTGATTTTGTCAGCCTATCAACGATAACCCAAATAGAGTCATATCTTCACGGAGTAAGAGGTAAACCTGCGACGAAGTTCATATTAATTACCTCCCATTTCCAAGTCGGAATCTCGATCACCTGTAATAATCCACCAGGCTTCTGATGCTCGACCTTAACCTGTTGAAAATTCGGGAACTGAGCAACAAACTCCGCTATATCTTTCTTCATGCCATCCCACCAATACAAGCATCTGAGGTCATGATACATATTCGTTGACCCTGGATGAATAGAATAACGGGCATAGTGTGCCTCTCCCATAACCTATTGCCGTAACCCTGCAACCTCAGGTACATATAATCTGCCTCTGTATCATAGCACTCTGTCAGATGCCACTTCGAATGGGGTCTCCTCCTTCTGAAGAGCTGCATCTCTATAATGTACAAGAACAGGGTCCTCATACTAGTGTCTCTTTACCTCTTCTATGATAGAGGATCCAGTAACTCCTCGAACAGAAACTCCGCCATCATTAGAATCAGCCAAACGGACTCCATGGTTAGCTAACTGGTGAATCTCACGGACTATCTCCTTCCGTTCTGGTTGTACATCTGTCAAGCTATCCATAGATTTCTGGCTAAATGCATCTGCTACAACATTTGCCTTCCCTGGATGGTATAGAATATCAACATCATAATCCTTCAGCAACTCTAGCCACCTTCTCTGTCGCAAATTCAGTTCCTTCTGCTTAAAGATATATTGGAGACTTTTGTGATCTGTGTAAATATCAACATGCACACTATATAAATAATGCCTCCGTATTTTCAAAGCATGAATTATGGCTGCTAACTCCAGATCATGAGTAGGATAATTCCTTTCGTGCTTTCTGAGCAGCCGGGAGGCATAAGCTATAACCTTGCCATGTTGTATCAATACGCAACCTAGCCCAACGCCGGAGGCATCACAATAAATAACATAGCCATCGGGTCCCTCAGGAAGTGTTAGGACTGGACCTGTGGTCAACTTATCTTTCACCAACTGGAAACTTTGCACACAAGCGTCGGTCCACTGGAACTTAGCTGCTTTCTGAGTTAGCCTTGTTAAAGGCGCTGAAGTCGAAGAAAACTTCTCTACAAATCTCCGGTAATATCCTGCTAGCCCCAGAAAGCTACGTACCTCAGTAGGTGTCGTAGGTCTAGGCCAAGCCTTGACAGCCTCAATCTTCTGTGTGTCTACCCGCATACCATCAGCTCTAACAATATGCCCCAAGAATGCTACTGAAGTCAACTAGAATTCACATTTTGAGAACTTAGCATACAACTTCTGGTGCTGGAGCTCCCTAAGTACTGTTTTCAAATGATTTGTATGCTCCTCTTCTGATCGTGAATAGACCAGAATATCATCAATAAATACAATCACGAACAGGTCGAGGAATGGCTTGAACAATCGGTTCATAAAATCCATAAATACTGCTGGAGCATTGGTCAGCCCAAAAGACATCACTCTAAACTCATAATGCCCGTATGGAGTCCTGAACGCAGTCTTGGGAATATCTGCCTCCTTCACCTGCACCTGATGATAGCCAGACCGCAAGTCTATCTTCGAAAAACATTTAGCACCCTGCAGCTGGTCAAGTAAATCATCAATCCTGGGGAGGGGATATCTGTTCTTTATTGTTACTTTATTCACCTGCCTATAATCATTACACATTCGCAGCGATCCATCTTTCTTTCTCACAAATAATACCGGTGCTCCCCAATGTGATGTGCTGGGCCTGATGAAGCCCTTTTCTAATAAGTCTCTCAATTGCTCTTTTAACTCTTTCAGTTCTGCATGTGCCATTCTATAAGGGGGAATAGATATGGGTTGAGTGTCCGGCGATACATCTATAGTAAACTCTATCTCCCGCTCAGGAGAAAGACCTGGAAGCTCGTCTGGGAATACATCTGGGAATTCGTTAACTACCGGAATTGACTGAAGAGTCGGTTTCCTCTGCTTTCAAGTCATGCAAACGAACCAGATGATAAATATAACCCTTTCTAACCATCTTCCTTGCCTTGAGGTAAGAAATAAACTTACCCCTCGGCGATGCCATATTCCCTAACCACTCTATAGCTGGCTCTCCTGGGAACTGAAATCGAACTATCTTTTCTCTACAATCAACGTTAGCATAACAAGATGCTAACCAGTTCATACCCATAATAACATCAAACTCAGTTATATCTAACTCTATCAGATCTGCCAAGGTATGACGACTATGTATAATTACCGAACAATTTCTATATACTTGCTTTGCTATAACAGAATCTCCTACCGGTGTAGCCACCTCAAATGGTTCTATCGATTCAGGTTCTATCCCGATCCTACTAGCCAGAAAGGGAGATATATATGATAAGGTGGAGCCTGGATCTATCAATGCATATACGTCCTGAGAGAAAATCGATAATATACCTGTAACCACATTTGGTGACGCCTCCTGGTCCTGTCTACTAGCCAAAGCATATATGCGGTTCGAAGGACCGCTAGAACTTGAAGCTCCACCACGACTTCTACCACGGCCTGCTGGTGTATGAATACCCTGCCCAATAGGCCTTATAGCCATAGAAGAAGATGAACCAGCAACTGACCCAATAGGCTAAGCCGCACCACCTGGGTTACCCCCATACGGACACTCTCTCATGACGTGGCCTTGACGGCCGCAAGTAAAGCAAGCACCTGTAGCGAGACGGCATTCCAAAAATAGGGCCTACCACAACGAGAACACCGACGCAAGGGTGGCCTCGACTAACTCGAACTCCTGTTCATCTGTGAACCTGAAGCCCTGGAGCTCTGACCGGCCCCTGAATACCCTGTACTATCAAATCTCCTGCCTGTAACCTGTGGGGGTGCACTCCGTGCTGGCTGGGAAGAATATCTACTGTACTGCTGAGGCTGCCAGCCCCGGAACTCACTAGAATAACCAGCCGATCTAGCTCTCTTATGCTGGCCTCTATCATAATCTCTATCTGGCTGACGTCTTCTATGTCGATCCTCTACCCCCTGTGCATATTCCTGTACCCGAGCAATATCCATACTTGGCTGAGAAGCCATTACCATACAGCTATCAACTAAGTAACGATCCAGTCCCATCACATAACGATGCACCCTATCAGCCATATCAGCTACAATAGTAGGCGCATATCTGGCCAACGAATCAAACTCAAGACTATAATCCCGAACGCTCCTGCCATTCTGCCTCGGATACAAGAATTTATCAACTCTAGCTCGTCTCATCTCTGGGGGCAGAAAGTGGCCAAGGAAGGCCTCCACGAACTCATCCCACACCGCTAGAGGAGCTTTCTCGCCCCTAGACAACTCCCAGGACTTATACCAATTAACAGCTACATCCCGCAACCGATACGAAGCCAACTCAACAAACTCAGTCTCAGAAGCCCTAATTATCCTCAACGTACGCTGCATCTACCGAATAAACTCCTGCGGATCATCCTCAGGCTTTGACCCGAAAAACTTTAGAGGCTTACAACTTAAAAAGTCATAAGCCCTCAAACTGTCATGTCCATCCATACGGTCAACCCCTAGCCCATGCTTGCGAGCCTGCCCTGCCACTAATTTGGTCAACAACTGAACTGCACCCCTCATGGCTCCATCCTCCGCCCTTAGCTGAGGAGCTGGAGGCTCAGGTACTGGAACCTCGGGAGCTGGCGGTGGAGCCGCCCCCTGACCTGGAGCTGTCGCTTCCCTAGGCCCCTCTGGAAGTGGCGGTGTAGCAGAACTCGCGGACTGGAACACAATCTCAGGCATAAACTGGGCACGGGCCCTAGTAACTCTCCGAGTCTGGCTAGTATCCCCTACTACCGATTTGCCCTTCTAGGCAGCTGTCGCTTTCTTTGGAGGCATAGTTGTAAACGTAATAGTCTGTTAGAAAGGGATTATCCTGGTAATATAGCTCGATCGCACGATCTAGGATAAGAAGGAAAGATAACATCCTAAATGTCCTGTAGCTTCCTGTTTATAGATGCGGTGCACAACACACCGATAAACAAGACACGGTCTGCAGACACTCCGAGGATGAACTGCTCTGATAATACTTTTGTCATGACCCAACCCCGTAGGCCGTGACCAGTGCCCGAGCTGGACACTCGTATACGTACCTGTTAGCTCTAATCAACCCAAAACTAACATAATATAGAAACATGTAAAGCAAAACGCCGTCTCCGAACTGTCACATATATATATATATATATATCATGGTAACCTATCTCCTGAGGAGTCACAATCAATCAAGTATGACATAACACTCAAGCCGACAAGGCTGCCACTACATACGGGAACATCCCAAAATACATATACACGCCAACAAGGCTGCTACTACATACAACATCCCAAAATATATATATATATGCAAGCCGACAAGGCTGCCACCACGTATGGGAACGTCCCAAGTATAAGTCGTGCTTACATAGCCAAACAACATCTGTACACAACCCACACATATGTCTACAGACCTCTAAGAGTATCAACAGTGACATATGACGGGACAGGACCCCGCCATACCCCTGGATAAACTTATATATACATCTAAAGGATTTGTACCAAAAGTCTAGGCTCCAGAACAATGGAGCACTCCAAGACAGCTGAGTAAAAGTCCTAAGCTGGAGGATCACCAAATTCAGTATCTGTACCTGCGAGCATGAAACGCAGCCCCCCGAAGAAGAGGGGGTCAGTACGAGATACGTACTGAGTATATAAAGCATGAAATACAATAAGAAAGATCATAACTGAAGTAGAGAATCCAGGAGACAAGTATGATAATCAAGAAATCACTGTACCTGTGCCTTACGAAACAAAATCATGCATATCATTATCATATACCGTACCGGGCCCATTATGGGACTCGGTGAATAAAATCGTATTATCATATGATCATATCATCATATTATCATATCATCATACACATATACCATACCCGGCCCATTACGGGACTCAGTGAATAAAGTCGTGTACACGTATACCATACTTGGCCCATCATGGGACTCGGTGCCATAATCATATCATCATATCATCATATACATATACCGTACCCGACACTCTAGTGAGGGACTCGGTGAACAATGCAGCGAAACTGTGCACGAGAACATACCCGGCCCGGGACTCGGTGAATGATACAATAACAGTATGCACGAGTAGAATATCAGGAGTAACCATATGCAACTAAATCATCATCTGAGACTCAATAGAATAAGAAGAATATCTAACACTCGAGTATCAAAGGCGATAGTCATGTTGAGTATCATTTAAATGTCACTATGGACCATATCAAATAGAGCCTCAGGAATCATAGACATATATCGAGATAATAGGAAATAGCTTAGGGAAGTCAAGGACGTTAGTCGTCATAGAGTTTCTAAGAATGAGAGCTTATATATACCGACTACCATCCAACGTATGGAAAACTTGAGAAGCAAGCTCTATTATTTTAAGAGTTCTAACATCAAGAAGTGAATAAGAATCATGAAGCACATTCAAACTTATGAATAGGATTACCCCAACGCTCATATCATACATCACATATATCTAAGACATGCCAAAAGAAAGAAGCGACATCTTTACATACTGGTTAGAGGTTATTCGTAATCACGTTCGCTTCGTCGCCCCTTTAGCCCATTTAATATAAAAGTAATGCTATCCTTAGTAAACTATACTTTGTAGTTCGTAAATCTGTAGCCCATCGCTTGTAGAACTCATTCATTAACTTATACTTTCTTTATTGGGGTTTTTCATTAGTTAAGGACATAACGGAAATCGGGCAGCATTTCCCCTATATATTCGCCTAACCCGAATTTTCAATTATTCTCCTGTTATCACAGAAATACCAACAATAAGAGCAATAGAGATATGCATACTCAATTCTCACAATTCAGCCCATAAACAATTCTAACAATCCAACAACCCTTCTTAATCCTTTTCGACCCACAATTTCATATGGCAACGATTTCATGCATTTCCTTACTTCCAATTTCATCCAAGCCAATTTTAATAATTCCATTACAAAACTATTAATAAAATTACACCACAAAATAAGAAAATCTTACCTAAATTTCTCGGAGGAATTTCTACACTCAATCGCTCCAATTTCACAATTTCTTCTTCCTCAATTCAATATCCAATGTTGCTATCACCTCCTTGAACTTGTAATTCACTCGAAACTTGATCAAAATATTCAAAAAAATAAATTTTCCTCCATCACCATGGCTGGCCGAGAGCAGCAATGGGAGTTTTTTTTTTTTAACCTTAATCTTGTGAAATGGAATGAAATGGCTTGTTTGCTCATCTTCAACCATATATATATGATTCCCCTACCATGGACACGTGGCCCCCCCCCCCCCCTTTTTATGACTCACTAAATTGGTTTCTTGAATTATATTTTTTTATTTCCGGTGGGGCCCACAATTAATAATTAAATTAATTAATTTTAATTAATCACTAATGTTTACTTAATAATTTAATCACAATTAATTAGCCCCTAATCTCTAAAAATATTTCTACACTAAATAAAATTTATAAACAATTTGTGTAATAATTAGAATTGAAAATTAAAAGTTCCTATTTCATGTCCGAAAATAATCCCGTCTTTAACTTGAGTCGATTTGCTTGCGAATAATTCGATGTATAAAAATACGGGGTATAACATCCTTCCCCCCTTTAGAACATTCATCCTCGAATGTGGAATCGCTCCTGTAAGGTCCTATAAAAGTTTCGAGGAAGTCTTTCTTATCATTATAACATATAGTTTCATCGATTAATCAATATAACCAAGTGAGGAGTTTAAGTTACTTGTAGGCGTAGGGAACAAGTAAGGATACATATTCTTCATTTCCTCTTCGGCTTCCCAAGTCATCTCTTCTTTATTGTTGTTTCTCCATAATACTTTGACGGAAGCCACATCCTTGGTACGCAATCTCCTGACCTGCCGATCAAGTATGGCTATAGGTTGTTCCTCATAGGACAACTTCTCCGCCACCTGGATATCATCCACAGGAAATACTCTAGAAGGGTCGCCTATACATTTGCGAAGCATTGACACGTGAAAGACTGGATGTACTGTTTCCAAATCAGACGGTAGGTCCAACTCGTAGGCAACCCAGCCTACCCTACTACGGATAATCTGATAAGGCCCAATGTAACTCGGGCTTAGCTTCCCTTTCTTGCCGAATCTCAGGACACCCTTCATGGGTGACACCTTGAAGAACACCCAATCACCGACTTGAAACTCTAAGTGTCGACGTCGATTATCTGCAAATGATTTCTGTCGACTCTGGGCTGCCAGTAACCTCTCCTGAATAAGCTTCACTTTATCAACAGCTTGCTGAACCATGTCTGGGCCTATTAATTTAGTCTCACCAGCATCAAACCAGCCAATAGGTGACCTGCACTTCCTCCGATACAAAGCCTCATACGGTGCCATCTGAATACTCGACTGCTAGCTATTATTATAAGCAAACTCGATAAGTGGCAAATTATCGTCCCAGCTACCTTTGAAATCAATAATAAAGGCCCGTAACATATCTTGTGAATAGTACGCTCGGCCTGTCCGTCAGTCTGAGGGTGGAATACTGTGCTAAGACTCACTTGCGTCCCCAATCCCTCCTGGAAGGATCTCCAGAAGTTAGCTATAAACTTGGCTCCTCTGTCAGAGATAATCGCTGTGGGAACCCCGTGATGTCTCACTATCTCCTTGAGGTATAACCTTGCATAGTCCTCAGCTGAATAAGTAGTCCTGACTGGAAGAAAGTGGGCTGATTTTGTCAGCCTATCAACGATAACCCAAATAGAGTCATATCTTCGCGGAGTGCGAGGTAAACCTGTGACGAAGTCCATATTAATTACCTCACATTTCCAAGTCGGAAACTCTATCTCCTGTAATAATCCACGAGGTTTCTGATGCTTGACCTTAACCTGTTGACAATTCGGGCACTGAGCAACAAACTCCGCTATATCTTTCTTCAGGCCATCCCACCAATACAAGCATATGAGGTCATGATACATCTTCGTTGACCCTGGAAGAACAGAATAATGGGCATAGTGTGCCTCTCCCATAACCTGTTGTCGTAACCCTGCAACCTCAGGTACAAATAATCTGCCTCTGTATCGTAGCACTCCATCAGATGCCACTTCGAATGGGGTCTCCTCCTTCTGAAGAGCTGCATCTCTATAATGTACAAGAACAGGGTCCTCGTACTGGTGTCTCTTTACCTCTTCTATGATGGAGGATCCAGCAACTCCTCCATCACTAGAATCAGCCAAACGGACTCCATGGTTAATTAACTGGTGAATCTCACGGACTATTTCCATCCGTTCTGGTTGTGCATCTGTCAAGCTACCCATAGATTTATGGCTAAGTGCATCTGCTACAACGTTTTCCTTCCCTGGATGGTATAGAATATCAACATCATAATCCTTCAGCAACTCTAGCCACCTTCTCTGTCGCAAATTCAGTTCCTTCTACTTAAAGATATATTTGAGACTTTTGTGATCTGTGTAAATATCGACATGCACGCCATATAAATAATGCCTCCATATTTTCAAAGCATGAATTACGGCTGCTAACTCCAGATCATGAGTAGGATAATTCCTTTCGTGCTTTCTGAGCTGCCGAGAGGCATAAGCTATAACCTTGCCATGCTGCATCAATACGCAACCTAGCCCAACGCCTGAAGCATCACAATAAATAACATAGGCATCTGGTCCCTCAAGAAGTGTTAGGACTGGAGCTGTGGTCAACTTATCTTTCAGCAGCTGGAAACTTTGCTCACAAGCGTCGGTCCTCTGCAACTTAGCTACTTTTTGAGTTAGCCTTGTTAAAGGCGCTGAAATCGAAGCAAACTTCTCTACGAATCTCCGGTAATATCCTGCTAGCCCCAAAAAGCTAAATACCTCAGTAGGTGTCGTAGGTCTAGGCCAAGCCTTAACAGCCTCAATCTTCTGTGTGTCTACCCGAATACCATCAGTTCTAACAGTATACCCCAAGAATGCTACTGAAGTCAACCAGATTTAACATTTAGAGAACTTAGCATACAACTTCTGGTGCTGGAGCTCCCTAAGTACCGTCTTCAAATGATCTGCATGCTCCTCTTCTGATCGTGAATAGACCAGAATATCATCACTAAATACAATCACGAACAGGTCGAGGAATGGCTTGAACACTCGGTTCATCAAATCCATAAATACTGCTGGAGGATTGGTCAGCCGAAAAGACATCACTCTAAACTCATAATGCCCGTATCGAGTCCTGAACGCAGTCTGGGGAATATCTGCCTCCTTCACCCGCACCTGATGATAGCCTGACCGCAAGTCTATCTTTGAAAAACATTTAGCACCCAGCAGCTGGTCAAATGAATCATCAATCCTGGGGAGGGGATATCTGTTCTTTATTGTTACTTTATTCAGCTGCCAATAATCAATACACATCCGCAGCGATCCATCTTTATTTCTCACAAATAAAACCGGTGCTCCCCAAGGTGATGTGTTGGGCCAGATGAAGCCCTTTTAACTATTTCAGTTCCGGAGGTGCCATTCTATAAGGGGGAATAGATATGGGCTGAGTATCTGGCAATACATCTATAGTAAACTCTATCTCCTGCTCAGGAGGAAGGCCTGGAACCTCGTCTGGGAATACATCTGGGAATTCGTTAATTACCGCAACTGACTGAAGAGTCGGTACCTCTGCTTTCAAGTCATGCACACGAACCAGATGATAAATATAACCCTTTCTAACCATCTTTCTTTCATTGAGGTATGAAATAAACTTACCCCTCGGCGATGCCGTATTCTCTAACCACTCTATAGCTGGCTCTCCTGGGAACTGAAACTGAACTATCTTTTCTCTACAATCAACGTTAGCATAACAAGAAGCTAACCAGTCCATACCCATAATAACATCAAACTCAGTGATATCTAAATCTATCAGATCTGCCAAGGTATGACGACTATGTATATTCACCAAACAATTTCTATATACTTGCTTTACTATAAAAGAATCTCTTACCGGTGTAGCCACCTTAAATGGTTCTATCGATTCAGGTTCTATCCTGATCCTACTAGCAACAAAGGGAGATATGTATATGATAAGGTGGAGCCTGGATCTATCAATGCATATACGTCCCGAGAGAAAATCGATAATATACCTGTAACCATATTTGGTGACGCCTCCTGGTCCTGTCTACTAGCCAAAGCATATATGCGGTTCAAAGGACCGCTAGAACTGGAAGCTCCACCACGACCTCTACCACGGCCTGCTGCTGTATGATACCCTGCCCCATTGGGCGCATAGCCACAGAAGAAGATGAACCAACAACTGACCCATTAGGCTGAGCCGCACCACCTGGGTTATCCCCATACGGACACTCTCTCATGACATGGCCTTGACGGCCGCAAGTAAAGCAAGCACCTGTAGTGAGACGGCATTCCCCAAAATGGGGCCTACCACAACGAGAACACCGAGGCAAGGGTGGCCTCGACTGACTCGAACTCCTGTTCATCTGTGAACCTGAAGCCCTGGAGCTCTGACCGGCCCCTGAATACCCTGTACTATCAAATCTCCTGCCTGTAACCAGTGGGGGTGCACTCCGTGCTGGCTGGGAAGAATATCTACTATACTGCTAAGGCTACCTGCCTCGGAACTCACCAGAATAACCAACCGATCTAGCTCTCTTATGCTGGCCTCTATCATAATCTCTCTCTGGCTGACGTCTTCTATGTCTATACTCTACCCCCTGTGCATATTCCTGTACCCGAGAAATATCCACACTTGGCTGAGAAGCCATTACCATACAGCTATCAACCAAGTAACGATCCAGTCCCAACACATAACGATGCACCCTATCAGCCATATCAGCTACAATAGTAGGCGCATATCTAGCCAACGAATCAAACTCAAGACTATAATCCCGAACGCTCCTGCCATTCTGCCTCAGATGCAAGAATTTATCAACTCCAGCTCGTCTCATCTCTGGGGGCAGAAAGTGGCCAATGAAGGCCTCCACGAACTCATCCCACACTGCTGGAGGAGCTCCCTCGCCCCTAGATAACTCCCAGGACTCATACCAATTAACAGCTACATCCCGCAACCGATACGAAGCCAACTCAACAGACTCAGTCTCAGAAGCCCTAATTATCCTCAACGTACGCTGCATCTGCCGAATAAACTCATGCGGATCATCCTCCGGCTTTGACCCGAAAAACTCTGGAGGCTTACAACTTAAGAAGTCATGAGCCCTCAAACTGTCATGTCTATCCGCACGGTCAACACCTAGCCCATGCCTACGAGCCTGACCTGCCGCTAATCTGGTCAACAACTGAACTGCATCCCTCACGGCTCTATCCTCCGCCCCTGGCTGAGGAGCTGGAGGCTCAGGTGCTGGAACCTCGGGAGCTGGCGGTGGAGTCGCCCCCTGACCCAGAGTTGTCGCTGCCCTAGGTTCCTCTAGAAGTGGCGGTGTAGCAGAACTCGCGGACTAGAACATAATCTCAGCCATAAACTGGGCACGGGCCCTAGTAATTCTCCGATTCTGGCTAGTATCCCCTACTACCGATTTGCCTTTCTGGGCAGCTATCGCTTTCTTTTGAGGCATAGCTGTAAACATAATATTCTGTTAGAAAGGGATTTTCCTGGTAATATATCTCTATCGCATGATCTTGGATAAGAAGGAAAGATAACATCCTAAATGCCTGTAGCTTCCTGTTTATAGATGTGGTGCACAACACACCAATAAACAAGACTCTACTAGACACGGTCTATAGACACTCCGAGGATGAACTGCTCTGATACCACTTTTGTCATGACCCTATCCCGTAGGCCGTGACTAGTACCCGAGCTGGACACTCGTATACGTACCTGTTAGCTATAATCAACCCAAAACTAACATAATATAGAAACTTGTAAAGCAAAACGTCGTCTCCCAATATATATATATATATATATATATATATATATATATATATATATATATATATCATGGTAACCTGTCTCCTGAGGAGTCACAATCAATCAAGCATGACATAATACGCAAGCCGACAAGGCTGCCACTACATTCGGGAACATCCTAAAATACATATGCACGCCGAAAAGGCTGCTACTACATACTACATCCCAATATATATATATATATATATATATATATATATATATATATATATATATATATATATATATATATATGCAAGCCGATAAGGCTGCCACCACGTATGGGAACGTCCCAAGTATAAGTCGTGCTAACATAGCCAAACAACATCTTTACACAACCCACACATATGTCTGCAGACCTCTGAGAGTATCAACAGTGACATATGACGGGACAGGGCCCCGCCGTACCCCTGGATAAACATATATATACATCAAAAGGATCTGTACCAAAAGTCTAGGCTCCAGAACAATGGAGCACTCCAAGACAGCTGAGTAAGAGTCCTAAGCTGGAGGATCACCAAAGCGAGAATCTGTACCTGCAGCCATGAAACGCAGCCCCCCGAAGAAGAGGGGGTCAGTACGAGATATGTACTGAGTATATAAAGCATGAAATACAATAAGAAAGATCATAACTGAAGTAGATATTCCAGGAGACAAGTGTGATAATCAAGAAATCACTGTACCTGTGCCTTACGAAACAAAATCATGCATATCATTATCATATACCGTACCCGGCCCATTATGCGACTCGGTGAATAAAATCGTATTAGCATATCATCATATCATCATATTATCATATTATCATATCATTATATACATATACCGTACCTGGCCCATTATGGGACTCGGTGAATAAAGTCGTGTACACGTATACCATACCCGGCCCATTATGGGACTCGGTGCCATAATCATATCATCGTATCATCATATCATCATATACATATACCGTACCCGGCACTCTAGTGAGGGACTCGATGAACAATGCAGCGAAACTTTGCACGAGAACATACCCGGCCCGGGACTCGGTGAATGATACAATAACAGTGTACACGAGTAGAATATCAGGAGTAACCATATGCAACTAAATCATCATCTGAGACTCAATAGAATAAGAAGAATATCTAACACTCGAGTATCAAAGGCGATAGTCATGTTGAGTATCCTTTAAATGTCACTATGGACCATATCAAATAGAGCCTCAGGAATCATAGACATATATCGAGCTAATAGGAAATAGCTTAGGGAAGTCAAGGACGTTAGTCGTCATAGAGTTTCTAAGAATGGGAGCTTATATATACCGACTACCATCCAACATATGGAAAACTTGAGAGGCAAGCTCCATTATTTTAAGAGTTCAAACATTAAGACGTGAATAAGAATCATGAATCACATTCGAACTTATGAATAGAATTATCCCAACGCTCATATCATACATCACTTATATCTAAGACATGCCAAAAGAAGGAAGGGACAACTTTACTGTTATATCCCGTGTTTTATGCATTTGGAAATTTGGAATAATCTTGCTCTGTAGGAAATGAGGGCTATGTTTTTATTTAATATATATGTGTGTTGTCCATGAAAAATGTTGATGCGGAAATATGGAGGAAGGTCAGGGGCAAAATTGGGAATTTCGGAATTAGCTTCGGGAATTACAAAATTAGCCACAAGTAATTGGGCTTGGAAAAATCAAAAAAAAAAAGAGGAAGAAAAAGAGGCCCATGAAGAGTGATGGCCGGCCATGACCAATTAAAAGGGCCCAAGCCCATAAATTAATTAAATTCATGTATTAAAAAGGAAGAGGGGGTCAACATTAGTCATCTTTATTTGGAAGTTTCAAGAAAATAAGACTTGAGCACAAAAAGAGAGAGGATTCAGCTAGAGAGAAAAAAAATCCAAGTCCATCAACTTTAATCCAAAAATCTCTTTCTTCTTGAATTCTTATTAAGCTCAAGACGCTCTTCGACGTGGTATAATTAGTTTAGCGAGAGGACGACGTTTGTGGCAAGTGGGAAAATTGAAGAAAAAGGTAAGAATTCTATTCTTTTATGTTATGGAAGAAGTGTATATGTTATAGTGATTAGAGTTGTATGAGAATTATGGAATTGAGGTGTGTGGGTGCATGGCGTGTGTGTGTGTGTGTGAAGTGTGTGTATGGCCGTGTGGTATAGTGTAGTGAAGGGGAGATGAATTAAATTCCATTTAGTTTGTTAGTTGCGTCGTTGTGGCGTTTGTGATGTAAATAAGGGTTTAAGAATCGAGTCGGCATTGAAAATGGTTGTAGGTTGTTATGGGGAATTATGTGTTTTTAATATGATTTTTTGGTAATTATGGAAATAGAATTTTAAAGTGTGAATTATTGTTGCCATTAATGAATTTGGAAGAAGACAATGCAATTTAGTAGTTTCATTGTAATTGTAGAAGTTTCGGATGGAAGATGGAATTGGCGGGATTGCTTGAATCCTTGAATATTGTTTGGAATGCTATTGAATTATGCTTGAATAATCTTGAATTAGTTAATGAATATGAGAACGTTGATATTGGGTTGGAAGTGTGAAGTTGGAATGGGAATTGTTGCATAATGTAGAAAGGAAGAACATTTATGTTAGAATGTATTTTGTTGTGATTGTTGATGTTGTTGGTATTGTTGTATTATTGTTGTTGATATTTTGGGCCGAGATGATTCTCGGGGACGTTGAATTTATAGGGGAAATGCTGCCGAAATTTCGGTAGACAAATATGAATTTTAGATTGAAATTCTAAAAGCGTATAACTCATATTTGGCAACTATGACCAATTGTAGATTTTGGAGCAAACGGGATTTGAGTTTGGGCGAGCGTAAGAAGTGAAAAAGGTATGTAAGGCACTACCTTTCCTTCTTTTGGCATGTCCTAGGTGTACTAGGTTTGAATTTGAGCCTCGGGGAATATCCTGTTCCTAGAAATCCAAGTTTACTTTTAGTACTATTTCATTCAATGAAATTGAATTAGAATCATATGTTTGTTGAAAAGAAATGCTCAAGCACTCGTAACTTTCACATATGTAATCGAATCGCTTTGAAACTTTCATGGATGACTCCATAGAGTCTAACGTTTATAAATTTCGTACACCACCTCGACTTTACCCGAGGTGGGCCCACTAGTCCCGAGACTTCCTTCGTTTGTCTTACTTGATCTATTTTTTGTATGATATAAAAAGGGGACCTTTGCCTATGAATTTAAGGCGCCGTTTGATTTGCTCCATAAATTATTTGAAAGCTCCTTAATGTGAATGATACTAAATTTTCAGCAAATGGCTTATGAGGTATTTTTCGAATGTTTTGTAAATTTAAAGGCTCATATCTTTTGTATACTAATTCCGACAGACTCGATCCTTACTTTGAACTTTCTCATCTCAATATATATATGTATATGAATTTATTTGTCGAGTCTTCGAATTTAATTGTGTATATGCACATGGTTTCCGCACTACTCTGCTCGTGCCTATCACTATGATATCGTTCGCCGGTTCCCGGGCTGGTTTTGTGATCGTGCGTATTATGACATATTCAGCAGTATGATGTGTTACGATTCCCGAGATCTCGCCATAGGGCCGGGTAGCGTTTATGGAGTTATGATGTGATATGGCTTATGATATGTTTTGATGATATGGTATGTTGTGACAATATATTGTGTTCAGGGTTTGTACGGAGATTTGAAACCTTCTGGAGTATGCTGTGTTGTGGCACCAGTGTCGGAGTGGTGACCATGTTCCTGAGCCTTACGCATGATTTCTGTTTGCATTATGTACATATGTCTTCAGTACAGGTTTTGATATATTGATCCGGTATTCTCTCTCCGTAACCTTCACTTCAGTTATGGTTGGGATTTCTGTACTTTATGCTTTACATACTCAGTACATCTTTCGTACTGACCCCCTTTCTTCGGGGGCTGCATTTCATGCCCGCAGGTACAGAGGTTCGTGATCCGCCAGTGTAGGCCACACATTCTGCTATTACAGAGTGCTTCTTTTGTTCCGGAGCCCATATGTTGGTACCTATCTTTTGTGATGTATATGTTTCTGTATATTTGACTATTTGGGGTACGGCGGGCCCTGTCCCGTCATATGATTCCGTTATGATTTGTAGAGGGCTATAGTCATATATGTGGGTCATGGGTCATGTGTGTGTTCGTTTGTTTGTGATCTGCGTCTTAATGCAGTCCCGTTTGCTGTTGTGGCCAAAACGGCCCATTTGTTTGTATACGAGTATGTATCTGACGATATACATTCCGCCAATCTGTCAGATTTGGATGCGGCCTAAATGGCCTGTATGTTTGGATATATGCATATATTCGGCTATGTGCCTTCCGCCGCCTTTGTTGGTTCTGATATGATATTTTGTACGCGCGACCGCTTAAGATAATATTTGTATTCAATCTGTTTAAATTGATGAATATGAAATCTGAGTTAAGTTAGAATATGACGAGTTAGTATGTAAGTCTGTTTGGGATGTCCAAATAGGGCACCAGTCGCGGCCCACGGAGCTGGGTCGTGACAAAAGTGGTATCAGAGCAGTCTGTCCTCGGAATGTCTACAGGTCGTGTCTCGTAGAGTCTTTTTGATTGGTGTGTTGTGCACCACATCTATAAACAGGAGGCTACAGGACATTTAGGGTGTTACTTTTCTTTGAATCTTATACCGTGCGATAGAGCCAGCCGTAGAAAATGAATTCCTTTTACTAACCCTTGATTTCAGCCAAAGAACGGCATCACCAGAAGACAGTGACTGATGATATTGGAAGCTACACAGTACACAGGTAAGTAATGGTATGAAAGATGTATGTCGGGGAAGTTATTTGAAGTATGATTGAAATATAAAGTTGAAGATTGAAAAGGAAAGTAAACAGGAAAGTGCCACCGGTGCCGTGTGAGTTATGTATGTGAGGTAAGTCTCGACATCTCCATATTTGTTTTTTACTTGAAATTGTTAGCCCTGTATGGCTATGATAGGATATGATACGTTCATATATATGTTGGCCCTGTGAGGCATTGCTGGTATTTCTGCGTGCAGGTGTTGGGATAGTAAGAAGTACAGAGGAACCTCTGCCCAAATTTTTCCAGAAGTATAAAAAGGAAAATGAGATATAAGTTCTTAACATGTCTTGAAAGTCGATACCGATAGGGTAAATCTATTATGTTGGATTAAAGTTTAAGAGATACCCTTCATGTCATTTGTAAGAAGCACCATCCTTATTTGGGAAATTTTATTTTGAGAAAACATATATGAGCAGCAAATTTGAAATTCATTTAAAGGACCAGAATACGTTCCGACCACACTTTGCTTTAGAAAAGCCTATGTTGAAGGGCAAAAATGTCCAGCGATTAAGTTCCACCTTATTGGAAGAATACAAAGCGTATGACAAGTAGTTGGGAATTAAATGGTTCGCTCACAACTCATATATATATGGAGGTAATTATGTGAATTAAGTACTAAGAAGTTCTGCGATGTTTGTCGGACTCTAGTTTTCTTCGGTTGGTGGTTGGAGAATGCCTTACAGTAACATTTTATCAGTTCTTATCGACTAATTGGAGGTGGAATTTGTGGAATAAAAATTTAAACTTATGGGCTGTCCAGGATATATATTGATGAAGGTAAATATTGAGGATTTAGAAAAGGGGCGACACGGTAATTATATAGTCAGAAAAGTAAAAGAATCCTCTCTAGATCGGGGTGGGACCTGCTATGAAAACGTTTTGAAAGTTGTTAAGACCCCGACTTGCCTTCAATTACGTGATAAAGGTCGTGCGGGGCAGTTGATGCAATTATACCGGCCTTAACGCACCTAAATGCATTAAAGTTTTAAGGTTAAGCGTGCTAGGGCCAGAGCAATTTTGGATGGGTGACCCCCTGGGAAATGTATTAAGATTTTCACAAAAATAGATAAAAGAGACAAATATGAAGTTTGGGGTAATCTAGAGGGAATTAGAGTATGAGGAATGGTTAGAAACTTTATAGAGGTTGTGTGGGCTGAGACGGATTAGATTAGTGAAAAGGAAGAAAGAGCAACGCAGCTCTGGAATCAGAGTAAGTTTGGACAAGTGATTGAAGATGTCTTGAAAAAGAAATGACAGTGATATATATATATGCATGTATAGGACCCCCCCTTTTATGACTATGTCGATCGATAGGTGAACCCTAACAGCTAGTGTCGTAATATATGAAAGACATTAAGTGGACAGAATTTATGAGACAAAGCGAAAGGTATGGTACAGATGTTACGAAATAAACTGATATTGATTTTGCTACAGGTTGAGATTGGAAGATTCTAATACAACGATAATTGGAAAGAAAAGAGAGTAATTGAGTGGAAGATACAGAGATCAAAATGCCAGGAAAGTGAAAAGTAAGAAACGTAACTAAGCAGAGCCTCAAAAAGAGCCGACGGGCAAAGCTTATGGCATGGGATGATGAATCATGTGAATATCAAGTAATTCGATTATCGAGAAAACAGCACGACAGATAAGGAACGGGTATGAAAGAGGGGATAACTTGGCCGAATCTTCCAATGAGGAAGGATATAATTACTAAAAGATAGATTGCTACATTAATTACGTTACTTGAGTGCCAGCTATCAGATAAGATTTTGTGCTATATAATCGAGAGTTCTCATTGCCTCGTGATTTTATTAAGGTCTCGTACGAAGATAATCAAGTTATAGATTATAAAGAAAAGGCATGGATATGGTATAAGTACAACCCCAAAGGGGGGAGCGGATGAAAGTAAAGTAAGTATAAGTGGAAACAATTGATACACAGAAGATCGAAGTGGTAAAGAATTTGCATAGGCCTTCGACATCAACTGAGGTACGCAGATTTTTTGGGATTGGCCGAATATTACGGAAGATTTGTGGAGAACTTTGCTTCTATTACGGCACCATTAACGAAGCTAACTCAGAAGGTAGTAAAATTTCAGTGGACCGGTACTTGCGAACGCAGTTTCCAGTTGCTAAAGGAAAGATTAATTAGAGCTCCAATTTTAGCTCTTCCTGAAGGGTCAGACGGGTACGTCGTTTATTGTGATGCCTCCGGTATTGGGATTGGCTGTGTATTGATGCAGCACGGTCGAGTAATAGCATATGTTTCCCGGCAGCTCAGACCGCATGAGAGAAATTATCCCACTCATGACCCGAAAATTTTCCGCGGTGATTCATGCTTTGAAGATATGGCGGCATTATTTATATGGGGTCCACGTTGATATTTATACGGACCATAAGGGCCTCCAGTATATTTTAAACAAAAGGAGCTGAAATTGCGGTAGAGAAGATGGTTTGAATTATTGAAAGGTTATGACGTTGATATTTTGTATCATCCGGGGAAAGCTAATGTAGTAGTTGATGCCCTTAGCCGCAAGTCCATGGGCAATTTAACTGATGTACAGCCTGATAAGAAAGAATTGGTTCGTGATATTCATCAGTTAGCCAGCCTTGGAGTCCGTTTGGCAGACTCTGGAGATACTGGATTTCTGTTCGAGAAATTGTTGAATCATCAATTATGGAAGAAGTAAAACGGCGCCAGTTTGAGGACCCCATTCTGGTCCAGTACAGAAATGTGGCTCTTAATAAGGTAAAGACTCAGTTCGAAATTTTGCCTGACGGGGTATTATTATGTGAAGGCAGAGTATGTGTATCTGACGTTGCAGGGCTACGGCGGCAAATTATGGGCGAAGCACATAATGCTCGGTATTCTATTCATCCTGGATTTACTAAAATGTACCATGATCTCAAATGTTTATACTGATGGAACGGTATGAAAAGAGACATTGCAGAGTTCGTTAGTCAGTACCCGAATTGTTAGCAAGTTAAGATTGGGCATCAAAAGCCCGGCGGATTACTACAGGAAATGGAAATTCCAGCTTAGAAATGGGAAATGATTAATATGGATTTCATTAAAGGTCTACCGCGCACTCCACGCAGGTATGATTCCATTTGGGTTATTGTTGATAGGCTGACCAAATCAGCCCATTTCCTCCCGGTCAAGACTACTTATTCGGCTGAGGATTATGCCAGATTGTATATTAAAGAAATAGTAAGAATCCACAGAGTTCCTATATCTATTATAACCGACGGAGGTGCCCAGTTTACAGCTAACTTCTGGAGGTCATTCCAGGAAGGATTAAGGACTCAGGTGAGTCTTAGCACAACATTTCATCCTCAGTCCGACGGACAGGCCGAGCGCACTATTCAGACACTGGAAGATATGTTGCGGGCCTGTGTTATTGATTTCAGAGGTAGCTGGGATGATCATTTGCCACTTATTGAATTTGTTTATAATAAAAGTTATCATTCCAGCATTCTGATGGTACCGTACGAAGCCCTATATGGTAGAAAATGCAGATCTCCGATTGGTTGGTTCGACGTGGGCGAAACTAAACTAATTAGGCCGGATGTGATTCAGCAATCAGTTGATAAAGTGAAACTTATTCGGGAACGATTATTGGCTGCCCAGAGTCGACAAAAATCATATGCAGATAAACGACGTCGACCGTTAGAGTTCCAGATTGGCGACTGGGTATTTCTAAAGGTATCACCTATGAAGGGTGTAATGAGATTCGGCAAAAAGGGTAAGCTTAGTCCGCGGTATATCGGGCCGTATCAGATTATTCGGAAGATAGGCGAGGTTGCCTATGAGTTAGACTTACCATCTGATCTGGAGGCAGTACATCCGATATTTCATGTGTCAATGCTTCGTAAATGTATTGGTGATCCTTCCAGAATATTTCCAGTGGATGATATTCAGGTGACGGAGGAATTGTCTTATGAAGAGCAACCTGTAACTATTCTGGATTGTCAGGTGAGGAGGTTGCGTACCAGGGACATACCCTCTGTTAAGGTCTTATGGCGAAACAATAATAGAGAAGAAATGACCTGGGAAGCAAAGGACGAAATGAAGAAGAAGTATCCTCACTTGTTCTCTATACCTACAGGAAATTTAAGTCCCTAAATTTGTTACATTGATTGGTAAGTAATTGATATGTGCTACTCATAAAAAGAAACTCCCCCGAAATGCTTGTGGGACCCTATAAGGCTAATTTAACATTCGAGGACGAATGTTCTAAAGGGGGCGAGAATGTTATATCCCATGTTTTGCGCATTTGGAAAATTTTGAATAATCTTGCTTTGTAGGAAATGAGGGCTATGTTTTTATTTAATATATATGTGTGTTGTCCATGAAAAATGTTGATGCGGAAATATGGAAGAAGGCCAGGGGCAAAATTGGGAATTTCAAAATTAGCTTCGGGAATTAAAAAATTAGCCACAAGTAATTGGGCTTGGAAAAATCAAAAAAAAAAAGGAAGAAAAAAAGGCCCATGAAGAGTGATGGCCGGCCATGACCAATTAAAAAGGGCCCAAGCCCATAAATTAATTAAATTCATGTATTAAAAAGGAATAGGGGGTCAACATTAGTCATCTTTATTTGGAAGTTTCAAGAAAACAAGACTTGAGCACAAAAAGAGAGAGGATTCGGCTAGAGAAAAAAAACATTCCAAGTCCATCAACTTTTATCCAAATATCTCTTTCTTCTTGAATTCTTATTAAGCTCAAGACGCTCTTCGGCGTGGTATAATTAGTTTAGCGAGAGGACGACGTTTGTGGCAAGTGGGAAAATTGAAGAAAAAGGTAAGAATTCTATTCTTTTATGTTATGGAAGAAGTGTATATGTTATAGTGATTAGAGTTGTATGAGAATTATGGAATTGAGATGTGTGGGTGCATGGCGTGTGTGTGTGTGAAGTGTGTGTATGGCCGTGTGGTATAGTGTAGTGAAGGGGAGATGAATTAAATTCCATTTAGTTTATTAGTTGCGTCGTTGTGGCGTTTGTGATGTAAATAAGGGTTTAAGAATCGAGTCGGCATTGAAAATGGTTGTAGGTTGTTATGGGGAATTATGTGTTTTTAATATGATTTTTTGGTAATTATGGAAATAGAATTTTAAAGTGTGAATTATTGTTGCCATTAATGAATTTGGAAGAAGACAATGCAATTTAGTAGTTTCATTGTAATTGTAGAAGTTTCGGATGGAAGATGGAATTGGCGGGATTGCTTGAATCCTTGAATATTGTTTGGAATGCTATTGAATTATGCTTGAATAATCTTGAATTAGTTAATGAATATGAGAACGTTGATATTGGGTTGGAAGTGTGAAGTTGGAATGGGAATTGTTGCATAATGTAGAAAGGAAGAACATTTATGTTAGAATGTATTTTGTTGTGATTGTTGATGTTGTTGGTATTGTTGTATTATTGTTGTTGATATTTTGGGCCGAGAAGATTCTCGGGGACGTTGAATTTATAGGGGAAATGCTGCCGAAATTTCGGTAGACAAATATGAATTTTAGGTTGAAATTCTAAAAGCGTATAACTCATATTTGGCAACTATGCCCAATTGTAGATTTTGGAGCAAACGGGATTTGAGTTTGGGCGAGCGTAAGAAGTGAAAAAGGTATGTAAGGCACTACCTTTCCTTCTTTTGGCATGTCCTAGGTGTACTAGGTTTGAATTTGAGCCTCGGGGAATATCCTGTTCCTAGAAATCCGAGTTTACTTTTAGTACTATTTCATTCAATGAAATTGAATTAGAATCATATGTTTGTTGGAAAGAAATGCTCAAGCACTCGTAACTTTCACATATGTAATCGAATCGCTTTGAAACTTTCATGGATGACTCCATAGAGTCTAACGTTTGTAAATTTCGTACACCACCTCGACTTTACCCGAGGTGGGCCCACTAGTCCCGAGACTTCCTTCGTTTGTCTTACTTGATCTATTTTTGTATGATATAAAAAGGGGACCTTTGCCTATGAATTTAAGGCTCCGTTTGATTTGCTCCATAAGTTATTTGAAAGCTCCTTAATGTGAATGATACTAAATTTTCAGCAAATGGCTTATGAGGTATTTTTCGAATGTTTTGTAAATTTAAAGGCTCATATCTTTTGTATACTAATTCCGACAGACTCGATCCTTACTTTGAACTTTCTGATCTAAATATATATATATGTATATGAATTTATTTGTCGAGTCTTGGAATTTAATTGTGTATATGCATATGGTTTCCGCACTACTCTGCTCGTGCCTATAACTATGATATCGTTCGCCGGTTCCCGGGCCGGTTTTGTGATCGTGCGTATTATGACATATTCAGCAGTATGATGTGTTACGGTTCCCGAGACCTCGCCATAGGGTCGGGTCCTGTTTATGGAGTTATGCTGTGATATGGATTATGATATGTTTTGATGATATGATATGTTGTGACGATATGTTGTGTTCGGGGTTTGTACGGAGATTTGAAACCATCTAGAGTATGCTGTGTTGTGGCACCAGTGTCGGAGTGGTGACCACGTTCCTGAGCCTTACGCATGATTTCTGTTTGCATTATGTACATATGTCTTCAGTACAGGTTTTGATATATTGATCCGGTATTCTCTCTCTGTACCCTTCACTTTAGTTATGGTTTGGATTTCTGTACTTTATGCTTTACATACTCAGTACATCTTTCGTACTGACCCCCTTTCTTCGGGGGCTGCGTTTCATGCCCGCAGGTACAGAGATTCGTGATCCGCCAGTGTAGGCCACACATTCTGCTATTACAGAGTGCTCCTTTTGATCCGGAGCCCATATGTTGGTACCTATCTTTTGTGATGTATATGTTTCTGTATATTTGACTATTTGGGGTACGGCGGGGCCCTGTCCCGTCATATGATTCCGTTATAATTTGTAGAGGCCTGTAGTCATATATGTGGGTCATGGGTCATGTGTGTGTTCGTTTGTTTGTGATCTGCGTCTTAATGCAGTCCCGTTTGCTGTTGTGGCCAAAACGGCCCATTTGTTTGTAGTATGTATCTGGTGATGTACATTCCGCCAATCTGTCAGATTTGGATGCGGCCTAAATGGCATGTATGTTTGTATATATGCATATATTCGGCGATGTGTCTTCCGCCGCCTCTGTTGGTTCTGATATGATATTTTGTACGCGCGACCGCTTAAGATAATATTTGTATTCAATCTGTTTAAATTGATGAATATGAAATCTGAGTTAAGTTAGAATATGACGAGTTAGTATGTAAGTCTGTTTGGGATGTCCAAATAGGGCACCCGTCGCGGCCCACGGAGCTGGGTCGTGACATTTACATACCTGTTAGAGGTTATTCGTAATCACGTTCGCTTCGTCACCCCATTAGCCTATTTAATATAAAATTAACGCTATCGTTAGTAAACTATACTTTCTAGTTCGTAAATCTGTAGTCCATCGCTTATAGAACTCATTCTTTAACTTATACTTTCTTGATTGGGGTATTTCATTAGTTAAGGACTTAACGGAAATCGGGCAGCATTTCCCCTATATATTCTCCTAACCCGAATTTTCAATTATTCTCCTGTTATCACAGAAATACCAACAATAACAGCAATAGAGATATGCATACACAATTCTCACAATTCAGCCCATAAACAGTTCTAACAATCCAACAACCCTTCTTAATCCTTTTCGACCCACAATTTCATATAGCAACGATTTCATGCATTTTCTTACTTCCAATTTCATCCAAACCAATTTTAATAATTCCATTACAACACTATTAATACAATTACACCACAAAATAAGAAAATCTTACCTAAATTTTCTCGGAGGAATTTCTACACTCAATCGCTCCAATTTCACAATTTCTTCTTCCTCAATTCAATATCCAATGTTGCTATCACCTCCTTGAACTTGTAATTCACTTGAAACTTGATCAAAATATTCAACAAAATAAATTTTCCTCCATCACCATGGCTGGCCGAGAGCAACCATGGGAGTTTTAATTTTGTTTTAAGCATAATCTTGTGAAATGGAATGAAATGGCTTGTTTGTTCATCCTCAACCATATATTTATGATACCCCTACCATGGACACGTCCCCCCCCCCCCCCCCTTTTTTTTATGACTCACTAAAGTGATTTCTTGAATTATATTTTTTTTTATTTCGGGTGGGGCCCACAATTAATAATTAAATTAATTAATTTTAATTAATCACTAATGTTTACTTAATAATCTAATCACAATTAATTATCCCCTAATCTCTAATAATATTTCTACACTAAATAAAATTTATAAACAATTTGTGTATTAATTAGAATTGAAAATTAAAAGTTCCTATTTCATGTCCGAAAATAATCCCATCTTTAACTTGAGACGATTTGCTTGCGAATAATTCGACATATAAAAATACGGGGTATAACATCCTTCCCCCCTTTAGAACATTCGTCCTCGAATGTTGAATTGGTCCTGTAAGGTCGTATAAAAGTTTCGGGGAAGTCTTCCTTATCATTATAACATATAGTTTCATCGATTAATCAATATAACCAAGTGAAACGTTTAAGTTACCTGAAGGCGTAGGGAACAAGTAAGGATACTTATTCTTCATTTCCTCTTCGGCTTCCCAAGGCATCTCTTCTTTATTGTTGTTTCGCCATAATACTTTGACGGAAGCCACATCCGTGGTACGCAATCTCCTGACCTGCCGATCAAGTATGACTATAGGTTGTTCCTCATAGGACAATTTCTCCGTCACCTGGACATCATCCACAGGAAATACTATGGAAGGGTCGCCTATATGTTTGCAAACCATTGACACGTGAAATACTGGATGTATTTCTTCCAAATCAGACGGTAGGTCCAACTCGTAGGCAACCCGGCCTACCCTACGGATAATCTGATAAGGCCCAATGTACCTCGAGCTTAGCTTCCCTTTCTTGCCGAATCTCATGACACCCTTCATGGGTGACACCTTCAAGAACACCCAATCACCAACCTGAAACTCTAAATGTCGACGTCGATTATCTGCATATGATTTCTGTCGACTCTGGGCTGCCAGTAACCTCTCCTGAATAAGCTCCACTTTATCAACAGCCTGCTGAACCATGTCTGGGCCTATTAATTTAGTCTCACAGATATCAAACCAGCCAATAGGTGACCTGCACTTCCTCCCATACAAGGCCTCATACGGTGCCATCCTAATACTCGAATGGTAGCTATTATTATAAGCAAACTCGATAAGTGGCAAATGATCGTCCCAGCTACCTCTGAAATCAATAATACAGGCCCGTAACATATCTTGTGAATAGTACGCTCGGCCTGTCCGTCAGTCTGAGGGTGGAATGCAGTGCTAAGACTCACTTGCGTCCCCAATCCCTCCTGGAAGGATCTCCAGAAGTTAGCTGTAAACTGGGCTCCTCTGTCGGAGAAAATAGCTGTAGAAACCCCGTGAAGTCTCACTATCTCCTTGAGGTATAACCTAGCATAGTCCTCAGCTGAATAAGTAGTCCTGACTCAAAGAAAGTGGGCTGATTTTGTCAGCCTATCAACGATAACACTAATAGAGTCATATCTTCGCGGAGTGCGAGGTAACCCTGTGACGAAGTCCATATTAATTACCTCTCATTTCCAAGTCGGAATCTCTATCTCCTGTAATAATCGCCAGGCTTCTGATGCTCGACCTTAACCTGTTGACAATTCAGGCACTGAGCAACAAACTCCGCTTTATCTTTCTTCGTGCCATCCCACCAATACAAGTATCTGTGGTCATGATACATCTTCGTTGACCCTGGAAGAACAGAATAACGGGCATAGTGTGCCTCTCCCATAACCTGTTGCCGTAACCCTGCAACCTCAGGTACACATAATCTGCCTCTGTATCGTAGCACTCCGTCAGATGCCACTTTGAATGGGGTCTCCTCCTTCTAAAGAGCTGCATCTCTATAATGTACAAGAACAGGGTCATCGTACTGGTGTCTCTTTACCTCTTCTATGATAGGGGATCCAGCAACTCCTCGGACAGAAACTCCGCCATCACTAGAATCAGCCAAACGGACTCCAAGGTTAGCTAACTGGTGAATCTCACGGACTATCTCCTTCCGTTCTGGTTGTACATCTGTCAAGCTACCCATAGATTTACGGCTAAGTGCATCTGCTACAACGTTTGTCTTCCCTGGATGGTATAGAATATCAACATCATAATCCTTCAGCAACTCTAGCCACCTTCTCTGTCGCAAATTCAGTTCCTTCTGCTTAAAGATATATTGGAGACTTTTGTGATCTGTGTAAATATCAACATGCACGTCATATAAATAATGCCTCCATATTTTTAAAGCATGAATTATGGCTGCTAACTCCAGATCATGAGTAGGATAATTCCTTTCGTGCTTTCTAAGCTACCGGGAGGCATAAGCTATAACCTTGCCATGCTGCATCAATACGCAACCTAGCCCAAAGCCTGAGGCATCACAATAAATAACATAGCCATCTGGTCCCTCAGGAAGTGTTAGGACTGGAGCTGTGGTCAACTTATCTTTCAGCAACTCGAAACTTTGCTCACAAGCGTCGGTCCACTGGAACTTAGCTGCTTTCTGAGTTAGCCTTGTTAAAGGCGCTGAAATCGAAGCAAACTTCTCTACGAATCTCCGGTAATATCCTCCTAGACCCAGAAAGCTACGTACCTCAGTAGGTGTAATAGGTCTAGGCCAAGCCGTGATAGCCTCAATCTTCTGTGTGTCTACCCGAATACCATCAGCTCCAACAATATGCCCTAAGAATGCTACTGAAATCAACCAAAATTCACATTTAGAGAACTTAGCATACCCTTGTGGTGTTGGAGCTCCCTAAGTACCGTCTTCAAATGATCTGCATGCTCCTCTTCTGATCGTGTATAGACAAGAATATCATCAATAAATACAATCACGAACAGGTCGAGGTATCGCTTGAACACTCGGTTCATCAAATCCATAAATATTGCTGGAGCATTGGTCAGCCCAAAAGACATCACTCTAAACTCATAATGCCCGTATCGAGTCCTGAACGCAGTCTTGGGAATATCTGCCTCCTTCACCCGCACCTGATGATAGCCTGACCGCAAGTCTATCTTTGAAAAACATTTAGCACCCTGCAGTTGGTCAAATAAATCATCAATCCTGGGGAGGGGATATCTGTTGTTTATTGTTACTTTATTCAGCTGTCAATAATCAATACACATCCGCAGCGATCCATCTTTATTTCTCACAAATAAAATCGGTGCTCCCCAAGGTGATGTGATGGGCCTGATGAAGCCCATTTCTAATAAGTCTCTCAATTGTTGTTTTAACTCATTCAGTTCCGCAGGTGCCATTCTATAAGGGAGAATAGATATGGGCTGAGTATTTGGCGATACATCTATAGTAAACTCTATCACCCGCTCAGGAGGAAGGCCTGGAAGCTCGTCTGGGAATACATCTGGGAATTCGTTAACTACCGGAACTGACTGAAGAGTCGGTACCTCTGCTTTCAAGTCATGCACACGAACCAGATGATAAATATAACCCTTTCTAACCATCTTTCTTGCCTTGAGGTACGAAATAAACTTACCCCTCGGCGATGTCGTTTTCCCTAACCACTCTATAGCAGGCTCTCCTGGGAATTGAAACCGAACTATCTTTTGTCTACAATCAACGTTAGCATAACAAGAAGCTAACCAGTCCATACCCATAATAACATCAAACTCAGTCATATCAAACTCTATCAGATCTTCCAAGGTATGATGACAATGTACAATCACCTAACAATTTCTATATACTTGCTTTACTATACCCTGCCCCATAGGGCGCATAGCCACAGAAGAAGATGAACCAGCAACTGACCCAGTAGGCTGAGCCGCACCACCTGGGTTACCCCCATACGGACACTCTCTCATGACATGGCCTTGACGGCCGCAAGTAAAGTAAGCACCTGTAGCGAGACGGCATTCCCCAAAATGGGGCCTACCATAACGAGAACACCGAGGCAAGGGTGGCCTCGACTAACTCGAACTCCTGTTCATCTGTGAACCTGAAGCCTTGGAGCTCTGACCGGCCCCTGAATACCCTGTACTATCAAATCTCCTGCCTGTAACCTGTGGGGGTGCACTCCGTGCTGGCTGGGAAGAATATCTACTATACTGCTGAGGCTGCCGGCCTCGGAACTCACCAGAATAACCAGCCGATCTAGCTCTCTTATCCTGGCCTCTATCATAATCTCTATCTGGCTGACGTCTTCTATGTCGATCCTCTACCCCCTGTGCATATTCCTGTACCCGAGCAATATCCATACCTGGCTGAGAATCCATTACCAAACAGCTATCAACTAAGTAACGATCCAGTCCCATCACATAACGATGCACCCTATCAGCCATATCAGCTACAATAGTAGGCGCATATCTGGCCAACGAATCAAACTCAAGACTATAATCCCGAACACTTCTGCCATTCTGCCTCAGATGCAAGAATCTATCAACTCTAGCTCGTCTCATCTCCGGGGGCAGAAAGTGGCCAAGGAAGGTCTCCACGAACTCATCCCACACCGCTGGAGGAGCTCCCTCGCCCCTAGACAACTCCTAGGACTCATACCAATTAACAGCTACATCCCACAACCGATACGAAGCCAACTCAACAGACTCAGTCTCAGAAGCCCTAATTATGCTCAACGTACCCTGCATCTGCCGAATAAACTCCTGCGGATCACCCTCAGGCTTTGACCCAAAAAACACTGGAGGCTTACAACTTAAGAAGTCATGAGCCCTCAAACTGTCATGTCTATCCGCACAGTCAAACCCTTGCCCATGCCTGCGAGCCTGCCCTGCCACTAATCTGGTCAACAACTGAACTGCATCCCTCATGGCTCTATCCTCCGCCCCTGGCTGAGGAGCTGGAGGCTCAGGTGCTGGAACCTCGGGAGCTGGCGGTGGAGCCGCCCCCTGACCCGGAGCTGTCGCTGGCCTAGGTTCCTCTGGAAGTGGCGTTGTAGCAGAACTCGCGGACTGGAACACAATCTTAGGCATAAACTGGGCACGGGCCCTAGTAACTCTCAGAGTCTGGCTAGTATCCCCCACTACCGATTTGCCCTTCTGGGCAGCTGTCGCTTTCTTTGGAGGCATAGATGTAAACATAATAGTCTGTTAGAAAGGGATTATCCTGGTAATATAGCTCTATCGCACGATCTAGGACAAGAAGGAAAGATAACATCCTAAATGCCCTGTAGCTTCTTGTTTATAGATGTGGTACACAACACACCAATAAACAAGACTCTACTAGACACGGTCTGTAGACACTCCGAGGATGAACTGCTCTGATACCACTTTTGTCATGACCCTACCCCGTAGGCCGTGACTAGTGCCCGAGCTGGACACTCGTATACGTACCTGTTAGCTATAATCAACCCAAAACTAACATAATATAGAAACTTGTAAAGCAAAACATCGTCTCCCAACTGTCATATATATATATATATATTGTTATATCCTGTATTTTTGAACATCGGATTATTTGTAAGTTGAGGTGGGGCCCACACGTCAAGATTTTTTTTGGAACATGTGACAAGCTATATGAATCACATATGTAAAGTTAAACACAACTCATGAAGGACCCTTGGGCCAAATCAAAGTGAAAGCCCTCCAAACGAATATTTTTAAGAAAACGTTTCCGGGTGACCTTACTTGGAGGGGCAAAAACGGTATTATAAGTTTGGAATTTGGAAACATAGCAAGAGATAGAAGTTATAGATAATTGAATTAGCTTTCCAACCATAGGTCGTGGGTTCCTAGGTGAAGTCGGTACAAGGAGATATGGACGTTGTAAGGTCGAAAGGTCAGTGGGCTATGCCCAACTCGGGACCAACCAGTTTGGCCCAAGAAAAATGAAAAGAAAAAAAAATGAGGCCAAAGTTTAAGAGGGTGGCCGGCCAAATCCATGGCCCAAACCCACAAAAAAATTAATGAATTTTTCCATGTGTTAAAATAGATGAAAGGGACCATATATTTTCACTTTATCCATTAGAATTTTCAAGAAACACAAAAGATGAAGAACAAAAAACAAAGGGCCATTTCGGCCAAGACCCATGGAAATTGAGTACCTTAAATCTTGTTCCAAAAATTGTTTTCTTGTAGTATTCCTACCAATTCAAGTACCCTCTACAACGTGGTATGATTATTTCGGAAGAGGGTTCATCCGTTTCATCGTTTCCGCCCTTTGGTTAAGTGAAGAAGATTGGAGAAAAAGGTAAGAATTCATTCCATGTTATTATGTTATGAAGGTTTGTTTGTGTTGTAGTATGTAGAAATGAGTAGAAAGTATGGAAATATGGAAGTTTGCAAAGTGGGTATGTAAGTTGGCATGTAGCCGTGTGTGTATGTATGTTATATACGTATGGTGAGTTAAATTTATATTGTATTCTAGTTGTGAGTATGATGGAATTCATATTGAGAATGAAAGTTGAATGAATTTGGTTGAAGTTGGAAATATAGGTATTGGCCGTGTGGTATATGGAGATTAGAATGGGAATGAATTAATTTTGTTTAATATGTTGGTTGTGTTGTTGTGATCCTTATAATGTAAAGGAAGGTAATATGATTTAAGTTGGCATTGAAATGGAATGTAAAAGGTTATGTCATTCTAATATGATTTTATGATATTGTGGAAATGAAGTCGTAAGGTGTAAATTATGATGATTGTTGATGAAGTTGGAAGATAGAAACATGTTATGAAAATGTTTGTTAAAGATTAGAAGTTTTGGTGGAATTATGACTTTGGTGGAAAGCTTGTATATTGTGTATATCTTGTGAATATTTTGTGGAATTGATATGAAATGCTTCCAAATTATATTGTGATGATCTTGATTAATGATGAATGTGAAACTCTTGAGATTTGAAGTTGAAATGGAAGTATCGCACTATGTTAGAAAGGGAACTAGTTGTGCCATGTTGTGTCTTGTAGTTATTGTTGTTGTTGTTAGTGTTGTTATTGGGTTGTTGTTGATTGTTTTGGCCGAGTTTAATTCTCGGGGATGCTATATGTATAGGGGAAATGCTGCCCAAATTTCTGTAGAAAAGTGTTGATTTGATATTTAAGTCCTAAAGTCTTAAGGTTAACATTTGGTAAATGTGACCATTTGTAGATTTTGGACGAAACGGGAAGTGAACTTGGAAAGGCGTAAAAAGCATAAAAGCTATGTAAAGCTATCCCAATTCTTCTTTTGGCATGTCCTAGATGTACTACGATCAGATTCGAGCCTCGGGAAATATTCTGTCTTTCGGAATCCGCGTTTCAAATTGTCCCTTTTTCATTCACTGGAATTGAACCCTATAAGTATGCTTTGTTAAAGAATTGTGTAAATTTCCGCAAATTGTCTAGAAAGTTATGAAATGTCCCTAGGACCTCCGTAGGTGACTCCATAAGCTTAATATATGTAATTTGAGCCCACCGCTTCGGTTGTCCCGAGGTGGGCGCACTACTTCCGACTTTACCCTTTTTGTGTTTATAACTTAATTTCAAGCGGTTCTAAAGGAAACGCCTTAACTACTCTTTTAACTACCAATGATATTTATTCTAAATACTTTATTGAATCTCTGTAAAGGTATGATATTTTGTGTCTCATTTAGTCTCCCACTATTCCCGCTTTGCCTTTTAGTGTACTATTGCCTTATTTTCGAACAATATAAAATGAAACGTTTTAACTATCCTTTTAACTACTAAGGAAAATTGTTTTAATGATTCCCTCGAGTCTGGTAAACTATTTTGGAATATGTAAATGATCCCAAAATGATTATTCTTCCGTAACTCATTATGACATACGACATACACTTACTATGATTCTGTCTGATTTCATTGGTTTGATTTGTCATCCGATATGCCTCATTGAGTCTCTAGAAATATATGGTATTTTTATTGCATTTAGTTTCTCACTACTCCATTCGTGGATGCCTCAATGTTTCCCCCACTGAGCCCGGGCCAGGATATGTTGTCAAGCGTATTCCACTGCATTGTTCGTCGTGCCTCGATGTGAGGGGGCAGGTATATATGTACATGGGTTATGGAGTATGTTGTGCCATGTACACACATTCTGATATGATATGATCTGATATGGCCATCTGATATGATATGTTATGTTACGGGGTTATCCCCTATTCTGCTCCTTATGTGTGGTGGCACCAGCGTCGGGGGGTGGCCACGTTCTGTTTGCCGCGTCCCTTGGCAGGGGTCGGATATGATATGGTATATGTTTCTGTACACACTCCTCATGTTTTGAAAATATGCATTTGATACTTCGGATGTTACACTCACTTCTCTGTAAGTTCTGTTTCGGTTATGATCTTGTTCCGTAATGGGACCAGGTACGACATATGTTTTCAGCGAATACTATTTATGCTATATGATCAGCATTTTGCTAATCTGGATATTCAGTTCATTTTCTGTATCTTCTGCTTCGATTATGACTTTGTTTACTACGTTTCGTGCTTTACATACTCAGTACATATTTCGTACTGACCCCCTTCCTTCGGGGGCTGCGTTTTCATGCCGCGCAGGTACAGACGACAGATTTGCCGACCCGCCTGCCTAGGACATCTATTCTGCTATTTTGGGAGTGCTCTTTTGTCCAGAGCCTATATGTTGGTACAGTCTGCTGCTATTGTATATATGTATGCTATTCAGGGGTATGACGGGGCCCTGTCCCGTCTTATGATTCTGTTATAATCTGTAGAGGTCTGTAGACATACTTGTGTGGGTTTTGTATATGTTTTGGGATGATATGATCTGTGACAGCCTTATCGGCTCCCATGTACTATGTCGGTTCATTTATGATGATTACTAACGCCAATTGACTTTTACATTTAAAAATATTCTGCTGATATGCTAGTCTGGGTTATTGGGTACGTTTGGGTGTCCAGCACGGACACTAGTCGCGGCCTACGGAGTTGGGTCGTTACAAAAGTGGTATCAGAGCGGTTCGTCCTCGGAGTGTCTACAGACCGTGTCTAGTATATTCTTGTTTATCGGTGTGTTGTGCACCACATCTATAAACAGGAGGCTACAGGACATTTATGGTGTTACCTTTCTTTGAATCTTAGATCGTGCGATAGAGCTAGCTGTAGGAAATGAATTCCTTTTTTTTACTAACCTCTGATTTCGGCTGGAGAACGGTATCGACGTAAGACAGTGACTGATGATATTGGAAGCTACACAGTACATAGGTAAGTAATGGTATGAAAGATGTATGCTGGGTAAGGTGTTTGAAATACGATTGAAACATGAAGCTGAAGATTGGAAAGAAAAAATAAACAGGAAAGTGTAGTAGGTGCAGTTTGAGTTGGGCATGTGAGGTAAGCCTCGGCATCTTTATACTTTTATTTGAAATTGTTAGCCCCGTGTGGCTATGATGCGATATGATATGATATGTATATACGTATATGTGTTGGCCCTGTGAGGCATGGTTGGTATTTCCTGTGTACAGGTTTTGGGATAGTAAGAAATACAGAGGAACCTCTGCCCAAATTTTTCTAGGAATATGAAGAGGAAAATGAGATATAAATTCTTAACATGTCTTGAGGGTCGATACCGATAGGGCAAACCTACTGTGTTGGATTAAAGTTTAAGAGATACCCTCCATGTCATTTGTAAGAAGCATTACCCTTATTTGGAAAATTTTATCTCGAGAAAGTATATATGAGTATCAACTTCGCAATTTATTTAAATGGACTAGAAATATGTTCCAACCCCCTTTTGCTTTAGCACAGCCCATGTGAAGGGAAAAATATGTGGAAGGGCAAAATTGTCCAACGATCAAGTTTCCTCTAATTGAAAGGATACAAAGTGTATGACAAGCAGTCGGAAATTGAGTGGTTCGCTCACGACTCAAATATATATAATATATATACATGGAGGTAAATATTGAAGACGATATAGTCAGAAAAATAAAAGAATTCTCGCTAGGTCGGGGTGGGACCCGCTACGAGAACGTTCTGAAAGCTGTCAAGACCCTGACTTGTCTTAAATTGCGTGACAAAGGACGTGCGGGGCAATTGGTGTACTTATACCGGCCTTAACGTGCTTAAATGCATTAAAGCTGTAAGGTTAAGCGTGCCAGGGCCAGAGCAATTCTGGGATGGGTGACCCCCTGGGAAATGTACAAATATTTTCGCAAACATAGATATAAGAGACGAATAGGAAATTCGGGGTAACCTAAAGGGAATTAGGATATGTGGAAAGGTAAGAAATGTTATAGGGGTCACACGAGCTGAGACGGATTAGATTGCTAAATAGGAAGAAAAAACAGCGCAGCTCGGAAATTATAGTAAATTTGAACAAGTGATTGAAGATGTATTGTAAAAGAAATGGCAATGATATATATATACGTATGTGTAGGCCACCCCCCCCCCCCTCCCCCATTTATGATATGTCGATTCATGGTGAACCCTAATAGCCAGTGTTGTAATATATGGAAAACATTAACTGGACAGAATTTACGAGAAAAGGGGAAAGGTATGGTATAGATGTTACGAAGTAGACTGATATTTATTTTGCTACTGGTTGAGATTGGAAGATTCTAATACAACAATGTTTGGAAAGAAAAGAGAATAATTGAGTGGAAGGTAAGGAGATCAAAATGTCAAAAAAAAGTGAACCGTAAGAAACGTAATTAAGCGGAGCCTCTAAAGGAGTCGACGGGCAAAGCACGAAGTTAATTGCGAAAGAGAACTAAAATTAAATAGCGCAGGGCAAAAGAAAACTTATGGCATGAAATGATGAATCATGTGAATATCGAATTATTTGATTATCGACAAAATAGAACGACAGATAAAGAATGGGTATGAAGGAAGAAGGTGATTACTAAGATATAAACATTTGTCCTCGAATGTTAAATTATCCTTATAGGTCTTACAAACACTCCGGGGGAGTTTCTTCTTATGAGTAGCACACATGAATTATTTACCAATTAATATAACAAGTTTAAAGATTTAGATCACCTGTAGATGTAGAGAACAAGTGAGGGTACTTTTTCTTCATTTCATCCTCTGCTCCCCAGGTCGTTCCTTCTTTATTATTGTTTCGCCATAAGACTTTAACAGAGGGTATATCTTCGGTACGCGGGCTCCTCACCTGACGATCCAGAATAGCTACAGGTTGCTCTTCTTAAGACAATTTTTCCATCACCTGAATATCATTCACTGGAAATGTTCTGGAGGGATCACCAACACATTTGCGGAGCATGGACACATGAAATACCGGATGTATCGCTTTCAAATCAGATGGCAGATCTGGCTCATAGGCGACATTCCCAATCTTTCGAATAATCTGATAAGGTCCGATATATTACAAACGGAGCTTACCCTTTTTGTTGCATCGCACCACGCCTTTTATAGACGATACTCTCAAAAATACACAATCACCAACCTGGAACTCCAAGGGTCGACGTCGTTTATCAGCGTATGACTTCTGTCGACTCTGACTTGCTAATAGTCCCTCTCGGATAAGTTTCATCTTATCAACCGCCTGTTGGATCATACCTGGGCCTATTAGTTCTGTTTCGCCAATATCAAACCAGCCGATCGGTGCCCTGCATTCTCTGCCAAACAAAGCCTCGTACAGAGCCATCTGGATGCTAGACTGGTAGCTGTTATTATAAGCAAACTCAATCAACGGCAGATGACTATCCCAGCTGCCTCTGAAATCAATAACACAGGCTCGCAACATATCTTCTAGCGTTTATATAGTGCACTCGGCCTGTCCGTCACTCTGGGGATGGAATGCTATGCTCAGACTCACCTTAGTCCCTAATCTTTCCTGAAAAGATCTCCAGAAATTTTCCATAAAATGGGCACCTCCGTCAGTGGTAATAGATGTAGGAACTCCGTGGAGTTGCAGTATTTCTTTAATATATAGTCTGGCATAATCCTCCGCTGAGTAAGTGGTTCTGACGGGAAGAAAGTGGGCTGATTTTTTGTCGGCCTATCCACAATAATCCAAATAGAGTCATACTTCCGCGGAGTGCGAGACAACCCTGTAATGAAGTCCACTTGGTTTCTGATGTTCAATTTTAACCTGCTGGCAATTCGGGCACTGGGCAACGAACTCTATGATGTCCCGTTTCATGCCATTCCACAGTATAAGCATATAAGTTCATGGTACATTTTAGTGGATTCAGGATAACAGAATACCGAACATTATGCGTTTCGCCCATCATTGGCCGTCGCAGCCCTGCAACGTCAGGCACACATAATCTGCCTCTGTATAATAATACCCCATCAGGTGAGATCTCAACTGGGTCCCTTTCTTATCAAGGGTTGTATCTTTGTACCATACCAGAATAGAATCCTCGAACTGACGCTGTTTTACCTCTTCCCTAATCAACGATTCAGCAACTTCTCGGACAAAATCGCAATATCTCCAGAATCGACCAAACGGACTCCAAGGCTAGCTAACTGATGAATTTTACAAGCCAATTCCTTCTTTCTGGATACACGCCGGTCAAACCGCTCATAGATTTGCGGTTAAGGGCGTCTGCCACAACGTTAGCTTCCTTTCAGCAACTGGGACTACATTCACAAGTACCGGTCCACTGAGATTTTACTGCCTTCTGAATTAGCTTCATTAATAGTGTCGTAGCAGAAATAAATTTCTCTACAAATCTTCTGTAATATCCGACCAATCCCAGAGAACTGCGTATTTCAGTCAATGTCGAAGGCCTAGGCCAATTCCTTATCGCTTCAATCTTCTATGTGTCAATTGTTTTCATTTATGCTTACTTTACTTTCATTTACTCCCCTTCTTTGGGATTATACTTCTACCATATCCATGTCTTTTCTTTCTAACCTATAACTTGATTATCTTCGTACGAAACCTTAACAGAATCACGATTATATAGTACAAAATCTTATCCGATAGCTGGCACTCAAGTAATATAATTAATGTAGAAGTTTATCTCTTAGTAATCACATTCTTCCTTCATACCCATTGGTTATATGTCGTTCTGTTTCCTCAATAATCGAATTATTTGATACTCACATGATTCATCGTTTCATGCCATAATTTTTCCTTTGCCCTGCACTATTTCATTCTAGCTCGTTTTCGCAATTAACATTCGTGCTTTGCCAGTCAACTCTTTTAAAGACTCTGCTTAACTATGTTTCTTACGGTTCACTTTTTCTGGTATTTAATCTCCTTACCCCCCACTCAATTATTCTCTTTTCTTTCCAAACATCGTTGTATTAAAATTTTCCAAACTCAACCAGTAGCAAAATGAGTATCGGTCTATTTCGTAACATTTGTACCATACCTTTCCCTTTTCCTCGTAAATTTTGCCCAGTTAATCCTTTCTATATATTACAACACTGGCTATTAGGGTTCACCAATCGATCGACATAGTCGTAAATGGGGGGTCCTACACATACGTACATATATCACTACCATTTCTTTCACCATACATCTTCAATCACCTGTTCAAATTTTTACTCTGATTCTAGAGCTGCGCTGCTTTTCCTTTCTTTTTACCAATCTAATCTGTCTCAACTCACGTGACCCCTATAAGGTTTCTAACCATTCCACACATCCTAATTCCCTTTAGGTTACCCCGAATTTCTTATTCATCTCTTATATCTATGTTTGCCAAAAATTTTGGTACATTTCCCAGGGGGGCACCCATCCCAAAATTTCTCTGGCCCTAGCACGCTTAACTTTAAAACTTTAATACATTTAGGTGCGTTAAGGCCGGTATAATCACGTCAACTGCCCCGCGCGACCTTGGTCATGTAATTTAAGGCAAATCGGGGTCTTAACAACTTTCAAAACGTTCTCATAGCGGGTCCCACCCCGATTTAGAGGGGATTCTTTTACTTTTCTAACTATATAGTTACCGTGTCGCCCCTGTAAATCCTCAATATTTACCTCCATGCGTGTGTATATATATACGTTTAGACAGCTCACGGGTTTAGGTTTTTATTCCACAGATCCCATCTCCAACCAGTCGATGAGAACTGATAAAATGTTACAAACTAGAATCCGATGAACTTCGCGGAATCTCTTAGCACTTAACTCACATAATTACCTCCATATTTGTGTATATGTATATTTTTGAGTCGTAAACGGACCACTCAATTTCCACTGCATGTCATACACTTTGTATTCTTCCAATTAGAGGAAACTTAATCGTTGGACATTTTTTGCCCTTCCACATATGCTGTCCTAAAGCAAAATGGGGTCGGAACATATTCCGGTTCGTTTAAATAAATTGCAAATCTGCTACTCATATATGCTTTCTCGAGATAAAATTTTCCAAATACGGATAATACTTCTTACGAATGACACGGAGGGTATCTCTCAAACTTTAATCCAACATAATGAATTTACCCTATCGGTATCGACCTTCAAGACATGTTAAGAATTTATATCTCATCTTCCTCTTCGTATTTCTAGGAAAATTTGGGCAGAGGTTCCTCTGTATTTCTTACTATCCCAAAACCTTCCCACAGGAAATACCAACCATGCCTCACAGGGCCAACACATATACGTATATACATATCATATCATATCGCATCATAGCCACACAGGGCTGATAATTTCAAATAAAAAGTATAAATATGTCGAGGCTTACTTCACATGTCCAACTCGAACTGCACCTATTGCACTTTCCTGTTTACTTTTCATTACGATTTTAAACTTTATATTTCAATCGTGCTTCAAATACCTTACCCAGCGTACGTCTTTCATACTATTGCTTACCTGGGTACTGTGTAGCTTCCAATATCATCAGTCACTGTCTTACGTCGATACCGTTCTCAAGCTGAAATCAGAGGTTAGTAAAAAGGAATTCATTTCCTACAGTTGGCTCTATCGCACGATCTAAGATTCAAAGAAAGGTAACACCCTAAATGTCCTGTAGCCTCCTGTTTATAGATGTGGTGCACAACACACCGATAAACAAGACTCTACGAGACACGGTCTGCAGACACTCCGAGGACGAACCGCTCTGATACCACTTCTGTCACGACCCAACCCCGTAAGCCGCGACTAGTGTCCGTGCTGGACACCCAACGTACCCAATACCCCAAACCAGCATATTAGCAGGAAACATCAAGATGAAAGTTAGTTGGTGCTATTAAATATCACAGATGAACAGATTTTGTACGTGGAAGCCGATAAGGCCATCAGAGATCATAACAACCCAAAACATATACAGAACCCACATGTATGTCTACAGACCTCTACAGAACATAACATAATCATAAGACGGGATAGGGCCCCGTCATACCCCTGAATAGCATACATATATATACAACAGCAGCAGACTGTACCAAGGTATAGGCTCTGGACAAAAGAGCACTCCAGAATAGCAGATTAGATGTCCTAAACAGGCGGGTCAGCAAATCTGTCGTTAGTACCTGCGCGGCATGAAAACGCAGCCCCCGAAGAAAGGGGGTCAGTACGAAATATGTACTGAGTATGTAAAGCACGGAACGTAGTAAACAAAGTCATAATCGAAGCAGAAGATACAGAAAATGAACGGAATATCCAAATTAGCAAAAATGCTGATCATAAAGCATAAGTAGTATTTGCAGAAAACGTATGTCATACCTGGTCCCATTACGGAACAAAATCATAACCGAAACAGCACGTACAGAAAAGTGAGTGTGATATACAGAGTATCAAATGCATATTTTCAAAACATGAAGAGTGTGTACAGAAACATATGTCATATCATATCCGGCCCCTGCCAAGGGACTCGGCAGACAGAACGTGGCCACCCCCCGACGCTGGTGCCACAACACATAAGGATCAGAAAAGGGGAATGACCCCGTAACATAGCATAACATATCAAATGGCCATATCAGATCATATCATATCATATCAGAATAGTGTACATGGCACAGCATACTCCACAACCCATGTACATGTATACCTGCCACCTCACATCGAGGCACGGTGAACAATGCAGAGGAATACGCTTGACAACATATCCTGGCCCGGGCTCAGTGTGGGAAACATTGAGGCATCCACGAATGGAGTAGTGAGAAACTAAATGCAATGAAAATACCATATATATTTCAAGAGACTCAATGAAGCATATCGAATGACAGATCAAATCAATGAAATCGAACGGAGTCATAGTAAGTGAAATTCGAATGTCAAAATGGGTTACGGAAGCATAATCTTTCTGAGATCGTTCCCAAGTTTCAAAACAATTCATAAGGCTTAATGAAATATTAAAACAATTTTTATTTAGTAGTTAAAAGAGTATTTAGAATATTTCTTAAAAAAATGCTCGAAGACAAGTCATAAACACAAAAGGGTAAAATCGGAAATAGTGGGCCCACCTCTGGAAAAATGAAGCGGTGGGCTCAAATTACGTATTTTAAGCTTATAAAGTCACCTACGGAGGTTCTGGGGACATTCCATAATTTTCTAGACAATTTGCGGAAGTTTGCACAATTCTTTCAATAAAGCATACTTATAGGGTTCAATTCCATTGAATGAAAAAGGGGTATTTTCAAATGCAGATTCCGATGAGCAGAATACTTTCCGAGGCTCAAATCCGATCCTAGTACACCTAGGACATGCCAAAAGAAGAATCGGGATAGCCTTACATACCTTATATGCTCTTTACGCCTTTCCAAATTCAATTCCCGTTTCGCCCAAAATCTGCAATTGGTCACATTTACCAACTCTCAATTTCCAATCTTTAAGTATTCAATCTTTATTCATAATTGCCTACAGAAATTTGGGCAGCATCTCCCCTATACATATATCATCCCCGAGAATTTAACTCGGCCAAAAAAATCAACAACAACCCAACAACAACACCAACAACGACAACAATCAATATAGGACACAATATAACACAACTAGTCTTCTTTCCGACATAATGCAAGAACTTTCATTCCGACTTCCCATTTCCAAACCAATCTCAATGTTTTCATATTCATTATTAATCTAGATTATCACAATATAATTTGGAAGCATTTCATATCATTTCCACAAAATATTCACAAGATATACAAAATATACAAACTTTCTACCAAAGTCATAATTCATCCAAAACTTCTAATATTCAACCTACATATCCATAACATATTTCCATCTTCCAATTTCATCAACAATAATCATAATTCACATCTTAACAACTTCATTTCCATAATATCACAAAATCATTCTAAAGTGACATAATCTTCTACATTCCAACTTCAACCAAAATTCATTCAACTTTCATTCCCAATATAATTTTCACCATAACCACAACTAGAATACAACATAAAATTCAACTCATATATGTATACAACATACATACACTCACGGCTACATATATATATATATATATATACACTTTGTAAACTTCCATATTTCCATAGTTTCTACTCATTTCCATATACTACAACACAAACAAACCTTCATAACATAATAAAAATGTATGAATTCCTACCTTTTTCTCCAATCTTCTTCACTTGTCCAAAGTGTGAGATTGATGAAACTAATGCTCAATCTTCCAAAACAACTACACCAAGTTGAAGAGGGACCTTGAATTAGTAGGAATTCAACAAGAAAATAATTTTAGAGTCAAGATTTTTTTGAGGGTGATTTTTCTATGGCCAACCAGAAATGGCTCTTATGTTTGCTCTTGGTTTTTCTTCTTTCTCTTCTTTCTTTGTTTCTTGAAACTTCGATTAGATAGTGACCATTTATAATTAATTAGCACATGGAAATATTCATTAAAACCATAGGTTGGGCCTCACTTGGCCGGCCACCCCTTAAACATTGGGCCTAAATTTTCATTTTATTTTTTTGGGTCAACTCGGTTGATCCCGAGTTAGGCCTAGCCCACTGACCTTTCGACCTTAAAACGTTCATATCTCCTTGTACCGACATCACCTAGGAACCCACGACCTATGGATAGAAAGCTAATTCAATTATCTACAACTTCTATTTCATGGTATCTTTCCAAATTTCAAACTTATAATACCGTTTTTGCCCCTCAAAGTCAGGTCACCCGAAAACGTTTTCTTAAAAATATTCGTTTGGAGGGCTTCCACTTTGATTTGGCCCAAGGTTACTTCATGAGTTGTGTTTAACTTTACATATGTGATTCATATGACTTTTCAGATGTTCCAAAAAAAAAAAATCTCGGTGTGTGGGCCCCACCCCAGCAAATAATCTGACGTTCAAAAATACGGGATATAACAGCTCTACTGTTCCAGTGCATATTCTGGAATCTTCAGCCTCATGTATCACTTCTCGACTTCTTTAAAAGACTTTAACAGTCACTCTACTTTTTAGCTCTTAATCTCAATCTTTAGAGTTGACTATCAAGTAGCGCTGGAGTTCCCTCATATAATAACTTTACATAGCTGCTCTGTGCTCTGACTATCATCAACTGGTATAATTCTGATTTTTTTTTATTTGACCTATAAGTTCTCTGTCTTCTAGTGGCCAGCTCATTCTGGTCATCTCGCTTAAACAATTTCATAATTTCCCTTAACCCAACTTGTACCACTTTAGGCATATTATCTCGTATCTGTTCTTTATCTTTAATTCAAGCTCTTCTATTGCCTCTTTACTCGGATCTTGCTTTTAGTTTTCCCGTCACACATTATGTTGCAATCTTTACAAGAATATGTGTAGGTGCTCAAATTAGCCCAAGAAATACCTTAGCGTCGTCTCATTAGTCTTCATGTTTTGCCTTGCCTTCTCCTTTCTTATCTTACAATCGGTATCAGGGAAAATCTTCAGTTCAACCATGGCCATGTCCTATTTTCCCTCAGTACTAATTCTATTTCGGTAATTTGGCTTAAACCATCTTTACATCTTTCCCTAATGTACCCAAAATATCGTAACCGAATTGTTACTACCGAATCCTTACTCTTCTTATCACGTACTCACTTGATCTCATTCTTAACATAATATTTGTAGGTTGCATAACTATTCTTGTACAACTTGTACAAAGTGTATCTAATCTTAGTCAGAGTCTTCCCTTCTCCTGGTTCATTCTGCTTTACATATCCGCACTAAAACTCGTGTGTAGCCTTTCTTGTCATACTCCTATCCCTTCCTTTAATTACCCTTTGATTTCCTCATATCCTACTGTAGGAGATTTTTCTGTCCCTTCTCCTTTGCTATTTGTAAGTCACAATATCATTAGGAAGCAACTCCGTTGCCAACATCTTCACCTCTAATTCAATATAGCCTTGCTATCCTTTATAATATCTTTTGTCGTATTCTTCCTTTTATAAGAATCCACTTTCTAATGTCATATTATCCAAGATCTTTACCAATAATTCTCAGCACTGTCTGAAATACCATCTTGGCTACTATTCGTTAATCGCTGGCTTCCAGATCATATCAACTTGTTTCAGCATGAGATCTCATTTGAAGTTTGAGTATCCATATTGGATATATTATAGCGTCAATTATTTCCATTTGTACTTACTTTGCTTTCCCCCGCTTCCCCCCTTTGGGGTTGTACTTATACCATGTCCATGTCTTTTCTTTATCATTTATAACTTTCATTCCCCACATACGAAACCTTAACCAAATCACGAAGCGATGAGAACTCTCGATATATAGTACAAAATATTATCTGATTGTTGGTACTCGAGTAATGTAATTAATGTAGCAATTTACCAAAGCCACATTTGATAACAACGAGGTTAGGGAGATCCCAAATTTATAATTAAAATATAAGAAGTGCGGAAGCAAATATAGAAAAGAATCTAAAAACTAGAAAATAAAAGATATGGGAAATTCGAAGGAACAATCCACGAATTTCCAAGAACGTTAGTTCTAAAGTCTTGACAAGATCCAAGTAACAACATATAGATTTATAGGAAGAAATCTAACGCCTTTACTTGAGATAACAAATCAAAAACAGTAGATTAGGATCCTGACCGCTTTGTGAGTAACTTAAGACAACAATTAGTATTTAGAACTAACCGCCTTCGAAAGAATACCAAAAAGAAATCAAAGATATCAAGGAAGAAATTATCTTACTACCTTGAACTAGGAACTAGTTAGGTTGAAAGATAAATCCAAAAGTAATGCCACAAAGGTTCAAAAGAACTCTCAATATAATATATTCTTCAAAATCTGCCTTACAATGAATGACAATCACCCCTTTATATAGTTGTAAAGAAGGAGCTAGTCAAAATAGAAATAAATGGGAATTATCTTCCCTAGAAGCATAGAAGACTTCCCACACTTGGACCAAGGCAGTCAACATAGATTAAAACAACCTAGAAGACTACCCACACTTGGACCAATGCAAGTCAACATAGATTAAAACAACAATTAAATATTTATTCTAGAAAATAATAATATTTGGGCTAATTTTGGGCTGCTGGAAACTTCTTCTTTTGGGGCTGATTTGGACCTCATTCCATCTCACTTTGGACTTTAATTTGGGCCTCCAAATAACTGTAAGACTTGAGGAAAAAATCTGAATTGGGCTGGAGCTCTTCTTCCATCATAAGACACTTTTGAATTGTTGATTGCAGCCCATTAAGCATGTCTTGCAATTTCCTCGTTTGAGATCTTGTCATGGGTCTTCTTGGAACTTCCAAATCTTCATCCACGTCCTTCAATAATTCTGAGCTACCATGGATGCTATCAACATTCCACTTACTCCAATCAATAATTAATTAGTACCTATAGTTGTTCCAAATCTCAATTAGGTAGCACGTATATTCTAATGATAAGTGTCCCAAGCTCTCCTATAACGGTATCTTTACCCCAACGGATATAATTTGTCTCCTCTAATAAATTTACAATACCTCAGTTGTTTCTTAAATCCACAATCCTTGTCCTTTAAGGATTTCACTATTTTCGAGGTGAAGTTATATACACGCAGTATTCCTTTATGCCTTATGCTCTTTCACCCTTGTTGTGTACCCAACACTGACTTCTAACTTACTCAAAGTCATATCAAGTTCGTCTTAATGATAGTCTTATCTTATCGCCTTGTCGTTGTATTACACCTTTAAGTTCATAGCTATATATTTCTCTTTTATTTTATACTCGTACTCAATCTATTACGTCTATCTTGAGTGCTTCCTTTAGTATTCCTTTCATTTCTCAGTCTATGTCAATCCTTCATTCTATACACGAGGAATCTTATGCTACCCCTGTATCCTTCGGAAAACACTACTTCTACATAACCCCTTTCTTATTTTCAAGGTATATTATGTTCATCCCTGTTTGTTCTTATCATACCATTCATTTCTGGCACTCATTCTGTCTCGTTGCTCATCTTCCTTTAGTTCGGTCTTTCATAATTCTGTCGCTTATATTACTCGTTTTCTTAGCTATATACGTCATAACACATCGCTACACTGTAATCCCACTCGCTTTCTTCTTATCTTCTTCTTTCAATTAACTCCTTCTCTTCCTGTGCTCACTTTCACTTTCGTTACCACCTGATCTCTATCCTGAACTTTTCCTATAGAACTTTGTAAGCCCCTTTTTTTTTATTCGTTCTATATTTTCTTTTCCGTTTCACACTGATCACATCATATCTTTAAGTTACTTCCTCGCTAGGCTTTACTTATTTCTATAACAATCCTTATGGTATTCAGATTACATCCTGTTCGTAGTCAATCCTATAACGTAACACTTCATAACCTTATTCACGATTCTTACTATGTTTTAATTATACTCTGTGGACTAGGCGTACTTAACCCTTCACCATTTCTGATCAACTTTATCCTTAATATCTCACAAGCTATCTTATCAATACCTTCATAATTTGTCATAATTCTTCCTCCTTCGTACTTTTATCTCAATCATACTACTACTCCTTTTAACTGTAAACTCGTCGTAATTTATCCCTACTTATCAGTTCACTCGATACCTTAATAAAAGATTTGCCACCTTTTTCTAAATCATCCCTTAGTATCACAAGCCCTTCCAAATTATCCCAGCATTTCATCAACAACATATGAAACACATGATCCTAGACAGCCCACGAGTTTGAGTTTTCCTTCCACAAATTCCATCTCCAATTAGTTGATTAAGAACTAATAAAATGTCACCATGAAACATTCTCCAACCACCACCAGAAGAAAAACTAGAATCCGACAACATATGAAACACATGATCCTAGACAGCCCACAAGTTTGAGTTTTCCTTCCACAAATTCCATCTCCAATTAGTTGATTAAGAACTAATAAAATGTCACCATGAAACATTCTCCAACCACCACCAGAAGAAAAACTAGAATCCGACAAGCACCACAGGACTTCTAGTGCTCGATTCACATGGTTTACCTCCAAATTTATTCCTGAGTCGTGAACGAATTGTTTAGTTCATAAACTACTTGATGTATGCTTTGTACTTTTCAATAAAAGTGAAACTTAATCGCTGGACGTTTTTGCCCTTCAACATGAGCTTTTCTAAGGTAAAAATGTGGTTGGAAAGTATTCTGGTCCGTTCAAATGAATTCCAAACTTTACTGCTCATATATGCTTCTTCGAAATAAAATTTCCCAAATAAGAATGGTGCCTCTTACGAATGACATGGAGGATATCTCTTAAAGCTTTAATCCAACATAATAAATTTACCCTATCGATATCGACTTTCAAGACATATTATGAACTTATATCTCATTCTTTTTTTTCCTATTTCTAGGAAAATTTGGGCAGAGTTTCCTCTATACTTCTTACTATCCCAAAACCTGCACGCAGGAAATACCAACAATGCCTCACAGGGCCAACATATATACGTATATATCATATCGTATCATAGCCACACAGGGCTCCCAATTTCCAGTAAAAAGTATAAAGGTGTCGGGACTTACCTCATATGTCGCACCTCGAGACGTACCTGATCCTTTAGCGATCTGTCCTGTTATACATTCCTATCTACCTCCCCTTTCATCCTTCAACTTTACATGTCAAACATATTTCAATATTCTTACTTTATCCGACATGTCTCTTTCGCACCGTTGCTTACCTGTGTATTGTGTAGCTTCCAATATTATCAGTCACTTTTTTCTGTCGATACCATTCTTCAATTGAAATCAAAGGTTAGTATAAGGAATTTTATTTCCTATGGCTGGGCTCTATCGCACAATCTTAGATATGAAAGAAAGGTAACATCCTAAATGTCCTGTAGCTTCCTGTTTATAGATATGGTGCACAACACACCGATAAACAAAACTCTACTAGACACGGTCTGTTGACACTCCAAGGATGAACTGCTCTGATACCACTTTTGTCACGTCCTAGCCCCGTGGGCCATGACTAGTGCCCGAGCTGGACACCCATATAAACCTGTTAAACATAGTCGGACTGATACTATAGGTCCTCAATCAATCACAACGAAATAACATACGCAAGCCGACGAGGCTGCCACTATATATATATATATCATTATGCTACGCAAGCCGACAAGGCTGCCACTACATATCATTATATTACGCAAGCCGACAAGGCTGCCACTACGAAACGATAACATATGCAAGCCGGCAAGGCTACTACAACAACAGAACTTCCACAATAACTATATAGACACAGCTGATCTTAATCTGTATACAACCCACACACATGTCTACAGACCTCTAAGAGTACTAATAGTGAAATATGACGGGACAGGGCCCCGCCGAACCCCTGGATAAGCATATACATATACATTAGAAGATCTGCACCAAAAGTCTAGACTCCGGAACAGGAGCTCTCCAAGACAGTTGAGTAGAAGTCCTATGCTGAAGGATCACCAATCCGACTATCTGTACCTGCGGGCATGAAATGCAGCCCCGCGAAGAAAGGGGGTTTGTACGGAATATGTACTTAGTATATAAAGCATGAAATACAGTAAAAAGGATCATAACTGAAATAGGAATTTCCAAAAACAAGTATGACTTTTAAAACATCAATACACTTGCCTTATGATGTGAAAATCATGCATATCAATATCATGTACCATACCCGGCCCATTATGGGACTCGGTGCCATAATCACATCATCATAACATCATATCATCGTATCATCATTGTCAAACCCTGATCTTATTAGGGTGTGATGGGCACCCGACCCCACATACGGAGCCGAGCGAACCCGCAGACCCTGATTACACACCTAAATTTTTTTTTTCTGAAAGTCAATTACAAATAAAATACATGTTGTGTTTTCGAAATCTTCCGCTTACTATTTCCAGAATTTAACAAGTCTGTAATTGTACGAAATTTATTATGCGACACACAAAATAACATATCGGCTGATGAAACCGCTTACAGACTGACTATCATTACCCACGACGTTGTCTGCAAAGTCTCTAATACTGATCGGACATCACAACATACATACCCTGACTCGGCAGCACTCCTAGAGGAAATGGAGCCCGCCAATCCACTGGACCATCTTCAGCTCATCTCGTCTAGCCATTTGTGGGTACCTGCGCGGCATGAAACGCAGCCCTCAAAGAACAGAGGGTCAGTACGGATATGTACTGAGTATGTAAGGCATAAGTACAGAAAACGAAACCATGACTGATATAGACAGAACAACATACAAAAACTTATTCAGAAATATCAAACACTTATCATTTTTCTTTTCCAGACACGAATCATACTTACTCATCTCGTATACCAGACAGATTTCAGAACGTACAAATTGCTTGAATGCCATCACATAGCAGACGGAATACAGAATGTACGGAAGGTCAGAATACTTACTTTCCCAAATAAGTCATGCATATCAGAATCGGATATCGTATCACATACGCGGCAACCCCGGGGACAAATAACACGCCGGGACAAGTGCCATATCATACAGACGATAACCTCGGGGACAAATAGCACGCCGAGGGACAGTCACATCATATCATATGCATGGTGGCCTCGGGGACAGATAACACGCCGAGGAACCGATGAACAGTGCCAATGAATGCGCACGATAGCATAGGAACGTGGCTGCCACTCCTGCCTTTGGCGCCACAGCACATCTAACTTCCAGAATTTTTTCTCCGATCTCCGTCACACATCACATAACCACGGTACCCGGGGGCGGACAGATAACACAGCACCCCGAGCCCGGACACATCATACTTCGTAACATAACCTCGGTAACCGGGGACGGACATATAACACAGTACCCCGAAACCGGACACATCATACTTCGGAATTCATATATGGAACCCGGCCCCCAACAGAGGACCCGACGAACCATCCGTACGATACATACCGGCCCGGGACTCGGTGAAGGAAATCATAACATATGCACGAGCAGAGTCGTGAAGAATCAAATGCGCATAACTCAAGCTCAATAAATTAATCAAACGTATTCTCAGAATGTCCATACAGATTACTTATTACCAATTACTTATAGATTATTCAAACATATTCTCAGAATATGCATAACATATTCCTTATTACAGAATACTTTATGTCAAATTACTCTTAACAGAATATTTCTATGAAGGTACTTAGCGCTTTTACTCAACCAGAATACATGTTCCAAATTGCTTGCATCGGGTTTCCTCTAACCGACTACTTAGGTCCGAATACATATATCAAAAGGATTATGACAGAATGCCTATCGACATGTGAAGGTCCAGAACAAGTTTCGGGTCAATCGGAGTTAGTATACAAAAGTTACGAGCGTTCGAAGTACAAAACGCTCTCCAATCATTTCAGAAGCTTTTCTTGGAAAACCAAAGCCGTAATCAGGTTAACTACCCTTTTAGACATGATTATGGATCAAACCAAATAGAACCTTTGGAATCATACGTACGTCGGAATACTTAAGTCAGAATAAATATATCAAAAGGGTTATGCCAGGATACTTAATTCAACCTACTTATGTCGGAATATTCAGGTCAGAGTCCATACTTGTATCTGAATTTCTCATATCGGAACACTTATGCCAAATACTTACGTCAGAACATTTGTGTCGGAACGATTAGTCCAGAATGTTTATATCAAAAATACTTAAATCACGATTCACCTATCAGACTCATTTGACACTTAAGTTAGGGAAAACATACAGATCACAAACAGACTTCGAATTACAGAATGGAATAACCTCAAGATACATATCATATCATATCCTACATGGCTCTAGGGCATGCCAAGGAAAGAAAGGTAAGCCTCACATACCTGGGCGACGACCAACTGGTTGTGCTTACGCATCCAACTTGTTTTCTTACACGCAAGAGGGTTCATCCATCTTGTCAATCTACGTCCAAAAGGATTCATTCATTCGTTAGACTCGTTGTCACATACTTGCCTTAACCTTTCAAACACGTTTTCTTATGTTCTGCCGGAATTTCGGCAGCATCTCCTCTGTAAATGTACCAATCCCGAGAATAAGGCTCGGCCCCAAATCAACAACAACCATCCGGGAATTTAACCCGGCCAAACCAACAAAGATACTAACACACCAATAAGTTGTTCAAAACACATTTTCACATTAGCGACTCCTACACAATTCAACATCATAATCTTATACTTAATTCGACTACTTACACTCAAACCAACATAATTGTTCATACATTCCATTTCTAATCCGAACCCAATCGAAACAATATTCCAGACCCTTTAAACAATTCACACGATATTACAAACAACTCAACCAACACTAAACACATTCTTTCCTCCCAAATTCACACATTATGCTACAATACATTCATTTACAACTTCATTTCATAAAATCAAGAAACCGCATCACGACTATATTATAATCACATTAGCTTCCAAATCAACCCGCATAATTAAAATCTTAACTTGGATTATCAAAACTTCATTTTCCATCATAGAACTCACAACGACGACAACCAAAATACTAACAACAATTTATTCATTCCCAACTACACAAAAGGGGACCATACGGCCAACCCCCAACAATTCCATATTTCATGAATTTCTTCCAATTCCATATACTACAATACGCATGAATCCTTCATAACAACAATTTTAATACGAAGTAAAATTTTCTTATTCTTTCTATTCCAAAACAGCCCATACACACGGCTACACACACCAATACACACATGTTTCACAAATTTCACTCATTTCTACATACTACAATACTTCAACAATATTCATAACACATAAAAGAGGGTTAGTTCTTTACCTTCATCCTTCATCTTTTCCACTTGGTTATGACTCATGAACCATCCATATAAGTATTCTACTTGCTCCAACAACTCCACCTTGTTGACAAGCATCTTCCCCATAGCAAGAAACTAGAAGAAAACAACCCTCCATGATCAAATTTGAGGGGCTGGTTTCGGCCAGCCCCTAGCCGAACTCACCTCTCTCTCTTTCTTTTATTTTTGTTCATCTTTATCTTGTCTTGAATTAGAAAGGGAGTCACATATATATAGTTATCATTTCAAGCATGTGAGGGGCACATGCCCCTCTCTAGAAGTTTCCTTTAATTTCTTGAAATTTTCCTAGCATAAAAGATGAACCAAAGTCTTGCCATGTACACCTTGGCCCATATAGTTTCCATCACATGGCCAATGTGGCCCTTTTGAACTTTCATAAAATTTTTGTGAAATTCCCGTTCCGTCCCTCGACTTTTCTCAATATGACCATTTTACCCCTAGCCTTCCACATTGTTTCCATTGGTCATTTTGCAAATTTCTCCTCTTGCCCCTAGGCTCTCACATTATTTTCATACTAATAATGGTCATAAATGATATTCTTAACGACTTGCGCATTAATGTAGTTTTTGAAAATGGTTTCGTCCTTAACTTCCCACGACGACTTTGAAATATCCAAACGTTCAAAATACGGGCTATAACAATCATATCATCATATACATATACCGTACCCGGCCCTCTAGTAAGGGACTCGGTGAATAAAGTCGTGTACACGTATACCATACTCGGCCCATCATGGGACTCGGTGCCATAATCATATCATCATATCATATACCGTACCCGGCCCTCTAGTAAGGGACTCGGTGAATAATTCAGTGACACTGTGTACGATAACTTACCCGGCCCGGGACTCGGTGAAAGACGTAATGACAGCATGCACGAGCAGAGTAGTGTGTGATCATATACAAACCAAGTCATCATCTGAGGCTTAATAGAATAAGTAAAATAAACTAACACTTGAGTGTCAAAGGAGTCTGTCATGTCAAGTATCACTCAAATATCATTATGGATTATGTCAAATGGAACTTCGGAAATCATAGACACATATCAAGCTAACATGAAATAGCTTATGGAATTCAAGGATTCAATAGGATATTCAAAACGAATCATCTTTTGAAAATCAAGACAATAGCCATATCCAGTACCTTTCGAATATCAATACGGATTATATCAAAATAGAACTTCTAGAATCATATACACGTATCAAGACATAATGAAATAGCTTCTGGAAGTCAAGAACATTAGCCATTCTAGTGGCTCTAAGAATAAGAACTTCTTTGGAATCACATACACGTCGTTTGTTTGTTTCATAAAGATCATGCCAAAAAGAAAGAAGGGTTAACTTTACATACCTTTTACAGGTTAACCGTAACCAAGCTTGCTTCGTCGCCTTTTAGCCTATTTAATATGAGAATAACACTATTGTTAATAAACTACAACTTCCCAATCTTGTAAATCTACAACCAATTACTAATGTGAATCACTTCTTAGTTCATACTTCCATATTTCCATTTTGATTAGTTTAGAACTTAACGGAAATCGGGCAGCATTTCCTCTATATAATTCGCCTAACCCGAAATTCCAATTAATCTCCGATTATCACAACAATGCCAACAACAACGATAACAGAAATAATCATATCAAATATTTAAATTCCAGCCCATAAACAACTCAACAACCACCAAACAACCTACCCGATAACAACAGAAAACAACTTATACAATTTGCGGCATAATTTTCGTAATTCTCATCCCACAATTTAGCTATAACTTCAATGAATTAAAATATACTTAGAAGAGGATAATTCTTACCTTAAGTGTCGAGAAATAATCTTCTTCCTCCTTACTTCACTTCGAAGAAGGCCCGAATTCAACATACGACAAAATGGGAACAACGAGGTCGAAGCGATGGGCGAAACCCGTATGTTGTTCTTGAGAAAAATTACACTTTGCTTCATTTTTAAGGAGGTCACGTTTTACCAAAAAAAAAAAGAAAGTCATGTTGATTGCAACATATATACACGTTGCTGACCCCCAGAATCTTTTATGGATTAGCTCATGTTAATGAGATACTGAATTGAACTCATAAAAAGAATGTTTGACCGTGGGCTCCCTTTTCTAAAATGAAAAAGTTCCTCCTCAAAAATCCAATTCATGATTCTGCTACTACTCCTATATGCTGCCTATATTAAAAAAAAAAATTGAATCCACGTAGTGACTAAGAGATATACGTGTACTCTCTTTTACACGTGGCCTTATTTGGTCTTCCCATCGCACCTCATCTTAAGGAATTGACACCTCCTCCTTTTTAATGTTATAAAACCCACTAGCTGCTTTATTTGCAAGGTACTACGTGGTCATGTCCATCAACACTTTATTCCATAATTTAATTTAAATTCTTGTCTTCCACTACAATCTCCAATTTAACCAATTATACACATAATTAATTTCTTGATCTCAGTTCACTTTAATACCAATTATTTTTTATACACTTCATATACTCATTTCCATGATTATGTGACATAGCACTAGTCCATAGCCCCTTTTAGTACACATAAAATATTATTCCCAATCACCGTGGTCACACTTGTTAAGTCCTAAATTATTTCGGAACCTCAAACTCTTTGTACACTGAGCTCTCGATTTTCATCCTTGAATATGTTCAAATTCTACGGCCTCGGTGAAATTTGCTCATGTTGGATGGTTTAATTTCCTAGTCCAAAAATACGGGACGTTATAGCTTGGACCGTATTTCATTCAAATAAATTTCGAACCTTGACAAAACTTATTTTCTTCGATTTGTTTAATTTCTAATCCTTATGATACATCTGTACTCACTCTAATCTCCTATAAGCTTGGGGAATAACCACGTTTCCGTTAGTAGTGTCATTTAACTCGCACGCTTTCCGACGCACGAAAATACGGGATGTAACAAACACATAGCGTAATACGCAAGCCGACAAGGCTGCCACTATATACGGAAATACCCATAATGAATCATATCGACATAGCTGACCGAAACCTACGTACAACCCACACATGTCTACAGACCTCTAAGAATAAAATGTGAAATATGACGAGACAGGGCCCCGCCTTACCCCTAGATATGCATAAGTCTACATCAAAAGATCTGTACCAAAATAATCTAGGCTCCGGAACAATGGAGCACTCCAAACAGCTGAGCAGAAGTCCTAGGCTGGGGGATCACCAAACCGAGTGTCTGTACCTGCGGGCATGAAACGCAGCCCCCCCCCCCCCTCCCTGAAGAAAGGGGGTCAGTATGAGGAATGTACTGAGTATATAAAGCATGAAATACAATAAAGAAGATCATGACTGAATAAAAGATTACAGGAGGCAAGTATGATAATCAAAGATACCAATGCACCTGTGCCTTACGAGATGAGAATCATGCATTTCTATATCATATATCATGGGACTCGGTGCAATAATCATATATATATATATATATATATATATACCTGTCACGACCCGACTAGGGGGCCGCAATGAGCACCTGGTGCTAGCCCACCCGGGCACCCCTTAGCTTACACTCATACTCACATCTAGATGAGCCACATCATCAATCATACATTTCTAAGCATTAATCATACTAGTCCCATTGGACGACAACATCTTTAATCATTATAGGCAGCTATGCCACAACAATGTACATGGGCCGACGAGGCCAACAAAATGATATACAAAATATAGGCTGGCAAGGCCAGACATAACTAACCATATACACGTGACTACGAGCCTCTAAGAGTATAGCATATCACATGAGTGGGATAGGACCCCGCTATGCCCATAATTATGTACACAAAAGAATAAGTACCCAAAAGCTATGGCTCCGAATGAGATGGAGCTCTGCTATGCAATCTCTGAATAAGCAACTATGAGTCCAGTCTGTCTCCCTATGCACCTGCGGGCATGACGCAGCGTCCACAACAAAAGGACATCAGTACGAAGAATGTACTGAGTATGTAAAGCATGATCAACATCAATATAGAAGCATAATAGATAACTTAGGCAGTAACATAGGAGGGGAGACAACAATATCATCATCATGGCACTTACTTTCTTTCCATAGGGGCATTTCGTTTCTATTGCGTATCCGTATACATACATCCACATCCGTACTTAATTACTCTCATAATCATTTACATCTCATATACATAACATATTCACATATATACATACATATACATAACTTGCCCGACCATGAAGGTTCGGTGTTTCATACAGACTTTGCCAACCAAGGCTCAAGGTCATACATACCTGGCCCTACCAAGGCATCAGGGTTATCCGTACCATCTGCAGAGGTGTGCGCGCGTTACGTAATCATATACATACTTATACATATTCATATACATATATTCTTACCCGGCATCATATGCTCGAGGTCATATTATAGCCCTTCATAGGCACACGAACATATAATAGTCATCTCTAGCATCATTTCTATCCTCATTGTTATCGTTACATCTATGTCATAGGTTTACTAGCTCACAAGGTCAATCATTTGAAGTAATCGTAGACTTATAGAGAATTTAGACTTTTGGCCAAAGAACCATGCCTTATGAAAGAAGGGTTAGCCTTACATACCTTTTCGCCGAACTATTCTACACTTGCACGTACTCCTTGGATGCTCACGTTTCTACCTTCATTAAAGTCGTACTATCATTAGAATCGACAATTAGCCCACATGGCTAAAGCTAGAGAAAATCGGACAACATTTCTCTATTTATACGACATTCCTCCATATCGTAATTCAACTTCCAAACATCAACAATACATTCACAATATCATAACAATGGCCATTAATAATCTACATTATCCACATTCTCAATTCACTTACATTCATCCATATTCATGGTCACAACACCCAACTTCGTCCGTTCATATACAATGTCTATTTCATGGTCTTAACGTCGTTTATAACACATTCATGTCACAACACAATAACAATCATGATTCAATTCAAACTATTTCTCAAAAACGTCACTATTCATCATTCATAACCCATTTTGCTATACTCTTCTAATGACCAAGCATTTTAACCTTCAAACACCTTGAACAACATATAAATATCATGAATCTTACCTTAGATATCGTAGGAATGAGCTTTAGTTGATAATACTCCACTTTGAGCAAAACCCTAGTTTCCCTCCATTTGGATTTCTTGACTTTAGATGATCTTTGATGGGTTCTTACTCTTGATTCACTTGTTTTATGTTGTTGATGGCTTATAATCCTTGAAACCTTGTGTAATAAATGTAGAGAGATGTTTTAGAGAGAAGGATAAAATGTGGAAATGATTTCATGAACTTGGCCTCTTATTTAATAACCCATCACTGATCTGTCGGGTTCATTATACGGTCCATTATACGGTCCGTATAATTGACCTATGAAATGGGTCTCTCCTTCACCCTTCACTGTGAACGTTTTACAGTCCATTATACGGTCCGTATAAATTTATATGGTCCGTATAACTGACCGTAAAACTTCACCAGCGAGCAACCTTTTCCGTGATGGTTTTACGGTCCATTATACGGTCCGTAAAACATTATACGGTCCATATAATGAGCCGTATAACCCACCAGTCCACTGAACTTATTCTCGTCACTTCGATTGATCTCCGATCCTTATGGAACTTTCTTAATACTTGTTTAATACTTCATTAACAATCTAAGGGACGTTATAACTCCTTCCCAAAATGCCCTCAAGTCATCATTAACCTGTTACTCGTATTTTCACTAGTTCATTCACTTGCGTACCAACGGAAGATTTTCCAAGGTGTAACAATACCGTACCCGACCCTCTAGTGAGGGACTCGGTGAACAATGTAGTGAAACTGTGCACGACTACATACCCGACCTGGGACTCGGTGAATGATATATTAACAGCATGCACGAGCAGGATAATGAGCAACCATATGCAAACTAAATCATCATCTGAGACTCAATAGAATAAGTAGAATGAACTAACACTTGAGAATTGAAGATAACAGTCATGTCAAGTACCCCTCGAATGTCACTATGGATTATATCAAATAGGACTTTAGGAACCTTAGACATGTATCAGGACATAATGAAATAGCTTCTGGAAATCAAGAACATTAGCCATCCTAGTGTCTCTAAGAATAGGAGCTTCTTTGGAGTTTATATGCTCGTCGTCTGTTTGTTTCATATAGATCATGCCAAAAAGAAAGAAGGGATAGCTTTACATACCTTTGACGCTTAATCCGTGATTCGATATGTATACGCTGCCGAAATACCTCAATCTATATTAAGACGTTAAGAACTATAGTTAAGCTACGGAAAGGCTTAAAACGTATTTTAACGTTAGTAGCTCATTTCTAGAAAATTGGGCGGCATTTTCCCTATATTGTTCACTTCCCCCACATCCAAACCAACTATAGAAATGACCAGAATAACATCAACAACGACTCGTCCAACTAACCACATCAAGAACTAGTCAAAACAAGATCCAAAAACACCTCGAAACAGCCCGCACAACATGCACAACACTCCATATCAGTCCACACGTTGCACATTCAACAATAATCAACATAATGACCACGACATACTCAAGTTATTACTAATGATCTATAGCCACAACACATCATCAAAAGTGCTCTTACAATAACATGCTCCAAACATCCCATTACTGCAACAACACAATACATAATCATAACCACACTTAGTCCTTCAACTCAACAAGAACATCCCCTAAATACAATACAATAATAACAGCAACAACCTCAAATAGCAACATAATCACGTGAGGATTTGTCACGACCCAACCCCATGGGCCATGACTAGTGCCCGAACTGGACACTCATATACGAACCTGCTAGATATAGTCAGACTAAAACTAAGGACAGTATGGAAACTAGTAAAAAGAAACGAAAGATTCACAACGCCATATATCATAAACCTATCTCCTGAGGAGTCACAGCTGACCAAAGCATATCACAATACGCAAGCCGAAAAGGCTGCCACTATATACGGAAAGATCTAAAACAAACCATATTGACACAGTCAGATACAACCCACATATGTCTACAGACCTCTAAGAGTGTACAAGTGAAATATGACGGGACAAGGCCCCGCCGTATCCCTGGACATGCATAAGTCGACATCAAAAGATCTGTACCAAAATAATATAGGCTCCGGAACAATGGAGCTCTCCAAAATAGCTGAGCAGAAGTCCTAAGCTGGAGGATCATCAAACCGAGTGTCTGTACCTGCGGGCATGAAACGCAACCCTCCGAAGAAAGGGGTCAGTACGAGATATGTACTGAGTATATAAAGCATGAAATACCATAAAGAAGATCAAGACTGAATAAAAGGTAACAGAAGGCAAGTATGATAATCAAGGATACCAATGCACCTGTGCCTTACGAGATGAAAATCATGCATGTCTATATCATATACTATATCCGGCCCATTATAGGACTCGGTGAATAAAGTCATCATATACCATACCAACCCATCATGGGACTCGGTGCCATCATCACATCACCATATCATATATATATATATACGTACCCGACCCTCTAGTGAGGGGCTCGGTGAACAATGCAGTGAAACTGTGCACAAAAATATACCCAGCCCGGGACTCGGTGAAAGATACATTAACGGCATGCACGAGCAGAATAATGAGCAACCATATGCAAACTATATCATCATCTGAGACTGAGTAGATTAAGTAGAATGAACCAACACTTGAGTATTAAAGACAACAGTCATGTCAAGTACCGCTCGATTGTCACTATGGATTATATCAAATAGAATTTCAGGAATCATAGACACGTATCAAGACATAAGGAAATAGCTTCTGGAAATCAAGAAAATCAGCCATCCTGGTGTCTCTAAGAATAGGAGCTTCTTTGCAGTTTATACATTCGTCGTCTATTTGTCTCACATAGATCATGCCAAAAAGAAAGAAGGGATAGCTTTACATACCTTACGTCGTGCAAGGAACTCAACTTAATCACGAACTTTTCACAATTAGTATGTCAAACCTATAATCGTAAGAATATGCACGTGACTTAAGAAGACTTTCGTATATCATATATATTAATTGATAACTTAATTCTAAAACGAAACGGGTAGCATCTCCCCTATATCATTAGTATCTCCCAATTCGGTATATCAGCACAACAGCCCAACAACAAATAAATCTCAAAAACACAACAATATACTTAATTTACTGCAACAATCCATCCAATATATATCCTTAAAATCAATCCCTTAAACTTATCTTTATTTCTAACGGAATTTCGACAGCATTTCCTTCATAAACTGGATAAACCCGAAAATCCAATTCAGCTAAATTATAAGCAACAACGTCAAACAACAATATCGACAATCAATATACATCATAACTGAGATATTTCCATCCCTTTAAAACCACTGAAACAACCCCACCTTCATAAACCTCCCAAAAATGCCAAACGAGCTTTTAACATTATTTCCTCTGTTCTAATCCGTTATAACTCTAAATAAACACTTTAATAACATAAGAGGAACCTTATACATACCTTAGCAGCAGATAAATCACGAAATATCATCCCCCAAGCTCAATAATTGGCTTAAAATGACGACAACAACTAGTACTACAGTTTATCCTTCACGAGCTTGGGGATTTGGGGCCTCGAACTTGCTCGATTCTCCACTTTCTCTTTCTAACACTCCTCTCTCTCTCTCTCTAAAAGTTTGTGGACTGCTTGATTTGTAAATGAACGAATTTGTATGCATTTAGACCTTATATATGGGTCTTGGGTCGGTTCCCACCGACCTTGAGTCGGGTTGGGCCAAGCCCACTGCCCAGCTTGACCTTGATGCATTAAAACGTCCATAACGTTTTATCCATATGTCGTGTGAAGGCCCACGACCTATGGTTGGAAATATAATTCAATTATCTACTACTTTCATATTTGTGGTCTTCCCAAATGTTCAAATAATGATGGGGTTATGGTCTCCCGAAGTCAGATAACCCGAAAACGTAACTTAAAAACATCTTTTTGGAGGGCTTACACTTGGATTTGGCTCAAGGGTCCTTCTTGAGCTGTGTTTAACTTCACATATATTGTCCATATAACTTATCATATGTCCTTTATAAAAATCCCATCCTGTGGGCCCCACCTCAGGTTACGGTTACGAGGGCTATATATCTTTTAACGTATCATTCCAATCATATTGTACGAATTCCAAATATCATACTCATGATATCCTCATGCTACTACAGTAGAATTTCATTCTTTATACTTGTAATATTTTCTCCTCCTTGAGCTCACATTAAGCCGTCTGTAGCCTTAGTAACACGAAATTTTCTGGGGTGTAACATCCTTCCCCTCTTAGAAACATTCGTCCTCGAATGTTAAATGAAGACTAATACTCGTATCCAATCCCAATGCTTACTATTATCACTCAACCCTTCACAATTCCTAAAGTGCTTTTCAATACTTATCTTTCCTCTATAAGCTTCAAATTCATTGTCCTTTATCAATACTTATCTTTCTATAAGCTTCAACTTCCCTTAGCCAGTTGATGCTTTCAGTTATATTGATTTCTATAAGGGACACATTACTCTCTTTCCTAAAACACATGTAATCATGTTTCTTTCTCTTCCTTGTGTCATTCTTTACTCGTTTAAGCTTACTTTTTTTATACTAACTCACCTCTCGAATGACTTCTTGCTTATCATTACTTCCCCTCTTAAGTATCTTCTCATAATCTTATCAAATTATTTGAATCACATTAATATTAATTCATCAACCTTACTTCTAATCCCCGAGAGAACTTATCTTAACCCTCATTTCAGTCAATTTACAACTATTATTAACCTTTCATTCTTCAGTTTACACTTGTGTATCTTACTGATCATAGCACACATATATATACTGATCACAATCAACTTTAACAAAATTTTGGCAGAACCCCCTTGATACTCGAACTCGTCGATCCTTTTTCTTGCTCAATAATGGTATTAAGTCTCACATGGTTTGCAAATCTCTCCCACTTCGTTTCTTCCATATGACCATAAAAATAGTATTGATTCACATATGTAGAGTCTAGATAAATTCATTCTGAAATGTCCTGTCGAGGGTGTCCCTCGTCGACTCATTAAAGACTTCATAATTTTCGAGAATTTTCATAATCCTCTGGGATACTCTATAACCACAATGATACAAAAATTAAAGTTCCAAGGCGTAATGTTCTTCTGGTAAAACCCCGTTTATTCAATGATCCCATCGAATTCGCAAGTAATCTAACACACCTCAGGGCTATCGTAGGAAACATATAACATATACTTATATCATATTCAAAGTGATTGTCCTATTTTCCCTTAATGATAATTCCAACTCAACATTTCGACTCAATTTACCATATATTTTCCCTCAACTGACTCGGAGTATCACAAACACACTATTCTTGCTTACCTCTTACTCCTCTTTTTAAGTACCTAATCGGTTTCATTCCTGACATGTAAATACTTACAAGTTACATAACCGTTCTTGTGTGATTCGTGAATGAACATCTAAACTTATTCATAAACTTCCCTTCCTTTGGTTCGTTCTACTTTACGCATATCATACATAACACAACTCTTTTTTTTTTGTTGTAACTTATCTCGTCATACTCTTTTCTTTCCTTTATTTGTCCCCTGATTATCACATCTTATATTCTACAATAGAAAGCTTTATGTCCCTCTTATTCGTCACTTATAAATCGCTATATCATTATCAAACGACTCTACTGTCAATTCCTTTGCCTCTATTCCAACATAGCATCTCTATCCTTTACAATATTCCTTGAGTTATCCGCTCTCAATGTCATGTTGTTCAAGGTCTTTACAATGATTTTTAGTACAGTCTCAGATACCCACTCGATTCTTATCCACGTATTTACTAGCTATTAGACTCATTTGTACATAAAAGTCTATATCTATCACATTTCAGGATTCCTCGTTTCAATCCCTACACTTGTATTTTCCTTACTCGATTCCCCTCTTTAAGGGTCTTACTTATATCTGTTACCTCACTTCCAATCTCGAACTCATATATCTCTTTCGTCAATTCCCTTATTATACTATATCATATTCATATGTGAAGTCTTAACATGCTCATCTTGCAGTTTTGCAACCAAGTAATACAACTAACATAGCAACCCAAACAAGGTTGTATTTTACTTATCTCAACCATTAGTTATGAGTCAATGTCTACATCCGCTCAAATTAACAAATTTTGTACCATAGGGATGCCTGAAATAGTAGTATGTCTAGCTATCTGTATTATCCATGTAATGTCACTTATTCCATTCTTCAATACTCATAATTTACTTATAGCGTCATCCTTCCCTTTTCTTCCCATCTCAACTTATTCCTCTCTTTCCCGTAGTCGACTTGTAGTGACCGTAACTACATTTTCTCTTAAACCTGCCATTTTTATTTTAAAGGATCTAAGTCTCATGCACAACTAATACCTCTTATGCCTCGTACTTTTCTACTCTTGTGTTGCACTCAACATTGATTTCAAAACCAAATCATACTCATATCGTATTTGTCGTTGGTGATAGCCTTGCTTTATTGCTTTATCGTCGTACGGTAAACATTTTTCTTTCCAGTTTATTCCTTTAGATACTTTACTTGTTCTATCTTGGTATAGGATATTCATAGGAGATGCATCCTTTTTTTTATATGACTACTTCTTAAGTGCACGTACTTCGCATATTTCCTTTTCTTCCTATACCCATACTTATTCCTTTTTAATCATTCCTTCTCAATTTATCTTATTACCTCCCGTTATAATCAATCCTTCATTCCTCGCACGAGGAACCCTATTCTTAACTCAATAGCGCCTTCTCCTTTAGGATATATTACTTCTATACAGTCCATTCTTCGCTTCCAAAACTTATTTTGTTCATTCTGATCATCCCCTCTCATTCTTATTATGCTGATCCCTTGCCTAACAAACGTTTTATTTCGTTATTCATCTTTCCGTAGTTTTGGTCTTTTACATCTAGCCAAAAATATCACTCGTGATCTCGATTATACAAATCACAACTGTTACTACTGTGCCATATCACTTTTCTCTGATTTCTCTTTCAAGTCGACTTCCTTTTTCGTTTTGCTTACTATCATTTTCGTCATTGCGAAACCTCTATGCTGGATCTTCCCCCAACAAGTTCTTATAAGCTTTCTTATCTACTGCCCCATGGCTCGCTTATTGGTTTCACACTTGCATTAACTTTTTATTCATGTATAACATGTCACATCTTTAGTCGTTGCCTCGCTACACTTCAATTACTTTGGATTAAAGTTCTTGCTACGTTCTCATTATACCCTTATCATAATCAACTCTATAGAGTGCCACTTCTTGATCTCATTCGCTATAACCTTCGTATTTCGTACCCCTGTTTCAATCATGCTGTTACTTTATTTTGCTAATAAACTTGTCATATTTTACTCGTGCTTATCCATCTAATCAGTACTTCTGTATCACTCTATTGGAATTACCCTTTCTCTTTTATGTCATGCTTTAGTACTACCAGTCTCCCTAATTTACTCTAGCATTTCTCTTTACTATATCAATGTCGAACTGACAATCGCTGCTATTTTCAATTCAACAACATTTAACTCATCTCTTGTAGTGGTGGACGATACTCCTAACTTAATCCCGTCTTACCATTACTTTTTACATAACATCTTTTCCCGTTAGGACATATTACAAGCTTGTATCTCATCTCCTTTAAATTCTAAAAAAATTTCGGCAGAGCTTCCTCTATATTTCTTTACTATCCAAAACCTGCACGCAACAAATACCAACAACGCCTCACAGGGCTAATGTATATATGTCACGACCCAACCCCATGGGCCATGACTAGTGCCCGAGCTGGACACTCATATACGTACCTGTTAGATATAGTCAAACCGAATCTATGAAACAATATGGAAACTTGCATAAGAACTCCAAAGGTTCATAACGTCATCATATATATACATACTCGGATAACCTGTCTCCTGAGGAGTCACAACTAATAAAAACATAATATGATAAGCAAGCCGACAAGGCTACCACTACATATCAATATCATACGCAAGCCGACAAGGCTGCCACTACATAACAATATCCATAGTACATCATATAGACACAGCTGAAAAAACTTATACACAACCCACACATATGTCTACAGACCTCTAAGAGTATCGATAGTGAAATATGAGGGGACAGGGCCCCGCCGTACCCCTGGATAAACATATATATACATCATAAGATCTGTACCAAAAGTCTAGGCTCCGGAATAGTGGAGCTCTCCAAGACAGCTGAGTAGAAGTCCTAAGCTGGAGGGTCACCAAATTGACTATCTGTACCTGCGGGCATGAAACGCAGTCCCCCGAAGAAAGGGGGGTCCGTACGAGATATGTACTGAGTATATAAAGCATGAAATACAATAAAGAGGATCATCATTGAAATTGAGATTACAGGAGACAAGTATGTCAATCAAAGATACCATTACACTTGCCTTATGAAATGTAAATCATGCATGTCACTATCATATATCATACCCGGCCCATTATGGGACTCGGTGAATAAAGTCATCATATGTCATCCTTGGCGCCATAATCACATCATCATATCATCATATCATCACATCATCATATCATCATATATATATACCGTATCCCGACCCTCTAGTGAGGGACTCGGTGAACAATGCTGTTATAGCCCGTGTTTTGAACGTTTGGAAATTCCAAAGCCGTCGTGGAAAGTTAGGGGCGAGATCATTTTCAAAATTATTTCAATGTACGAGTGGTTGAAGACATTGTTTATGACTATTATTAGTATGGAAGTATTGTGAGAGGTTGAGGGCGAAAAAGGAAAAATTGCAAAATGGCCCATGGAAATATTGGAAAAGGCTAGGGGCAAAATGGTCATTTCACAAGTATTGGAAATTTGAAGAAAAATCTAGAAAATAAAAAGAAGAGGAAAAGAGAAGAAAATTCTAGAAATGGAAGAAAAGGAAAATTCTAGAGAGGGACATGTGCTCCTCACATGCCACTATATATATATATGTATAAGTCTTGAAAAAAACAAGACAATTCATTATTTGTCTCTAGAGGATTCAAGAAATAAAACAAGAAAGATGAAGGAAAAAAAAAGGGGCCATATTCGGCCCTAGCCATGGAAAATTGGCTCCATGAAATCTTGCCCCAAAAATTATTTTCTTGTGGTATTCCTACTAATTGAAGGACCCTCTACAACGTGGTGTAATTGTTTCGGAAGATAGGCCATCCGTTTCATTGTTTTCCGCACTTTGGTTGAGTAAAGAAGTTGGGAGGAAAAGGTAAGAATTAATCCTCTTTTATATGTTATAAATGGTTTGTGTATGTTGTGGTATGTGGAAATGGAAGAGAAGCATGAAAACATGCATGTTGGAAGCTTGGCCGTGTGTGTACATGTTGTGTAGGAAAAAAATGGAATAATTTTTATATGGTAATTTGATTGTTGTTGATAAGTATCCTATGATGAAAATGAGAACTTGATGATTCAAGTTGGAGTTGAGATTAGTGTGTGTAGCCGTGTGTGTGTGTGGTGTGTAGAAATGATGAATTAAGTGTATTTAGCATGATTATGTGTTGTTGTGATGTGCAAAAAATGGATGAAAATTATGGAATGTGTGTGTTGAAGGGCTGGACGAAAATGGACTGTTTTGCATGTCAAAGAATGAACTAATTTTATTTAGTATGTTTGGGTTGTTGTGTTGTGGATTATGTGATGTAAATGAGAGCTTAATGATCTAAGATGGTGTCGTAATTGTTGCGGGCTGTTTTTGGAAGCCAATTTGAATCAAATGTAGTTTCTTGTAATCATGATAATAATGTTATTAAAGTGTGGTTTGTTGGTGTAGTTTGTGAAGTTTGAAGAAAGAAATGTGTTGTGATGGTTCCTATGGAAGTTGGAAGATTTCGGGTTCCATGGTGCATTGTTGGGTTGTTTGAAAAATTGTTTCAATTGTTTAAAGCATTCGTGAATATTGTTTGAATGGTCTTGGATTAGTAATCGAATGCATAAACGTTGATATTAGTAGGAATATTGTGGACGTTGTCAGATTATGTAAAAAAAGCGTTTAATGTTAGAATGTATTCTTGAATTGATTATTGATGCCATAGCTTGGTTGTTGGTTGGGTTGTTGTTGAATTGGGCCGAGCCATATTCTCGGGGTTGGTACATTTACAGGGGAGATGCTGCCGAAATTCCGACAGAATATAAGTTAATGTGTTTGAAAGATTAGGGCAAGTATGTGACAATGAATCTAATGAATGGATGAATCCTCTTGAATGTAGATTAACAAGTTGGAGGCACAAGCGTAACTAGTTGGTCGCGGCGCAGGTATGTAAGGCTTACCCTTTCATTCTTTTGGCATGTCCTAGAGCTAAGTAGGGTATGACATTGATATATACTTTGGGTTATTCTATTCTATGATCCCGAGTCTATTTGTGATCTGTATGTTCTCCCTAATATTGGCAACTAATAGCCTGGATAGGTGAATCCTGACTTAAGCAAATCTGACATCCGTATTCTGACATAAGTATGTTGGTCTGAACATTCTGATATAAATATCCTGATGAGAGTATTTGGTATAAGTGTTCTGATATGAGAGATTATGCTACAAGTAATTTGGAATATGTATCCTGATTGAGTAAAGGCGATATAAGTACTTTGATAGAAATATTCTGATAAAAGTAATTTGACATAAGTATTCTGTAATAAGTAATCTGTTATGGATATTCTGAGAATATGTTTAATTAATTTATTGAGTCTGAATTATGTGCATTCGATTTCGCACTATTCTGCTCGTGCATATGTTATGATTTCCTTCACCGAGTCCCGGGCCGGTATGTATCGTGCGGATGGTTCGCCGAGTCCTCTGTTGAGGGCCGGGTTCCATATATGAATTCCGAAGTATGATGTGTCCGGTTCCGGGGTACTGTGTTATATGTCTGTCCCCGGTTACCGAGGATATATTATGAAGTATGATGTGTCCGGGTTCGGGGTGCTGTGTTATCTGTCCGCCCCCGGGTACCGTGGTTATGTTATGATGTGTGACGGAGATCAGAGCAAATTTTCTGAAATATGATGTGTTGTGGCGCCAAAGGTAGGAGTGGCGACCACGTTCCTATGTTATCGTGCGCATCCCTTGGCATTGTTCACCGGTTCCTCGGCGTGTTATCTGTCCCCGAGGTTACCATGTATATGATAGGATGTGACCGGTCCCTCGGCGTCATATTTGTCCCCGAGGTTACCGTATGTAAGATATGGTATTTGTCCCGGTGTGGTATATGTCCCCGGGGATTACCGCGTATGTGATATGATATCCGACTCCGATATGCATGACTTGTGTTGGAGAGTAAGCATTCTGACCTTCCGTATATTCTGTATTCCGTTTGCTATATGACATCATTTGAGTAATTTGTACGTTCTGTAATCCGTCTGGCATACGAGATGAGTAAGTATTATTCGTGTCTGGAAAAGAAAAATAATAAGTGTTTGGTATTCTGGATAAGCTATTTGTATGTTGTTCTATCTGTCTCAGTCATGGTTTCGTTTCTGTACTCATGCCTTACATACTGAGTACATATTCCGTACTGACCCCCTCTTCTTCGGGGGCTGCGTTTCATGCCGCGCAGGTACCCACAAATGGATAGACGAGATTAGCTGAAGATGATCCAGTGGATTGGCGGACTCCATTTCCTCCAAGAGTGCTGCCGAGTCAGAGTATGTATGCTGTGATGTCTGATCAGTAATAGAGACTTTGCAGACAGCGTCGTGGGTAATGATAGTCAGTCTGTAAGAGGCTCCATTAGCCGATATGTCATTTTGTGTTATATAGTGAATTTTATATAATTACAGATTTGTTAAATTCTGGAAATAGTAAGCAGAAAATTTTGAAAGCTCAACATGTATTTTATTTGTAATTGACTTTCAGAATTCAAAAAAACAATTAGGTGTGTAATCAAGGTCTGCGGGTTCGCTCGGCTCTGTATGTGGGGTCGAGTGCCCATCACACCCTAATAAGGTTAGGGTGTGACAAATGTAGTGAAACTGTGCACGAAAACGTATCCTGGCCCGGGACTCAGTGAAAGATATATTGAGACATGCACGAGCAGAGTAGTGAGCAACCATATGCAAACTAAACCATATCTGAGACTCAATAGAATAATCAAAATTGTCACGACCCGACTAGGGGCCGTGACGAGTACCCGATACTTGTACTGAGCACCCCTTATCTATCATTTTACCTTTAACTCTTAGCAAACCGTATGAACAGTACCATTTTTTTTTTTTTGAACATTAACATTAGCAGCGTCATTATGAACATAGACTAGTAAACTTCGCTATCACTTTACATAGCAGCATTAAGATGCCAAAATACCACATATCTAACTGTACATAACTGACTGTGCATATCTGTCTACGAGCCTCTAGACATAGTACACTTATACATAGATAGGGCCGGGTACTGCTGTGCCCGAATATACATACGCAAAATAGTACCGCGGAAGTGGGGCTCCGGAACAACTGGAGCGCTGTCAAGTGCGGCTGATAGAGCTTCTAGGGTTCAAATCCACCTGTCTGCTGACCTGCGCGGCATGAAACGCAGCGTCCACAAGAAGGGACGTCAGTACGAATAATGTACTGAGTATGTAAGGCATGAATGAAAACATAGTAACTGAATATAGAGTGTGAATAATAACAGAATAGACATACAGAGCTTGTCCTGGAGCAGAAGTAAGCTGTACATGTGTATGCCTTGTAGGCAGATACCATGCAAGCTTAGCCCCTTTTTCAGAACACGGTGTTCCTTATTTTCGTATACAGAAAATAGTACATTTCAGTAAACGGTATCTTTTCCTCACATTTACAGACGCCGAATACATCGGCTCTCCCACCCCCTCCCCAACGGTGTCCCAACATATCATATCATACATCACATATACAGACGCCGCTTACGGCTCTCCCATATCCCGCGTCCGGGCATCCCGCGTCCGGGATGGAATCCAGCTGAATCAGGTGGTGATAAAACAGTTGCCCTTCCCCTTTCCCCATATACATATACATACCCATACACATATACATGTATCTTATAAATAGCATGCATGGAAGCCCAAAGAAAGTCACATATCCATCGGAGTGACGTAAGGTCGGTAACGTCCGATTACATTATGGAATAATCGTGGTCACTTTGTCTCACCTTGAAGGAACGAGTATTTTAATGCGAGACTACCAAAGGAAAGTAGCCTTAAGAGAGAGCATAGAATGAAATCATGGACATTATAACCGCCAACTAATATGCTTTGAAGTCTTTTAGAAACTAGTGTCATAGCTAAGGAATAGAATTGAGGTTCAAGAACTAGTATAACACTTTCATATTCACATAGGATTCTTATCTCAAGACTCTTAGTCATGGAATCATTCTTGTCGTACTTATTGTAGGCATATTCTCTTTCTCAACATCATCATTATCATTATCATCATAGGAGTATCTTCGTTAGCATAGTTACAGTACTTGTCATTCGGTGAACGGAATACGGATCAAGGGTTTCTTTGGATTCTGCTTCAAAATAAATCAAACGGAACAATAAGGAAAATCCGGGGACCATGGGCCCACCTCGGGTCAAATGAGGCGGCGTACCAAATTTACATATGTTACATGTCATGGCGTTACTTGTGAGGGTTTTAGGGTAGTCGGGTCCTATTTATGCGAGTTCTAGAGGTTTAGGAAATTCTTCTAACATTTTGCACACTTTTTAGTTCAATTCTACTGATTGAAAAAAAGAAAACTTTAGGCGCGAATTCCGGAGGGTAGAGTTATTCCCGAGGCTCATATCCAACATATTCCGTCTAAGACATGCCATAGAAAGAAGGGTGAAGCCTTACATACCTCTTGCCGCTCCGTATGCTATCCCGAATTCAAGTTGCAAATCCGCCAAAATCTACAAATTGGTCACATTTACCAACTTTGGTTAGAGCTTTTGGAATTGGAATCTTAAAGTAACATTTGTCTACCGAAATTTCGGCAGCACTTCCCCTGTAAATACTCCATCCCACCAAGTTCAACTTGGCCAATTTCAATCAACAACAACCCCGGGAATTCAACCCGGCCAAAGTATCAACAACAATGCCAACAACAATACTAACAATTCAATCAATATACAATTTCCTTCAAGACCTTCCAACTTTCATAAAACAATACTAACCTTATAATATATATATCAACAACACCATACTAATATCATTGTCTTCTATACATGTAAGAACATAATATTCAATTTACATAAACTTCCACCAAAACCATAATTCACCCACAATGCATTTTTCACCTTCCAATTTCATTAATAACAATCATAATTTGCATCTTCCCACTTTCATTTCCATATTCACATAAACTACAATAAAGTCACATATTTTCCTATAACAACCTCACAACAAATTTTCCATAACAACAAGAACCATTTATCTTCCACATTACACTACAACTATACGGCCAACATCAAGCATACACACTACAACCTCTCCAAATTTATTCAACTTCCATTATTCCACATAGCATTCACAACAATAATAACCAAATACTAGATGAAACAATTGAAACATGATTCCTACACATACATACACATATTACACCTCACGGCCACATCCCATAATATTGTTCTTCATGAATTGCATCCACTTTTGTACACTACAACATGCATAAATATTCATAACATGTAAAAGAGCACAAGTCCTCACCTTTCTTTTCCTCCACTTCTTCACTTGACTACAACTTGGCAACTTGTATGATTTTGAATTTTTCTTGCTTCAACAACAACTCCACTTTGTTAAGGACCCTGTAATTGGTAGAAAATGATTTTTGAAGGAATTTTAGTCAATTTTTTCTTGTGGAATTCCTCTTGGCCGAAATGGCCTCAAGGTTTTCTCCTTCTTTTTTTGTTCTTGCTTTTTCTTGAAAGTTCTAGAGAAATAATGAATAAGATGACTAATTAAGTCATCTTACGGACTTATAAATTTTGCTCATATGGGCTTTGGCCCATTTACTATAGATGGCCTAAATGGCCCCTTTTTCCTCCAAGCCCATATTATTATTATTTTGTGCTTTTCATGAAAATTTAATTTTTCCACATTCCAAATTTTCCCTTCGTCTCCCTCCACATTTCCACGAGTCATATTGCGAATTTCCTTTTATGCCCTTGACCTTTCTCATTATTTCCACTTTAATATTTTCATAACAACTTATATGCCCAGCAAAGTAAAAATATGGCCTTGATTACTGTCTTCCCGCGATTGTCTTGAATTATCCGATTGTACAAGAATGCGGGATATAACAAAAATGAACTATCATTTGAAAATCAAGACAATAGTCATATCAAATACTCTTCGAATGTCACTATGGACTATATCAAATTTGGCCATGCCATGGTGGGGTCCACTTGGCCCACAAATTGCCTAATTAATGATAATTAGTTTCTAATCCCCACTTAATAATCTAATCATGGTTAATTAATCCCTAATCTCAGCTAATATTTCTATACCAAATAAAATTTATAAGCAATCCGTGCATTATTTAAAATTGAAAATTAAAAGTTCCGATTTCATATCCAAAAATAATCCCGTCCTTAACTTATGTTGATTAGCTTCTGAATAATTCGACGTATAAAAATACGGGATATAACATCCTTCCCTCCTTTAGAACATTCGTCCTCGAATGTTAAACTAGTCCTGGGCTCCCAATATTTCCTTAAATGTTTTCTTACTGAATTATACTCCTCACATGCCTCTTTCATTGGTCGATTTCCTTCAACCTGTTATAATGCATTTCAGATCTCTACGTAACCATTCCTATAATATTTCCTTTTTCTGTTGCTTCTCGAGGTAATAATTCCATGTCATTGTCTTTACTCTCCTCTTTATTTCGCAGTCGGTTGTCAGTTGTATTGCGAGCTCTTCTGCTGGAATGTTACTGTCTCTCTTGTCTGCATACTATTCAGTTGTACTGTCACTGATTGATTCGGACTTGTACTCATGGTGCACGTAGTCATGACTCGACTCTTTCTTTTTCTATAGTTACTCCCTTAAGATGATGTATCGTTCACTTCACTTTACTTCTAATCTTTAAGTAAGACCTTGTAACGTGCAGACATTCCTCATTGATTTATTAGACTTTACAATTCTTGGAGTATTTCATACCTCCGGTACTTGTAGATCCTTCACAGATTCTATGGATAAAACGAAATTTCCTGAGTGTAATATTATTCTACTTCGATAACCTTGCTTTGTTCTGCTGTTACAGTCCGTATTCTGGAATCTTCACCATCATGTGTCATTTTATGACTTTCTTGTAAAGTTTTTTAACTATCACTTGCTTTTAGTTCTTGATCTCGATCTTTAGGGTTGACTATCAAATAGCGCTAGAGTTCCCTCATATTATAACTTCACTGTCATCCCGTAACTCGCTTGTTCTGATTGTCTCGGTTAAATCATTTCGTGATTTCCCTTAACCTAACTAGCAATACTTTAGGCATATTATCTCGTGTCGTTTCTTTATTTTTGACTCAAACTCTTCTATTGCCCCCTTACTCAAATTCGCTAGTAGTTATCCTATCACACATCCTATTGCAATCTTTACAAGAGTAAGTGTAGGTGCACAAATCAGCCCGGAAAATACCTTAGCGTCGCCTCGCTAGTCTTTATGCAGACCCTATATTCTTCTCTTATATATCTATCAATTGATATAACTAGTCCTTAACTATGGCTTTTGTCCTCAGTACTAATTTCATCTCGGTACTTCGGTTCAACCCGTCTTACACCTTTCCTTAATGTATCCAAAATATCGTAAGCACATTTTTATTACTAAATCCTTACTCTTCTTATCAAGTACTCACTTGGTCTCATTTTTAGCATAGAAATATTCGTAGATTGCATAACTATTCTTACACAACTTGTATAGAGTATATCCAATCTTAGTCATAGTCTTCCCCTCTCCTGGTTCATTCTGTTTTGCATATCTTATTTGTATTAAAACTCACTTGCGGTCTATCTTGTCATGCTCCTTCCCCTTTCTTTATTCACCATTTGATTTTCTCATAACCTACTATAAGAGATTTCCTGTCCTTCCTCCTTTGCTACTTATAAGTTACAGTATCATTAGCAAGCAACCCCATTGCCAACGCCTTAACCTCTAATCGAGTATAGCGTTGCTATCCTTTATAATATCTCTTAAGCTACTCGTTACCATTTTCTTGTCGTATTCTTCCTTTTTATAAGCATTCACTTTCTAATGTCATATTATACAGAATCCTTATAAATGATCCTTAGTCTTGTCTCAAATACCATCCTGTCTTCTATCCATTCATTGCTGGCTATCAGAGCTTATTAACTTGTTTTAGCAAGGGATCTCAATTGAAATTTAAGCATATATATCAAATATATTTCAATGTCAATTGTTTCCATTTATACTTACTTTGCTTCCACCCGCTTCCCTCCTTTGAGGTTGTACTTATACCATATCCATGTCTTTTTTTTATCATTTATAACTTTGATTCCCCACGTACGAAACCTTAACCAAATCACGAAGCGATGAGAACTATCGATATATAGTACAAAATCTTATATGATGGTTGGTACTGGAGTAATATAATTAATGTAACAATTTATCCAAAGCCACATTCTATCTATTCCGATCAGTAATTAGCTAGTGCTTATAGTCGTTTTAAGTTCTCAATTAGGTAACACTTATATTCTGATGATAAGTGTCCCAAGCTTTCCTATAACACTATCTTTATCCCAACGGATATCATCTGTTTCTTCTAATAAATTCACAATACGTCAGTTGTTTCGCAAATCCACAATCCTTGTCCTTTAAGGATTTCACTATTTCGGAGGTGAAGTCACATACACGCAGTACTCCTTTATGCCTCATGCTCTTTCACCCTTGTTGTATACCCAACGCTAACTTTTGACTTACTCAAAATCATATCAAATTCGTTTTAATAGTGGTCTTGTCTTACCACCTTCTCGTCGTACTACACCTTAAGTTTGTAGCTATATATTTCCCTTTTATTCTATACTCATACTCAATCAATTACGTCTGTCTTGAGTGCTTCCTTTAGTATTCCTTTCGTTTCTCCAGTCTATGTCCATCTTTTATTTTGTGTACGAGGAATCTCATGCTACTCCTGTATCCTTCAGAAAACACTACTTCTACATAACCCCTTTTCTTATTCTCCAAACGTATTATGTTCATCCTTGTTTGTTCTTGTCATACTAGTCATTTTCTAGCACTCACTCTACCTCGTTGCTCGTTTTCCTGTAGTTTGGTCTTTCACAAGTTATGCCATTTGTATTACTCATGTTCTCGGCTATGTCATAACCTGTTACTACACTGTTATCTCGCTCGCTTTCTTCGTATTTCCTTCTTTCAATTAACTCCTTCTTCTCTTATGCTCACTTTCATTTTCGTTATCACGTAATCTTTATTCTGAATCTTTCCTTGTAGAAGAACTTTATAAGTCTTTCTTATTCACTCTATAGCTCGCCTTAATACTTTAATCACATAGATCACGTCATATCTTTTAGTTACTTCCTTGCTAGGCTTTACGCATTTCTATAACAATCTTTATGGTATTCACATTACATCATGTTCGTAATCCATCCTATAACGTAACACTTCCTAACCTTATTCACGATTCTTACTATGTTTTAATTGCACTCTGTGGAGTAGGAGTATTTAACCCTTCACCCTTTCTGATCAATCTTATCCTTAATATCTCACAAGCTGTCTTATCAATACCTTCATAATTTGTCATAATTCTTCCTCCTCCGTACTTTTATCTCAATCATACTATCACTCCTTTTAACTGTAAACTTGTCGTAATCTATCCCTACTTATCAGTTCACTCGATACCTCAATAAAATGTTTTGTTAAGATTTTCCACCTTTTTCTAAATCATCCCTTAGTATCACAAGCCCTTTCGAATTATTCTAGCATTTCGTCAACAACATATGAAACACATGATCCTAGACAGCCCACAAGTTTGAGTTTTCCTTCCACAAATTCCATCTCCAATTAGTTTATTAATAACTAATAAAATGTCACCATGAGGCATTCTCCAACCACCACCAGAAGAAAAACTAGAATCCAACAAGCACCACAGGACTTCTAGTGCTTGATTCACATGGTTTACCTCCAGATTTATTCTTGAGTCGTGAACGAATTATTTAGTTCATAAACTACTTGCTGTATGCTTTGCACTTTTCAATAAAAGTGAAACTTAATTGCTGGACGTTTTTGCTCTTCAATATGAGCTTTTCTAAGGTAAAAATGTGGCTGGAAAGCATTCTGGTTCGTTCCAATGAATTCCAAACTTTGCTGCTTATATATGCTTCTTCGAAATAAAATTTCACAAGTGAGAATGGTGCCTCTTACGGATGACATGGAGGGTATCTCTTAAAGCTTTAATCCAACATAATAAATTTACCCTATCGGTATTGACTTTCAAGACATATTATGAACCAATATCTCATTCTCTTTTTTCTATTTCTGGGAAAATTAGGGTAGAGTTCCCTCTGTACTTCTTACTATCCCAAAACCTGCAAGCAGGAAATACCAACAATGCCTCACAGGGCCAACATATATACGTATATATCATATCATATCATAGCCACACAGGGCTCCCAATTTCAAGTAAAAAGTATAAAGGTGTCGAAACTTACCTCACATATCGCACCTCGAGATGTACCTGATCCTTTAACGATCTGTCCAGTTATACCTTCCTATCTACCTCCCCTTTCATTCTTCAACTTTACATGTCATTCATACTTAAATATTCTTACCTTATCCGACATGCATCTTTCGCACCGTGGCTTACCTGTGTACTGTGTAGCTTATAATATCATCAGTCACTTTCTTCTGTCGATGTCGTTCTTCAGCTGAAATCAAAGGTTAGTATAAGGAATTTCATTTCCTATGGCTGGGCTCTATCGCACGATCTAGGATAAGAAGGAAAGATAACATCCTAAATGTCCTGTAGCTTCCTGTTTATAGAAGTGATGCACAACACACCGATAAACAAGACTCTACTAGATACGGTCTGTAGACACTCCGAGGATCAACTGCTCTGATACCACTTTTGTCCCGACCCAACCCCGTGGGCCATGACTAGTGCCCGACCTGGACACTCGTACAAACCTGTTGGATATAGTCAAACTGAGTCTAACTAAAATATGGAAACTTGCAAAAGAACTCCAAGATTCATAACGTCGTCACGTATATATATATCCAGATAAACTGTCTCCTGAGGAGTCACAACTAATAAAATCATAAAATGATACGCAAGCCGACAAGGCTGCCACTACATATCAATATCATATGTGTGAGGACCCACAGCTGGGCGCTGACCATGCTGTGACCTCTGGGTATCTGACCCCATAACTGACTGCTGTGGCATCTGCGCCCTGCTGACTAGTCATGACTACTGGAGGTATTGTACGGCAGGAAATCACAGACAATTCGAGATAGCACGCTGCAGCGCCTCGAACCCGTGACCTCAAGCCCTTTACATTCCCCTGAGGGAATCGACTCTTACCAATTGAGCTGCAGCTCAACTGGTAAGAGGCGCTTCCTTCGGGAGGACAAAAGGCTTGAGGTCACGGGTTCGAAGCGCTGCAGCGTGTGCGAATTGTCTGTGATTTCTTGCAAAAAAGGCGACTTTTTGTCGAGGATCCACAGTGATCTGCACTGTAGGTTGCCCCCTCTACTGACTGTTGTGGGTATCTGACCCTGCTGACTAGCTGACATGCATCTGCGCATGGACTACTGAGATATTGTGGCAAGAAATCACAGACAATTCGCACACGCTGCAGCGCTTCGAACCCGTGACCTCAAGCCTTTTGTCCTCCCGAAGGAAGCGCCTCTTACCAGTTGAGCTGCAGCTGAATTGGTAAGAGCCGATTCCCTCAGGGGAATGTAAAGGGCTTGAGGTCACGGGTTTGAGGCGCTGCAGCGTGCTATCTCGAATTGTCTGTGATTTCCTGCCGTATAATACCTCCAGTAGTCATGACTAGTCAGCAGGGCGCAGATGCCACAGCAGTCAGTTATGGGGTCAGATACCTAGAGGTTCACAGCATGGTCAGCGCCCAGCTGTGGGTCCTCACAAAAAAGGCGACTTTTTGTCGAGGATCCACAGTGATCTGCACTGTAGGTTGCCCCCTCTACTGACTGCTGTGGGTATCTGACCCTGCTGACTAGCTGACATGCATCTGCGCATGGACTACTGAGCTATTGTGGCAAGAAATCACAGACAATTCGCACACGCTGCAGCGCTTCGAACCCGTGACCTCAAGCCTTTTGTCCTCCCGAAGGAAGCGCATCTTACCAGTTGAGCTGCAGCTCAATTGGTAAGAGTCGATTCCCTCAGGGAAATGTAAAGGGCTTGAGGTCACGGGTTCGAGGCGCTGCAGCGTGCTATCTCGAATTGTCTGTGATTTCCTGCCGTACAATACCTCCAGTAGTCATGACTAGTTAGCAGGGCGCAGATGCCACAGCAGTCAGTTATGGGGTCAGATACCCAGAGGTTCACAGCACGGTCAGCGCCCAGCTGTGGGTCCTCACAAAAAAGGCGACTTTTTGTCGAGGATCCACAGTGATCTGCACTGTAGGTTGCCCCCTCTACTGACTGCTGTGGGTATCTGACCCTGCTGACTAGCTGACATGTATCTGCGCATGGACTACTGAGCTATTGTGGCAAGAAATCACAGACAATTCGCACACGCTGCAGCGCTTCGAACCCATGACCTCAAGCCTTTTGTCCTCCCGAAGGAAGCGCCTCTTACCAGTTGAGCTGCAGCTCAATTGGTAAGAGTCGATTCCCTCAGGGGAATGTAAAGGGCTTGAGGTCACGGGTTCGAGGCGCTGCAGCGTGCTATCTCGAATTGTCTGTGATTTCCTGCCGTACAATACCTCCAGTAGTCATGACTAGTCAGCAGGGCGCAGATGCCACAGCAGTCAGTTATGGGGTCAGATACCCAGAGGCTCACAGCATGGTCAGCGCCCAGCTGTGGGTCCTTACAAAAAAGGCGACTTTTTGTCGAGGATCCACAGTGATCTGCACTGTAGGTTGCCCCCTCTACTGACTGCTGTGGGTATCTGACCCTGCTGACTAGCTGACATGCATCTGCGCATGGACTACTGAGCTATTGTGGCAAGAAATCACAGACAATTCGCACACGCTGCAGCGCTTCGAACCCGTGACCTCAAGCCTTTTGTCCTCCCGAAGGAAGCGCCTCTTACCAGTTGAGCTGCAGCTCAATTGGTAAGAGTCGATTCCCTCAGAGGAATGTAAAGGGCTTGAGGTCACGGGTTCGAGGCGCTGCAGCGTGCTATCTGGAATTGTCTGTGATTTCCTGCCGTACAATACCTCCAGTAGTCATGACTAGTCAACAGGGCGCAGATGCCACAGCAGTCAGTATGGGGTCAGATACCCAGAGGTTCACAGCATGGTCAGCGCCCAGCTGTGGGTCCTCACAAAAAAGGCGACTTTTTGTCGAGGATCCACAGTGATCTGCACTGTAGGTTGCCCCCTCTACTGACTGCTGTGGGTATCTGACCCTGCTGACTAGCTGACATGCATCTGCGCATGGACTACTGAGCTATTGTGGCAAGAAATCACAGACAATTCGCACACGCTGCAGCGCTTCGAACCCGTGACCTCAAGCCTTTTGTCCTCCCGAAGGAAGCGCCTCTTACCAGTTGAGCTGCAGCTCAATTGGTAAGAGTCGATTCCCTCAGGGGAATGTAAAGGGCTTGAGGTCACGGGTTCGAGGCGCTGCAGCGTGCTATCTCGAATTGTTTGTGATTTCCTGCCGTACAATACCTCCAGTAGTCATGACTAGTCAACAGGGCGCAGATGCCACAGCAGTCAGTATGGGGTCAGATACCCAGAGGTTCACAGCATGGTCAGCGCCCAGCTGTGGGTCCTCACAAAAAAGGCGACTTTTTGTCGAGGATCCACAGTGATCTGCACTGTAGGTTGCCCCCTCTACTGAGTGCTGTGGGTATCTGACCCTGCTGACTAGCTGACATGCATCTGCGCATGGACTACTGAGCTATTGTGGCAAGAAATCACAGACAATTCGCACACGCTGCAGCGCTTCGAACCCGTGACCTCAAGCCTTTTGTCCTCCCGAAGGAAGCGCCTCTTACCAGTTGAGCTGCAGCTCAATTGGTAAGAGTCGATTCCCTCAGGGGAATGTAAAGGGCTTGAGGTCACGGGTTCGAGGCGCTGCAGCGTGCTATCTCGAATTGTCTGTGATTTCCTGCCGTACAATACCTCCAGTAGTCATGACTAGTCAGCAGGGCGCAGATGCCACAGCAATCAGTTATGGGGTCAGATACCCAGAGGTTCACAGCATGGTCAGCGCCCAGCTGTGGGTCCTCACAAAAAAGGCGACTTTTTGTCGAGGATCCACAGTGATCTGCACTGTAGGTTGCCCCCTCTACTGACTGCTGTGGGTATCTGACCCTGCTGACTAGCTGACATGCATCTGCGCATGGACTACTGAGCTATTGTGGCAAGAAATCACAGACAATTCGCACACGCTGCAGCGCTTCGAACCCGTGACCTCAAGCCTTTTGTCCTCCCGAAGGAAGCGCCTCTTACCAGTTGAGCTGCAGCTCAATTGGTAAGAGTCGATTCCCTCAGGGGAATGTAAAGGGCTTGAGGTCACGGGTTCGAGGCGCAGCAGCGTGCTATCTCGAATTGTCTGTGATTTCCTGCCGTACAATACCTCCAGTAGTCATGACTAGTCAGCAGGGCGCAGATGCCACAGCAGTCAGTTATGGGGTCAGATACCCAGAGGTTCACAGCATGGTCAGCGCCCAGCTGTGGGTCCTCACAAAAAAGGCGACTTTTTGTTGAGGATCCACAGTGATCTGCACTGTAGGTTGCCCCCTCTACTGACTGCTGTGGGTATCTGACCCTGCTGACTAGCTGACATGCATCTGCGCATGGACTACTGAGCTATTGTGGCAAGAAATCACAGACAATTCGCACACGCAGCAGCGCTTCGAACCCGTGACCTCAAGCCTTTTGTCCTCCCGAAGGAAGCGCCTCTTACCAGTTGAGCTGCAGCTCAATTGGTATGAGTCGATTCCCTCAGGGGAATGTAAAGGGCTTGAGGTCACGGGTTCGAGGCGCTGCAGCGTGCTATCTCGAATTGTCTGTGATTTCCTGCCGTACAATACCTGAGTATGTCATGACTAGTCAGCAGGGCGCAGATGCCACCGCAGTCAGTTATGGGGTCAGATACCCACAGGTTCACAGCATGGTCAGCGCCCAGCTGTGGGTCCTAAAAAAAAAGGCGACTTTTTGTCGAGGATCCACAGTGATCTGCACTGTAGGTTGCCCCCTCTACTGACTGCTGTGGGTATCTGACCCTGCTGACTAGCTGACATGCATCTGCGCATGGACTACTGAGCTATTGTGGCAAGAAATCACAGACAATTCGCACACGCTGCAGCGCTTCGAACCCGTGACCTCAAGCCTTTTGTCCTCCCGAAGGAAGCGCATCTTACCAGTTGAGCTGCAGCTCAATTGGTAAGAGTCGATTCCCTCAGGGAAATGTAAAGGGCTTGAGGTCACGGGTTCGAGGCGCTGCAGCGTGCTATCTCGAATTGTCTGTGATTTCCTGCCGTACAATACCTCCAGTAGTCATGACTAGTTAGCAGGGCGCAGATGCCACAGCAGTCAGTTATGGGGTCAGATACCCAGAGGTTCACAGCACGGTCAGCGCCCAGCTGTGGGTCCTCACAAAAAAGGCGACTTTTTGTCGAGGATCCACAGTGATCTGCACTGTAGGTTGCCCCCTCTACTGACTGCTGTGGGTATCTGACCCTGCTGACTAGCTGACATGTATCTGCGCATGGACTACTGAGCTATTGTGGCAAGAAATCACAGACAATTCGCACACGCTGCAGCGCTTCGAACCCATGACCTCAAGCCTTTTGTCCTCCCGAAGGAAGCGCCTCTTACCAGTTGAGCTGCAGCTCAATTGGTAAGAGTCGATTCCCTCAGGGGAATGTAAAGGGCTTGAGGTCACGGGTTCGAGGGGCTGCAGCGTGCTATCTCGAATTGTCTGTGATTTCCTGCCGTACAATACCTCCAGTAGTCATGACTAGTCAGCAGGGCGCAGATGCCACAGCAGTCAGTTATGGGGTCAGATACCCAGAGGTTCACAGCATGGTCAGCGCCCAGCTGTGGGTCCTCACAAAAAAGGCGACTTTTTGTCGAGGATCCACAGTGATCTGCACTGTAGGTTGCCCCCTCTACTGACTGCTGTGGGTATCTGACCCTGCTGACTAGCTGACATGCATCTGCGCATGGACTACTGAGCTATTGTGGCAAGAAATCACAGACAATTCGCACACGCTGCAGCGCTTCGAACCCGTGACCTCAAGCCTTTTGTCCTCCCGAAGGAAGCGCATCTTACCAGTTGAGCTGCAGCTCAATTGGTAAGAGTCGATTCCCTCAGGGAAATGTAAAGGGCTTGAGGTCACGGGTTCGAGGCGCTGCAGCGTGCTATCTCGAATTGTCTGTGATTTCCTGCCGTACAATACCTCCAGTAGTCATGACTAGTTAGCAGGGCGCAGATGCCACAGCAGTCAGTTATGGGGTCAGATACCCAGAGGTTCACAGCACGGTCAGCGCCCAGCTGTGGGTCCTCACAAAAAAGGCGACTTTTTGTCGAGGATCCACAGTGATCTGCACTGTAGGTTGCCCCCTCTACTGACTGCTGTGGGTATCTGACCCTGCTGACTAGCTGACATGTATCTGCGCATGGACTACTGAGCTATTGTGGCAAGAAATCACAGACAATTCGCACACGCTGCAGCGCTTCGAACCCATGACCTCAAGCCTTTTGTCCTCCCGAAGGAAGCGCCTCTTACCAGTTGAGCTGCAGCTCAATTGGTAAGAGTCGATTCCCTCAGGGGAATGTAAAGGGCTTGAGGTCACGGGTTCGAGGGGCTGCAGCGTGCTATCTCGAATTGTCTGTGATTTCCTGCCGTACAATACCTCCAGTAGTCATGACTAGTCAGCAGGGCGCAGATGCCACAGCAGTCAGTTATGGGGTCAGATACCCAGAGGTTCACAGCATGGTCAGCGCCCAGCTGTGGGTCCTCACAAAAAAGGCGACTTTTTGTCGAGGATCCACAGTGATCTGCACTGTAGGTTGCCCCCTCTACTGACTGCTGTGGGTATCTGACCCTGCTGACTAGCTGACATGCATCTGCGCATGGACTACTGAGCTATTGTGGCAAGAAATCACAGACAATTCGCACACGCTGCAGCGCTTCGAACCCGTGACCTCAAGCCTTTTGTCCTCCCGAAGGAAGCGCATCTTACCAGTTGAGCTGCAGCTCAATTGGTAAGAGTCGATTCCCTCAGGGAAATGTAAAGGGCTTGAGGTCACGGGTTCGAGGCGCTGCAGCGTGCTATCTCGAATTGTCTGTGATTTCCTGCCGTACAATACCTCCAGTAGTCATGACTAGTTAGCAGGGCGCAGATGCCACAGCAGTCAGTTATGGGGTCAGATACCCAGAGGTTCACAGCACGGTCAGCGCCCAGCTGTGGGTCCTCACAAAAAAGGCGACTTTTTGTCGAGGATCCACAGTGATCTGCACTGTAGGTTGCCCCCTCTACTGACTGCTGTGGGTATCTGACCCTGCTGACTAGCTGACATGTATCTGCGCATGGACTACTGAGCTATTGTGGCAAGAAATCACAGACAATTCGCACACGCTGCAGCGCTTCGAACCCATGACCTCAAGCCTTTTGTCCTCCCGAAGGAAGCGCCTCTTACCAGTTGAGCTGCAGCTCAATTGGTAAGAGTCGATTCCCTCAGGGGAATGTAAAGGGCTTGAGGTCACGGGTTCGAGGCGCTGCAGCGTGCTATCTCGAATTGTCTGTGATTTCCTGCCGTACAATACCTCCAGTAGTCATGACTAGTCAGCAGGGCGCAGATGCCACAGCAGTCAGTTATGGGGTCAGATACCCAGAGGCTCACAGCATGGTCAGCGCCCAGCTGTGGGTCCTTACAAAAAAGGCGACTTTTTGTCGAGGATCCACAGTGATCTGCACTGTAGGTTGCCCCCTCTACTGACTGCTGTGGGTATCTGACCCTGCTGACTAGCTGACATGCATCTGCGCATGGACTACTGAGCTATTGTGGCAAGAAATCACAGACAATTCGCACACGCTGCAGCGCTTCGAACCCGTGACCTCAAGCCTTTTGTCCTCCCGAAGGAAGCGCCTCTTACCAGTTGAGCTGCAGCTCAATTGGTAAGAGTCGATTCCCTCAGGGGAATGTAAAGGGCTTGAGGTCACGGGTTCGAGGCGCTGCAGCGTGCTATCTGGAATTGTCTGTGATTTCCTGCCGTACAATACCTCCAGTAGTCATGACTAGTCAACAGGGCGCAGATGCCACAGCAGTCAGTATGGGGTCAGATACCCAGAGGTTCACAGCATGGTCAGCGCCCAGCTGTGGGTCCTCACAAAAAAGGCGACTTTTTGTCGAGGATCCACAGTGATCTGCACTGTAGGTTGCCCCCTCTACTGACTGCTGTGGGTATCTGACCCTGCTGACTAGCTGACATGCATCTGCGCATGGACTACTGAGCTATTGTGGCAAGAAATCACAGACAATTCGCACACGCTGCAGCGCTTCGAACCCGTGACCTCAAGCCTTTTGTCCTCCCGAAGGAAGCGCCTCTTACCAGTTGAGCTGCAGCTCAATTGGTAAGAGTCGATTCCCTCAGGGGAATGTAAAGGGCTTGAGGTCACGGGTTCGAGGCGCTGCAGCGTGCTATCTCGAATTGTTTGTGATTTCCTGCCGTACAATACCTCCAGTAGTCATGACTAGTCAACAGGGCGCAGATGCCACAGCAGTCAGTATGGGGTCAGATACCCAGAGGTTCACAGCATGGTCAGCGCCCAGCTGTGGGTCCTCACAAAAAAGGCGACTTTTTGTCGAGGATCCACAGTGATCTGCACTGTAGGTTGCCCCCTCTACTGAGTGCTGTGGGTATCTGACCCTGCTGACTAGCTGACATGCATCTGCGCATGGACTACTGAGCTATTGTGGCAAGAAATCACAGACAATTCGCACACGCTGCAGCGCTTCGAACCCGTGACCTCAAGCCTTTTGTCCTCCCGAAGGAAGCGCCTCTTACCAGTTGAGCTGCAGCTCAATTGGTAAGAGTCGATTCCCTCAGGGGAATGTAAAGGGCTTGAGGTCACGGGTTCGAGGCGCTGCAGCGTGCTATCTCGAATTGTCTGTGATTTCCTGCCGTACAATACCTCCAGTAGTCATGACTAGTCAGCAGGGCGCAGATGCCACAGCAATCAGTTATGGGGTCAGATACCCAGAGGTTCACAGCATGGTCAGCGCCCAGCTGTGGGTCCTCACAAAAAAGGCGACTTTTTGTCGAGGATCCACAGTGATCTGCACTGTAGGTTGCCCCCTCTACTGACTGCTGTGGGTATCTGACCCTGCTGACTAGCTGACATGCATCTGCGCATGGACTACTGAGCTATTGTGGCAAGAAATCACAGACAATTCGCACACGCTGCAGCGCTTCGAACCCGTGACCTCAAGCCTTTTGTCCTCCCGAAGGAAGCGCCTCTTACCAGTTGAGCTGCAGCTCAATTGGTAAGAGTCGATTCCCTCAGGGGAATGTAAAGGGCTTGAGGTCACGGGTTCGAGGCGCAGCAGCGTGCTATCTCGAATTGTCTGTGATTTCCTGCCGTACAATACCTCCAGTAGTCATGACTAGTCAGCAGGGCGCAGATGCCACAGCAGTCAGTTATGGGGTCAGATACCCAGAGGTTCACAGCATGGTCAGCGCCCAGCTGTGGGTCCTCACAAAAAAGGCGACTTTTTGTTGAGGATCCACAGTGATCTGCACTGTAGGTTGCCCCCTCTACTGACTGCTGTGGGTATCTGACCCTGCTGACTAGCTGACATGCATCTGCGCATGGACTACTGAGCTATTGTGGCAAGAAATCACAGACAATTCGCACACGCAGCAGCGCTTCGAACCCGTGACCTCAAGCCTTTTGTCCTCCCGAAGGAAGCGCCTCTTACCAGTTGAGCTGCAGCTCAATTGGTATGAGTCGATTCCCTCAGGGGAATGTAAAGGGCTTGAGGTCACGGGTTCGAGGCGCTGCAGCGTGCTATCTCGAATTGTCTGTGATTTCCTGCCGTACAATACCTGAGTATGTCATGTCTAGTCAGCAGGGCGCAGATGCCACCGCAGTCAGTTATGGGGTCAGATACCCACAGGTTCACAGCATGGTCAGCGCCCAGCTGTGGGTCCTAAAAAAAAAGGCGACTTTTTGTCGAGGATCCACAGTGATCTGCACTGTAGGTTGCCCCCTCTACTGAGTGCTGTGGGTATCTGACCCTGCTGACTAGCTGACATGCATCTGCGCATGGACTACTGAGCTATTGTGGCAAGAAATCACAGACAATTCGCACACGCTGCAGCGCTTCGAACCCGTGACCTCAAGCCTTTTGTCCTCCCGAAGGAAGCGCCTCTTACCAGTTGAGCTGCAGCTCAATTGGTAAGAGTCGATTCCCTCAGGGGAATGTAAAGGGCTTGAGGTCACGGGTTCGAGGCGCTGCAGCGTGCTATCTCGAATTGTCTGTGATTTCCTGCCGTACAATACCTCCAGTAGTCATGACTAGTCAGCAGGGCGCAGATGCCACAACAGTCAGTTATGGGGTCAGATACCCAGAGGTTCACAGCATGGTCAGCGTCCAGCTGTGGGTCCTCACAAAAAAGGCGACTTTTTGTCGAGGATCCACAGTGATCTGCACTGTAGGTTGCCCCTCTACTGACTGCTGTGGGTATCTGACCCTGCTGACTAGCTGACATGCATCTGCGCATGGACTACTGAGCTATTGTGGCAAGAAATCACAGACAATTCGCACACGCTGCAGCGCTTCGAACCCGTGACCTCAAGCCTTTTGTCCTCCCGAAGGAAGCGCCTCTTACCAGTTGAGCTGCAGCTCAATTGGTAAGAGTCGATTCCCTCAGGGGAATGTAAAGGGCTTGAGGTCACGGGTTCGAGGCGCTGCAGCGTGCTATCTCGAATTGTCTGTGATTTCCTGCCGTACAATACCTCCAGTAGTCATGACTAGTCAGCAGGGCGCAGATGCCACAGCATTCAGTTATGGGGTCAGATACCCAGAGGTTCACAGCATGGTCAGCGCCCAGCTGTGGGTCCTCACAAAAAAGGCGACTTTTTGTCGAGGATCCACAGTGATCTGCACTGTAGGTTGCCCCCTCTACTGACTGCTGTGGGTATCTGACCCTGCTGACTAGCTGACATGCATCTGCGCATGGACTACTGAGCTATTGTGGCAAGAAATCACAGACAATTCGCACACGCTGCAGCGCTTCGAACCCGCGACCTCAAGCCTTTTGTCCTCCCGAAGGAAGCGCCTCTTACCAGTTGAGCTGCAGCTCAATTGGTAAGAGTCGATTCCCTCAGGGGAATGTAAAGAGCTTGAGGTCACGGGTTCGAGGCGCTGCAGCGTGCTATCTCGAATTGTCTGTGATTTCCTGCCGTACAATACCTCCAGTAGTCATGACTAGTCAGCAGGGCGCAGATGCCACAGCAGTCAGTTATGGGGTCAGATACCCAGAGGGTTCACAGCATGGTCAGCGCCCAGCTGTGGGTCCTCACAAAAAAGGCGACTTTTTGTCGAGGATCCACAGTGATCTGCACTGTAGGTTGCCCCCTCTACTGACTGCTGTGGGTATCTGACCCTGCTGACTAGCTGACATGCATCTGCGCATGGACTACTGAGCTATTGTGGCAAGAAATCACAGACAATTCGCACACGCTGCAGCGCTTCGAACCCGTGACCTCAAGCCTTTTGTCCTCCCGAAGGAAGCGCCTCTTACCAGTTGAGCTGCAGCTCAATTGGTAAGAGTCGATTCCTCAGGGGAATGTAAAGGGCTTGAGGTCACGGGTTCGAGGCGCTGCAGCGTGCTATCTCGAATTGTCTGTGATTTCCTGCCGTACAATACCTCCAGTAGTCATGACTAGTCAGCAGGGCGCAGATGCCACAACAGTCAGTTATGGGGGTCAGATACCCAGAGGTTCACAGCATGGTCAGCGCCCAGCTGTGGGTCCTCACAAAAAAGGCGACTTTTTGTCGAGGATCCACAGTGATCTGCACTGTAGGTTGCCCCCTCTACTGACTGCTGTGGGTATCTGACCCTGCTGACTAGCTGACATGCTCTGCGCATGGACTACTGAGCTATTGTGGCAAGAAATCACAGACAATTCGCACACGCTGCAGCGCTTCGAACCCGTGACCTCAAGCCTTTTGTCCTCCCGAAGGAAGCGCCTCTTACCAGTTGAGCTGCAGCTCAATTGGTATGAGTCGATTCCCTCAGGGGAATGTAAAGGGCTTGAGGTCACGGGTTCGAGGCGCTGCAGCGTGCTATCTCGAATTGTCTGTGATTTCCTGCCGTACAATACCTCCAGTAGTCATGACTAGTCAGCAGGGCGCAGATGCCACAACAGTCAGTTATGGGGTCAGATACCCAGAGGTTCACAGCATGGTCAGCGTCCAGCTGTGGGTCCTCACAAAAAAGGCGACTTTTTGTCGAGGATCCACAGTGATCTGCACTGTAGGTTGCCCCTCTACTGACTGCTGTGGGTATCTGACCCTGCTGACTAGCTGACATGCATCTGCGCATGGACTACTGAGCTATTGTGGCAAGAAATCACAGACAATTCGCACACGCTGCAGCGCTTCGAACCCGTGACCTCAAGCCTTTTGTCCTCCCGAAGGAAGCGCCTCTTACCAGTTGAGCTGCAGCTCTATTGGTAAGAGTCGATTCCCTCAGGGGAATGTAAAGGGCTTGAGGTCACGGGTTCGAGGCGCTGCAGCGTGCTATCTCGAATTGTCTGTGATTTCCTGCCGTACAATACCTCCGGTAGTCATGACTAGTCAGCAGGGCGCAGATGCACAGCAGTCAGTTATGGGGTCAGATACCCAGAGGTTCACAGCCTGGTCAGACGCCCAGCTGTGGGTCCTCACAAAAAAGGCGACTTTTTGTCGAGGATCCACAGCTGGGCGCTGACCATGCTGTGAAGTATCTGACCCCATAACTGACTGCTGTGGCATCTGCGCCCTGCTGACTAGTCATGACTACTGAGGTATTGTACGGCAGGAAATCACAGACAATTCGAGATAGCACGCTGCAGCCCTTCGAACCCTGACCTGACCCTCAAGCCTTTTGTCCTCCCGAAGGAAGCGCCTCTTACCAAGTTGAGCTGCAGCTCAATTGTAAGAGGATTCCCTCAGGGAATGTAAAGGGCTTGAGGTCATGGGTTTCGAGGCGCTGCAGCGTGCTATCTCGAATTGTCTGTGATTTCCTGCCGTACAATACCTGAGTATGTCATGACTAGTCAGCAGGGCGCAGATACAGTTACAGATACCCAGAGGTTCACAGTTATGGTCAGCAGCGCCCAGCTGTGGGTCCTCACAAAAAAGGCGACTTTTTGTCGAGGATCCACAGTGTGATCTGCACTAGGTTGACCCTCTGCTGACTAGCTGACATGTACTGACATGCATCTGCGCATGGACTACTGAGCTATTGTGGCAAGAAATCACAGACAATTCGCACACGCTGCAGCGCTTCGAACCCGTGACCTCAAGCCTTTTGTCCTCCCGAAGGAAGCGCCTCTTACCAGTTGAGCTGCAGCTCAATTGGTAAGAGTCGATTCCCTCAGGGGAATGTAAAGGGCTTGAGGTCACGGGTTCGAGGCGCTGCAGCGTGCTATCTCGAATTGTCTGTGATTTCCTGCCGTACAATACCTCAGTAGTCATGACTAGTCAGCAGGGGCGCAGATGCCACAACAGTCAGTTATGGGGTCAGATACCCAGAGGTTCACAGCATGGTCAGCGTCCAGCTGTGGGTCCTCACAAAAAAGGCGACTTTTTGTCGAGGATCCACAGTGATCTGCACTGTAGGTTGCCCCTCTACTGACTGCTGTGGGTATCTGACCCTGCTGACTAGCTGACATGCATCTGCGCATGGACTACTGAGCTATTGTGGCAAGAAATCACAGACAATTCGCACACGCTGCAGCGCTTCGAACCCGTGACCTCAAGCCTTTTGTCCTCCCGAAGGAAGCGCCTCTTACCAGTTGAGCTGCAGCTCATTGGTAAGAGTCGATTCCCTCAGGGGAATGTAAAGGGCTTGAGGTCACGGGTTCGAGGCGCTGCAGCGTGCTATCTCGAATTGTCTGTGATTTCCTGCCGTACAATACCTCCAGTAGTCATGACTAGTCAGCAGGGCGCAGATGCCACAGCAGTCAGTTATGGGGTCAGATACCCAGAGGTTCACAGCATGGTCAGCGCCCAGCTGTGGGTCCTCACAAAAAAGGCGACTTTTTGTCGAGGATCCACAGTGATCTGCACTGTAGGTTGCCCCCTCTACTGACTGCTGTGGGTATCTGACCCTGCTGACTAGCTGACATGTCATCTGCGCATGGACTACTGAGCTATTGTGGCAAGAAATCACAGACAATTCGCACACGCTGCAGCGCTTCGAACCCGTCGACCTCAAGCCTTTTGTCCTCCCGAAGGAAGCGCCTCTTACCAGTTGAGCTGCAGCTCAATTGGTAAGAGTCGATTCCCTCAGGGGAATGTAAAGGGCTTGAGGTCACGGGTTCGAGGCGCTGCAGCGTGCTATCTCGAATTGTCTGTGATTTCCTGCCGTACAATACCTCGAGTATGTCATGACTAGTCAGCAGGGCGCAGATGCCACAGCAGTCAGTTATGGGGTCAGATACCCAGAGGTTCACAGCATGGTCAGCGCCCAGCTGTGGGTCCTCACAAAAAAAGGCGACTTTTTGTCGAGGATCCACAGTGATCTGCACTGTAGGTTGCCCCTCTACTGACTGCTGTGGGTATCTGACCCTGCTGACTAGCTGACATGCATCTGCGCATGGACTACTGAGCTATTGTGGCAAGAAATCACAGACAATTCGCACACGCTGCAGCGCTTCGAACCCGTGACCTCAAGCCTTTTGTCCTCCCGAAGGAAGCGCCTCTTACCAGTTGAGCTGCAGCTCAATTGGTAAGAGTCGATTCCCTCAGGGGAATGTAAAGGGCTTGAGGTCACGGGTTCGAGGCGCTGCAGCGTGCTATCTCGAATTGTCTGTGATTTCCTGCCGTACAATACCTCCGAGTATGTCATGACTAGTCAGCAGGGCGCAGATGCCACAGCAGTCAGTTATGGGGTCAGATACCCAGAGGTTCACAGCATGGTCAGCGCCCAGCTGTGGGTCCTCACAAAAAAGGCGACTTTTTGTCGAGGATCCACAGTGATCTGCACTGTAGGTTGCCCCCTCTACTGACTGCTGTGGGTATCTGACCCTGCTGACTAGCTGACATGCATCTGCGCATGGACTACTGAGCTATTGTGGCAAGAAATCACAGACAATTCGCACACGCTGCAGCGCTTCGAACCCGTGACCTCAAGCCTTTTGTCCTCCCGAAGGAAGCGCCTCTTACCAGTTGAGCTGCAGCTCAATTGGTAAGAGTCGATTCCCTCAGGGGAATGTAAAGGGCTTGAGGTCACGGGTTCGAGGCGCTGCAGCGTGCTATCTCGAATTGTCTGTGATTTCCTGCCGTACAATACCTCCAGTATGTCATGACTAGTCAGCAGGGCGCAGATGCCACAGCAGTCAGTTATGGGGTCAGATACCCAGAGGTTCACAGCATGGTCAGCGCCCAGCTGTGGGTCCTCACAAAAAAAGGCGACTTTTTGTCGAGGATCCACAGTGATCTGCACTGTAGGTTGCCCCCTCTACTGACTGCTGTGGGTATCTGACCCTGCTGACTAGCTGACAATGCATCTGCGCATGGACTACTGAGCTATTGTGGCAAGAAATCACAGACAATTCGCACACGCTGCAGCGCTTCGAACCCGTGACCTCAAGCCTTTTGTCCTCCCGAAGGAAGCGCCTCTTACCAGTTGAGCTGCAGCTCAATTGGTAAGAGTCGATTCCCTCAGGGGAATGTAAAGGGCTTGAGGTCACGGGTTCGAGGCGCTGCAGCGTGCTATCTCGAATTGTCTGTGATTTCCTGCCGTACAATACCTGCAGTAGTCATGACTAGTCAGCAGGGCGCAGATGCCACAGCAGTCAGTTATGGGGTCAGATACCCAGAGGTTCACAGCATGGTCAGCGCCCAGCTGTGGGTCCTCACAAAAAAGGCGACTTTTTGTCGAGGATCCACAGTGATCTGCACTGTAGGTTGCCCCCTCTACTGACTGCTGTGGGTATCTGACCCTGCTGACTAGCTGACATGCTATCTGCGCATGGACTACTGAGCTATTGTGGCAAGAAATCACAGACAATTCGCACACGCTGCATCGCTTCGAACCCGTGACCTCAAGCCTTTTGTCCTCCCGAAGGAAGCGCCTTCTTACCAGTTGAGCTGCAGCTCAATTGGTAAGAGTCGATTCCCTAGGGGAATGTAAAGGGCTTGAGGTCACGGGTTCGAGGCGCTGCAGCGTGCTATCTCGAATTGTCTGTGATTTCCTGCCGTACAATACCTGAGTATGTCATGACTAGTCAGCAGGGCGCAGATGCCACAGCAGTCAGTTATGGTGGTCAGATACCCAGAGGTTCACACAGCATGGTCAGCGCCCAGCTGTGGGTCTCACAAAAAGGCGACTTTTTGTCGAGGATCCACAGTGATCTGCACTGTAGGTTGCCCCCCTCTACTGACCTGCTGTGGGTATCTGACCCTGCTTGACTAGCTGACATGCATCTGCGCATGGACTACTGAGCTATTGTGGCTAGAAATCACGACAATTCGCACACGCTACATCGCTTCGAACCCGTGACCTCAAGCCTTTTGTCCTCCCGAAGGCCTCTTACAGTGAGCTGCAGCTCAAGTTGTAAGAGGCGCTTTCCTTAGTGCGGAGGACAAAAGGCTTGAGGTCACGGGTTCCGAAGCGCATGTCTAGCGTGTGCGATTGTCTTGTGATTTCTATGCCACAATAGCTGCAAGTAGTCCATGCGCAGATGCATGTCCAGCTCAGTCCAGAGCAGGGTAGATACCCACAGCAGTCAGTAGAGGGGGCACCCTTACAGTGCAGATTTTCACTGTGGATCCTCGGACAAAAAGTCTCCTTTTTTTGTGAGGACCCACAGCTGGGCGCTGACCATGCTGTGAACCTCTGGGTATCTGACCCCATAACTGACTGCTGTGGCATCTGCGCCCTGCTGACTAGTCATGACATACTCAGGTATTGTACGGCAGGAAATCACAGACAATTCGAGATAGCACGCTGCAGCGCCTCGAACCCGTGACCTCAAGCCCTTTACATTCCCTAAGGGAATCGACTCTTACCAATTGAGCTGCAGCTCAACTGGTAAGAGGCGCTTCCTTCGGGAGGACAAAAGGCTTGAGGTCACGGGTTCGAAGCGCTGCAGCGTGTGCGAATTGTCTGTGATTTCTTGCCACAATAGCTCAGTAGTCCATGCGCAGATGCATGTCAGCTAGTCAGCAGGGTCAGATACCCACAGCAGTCAGTAGAGGGGGCAACCTACAGTGCAGATCACTGTGGATCCTCGACAAAAAGTCGCCTTTTTTTGTGAGGACCCACAGCTGGGCGCTGACCATGCTGTGAACCTCTGGGTATTGACCCCATAAACTGACTGCTGTGGCATCTGCGCCCTGCTGACTAGTCATGACATACTCAGGTATTGTACGGCAGGAAATCACAGACAATTCGAGATAGCACGCTGCAGCGCCTCGAACCCGTGACCTCAAGCCCTTTACATTCCCCTGAGGGAATCGACTCTTACCAATTGAGCTGCAGCTCAATGGTAAGAGGCGCTTCCTTCGGGAGGACAAAAGGCTTGAGGTCACGGGTTCGAAGCGCTGCAGCGTTGTGCGAATTGTCTGTGATTTCTTGCCACAATAGCTCAGTAGTCCATGCGCAGATGCATGTCAGCTAGTCAGCTAGGGTCAGATACCCACAGCAGTCAGTAGAGGGGGCAACCTACAGTGCAGATCACTGTGGATCCTCGACAAAAAGTCGCCTTTTTTTGTGAGGACCCACAGCTGGGCGCTGACCATGCTGTGAACCTCTGGGTATCTGACCCCATAACTGACTGCTGTGGCATCCTGCGCCCTGCTGAACTAGTCATGACATACTCAGGTATTGTACGGCAGGAAATCACAGACAATTCGAGATAGCACGCTGCAGCGCCTCGAACCCGTGACCTCAAGCCCTTTACATTCCCCTGAGGGAATCGACTCTTACCAATTGAGCTGCAGCTCAACTGGTAAGAGGCGCTTCCTTCGGGAGGACAAAAGGCTTGAGGTCACGGGTTCGAAGCGCTGCAGCGTGTGCGAATTGTCTGTGATTTCTTGCCACAATAGCTCAGTAGTCCATGCGCAGATGCATGTCAGCTAGTCAGCAGGGTCAGATACCCACAGCAGTCAGTAGAGGGGGCAACCTACAGTGCAGATCACTGTGGATCCTCGACAAAAAGTCGCCTTTTTTTGTGAGGACCCACAGCTGGGCGCTGACCATGCTGTGAACCTCTGGGTATCTGACCCCATAACTGACTGCTGTGGCATCTGCGCCCTGCTGACTAGTCATGACATACTCAGGTATTGTACGGCAGGAAATCACAGACAATTCGAGATAGCACGCTGCAGCGCCTCGAACCCGTGACCTCAAGCCCTTTACATTCCCCTGAGGGAATCGACTCTTACCAATTGAGCTGCAGCTCAACTGGTAAGAGGCGCTTCCTTCGGGAGGACAAAAGGCTTGAGGTGACGGGTTTGAAGCGCTGCAGCGTGTGCGAATTGTCTGTGATTTCTTGCCACAATAGCTCAGTAGTCCATGCGCAGATGCATTGTCAGCTAGTCAGCAAGGGTCAGATACCCACAGCAGTCAGTAGAGGGGCAAACCTACAGTGCAGATCACTGTGGATCCTCGACAAAAAGTCGCCTTTTTTGCAAGAAATCACAGACCGCACACGCTGCAGCGCTTCGAACCCGTGACCTCAAGCCTTTGTCCCTCCCGAAGTGAAGCGCTCTTACCAGTTGAGCTGCAGCTCAATGTAAGAGTCGATTCCCTCATGAATGTAAGGGCTTGAGGTCACGGTCGAGGCGCTGCAGCGTGCTATCT